>NC_071441.1:43362845-44562845 GCF_017976375.1 Cuculus canorus
GAAAAGATGACCCTGGGAACTACCAACCTGTCAGCCTCACCTCTGTGCCTGGGAAGATCATGGAACAGATTCTCCCAGAAGCTAAAGCACGTGAAGGACAGGAAGGTGCAGTCAGCCTGGTTTCACCAAGGGCAAGTCCTGCCTGATCAACCTAGTAGTTTTCTATGATAGGGTTTGCCCACCTACCTATGCCTTTCAAGAGTTCTCTGTTAAATGTAACCAAAGGACAATACAACTGAGTCATCCGTGTTCAGGTGTAACAGATAAGGCTGATTATAGATTCTTCAAAGTGTAATGTTGATACTAAAATCTTCAGATTAATAAAATACACATTTAAGTTAAACCGTTATAATATTAGGAACCTCTTACTCATACTGTTCTATTAGAGGTGTTACTAGCTGTGGTTAATTTTGTAACTGTTACCCATCAGAAGCTGATTCCCTTACATGTGGGGCACATGTAGGGCCCACAAAATAAAGATATCTCCTTTTGGTGAATCACTAGAAATCTTTGAAAAGGCAGCTCTGTCCTAGGACACAAAGAATGTCTGCCTAGCCAAGACTTTCATAAGCCCTTTTGTAATTTAAAACAAAAAATGCGGATAAAGAAATGTAAACTAAATTTGAGACAGTAAAGAGTGTAACAGAGTAACAGGAAGGACTGCTCAGCTGATGTAAAGTAATGTAGATCTGCATAGTACTGAATCCATTGAGTAACAACAGGCTGTTCATATTTCTTTCTAACACTACTTAATTCACTTATCTTAAGATTCAAAAGCAAGTTGAGTGTCATCCCAGACGTGAACTTAGAAATGCCAGCAAGGACAACATTCACTGTGTCACTCACATTCCGGGTGATTTGGGGATAATGCTTTACAAAACCTTTGGCAAACGTGAATTTCTAGGACTCTTTGATCTCATTTCAGAAGGCAAGGTGTGTCTGCAGATTCCTCTGCAGTGAAGATTTAATTAATTGCTCTTGCGAAATTTGTGGTTTGTCCTCAGTATGGCAAGTGGTATTTCCACACCTAGTGCAGTAAAGGACAGTGTGTCACCTTCAGTTTTTAAAATTATTACTAATTACCGTTCATGGGAATCATTAAACTTCTGCTTAGTAATATCATACAATCATAGAATGGTTTGGGTTGGAAGGAACAGCAGTTTATCATCACCAGTATTAACTGAAGACTAATGACACTTTCCACATTTGTATATCTACGTGTATCTGAATATCTGGTAGCATTGTATCAGAAATGGGGTCACCAGCAGGTCCAGGGAGGTTAATCTCCCTCTGTACTCAGCACTGGTGAGACCGCACCTTGAATACTGTGTTCAGTTCTGGACCCCTCACCACAAGAAGGATGTTGAGGCTCTGGAGCATGTCCAGAGAAGAGCAACAAAGCTGGTGAAGGGGCTGGAGAACAAGTCTTATGAGGAGCGGCTGAGAGAGCTGGGGTTGTTTAGCCTGGAGAAGAGGAGGCTGAGGGGAGACCTTATTACTCTCTACAACTACCTGAAAGGAGGTTGTGGAGAGGAGGGAGCTGGGCTCTTCTCCCAAGTGACAGAGGACAGGACAAGAGGGAATGGCCTGAAGCTCCGCCAGGGGAGGTTCAGGTTGGATATCAGAAAAAAATTCTTCACAGTAAGAGTCATTGGCTACTGGAACAGGCTGCCCAGGGAGGTGGTTGAGTCACCTTCCCTGGAGGTGTTTAAGGAACGGGTGGATGAAGTGCTTAGGGACATGGTTTAGGGAGTGTTAGGAATGGTTGGACTCGATGATCCAATGGGTCCTTTCCAACCTTGTGATTCTGTGATTCTGTGATTCTGTGATTAAGTCCAGCGATAATTCTGTAGTATAGTACCTACTTACTTTCAAGAGGCAGAAACATTGTGAGTTTCAGAAACCATGACTACAAAACCTCTTTTGACACATGCAGACCAACCGTAAGCTAGCAGTGAGGCCCTCTTTAAAATGGAGCCTGACGTCAGACACAGATTTAGAGCAGCACTAGGGAAAGACTGCTTAAAAAAACCCTTGTAGAGTCTCTGTTGCCAAAGTAAGAGGCGTGAGCCCCCTTAGGCAGCAGAAAAGTCATTATAGATTATGCTGAAGTTTCTTTGAAAACTTGTCTCTCTAAAACCTTGCAAACGAGTGAGAAAGAAGCAGGAAAGCAAAGGAGGTTCCTCATTTCTGCAGAGGAAATAAAAAAACCCCAAAACCTTAACATTCTCAGTGGCATTGTCACATTATCAAGTAGAATGCACCTACATCCTGAAGAGATGACGTATCTTTGCTGTTCAGGGGAATGCAAGGAGTTAAAGGTGCTATAATATGTTAGAGGAGAAGCGCTGATGGCTTTGGAGAGATGGAGCAGAGCTCTGCGGCATCTTGTATTGAAAAGTGTACTAGAACTTTGAGCGGGTTTCCTCTGAGGTGGAAGTCACTCTTAACATCAGTGAGGGGAGAGGAGTTTGAACTCCCAGACAAATTCATTATAGCCAATAATTAAGTTAGATCTGGTGTTTAGTAATCTTCAGCTGTATACAACTGTGTAAACAAGTATACAAAGCTGATGATGGAAGGATGGTTTGTTTCTTAGAGCAGAAAAACGTTTGCAGCTTTCATTTTCTTGAGTTTCAAAGTACAGAGAAGAATCATTGAGATTTCAGCCTCAACTTCTTAGCGAATTAGATAATAAATATAATATGTCCATAAGTACATCAATGTTCTTCCCAGACAAGGGTTACTGGGTAACTGGGAGGTCTGATAGTCTCTATTTTTTTTCACAACATAAAATTTCCACTAATAGAAAATCAAAGTTTTTGGAAAAATCTTAATCAAAATTGTTTTGGTTTTTTTTCCGTAAAAATTAATGCATGAAAAAAATCTTGTTCTGAAATGTGTCTATGGGAATCTTCATAAGAATTTGAGTTCCTGAAAATCTCATTTTTCAGCAGTGTTTGGATCCCAGTCTCTAGGGTCACAATATCTAGGAAACACTGTTTCTATGGTGTTTGGTACAGGGAAAGTAACACAATATGGCAGCTACGTGACTGTCATGGGAATTGTCTTTTGTTCTAAAAGCATTAGATTCTCAGGAAAAAGTATAAATTTTCTGTGGAAAGCAAGTATGTTGTCTAGGGACCAGAAATAAGATTTAAAACCCAAATTTTCCTCTCACACAATTTCCATCCATATTTTTCTGTCAGTGCTAATAAAAGCCAAAGACACATCATAGTGCACTTGTATCAGCTTTCATTGCTATGATGCCTTTAAACCGCATTTCTTCAAGGTAAAAAAAAAACAAACCAAAGAAAGATTGGAGGGGTATGTAGTAAAGAACTAGCGGCAGAAATAGAAAATAGGGGAAACTACTAACTGCATTTACAGCTTGATTCTGTGACAGCAAACTCTCAGTGTGAATTTGCTCAAGTAATATATATATTCATAGAGTGCCTGATATCTTTCTTGTAAGATGGGAGAAAATGCTGAAATTGTCACTTTACTACTTTGTGACTCTCCTTTCCATCTCTTTCAGATTCAGCCTAGTGAAAAGCATGATTGACCTCTCTGGGTCCACCACTGCCATCCACTGTATGTTTCTTCATTGACTAAACTTGCCACGGTTCTCCCCTCTAAGGTACCTTAAACTTTAGATCAATACCCTGAACTTGATTTGGTCCTTTGTTCCTATTACACTGAGAAGGAAGGAAAGAAGGAATAGAGAAGTAAATAGAGGACAAGGGAGAAAGAATGAATGAAAGAGACAGAAAGAGCAAGCAAAATAAATGCAAGAAAGGAAAATCAAGAAAGCAGCTAAGAAAGCAAGAAGGTGAACAATAGAAGGAAAGAAGAACTTACCATAGAGGGCTAAAGTAGTCTCTCGTGACTTGCTTTCAGTGGAATTTCTCCAGAAAGTCATTTAGCCTGAAATGTAACAGCAGTAGATTCACACAATGTCTTGATGATTTGGACTCATGTCTTAATTATTTTACACTGGGCAATCCCAGAATTAACTTCGAAGTGGACCCAAATTTTCCCATCCTCTGAGTTATCTTCTGGCAGTGACGTATTTTGGTAGAGGCAAGAGTAGGTTTAGTTTCACATTTTTCAGCAGCACAGAACTGAAATCTTTGCACTTTGTAAGTTAGTCATCAGCTACTCAAGCTTTGTTTGAATTGTATTTAAACAGCTTCATCCACCAAATACATCTTTGTTCCTCTGCTGAGAAATCGGGGCACATATTCTTAACTGAAACAAAGCTCTTATTGTGCAATATCAACCCATTAGAATTGAGTTTGAGGATCTGTCCTCCCCAGCTCTGAAAGCATGAATTGCAAAGTTGAAGTGAGTTAATCAGAAAAGACTTTCAACTGTGAGCTGCAATGAACTCCCATGTTGTATGGACTGGGAGAAACTGGCACAAGCTCCATCTCCAGTTACACATAATATACGAAAGAATGGGTTTATGATGTAAATTAGGCTCCAAGTTTCCCTGTTTTCAGTGTCTGAAACCGTCCTTAAGACTGTCTGGCCATGAATAGTACATGGCCAATACTTCTCATCTGTGTATGTCTCAGTGCCAGGTGTATTGAGTTGATTGTGTCACTCAGAGTTGTACCTAGGATCTACTCTAGCAGTGAATCGAATCCACTGTATGGCATATGGTTCTGCATATATTGTCATCATCCACTGCCTTTGCTATTTTGGCATGGTATACCACCCAGTCCCAGCAGTCCTCACAGAAGGCAAAGGCAGGGACTGGGAGATCAGAACTACCTGCTACATGAGATGATCAGGTTTGAGACCATTTAACAAACCTGAAGGTACATAAGAGACCTAATGAGAAGCATCTGCGGGTCCTGAGGGAATTGGTGGATGAAGTTGCTAAGCCACTATCCATCATACTTGAGAAGCTGTGGCAGCCCAGTAAAGTTCACGCTGCCTGAAAAGGGGAAAATATAATGTCCATTTTAAAAAAAGGAAAAAAAGGAAGACCCAGGGAACTACAGGACTGTCAGTCTTACCTCTGTGCCTGGGAAAATCATGGAGGAGATCCTTTGGAAACTCCCAGAGAAGTCACGGATACCCCATTCCAGAAGGTGTTCAGGGCCAGGTTGGATGAGGCTCTGAGCAACCTGATCCAATGGCAGGGGGTTAGAACCATATGATCTTTAAGGTCCCTTCCATTCCATGATTCTCTCACAAAAAAAAATGTTCAGTGTCTCTCATTGTTCCAAAAAGCCTGACTTACAGGGCATGTAGAATTTGAATATCCATTTATTAACATGCAACCTTCCATTCCAAGTTAATTGTAAAGTGACTATGAAGCTAAAACGAAAAGGCTGATTCTTAGTGACACATCCCTGATTCAGCTGACCTTGAAAAAGCAAGAGGTTTCTCTGCCTAAACCTGTCGGTGGAAATCTGACACTGTTTTTTGCTTAGCAATGGAATGCATTATTAAACTTCAACCGCTTTTTGAAACTGAATGGTTTCAATTACCACAAAAAATGAAACTTCAGTCAGTTTACCTAAAGGTAGGATGTTGGCTGGACAATTCGTTCAAAAATATATTGTACCCAAAGTATATATATAGCATTGTATTTCTTATCAACTATTTGGTAGGAGCCTGATTTCCATTTTATCAAGTACCTGCCTGTCCTACTCTTTCTTGCATTCTACCAGAACTTGAAAGTTCCAAAATATTACATTTTGAATTAAATCTATTGGCTTGCCTAATATTGTATAACAGGAGGAGCTCCTAAGAAAATTATCTCCTTTGACTGCCCCTCACTCACTCTTTTTCCAGTGAACGATAGGCAGAATCTTCTTTACTAACATATAATAATTTCCCTTGAAAAGTCTACCAAAATATTGCAAAACTTCCATTCCAGGGAATGCATTTTATTCACTGAAGCCAGCATGCTTTTTTTTTTGTTTTTTTTTTGTCTGCCACATCATTACATTAGTATCTGCCTGTGAACATATACTTCAGAGTAACAAAAAAGTTGATAACCACATACATTGAAAATGTAAATCAGTCTGAAAGATCATCAGACAGAAACATAAATTTCTAGATGGCTAAAATAACTATGAGCTCAATAGGAACCAGGACCTTGCCAAGAATTTTGGAGCCACGTCTGATCATGCATTGGTTCATAGTGTCCATGCAATGTCTGTTGTGTGCAGATGCCTTTGCAAATGGCTTTCTGAAGTCTTGTCAGCATGGGATACTAGGAATCTGATACAAAAAAGGTAGGATTCAACAGCTGTTATGTGATGCCACCAAATCCTAAAACACTTAGAAGCCCTGCTGAGGCTGGTGTGCACTGTGGTGTGTGCAGAGAGGCCCGACACCAGGCACCGTGGTTTGGGCAGCTTCATATTTTCCATCGCCTGTATTGGCTGAATTTTATTTTATTGCAAGATGTGACATTTATAGGAGCTTCACAGGTCCATAAGACAGTACGCAGTTTTACAGACACCTAGTGCTTCATCTATGATTTGCCAACAATTACAGGTTCCCGCTCTGTTTTCTTCTTCTCAGACAGCCTTTGAAATATGGCATTGTCTTATGTTTCACCTTTCCCCTACTCAGTTTCCTCCTTCGTCTTTTGAACTGTGCTGAGAGCTGGTTTAATTATGATGCTGCTGAGTCCTTCTTTCAGCTGCAGGAGAGCATTAAGAGATTGAAAGGGAGTGAAATTCCTCCAAGGGAAGCCATGCTGATTTGTCCCTGTCACACTGTGTTCATATGAATGGGGAAATCCCAGCCTGACAGAACATTTTGGGATACACATACCAAAGTAAATGTTTGAAAGACTCTATCTGCTCTAAGACGGCAAAACTAGGGAGCAATGATCCAAAACAGAGCAAATGTCTTTGTGTTGCCATTGATAGATGGTGCATTGAAATCTGTCATACTTTATTTTGAAGTTACTCAGTGAATGTTTAGGGTTTTTTTTCCCAGATATTAGTCCAGACGGAGGACAGTCTTGTGAAACCACTGTTTTTCAGAAATGTTTGCCACATCGGGACAACAAGAATATATTCCTGACATATGACATCTCTCCAAAACTGACTTTGCTATATTCCAGGAATAAAATAAAAGAAGAAAAAGAAAGAATGTCATCTGGAGAAGACTTCTAGAATCTTCCCACTTAAGAGGGTTAGAGTAGAAAACTTTCCTGGGAGTAATATTGAATGAGTGCTGGAACTCACTAAATAACAAGCATAATCACACTTGGGGAGAGATAGAAGCCCTGCAAGGGAACAGAAGAACTACTAAGAATTTTCAAAGTCATTACATTAGCAAATGTTAGCGGAATACTTTTGGAAGGAAATATTTCTGTGATGGCAAAATCATGACTGCAACTAAAGCAAGATGATTTGACTAAATAGAGTTCCATTCTCTGTTCTTGGCAGGATGTGTGCTGATGGCTATAATTTGTAATTCTGGAGCCAAATCAAGGCAACTTATCATGATACATCTGCTGAGTTTTGAATATGCATGGAGTGAGCATGTGTGCTTTCCTGAAAGCTTTTCCTAGAAGCAAAATGCACTGCAAAGATTTATATATTCATTGTGTCATCTTTTGACATAGTTGATGAAAATGAAGGCATAACCCCATGCAGGAGTTTTGGTTGGGGGGATATGTATTGGCAGAAGGGAAAAGAAAATGTTGAAAAGTAAACTTTCATGGTGGATTATTAAGCAATATTTGGCAGATACTTATTTCCAGTCCCAAATGCATTTATTTTAAAAATTACTTGCAAATGGTTCTTCTTTTTTTCTCTACTGATTAATTGCATTCTGTGTATAAAAGAAATATTAAAAATAGTGGATACCCGTAGTTAAAAGTTCTTTAATCTTCTCATGTGAATCCACAAGGCAAACATTTAATATTCCCTTATACTTTGTGGGGACTTTTTTTGTTGTTGTTTCTTTCATTATTTATGGTTGTAGTGGCATTAAAGTGAAGTAGACAACAGCCAAAGAAGAACTTTATTGTGTTCAGCCTGATTGCCTTTTCTCCACAGTGAGGAAGCCCAGGTAAACATCACCCATGTGCTATCTTAGCAGGATTTAGGCACAGTAATTAGACCTAACCATGTTTTTTTAGATTACAGAATTAGTATTTGTAAAGGCAGAACCAGAAAACAATGCAATGCCAATCTTTTAAAAAAATGTAACATTTTCCAGAGGATAGAAATGACAGCTTTTAGAGAAGTCCAATTGCAATGCTTTGGAGAAGCAATGCTCTGTGGTGACAGAGGAGGACTGTATACCTGCTGTATACATAATGTCCTAGTAACATTGTCCCTTACAGTTTGCGCTGGGGCTTTCTGAGCCACAACATAATTCTTTATTGAGCATCTTGAAAGGGACCTTGACTTTGACAGCATACACATCTTCTGAGAGGTTAGTCTAACACATGACCAGGGCAAGAAAAGCCAGCAAGCATCTTTGCCAGACACTGAAAGGGGAAAATAGACAAGCTAAAGAACTTAACAATTAAAAGAAAACAGGCAATTTGGAAAGGCTGTTGAATCTCCCTTTCCTGTCTGTGGTGCTAAGAGGGTTACAGTTCTAACACCTAGTTTAAAACACTTCTAAGGCTATTGCTCTAAGAATTAAATCAGTTTAGCATTCATAGTTCCTCAGATGAATAGTGGTCAAAGTCTTGGTGGCAGAGGCATTTAAAAAGCAGTTGTGTTAGGACTCACCTTTTTATACCTGCCATCTTGCAGGGAAAATGACTAACATTTTCAGCACAATATGGAAAACCATCATCCAAGTGGGCTCAAACAGATCTTCAAATGTTAGAGATTCCCAATACAAATGGAGGAGAATCTACAAAGGTAAAACTCGTCCTCAGTTTTGCTTGGTTTGCCCCTTACTGTATTCTTTAAACTACAGAAAGATTGCAAAATATTTATGTGACAGGTTATGAACTTCCGTGTCCTTCAGCAGCTAGCGTTACAGCTCCAACAACAAGTTTGTTTACTCTAGCTTATTTCTCCAGCCAACACATAATAACAAAATGAATGCACATGTATTTCTCTAAACAAATACACATATGCATAAATCTGTTCATATTAATCATCGTGTAGGAATGTATGTCTCTCAATTAAACTTTAAGCATGGTACAGATTAAGTGACGGATCGGACAGAAGTCTGTTGGTCATGTTTTGTGCTGACTGTTCCTCTGGGTTTGGAATATCTGCTGAGCAAATATTACCAGTGAGTAATTGCTTTGCATCATCCTAAGGAAAAAAGTGGAGGAAAGATATGTTACTTGTCAAACATAAAGGAGCCAGAAACCATTATTTCTTTTTTTGTTGTTTGTTTTTTTTTTCCTCCTATCTCTCCTCTTATTGGAGAAAGGAAACTTTATTGAGTGCTTCAGTCTTTCGTTTGCTAGTTTGTGTTGCGTTGGTTCATACTGCACTGACCTCAAGGATTTAAAAATAAGGTTTCTTTCAAAGATAAATAGTAGATTCTGCCCACTTGAAGAATTCCTTATTTATTTCTTTTTCATATTTTTTCCTTTGCTACATGGCACATTTGTGTCCTTGTATCCAAAAGAAATAGCTATTTTTGACTTTGCTTTTAGAAAGAGAAGACTGCTATGTACCAGAAATTAAAAAGACTAGCCGGAGCCAATCTTGCTTGCTTGAGGTGCCACCTCAACATAGAATGCAGTAATAATTCCAAATAACAAAATTGGGGGCTGTTTTGTCTCACATGGACACCCTGAGGAAGCCGTAGTTCTCAGTTTTGGCTTAAGCAAGTGCCAACAATTTGTCACAAATGAGGGCCAGAGAACCTACTCACACTGTATTTATGGTTGTCTCAAGAAGTTCACAGGAGGCCTGAGGCAATGTTCCATGAAACCCAAACGGTGAATTCCTTCTTATGGGCACAAAAAGAAGACTGGTTTCATGTGAGGAGTTATGAACGGGCATAGTTGTTATGCCCAGCTACAGTTGTTGCCACTGTAGTAAGAAGTAGGCTCATAGAATCATAGAATCACCAGGCTGGAAAAGACCTCTGAGATCATCAAGTCCAACCATTCCTATCTGCCACTAAACCACGTCCCTGAGCACTTCATCTACCAGTCTTTTAAAAAACACCAGGGAAGGTGACTCAACCCCTCTCCAGGCAGCATCTGACAGTGCCCAATGATCCTTTCTGTGAAAATTTTTTTTCTGATGTCCAGTCTGAATCTCCCCTGGTGGAGCTTCAGGCCATTCCCCCTTGTCCTGTCCTCAGTCACTTGGGAGAAGAGGCCAGCTCCCTCCTCTCCACAACCTCCTTTCAGGTAGTTGTAGAGCAATAAGATCTCCCCTCAGCCTCCTCTTCTCCAGGCTAAACAACCCCAGTTCCTGCAGCCACTCCTCATAAGACTTGTTCTCCAGCCCCTTCACCTGCTTTGCTGCTCTTCTCTGGACACACTCCAGGGCCTCAACATCCTTCTTGTAGCAAGAGGCCCGGAACTGAACACAGTTTTCGAGATGCGGTCTCACCAGTGCTGAGTACAGGGGCAGAATGACATCCCTGGACCTACTGGCCACACCGTTTCTGATACAAGCCAAGGTCTTGTGTCGGAGGAGCCTTCCATCTGATCCTGGAAGATTCAGTGCACTGGCATTTCTAAAACAAGAGTCCTCTCTCTGGACTCAGTGCAGCCCACTTTAGAGAGATGAGATCTGCTATCCCCACACAGGACCTTGAAGGAAGTAGGTTAGAGCTCCAAGGTAAGGCAAGACAAAAAAATCCTACACTTATTTAATGTTCTACAACTCACCGGGACTAACTCACTCATGAAAGGCCTTTTGCCTTCATGGCACTGCAAAACAAAGAGGCAGATGAAAGATAAATTTCTTCAGACTTTTAAAAGCTTAACACTTGTTGTTCAACCATTCCTATTTTCTTTTGTCCTTACTGCACAGGTATACTGTGACGTGGAATTGACCATTATGCATAAATGACCAGATATGCCAGCCTCTGGAAACTGAGAACGATTTAGCTACATTAGCAAGTTACACTTCCTTCTGTAACTCTACCATGCCGACACTAAAAATCATTCATTCACAAAGGAAGTCAATACTTCATTTCTTTCTACTTTGCCTTGGAGTTTTGTATTTCAGTGTTAGTTTTCTTCTGAACACTTCTATTCTTAGACAGAAGGTAAGTTCTGATATCATGGAAGTAATATCTCCTAGTTTCACGCTTTCTGTGTTGCCCTAAGATATCATCTCTGTACCTAGTGTATTAAAAAAAGCAATAATATTTTATTAGCAGAAGAATGTGACCCATTAACCACTACAATTCAGAGTGCTGGGGGTATAGTTTTCACTCATTTCCTTGCTGTTGCAAAGCAGATTGAGGGCAGCCTGTATTTACAAAAAAACTCTGAAGCTGCCAGAAGGAAAAGTGTTTCCCAGTTTCCCAGTTCTGTTAAAAGTTGGCTTTTGATTAAATTGCTCATGCACTACTGCCATCTCGTGGTCCTTTCTGCTACATCTCCTAGGAAAGAGGCAGCAAAAATGCCAATGCAGCAACACGCTAATCGTAGATAGAAGTAGTTTATTCTGTTAAGTTGTGATCCTGCCAAGTGCCTACCAGAATGCATGAGCAGACTCTTCATAATTCATCTGCCAAACCCTGTGGGAAGGTGCTTTAGAGCAGAAAAGGGCTCTGAAACATGAGCTTAGAAAGAAACTTTCAAAAAGAAGGCGCTTACCCTGCAAGGACAGCAGCCTACCAGTGTTTTCATACAACTAACAAGTTTCAGAAAACTTTTTCAGACAACTAACAAGTTTCAGAAAACTAACAGTAAGAATGAATTCTTATCTTCACCTGAGAAAAGAATAGTAATTAAAAGTGAGTGGTTGGCTAAGGAAGGGGGCAATGTTGGATGTACTGAGCCAAAACTGCTGGATTAAGTGCCTGGTGAACAGCATGAAGTGGGTGACTTTTGGTGTAATATTCTCTCCCTTGCCAAAGACCTACATCAGTAAATGTGTGGTCCCCAAAGATTCAGTTATTAAGTGTTTCAAAAGCATAAAATGCTCAAAGCAAACTTTTAGAGGATGTAATGGAATTTGAACTGTAAGGAATTATTCATAGGCAAAGAAATTAAGTAAAGCTGTAATTCAAGAGGTTTATGAATCACCTATTGAAATCAATGGGGCAACGTACATGCTCAAGATTGCTCATGTGCTCATGTATCTCTCTGAGTCAAGGTTATATGGTGAAGAATAAATTACCCCGCAAGGCAACTGACTTATTAAGACAGACGTACATTTAAGTTTGCGACATCTTGATTCTTTGTGTTACAATGCTGAAGATCCTGCTGAACACCACACAAATAATCCGTTAAAAATCTTTTCATCCTCCAAGCTGCTCTTCTAGTTGTTGACATAAGACTGTTGCTATGTAAATATCATTTAAAACCAAGACTTGATCTGTTACTAGGTATGAGAATAAACTTGTGTCGATGCATGACTAGTGACCCCAAACAATATTCCACTAGCACTTGCATTTGAGCCATTCAACTGAATTTTGTTTATTAGTATCAAAGAATGGAAAGTCATTGTGAGTACATTGCAATGCTTTCCACCAGAACTAAACACTAATTATTTATTATACATTCTTATGAAACTTAGGTGATCTTTATTACTCACCATTACTATGGGTGATATAAAATTTATAATTTGCAATTTATGGAGATGTTTAAAAATGGCTTATAATTCTGTTTTCAATTGCTTCAGAAGGCAGTGAAGGTTAATGGTAATATAGTGGCAAAAGAGTGCCTGAACTTTGATTTTGAGACAGTATATATTTTGACCTGAGGCTTTCTTGGGATTTTTCCCCCTTTTTATTTATTGATCAATTGACTGGTCATTTACTGCCTTTTATGCAGCAGAACAGTTTTCTGAACCCACTAAGAACGACTGCACTGAACATTTTTTTTGCTCCAGGTGAGAAGTCAAATAAGTACTGAGTATGCAGTGTCCTATAGCAGGTGCATTCTGAGTTTTTTCTTTTCATTCTGAGATATTTTCTTTTCTGTGCTCATATGCAGACTTTTTCCTTACTGCACTATAACATTTCCCATGGTTGCAGGTTATGTACATACTTTCTTCTGTCTTTGAGGAAGAGAATGCTCACTATAGAGAAGACAAGCCTGTGATTTCATGTTCAGTACCATACTATATATCAGGCTGCTCTGGAGAAGAATATCTCTTTTCCATCCTGATAGACTTTATTCACCTCACAGTGACCTCTTTTTGGAAACTGTGTGGGTCCCTAGAAGTGTGCATGCATGAACTTTTCATCCCTGTGAAAGTACATCGGGCTAATGTATTTTGGACAACAGCTGCTACTCCAAAAAATGTGGACTTTTTAAACCGTTTCCTCCAGCCAGGAGCCAAACATTAGGTACAATGAATAAGAGATATTCATCCTGAGGGCCATAAGAATTCAAGTTCATATGATTATTTATTAGGTTCTTCTTATTGAGAAATTTGGGAACTACAAACCACGTACGGAGTGCTGAGCTCCAGAAGAACATCAGAAAGAGGTGATCACTGCCCGAAGAAGTGCGCTTCTTAAAGTAAAGGCTAGAGAAACAAGAACGCTGCATAAAAATGTGAGGTGGTATGCTGTAGCTTGTGGCTGCTTTTGTAAGAAATTGATCTGACTTTGCACAAAACTTCAGCCTTAGTATGTCTTGTGTACATTATATTCTTCAAAGGAATATCTTCTCTCAGTCTTCTTGTTTTTTTAATGGAAAAGTTTTTCATCCATAAACAACGACCATCAGAGTCAGGCAGACTATAAGTATTTTGAGTTTGTATGAGTGGCACTTTTTAGAGCCTCTGGATGGATGTTTTGAAGTCATTTTAGTTTGACAAGATTGTTGCATCTGGACTCGGGCTGTGGAAGCCTTGTGAAGGGATATTGCATTTTTCTCTTGAAGTTGCTAATCGCAGTAGTGTCTTTCCTTGGCAGACAGGTGATGCCACATTGTTACAGAGCTTCGGATTACAAAAGAGCCTGCTCCTATAGAAACACACCCAGGGAGTGGCTGGGGAATAAGTGAAATGAATCATGGACCACAACAAAGCTCTTCCTGTTGTTCAAAGATCACCTGCCGAATACAGGAGATAAAAACTTAAAAGTGAGGTGAAAAACTGTTGTCATAAGGAAAAAACACACTGGCCATTGCAAGAAATCTTGTTCAGAGATGTACAAGTAGAGGTTAATTCCAGTAAGAATAAATGCTACTAGCATTTATGATGACTGAAATTTAAAGTCACTACTGCATTTGGGCATACTTGAATAGAATGAATATCAATAGTTCTTTCTATGTCATGTGTTGAAAATGAAATGCTTTGTAATCACCTAATTTCTTGTGCATTCTATAGTTCTTGTCTTATGCTTTGCTGGGGGATGTGAAGGGCTTGATTTACAAGACATAACTTGCCAACTTACAAAGACAAATGAAACGGAGCTAATTATTAGAGCTTTGAAGAGAATTCAAATAGTTCATCAGATCATGTGCTGGAATTTCAGGGAACAATGGCAAGCTGGAAATAGTTAGTAAAATCCTGAACCTGCTGCAAATTTGGTACCACAATCTGAATTCCGCTAATGGTCTCCGCTGAAGCTAGTTGTGAGCATCATTTAGACAGTTCAGATTTCACCATGTCTCACACAGTTCTTGAAGGAAAGATGGAAACAAAACTCATATTTTGAATTCGTCTATAAACCAGCCTTTCATTTAATTCTGCTTTTTTTCAGCTTCAACAAGGGTTATCAATGTGCAATAGATTTATCTAATCAAACCCGTTTAACACATACTTTTGAGGTATTTACACAAGAAGATACCAAATGAACTCAGTTTATTTCACACAGTTTGGGATGAAGCACTCTGACTCATGTCTTCTCAATGACGTTTTTCATAGTATCAGCTCACTGGGAGCATATCCTCCTGAGTAAATTTAAAGTTTGTCTATTGTGTCTAATGAAAGTGAAACTGCCTTAGCAGAAGCAGTGTGATTTAAGAGAAAGTTTTGCAGCTCCAGATTACACTGAAGTTAGTTGAAGCAGCACTTGTTCAGTGCTTCTGAAAAAGATTGAACTCATCTTTTAAGGGAAGGATGGAAAATACTGTTCTAGTTTGCTAAAACAGGCATGGAAGGAAACCTACAGGATGTATACAGTTAGACTGAGTGGTGTCTGTTTTACAGAAATTCTGACAGTAAACTGCTTTCAGCATATGAGGAGGTAAACACATAAGTGTTCTACAGGTCTAAAATTTGGGAAGGTATTTGTACACTGATTATTGCAAGTTCTATGTCTTGCAAAAGATCAAATGTATATTGTATGCTGTTTAAGTTTGGAGAAATACTCATACTGTTTTCTGAAGTAACAAGTCATAGGACGTGTCAGAAAGGTTTAGATTGTATATTAGAAAATATTTCTTCACTAAAGGGTAGTAAAGCACTGGAACAGGCTGTCCAGTAAAGTGGTTGAGTGGTTAGCCCTGGAGGCACTTAAAAGACGTGTAGATGTGGCACTTATGCATATAGTTTATTGGTGGGCTTGGCAGTGTTATGTTTATGGTTGGACTTGATGATCTTAAAGATCTTCTCCAATGTAAATGATGCTATGATTCTACAAACAGGTATACGGATGTTCGCAAGTGTCATCTTGTTCTTTTTTTTTTTTAACTGGCCTCATCTCTGAAGTAACAATTGTAAAATTATGAAATACCATAGTACCTGATACAGAAGCTTGAACTTTAAAAGCTGATAACAGATGTGATAAATGAATCAGTTCATTGTAAACAGATTATTAGACCTGACTGTATTTTGCCTGTCTTTATAGTATTACAAGAAGTAAATTGTTCAATGAAATACAAAGGGATATGTTGGCATAATTTTAAAAATTAGAGCTGTGGCCACTTATAAAAGGAATTCCAGGAACCCGCTCAGCCTCTCTTTTTTTCTCTTTATCAGAGAGGATGTGAGGTAGCAGTTAACATCAGAAAAGATATTAATTTCCTTTAGGATATTAAAAAAAAGGTTTATAAGGAAAACTTAAACACGGTTGTTTAATTGAGACCACTATTACTGATAAAGAATATCTTGTTATAGAAGAGAGCATCCTGATAAAATCAAGCTTGAGACCACCTCAGGAATGCAAGCATACACAAGTCCATGGGACTCAAGAAGATTCATCCCAACATCTTGAGGGAATTGGCTGATGTAGTTGCCCACACTGCACTCTCAGTCATATTTGAAAAGACACGTCAATCATGTGAAGTTTCCAGTGACTAGAGAAAAGAGAATATCATGCCCATGTTTTTAAAAAGTGTAAAAAGGAAGATCCTGGGAAATACTGATCACGCAGGCTTACCTCCATGCCCAGTAAGATCTTGGAGCCAACCCTCTTGGCAGATATATCAAAACATGGAAGACAGAGAAGTGGCTAGAGAGAGACAACAGGGCTTCACCAAGAGTAAGTCATGCCTGACTAATCTGTGGTCTTCTACAATACAGTGACTGTCTCAGTGGACAAGGGAAGAGCGACTGATGTCATCTATCTGGGCTTGCGTAAGGCCTTTGACACAGTTCTACATAACATTCTTGCCTGTAAATTGGAGAGATGTGGATTTGATGGAGGAACAGTTAGATGCGTAAGGAATTGGCTGGATAGCCACATGCAAAGAGTTGCAGTTGATGTTTCAACATCCAAGTGGAAACCAGTAATGCGCAGTGTCCCTCAAGGATTCATACTGGGACCAATACTATTTAACAGCTTCATCAATGACATAGACAGTGGGATTGAGTGCACTCTCAATAAATTTGGGGAAGACACCTGGCCGAGTGATATAGTTCGTTCACTTCAGGGAGGGGATGCCACCCAGAGGAACCTTGAGAGGCTTGAGAAGTGGGCTCATATGATTGTAATGAAGTCCAACAAGGGCCAAGCATAAGACTTGCACGTGGGTCAGGGCAATCTCCAATACCAGTACAGACTGGAGAAAAACATGGTTTGAGAGCAGCCTTGCAGAGGAGGATTTGGCCATGCTTGAGGGTGAAAAAATGGACATGAATGAGCAATGTATACTTGCAGCCCGGAGAGCCAACCATATCCTAGGCTGCATCAAAAGAAACACGGCCAGCAGGTCAAGCAAGCTGATTCCCTCCCTCTACACTGCTGTCATAAGACTCTGTCTACAATCCTGCAACCAAATCTGGGATTCCCAGCACAAGAAAAACATGGACTTTTTGTAGCAGGAATAGGTGAGGGCAAAAAAAAAAATAATCAGAGTGCTGGAACACCTCTCTGGTAAAGAAAGGCTGAGAGAGTTGTCAGTCTGGAGAAGAGAAGGTTCTAGGAAGAATCTATTGTAGCCTTTCAATATATATAGTTGGCTGATAAGAAAGATGGAGTATTTTTACCAGTGCCTGCAGTGACAGGACAAGGTTTTAAAAGGTTTTAAAAGACAATGGTTTTAAAATGAAAAAGGCTAGATTAAGAATGAAGCAAGGAAGGAATTTTTTTACAATTAGGGTAGTGAAACACTGGAAGAGGTTGGCCAGAGAAGTCAAGGATGCCTCATTATTGGAAATGTTCAAGGTCAGGTCAGAAGAGACAGCTGAAGAACATGATCAAGTGAAAGATAGCCTTGTCTGTGGCAGGGGTTTTGGACCAGATGATCTTTAAAGGCTCTTCTGACCCAAAGTTTGCAATGGTCCTATGATTCTATGTTTCTGCAGACAGAATATCTTTTCAATACTATTTAGGTTTCTTCTTAATGTTTATCATAAAATTATGATGGCACTCTCTAGTCAGTCAACTATGTTAGAAATATTGTCTGTATTTTTCTTAAGATTAATACTTAATTTATATTATTTCAAACAAATACATGAATAAAACTAATGAAGTACACTTAGTAAAGCTAATGTTTGTGAACCATATGATAATTTTCCTCTCTTTCTGAATTTTCTACAGTGCAAAATGGACAGATTTAAGAAACTTAATTTTCCATGCTATTTAGTGGCACTTCAACAGAGGTGAAACTGTGAGCAAATGATGTATAATAGCTAAAACATATGTATGTATTTAATATATACATATACACACATACATATGCATGCACACAGAGCCATTTTATATGGATAAATATACATGCATGCGTATACACTAACTCTAACATTTTCCAAGAAAAAAAGACTATGATGCCCTTCAATTTTCAAGAGAAGTTGGTACTTTCACCTTTGAAAATTCCAGTCATATATCTGCCAGTAAGACATTCACTTTTCCTGGTATGATTTTTGCAAATGTAAAGCAAGACCTGATATCTGTTACTCCTCTGGCCTTCCAGCAGCTCTCTCCGCCTAGCTTTACTCATGTAGGGAAGCCGTATCACATCTGCTTCACACCATGGAAAGACAAGCTCATTTGGAAAGGGGTAGCTCGATACTGGAAGAAATCTGCAGATTTTGCAATGGGACGCAGCCCGGCGTAATATCCCTCTGGAATACTATGGTGTACAAAATATATGGGATACGCTATTAATGTGACTTTTGATCGTTTACTGAGAGCTGTTCAGATCTGCCAAGGGTTTCTCCACACAGTAATGCATAGTACTGTGTAGACAAAAATGGCAGTGTAACTTAGCTAATGTCTCCAGGAAGCTTTTTGTCTCTTGTAAGTTCTACCTGTCTGCTCTTTTGGAAATAGCTGTTCTGAATATGTCACTGGCTGCCTCTACAGTTAAAATTTGCATGCATTTATGCAGCTATAATCCAGCTTTTCTCAAATCCACTGTTTTACGTGCACATGTAAGGGCTTAAAGTCTATCATGATTGTACTGAAGTAAGAGACTGCTCTGAATTTCAGGACTAGGTGCACATTTTGACTTAGAAAAACACACAGAGTTTCAGAGGAATTGCATGCATCCGCTGGAACTGAAGGCAAGTTAAAAGAAACATATTAAGCTGAGTAATTATTACTGCTTTTGTTACCTCCGTAATATTCAGCATTTTCTTTCTCATGAGTATTTTTCAAGAGGGGTCCCACATACCATTGTTTCTTTTCTTAGAGTGTAATTAAAATTTACTGTCAGGTTTATGTGAGGAAGAAGTGAAACATTAAACTAATTGTGTTAGTCATAAATTGAAATAATATTGGAACATATTGCTCAGTGCTGCTGGATTGATGTGGAAGGCGGGAAGAGAAATTCTGTAGAGCCAAGAAACCCAGGAACTTGCTTCCAGTAAAAAGTTCTTACTAGCTCTGTCCCTCTACCTTCTCCCTGATCATTCCAGGAACTTGCTTCACAAACGTGTTTTTGTTTGGATATTTGTGTTTTAGAAACTCCAACTCAATGTATATTTCAAATTATTTAGAAATTCATGTCATAGGACTCCAGGGTAGAGGATATTTCACCTATCATAAAAGAAAGTGTTGGCATAACATCATGAACATTTGGGAAGCTCTGACTCACTCTGCAGAGGATAATGGGTGGGACTTGGATTGAGACCAGGAGCTTTTCATTAGAAAGGGTTTCTATTCAATCTGCAGTGTGGGCCAGGACATCATTGTGAAAAGTGATCCATGCCTCACTGACTTCTGAAAGCTAATCTGCCTCTGGCTGAAATGCATGCTTTTGTTTTCTAGCACTTTCTGCATGTTCTCACATGACACCAAATCTAGCTTGATCACAGGAGACATTCACTTGAAAATATTCTTTTGTATTTTGACTGGTTTGATCGTTGCTCTTCTTGAAAGCAGGATGGTGCTCATAAGCTGCTTTCAATAGGATTTTTCTCTCCTTGTGTGCTGCTTCTCTACTCCTCTCCCACAAAAAAATTCTTCCTGATTTAACTGCTTTTGTTGGTAGTGTTGCTTCTTCCTTTGCATTGACCTGGGGCAGCACACACAATTTCAATTTTTTCATTTAACATAACTAGAAGTGGTTGACAATTTGAATAAGCTCCCTGAACAGCAAACAGCCAGGAATACCTAGGTGAAGTTTTGTTAATTAGCAAATTAGGTCTAAACAGCTCCAAGCAGGATAATGAAGGAGATCAAATCTCTCTCTTTGGTCCATTACCACAGTATATATCTTGTTTGGAAACCACTCAGAGTCAAGCAGTCTGACAGAAATTTACTTCGCTCGCTGCCAGTGTTACAGCCAATCGGCGCCACCTTATCAGCAGTTGCTAGATGCAAAACAGCAACCAGCTCCAACCTGTTTTGCAAAGTTGCTCCCTCACTCCACTGTTTTCATGAAGTGGTTCTCGCTCCTTCCTCTCACTCAAACGGTGTTGACTTGTTCCATTCAGTTACCTCTAGTGCTTTTAAAGGATCCTAGGCTTTTCGTGTTTTGCAAAGCACAGATATTCTCCAAAATAAATATGCTGTCAGCTTAGCTATATCTCCGCAATGGTGTTGCAAGTTGCAGAGTAAGTTAGTTCATCATAGGGATGTTGTCAAGTAATTGTGATAGTGTAACATTGAGAAATGTTTATGAAAGAAGAAGTAATAAATATTGGGAGTGGTATACTTTGCAGAAGTCATTTTAAAAAGATGTGTAACCCCAGCTAACAAGAAAAAAAAAAGAAGCTCTTAGAAAGATACCCTGTGGGCAAAATAGATATTGAGAGTACCACAAGCAACATATTCTAGGCAGGGGAAACTTGATTTGGTGATAGGTGAAGGAAGGGAAATAACTCACATTTTGATTCCATTTTAAAAAAGTGGGAGGGGAAGTGGAATATGCTTGTCATTTCAACAGGAGTGTCTGCAAGACACTGAGTAAGGAAAACAATGAAAAGGGATGTTTCAAATAGCAGTTGAGACACGATTCCAAGCTCCAGAGCAAAAAATGAAAGCGGTTTGGTCATTGTCTTTAAACAGCAGGACCTTGCTGCACATAGCTTCAGGTGAAAAAATGAATCTTATGTGAATAAGGATTGAAAACTAAAACTGGGAGAAGTAAAAGTAGAGTATGATAGGAAAGGGAAAATGTGTTTGAACAATGGAGGAAGAAGGAAGTATCAAGAATGGAGAGAAGAGATATGTTACAATCCCATAATATTTATTCATTTAACACCCAGTATTTATTCATTACTTTATCACCAAAAAAAGTCATAACAACTTTCCATTAACTGGAAAGCAAGTACTGAAAGAAAAACATAAAACAATCTAGGCAGATTGTTGTTTCATACAGAAACTCCAACAAGCTGTGATGATATGTACTCCTCGATTTGTTTTGTCTATTCAGCATCTTGGTCTCTTCATAGCCATGAATGAAAGTAAGCTAAAAATTGTATACTGCATTAAAATCCATGGGAATCACTAGAATAAGACTTAACTTGTCATGACTCCTTTAACTGGGAAACTGGGGACTTTTGTTAATAGAAAAGCAATGAGTGTTCCTTCTATTTTAATATTGATTAGAAGTGTGTTTAGACAATCACAGTTAGCTGAGTTAGCATGTTTAAAGAAATTGCAATCCTTGATCTTTACGTTGTCATTTCTAAGTGGAGATAGAGAATAAGTTATTTATCTGCAGTATTGATATTGCCACATGAAAATAACTTCCTCATGCTGTGAAATCAGTAACGCTTCAAACATAAACTCTTTTCAATTGTGTCTGAAAAAGATTAATTTTTGAGGTTTTTTTCCGTAGAAAAATGGAGACAATTGGGAAGGGAAAGAAAACAGATCAAGCCTAACATGCCATGCAGTGCAGACTCCCTTGGGTGTCAATATATGTGGCAAAGGCAGGGAGAGTTTTATGGATTAGAAGTCAAAAGAACAAAGAAGAGCATGGCATCATTGCAAGAAGTATCTCATAATGAAGAAACTCTAAATTAAATTAAATGTTTCCTCCAATGAGCCCCAGTAACCAAAGCAAACAAAAGAATAATAATGAGTCTCAGAAATATTACTCATGAAAGAGGATCAGGCAGTCCCTTTGATGAAAAGTGAAAATCACCCCAAATCAAACAAGCCCCTGCACATCGTCACGCTGAAGTCTCACATTCTTGGCTGCAGGCACATTTCAAATGTAACCTGGTTTGACAAGTTGCACTGGAAGACTGACAAGACTAGAAAATCTACCTCTTTCAGACTAGACAACTAGAGTAAGTTTTGCTGTTTTATATTGATTTATTAATATTTTTCTTTTATTATATTGAATGTTTAGGTCATTTCAAATGTGTCTGAAGATCCTTCTCTAAAAAACATTTGTTTCAGAAGTGAACGGAGAATGATGAATACTGAAATGTAGGAAAAAGCTTGACCTGGGCATCAGGCTCCAAGTTGTACTTTAAAGGCTGTGTTTGAATAAAGGGCTGTTAGAATAAATTCTGCTTTTATTGTACTTTGTGCAATCAAGTGAATACACCAGAATTGCACAGAACATGTATAATGTAGATTGGTACATTAACTTTTACTATTATCTAGCCTCTTTTAGTTCTGTGTTTAATCAGGTTATTGTGGATTAAATCCTGTGCCAGTGGATTCACAGAGTCACGGAATTCCTTAGAACTGCTTTTATACTCCAGGCTACAGTTGTACAACAGCCTATGCAGTCAAGGATAACCTTCTAAATGCCTAACAGAGATTTTCCAAGAAGTTCCAATTAATGAAACATTTTTACTATTTAAAAGAATAGTTATACAAAATCAATACTGTGGAATACTGGTGTATGATGGCCAGAGCAAGAGGCTTTTAAATTACACTGAATTTACTTTAACTATCACCTCTTTTTAAGTGGGACAGTCGTTTTTCTAAGGTTTGGTGTATAGATAACACTTTTTACTTATTTTACTCTCCACATATTATTATTTCGTTTGTTCTGGTTAACCTTGAAACTACTGACAAAAGTGTCATGGGGTGCATCAGTTCAATAAATCCTCTTTAATATCACCTAGGAAATATATATATGGACGCCAAAAAAATGAACACATTGTGTTGATTAGACTTGGGACTGTTGTTTTTTCAAATCTGGAGGAATGTTCGAGAGTTTCCCCTGTCCCTAGGATCAAGGTGTGGAGCATCCAGCAATGACCTGGATGAAGGCATTGAGTGCACCCTTAGCAAGTTTGCAGATGACACTAACCTGGGTGGAAGCGTGGATCTGATCGAGGGTATGGAGGCTCTGCAAAGGGATCTGAACAGGCTGGACCAATGGGCTGAGTCCAATGGCATGAGGTTTAACAAGGCCAAATGCCGGGTCATGCACCCTGGACACAACAACCCTATGCAGTGCTACAGACTGGGGGAAGAATGGCTGGAGAGCTGCACGGAAGAGAAGGACCTGGGGGTGTTGGTTGACAGCCGACTGACCATGAGCCAGCAGTGTGCCCAGATGGCCAAGAAGGCCAATGGCATCTTGGCTTGTATCAGAAACGGTGTGACCAGAAGGTCCAGGGAGGTTCTTCTCCCTCTGTACTCAGCACTGGTGAGACCGCACCTTGAGTACTGTGTTCAGTTCTGGGCCCCTCACCACAAGAAGGATATTGAGGCTCTGGAGTGTGTCCAGAGAAGAGCAACAAAGCTGGTGAGGGGGCTGGAGAACAAGTCTTATGAGGAGTGGCTGAGGGAGCTGGGGTTGTTTAGCCTGGAGAAGAGGAGGCTGAGGGAAGACCTTATTGCACTCCACAACTACCTGAAAGGAGGTTGTGGAGAGAAGGGAGCTGGCCTTGTCTCCCAAGTGACAGGGGACAGGACAAGGGAAAATGGCCTGAAGCTCCACCAGGGGAGGTTCAGGCTTGACATCAGGAAAAAATTTTTCACAGAAAGGGTCGTTGGGTACTTGAACAGGCTGCCCAGGGAGGGCGTTTAGTCACCTTCCCTGGAGGTGTTTAAGGGATGGGTGGACAAGGTGCTGAGGGGCATGGTTTAGGGAGTGTTAGGAATGGTTGGACTCAATGACCCAGTGGGTCCCTTCCAACCTGGTGATTCTATGATTCTATGACTCTATGATTCTATGGTGATGGTAAACAAACAGCAGGTTTCAGCTCTGATCCTCCTCCTGGAAAAGGACATACATTTAAGACCACAATGGTTATTGCCTGAACAAAGGCATTGAATCAGATTGGTGTAATATTTTGCTGGGCAAATATATAAGCAAAGCATATTAACCCTTACATTCATGTTTAGAAAATTAATTTTAGCATATTCACATGGCCTGTGGGGACTCCACTATCTCAGAACGGTATCTGACATGGACGAGTGCTGCAGTCTGGAACTGCAGTGTAAGAAGCCCCTAGACTCTGCGAACTTAAACTCTAGGCAAATTCATGCTTAATGCTGTGATTTTGAAATGTACGTTATCCTTCTATATAAACTTTGTGCTGTTCTAGTTTTGCATAGGCTAAGCAACTATGTTGTTAAACTCTTGAAACCAGTCACAGAAGTACTTGTAGCACTAACTTACACAGAAGTACTTAGGACAATATCTGTTGAAATAGTTATTGGAAAAAAGATGTAACTTCTGGGAGGAGGGCCCATTATGGTTCTCTCTGCCTCTCCTTGTTGCTGAAAATTGCTTTAACCGCTAGTCTATAAAATTATATCCCCTCTTGTGTATACTTGCACTTTATTTATCTCTCTCTCACTTTCCTCCCTTCACAGCACCCCACCTCTGGTAAATCTTCATTTCTGTGGTGGGCAGAGGTAAAATTCCAATCAGGAAGATGAAGAAGCAATGGTATGGCATATTAGACTAAGTACTGGGTCCTGTACTTGGATCAGAACAACCCCATGCAGTGCTACAGCCTTGGGGAAGAGGCGTTGAAAAGCTGCCTGGCAGAAAAGAACTTGAGGGTATTGGTTCTTGACCAGCTGAATATGAGTCAACAATGTGCCAAGGTGGGCAAGAAGGCCAATCACATACTGGCTTGGATCATCCATAGCATGGATTGCAGAGGAAGGCAAGTGATTGCCACTCTGTACTGAGCACTAACGAGACCATGTCTCAAATATTGTGTTCAGTTTTGGGCCCTCGCCACAAGAAAGACATGGAGGTGCTGGAGCACATCCAAAACCAGTCAACAAAATGGGAGAAGGATCTGGAGCAGAAGTCTTATGAGGAATGCCTGAAGGAACTGGGGTTGTTTAGCCTGGAGAAGGCTGAGGGAAGACCTTATTGCTCTTTACAACTATTTGAAAGGAAGCTGTAGCAAGACAGATGTTGGTCTCTTCTCCCAAGTAACAAGTGATAGCATGAGGGTAAACATCCTCAAGTTGTGTCAGTGAACATTTAGATGGTTTATTAGGAAAATTTCTTCACTGAAAGGGTTATTGAGTATTGGAACAGGCTGTCCATGGAAGTTGTTGAGTCATCATCCTGGAGGTATTTAAAAGATATGTAGATGTGGCACTTAGGGTTATGGCTTAGTGGCGGACTTGGCAGTGTTAGATTTACAGTTGGACTTGATGATCTTGAAGGTCTTAATGACTCTGTTATTTTATAGTTGCTACAGTTTGGGGAGAGCAAGGAGTCATATGTAAGAAGGGAAAATAAGGTACTGAATTGGGCTTCCTGTGTTGTGGGCGAGCGCAGTAGTGTCAAGAATGCAGCGCAACCCTAGTTTTTGGAAAGGTGCATATATACTGCAAAGAAAATGGTCAGTAAAACTGAGGCAGCCCTAGGTAAGATGTTGATGACTTAGAGGATAGTGAGATCTCAGATATATCCCTAGCTTCCACAGTTCCTCTTGGATTTATTCATTGCCCATAAATGTGGCCCTGTCTTTAGTGTATCTCCAGGTCTTGGATTCCATTTGATGTCGTTAGCTGTTCACAAACGGTTTATAGGAAGACTGGACAACTCTCAGAGTCTTCTGTATTCCTGTCATGAATGTGACATACTACAGATTAAGTACTTTTGTCCCTAAGTTTTGGATCATTAAGTCTGTTAGCGGCAACATTTTTAACTGTTCTCCAGGAAATGTTCCTACAGTTTCGTATCAAGCCAATGTGTCTAGCCAGCGTCTAGTTGGACTCAGGAATACACAGATCTGGGATCAGGAACAATCAGACCAAAAAAGTCCTCACTGGATGTCGACCACTGCAGAAGAGAGACACACTTGTGATCTCTTAATTTTATACTAAGTATGATGTATATGGGATGGAATACTCTGTCGGTAAGTTTAGGGTCTCCTGCCCTATTCTCTCCTCCTCTCAGGTGCTGCCCCTTTTCCATCAGCTCGTGGTGGCCTTGCATAAGTATAAGCATTGGCCTTTTGCATACCAATGCCTTCTGTTATCACTTTTAGAGAAGAACACTGTCTCAAAAACAGGCAGTTAGCTTTCAGAAAAATGAAGTTACTTACAGCAACAGAGTTAGTCACAAAACTGACTATAATTCAGCTCAAACCACAACACTCCCTTAGAAGGCAAAGCTGGAATAAGTTCACAGTGAAGAAAATTCGGTGGTGGGAGAAGCAGGAAAACAAGACAATTGCAAAAGAAATTAATCTAGAGGCTCTGGATCAAAAATTAGCTGTCCTGATACGTTGAAGGAGGAAGACATCACAGTACGTTAATCTCATAGTATAGGAAGCGTCAATAAGATATGACGTATTGCTAAAAGGATGAGAATATGAAGTCAGGGGAAGGTAAATCAGAAAAGGCAGATCCCAGAAGGAAATAAATCATGCAAAAATGCATGCAAAACTCTGATCAGCAGCAAGCCAACTGGAATTTTCTCCATTTGAGAGGAGGATGAGCTATTTTAATAGCATTATACCCACAGAGGTGTCAAGCTTTGAAAAATCTGGCTGCAAAGTCAGAACATCATAAATAGAGTGCATTCAGATTATCTTGGAACAGTATGAGTTTTCCTGTGCTTGTCAGCACAACACAGAGGACTAACCCAATTACAGCTTCTGTCACCTTTTTTCCAGGGGCTGGGGCAGTGAGAGAACATACGGAAGAGTACTTCATATGTGAAAACTCAAAGCACCTTCTTTTTCAGTGCCAGGTGGGTCCATGATGTTTTCTGTGTCTCAAATTTATATCTAGAAGGTGGTATCTTAATTCTTATGTCTGCAAATTATGATAAAAATCACAGATAAACCTGCAATATTCTGGTCTTGGTCTTGTTCCTTGGTGACCTCAAACTGAGTCAGGGACAAGTAATGCAAGACAGAAGTAAACACATTATGTGAGCTTCTCATCAAATTTATGCTCAGAAAAAAACTGCCTTGACTTGTTTAAGAGGTAGAATTCTAACAAATAGTTGGAATTATGAGAAGAGTAAAGGTAAAAATACAGAAAAATAAATACATGAAACACATAGGAAATAGGAAATAAGGAATAATAGATATTGCAGGTGGCTCTGTGTCTTGCTTAGAGGCAGGAAAGAGCTCGTGAAGTGGAATGAGAATTCACTGGTCAATTGCTGAAAGAAATTACTGAACATTATTCGCTTTATTATGAAGGAAGTTTCCGTTCGGACTTAAAAATATTCACCATTGTTTTTTCCTCTTTCTATAGCAGTGCTGCCAGTATTTTACTAAGGATTAAGCCTTGTCAGACTACACAATTTGCTTTGAGGTATGACTTAGAAAAAAGGTGAAATCACTTCAGCCTGGAAGGTGTTAGATCTGAACCACAAATTGAACAGGTGCTGGGAAAGAAGGAAAGCCTACATCCTACAGTGTGTTCTGAGGTCTTCTGTACAGGCAGTGCACTGGGAGATTAACTTCATGCCCACATAGGAAGAGAGATGACATGTCCTTCAGTGCACATTCAATAGATGTGGAAAGTCTCAAAGTAGGCAATTTCCTTGTCATAATGCCTAGGGATCCCTATAGATAATGTTTCTTTCACTGGTCACATCTTGGATGGATACATGTGAGTACTCATTTTTAATAACTTGTTCACCAGTGATGAGATGTTTACTTAGGTCCAGTTCAAATACAATTTGTATTTGTATCATTGCGGTCAGGAACTTATCAGGCAAATCTATAAATACTTTGTCAGAAATAGGAATACTGAAATGCTGCGGAAAAATGCATGTGTAGCAAAAATGTATGTCTACTCTTCTACTATACTCCTCCTGCGCAAGGCTGTGTCTCTTCATTCATCCTTTCTCTAAAAAGCAGGTTCTTGGTGGATTTATTAATGGTTAAACAGCCTTACTATAACTACGTTTGGTTTTGCAAACTGTATCATAGTCCCTACATTGGTTCCTCATGACAAGTTCCACTAATACAACACTAGTTTGCTGATTTTTCTTACTTCCCATTCCACAGGTTTTTTGAGAAGGGAAAGTGAGGGGGAAGACAATAAAAACATTTGAACTCTGCCTGTAAGTAGAAGATTACAGATCAAGGTTGACAAACCCATCCCTTGAATAATTTCAGAGGAGTTACCACAAGTCAAACTAGTGGCATGTTCCGTACCATACCTTATCTTTTTAGGGTGCAATATACTTTCAGAGAAAGGTTCACAAAATCCTCCTTTCATCCTGAGATTTGCATCCTGACCACCTTTAATGAGATGAATTTTCATAATGAGTATCCTTAATAGTTATATCTTTTCCTGAACAACACTGAGTCATTTGGCCTAATGTAGTGTTTCCCTTGGCGACTGAAAAAAAGGAAGCTTGCCATAGTAAAAACAGAATTTTACTTACGAATCCAGAGAACAGTCTTCTTCTGTGAAAATATGAAGAGAGTATAGATAGCCCTAGAAAATATGTCCCAATTTTAAGATAAAAACCATATATTTGATATTTTCACTATTAAGCACATTTTGAAAATTATTTGTGGCCTAGCTAGGGTGGTTAGTGCTAGATCTCAAGAAAGTAGCTGTAAATGTGTATGAGACCCCACAGCATAAATAAGAAACACCGATGGGAATTTTTTCTTTAGAATCCAGCAAAGGTACTAGTAAACCACAAATGTGTATTAATAAGAGAGACAAATGCATACATGAGTCCTGTGTGACCCATTAATGGCTGATTTCACCAGACTTGTGAGCAGAGGACAGAGTCACTTTGGACCAGCAGAGGCTCTCCTAGGAAGTCTCGATACTAAAGATATATCTACAAGGAGATTGTTCTGGAAATGCTGGTTGTTAGTTGGAACGGGTCTGGTAGGGGAATAGAAGAGGCAGCAGATACCATCTTCCTGTGAATTCAGTGAAAATACTACTTTTAAAATGTAATTTAAAGAAGTAAGATGGCTATTCCAGGTGCTGGAAAGACTGCTGGTTCTGGAGAATGTGTGCTGTTTGTCCAAAGAAATGCCTCTGCGTGAAAAAAGGCAATAGCATCACTGTTGAGATAAAATCATTTTACCTGCTACCCAACAGACATGGCACTAGCAAGAGAGGCAGGAAACTTTATTTAAGCCTTTAAATTTCTTTCTGTCTCTGATACTCCTCTCAGTGTTCCTCTCATCTAATGTCGCAGGAAGCGGTTCAAGAGAAGATGTGGCCTTCCACATGTATTTGCATACGGACTGGACTAACTGATTCTTCTGACCTTGACTGGCATTTTTAGAAACACTACTAAAAAGTAAGTCTACATGTTTTACAAAAGCGCAATATTTACACTTAAGCAAAATATAATATTTTTTGAGAACAACAGGATTTTCAGCATCAACTCATTTTTTATCAACTCTCTAGCCTATTGTACGGACAGCAACCGGACAATGGAGGAGACGCACTACATTCTTATCAAATAATGTAATAACTTCCCTGTGAATTCTTTTATAAACTGTTATCAGCTTAACAGAAACGACAATGACCGTAGCAACTGATTAACTTAAGTATTTCCAGTGTGCCCTTATTCTCTTTCTCTTAACTGTTGTAAATTCAGTGCAGTTTAGATTTTGTTAGCAAAATTGAAAGTACAGACAGTGAGTCAGCTTGCCTGAGTACAACTCTGTTCTCATTGCTTCTTCCAAAGAACCCAAATCCTTCTAGTGGGAGGTTTTGTTTCTGGAACAGCCTGAACCCCGTACCCAGGAACAAAGTGATCTTCAGACTCATCTTCCCAGCGTCCTTCAAAAAAAATTTAAGCATATATGTGCACACAGCACACATCCAAATGTTTTCACAAATCAGAAATTAACCTGACATTAAAGTTAAAAGTAGTAGTCACAAAGTAATGGTGAGTATCTCTGTTACAAGGATGGGTTCTAAACCAATCTAAATAACACGCTAATCAGGACAATGAAGTTAAGTTGTTATCCTTTGACTTAGATAACAGGATCCATCCCCATGAATTCATAAAATTCTATAAAAATATAATTAGACTTCCACGAGGAGGAGGAGAAATTCACCATAATGAGAAACAAATTGAGCTTCATAAATTGATTTATATCTTCTCTTCAGAGAATGTATTCAGGAATGAGTCAATTCACTGCTTCTTTTGTAAATTCTAACCAGCCCGTATCTGTTCAGACTCCTTCCTTCCTTCCTTCCTTCCTTCCTTCCTTCCTTCCTTCCTTCCTTCCTTCCTTCCTTCCTTCCTTCCTTCCTTCCTTCCTCCCTCCCTCCCTCCCTCCCTCTTTCTCAGGAATATTTAAGCCTTCACAGAAATAGATCTAGTACTCAGGAAGGCTAATAGCATGGGAAATCTGCTTCTAAATTTGTTTTTACTCTGCTACACTGTCCACAGTATGGAAATCTGCATGACTGAAAGTACTTTTCCTGGCATTATGGTCCAGTACTTTGTGTAAATAATAAACATTTAAAAGTTTTTATGCATGTATTCTAGAGATTGCTGTAATGATCCATATTTTTATATAGCCCCAAAATGCTAAGTGAAACATTATTCCCTTACAACACTGTAAAAGCTTATAACGAGAGTGTATTTGATAGATGAAAACTCCCATCCTAAGAATTTAAACAGAAATAAAGACTGATCTTATTTCCTTGGAGGGCTGAAGGGAAAAGCACCAGCAACATCTTTTGCCTTCTGGTCATCACTAGAACTAGTGCAATGCTTTTGGGGGTTTTTTTGTTTTTGTTTTGTTGTTGTTTTTATTAAAAGATTTTGAAATTTTAGCACCAGCTTTTAGACTAATGTAAAAATATCATAACTGAAGGATGAAAGAATCCAACAGATTAAAAGTAATTAAAATAAATTAATGCCACAAAAAAACCAGGAAATTCACAGTGCAGGAAAAGCCCTTATAGTTAAATTCAGTGTGCTTGGAAAAATATGTTGAGAGTCATTCCTGTTTCTATCAAAATTTAGGAAACATCTACTGAGAGCGGCAGCTATTTGACCAAATAATTAGGAATGTGTTGGAAGAGACATTTAAGTTAGCTTAATAGGAACGGTTTTACACACTGAGGTCCTAATGAATTAACCAGGAGAGGCTTACTAAAATGTCCTGCAACATGAAGTTCAGATCATTCTGTCAAGAGATTGTAGCTTGCTTGAAAGTTCGAGTGAAGATCTTAAAATTTCAAATGGGATTTCATTCTTAATTTTAAATAGATAGGAAATTTGATGGCATAGTGACTTTAGGAATATGACTAGCACCCCAAGGATTTGGAAGAACAGAAAACAATGATCTGATGGTTTGGGTTTTTTTCACCTCTAACAGTTTAAATTTTCTTGGCACTGCTAATTGACAGGTCTTAATTTGATAAATCAGTCAAAAAAACCTACTATGTCTTGTCTTGTGTTTTCCACAAACACAGTAGCAATTCTGTTTTAAAACGTTGTCTTCTTTAGAACACAAGCCTTCTGTAGTGCTTTGTGGTGTAATTATCCATCAAAAAAAGAGAAAAAGAAAAAAGAAATTTATATTCTTCTGTTTGTTAATGCCTATCTAAAGGCACACAACATATGGTAAATCTTTTCTCCCCTCTGTCCTACATTGGAAACAATTACAACTCATTCTGCCTTTGATGAGCAAGATAAAAGTGAATTGACACATTGCACCAGTTTGTTTCGTTGCTCTGATGAAACTTGTTGCATAATGTCAACAATTGCATGCAGATTTTCCAACTGTGTGTCATGAGCAAACTCATTCTTAACAGGTCCCTATTTCTCTTGAAATAACAAGCCAGTATTGTTGACTTGAATTTATGCGTCCCTCTGATTAGAGTACTGATCATCTGGTTATTCATGCACCTGTTTGCTGCAGTAATCGCTCAGTGAAATCAGTGTCATGCCAGTGTCATCACCTGAGGAAGTGGTGCTCTGACCTTGTCAGTCTGTGGAAATGTAGATGTGATGATTGAAAAGCTCCCCTGACCATATTAAGATGACAACTTATCAGTAATTCTGGAGATACTGGACAGAAGATCAATAGATTTGGATTTGAGTGGCAGATTTTCAAGCAAAAAAAACTTGTGTTCTGGAAAGATTTTCTGGCAAATGTCTTTTTCCTCTGTAAAATGGAATGGTTTTCTACATTGCTGATTCAGAGGCCTGCTTATTGTCATGCTGTGAATTCGGGGTTTGTATTTCTTCCTCCAATAAGGACACATGACATCTTTCCCTGATACCTACTTTCTAAAAACCTGCTGTTTACAAAAAGGAAACGGAATGGCATCTAATTTTAATCCAGAGTATTCATATTTTATTTATGTTGTAGAAAAGGATTGTGGTTTTGGTAACTATAAACTGTTGTCACAGAAACCCACAGAGCAGACTTCAATTCCTAAGGCCCTATTCTCTTCACATTGTAGTGATATAAACCTGGAAAAATTCAATTCAAATGGAGCGCTGTTGAGACAGGAGCACTGGCATCCCAGCAGAAGCTTGCTCCAGATGAGATCCTAAAACGTAGTCAGAAAAAATGTTCTCATTGCCTTTTCAGGTCTTTTTGTGTTTTTTTTTTTTTTTTTTTTGACTATTCTGAAGAATTTAGGGGTGGAAGTACTACTTCATTTAATTTCTATACAGGATGAACAATGTTAGGAAGAACATACATGTTTTTAAAGTTGGAACAATTTTGTTTGTTTGTTTAAAAAGAGTTTAATCTATACAATTCACTTCGAGACATTTTTCTGGAGAAAAGTTTCCTTTCCTACAAAGGTTTTGGTTCCATATTCTAAATTTTAAAGAAGAATAAGTGGATCAAAACTTTTCCTAAACGAAACCTGAAATTAATTATTTTGTTTCAGGTTGAGCAAATTATCTGGGCTATTCTGAAATGTTTTGCTCCTTTCTTAGTTGAGAAAAACAAAAACATTTCAAGACATCCCATTGCCATGGTTATTTCTAATTCAATCAGAAGGAGAACACTGTTGCCCTTAACTTGCCAGGCTGATTTGTAACATTCAGAGAGAAAATCCAGACGTCGTTGATTCTTTCTCCCAAAAATATTCAAGGTTCATCTAGATTGGGAAGAACTGCACAAAAGAAGAGCGACGTGTTGAGAGAATCTTCAGAGGGAGAATATAACTGTCATCTTGGTAGATTTCTAATTGTTGGATGCTCTTGACACTGGTTACTTCAAAACAGTTTAGGCAGACCTCCTTAATGGACTGCACCACAGAATTTTCTTTCAGTGTTTGTAGCAATACTGTTTGTTCACTTTGGAAGTAATTTGTTTGCAGGCTGGGACATTATGACTTTCACCATCAGATCAGTCCTTAGCGCTCAGAACAAAACAAAAAAAAACAAGGTTTGTAAGAAAGGCGGTGCTGTTCTCAACATCTATGTGTAAACAGTGGCATTCCAAGAAAATCTAATTTTGAGAGATCTGATGTCCATGTGATGTTTCACAGGAAAGTGGGATGCTGTGGCATTCTCAGAAGCACTGGCAGGAGGTATAATGAAAGCATTATTTGCTTTTTGTGCAGACAGCTTTCCACTCTGTAGAGGAATGGTTCTATGTTGTCCTTCTGATAGAGGATGCATGCTCAAAGAATAGTGGAGTGTAGGCTAATCTAAGTCAACAGACGTGCCGCTGTTGGAGACGTATGTGGGAACTAACACTGTAGGCTGCTGCTGCTGCTGCGTAGCCAAATGCACACCTGCAATCATTTCACCTTCCTCTTGCTCAAGGCCAGGGCTGGGGCCAGGCGGGGCGGGAAGCTTGCATGCAACCCAGAGAGGAACAGCCATCCCCTCACCTTGTCCCTCAAGAGGGCTCTTCTCTCTTGGCTGTCAGGCACCATAGCAACTGCCAACCACAACCTGCAAACAGCCACCTAAAATGCTGCTGGCTGACCCTTCCTTGGGGAGCCATGCTTATGCTCTGTTGTCATAGGACCTCTCGTCTGCATGACTGGAGGAGATTGTGCAACTGCACACACCCTCATGGGCATGCAAGCACTCATGACCTTCGCGCTAGTGGAAAACCATCAATGGCACATACAGCTGGGGGGTCTCTCTACCCAGAGGATGGAGTCTGTGCTGGAAAACCTCCTGCTCCCAAGTAAATCAACCAAGTTAAGCTAACCTAATCACGTTAGGTCAAATTATTGTGCCAGCAAGTGAACAGCATGCTGAAGCAAGTCATGTGAAAACTGTGAAGCACATTTATGACTTCTCCTAACACTCAGGAGATGGTGGCTTGAAGCAGACCCCTGGCAGATTTGGCTCTGATATGCTCATACAAGAACACTAGAACCTGCAGGTTTCCCCTCTCTTTTCCATTTAGGCAAGGTCTCTGAGTCACCACTGCATTCGTGTCTCATGAGGTCACCCACCTGCAGCTAAAACCTGCATAAACTGCAGTCTTTTTCACAAAGTAGTGTTTCTTATTCTTTTTATAAATGTACGTAAAACATAGGGAAGTTGTATCATCAGTCAGGTTGAGGATATTTGCTTAGTCAGACTGAAGAGGAGTAGAAACAATTAAAAAAACTTCCAAAGATATGTCAGCTAAGTATTTTTAAAACAGTTCAATAAGGGTATACTAGCACTTCAGTATTTATTGTACCTGGTATATGTACAGCTTCCATGAGCTGCATTTTATTTTGTGAACACTGAAAACATAGATTTCATTTTGAATTTTTTTCTGAACCTGTGTTTTCAGTGACTGAGAGAAGAATTTTCTTTTTTATTGTCATTCCCCCTCTATATTGCCAGAGCTATTGGTATCTCTTTATTTCTAACAGTGTAATATTGCATTTATTAGTATTTATTGCAATATAATATATTTTCATGTTTTAGAGTACGTACTGATTATGAGCTTGAGTTTGACATTTTCATGTTTTGTCATAGAATCAATAGAATGTTTGGCATTGGAAGGGACTTTAAAGATCATCTAGCTCCACCACATCCTTGCCATGGGTAAGGACACCCTCCACTAGGTCAGGTTGCTCAAAGTTTAATCCAATATGGCCCTAAACACTTCCAGGGATGGGGCATCCACAACTTCCCTGGGTAACCTCTGCCAGTGACTCACCATCCTCACCGTAAAAAATTTCTTTCTACTATCTAGTCTAAATCTATCCTCTTTCAGTTTAAAGCTATTCCCCCTTGTCCTATCACTACATTGTCCTACATTCCCCCTTGTTCTATTACTACAAAGCCTCTCCAAAGCCTTCTCTTCTCCAGGCTGAACAACCCCAACTCTATCAGCCTGGCCTCATAGCAGAGGTCCTCCAAGCCTCTGATCATCATCATGGCCCTCAACTGGACTTGCTCCAACAGGTCCATGTCCTTCTTATGCTGGGGGCTGCACAACTGAATGCAAGTACTCCAGGTGGTGTCTCTCAAAAGCAGAGTGCATGGAGAGAATTATCTCCTTTGACCAGCTGCTCACACTTCTTGATACCACCCAGGACAGCATTGGTTTTCTGGGCTGAAAGTGCACATTGCCAGGTCATGTTAAACTTCTTGTCAACCAGCATCCCAACTCCTTCACCTTGGGCTACTCTCCACCTATTCTCCACCCGGCCTGTATTTGTGCTTATGATTGCCTAGATCCATATGCAGGTCCTTGCACGTGGCCTTTTTGAACTTCTTGAGGTTTGCACAGACCCACCTCTCAAGCCTGTCAAAGTCCCTCTGAATGGCATCCCTTCTCTCCAGCACGTTGACTACGTCACACAGATTGGTGCCATTCGCAGCCCTGCTGAGGGTGCCCCACAATACAAATGTCCATGTCTGCGACAAAGACATTAGGCAGCAACGATTGCAATACCAGCCCCTGAGGAACACAGGTTGTCACTAGTCTCCACTTGGACATTAAGCTGTTGATAACAATTCTGATTGTGACCATCCAGCCAATTACTTATCCGCTGAGTGATCCACCTGTCAAATTCATGCCTCTCCAATTTAGAAACAAGGAAGTCTTCTTTCCTGTTAGGAAATCAATAATGGAAAAAAAACAACATAAAGAGGGTAAAAATCATAAATTATTTAGCTATACAGAAACAGATTTGTCCTTTGTGTGTACTTAGGTATACATATAAAAGTACATTTAAGTAATATTCATTACCAAACTTTTATATCACTTGCTTTGAGCATTAGCGTCTATCAAATAGGCAAGACAGGCAGGATCGAATCAAACTTGGCTAGCATATGTAACTTTACTTAATATATCTTGATTTATAATGTGCAGCACTGTTACCTCAGAAAAGCTGATATTTCACTGATGAAGTTGCTTTCTTCATATGGAATTTAGAACAAGTGAGGAACTGATGATCTATTTTATCAAACTCTGCTATATTTTTTATGCATAAAATTCTGTGTGGTATTTGTCACTGAATGATGCCAGCACATGAGCACCATGATGTGAAGTTGCCATCAAAGTACTAGAGTCTGGACTTGGAAGCTAAACTGCTGGAGGATGTCATCATCTCTCTTCCTTTGAGAAAAGGTGTATAGTTCTGTGCTTCTGATTTCTCACTGGGATGCTCAGATTAGAGGTAACAGATAAAAATACAAAAGGTAACATCTTTCCATCCCTGTGGGTGAGCATTATAGAAAGGTGTACATCCCTTCAAAGTTCAGAAAAAGTCCCTGCCCAGTGTCTTCTTTTAGAATTTTGCAGTTACCAACAATTAATCCTCACTGATAAGAACTGTTCGTGAGCTTAAAATTAAATCCAGTACATTTCCCTGTCTGTTTTGAAATTTTGAATAACTATCAGCTTGGAAGAAGGAGCCTGGTCTGTTGAATTGCAATAGGTAAATGTAACCTGTCTTCTTTTAATAAACCTGCAATATACGGACAACTGTTTCCCGCAGGGGAATGTGCTCATCAGCTTAATTCATGGAAAGTTGCTCATCTCTCTACCTCAAGGAAAGAATATGTAACTAATTCCTGAGAATAGACTATTACATCACATGTGAAGAGATCGTTCAACATGAGGCAAAGTTGTGAGAACTTCCAAAGGCAGGAAAGTTTGCATTCAACTATTTGTTGTTCAGATGAATTTGTGTTTCGTCTATAAGAAATACTTCATAATTAGGATATTGCAAACATTCTTGTCTTGTGGGATGACCTAATACTGATGGCCTTTTCCATCTCAGAATTTGCTTGAAGTACAAGTTATGGCAGATATACTTGTATTACTTAACTAATTGTCATCACTTGCTTCATTCATTCCATGATATAATATGTGCTATCCCATGAAGGGCTTGTAAAAGTGTTTGTGCGTCAGTACTATGGCATACTTATGTCAAACTGTGAAAATGCCATGAGGTAAATCCTTAAGAAATCATTGACCTTTGAGAAGTACATGGTACAAATGGATTATGCATACTTGGAAATACAATACAGATGAAAAAGTGCTACATGAGCTCATTTGGCCAGAATATTTTTAAAGACAGAGCAAACAGGCAAGACGGTAAGTTTTCTGAGGTACAAGATACAAACTGGTGCAACTATTTTTGTGAATAAAATTCACTGTGACTGGAGCCTTTTGATGCATCTGAATATTGTTTACACTTGACACAGCATGCCTTTGTCTGATCTTAAATGTGGATCAGAGAATCTTGCTGAAAGGCTGGCTAGAATATCAACATCATTTCAACATAATATCGTTTGAATATAAACTGTGCTTTTGTTAGTGTCCAAGCTCCTGATTATCTTTCTGAAAAAGAAATAAGGCTTACATTGAAATTCACATAAACTTTATTTTCCTCTGCCCCTTGTAATTTATGTAGATTAGGGAAACCTAAGCCAGGAAAATAGAGGGAAGATATATTGTGTGATTAACATATTGGATGAAGACTTCAAAGGTGGTTTTAGCAATCCCTGCAATCTTACCATGTGCAGAATACTTTTTTAGAGTGAAAAATGATAAAAAATCCCTGCTCTGTCAACAATTGCTGTATGGTTTCTGGGAAGTCACTTAGATATGTGCCCATGGAGGTGAACAAGTGAATCCAAGCTGATTATGCTCACAGGAGGCTTACGTTACTTGGAAGTTACAGAGCTGTGCTACAGCATGCTGTCCTTGACTTAAGAAGCCTTGTACATACAAGCTTGCACTTACAGGAAAGCTCTTGTCCTACTGGAGGACTTCAGCCACCCTGACACGTACTGGAAAAGCAGCAGAGGAAGCTGTAGACAATCCAGAAGACTCCTAGAGTTCATTGAACATAATTTCCTACCTGAGATAATTTCCTACTCAGGCCCTGGACCCGATGGTCATCAACAGAAGTGAACTCATCAGTGACATCAAGACTGGAGGCAGCCAGGGCTGCAGTGACTGCACATTGATGGAGTTCAAGGTCCTGAGGGATATAGAACCCTAAATTTTAGGAAAGCAAAATTCCAATTCTTCAAAGAGTTATTTAGTAGGACCCCCTGGGAAACAGTCCTAAGGGACAAGGGAGGAGAACAGAGCTGGCAAACGTTTAAAGATATTTTCCAGAGCTCAAGAGCGCTCCGTGCCCCAGTGCAGGAAATCAGGCAGGGAAGGTAAGAGACCAGTGTGGCTGAGTCAAGACTTGCTGGTCAAACCGAAGAGCAAGAGGGAACTGCACAGGCAGAGCAAGCAAGGACAGGGAACCTGGAAAGAGTACAGAGTTGCTGCCTGGTTTTGTAGGGATTGGGTCAGGAAGGCCAAGATGCAGATGGAGCCAGACTTGGCAAGGCAATTGAAGACTAACAAGAAGGGTTTGTATAGCTATGTCAAAAGGAAAGTTGAAGAAAGCGTACCCCCACTGATGAATGAAAACAGTGACTTCATATCAATATATGAGGAAAAGGCTAAGGTACTCAACAACTTTTTTGCGTCTGTCATCACTGAGAAGCGCTCTCTTCACCCTTCCTGGGTCAATGGACCAGAAGATGGGGACCAGGGGAGTAAAGCCCCTCCCACTGCAGGGGAGGATCAAGTTTGTGACCACCTGATAAACGTGAACATATATAAGAATATGAGACCTGACAAGACGCCTCCCAGAATACTGAGGGAATTAGCTGGTGGTTGCCAAGCCACTCTCCATGAAATTTGAAAACTAATGGCAGTCAGAAGTCCTTGGTGACTGGAAGAAGGGCAACATTGGGCCCATTTTTAAAAAAGGTAGAAAGGATGACCCTGGGGACTACCGACCTGTCAGCCTCACCTCTGTGCCTGGGAAGATCATGTAAGAGATCCTTCTAGAAGCTATGCTAGAGGACATGAAGGACAGGGAGGTGATTCGAGACAGTCAGCATTACTTCACCAAGGGCAAGTCCTGCCTGACCAGCCTAGTGGCTTTCTTTTATGGCATGACCACATCAGTGGATACAGGAAAAAGAATGGTTGTAACCTATCTGGAATTCTGTAGAGCCTTTGATACAAGTCCCACAACATCCTTCTCTCTCAGTTGGAGAGATATGGATTTGATGGGTGGACTGTTTGATGGAAAAGGAATGGGTGGGATAGTCGCATTCAGAGCGTAGTGGTCAATGGCTCAATGTCTAGATAGAGATCCCTAACAAGTGATGTCCCTTAGGGGTCTCTACTAGGACCAGTGCTGTTTAATGTCTTCATTAATGATATAGTGACACCAAGAGGACCCTCAGCAAGTTTGCAGTTGACACCAAGCTGAGTGTTGCAGTTGTCACACTGGAAGGACATGATGTCATCCAGAGGGACCTGGACAAGCTGGAGAAGTGGGCCTGTGTGGATCTCATGAGGTTCATCAAAGCCAAGTGCATGGTCCTACACCCAGGTTGGGACAATCCCCATTTTCAGTACACAATAGGAGATGATGTAATTGAGAGCAGCCCTGAAGAGAAGGACTTGGGGGTGCTGACTGATAAGAAGTTCAACACGAGCCAGCAATGTGTGCTTGCAGCCCAGAAGGCCAAATGTATCCTGGGCTGCATCAAAAGAAGCGAGGCCAGCAGCTAGAGGGAGGGAATTCTCCCCCTCTGCTCAATGCTCATGAGACACTACCTGGTGTATTGTGTCTGGTTCTGGAATCCTCGGTGTAACAAGGATATGGAAATGTTTGAATAGGTCCAGAGGAGAGACACAAAGATGATCAGAGGACTGGAGCACCTATCTATGAGGCCAGGCTGAAACAGTTGGGATTGTTTAGCCTGGAGAAGAGATGGCTCTAGGGGGGCCTAATAGTGACCTTCCAGTACCTGAAGGGGGCCTAAGTGAAAGCTGTGAAGACACTTTCTATAATGGCATGTAGTGATAGGACAAAGGGGAATGGCTTTAAATTGAAGGGGAGAAGCTTCAGATTAGACTTTATGCAGAAGTTCTTCATGATGAGGATGGTAAGACACAGGAACAGGCTGCCCAGGTAAGCTGTGGATGTGCCATCCCTGGAGATGTTCAAGGCCAGGTTGGATGGGGCCTTGAGCAGCTTGGTCTGGTGGGAGGTGTCCCTGCCCATGCAGGGGTGTTGGAACTAGATGATATTTATTGTCCTTTCCAAACCAAATCACTCTATGATACTATGATTAGCTTGAAAATAAAGTAGCACTAATAGAGCAATATGGCATCTGTCCAATATGGCTTAGAAGAGTTTGGGTTTGTCCACAAATGTCCATATTAGCAAGACCTTCCTTTTTCAGGACTAGGTGCTCATGGCGAACACTTAGGTTTAAGGTGTATAATTGACCCTTTTTATACTACAAATCCAGTCCTGAGTTTCTTAAAGCCCTTGTTCAGCTCTGGTCTCATCCTGAAGTTGGTTAATATCCACAAATGTTCTTCTGGCTCTTAAAGGTCTGATTGCTGTGTCCAAGATTGCCTCAGATTTGAAAACATTGAATTAGGAATTCCTCTTTCCATCTGACTTGCAGAGTTCAACCAATGACCAATGCTGTGTTCAGCACATTCCTACCTTAGCAGCCCCTGCTCAAGGCATTGTCTGGAGCAGAGGAAGATTGTCCTTTTTCATGTAGAACCTCACTGGTTCGTGTACTGGTTAGACATGTAGACCACCTCTGTACACCAGTCTATATTGATGACTAAAGATTTCCAGATTCACCTGGAAATCAGTTTTCCTATCCCTGCTTTATTCCATGGCTTGGCTTTTTCAGCATTTATTGTAGTGAGGATGGATATGAAAAGTGGAGGGGACTTGAGTGTCTCATGGCTGCAGTGATGGTGGTTGGCAATTCAGTTCAGACGTGGAGACACTGGGATCCAGTACCACCAGGTACAGAATGGCGTTGAACAGAAGTCATTGAATGGCTTTCTCATCATAGCTAAAAGTAACCAACATGTGGCAATATGTTATTAAAAAAAAAAAAGAAAAGCAAAACTAAAATGAGACTGAACTCTTGACCTGAAGAAAAAAAATATATGTGCTTACCTCCAGAAAGTCTCTAGATTCTTTACAGAAAATAACAGCTTCATCTGTAAACCAAGAGTAATGGGAATGTAGGGGTGGCTGACAAGAACTCAGAGAGCATCCTTGTCTTCGCTATTTTTTTTAGCCACCTTACAAATTTTCTGATGCAGATGACCATATTCTAAGAATCCGTACTGCATAGAGATCCTGGCCTTTATCTTGGAAGGACAGAGAATAAGTCAAAATTACATGTGGGATTTCTGCTTCCCTGTCAAATGGTAACGATAGCACCACCTTATGACATAAGGATATGGTAAAGAAAGATGCTTGTTCCATTATCTCCATTATTACTAAATTCCTGAATGAAAAGAAAGAAGGGAAACACAAGCTATGGGAAAGGCGATTCTGATTGCAGATTCTTGACAGCTGGAGATATCCTCAAGAAGAACCAGCCAGGTAATGTGATTTAATGTGGGCTATAGTCTGACTAAGGAACAGCTTTTGGTGGTTTTTTCTTTCCTTTGTTGGCCACATAAATGTTTGATAGTTTAATATGGTAATACAATCTGAAAAATAAGTGGAAGCTGCTCAAAGAATACATGCTTGTTACATCCCTTGTTTTATCATTATTTTGTACATCACTATGGTTACTACAATAAAAATGTAATTTTTTTTTCCTACTCTGACTTAGCAGAATGGTGGATAAATATTTACTACACAGCGTAGAAACTAAACCACTGAAGTTTTTAAAACAAATCTCTAATGATGGTGTATACTTTGCTCTGCCAATTCACATGTCCGGGGAAACATTTGTTGCACAGATTTCAGTCATTTCTATGTTAATTTTATGCTAGAACTAAAAGGAAAAATTCTACTCAGCAGAGCTTGTAGATTTATTTCTCTTCTTTTCCTTTCATCACATCTAGGATCTTTCTGCATACTACATTGTAAATCTATATGCAAACACTCCTGGGATGGTCAGATGCATGGAAACTAATGCAATTTTTGATGTTACAAAGAGAAAATCCAAGCTGAAACGTATTCACTAATCTAAAATTAAAAAAATAATACCTTGACATGTCAAAACTGAAATTCTTTCTGTGCCGTTCTTACCAGGATTTCATGGTTTCATGTTCTCCAGCTAATATTAATGGTTTTTAATTACATGGCTTGGTCAAAATATCAGATAGGTTATTTTATTAGTTCCTAATAGGTGGTCATTAAGGTTATTTTATTATCCAAATAAGTGGCCATTACTTTTGATTATTAATTAAGTGAATTCCTGTAAGCAGACCTTAGAGCACTCTGCACATACTTCGTTCTTGAGCAAGCTCCGGTGTGACTTCAGGCTCAACAGAGGGGCACTGGTTTCTCTCTGTTTTTTTCTGTCCTGTGTGCCACCCCCATCTTTGTAATGAATTTTTTGGCCAGATTTCTAAAACATCCTAGCCTTTAAGCTCTGTTGACTCTAAGCCTCTGGAACCCACGTGGAAGCAGAGCACCCTGCAGAATAGAATGTGAAAAACTGGTGTGGTTGGAAGGATTGTGCAATAAAAAACAGCTGCTTATGGCTTGTTAAGTTGCATCCTCTGGAAACGACTGCAGTGCACTGCTTCCAATCATGGCAATCTTAAGATCAGCATCCTTCTGTGTGTTCCTCTCTGACTACCAGATTTCAAGTTTGGCCATTTGGTTCTGTTAGCAGGCAGAAACACCAAGTATCAACTACTATTAAAAGGTACCTCTTTGTCTATGAGCATTTTCTCATGGGAAGTACATAGCAAACAAAGTACCAATTCTGGCAAACCTCCTGTCTTTCACTATCCTTTCTCAGAGTCATGCTTGTTCTGACAGTCTTTTTCTGGCTCAGGGAAGCATGTACATGACAATCTTCTGCTTTGAATACTGGGGACAAACTGCAACCTCTGCTAATTTCAGAAGCTTCACTAGACTGAAAGTGAACTGGACTAATTCCTACATGTTTCAGTAAGTGCACCTGTGGGTGGCTTTAGTGTGATCTTTTTCCAAATAATCATCTAAAAAAACTGGGCTGGGCTTTGGTAGGTGGACTCCCTGAAACAACTGCTGAGTTGCAAATATTTCTGAGAGAAGCTGTGGGAATGAAACAAAAGGAGCATGTAAATCTTCCAGAAATCTTCATACTTTTTCATTTAGTAGTAAGTCATAGCTATTATAGGGTACTGTTTGTAGTGATCCACCTCTTTCCCTAAGCTACTAATAAATCATTTAAAGCATATAAACTCATCATAAACTGTACTCAGCAATAGTATAAGAAAGGAATTGTGACCATACTGGCATTAAAACTACAAACAGACAGCTTGTAAAATTATTCACTGACTCATGGGGGAAGCCCTTCCTGAAAAAAAACACTATCATAAGACTTCTTTTATTAGACTGTTCTTGTGTAATTCCTCTTTTTGAGCAAGGTTTTGAAGAGAAAGGAAAATGGCCTTTGGCTGTGGAAGTGCAGGTAACAGTATTGCTAGCCCCTGGATTTGAATATTTTATGCTTCCTCACAAACAAATTAGGAATTACCTAGATGCAATAAATGAGAACAGCTGGACAACAACTGTTCACTCTGTTTGAGAACTGTTGCTGGAATTAAATTGCTTTTGCATTTTACAAAACTTTAAATTGTGTCTTAAGTGTAGCCTTCCTAGACATTTTCTCTCCTGCAAGATTCCCTCATCTGAACACCTAATTTTTTTTTTAATACAACAAATATTATATTAACCCTCACTTAGTTGAAGGGCATTATTACCCTTACTCCAGAAAAGGGCAACCTTATGTCAAAGTGTTTCCCAGATGGGGCAACTGCAAATACTTAAAAGTTGTCTCTAAGCCAAATAGAAGAGTAATGATGTAACTAATTTTCTTAAATGACTACCTGTTTCTGTGGCTAATTTGAATTAGTATATTGGCTTAGAATTTTAAGCTTTCCATGTCCAACAAGAGAGCTTCACCTACCGGATTTTGGGGATGAAACAGAAACCTCCATTTCCATCAATTTTCAGAAACATTTCTAGATTTTATGTGCCCAAATGAGGAATTTGAAACAAACAAACAAAAAAAAGGCAGTATCAAGTCATTCTCCTATTTAAAAGTATTCTTTGGCCGCTCTGGACTTTAGGTTTATAGGAGCTGTAACTGTAAATTAACAAGCTTTTGCACTGAAAACATTCTGCAAAAGGGTGAGTGGAAGACCTTACTTTCTTTGTATGAGAATACTCATTCACACTCTCCAGGGACCACCTGTAAAGCAGAGGATGGCCCGATGTACAATCTTCTTCTCCACAGGGACTCCTTATAGGTCCAGGTAACCAGTCTTTTCTCCGAGACACACACACAAACTCTGGCACCAGAGAGGTCACCCATCAAAACTTGGCTGGCCTTTGTTCATAGGCTGCTAACATGGTGATTTTGATCATGGGCCAAGAAATAATATTGCACTGTATCTGTGGATATTCTGGAAGGAGCAAGTTCTCCCATAGCTTCTTCAAAAAGTCCAGATGAAGCAGTACAAATAATGGCAGTGCTGCAGTGCAGTCCTGGAAGTTGTGCAAGAACATACGGGGTGCCGATATCAGAGTGAATATATGAACTCACAAATTATCCCTTAGTATAGCTACTGCTTTTACAAGTGAGATAAAAAAGGAACATGGGCAGTTTGAGTCTGCAAGGTAGGGAATCTATAAGAGTACTCTGATGCTGAGGGTCCTTAATGTCTTTGACATTAGTGAATTAATGCAGTTATCAAGTCCCAACAGAAATAAAACTAAGCATCTACCGGAAGTCCTTGATTTTCCTTGTATTTCACTGTCTGTGACAATTTCCATGGTGTCCTAGAAAAAAAAGTTTTGAGGCACAGGTCCATTATTCCCTCCAGTGACAAAACTGCAGGTAAATTAAATATAAAAAATACCAGAGAAATATAATGATTTGGTACTTTTTCATGCAGTAATTTTAATCTTAAAATAATTAAATGTTCTATTAGATTGGATGCTTAGTGAGAACACTGCTATGAACCAGATGCAACTTCCATTACTTCTTTTTTTTCCCAGACCTCTTAGTATGTCTTCTAGGCTTTAGTCTATTATTGTGTCTGCAATGTTTTTTCATAACAATATCCAGCTTAATATGCTGAAATTGGAGTGCTAACCATTTAAGGGTTGGAAGGAATGTCCTGCAACATGCAGCTAAGGATTTTGAGCTTGTCTAGCTTGGAGAAAATGAGTCTGAGTGATGGCCTTATTGCTTTCTACAGGTTCCTGAGAAAATAAAGTGGGGAGGGAGGTGCTGATCTCTTCTCCCTGGGATCAAGAAGCAGGACGCAGGGGAATGGTTCAAAGCTATGTCATAAGTGATTTACACTGGACATTGGGAAGCATTTCCTTACTGAGAGGGTGGCCAAACACTGGGATAGAGACACTGGCTTCCTGGAGAGGTGGTCGATGCTCTAAGCCTGTAAGTGTTTAAAGAGGCATTTTGATAATGCTCTTAATAACATGGTTTAACTTGGTCAGGTCTGAACTGGTCAGGCAGTTGGACTAGATAATCATTGTAGGTCCCTTTCAGCTAAAATAGTCTAGTCTAGTCTATTCTCTTTTTGAGTTGTAGCAGTAACCCATGAGAGAATGGAATCAATTGAGATTATGCTGAATCAGTCATACCTTCAAATATTTAATCACACACTTGTCTGTCTAGCCAGAGACACTGGCTTCCTGGAGAGGTCGATGGCCCAATCCTCTAAGTGTTTAAGAGGCATTTGGACATTGCCTTTAATAACGTGCTTTAACTTGGTCAGCCCTGAACCGGTCAGGCAGTCCAAGGTTAAATATATGACAGAAAAGGGCCAACAAGGCTCTCCAGTAATGTCTTTCAGGAGTAACTCTTATTGAGGGCACAGACCTGAGTTTTACTGCTAATAGATTTGATATAAATGGGCTCAGAGATTCCCTGGTTGGCTTTGCCCATAGTCATCTTGGAACCACAGATCCTGGAGGCTACAGCACAGAAATATCTGTGTGGGTTACATAAGGTCCAGGTCAGGACAAGAGGCAACATTGGTGATTTAATCCTTTAGCATCTCACTCTGCTGGGTAATGGCATCTATGGCTAAATATCACTTCACTTGTACAACTATGAACAGTAGAGAAAGATCTTCAGAGAATTTACGTAAATAAGAAGTGTCAGTTCCTCAGAGGGTATAATCAATTTTCTAATGTGCCAGAATTGCCCTAATAGTATGACCATTTAGAAAATAAATCTTTTTTCCTGTGTGTCAATCACAGGAACACCACAGGAAGACGAGAAGAATCCCAGGAATTAGAGCCCTCAATTTAAAATAGAGAAAGCATATATGATCAGAATATTCGCACTACCAGCACAGCTTGTTCAGATTCTATTATTTTTAAATCAGAAATTTAATCTGTAAAGTTTTGTTGTGGTATGTGCATGTAGAGCAGTGGCTTCCGAATTTTCTCTTTCATGAATTACTGATAGTTAATTTAGGAGGTTTACGGTTTGCTCTTTTTCATTTTTACTTCTAAAATAAATACATTTTAAAATTACATTAATAACCTGGCAAGTGTTGGAAACAACCACATTATTCCTTTTTCTAGAATTAACTTCAGGTTTTAAAGCAACAGGTTAACCTAGAGGTCCAAAGCATATTTGGGATTTTTTTGGGTTTTTTTCCAAAAAGACATATCATTTCTGTCAGTATGAAACCAGTGGTAACTCCTTGATCTTTGTCATAACACCTAAGAGACTAAATCATTCTTTGATCTGTGCAGGGAACTGGCATTTACAGTGCCTCTGATTTTTAAACTTAAGAGTTTCATCACCTAAGCTTAGATTTCCATCTTAAAATAACAAAGTCATGGAAACACTATGAGGTTCAAAAATCAGAATAAATACTGTCATAGTAAATTCTGAGGGGAAGCAGGTTCACTGGCAAGTGGAAATTACCTTCATATTGGAGATCTTGAAAAGTGTAGATCATTTCTTAGGAAATATGTTATGTCTGATCGACTGCTCTTCCAAGCTAAAAAAAAAATCAGCCACTTCGGAGTTCATATGCCATTCTCAGAATCTAGGGTGGTCATCGACTCCATGGAAGAGTGAGGGTATCTGCTTTCCCTTTCTGGGAACTGTCTCTTGGGTGCAAAGCTAGGAGACATTGTGACACTTGGAGTTTGTTTGATCTCAGTTTCTGCCGAATTCCCCTCCTATTTACTCTCCAGTGACAGCTGTGAGCACAGGTTCTTCTGGGTTATTCTTTCAACCATGTTATGGAGCCAAACATGCTCCTTCCTCAGCGCTGTGTATGCAGGGTTGCCATGATGAGTCATGAAACAAAAACCTGACAAACTGGAGTCCAAACATTTATGTTTTCCAGGCCTGAAAGAGAAACATTTAAATTCTGATGTATTCCATCTGGATGACCAAAAGCAAAGACAGGAAAGTGAATACCACCTTAAGCTCATCCCCAAAAAGAGTATTTAGTGTTTTATTCCTATTTGATTGGAATAATGAGCTCTGGGATGAGTCACCTGTTCTAGGACATGGAGTACCTTTTTTGGGGAATAGCTGACTTCACAGAAACTGCCACATAAGAAATGTTTAGGATCTATCCTGCTCTGTACAAAATACAGCTCCAAACTTTCTCAGCCTCATTTAGATTTCTTTCCATTATTGTCAAGAACTTACAAGTGGATGCAGCAACCTTTGGAAAAAAGGAAAAAAGACAGCCCCCACTTTGTTTTATAGGTTCAGTAGGTACATGGCCTGAAATAAAGGCTCTTCTAGCCATGTTGGAACACAGCTTAATAGTAATCTTCATACATGCTGTTTGCCCCTATTAACAATTACTGTGAATGATTGCTCTGCCCACTTCAACCATGTGTTCATAAGAAGGTCATTTTCTGCCAACGTTATAAAAGAGAGGCAAAAATCAACTTAATGCAACAGAACCACTGCTCCTTATTCTTTATTGTTCTGAGATCTAAGCCAACACTAGAGACATTATAATATTGCAACATTAGAGAAAGAACATTATAAGACAACAAACCCAATAACATGCTTTTATTGTCTTTTGAAAGAGGGTCTTGAAATCCCAGTTAAAAAACAAACAAACAACAACAACAACAACAACAACAAAAAATCCACCCTGCTGAATTTTTCTTAACGGCTATGGAACAGTTATAGGAAAAAAAAGGCAAAAAGGCAAAGCTCAACATCATTAGCACTAGTGGATTATGGAAAAAGTTTGTGAGAGTGTGTTGTTTAGTTATAGCGTGCTGTGTAGCTAGCTTAAGGCTAGGTCTGTACCCACAGGCATCAACAACAGCAACACTATAATATCTTCTCTGCACTTCAGTTGATTTTGGATCAGGTTATGTGTGGTGTGGCCTTGGTTCAAAATAGTAGCAGTGATGTCCATAATTAATATCTAGCCCAGGAGGGGAATTAAAAAAGTCCTCTATTACCAAAAATGAAAGAATCATAGTCACAATTGTCAATATATTAAAGCATTTGTGGCAAGAAACTTACATTTTAGTGAGTTCTTCTAGAGTGAAATATTAGTTAATGGGGTGAAATGTCAAGCAATACATTAAAAATAAACACCTGGCAAAGCACTGCCACATCTGGAGGATGCCACAGTATTTAAATTTCACTTGGCTTGTCACTCTGTGTTTTGCAGCTGTTACAGCACAGAGAATGATAATTAAAAGCAGCAGGTTACCATGGTATTTAATTGACTGCTGCTGAACAATTTGTCTGTTTGTGATCTGAGTGAAAACCATTAGGCAAGTTGTGGCTTTGGAGGAGGAAGATAATATTTATGAGTGACAATGAGTTTATTGAAGCTACTTATCCTATGCACTAGGGTAAAAAGTAAAGATTTTAGAGTAATGAAAAACTGAAGGAATCATAATGTAGTTATTTTATGGAGGTACTTAAAGCAGAATAAACTATCTTGCTTAAAGAGGAGACCAAAATGCATACATTAATATTCCACAATATCAGCCACATCAGCTAGGGCTCCGAATCACCAAATAAAGAAGGGATCACATGTAAAAAAAAAAATAGTTGTATAGCCTCCCCTAAATAAAAAAATAAATGAAGAGAGAAAATTGTTTGTCACATCTGGACTCATTTTCTGGTGCTCTGAGGTCAGACTCCAAATCAAATGGGTTCACTTCAGGATCGCAGATGACCAGTAGAGGTTCCCTTTCAGTTCCCAACTGAGGAAGAGCTCAGTAGTGTACTGTGATGTGCTTGTACCTTTGGATTTAAGCAAAGAACAACTTAAAGTGGTATGACAGCTGAATCTCTCCCTCACCCCTGGCAATTGTCTCTAACCACATTCCTAAGAGAGAAAGCAATTTCAACTTCGATAAAGCCCAGTTGTGAGCTTGTGGCAATCTTCGTTTGAATGCCAGGAGCTACATGAAAGTTCAAAGACTTTCACCACTACCTCGTATGATTAAATAGATAACAATAAGCTACATTTGATTAAAGTCTGTAAATTCCAGAAGAGCAATCTTGAGATTCAGATGAGAATTTCCCAAGGTTTCATTCAATATTTCATAATTTTTTATCTTCGTATAAAAAAATACATTTTGTGTCATGCCTTTCTTCAGTCCTGAAATCTTTCTGATGTAAAGTGTACAGGGGTAATCAAAACACTGGTGTGCCATCTCTGTTACAATCCACCAAATGTTTATACATAAATCAGGCTAGCTGCTTCCTGAGATAACTAGAAAGAAGCATGATTTTTAAGTGTGGATTTAATTCTTTGTTTTAGACTTAATTTCTGAAGCTGCAAGATGCAGTCATGTTACTTGTTCTTTCTTTTTTACATAATCTGGCAAGTAAGAACTTTTTTTACTTAAAATAAAGGTCACAAATCTCACATACTCAAGTCTCCAGAGCCTGAAGTTTAAAGAATGATAACCAATGGGACTTTGAGCTTCAACCCAGTCATTTGAAAGCAGAAGAAAATCATGACAAACAAGAGTCTTTATTTAACTGAAACACTCATGTAATAATAGCTAGTGAAGTCATTTCATTAATTATAAGCATTCTGCATTGTGAATGACAAAGATTTCTTCCTCTTCATGGGTAATGTGGCTTTCACTGACCAGGAGGAGAAAACGAGACGGAGGATACAGGGAAGGGGACTTTAACCTTCACCCTTCCCACGCCTGCCTGCTGGCAAAACTCAGCTGAGCAGCTGCAAAGAACCAAATGGCCACAGAAATAATTCCTCTTTTGGGGGTAGTGTAATTACTTGCTGCTCCTCACTCCAGGACGTGCCAGAGTCAACAACGATCTGACCATACATTTTCTTCTGTACCCTCCTTTTAAGCTACTCCAGGCTCCCTACATCTAAGCTTCACAGCTATGTTGAGAGAGAGCACAGTCAGTCAGGGATATATCGTAATAGTTTTCTCTACTTTGTATGTTTTTACACTGCATATACCCGGGTTTAGTAGGGGGAGAGAGAGTGGGTGTGTCAGGAGTTGGTTTAGAGTTGGCTTGTGTTCAAAATAATTGTAAATAACTTTTGGTTAGGATTATTCTAGACTGGTTTTGTGTTTTGTCTTTACAGAGTTCTCTTCTTGAGAGACTAATTGTAGAGTAGCTGTGGAAAGCAATTATAAAAGTGCTAAGCTTTAACTTAATGTGACCCTTACATATATGTTCACCCATGAATTTTCTCCTGGAGAAATGTTATGGGTTGTTTGGTATAAAGTTTCTTTTAGGAATGGTATCTGCCTCCCCACCCGCAGTAGTACCAGAAATCTATATTACATATAGTACCAGTTTTCCTCACTTACAGTGTATTGCAACCGGATTCACTCAAATATGTGAAAACATGGGCCAAACCCCAAGATCCTAGATTTAGAACCTCACTTACCACAAACAATTTCTCATATGAAGAATCCTTAGCCACACAAATATATTCTCTTGCAAACAGGTTTATTTTCTGTGCTTGAATAAACAGAAGTATGCAAAATCATCCATTCACAGCTGCGGAAACAAAGGCAAAAGGAGAAGTTACAGACAGCAGGTAACCATTTAAATAGAAAGCTATTTCTCTTTCATATGAAAGAACTCATCTAGTGTTCCTTTTTCATAGATCTTCTGTAATCAAATTTACAATTAAGCTTACATGGGAAAAAAATCCCTAATTACATCCCAGTAAGGCATCACACTGTCTTATTTGGTATGACTTATTTGCTGGCATTCATTGACTATCATTGTGTTTAAAGGCTGTGTGCTTATTTGTAAGCCTGGCCCTGAGAAAGAACAGTTTCCTCACTTCAGATTGTAACCAAGGACTCACAAGTGATTCTGCATGTCTTCATGGTGAGATCAAATCCTAGCAGTCAAGAAAAAGATTAATAACTAAGGTGGCACACAGAACTGGTGATCAGTGATCTGAACACATGTGCTTTGGCCTCTAATTATATTCCTGCCATGGATGTATCTTGTGACCATGCACCTACCATTTTCTCTCTGAATTTCTGCTTGGTTTTCCTTCGGTGACCTCTGTGTAGCCTATTCAGGTTGTGTTCTTGTGTTCGGCCTTTGAAGTGAAACCATGAAGTATGTGTGTAAGTATTTATTGCCAGGCCAATGGACTTCACGCTGTGCAGAACTTAAATCATACTGAAGATTTATGCTTTTAAAATCTGTAAATGCAATTAATTAACACACTATATACTGGTTTGCAATGAAAGTTTGTTTCCAGGAACCAGGTTATGCTATTAAGAAAGGAGAAATTTGAGCGGAGTGGTTGGATTCTCCTAGGGGCTTTTTGTTCGAGTTTTGGGTGTTTCTTTTTTTATTTTAATAGAGGTCTTTCTCCAGATCTCTGTATTTGGGAAGGAGGGGTGGGGTAGGAAGCAGAATGAATCACTGTTACAGAGCTGATGTGGAAAAGCATTAAAACATCTACTCTAAATAGTTTATCAGTTAATTCTATTCTAGACACCCAAGACGGTACAAAAGCACCACATTGCTCTGTGTGGACAGCATAAATATCTGGGAAATTACAACAAGGAAAAGACTGGAACATTGCTCTAGTTAATGTCTAGAAATTCCTTAGTATGCAGCAAACGTACACAGATAAGTACTTTCATGTAAGTAAATCTAAACTGTTCTCTGATTGTGATTAACAAAAGCTGGAGGAGTTTCTTCACAAAAAGTCCTCAATATTAGTATTTTCAAAACCAATGATGTTTTCTCTGCTTAGAACTTTCCCCCTTTTGCACAGATTCCTGTTATCAAATAAATACATTCTGCTTCAGAAAGAGCAGAAGTACAATGTCATTTAGTGCTTTATGCCTGCTGGGAATAACCCATAATCTGATTCTGAACAAGATTCTGGGAGAACCTAAAATCTTATATCTGTTTGCCAAGATGTAAAAGATGATATTTGAGATATTTAAAACAAGTCCCTCACAATGCCTGACATTGTGAATGAAAAAAAATGTTATACGAAAACGATTTTATATATTTTACACGGATAAACCTGACTTTTTGGTGGTCACCCAGCACAAGTATTTCTGCCTAGTTCTTTGCACTGCCTTCATTTAAAAGGCATCGATACATTCACTTGTATGTTTCAAATTTGAATTCAATCTTTAAATTCTCTTTGAAGTCAGTAGTCTGAGTAACCAATTAAAATTAATTGCTCTACCTTGGCCTGCATTATTTTATAGGGATTACGTCAAAGCAGGCCATTGTAATGCTTTGAAAGGGAAGGCCAAATCAAGAGAAACTCCACTGCTCATACATGGGAGTTCACTGTGCGCTGCTGAGAAAAGAATTTCCATGGCCTGCATGAATTGCAGGCAGCTTCCCTTCTGCAGTTGTGCAAAGCTAATAGCTCTTCGGAGTAAACTGACTTGTGATAAGCAGGAACAGGGATCTTTGGCTCTTGGAGGAAGCAAAGACACCACCTATGAAATTATTGAAAACTAGACTGAACATTGAACGCCATCAGCATGAGCCAGTGTCTGAGTTAATCTGCCAGCTCTTTATTTGTCTCAGTTCTGCTGGGTTTGTCAGCTTTCATTCCACTGCTTTTGTTTGGCTTTGCCTTCAGAGATTGCTATTTTGATCAAATACATCTTTTTAATTCCCAGCTGGGCTCTTAACTCTATCCCTGCAGCACCTCACATTTTTTTCTTTCCGTTTTTGTCCATTGTGAAACAACAATACAGTCGGGGGGAAAAGTAATGCTTGTAAATCATGTCTCCGTTTATAGAGCAGGTATTTACTGTTTTTTTTTCACAGTAACACAAACTGGCATTCCTATGTAGTAGCTTACATTCTCCACATACATCAAAAAATGGTAATTTAGTAGCTGTATTTTTAAAACAGTGGAATTACGCAGACCAGAACAGGAAGATCTTAAATTTTTAAATTTCAGGTGGTGGGCAATCATATAAGAAAGTCAAGAAATACACAAAGAGAACAAAAGCTGTGCCTGAGCTTTATGCTAGATGGGAAATTTGTGATGATATTAAGATTAAAATCTCGTCAATTTCCATATGTCATTGCACATTTTCTCAGTGCCTCACCACACTCTCTTCTGAGTATTCCTTCACAAAGGTGTAAATGAGAAATGGGAGGACTTTATGATCTTCCCCATCTTCATGTGATCTGTAAAGATGCCCCCCCCTTCTCTTGAAGAGCGTGGCGACTACAAGATCTTTAGTGCAGTCTGTCACTTGGCCCACAATCTGGAGTTTCACCTTGCCTCTCAAATATCAGTTCTGCATGTAAATATTGCGTTTAACTTCCACTAGAGTCCAGGCTTGTTAAATATAGATATGTCCCAAATAACTTCCTTCTCAAGCCATTCTGTGGTGAATGTTAGAGATAGTTCCCTCTTTGACTCTGATACACATTTCCCACTGATTGCTGGAAGTTTACAACTGTTATGATTTATGCAGTTATGTGAAAATAATTCATTATGTTAGTTGCTCTTGGAAGTATCTCTTAAAAAATGTGACAGTTGCATTGTGCTCAAGATTGAAAGAGAAGAGGCTGGACTAGCTTTGCACCTCTGAAAGGAGTCATCTGGATTGATAAGTGTGAGGAAACTTGCGCTTACGAGAGTTGCTTAGTTCTGAAATAGGGAAATTTTATTCCATTTAACTAAAGCTTCCATTATTTATATTAAGCAAAACAAACCAAGTCGTAATAAAGGTTATCAGTCATAAAACCTGATGTTATTCTTCTCCAAACACACAGCACATATTGCTTTCATAAAGTAAGAGACTCAAGCAGATCATTTTTATTCCTGTAAGCAGAGAGAGCATCAGTAAGTTCTTCCCACCACATAGCTGACCTACTTCAGAAATGCCTGCAACACACTGGCAGAAAAGAGTTTCACCAGCACTTAAGTGGTAGAAGGTTTGAGAGAAAAAGAGTTTCTTAAGACGGTGAGATTGTAGGTCTGTTGATATATCTGATAGCTGCTTTCAAAAACTTCCTTGTGTGGTAATACCCTGTGACGTTTGTTCTGATCCTGTTGCAGTATTGTTGGAATGCTCTATGATACAATCCATGGCCAGAATATGAAAACAGACATTGTTTTGTATGTCAGAGCAGATAAACTTATCTGTTTACAAGGCTGCCCAGAGATAAACCAAGAGGGAAGAAGGATACAGACACCTTCATTTTTAATGATTATAAATCTTTTCCTTGAAGAAACAGAGGTGTATCTCAGTAATCTTCCCCTTTTCTTATCAAGGATATGCACTCACTGTCTCTCTTTCCCAGGCTTAATCAAGAACCATAAGTGCCCAGTTAAAATTTGAAGAGAGTCATTCACAAAGTGAGTGCCTTGAACATGCACTTGCCCTTTCTTGGGAAAGATCAAAACAGGTTTTTGGATGTTCAAGAAGGTGATTTTCTTCACTTGGGTGGAAAGGAAAGGAGAGAAAGGGGAAAGGGAGAGGGATTAGGAGAGGGGATAAAGGAAAGAAGAAGGGGAAGGGAAAGAAAAAGGACTTAAGAGAAATTATCAAAATATTATTAAAATATTTTTGTAAGGGCCTAACAAGAAGTTGGAGTAATATCTCATACTTAACAGCCAAAACATCCGTAGTGATTTTACATCTTCTTCTCTTTTTTTTTTTTCCTGAGGAAATATCTGCAAGACCAGATAGACTTTTCTTCCCTCCTGGAGTCAGACTTTATTTGCAGGTGAAGGTAATCAAGCTCTGGGGTAACATCATCAGTTCTGCAGAGCAATATAGCCCAGATCAAGGCAATGCTGCTCAGGTGTTGTGAGCTATGTCATCTTTGTGAGCTCCCCAGATTGCTTCTTATCCTAGTTGCTCTCCTACTTAGTACAGCTTTCCCAAGGCTCAGTGCTGTGTTGGCTCCCCACTCAGATCACATGTGATATTTAGGAATACACAGTCTTTTTAGACACGTAAATCATCACTCTAAAGCAGACTTCCACTTCTTAGCCCACAGGTAACGGAATTTTAGAACAGTCTTCTCCTTCTACCAATAGGAAATCTGTAAGCCAACTTTCCCCCTCTCAGCTGTACCTTTCTCAACGTAGGACTGGAAATTATTCCTGGAGATGTGATGGGAACAGGTTTACTTAAGCCTGGCTATGTGAGCCAGACTTCTGTGTATCATTAACTCTGCAACCATTTCTGTTTTCCCACTTTGTGGAACATCTCTTCCTTTTATTTTTTAACAAAAATTCCTGCCAGACACAATAAAACACCACACATAAAATTTCTCGGCTTGCCTGTTAACCTTTCCTACTTATTTTTTTTTCCTTCCACTGGATACATACCAGCTGTTTTGCTTCCCTCTGTAGACTTTTGGGAATCTGTTTTTTCTATTCACTTTTTCTTTTCAGGAGGTACTTTCTCTTTCGGATTCTGGGCAGATTTTTATGTGATAATATGCTATTTTTTATGCAGTATATAGACCCAATAAGACCTTAAAAAGAAGACCAGAAAAAAAGTCTGGTGAAGAGAAAGAGAGTAGACAAAACACAAGTGGACCTGTCTGAATGTAATCTTGTTGTATACACGCTGTAAAGAGCAATCAATTTGTTAAAGAACAAAAATAATGCAGAGTAACATCTGTAGGTCTGAGCAAGCATACTTCTGACTAATTGTGTCAGGGTGGGCTATCACCCTTATCCGACGCAGAACTGTATGCCTTTGGAAAGAAAATATACTGTAAAAGACAATTGTTAAAAGTAAACAAGCTGGAGGAGCTACAGCAATTTATTAGGAGCTGGTAGTAATTGATGACACATAGTTTAAGAGAGCCTTTACTGTCCCGTAGAGTTATGACAGTGTGTAAGGATTTGATATTAGGAAGCCATGAGGAGGTTTTAAAAGAGGCGTTGTGAGGCTCCAGATTTTCCACAGCAAGAACTCTGGAGGGCTTCAAACAATTAATATGCCACTTTGACAAAGGAATATCTTCTCTAGATGCATTAAACTGTCTCTTTCCCCCTTATCCTCTCTGAAAAACACTGGTTTATTTGCTATTTGATTCATAATTGAAGGTGTTTCTGTTGGTAGCCTAACCTAGATTATGTTAGTGAGGAAGCTGCAGGATCTGGGCCTTACTGCTTGCAATTCAGTACAATCAACCAAGTAGGAGTGTGTGGGCTACAAGTAAGGGTGCTCAATACAGTAACACAATAAAAAGGTGGGCAAATTTGGTCTGCTTCCAAATTCTCCAGATGCATAAGGACAATTACCCCTTCTCACCTAATCCATTACAACGAATAGGAACAGAGAGCCGCAAAGAGTACAGCTGCTGCTGTACCCTTCAAGAAAGCCAGCCATCAGACTGCCAACCAGATTGGTCTTTGCTGAGTATCAGAAATCAACAGGTTTCATTACTGTCTGTCTCCAGAGAGTAGAGGCATTTGACTGGTGAAGCCCGGGCTGTAAATACTTTTACAAATGTGAGTTGCATATAAGTAGGGCATCAAAACTATATCAGACTGGTTTCTCCTCCAAGGCTGAAAAATCCCCTTGGCACCTGTGGATAGGCAGAGGAAAGGGGGCAATGCACATTGCCAGCTCTGAGTGACAGAGTTGTCTGCTCCACCTTCATAGGCTTTGACATCCCAGAGGCGAGCTGCTCTAGGGAGGCTGTGAGCTGCAAAGCTGTCAGGCAACAGCAGTTTCCTAGGGCATCAGACCCCAGGGGATGCTATAAGCTGTGCTGGGGGTTTCAGAGGTCTTGCTTGTAAGTATTCCAAGGAGCCTGTTTACAATTCCCTCAGATTTTTGCCTTGGAGAATGTATTTACCACCTTATTTGGGGAACCAAGTGCTTTAGCGCTTCTCTGGGAAGTCCACCTCCACAGGCCTGAGATTATGGTCACTGTGTTTCTCCATATGCCAAGAGTATAATAATTGATGGGGGTCTATGTGAGGAAGGCTGAAAAACAAAAGGTATAAGCAAATAAATTCATTGCAGGAGCTCAGTCTGAAAGGTAAACCTTCCCCTTCATAATTGTTAAAAGTTAAGGGAGTCGATATCCCTGCATTTCCCAGACTTCCTTTTCCTCCTTCCAAATTGGACCTGCCTGAGGATGGGAGGACTAGGGCAAGAAACTGGCAGAGAACATCAATTTATGTAGGAAAGACCTACTTGTCCTATAATGGGTCTGAGTGTTAGGTGGTGGGTTTTGTTGTTTGTTTTTTTAATTTGGTAATAGCAGCCTCTAGTGGTTTATAGCACCTTTTACAGCTGTTTAATGAATAGCAGTTTGCTATGGAAGTGCTTGTGTTAGAAGTATCAATATCAACTCCCAGATGGAAATGTTACTTTAATGCAAGCCAGCTTTCCAAGATTAGAGAATGATCCCACCCTCTTGTCTTATGTCTAATTTTACTCTAAAGAGCAAACATCTTCCCTAAACAACTGTTAGTATTTCCTTTTCACATGGGGGCATACCCCAAATAATATCTTATTCAGGTTACAGTAAAATCAGGGGGCTGCACTTAGAAGTGAGGGCACATCTGACCCCTGCTTTGAAGATTGTGCCAAGCAGCTAGTGAAGGAAGGTGTCATAAGTAGTATTATACCAGTTTTGTACATAAGAAACCAAGGTGCAGCAAGATTGGTTCCTAATATGATTTGTGCAAGCAAGGAACAGAGATGAGTGTGGTGGTGATTTGTACCTCATGACCTACAGAAGAAACAAAAGGTACACTGTTGGAGAATGGATGCATGAATGGCTAACTGAACAAGGTCATGGATCTATGGAAAGGATGTGTGAGACACGGTTATCATGAGGCTTTTGTTTAGCATGAGTATCTCAGTGGAAACATCAGCTGTAAGGAAGAAGAACCAGAAGTATGTTAAAACATGCTGATAAGGAAGAATGTGAGGATCGAATGGATCTGGAGATAAGCCGAACAAACAACTTCAAGGAAGCAGGAGAGTATCGTGGGCCCCCCGCTGTATCCGCAAGTTAGAGAGAATAAGATTAAATGAATGTAGTAGTAGCCAATGATTGTTTGACAAATGTGTAACCAAACCAATCAAGTTTAGGGAATGACTAAGCAAAATGTAGTAAAAGGTATATAAACCGCAACTGTAATCAATAAAGTTGAAGCTTGCTTTATCACTCACATTGAGTCGTCTGCTTGCTTCCCTCGCCCGTCGCAAGTGGCGCCCGAACAGGGACACCCAATCCCTGTTTCCACCGGACGGCGAGCTCGGCAAAGCACTGGTAGCAGCGACCAGAGGGCGGAAGATCGGCAACACTGAATCAGTACTTACGATCTGCGCCTGAACCCGGATAAGAAAAGAAGGGGTTCGCCGGCCGAGTAAGAAGACTACCCAGACGCACAGAGTGAAAGGCTGCATCTTATATGACCGGATAACGAAAGAGGGTCACAGAGAAGTGCACAATGGAAAGAGAGGTAGCATTTGAAATTTTTACAACGCTTTTTAGAAAAGCGGGGAGCAGGTCCGATTAAGGACTTAATAGACGAGTGGAGAAATTATGGATATTGTTTGTAAAAGTCGGGAAAAGCGCCGGGATGCAGCGACCAGAGGGCGAAGACTAAGAGCTTATGATTTCGTTAGGGATCGTTGCACTCTAGTCCGAACGCCTGGATCATCCAAAAGGGATCCGCCACCCGACATCATAAGGCTTTGGAGAGAAAAGACGGAACAGGGCTGCACGTAAGACTTTATAAATTTATAAGGGGTTTTTTCTCTGACCAGAAATGGATAAAGAAGTGGCTTATGAAATATTACAAAGCTTCTTAGAGAAGCAAGGACTTGACTCACAATATCTCAAACAACTTGCGGGCCTCATTGCCTTAGGAAAAACTAAGGGATGTTTTAAGGATCCGGATGAGATATTTGAGGAAAGTGAATGGTGCAAATTTGGGAACATCCCGTGGGAGGCACTTACAGATGATGATAAAACTGCAAAGAAACTAACGAAAGCTTGGAGAGAGATTACAAATTGTATAAAACGTTACAAGGTAGAAAAACAGTTAGATATTGAAATCCAACACCAGAAAATAATAGCGAGGAATCAGAGGAGGAAGAAGATGCCACGAAAATGCTGTAACAACCAAGGACTGTTACCTGTTAAACAATTGATACAAACCTTATCTTATAATATATGTGCATATTGTAAGTGTTGTATGTGTTCGGTACCGTGTATAGTTTAAATATTCATACCATCGTGCTATTCTTATTGACTGGTCGTAAACAATATTGTATAGGTATATTAATCCAGCTCTCAAAAGAGTGGTTCTGTGTGTGTGTATGCGTGTGTGTGTTTAAAGTGCTTTAAACGTTTGTAAGACTTGCAAATTGGGTTTTGGTTATATTGAGCCTCTGTTTTGATTAATCTTTAAAATGCAACTCTGAAACCTTTCAATCTCAAACGTCCATTAAGCCGGCAAACAGGTAGATTTACCTGGGACCTTTGAAGTGAAAGGCTGCAGATGACAAGATTTTAAAATACATAGAAAAAAAATAGAAAAAAGAAAGAAAATATGAAATACAGAAAGAAAAACAGAAAAGAAAACGGAAAAAGAAAAAAAAATAGAAAAAACCCCCATAGAAAATAGAAGAAGAAAATGAAAAAAAAAAAAAAAAAAAGAAAAAAAAAAAAACCCAACCAAAAAACCCAGCCCTGTGGCTGTGTCTTGGGAGTCCTTATCTCTCTCTAGGGGAGTAACAATTTATGAAGAACACTCTGCATTCCTGTGTCACTTATCAGATCAGCAACTGCTGGGTCCTAGTGCAGACAACCGTAAAGGGAATTTTAGCCAGACACTAATGAAGACATGATTTAAGAGTCCAAAAGGAGTATCCTCTGAGAGTAAAAAACTGCAAAGGAATAGAAAAGTTAATGCATTTGCACCCTTGAGAACTCCCATACAGGTAAAAACAGACAAAAGAAGCCAGGGGTAAACCGTTAACATTAAAGAACCAAGGAAACCAGCAACCCAGCATGCGCTCCAAGCTTTTGGTCCTATTGGTAACGGTTCAAGTGCTTGGTTAGTGGGTCATTCAAGTGTTACTTTGCAAAGTCTTTTTGTGTAACCTGGTGTTATTAATTCTGATTTTACTGGACAAATACAAGCTATGGTTTATATTCCTTTCCCACCTGTGTATATCACCCAAAGCAGTTGTGTTGCTCAATTAATACCATTTCAAAGATTGTATTAGAGAAAATAGGCCTTCAAGTCGCACCTGGAAAAAATTCAAACCTGGAAATATTTTGAGTGGAAAATTTTGAATGCCACAATTGAACCCCAGCAAACCAAATTGCAAATAGTAGTTAAAACAATTTACAAAAGCTCCTAGGAACAATCAATCGAGTTAAACCTTATTTGGGTATAACTAATGCAGAACTAAGTCCATTATTTGATCTTCTTAAGGGAGGACATGGCTTTAACAGCATCTGGTACTTTTAGGCAAAATTGAAAAAGCCATTACTCAGAGAAAAGCTCGTAGACGACTTGATGGTCATCCAATATGTATGTTTTTGTTATTCTGTGTCAAGCATTTGGTCTAATAGCACAATTAGTACCTTTTAAAAGTAAAGCTCCTCAAACTGGGAAAAAAAAAAAAAGAAAAAAAAAAAAAAAAAAAAAAAAAAAAGAAATGTTACCTCCTAGTGAAAGAATTGCAAAGGCAACTTATGTGTTGAACTTTTGAACTTTTTACATTTAACTGGAAATAGAACTAGTCCTCCTATTGTAATCCATCACAGCTGAATCATTAAAATCGCCTGTATTGAAATGGATAAGCAATAATAATTGGGTGGAACACCCGAAACGTAGCGAACGACCCTTGGAACATGCAATTACTGTTTATACTGATGCAGGAAAGAAGTCACGACGAGCTGCAACCACTTGGTATGAGGGAAAGACATGGAAGCATAAAATATTGACTGCAGTTCCAGAGGATTCCTTACAGAGCCTTGAACTGACAGCTGTTGTCTGGACCTTTTCTCAGTGGCTGCATCATGATCTGAATGTAGTAACAGACTCCATGTATGTTGCCAATATAGCGAATCATGTAGAAGATGCTCGGATAAAAGAAATACACAATCAACCGCTGTTTGATTTAATTCGACAACTACAATCAGCTATTCGACAACGAACGTGCCCTTTTTGCATAGTACATATTAGAAGTCATATGTGGGCAGAAGGACTTGGAGAAGGAAATTATAGAGCAGATCAACTTGTATCTTTGGCCGCACCACTGAGCGATTTTGTGAAGGCACGAGAAGCTCATAACGCCTTTCACCAAAATGCACGAGGACTACATCGACAATTCAACATTACAATGGAGGAAGCAAAAGGAATTGTCCGCGCTTGCCCCACATGCAGTCATCATGGACCTGGTTTAGGGTTAGGTATAAATCCAAGAGGTCTCAGATCTCAAGAATTATGGCAAATGGACGTGACCATTTTGCTGCATTTGGCAGATGGAAATATGTACATGTCACCATAGACACTTATAGCAAATATATATGGGCCTCTGCGCGAACGGGTGAAAAGGCACTCCATGTTATAAGACATTTAACACAATGTTTTGCCATTATGGGAGTGCCTCAGGTGATAAAAACGGATAATGGCCCAGCATATACTAGCATGAGGGTTCGACGATTTTTACAAACATGGGGAGTACGGCATACTACTGGTATTCCACACTCCCCCACAGGTCAAGCTATTATTGAAAGGGCCCATCAAACCCTAAAGCAATATCTTCAAAAATTTATGGATCTATCTGATGTTCAAGAACGATTAGCAAAGACTCTCTTTGTTTTAAACCATCTATGTATATTTGGAGATCAGAAAGAACCAGCAGCATGGATCCATAGTCATGATAGTGATGAGCAAAAGAATCCACCAATGTTTGTTATGTACAGAGATCTAACAACGGGAACCTGGATGGGTTGTGCAACGGTTGCACAACATCCTGACAGAGGAAGACAAGAGAAGAATAGAAGAAAAGCTGCCTCACAATTGAAAGGATACTCAAAAGCTATCGACAGGACGTTAAAGCACTGCCAGACTTCTGAGGGACTAACATCCTGACAAAGAATTGGATCAGTGTTTAAGTAAATTGCAGGAGTTAAAACTGCAACGATTAGGAACAGTAAGATTTAAAAGAAATAAGAGAAGAAAGAGAGGGGAAGAAAAATGAGGTTTAGTTGTATTATATTGCTTGGTGCTGTGATAGCCAGCACAGTAGGAATCACACGCTTTAATCAGCCAAGAGATAACATCTGGGTAACATTAGCAAGCCAAACTAATCAATCGTTGCTTTGCCTTAGTTTAGGAGGGGTTACTAATCCTTTTCGAACTTGTTTGGTAGGTTTGCCTGTTTGGTCTCCAGGGGAATTTTGTAGTTTTATAAGTAATAGTACCCTATGTGGACAGTCAATAAGTTGTAACATGTCAATGTATGGAAGCACACCGTCACAGGACGATGGCTGCCACCAATGTAATATCATATTGTCCTTGAACACCACCCTGAATTCTCCCCCAGAGGAATTAAATCTCTTTGGAAGTGCAAATGCCAGTTTATCCAGTGCCAGACAGGGGGGTTGGCTCGGTTTTTAGCCACTGAACCTAAATGACTTTAACAAGAATCACAAATATTGGGCCACCCTAGACTCATCCCTGGAATCAGGAACAGTGTATCGCCAGCTTTACTCCAAATGTAACGGTGCCAACATTACGGTCCCGAAGAAATTGCCCCCCGGTATATTTTTGATTTGCGGGGATAGAGCTTGGAATGGTATACTGGCAAAACCACAGGGAGGACCTTGTTATTTGGGAAAGTTATCATTATTTCACCCCAATATATCCCCACTGATGCAATGGAGTCAAAACGAAAATGCAAGCAGAGTAAAACGCAGTGTACATGAGCTAGACTGCGATCAGATAGGAGACCCTACATTTTGGAGTAAATTCAAACAGGTAGCAATTGTGATTGTCCTCTCTGGAGCTGCAGCTAATAAGGCAATGAATTTAGCAAAACAATTGGGGTGTTGGGCAAAGGACGAATTAAATAAGACATCAGATATTTTAGATATGCTTACTACAGATGTGCAAAGTGTTAATCACGCGGTGCTTCAAAATAGAGCTGCTATAGACTTTTTGCTCTTAGCACAAGGACATGGGTGTGAGGAATTTGAAGGTATGTGTTGCATGAACTTTTCCGATCATTCTACATCCATCCATGCTAAAATAAAAAATTGCAACAAGGCCTTCACCGCCTTACGCAAGAAGAAGGTTGGGGAATCGATAGCTGGTTACAATCAATCTTTGGATCCCTACCCCCTTGGCTCCTATCGATAATTAAGGAAGCATTGCGCTGGTTTGGGCTGATATTTTTGCTCGTAGTTGTATGTAAGATAGGTTACATTTGTATTATGCGCAATATAATGAAAAATCAAAATGTTTTGCTTGCTCAAAAAGAAAAAGGGGGAACTGTTGGAGAATGGATGCATGAATGGCTAACTGAACAAGGCCATGGATCTATGGAAAGGATGTGTGAGACACGGTTATCATGAGGCTTTTGTTTAGCATGAGTATCTCAGTGGAAACATCAGCTGTAAGGAAGAAGAACCAGAAGTATGTTAAAACATGCTGATAAGGAAGAATGTGAGGATCGAATGGATCTGGAGATAAGCCGAACAAACAACTTCAAGGAAGCAGGAGAGTATCGTGGGCCCCCCGCTGTATCCGCAAGTTAGAGAGAATAAGATTAAATGAATGTAGTAGTAGCCAATGATTGTTTGACAAATGTGTAACCAAACCAATCAAGTTTAGGGAATGACTAAGCAAAATGTAGTAAAAGGTATATAAACCGCAACTGTAATCAATAAAGTTGAAGCTTGCTTTATCACTCACATTGAGTCGTCTGCTTGCTTCCCTCGCCCGTCGCAGTACACAACAAGTGCAGCCTCTGTTTTGATTTTGTTATCGACTCTCACCTCAAAACTCTTACACCTCAAAAACAATATAGAAAACCTGATTATAAAAAGGCATAGTCAGAAACATCGCAACTATTTCCTGCTGCATTTTGCCTTTTTAAATATTACATGCACATGTTTCAGTCCTCACAAATCTTCTATAAATCTGAGGGTTGGTGTAAGGAAAGTAAAAGAACCACATTGCAAGTTTGCTGTGAGAAGAATGTGGTACATGAGCTCTCCCTAGTGGGATCACAAATTCCTCTGCAGAAAGAACTGTGTCTGGTCATGCTATATTTGCTCCATAACCTTCCTTGGGTAAGTATGTCTACTGACTATGTACTTGCATCACACATACTTCCTGACAATTAATTAGATGCGTAAGGACAATAAAGAGAAGTACAATGATTATTTTTTTTTACTCTCCTGGCCACTTCAAGTTTCCTCAAAATCTTCTTTTCTCCTGCCTGCAAGAAAGATTAAATGAATGATACCATAATTTTTCTTTTATGTTTCTGTGTAACAGTAAGTTCCAGTGAATATATTATTTCAGTTTCCCACTGTTGTTCATTTTTAATTATAAGGTTTTGGTTTATGTGAATGCCTTGCAAAGCAGAGATCTCCACTTAGCCCCAGTACCAAACAATACAGTAAATTATAGTACTAACAATAAGTGAAATATATCTTTTTTCCAGCACTCTGAATCCTGGGTTTGAAAAAGTCAATGGTTAGAACTGACCATGATTTTAGATGAAGGGTCAGTCACATAAAATTTAAATGTATGGATACATCAATTAATCCCTTGTCAGTCATTAAGAAACTTGCTAGTTTTCAGTGAGAATTGAGATTTGCTGATGGTTCTGCAGAGGTCATTGTCAACTTTTCCTAAAACCGTGTGCATTTTGGGGCTGTGCTGCCTTCCAGAGAATGAAAACTGAGATCTGCCAAACTAAGGCAGGCACATTAAAGTTTGAAATAAGATATATTTATTAAACACTGCAGAAAATTAATCAAGGCATGAACTAATCATGAAAGGGACATATTCTCCATCTTCTAGCACTGTCCAGGCAAGTCAGCATACTGTTCCAGAGGTAGGTTTAAGCTCACAGCATGTTCTGCTGGACTCATTGTAATAGTAACTATATGAATACCCTGGGCTTTATGATGTAGGACTGGCTGTATGAGTAAAAGGTCTCTCTGGCTTTGAAACTATGAATATATGAATTACAAAAATCATAAAGAGCTGAGCGAGATTTCCTAAGAGTTATTTATGGTACAGGTGTTCTGAAAATGTACAACAGTTTCTTTTCCAAAATAAAAGAGAAATTAATTTTATTAACTGTTTCTAAACACAGCTTTTTGTCCACGTTCTTCACTACTGTATTAAGCTGTATTTTTTAAGATCAATCTTGAACCCTTTCAGGTCATATTTTCAAAATTATGAAGACACACGACTTCTACAAAGGACTGTAATCAAATGCCTTCATCAATAGTTTAAGGCAACAGACAAGACCTTTGAGCACCTGTTCCTTAAATAAACACTGCTTCATTCAGTTGAATCATACTTAACATGAACCTTAAATTAACATAATTTCTCTGTTATTACATTGTTAGTTAAAGAAAAGTTTGAATGTGATTAAATGGGTGCCTGTATTTTTTTCCTTATTTTCATCCCAACAGAATTTTTTTTAGGTATTTAAAACTAGCATACACACACAATTAGTAACTGCAAATATTTGAGTTTATCTGTTCCTAAATATATATATATATAACATCAAAGTCTAAAACAACTCAATGGCAATCAAGGTCTTCAACCTTTGATCAGTGGAAACTATCCCATTGACTTGAAAGGATTTTAGAGGAAAGACTTTCAGAGTGCTGCATTTAAACTAAATAACTGTCTTCTGTGACACTGCTGTGGACTAGAGAAGAATCTCTAGGAAGTTTCTTTGGAAGTGAACAAATGTTTCCTACATATATACGATGTCTGAAAAACTACAAGTGACTTGTCATTCATCTCAGCACCGTATCAGACATTACACCTGTCCTGCTAGATAGTGTTCTTTATGAAAATGATTTAGAAATAAGGGCTTAACCTCCTGTCCTGAGGGAAGAGACATCTCCTGGCCTTAGTACATATTCAAGGAACACCTTTCAAGCACTTAATTGGTTTTGAAATTGTCTTATTTTAATATTCCACTTGCATAGTTTAGCACCGATTGTTAATACTGAGGAGCCTTATACTGAAACTTTTGCAGGAACTGTGAGCTGCTGTGTGCCACCCTTGGACCAGGACTGAAACTTATCAAAATACCAACCTCACGTCAAAATGCTGAATCCATAGCATTTCCAGAAGGAATAATTTGGCAGAGATTGTGATGAAAGACAAGAGACATGCAGAACTCATGACATTTCCTCTGATGATCCAATGCATGTTAGCCTGCCCGTTGTCTTTCCTCACCTACAGCCTCTGATACAGAGTAGCCTGTAACTACAGTGTGATAAGATGTAGTGAATAGAGCAGTCTGAACAGGTTTCTCTGTAAACCTGGTATGTTGTTAGCTGAACTCCTCAGGTGCTTCTCTAATCTCAAATTTCTTCCTTCTTTCATATGTAAAACTGTCAGTTAACACCTGGAAGAGGAGAACTCTCCAGACCACTTCAGAGGTCTGAAAGCTTACAGGAGAAGAAACAATAAAACATGTTTAACTGGCATTTCATTGTATTTCAAAGGCAAGTATTTTTTTTTTCCTCCTTTAAGGGAAGACAGTTTTCCTTCTTTGGTTCGTATGCATAGCATATCACCCCTCTTCCAAAATGTACAAAATTCTTTGAGTATTTTATCTGCTTTCACAGTACGTTATCGTCCTTTGCACCATCATTCTCTCCATAGAACAAGCACAGCACAGTTCTGAAGTGAAAGATGTGACCATCCATGACCAGTGTGAGGGCTGGGTGTGTTACCTGCTAGAGATGTGGGCCCCCATAGGAGTAAGGATTCAACTGTGTCAGTTCAACACTCACTGAAGACAACAGGAACCACACACGAGCTTCTGTGGGCATAGAAGAGGAACACAAAGACACAGAAAACTTTTAGAGTTACACACTTACATAGGAGACGTTAACCTTCATGTCTTTACTATATACTCCTTGCCTTCCTATCAGGCAAGAAGACACAACTGATAAATATATCTTACACCATCATGTGTTCTAACTCCCACACAATAACTGTGATCACAGGTTTGTACCTCTATTCCTAGAGTGACCTTTTTGGAATTCCCCAATATCTTAAAAATCCAAGTGTAAAAGAAAATATGGTTCCCTTTATGCTTTTGTGTTGATGTAATGGAATTTCATCCACACACAGGAACTGAATGTGTGTTGTGGTCTCAGAAGCCTTGCACTAAAAAAACCTCAGAAAATAATTCAGAATCCGGATTTATGGGACCAGATATGTGCAGGGACCGGCCTGCACATTTGAAGCAGCAGTGACATATGTAAAAGTAATTTTTCAGTTGGATAAGTTTGGCAGGAGGAAATAATTTCTGATGAACCACATAACAGAAAAGAAGAGCTCAGAACCTGGACCAGAATTATACAGTTCCGAGAAAGCTGATGAGGCATTTCATTTCTGCCTATGTGAGTGCATACACAGTCCATATGTGCACACCTGAACATATGTATGTGGACTTCTATTATATAAGACAGAAAAAGTGCAAGACCTTTTGTCACTACTTGAGTATGTGCTGTCTCTTATAGGAGGTAAGACTGACAGAGTAAAGATGCCTGTGTTGAAATGTAATAATAAATAAGAAAAATGTCTTAAAAAAAAGCAAAGCTAGCTATCACGGCACATGGAAAAAAAAAGCGTTACTAAAGAATTCTATGCCAAGAGAAAGAAAAAGAGGATAATAAAAATAGAGAGGAAACAAATGTCATATGATTTTTCTCTCCTTCCCTTCAGCCCTTCTTTTTCTTTCTTCAGCACCTGTGTGTAATCTCTGAATAAAATGTAATTGGATGATAAATCTTGTCTTCCCTCCTCCTCATTCATTTAAAAATACTAGACTTCACTTTCTTATGTTGTTCCTCTTTCATACCTTTCAAATTAACTATATGTAAAATTCTAGAGAATGTCAAACTAGATTCAAACTAAACATGCATAACTAACAATTGTGTTCGAACATCTTCGCAATATTTGGTCCCTTTTCCCCAGCAGGAAGAAGAAATAACATAAAGTAGTAGATAGAATCACAGAATTATAGGGCTTGGAAGGGACCTCTGGAAATCATCTAGTCCAACCTTCCTGTTCAAGCAGGTTCACCTACAGCAGGTTGCATAGAGAGTGTCCAGGTGGGTTTCGAATATCTCCAGAGAAGGAGATTCCAAACCTCCCTGGGCAGCCTGTTCCAGCGCTCTGTCTAGTTGAGCTCAGCCATCCAGCCAGTTCTTCATCCACTTCACCATCTACACATCTAACTCACACTTCCTAAACTTGCTTATGAGGATGTTAGGGGCGACACCCTTGAGAAACAGGGAATAGCAATGCTGGGAAGTCCCAGCCCTGGTGAAATCAGTGGGACCAGAATTATCTTCTCCTCATTTCTTTTGCATCAATCAGTTCTATACGCATTTGTTAACCATGTTTTTTAAAAAAAAATATTATCTTTATTATGTGCCTTTCTGAGAAAAGGAAAGTCACATCTGTTGCAAAGTGACCCCGGCATATTACCTGGGAGAATGACTGGCTGGATATCTAAATGGTTAATGTTACCTCTGCTTCGGTTTTTTGCGTTTGCTAACATAAAAGGAAGGATGACACAGAGCACTTTGAGTGCTTCTGAAAATGTGTTCAGCATATACCCTGTTACGCATGATGAGGCAAGAAGAAATGAAGGCTTGACTCTCCAAAACATTCATTTCTCTTTATATCAGTCTGACTGAAAGAATAGGTATTCCTTTTCCTCCTATCTAACCTTGGCATCTTTTAGAAATAAGTGACCATTTTAATCTACCACAGGACCTGCTAGTGCTGACAAAGTGCTTTGGTTAACATTTACTTGAACACCTTACTCTGGCTACATGATCTACAAAGGAAAGGAAATACTTTAGTATTATTTGAGTTGCAGTGTGCCAGGATTGTTTATGCACACCTACCCCATCCCCAAGACCTGCCTGCCTGATCTCAAGGTCAGATCATCTGGGCTGTTGTTTTGCAGCTTTGAAAAGACCTGTTTGAGGAAGAGACATGAGAGTCCTCCAAGAAGCATCTCTTCTCTCTCTCTGGAGCAATTTGCCCAAGCTGTGTGGCAGCCATACCCATGCCTGGTGAGATATGCTGTTGATTATCACACACAACTTGATTTCCTGGCTTGACTTGAGACTTCACAGAATCACAGAATCACAGAATCACACAAGGTTGGAAAGGACCCATTGGATCATCGAGTCCAACCGTTCCTAACACTCCCTAAACCATGTCCCTAAGTACTTCATCCACCCGTTCCTTAAACACCTCCAGGGAAGGCGACTCGACCACCTCCCTGGGCAGCCTGTTCCAGTACCCAATGACTCTTACTGTGAAGAATTTTTTTCTGATATCCAACCTGAACCTCCCCTGACGGAGCTTCAGGCCATTCCCTCTAGTCCTGTCCCCTGTCACTTGGGAGAAGAGGCCAGCTCCCTCCTCTCCACAACCTCCTTTCAGGTAGTTGTAGAGAGTAATAAGGTCTCCCCTCAGCCTCCTCTTCTCCAGGCTAAACAACCTCAGCTCTCTCAGCCGCTCCTCATAAGACTTGTTCTCCAGCCCCCTCACCAGCTTTGTTGCTCTTCTCTGGACACGCTCCAGAGCCTCAACATCCTTCTTGTGGTGAGGGGCCCAGAACTGAACACAGTATTCGAGGTGCGGTCTCACCAGTGCCGAGTACAGAGGGAGAATAACCTCCCTGGACCTGCTGGTGACCCCATTTCTGATACAAGCCAAGATGCCATTGGCCTTCTTGGCCACCTGGGCACACTGCTGGCTCATGTTCAGTCGGCTGTCAACCAGCACCCCCAGGTCCTTCTCTTCTGTGCAGCTCTCCAGCCATTCTTCCCCCAGTCTGTAGCGCTGCATAGGGTTGTTGTGCCCCAAGTGCAGGACCCGGCATTTGGTCTTGTTAAACCTCATCCCATTGGTCTCGGCCCAGCAGTCCAGCCTGTTCAGATCCCTTTGCAGAGCCTCCCTACCCTCCAGCAGGTCGACACTTCCTCCCAGCTTAGTGTCATCTGCAAACTTGCTGAGGGTGCACTCAATGCCTTCATCCAGGTCATTGATAAAGACATTGAACAGAGCTGGACCCAGTACTGAGCCCTGAGGAACTCCACTTGTGACTGGCCTCCAGCTGGAGTTAACTCCATTGACCACCACTCTCTGGGCCCGGCCATCCAACCAGTTTTCAACCCAGGAGAGTGTGCGCCTGTCCAGGCCAGAGGCTGACAGTTTCTGAAGCAGAATGCTGTGAGAAACTGTGTCAAAGGCTTTACTGAAGTCCAAGAAGACTACATCCACAGCCTTTCCCCCATCCAGTAGTTGAGTGATTTTGTCATAGAAGGTGATCAGGTTAGTTTGGCAAGATCTGCCTTTTGTAAACCCATGTTGACTGGGCCTGATCACCCGGTTCTCTTGCGTGTGCTTCATGATAGCACTCAAGATTACCTGTTCCATGACTTTCCCTGGCACTGAGGTGAGACTGACAGGCCTGTAGTTCCCCGGATCCTCTCTGCAACCCTTCTTGTATATGGGCACAACATCAGCCAGCCTCCAGTCTAGCGGAACTTCCCCAGTCAGCCAGGACCTCTGGAAGATGATGGATAGGGGTTTGGAAAGGACATCCGCCAGTTCCTTCAATACTCTTGGGTGGATCCCATCCGGCCCCATAGACTTGTGGACGTCTAGCTGGGCAAGCAAGTCTCTAACCGCCTCCTCTTGGATCACGGGAGCCTCAATCTGCCCCTCTGACTCTTGGATTTGTAAACAGAAGGAACAACTTTCTTTGCTATTAAAGACTGAGGCGAAGAAGGCATTAAGTACCTCAGCCTTGTCCTTATCCCCTGTCACTGTTATTCCTTCTGCATCCACTAGAGACTGGATATTCTCCCTCGTCCTCCTTTTCCTGTTAATGTACTTGTAGAAAGACTTTTTGTTGTCTTTCACAGACTTAGCGAGTTTTAATTCTAGTTGGGCCTTGGCCCTCCTGATTTTTTCCCTGCACGATCTCACTTCGTCCCTGTAGTCCACCCAAGATGCCTGTCCTTTCCTCCAGAGCACATAGAGCTTCTTTTTCTTATTGACGCATCTTGAGATCACCCTGCTCCACCAAGCTGGCTTTTCCCCCCGCCGGCTCCTTTTCCGGAACACAGGGATGGCCTGCTCTTGAGCTGATAGGATTTCATTTTTCAAGAGCGCCCAACCCTCATGGGCTCCCTTGCCCTGAAGGACTGTTTCCCACGGGACTTTGCTAATCAACCTTCTGAACAGGCCAAAGTCTGCCCTCTGGAAGTTTAATGTGACTTACTCCATCCTTACAGGCTTACCTGGTGAATTCTGGACCCTAGGTGGCCCAGGCTGCTGTCACCAGCCCTGCTCTACTACCTTGCCCACCACAAAGGGTCCTTCCAGAAAAGGGCATTGCCTCTGTGGTATGATGCCACCCTCAACTTCAGCTCCTCTCCCCTTGCAGAGCAGCCCACTCCCAACAACCAGCTTTGCAGCTGTTTTCTGTAAACCTCTCATAGGGATAGCACTGGTTTATCTCTCTGCATCTCCACAAAAGCTGTGCCTTCTTGAAGCTCACACCTGGCTCCATGGGGTCTATTCCCTTTCCTACCTTGATCAAATGAGTCCATCAAACACACAACACTGAAGGGACAGGATTGGAGGCTTCTGTATTATATAATCCTTAAACTTTTGTTAAGAAAGCCAGTATGTTTCTTCACAATTTAATTCCTACCTACTGGGAGAGGCTGGGAGAGTCCTTGTCCTGGAAGTTTGCTTTTTCAACTCCCACAGAGCCTAGCAGATCCTACCAGTCCTTCCTAGATGACCCTACTCCTGACCTCCCTCTGGGATGGCAGTACCTTGAACCTCAGGCCTAGCATACCATTCACTGTCATGGAGTCCATTTCAGGCTATTTTCCAATAAAACAATGACCTCTGAGATTCACAAATGTCTCTTATTGTGATATTTCAGGAGGTTTCTTCCTTTTCAGCTGCCCTGTAAATAATACTGTGCCTACTATCAGGATAATATTTTGCAAAGAAATCTATAGCTGGACATTATTTGTGTAGAGAAAGTACTGATTCTTCCTTTGCCAGGGTTTATGTGAGCTTTATTTGCAACATCCAGGACCAAGACCAAAACTGTTAAAACTATTGTTCAGAGTGGATTTTTGACCAGCACTAAAAGTAAGACATGAGGAAAAAAATGTCATTGCCTGCAGGTGGTAGGGTCTTCATTGGTCTTCTGCAGCAGATGTCTGCCATATGCTGCCTGGAGTCCCGGCATGGCAGCTTCTCTTCATGCTGTAATGGACATGCAAGATAGCAGCTTGCTAACAGTCTCTCCTTGTACCGATGGAACAGAGGACAAGCAGTGCAGGACTGTTTTCGAGACCAACTGCATGTAAAAGTAATGATAATAAAAGTAATATTCAAGGAAGGCTTCCCATTCTGTCCATCCTCTCTGGCCTTGTTATTTTTTTCTTCTTCTTAAAATACTACAACTGTGCAGGTGAGACTGGATGGTAAATTTGGCTTAACAAATTACAGACCAGGCAGATGACATGGGGGTAGTTTCTTATTTAAGGCATTCTTTATCAATCAGCCCAATTTTGAGATGTGATGGAGGAAGGGGAAACTGCTACAGTGTAGTTTAAACTTTCCCCTGTTGACCCGTGGTATTCACCTATCCCTTTGGCTGCCAGTGTTAGCTTCCTCCACTGAAAATATCTTAATTAAGACAAACTGTTGCAATGAGCTCTAATTCTTTCAGGTCTGGTCTCAGCAGATGCTGAACACCTGCTATGAATTAGGCATCAATAGGAACCAGCAGCAGTCAATGCTATAAGAGACTGTGGTGCCCTTTGCCTAAATGAATACGCCATTCAGCATAAAAAAATAAAAAATTAAAGGAAAAAAAAAAAGACAAACCATCTCAAACTGAAGTTGTGTCAGTGTCTGTTACAAGAGATCACAGACTCTCAGCCAAAAGGGACAAAAGGTCAGCCTTACAGCATGTTCTGGTGTAGTAAATCCCATGTGAATATGCTTAGCCATCTCTCAAGCCTTCAATACCCTCTGATGGTGGTGACAGTGAATGATTAAGCTTTCCAATAGGCAGAGAAATGTAACTCACATTGGTGAACCATTAGTGACTGTACAAATAAGGTGGTGGTGTTTCCCAGGCTAAAATTCTTAAAAGGACAGGACTTCGAGAAAAACCTTAGGAAGAGGAAGGTATTTAGATATTTACTGGCACTGATTCTCACTATTCTGTCATGTTAGAGTGTCTCTGAAGATAAGGATGATCAGAACAGCACAGTAAATGTTACGTCTATACATGTTCCATTTAAAAACTCGTGAAGCAGTCTACATATCTCATGTTGATACTGCAGTTTTTAAACAGAAATCTGTATTTGTTATAGCCACAATGACAAAAAAAAAAGCAATATGTTTTTCACAACTGAGTCTGGAATAATCTTATGAAATCTTCATAAGTATTGAAGGAAAACTGAGGGACAGAAGTTGGAATATAGGGAACTAGTTAGGTTCCTTGATTTCATAAATGTTCGTCTTTAGAAATCATGAACTGTGGAGGTACATTGCTTTCTCTGTTTGATTGTTGCTGACTGCATTTGAAAAAAAACATGGTCACAGTTCACTGCATGGGAGTGATTAACAGACTGAAGATAGGTGTTGCATATTGGCAAATGCCTGGGAGCTATATACATATGGAATCTGCACATAAAAGTCCTTTTTTATGGCACAATGACATATCATGCAGTTAGGATGATTATCATGCAGCTTCAACAGGCTTAGGAGTAGGGACTGAATCTTTTCAGATTTTGAATGATCATCACATATTAAGCTATCATCACATCGCAGGATTTCGCTCTTAACAGAGAAGAAGGGCTTTTTTTCATGACAACTTAATGAATGGCATTTATAAATTGCATCTTCCCACAAAGTAAAGACTGCTGATTGCTTTCAAGACAATTTTACACCGTGTTGAAAGAGTTGTGCCAGCTCCAATATGCAAATAAGTACTTTGGTTGGGCTGATTGCTTTAGAAACTATTTCACCAAGTGCACTTAAGTCACTAGAAACTGGGTATTTTTCACAAAAGTATTTGGATAATTTTATTGCCTGGAGCTCTTTTTTCTTTTCATGTTGACTTCTCTTGCAATTTTTATATTTGCTGTTAATTGTTGGACAAGATGTCCATGAAATGGAAGGAATAGAAAGGAGGTGGGAGGAAGAAAAGTGTGTCAAGAATTCTTTGAACTGATGACATCAGATAGTTTTCACAATCTAAAGATGATCTCCCAGTACCTGCACGATTTTCTGTTATGTTATGTTATAAAGCTTTTCTGCACGCCCACCAAGGAGCACAGATTGACAATGGCAGGAGGAACACCCAAAATAAAATCATGCCCTGGCTACTCCTAGGCTCACCTCAGGGCCCTGAGCTCTTCAAAGGCTCTCAGGAGCCAGAGGCAGAACGGCAGGCAGGAAGCCAAATGAGAGGCTCCTTAGGAATGAATCATTTTGCCAAGGTCCTCTCAGGGCTGTTCCAGGAAAACCCCAGACCACATCCAGCATGAAACCCACCAGCAGCAGTCACTGGGATCAACCTTGGGTCATGCTTCTCGCTGAGGGTGATTGCTGCTCAGCCCCTAGGACATGTTGTGGGTGCAGGAGAAGAGTAGTTTGGGATCCCATAGGATTTACTCTGAGCTGTTTCATGAGGAGCCAAAGGTTGGAAAATGAGGTTCAGGTGATCTGTAGAAGAACAGTAGTGGCAAATTGGGAGACCAAGGTGAAAAAAGGGCCATTAGCAGTTGTCTGGTGGGGTTATCAGCCGTGCCCTGTACCTGGCCAGCATAGCCTGTCCTGAGTGCTCACCAGAGTCCTTCCTCACTCTGTTACTGACAGCTCTGTGCGTGTTTGCACGTGTGTGAGGGTGTGCACACATGCCTGTGTGTGTATGCATATCTGCATGTGTGTGTGTACACATATGGGGTCTGTGTGCAGTGGCTGGTGCCAGAGAGCAGGGGAAGTCCTGCAGTGCAGTGACCACAGTAGTGTGTGAGTGTGCAAATGAGTGTACAAATGCCAGTAAGAATTGCACTGGATGCGGCACAGGGCAACTGAAGCGGCTGAGAGATAGCAGGAGTGCTGGGCAGCTCTGTGTGCACACATGTGGGTAGGTATGTGTGTGTGTGCGTGTGCACAACAGTCTGTCCCAGCAAACGCCATGAAGTTGCAGCCTTGGGGGCTATATTTCCCTGTGCCAGCAACTGGGCAGACTGGGACTGAGGAGCTGATGGTGGTCTGGCAGAGTCTGAGCCAGCTTCTGCAAAGACCCGCCTCATTCAGTCTTGGATCTTCATCCTGCTTCTCTGTGCCCATGTGACTGCTCTGGGTGTCTCTCTGTGATCTGTGTGTCCAAACACAAGTATAGGTACATATGTAATATGCACATGTGCTCTGTGTACATTTGCCTGCTGGGAATACATCTCCAGCTTGGACCTAGGGACGGGGGGCTGAGCAGCCTCTTGTCTCCCAGGCTCTTGGATCCAGCAGGATACATTTTCCTCTTACATTTTCAATAGCCATACATTCCATTAGTCAAAGATGCTGAGCACTCTTGTTATTTCACTCTGGAGTAAGAATAATGCCTACATGAGCAGAGGGGAAATAGCAACATACTCGGAGAAACATTATTTGCACATCATATTAGAAAATTGATACAAATAGCTGGATACAATATAGCAATGATTTTCCCATCACTGCTGCCAGACAGGCTTTGTTCAATGTAAAAATATATATCTTCCCTAACTATAGCACAAATTGTTTCAGACGTGGATTTTTTGAGTCATTTAATGCTTTTAATTTTCTTTTTATTAATGCTGTGAAAATAAACCATTACTTATTTCTCTGGGAGATAGCATTGTCTGTCATCCTATTCACACCATCATTTTGTCAAGGCTAGATATTAATACTCAGAAAAAGGTATGGAATGTTAACTAGACCTGTATTACACATTTAAGCAACTCATTAAACCTTACATTAATCTCCAGCTTTTGTAAGAGCCAATGACAAGAAAACACATCTGTATTGTCTACACCAGAACTTAAGATATCTTTCAGAGTCAAATTTAATACCACAACACATAAATGTGCAAGTCCCTAGAATGAAGAGAGATAAGATTGTTGTAATAAAAACAGGTTCCTAGATTTGCTGATTAGTACCAATTTCAACTATAAGCAAAGCACTGTGGCCCAGATGAAAAACTAAAATAAACTAGAATTTACTTGTGGAAGTTTTTGATATTCTTTATAGGAAAGCAGTTTTCACATGTGTTTCTTATAGACAAGAACTGTATTTAAATAAAAGTGTGACAATAGATTTTCATGGTAAGATCATACACTATTACTTACTGCATGGTAGAACAGTATGAGGAGAAAATGAGTTATATGCATTTGTAGATAAAGAATTATATGTGCCCAACAATTTTATGTGCTCACCCAATTCCCTATGCCACTTAGTTAAGATTTCAAAGTGTCATCTTTCTTCCCCACCACACTCACATCCCATCTGATGTTCTGCCAGCTGCTGCCAAATGTCAGTTCACTCCAAAGTCTAGATCTGGGTTTTCCCAAAGCAGACTCATTTGTCACAGCAGTTTATCTTTGAGACCTCAAGCATAACTATTTTTATTATCAGGATGTGGCTTTCTGAAGATCACTTTCTAAATTTTTGCTGATTCCTGCTTGTCTGCAGTGCATGGAGGTCTTCTCAGTTACTAAAGAGCTGTTCACTACCTCCTACTAAATTAGCTAGCTGACATACAGGCTGTATTACTTAAACCTCTACTGGGAACTTGCTTTTCTTTATAAGTAATATTCCTGTGTTTTCCCTGGAAAGTAAGACTCACTCTCATTGCCTCCATTTGATGCTTCTTCAAAATGGTTCTTCCTAATAGGTCAATTCATATGCTGATTTGCCTTGCTTCATTTAAATTCCTTTGTCTCTTACATCTGCCAGAGAACTAATGAGTTCTCACAACTTTGTTCACTGGTCATTTAGGCTGTCACTCAATGAAATTACGACTCTGGCTTTTCTGTCATTATGGGACGCCACCGACTGCATAGAGAAATAATACAAAGTGCTGCTCTGGTACAAACTCACTCTACTGCCTCAGATACATTCAAAATGGTATCAAGGGGTGAGAGACTTAAAACAAGATTAGGTGTTGTTTGTTCTTCTTCCACTGATGAAGGTGATAAGGACAAAAAATACACACACAAGCTATCTTTATATTTCAATGAAACAATATAACTTTTCTGCCTCATCTTAACTTCACCTTAGAAAAATCTTTAAGAAAAGAAGCCTGAAGAAATGCAAATATGAACTGAAACTTGCCATAACTGTGGAAGACAATGGATTGTCACCCGTTTGGTGTGTGGTTTGCAGTCCTGCAGCTGTCAAGAGGGTCAGCTTTCTTCTCCCCACCTGCAGCTATACAGCTCTGACCCTGTTCTCACACCAGCACTAGTAGCTACATGCTACTACATCAGCTTAAAGTAACCATGACTGAGGCCTTTTAGAAAACAATCGTTTCTCCAGGCATAGGTTGCCTTTCCCCTGTAGTTCGCCCCTCTCCAAGGCATGTTGATTCAGGTTCCAGCAGGGCTGAGGTCTAAAATTGAGCACAGAACTGATACAAAACACACTGTCTTAAATAGCATCACTTCAGTGCAGCCTTATAAAAGTTTATCCTGACACAGAAGAGAGCTCTGTGGACCTCAGCACACCACATGCAGGGGAGCTGGAGGAAGAAATATTTTCATTTGCTTCTATAACCAGAGAAAACAAATATCAGAACTTGTTCTCCTGTTGTGTTACTACATTGTGATTCTTTCAATGGCAAATCAAAATAAAAGGGACCCTGCCCAGAATTCAAATAGTATTTTTAAGGATTTACTTAAAGTTAGACTATTTCACACATCTGGATTAAAGGAACACTCAATCCCCTTATGCTGACCTGTCACGTGTATCCCACTGTCGTTGCACAGATCTGCTAAGGAAACAACTTGAATGAACACCTGGACTTTTTAAGAAATTTTCCAACAAGCTTTCCGGTGGGTTGCTCTGAGCTTCTTTTAACAAAAAAAAATATGTATAATATTGAGGAGATAAGGCTGTTTTCTTGCTGGACAGGTATCACGAATAGCTCTTGTTCCTAACCAAATGGGCATGGGTGTAGAATCACCTACTTTCCACTGAAGCATGTAAGGCACATAGCATTCATTCATTCATTGCTTCAAGTTCTGTATTGCATGAGATATGCTTTCACCAGCAAAAGCATTCAGTGAAATATTTTTGCAAAGTGAATGCAACTGAAGCAAATTCTATTCAGTAGCTGTTGAAAATTTCATTTGATGACCTACTCTTCCTGGTAGAATTGATAAACACCCACAATGAACTAAAGACTTATAATTTCTTCTATGAACTTCATTAATCTGAAATTCAGTTTAAAATTCTGCAACATGGTTAGTTCTTTTCCTTTTCTTATATCCCAAAATACCAGTCCTTCAAACTCTGGCACACTGGCAGAGTATCACAGATCTCACTTGAGTATGAGTTTTCCACTTAAAGCCACCACAAAAAGAAAAATCTCTTTTGCCTGGCTTTCAAATTTATGACAGGGACAGTGGACCTCCGCCAGGCTTCAGTCTCTTAAGTAATCCTTGTTAACATGTCATCAGAATCTGCTTTTACTACAAGTTCCTTGCTTTTTCTGCCAGGACAGCAAAATCTGGTCCTGAAGAAGCCATCAGGTGAGAAGGCTGATAGGGTTGAGCTGGTACTGGAAACAGAAAGGAAAAGTCCCATGTCTGACAGCAGAGAGCCATATCTTCCCTCCTTTGTGCTCTATAGTTTCTATTATTCTGGTGATCCAATTCATGTAATCACAGAATCACAGAATCACAGAATCACAAGGTTGGAAAGGACCCATTGGATCATCGAGTCCAACCGTTCCTAACACTCCCTAAACCATGTCCCTAAGTACTTCATCCACCCGTTCCTTAAACTAATGAACCTAGCCAGCCCTGCAGTCCCTTTTTGGTGGAGATATCTTCCTCTGGGAGCTGTGAAATGAATCTTTCCACTCATCAGAGAGAGAGAGCGCCTGTGGGTAGGGTGCAGCAGCACCCACATTCACCACACAGCAGAAGCCTCAGTAGCTCCTTTGAGGGAAGAGTTTTGGCAAAGAGTTTTGCGTTGTATTAACAAACAGCTGGGAAATAATAGTAATTACAGGCTCAGTCTCACTCACACATGTAAAAACTCAAATGTCAGTCAGTCTTTCAGACTGACAGGTCTTCCATTCAGGAGCATGTGAAAACTGGTATTCCATTTTATTCTTTTATCGAGGGTTTCCTTTTTGACTGAGGAAAGTCAAAAAGTCTTAATAATCTCTGCGTTTTTCATTTGAAAATCTTCAGGTCCTTTTGAACTCCTTTGCCTTGTGTTTTTTATCCTAGCAAAAGGATGCTTTAAATAAAGCCATAAATGGGGTGGGGAGCTGATTTTTATGGAGCAGAAGAGGGCTGAATTTGTCATTAAGAGGCGCACACTATATACACATTTGAACATTACCAGCCAACATTTTGTGTCAAAATGATTTTTTTAATGTAGATTGAGCTACATAATTAACGTTTGAAGAATCTCCAATTTGTATGCAAAAAGATGTATATACATAAGAGTGTATTGAGTGTTACTCAGACTGAGGGGTTTTTTTACAGTTATTGTGAATTCTTGATTCTTTCTTTAATTTAATTATTTTTTTCAACCCTGTTCAAGCACAATAAAAATCTCAGACTATGAATTTTCTAATCTAAGTGTTCTATAGACTACAAAACCTGATGCAAAATACCTCTAGTAAACCACTAAGTACTAACTTTCATATCTCCAGAGCCTGAAGAACTTGTCAGATGTTTGCCATGTAGCAGAAGAGGATGGTTTTCAAGTAATTCTAAGCTGGAAAATGATTGAAGAATTTAAACCATCCTGAAGTCCTCAAATGACAGAAATTGCAAGTTAGGATTATTTTAAGCAACTTTTGAATTGACCTCTTCTAGTACATGGACAACAGGTGGATGAGGTGCTGAGGGGCATGGTTTAGGTATTCTTAGGAAAGGTTGGACTCGATGATCCAGTAGGTCCTTTCCAACCTAGTGATTCTATGATTCTATGATTCTACGTATAGAAAATCCTAGTTTTTAGTCACACGTGATTCCAGTAGTAAAAGGAACAGGTGGAAATGCTCCATTATTTACTACAAGCTGTTTCTATGTCTGAGCTTAGTCAGGAGCTCTTTGCTTATTCACCTAAACCTCCGGCTGCCTTTTCTTGACCTCATGTCAAAATGCCCTACTATTGAGATTTAAGGACACAATCCTTGAAAATAACCATCTTTCCTGGTTGCCTCCTCTCTCCAGTGCCATTTCTCCTGGAATGCGTTCCAGCAGATCTCTGGAGGTACCAAAGTCTGCTCTCCTGAAGTATACGAATTGCACTTCTGCTATTGTCTTTGCTCCCTCCTCTGGGAATCCTGAACTCCAGCATCTCTTGTTCTCTGCAGACACAGCTGACCTGACATTAACATCCTAAATCAGTTCTTCCTTGTTTGCAAGAATTAGCAGAGCATTTGTTTTACTGGCTCCTCCCGCAGCAGCATTGTTGCACATGTTGAAGAGCAGTACCATCTGACAAATCACTGCATTCCGGACACCATACCCAGGCAAGAAAGAAACTTGCCTAGATGGCAGTTCACATTGGCAGATGGGGGACCTCTGTCCTCCACAGCAGTCTCCCACAGCTACCAGTTACCTGGCCCTGATGCTCAGTTGTCTCAGGTGCTGCACTGGACAGACCTGCCAGAGCACTGAACCTGCTTTGCAGCTGCAAATGAACTAATAGAGCAGGAGTCATCTTCCAGGGCCTGAAATTCACAAGCTTCCAGCCTTCAGCATGAAAGTAGCATGCATTTCCCATCCAGATGAGGTAGAATTTGCCTGCCAGTCCCTTAATACAGCCTTAATTGTGTATAATGAGGGTCTCGGGGGATATCTAGTCTATATGCTTTTTGTGTTCTCTGATTCTGAACAGTCTGCTGACTTCCTGCAATTCCTTTACACAGAGTCACTACCAGCACAAAACTCCTGCGGACAAATGACATCCTCACTAGTGAGAATCATTGCTTACTTGTAGTTCCAGACTGGTGAGGCTGCATGCTCCCTTGGGAGCTCATTCTGGGTCAAGGACTTTGACGTATCAGGGCAGCTTTTCCAGTTGGTGTTGGGCAGCATGTCCTACAGTGAACAACCATCGGCATTGCATCACCACGTGCATCACCCTCAGCTGAGCTTCTAGCTCCTTTTTGCATGAACTGTTTCATTTGTTGTCAGCACCTGTTAGCTAGTTCTCTTTTGTTCCCAGTTTCACCCATCTTTGAGGAATAAAAAGCTCACTGACAAAACATTCAGCTTCTCTTCAGATATAAAAAATTAAATTAAAAGGAAATGGAGTACAAACATTTAGTACCTTACTTACATTTAACATACTTCAGTTTCTTTTGCAGAAGCAAAATCCTATAGTTTTCATTCCAAAACCACCTACGATCTGAATATTTAACTTACTATCAAGAATGGAGACTGTGAAGAGATACGTCTGGAAAACTTTTAGAGCAAGATGAAAGTGTGTAACCCAAGAAACCAGACAGATAGGGATCAGCAACCCCAGCTGTTTCCTGTCATAGTTGAGATGCATCTTAGAAAGTCTAGGTGAAGGATGCTAATACAGGTTGAAAGACTATAAACCATAACTGTGCCTTGCATTTAAGTTTTAAGTATTTTTTCTATTCTAAGATAATCCCCTCTATGGCTTATTAGAAAAAACTTAGAAGATAGAAAAATTCGGCAGACCTTGTATATCTGCAACAAACAAGTAAAAAAGAAAATATTCTAGGCATGTACGGCATTGCACTACACAACCTCTCAGGGACACAGAACCTGTGAGGTGTTCAAACTGCTGCACCTAGTGCAAGGGAGTGATACAGATAGTGCTCTGCAAGCAGGCCTGAACCTATGCTTTTATGTAAGGAGCAGGCTGCAGAGAGGAGCCATCTGAAACATCAGATAGGGATATAAAAAGGAATTGCACTGTCTTAAGTAAAAAACAGCTGAAATAACAGGGTCTTGCAAGGTAAACGAGAAAACTTTGAGACCAGCCACTCCTGCTAATTCAAGAAAATAACCTTGCCACAAAGCAATTCACTAACATAGTTTTCAGGGCAATAGGTACAAAGAAATTTACTTAGCAACTGATTGATGCAATATAACAAATAGACCTATGTGACAGAGATGGTTCATGTTCTGTGATAAGACGAAAGGCCAAAAAGAATGATCCGAATTCAATTACTTTGTTTCAAGAGGAGTTTGGACATCCACAAATCACAACTTCAGCATGAGTGCAGTTAAGATGAACATAAACTTTTAGTGAGATCTCTTTTTACTGTGTATGTAACATAAAGTATTTTAACTTACGTAATCACCTTTGATCCAACTGCTTCACTTTACTAGAAATAAAATTTGCATACGTTCATAGACATTTTGGCAATTCAGCTCTTTCTTTACAAGCCTTAACCAACCTTCTCCTCTCCTCTTCTCCCCCCTCTCAATTTTGTGACCATCTAACTTCTGCTCAGCCTAACACTACACTAAAATGAGACACTTGTAACATATAGTGCTATAGTAACACAAAATAGCAGTTAACAAAAATATATACATTTTATCACTAATGTTTTTCCTGTGTGATTCTATATTATTTGAATAGCCTGCAGAACACAGTGTGTCTTGACAGATGTACAGACAAGGAAGTACACATTGGCATTAAGACTTACTGAGCACAGTAAGAGTCATCTTCCACACACTGCATCTCTGAGATCCTCAAAGAAGGTCAAAGAAACAATATCACAGGATGATGGAAACAGCTATTTGTGTCTGAAAAGCTGTAAAAAATTACAGTACATCTAAGGAACTCATCAGATCTTTTAGGTAAAGTGATCCAGAGCCTTTACCACTTACTTTCAAGTTTGTCACTCACTTCAGGCCAGTCCCTGGAAATAACCATCTTGTATCCAATACAAACCTCCTTCTTACTTCTGATATCCCATAAGTTGCCTCCTTGCATACTAAAGGGAGGATAGATATTATTTTCTTAAAACCAGCTATCCTTGATTGGATTTCAGAAGACCATCTTCTGATCATACTATGTACTGTGTACTATGTATCACAATCTAGAGAACTTGCAAACTTACTCACAGGTTTGCCAGAAAAGGCAAGCCATGTGGCCTTAGCCCAAAACCTTAACTACCTGTTGCTATAAAGTGACAGAACTGTGTTTACTGTTGACTCTTTCAACTTACTTATGCCATCACAATCATCGTAATACTTTGTTGGAAGATTTAGCTAAGTCCAATCAAGCACCTGTGGGAACATAATAAAAGCACAGAGCATAAAAGATATCCACATAATTTGATGAGTACAGCTGCTGAAAAGAGGTCAGATGGGACATACTGAAGGCTGAAATGCATGGCGTTTTGCTTTCACCTAATAAAAAACCATTGGTGGTGTCTGAATCATTGTTACACGGACAGAAGACTGCCTTTAGACTAGTGAAACCTGTGGGTTTGTAGTTCTTTGCCACTGGGATTCTTTTCTGAGAACGATGGTAGGAAATCCCAGAATTCTTCTAAATGTTAAGCTTAAGTAGAAGTCTACAGTGGGAAAGATGCGTGTTTCAAAAAACAGCCAGAGTGGGATACTGTGAGTTACGTATTAGTTTAAGAATGAAGAATTCTTTTCCATGTGCAAGAATTTTACTCCACATAGTCTTACGGATAGAAAAATAACAGCTCTGACTCCTCACTGTCATTTCTTTCTTTTCCCTTGAAAGGCCTGGTTGTAAATCATAGCTTTAGAACATCACCAGAATATGTGAAAATGTGCAGCAAGGTAAGAATAGTGGCTTTTCAGATTAATTGACTTTTTTTTAACTTCTTCTTTCTAGGTGAAACATATAGAAAAGTCCTAGGCACCATTGCAGTGCCGTGATTGCAGTGAGCATAAAAAAGAACAATCAAAAACTGGGAACTTCAGCTATGACTGGCTAATAGGCCTAAAACTTCCACAAAGGATATAAACTTTCAAATGTATGACCCCTTTGGAATGTGAGAAAGTAATGTATGGAAAGACTTCAAGCAGCAGATCATTGTGAATGGAATCATCACTGGTTTTGACAGGTATTTCCTCACTTTTGTGGTCTTTCTAGATGCCTTGAGTCAGAATTTGGCTGCAGCAGCCACATGCAGGCATCTTTGCTGTAGAATTGCTCTCCCAGTTATCAAACACAAAAGACTAGGTAATTTATTAGTTTGGAAATATATCAATACAGGGAACAGTATTTCTAAGGAAGTAAAAACTTCATTGATGATAATTGTCTTTGCTTGTGCCTATATAATAACTAATATGTACAAATCTATACTCCCCTGACAGGCTTCCAAGATCAGCTACAATGAAGGATAAAAACTAAACACTTTTTTTTTTCCTAGTTATAAGGAAGCTTTCCAGGCTTAATTCAGACCAACATCTGGGTAACTGTCAGGCTGCACAGGCAGACTGCTGCTGCACAGACACCCATGCTCAGAATATGTATTTAAAAGAAAAACAAAGCTAAATTATTTTAATCTTGGCATAAAGTAGTGTTCATATGGGCAAGCAAATGTCTCAGGAAAGGTTTGGTTATGGCTAGGTGGTAGAAGGAGTATTTGTTGCAAGATTCCTTGCAATGATGTCTTCAGCTGTAACAAATGATACCCCTTGATCTGCTGTTGTTCTTGGTCCTAACGATCTAGATGGCCCATGGTCCTTCATGGCCACTCCAGCACATGCATGACCCAGCACATGCACGACCATGTTACTGACAGTCTTAAAGTATCTGCAAAGCATTTTACTTATCCATGCACGAGGAACAATCCAATGTAAATACCTGTGCATCTGCTGGAGCAGTATACAGTTTCCATTTACTAGTGCCTAATCTGTGTTCAAGCTCAGCAAGAACTGCACAGAAAAGTCTCTGAAATAGGAGGTTCTCCACCTATGGTGTGAAATAAGCCTTATAAAACTGTTCTTGGCATAGCAGAAGCTGCCCAGGAAGGGATTCTTTAGGACACTCAAAAATTCCCACCCAGAAACCTCTAGTACCATTTAGTCAATAACTATTCTGTGAAGGTGGCTAGGAGACCAGTCACACACCTCTTAGAGGACATCTGGACTTGCTTTCATCAGTGTCTGGGAACAGGTCAGGAAATAACTCCACCTTTCAGCTGCACTTTCACCACATCTTCAGGATGTCATGCTCTGTAGTCTTTTCAGAGCTAGAAACACACTTTCTACTTAACAATATGTGCACCTACATATATCTATATATGTACATGTGTTTGTGTACATATATATGCACACAGATATGTATATCTCTATATGGGTATAAGTATATGTACAAACACATATATCAATATGTATGCATATATTTGCAAGTTTTGGTAAGAAGCCTTTTAATATCTGCTGTGGGTAGGTAACAGGTATTCCTAATTAATTACAGCTCCTGGAATTCACATGCATTTAATAAGAAGTAAACTTCTTATCTAATGAGAAAACCATTCTGTATTTGAAAATCATTACACATCTGTTTACCGACATGTATTACAACATGACTCAAACACAGATGTAGAAGTCGATCTTGCAGCCTAAATGATTTTGGATCTTTTTCCCCTGTTTGCAAGTCAACCTTATTAGATTTAATAAAAAGCAGCTATAACCACTTTCAGTCATGCTGCAAAGGCAATAGTAGCCAGCATAGAATGGGACTAGTTTTTCTTCATTTTAGCTATGGAATTACAGCAATGTAAAGATAGATAGATAGATAGATAGATAGATAGATAGATAGATAGATAGATAGATAGATAAGATAGCCTGAAAAAAAACCCAACATTTCAACTCGCAGTCCAGAACAAGTTTGTGTTCTAACAGGATCTTCAAGAACATGAACATGCAGCATTGCTTTTTCCTCTATCTCTGGTATGGAAGCAAACTGTCATTGTTCTGACATGTTGTGTGAAAGTGAGAGTTTCTATGCCGCCCTTCAGAATTAGTGGCAAAATCTGAACCCTTAGAAAAAGGATTTGTCATTTTAAGAATCACACTTAGAACCTCTAATTTGTCTTGTTAATTTCTTAGGTTATAAAAAATATTTTATTGACTTTCTCACCTTAAACATCTGAGTATCCTGTATGCATTGCCTTTCAACTTCAAAACTCAAGAAGTGCTGTAAATCTCTAGAAACCCAAAATCTGCTTTGTCCAATACATTACATATGGCATAGTGAGGTGATCAGCAGTAGCACCAAAAATTTCAGAACTAAAATGCCTAGCCTGACAACCAAGTGGATTAGCAATCTTAGAAGAAGTGATTGTCTGTTAGCTTTTTCTTTCCTTATGTCTGCTTTTACTCAGCAAAAAACAGAGGTAAGGTGAGATCAACATTGGATCTTTCCAAACTAAATCTAACTGTGTAGCAATATCTGTGGTGTTACAACAGTGTGGAAGCTGTTACTGTGAAGAGCAGAGAACTGCTCAGGTGCAAAATCTTGCTTGCTCATCTAAATACATGCAGTCAATGAGGAGAAGCCATCTGTGATGTTCCCCTGCCAACAGAGACTGTTTCCTACTTCTCTTCCACATTTTCGGCTTTACAATCTGTATAGTTTAAAACTGTAGCATTTCCAAAACATTCCTTTTCTTTCTTACTATTGCTCTTTTAACTGGGTCACCTAATCCACTACAGCCAGACACCAGAAATCTAGAAAAAACAAGTACTTAAACCATTATCTCAGCATATGCACACCACGGAGAGAGAGAAGGAAGGGAGGGAGGAAGGAAGGAAGGAAGGAAGGAAGGAAGGAAGGAAGGAAGGAAGGAAGGAAGGAAGGAAGGAAGGAAGGAAGGAAGGAAGGAAGGAAGGAAGGAAGGAAGATCCTCCCACTGTTTTGACTTTCACACATAATGTAGGATGTTAAAATGTTATCACTTGCTTTTACATATTAACATCTACCAGGACATGTTTTAGTAAATTATATCCTTTGGGCTAGAAATTCTGTGTCAATGGGCTGGAAGTTTATGTGGTCCCCTTATGGTAATAAAGCAAGGCAATTCTTCCATTATTCTTCAGGTGCATACTATGACAATATATTTACTAGCCGTGCAAGTAACACACGACATTTTAGCTGAACAGATAGGCTTTTAAAGTATGTGTCTAACTCTGCTCACATCCAAATTAACGAGTCCTAATTGTTTTTCTGAATTAAAAGCTGAGTAATATAGACTGTGTACTTTAAATCTGCTTTTAGAATGCAAATCTGTGTCAGTCTCGTTATTAATTGGGAATGAATTGCTGGTTCAATCCAATTTATGTCCTGCAAGCCAGAACAATTTTTTTTATTAGTTCATGTACTGCATGGCACAGCTACTATAATGCAAACCAAAGGGTTTACATCACAAATGTGAGTAAACAGCTGTGGAGGTAGAACAGTAAAATTAAGAAAAATAGTAGGATAAGGCAATCAAATATCATGTACAGAATGACAGTACCAAGCACAACCTTTTTTTTTCTTTTCTACTATTAATGTTATATTGATACAATTTCTAAATAAGTCTTGTTAAATTGCTTCTAGAAAAAGGGACTGAACTAAAAGAGATCTAAAAACATAGGAGCATCAAGTAGTAAGCCATTTTTTGTACATATACATTACAAAAGGCTGGGGGGGCAGAAGTAGGGCACAGCCATTCAGAAAAAGGACTCAGTGAAGCAAAGCTCTTAATAAAATCAATGTCATTAAGAAAGATAAATTTACCCTTGGTGAATTCTGTCACCTTTGTCTGACATATGATACAAGCAGGAACAAAGGGATCTATTGAGAACATGAAATGTTAAACTTTTGTTTTTCTTTCAATAGAAGTAGTTTGAGCTTGGCAGGAGGGGGAGTTTAATTAATTATTTATGTAGAAAAAGCAATATATTGCCAAGAAAAATACATTCTGACAATGATGCTGGTGCTGACTTGCAGGGGACGGGAAAAAAGGCAAAGCAGGAGAGACATAAGAAGTGTCAGAAGAGACACTCAACTTTTGAAACTGCAGTGTGAAAGCTGCTATTTCACCACCTGGTGTCACTGTAGCACTTGATGTTTATGTTTTCTTGCCCGTTTATAGCTGCTTCTGTTGCGTGTTGAGGGTGGATTTTTAAAAATTTTTATATCTTTTTTTAATCATGGTCATTGCTGCTGCTTTTTATCAAGAAGGAAAGGTAACAATCAAGCTGTTATCTGCTAATAGCCCTCAGATCTAACAATCAGTGTTGTTGAGCATTAAGCCAACAGTATAAAGCCTTGGACACCAAACTGTTCTGCAATAAACTAGTTCAGAGATGGATTGAATTTGCACAGTTCACGGCTTGGAAATCTCTCAAATCTGTTAATGTAGCTATTGGTGAGTGTGATCAAGTTCACAGTGCTCTTTCCCTTACATCCACATTATCTTCTGACATTGATACTTGTGTACAGATCTTTCTGTCAATGACCTGGGCAGCATTTCACACAGAAACAGTTTCATCAGAAAACTATTGAGATTGTAAACTCATCTCAGGCAGTGATTGTCTCAGGATGTCAGTGCATTGGGTGTCAGATACAGCTCCTGTCATTCCATGTCCCTAAGTGTTAGGAAAATGGCCTACACTTTCTATGAATTGAAGAAAGAAACAAAGGAAGAGAAAATGTCACTCTAACCTGAGAATATCATAAAACTGAGGCTAGCAGATGAGAATGAATCATCACATGTTGTAACAGTGTTGGAGCAAATGCATCCCTTGGTGCCCACACGTAGCCAGCTGCAAAATTTCTTACCGAAAGGGTGTTCACACAGATGTTTTTGAATGATTTGTCTCTGCTGCTTTCCCTATTATCTTTACTTGCCTGTTGTGCCAGGTTGACCTCGGCTGGCTGCCAGGTTCTCACCAAGCTGCCTTCTCACTCCAACTCCCCAGCAAGATTAGAGAAGAATATAAGATTAAAAGCTCACAGGTCAAGACAAAGACAAGAAGACTACTCGCCAGCTACTGTCATGGATCAAACAGACTCACCTCGAGGAATATTCATTTAATTTATGGCCAGGAGGATAGAAGACCTTCCCCAACACCATCACCCCATCATTCTCAGGCTTAACTTCATTCCTGACTGTTCTATTGCCTTCCTTCCAAGCTGCACAGAGGAGTGGGGAATGGGAGTTCTGTTCATAACTTTATCTCTGAAATCCTACCCTTTGCATGAAATCCCACCCTTTGCACCCCTAATTCAGTGGAGGTTCCCTTCCACAGGATGGTCTTTCATAGACTTCTTTATTGTGGGTCCTTCCTATGGGCTGCAGTTCTTCAAGAACTGCTCCGGTAAGAATCCTTTCCACAGACTGCAATCCTTCAGATACAGGCTGCTCCAGCATAGATGCCCACAGGTTACACCTTCTGCCAGGAGCCTGCTCGTACGCGAGTCTCCCAGGGCTGCAGCTCCCTTCAGGAAATGCCCACCTGCTGTACCATGGGGTCCTCTAAAGGCTGCAGGTGCATGTCTGCTCCACCATGGCCCTCCACGGGCTGCAGGAGGACAGCCTTTCTCACCATGGTCTCCTCAACAGTTTGCAGGGGAATCTCTGCACTCGGAGTACCTCCTCTCCCTTCTCCTTCACTGACCTTCATGTCTACAGGACTATTTTTTCTCACATTTTTCTCACTCCTCTCTCACAGCTTCTAGAGATGGTCCTGAAGTGCCATCATCCCATGCATGTTCTACCAGTTTGAATGGGTGTTGGCATCACAAGACAGACACGAAGAGCCTGAGAACAGACAGTGTACTTTAAAAGAAAAAGTTTTTTGTCTTTGTCTACAAAGACATGACCGTGGCTTCAGCACATTGATTTTGTAGATTTTACAAAGATTGACAAAATAGAGGTGTCCTCTTACAGAGTGTCAGTATAATGAAGGCCAGGTATATGAGAACACTGTGTTACTTAATAATTGATTTCTTATTATAGAAGACTTGTGTTTGTATGAAAAACAATGTACAAAACTGCTGCTAAAGGGACAAGTCTTGGATGCACCTTCTTCTCAAACGCTGTCTAGAGAAATCATAAACTGTTAAACGCTGTCTAGAGAAATCATAACTGTTAAACAGCTCCTGCCCGCTCCCCCACTCCACTCCACCCCACCCCCACCCCGCCCCAGCCTTGTAAGGACACGGGAACAACCAGCTTCTTTTGTCTCATTGCAGAGACAATGAAAAAAGGTAAAGAGGCTTGAGGGTTTACTGGAGGATTAAGAGTTTTTTCTGAGGAAGGAAGTGGATTGTGTTTGGTAGTGGGTTTTTGTTCCGGGTTGTGACTCCAGTCACCATTCTGTATATCCTGAAAAGTACTCTTTATTCTAAGGATTGCACTTTGATCTCTGTTTAGATGTGTAGGAGGTAAGAGCAATTGCCTTCTAATTTTTTCCATTATCCTACGGTTGATTTGTTGTATTTCTAGGCAAGTTGTATTTCTATGTAAGTAACATATCTTTGCAAGACTGAACCATTGCTTTTTTTTGCATAGTGCCAACAGCGATAGACCTGAGATGTCAGGTAACAGCAAAGACCATGGCATTTGTTTAATTTTTCTCATTAGGTAGATCTGGGCAGTTCCCTGCTTTGGGTGTTAATGAGAGGATTTCTGCTTAGTTCTCCACCGCATGAGGAGCCTCAGTGCCTAACTCAAGATTTTCAAATTCCCTCCTGAGACACAGTAAGTATTTCAAAGCTGAACTGCACCCTGCCCCACTGCTTTGTGTACATAGCCAACAGACTATGTAAATATTAATTGCCAAAAGAAATACAAGAATTACTGAATGAAGACATAAGCTACACTGACCAATCCGGCATTAAGCATGGCTAAAACAACAGAAGGAATCAGCAAATCAAATGCAGAGTTGCTTACTATTGACCATCACAGTCTATCATCGAAGTCTATCACCACAGTCTATCATTTCCTCAAGTTCAGTTTGAAGGATGCCTATCAGCAATCCCTCAAAACTTTCAATTTATGTAGTACACCACATGGGAAAAACATCTCTTCTTAGATAAAACATGGCAGCATGATTTTTCCCATTACTAATGAAGCAGTATCCATGAAAATCTGTGAAGAAATTACAATTAAATTGAAATTTTTCCTTATATAAGTGAGCCTAATACTTTGTCTCTATGTGCAGAGATCTAACACTGTAAAATGGGCAGTATATTTGGACTTCTACAGCTGCAGACCTGCCCTCAGACGAAATTATCTAAATGACATCTGTTCGTACATGCTGAGGGTACTGCACATTCAGTCCCTCTGTCCAATGCTGTATATATTCATCTACCGCTTTCTAGCACCTCCACTATTTCACTCTTGTGTCACCAAATACCGTGACATTAGGAAAAGGTAGAGAGGCTCTTCCAAGCAGTCTGAACAGGCCTGACAAATGGCCTGACACCAACAGGATGAGGTTTAACAAGGCCAAATGCTGGGCCCTGCACTTGGCACAGAACAACCCTGTGCAACCCTAGAGGCTTGAGAAAGAGTGGCTAGAAAGCTGCCTGGAAGAGAAGGACATGGGGGTGTTGGTCAACAGCCAACTGACCATGAGCCAGCAATGTGCCCAGGTGGCCAAGGCGGCCAATGACATCTTGGCTTGTATCAGAAACAGTGTGGCCAGCAGGACCAGGGAGGTGATTCTGCCCCTGTACTCAGCCGGGCTCCTCACCGCAAGAAGGATGTTGAGGTTCTGCAGCTGTCCAGAAAAGAGCAACAAAGCTGGTGAAGGTGCCGGAGACCAAGTTCTTATGAGGAGCAGCTGAGGGAACTAGGGCTGTTTAGCCTGGAGGAGGCTGAGGGGAGACCTTATCACTGTCTACAACTACCTGAAAAGAGGTTGCAGAGAGGTGGGTGCTGGCCTTGTCTCCCAAGTGACAGGTGATAGTACGAGAAGGAATGGCCTCAAGCTGTGTCAGGGGAGGTTCAGATTGGATATTAGGAAAAAAATTTTCACCAAGTCATCGGGCTGCCCAGGGAGGTGGTTGAGTCACTATCCCTACAAGCATTTAAAAGACAGTTAAATGAGATACTTAAGGATATGGTTTAGTGGCAGCTAGCTGTGTTTGTACTCAATGATCTCAGAGATATTTTCCAACTTGGTTATTCTACGTTTCTATCAATTATGTGTCATCACTCACAGAAAGGAAGGAGAGTTCAAGCTCAATGATCAGACTTCTTTTAGTTGCTTAACAGAGTCTAAACAGCCTTAGAAATTGCAGCAGCATTTTTCTATCTTGTACTTTATTCTAATCAGTGTGAGATTTTTTGTTGTTGTTTTTTGTCACTATTGGTGGGGTAGGAGGAAGTTCCTTCACTCCCCACTTGGTATCCAGGGTGCTGAGGTGCATGCAGTAAAGCCAACAAAGATGAACTTTCATAGAGCCATTTGGGTTGGAAGGGACTTTAAATATCATACAGTTCCAAACCCCTGTCATGGGCAGGGTCACCTCCAACCAGACCAGGCTGCCCAAGGCCCCATCCAACCTGGTCTTGAACACCTCCAGGGATGGGACAGCGACAGCTTCCCTGGGAAAACTGTGCCAGCACCTCACCACTCCCATCGTGAATAAATTCTTCTTTATGTCCAGTCTAAATCTGCCCCCCCTCCAGTTTATACCCATTGCCCCCGGTCCTATCACTACAAACCCTTGTAAACTGTCCCTCCCCAGCTTTCCTGTAGCCCCTTCAGGTACTGGAAGGTCGCTATAAGGTCTCCTCAGAGTCTTCTCCAGGCCGAAAAGCCCACAACTCATTCAACCTCTACCTCCGCGCAGACAAAACAGCCCCACACGCTCCCGCAACTGCGCTCCCGCAACTGCCCTCCCGACGTGCCCCAAGCTCCCGCCCCGCCCGCTCGCGGCGCTCCCGACATGCCCCGCGCGCCCCGCCCGCTCCCAGCGCTCCCGCCATGCCCCGCGCGCCACGCCCCTCGGCGCACGCTTCGCCGCGCTCTGGGGATGTCGCTGGAGACGCGGAGGATGAAGGGCGATGTGGAGGACGGTGAGCTCTCCGATTCGGATTCCGATATGCCCGGCGCAGGCTCCCCAGGGGAGCCGCAGCAGGTGAGGAGACGGCGGCGGCGGGAGCCGCGGCGTCGGGAGCCGTGGCGTCGGGAAGGCCTGACCGGGAGGCGGCAGGAGGGCCCCGCGCTCCGGGCCCGCGGTGGCGCTCGGCCTCGGGGCGGGAGGGCTCTTCTCCCGCAGCGGCCGCTCGCCCGTCTTGTTCCTCTGGTGCTCGTTCTCCAGGGGAAGGGGCAGGGGAGGCTTTTGTTGTTGATGGGCGCGGTGATCAAAAGCGCCGCTGCTCCTTCCGAAAGTGACTGAAATAAAAGCCGTTGTAAAAAGGCGTGAGAGCAGCGAGTGGCGGAGAAAAATGCAGCTCTTTTGAAAGCTGCAAAAGTCCGCAGCTCGTAACTTCCTTTCCTAATTGAACCAGAATAACAATATACTGTTGGCTTCTCGAATTCTGAGCAACATCCGGATTTTGTGGGTTTGGTTTGGGTTTTTTGTTTTGATCATTCTCACCTGAGTCTCTGTAAACGCTGTTGTGGTTGCAGACCGCTAGTCTTGACTCTTCTCAGACTTTGGAGAGAATATTAGTATCTGTGCTGTGAAAAAAAACTTCTGATAAGTTGCCATGGTGATTTTTCTTAATCTTTCTTGGAATTGCTCTGCATGTTTTGGTTTTGTCCAATTTTAAAATGTAGATAGGTTTTCCAGTCTCATGATAACTTGAATTTCACTCAGTAAGTACTACGTTAAGTAGAGTAGCGACTCCTGATATGTCTCTAAAATAGCGGCCATGTTGTCCTTCATACACAAGCATTGAAAATGCAGAAATTTCATGGGTTGCTCCTGTCAACTGTATTCCAAAACACCCTCATAGAAGACTGCCCAAACAGTCACATGAGTCAGAATTAAGTTTAAATCTTTGCATGACTTAATAGCTTTTTTCATTTTTCAGAGTAATTAAATTAACAGACATTTCATTTCTTATTTCAGAAATCACATGATAGCAGTGATTCAGGCAGACCATTGCAGAGCAGTGTTTCATCATGCGCTCCGAGTGTTCCTTATCGGACAACCAAAGGTGTGGATTCAAGTGATGAAAGCTTTTCTGAATCTGATGATGACAGCTGCCTGTGGAAACGAAAACGACAGAAATGTTTCAACTTCCCTCCTACGAAATCTGAGCCTTTTAACCTTAGCCAGAGCTACCAAAATCAGACTGTTCTAGGTGGCAAGAAGGTCAACAACATTTGGGGTGTGGTGCTCCAAGAGCAAAATCAGGATGCAGTGGCTACTGAACTTGGAATTCTAGGCATGGATGGTAGTATTGACAGAAGCAGGCAGTCTGAGACTTACAATTATTTATTGGCTAAAAAGCTGATGAGGGAAGCTCAGCAGAAGGAGGCAGAGACTTTAGATAAAGAACTGGACGAATACATGCATGATGACAAGAAAACATTGCCAGCAGAAGAAGAAAATGGACATGGCTTTCTTAAACGGAAGCGGCCTGTAAAAGATAGACTGGGTGAAAGACAAGAAATGAAATATAAAGGAAGGTATGAGATAACAGAAGAAGATTCCGAGGAAAAAGTGGCAGATGAAATTGCATATCGGTGAGTTTTATAACAGTATAGGTTCGCTTCCTTAAGTACTGGTAAACTGTTGATAGAAAAGAGAAGGAGTACAAGTTTTCCTACTGCTAAATATGTAAGATGTCACACCAGATTACAAAAACCATGAGTGGCTCTTGTGTATTTCCAGAATTCTGACATTAAATATGCAGCATTATGGCTGGTATCTAACAGAAGCATACAGTAATACTGCCTTAGCTATTTTAAGATCCACCAGAATGTTTTGTTATTTCAAAACAATGGCAAGGAAAAATACTGTTTCTCATGAGACAAATTTAGTAGTGGCTTTTTTTAGAAAATACTTTATAAATAAAGGTGTGTGTTTGGAGTTGGACACCAAAGAACACCTGGCTAAAATCTGGCTAAGTTATAAATCCTATAAATGAAATAGACTTTGTAGTGTTTTGGAGAGCATGACTTCTGAAATACATGTATTCTCGGCTAGCCTTGTTCTAAGTACTTGCTCACATCAATAGAAGGTCAAACACCTTCTATTATGAAGTCATTGTAACATATGCAACTCTATGGTGTAGTAACATCACTTGAAGCAATTCCACTAGGCAGTAGTCTTCAAGAAATTTTGGTAATGATGGTGGTCTGTTAGTCCCCAAAGTGGAAAAACCACTAAACTGTAGTGCTTAGGAATGCTTAATAAGAAGCTTTGTCATTAAAAAATGAGAATTTAGCATATGAACTCTTCCTCTGCACAAGTTGTATTGATTTCTGGGCTTAACAATGTTTTCCAGTGGGAATACATGCTTTGGTACAATGAATTGATGCTATATAAGCTGCTCCCTTCATGCAGACCTGACAATGATAATGTCTTCATGAGGATCTTGTTGCTAAGAGAAGAGTACAGTTTAACTCAGTAGTATTTTTTTTCCTACACTTCATTTTATAGTTCATCATAAATCAACAGACTGGTTTTTATTATTATTATTTTGAAGATTTGTCTAAATGTCATGTGATACGTGGGAGCTCTTAGGCTTACCGTTGTCTCATGTTGATTGTTGAATTAACTGTAAAAGGTGCTGAAATTTTCACAGTTAAATGCACAGCACACTTCTATACTTGAATTTCAGAGATTTTTTTACAGCTCTTTGCAGTTTCTTATTTGGATTAGTCTTTCACACGTCAGTAGAAGAGAAGTAATCACTGAATGCATTCTATTTTAAATAAATTTAAAATTTTTTTTAAAAAAGTATCCCTGAGAAGCTCAGTATTTTGGAATTGATTCAAGAAGCCATCGAAACACATTTAATGTATAGACTCCTTCATTTTGGCCAGTTTTATGTCCCACAGAATAATTACTCGCTATGGAAGTGTCATGGTCAATGACAATGAACGTGCCTTTTTTTCTCTCCTTTAAGGCTTTGTGAGCCAAAGAAAGATTTGATTGCCAGAGTAGTAAAAATCATTGGGAAGAGAAAAGCTATTGAACTGCTTATGGAAACAGCTGAAGTAGAACAAAATGGTGGACTGTTCATAGTGGTAAGAAAAATGTGATACTGTGGATTTGCTGGGGGGAGGGGGCACACACAACTTTTTACTTGTAGGATATTTATTTAGTACTATTGCACAGCTTTCACTTTGGACAGGTTCTTTCATGGCCTTTCCTTACTGTAAAATTCACTTAATAAATAGTATGTAACCCTCCAGCAGGATTTGAGTAAACAATGACATAAAGACATGGTTACTATCTGATCTGCAGTAATGACATATCTGTTACTCTGCCACTTGGGATCCCCTTGGGATCTTTCCCTAACAGAGTTTAAGAGTGAAGGAGTCTGAGGCTTGAATAAAAGCTTGTTGTGTTAGAATCCAGGTGAGGCCTATGTCATGTTGCTTCAGTAAGTCAAATTAATGTTTGACGGCACCGGCTTTTCTGCTGAGTTAATCAGCATGCCACTGGAGGTTAGCATACTCGGTAGTATTTCTAGTGTCATTTGAAGACTAGATTTCAAAAGGGAATCTTTTAGCTTTATTAGAGAACTAGTGGCTTGTGAATCAGTAGAGCAAAACTGAGTACCAGTTTCTGTTAAAAACCATTATAAAAATCTTGTGTTTAATAGTTAGGTTATCAGTTTGTTTTATCATATAATAAGCCTCAATGCAAAAGTGCAGAAGGAAAGAAAAGAGGGAACTAGTTGGTACTTTTAGGCATTTGTTTATAGTTTATATCCCTCAAGATTTGTCTTTGGAAGTAGAAAGGAGGAAGGAAAAAGAAGGGGGAGGCAGGATCAAAAAAAACCCCCCATCACAAGGAACACCATCACCATCATTCCTCCCCCCCAAAAAAGGCAACAACTTTCCAGTTAGCAGCTTGTCTTGGAAACAGTCTGTTGTCTTGAAGGATTACAGTACTTGTTAACAAGTATTTACCAAGGAGATAAAAGTACACAACTCTGATGTCTCCAGATCGGAGTACCCATTTGAAAGACAGATCATACTGGTTTGTGTGGTTGGGATTTTGAGGTGATAGGGTGATAAAAGTATATGATGTCTGTTGTTTCAAAAACACACTTAAAAATTTACCTTTTTTGTTCTTGGAACTTCTGGATTGTATGTTACTTTGTTATTTGGCAGAAAAGTATTACATTTAATACAGTATTGGAGGAAAAGAATAACAGTTCAGCTTTATGTACTATGAATGGTAATTGAATACTAGTATGATAATTAGTGTTTATAATTTACAGAGGTTTTAAAGCTGAGTCCATTCATGCCTCAGTATGATGCATTGCACCACTGCTATTACATGGAAAACCGTTGAAGCATGGAACTAAAATGTTTTGGGGAGAAACTTTTAAGTACACGTTTTGTTCATTTTCCTTAGGTGAAAATGGAAAATTATGCAGATAAGTTGTAGAATTACTGAGCGCAATGGAAAGAAAAAAAGATGCCAACATAATTCTACGAAATTGATGTTTGACATTCTAGTGGGCTTATGTATTAGGAATGTTATGATTATTTAACCTAGTATATACTTCGCCACAGACAGCTTTTACGGTAGTTTGAATAGTATTTGTGTTTTGTTTCTTCACTGCCAAAATCACATTTAGTATGTAGTTGAACAGTTTGTTGTTATGTTCTAAAGCAAATTTTTTGTAACCTCATGGTTTACTTGTTCATATGTAGCAATCTGGGTATTGACATTCTTTTGACTAGTTCAGTCATAAATAAAACATAGCCAGGGTTGGTTTTATGTAATACCTAATGCAGCAGAACTAATATTTTGTATTCTGTCTCAATAAAAAGCCTTGTCTTAGGTGTTCTGTTTATATCAACAATTACGTATTAACCTTGTTGTTACTGATTTACTCTGTCCCTATTAAGAATGGCACTAGGAGAAGAACACCAGGGGGTGTTTATTTAAACCTGTTGAAGAACACACCCAGCATCAAAGAAGAACAAATCAAGGTAAAATTGTCAAGAGCGCAAATGATTGTCCAAAGTAATTTGGGGTTTTTTTCCTACTAGAAATGTTATAATTTGGTCTTTCTCAAATTCTAGTGAGTTTAAGTCTATATTCCAGAAAAACTAGCTTTTCACATTCAAAACATGAGCAAAAAAACCAAAAACTCAGAAGAGCTTGATGAACTGCCATTCACACCAGGCAGAGGGAACACCTTTTACATCCTGCCAATCACAGAACGCTGTTGACAATGATGAGACTGTAGGGTCTGAAGAAATAAACATTGCGTTTTCCTTCGTTTGTATATATGTGTACAACAGTGTTATTTCTCACTTTGTTTGCATGGATTGAATGGTATTCTCTTAGTAGAATATTTTTATCCTATATGATAAAATATGATATGAGAGGGCTGGAGCACCTCCCATACAAGGACAGGCTGAGAGTTTGGCTTGTTTAGTTTACAGTAGAGTCTCTGGGGAGAACTTATAGCAGCCCTTATTACTTAAAGGGTGCTACAGAAAAGCAGAGGGGGGATTTTTTGTCAGGGAGTGCAGTGGTAGGACAGGGGGTAATGATATGATTTTGAGCTGAAACAGGACAGATTCAGATTAGATATTACGAAGAAAGGCTTACCTGTGAGGGTGGTGAGGCACTGGCTCAGGTTGTCCAGAGAAGTTTTGGATGCCCCATCCCTGAAGGCATTCAAGGCCAGGTTAGATGAGGCTTTGAGACACCTGATGTAGTGGAAGGTGACCTTCCATGGCAGGGAGGTAGGAACTAGATGATCTTTAAGGTTGCTTCCCATCCAAACCATTCTGTATAGCTCTGGCTGTAGCACCAGGCAGTATTTCCCATTATGTCAGATACTGGTCTTAACCTAGTCTGATTTGCTTTCTTGCCTCATTTGTGATGCTCACCAGATTAGTTTTGTCAGCCTATTAATACTATTGTCTTTCTTTTTAGTGTATGAAATAGACTGAGGTGGTATTTTCTTCATTCAGTTAAAAATTTTTTTTTTTTAATGGTATTTGCCACTTTATTAAACTTTTTTTGAAAAGAAAGATGTGTTTGTTTTGCTCGTAGGTGGCCACATCTCACTTTGTGAACCATCCTAGCATCTTGTATTGGGAATTGGAAACAAATCAACATAAACTGTCATTGTGTTTTTGTTTTAAAGAGAAACCACAACCTTTCATAACTTAAGGTGGTCACAGAAAGTTGCAAGTTTTATCACTTCACCTGATTTAAGAAGAAATTTGGTCCTCTGCTCCTCTTCCATGCCGTTTGTGTATCTTACTCATCTCTTGCTGATACTGGCAAGAGTTTAACGAGGCAGCAGTTTTTACTCAACAAACTTGATTGATGTTACGAAACATCATTTATCATACATGACAGATTTGGATATCCTTAGAACTTGTCTTGCAGCTTTTGGGAAGAAAAAAAGCATTAATGTTTTCTTTACACAATATATATTTTTTTAAAAGTAAGCAGGCAAAGAAAGGCATGTAGCAGCATTTAGTTCTGCTACATGATATTCTCCCCCTTGAAATATGGAGGGCACTTGTAATAGTCTTCTTTTGCAGTAGAGAAGATGTTAATGAGTTTCACAAACATTTGACAGTAAAGATCATGGACTCAATTTTCACTTGTGGAGGAAACTGTTCTCGAGTTGTTGTAGAACCTTTGGTCATATTTCTTTACAGGTCTCTCTGTATAGCAGCACAACCTTCTAGTCTACCACCTCTTCCTCCCAGTTTTGTATCATCAGGAAATGAAATCTTAGTAATATTTATTTACGTACATTCTGAGATCACTGAGAAATCATGTAGTAAAATTATTTATGGGGCATTTTCCTTAAGTGCAGGCTATCTTCACAGTTCTTATATCAATTATGTGTATCTTAGTTAAATACTATTGAACAATATTTGTAATAACTTTTTTTTACTTCATGTTTTCTTTAGGAAACACTAGTGGAACAAATATACCAATGTGATTTTTGTTTGTTTTCTTTCAAGGAAATATTCTATCTGGAAAACCAAAAGGAATATGAAAACAAAAAGGCTGCTAAGAAAAGGAGAATACAAGTTCTAGGAAAGAAGATGAAAAAAGCCATTAAAGGGCTTAACCTGCAAGAATATGATGATGCATCTCGTGAGACTTTTGCTAGTGATACAAATGAGGCACTGGCTTCCCTGGAAGATCTGCAGGAGGGGCATCACGAAGCAAAGATGGAACCTGAAGACAGTATTGAAATTGATAATGCTCAAGATTTGGAGATCTTCTAGTTACTAATGTTCTGGATAACAAAGTCTTTATAAAATATATTAAATGGCCCTTTCTTATAATCCCATGTCTTCTTGTTTTCATAAGTTGCAGAAACATGGGAAATATTTGATGCTGAAGAACACGACATAAATCTTAGGTAAATTTAACAGCGTGAAAGATGTTAATCGTCCTATTGTCTGTTTGCTGATTCCTCAAACTTAAGATTGTTCTAGATAACAGCCCTGCATCACTGTTTGTTCCGTAGAAACATTTTAGCCACATGTTAGCTTTAGGAATTAAGGCTACGTTTTAACCAAATATATCATATTTAATTTGCTAAAGTTAACAAAGTCAACAAGTGAACAGTACTCTTCATTACAGTTGAACAGAAAAAGCAGTATGAAGTTAATCTTCATATTAAAGATCTTGTGTTCTTATTATGGCAGCGTATTGAGAAGAATAGCAGTGTTTCTGGAACCTGTAAAAGCAGAGTGGTTTGTGAAATAAAAATTGTAAGTCAGTGACCTTTGAATAATAACTTTGTAAATAAGCAATGTTGAGCAGTTTATGTTTTAAGTTTCTGCAGAAGTTCAATCATTCTTATAACAGTAGAGGCCTGAGTTTCCTACCTGTTTTGTTTAGATTTTTTTCAGACACACAACTTAGGCAGATCTTTTTGTATGAAAACAGTCATAACTGAATGCTTTTCAAAAAGTGAGATTTTATTAATCTGTGTTCCCCTCAAGAATCTGTAGACTTTACATGCAAGTATAAACCCTTTACCTTGCAATTCTTGTTTCTCTGCTTCTCATGTGTGCAGTAGGATAAAGGAATGTGCAGCTAGCAGAAGTTCGGAAGATTTTCTATGCTGTGTCAAGAAAACAGTAGTATGCAAAGGATGATATTTTTCTTTATGTGATGCAGAAGACTTGCGTAGTTCCTAAGTTCAAGTGAAACCAACCTTTATGTTTAGTGGTTTTTTTAATATAACTGAAGAAATGTGCAACACTGATAATGTGTTATGTCTAAAACTAAAATACTTCGTCATTAATAAGTTGTCGTTTCTGTGACTAGAAACACTTTTCCAGTATAAAAATTTCTGAAATTTTAATGAATTAATTCATTTTCATACGCAACAACAAATTTTTGCACATATGAGTAAATTTTCTTCTCCTGGAGTCCTTGGATTTCAGAGGAAAAGCACATCACTAAAACACATAATGAAGTTAAAATATTGAACAAGTCAGTACTGTCACAAGCTGGCATTTAAAGGACTACAGTATTGGAGGAAAAAAAAAAAGAATTTTTAAACATATAGCACATTCCATTATCTGCTTTACTAAATTTAATTAGTAGTTTTGACTTCTCTTTAGTTTTCTATTCATGTGCCAGAACTCCCTATTCAGAAGTTAGTCATGAGAGGTGAAGCATGCCTTTGCTCATAGTAGTTGCTCTGGCTGAAATAACCAAATGTTTTGAATTGTTCATTAACTGTCCTAGGGAACCTGCAGTGGTCAGAGTACTAAGCTGATAGCTCGTGTAAGGGAAACAGAAGTTTGTACTGTTTAATTAGTTTGGGACTGTGGTATTTGATCCTATTTGGGGAACTGCTTAAAATGTCTTAGCAAATTTCTGGATAGAATCAGCAATTTGTAGTGGTTTAAGTAATTTTTTTTATTGTTAAGTAATTTGCTGCTAATGAGCACTATGTGTTTTCTAAATGTTAGTATTTTTAGTTTTGATTTCCCAGGTAAGGTGTAGTGAAACTGTGGAAAGTATTTTTAACAAAAAGAAGGATAGAGAGGGCACATTCCTTTCCTCCAGTGTCTAACTGGTCTTTGCTTATCTCCCTTTGTTTTCTTTCTTTTCTTGGGCTTTTGACAACATCCTTTCAAAAGGAAGCCTGTTCAAAATGATAAGCAGCAAGTCTTCATTCCTGTTACACCAACAATTTCTTTTTTCTTTAGCTTGGGTATCAAAAATATTTCAGCACCAGTTTTTGTGTAGCACTGTTGTACCAGCATTCAAGCTTTGGTATGTTAGTGGAGTTGCAGAGCTGCTCCTCCCCTCTCTGCAACCTGGCACAGACACTTGCCCTCTTCTGTGAGATGTGTATCATCGTGGCAGCCCAGCAGTCACCACACTATGAGTCCATGTGTGGTGGAGTTTGGGGCTGATGTCAGCAAGCCTTGGGTCGAGCATGGGCAGTGCTGGGGCTGAGGAGTCCAGGGCTTTGGAGTGTCATACTGCTGTCACAGCAGTGTCCAAAGGGTTTGATACAGATGTGCCGGAGTGAGAAAACAGGCTGTGATGTTCCTGTGTATTGCTATAGATCTGGCTCTTTTCTCCATGCCTGGCTGAGGTTGCTTGAAGGTGTTGAGAGGGATATGGTGGTGGTCATCTTTATCTTCCACATCAGACTGCTTTTTCATTCCTCCCTGTTTATCTTCTTCCCCCAAAACCACTGCAAGAGTAGGAAGTGTGGGTAATGAGAGAGATAGCAACTCTGTGATGCTTGTTAATCAGCTGGTTTGTGACCAAACTGTATTATGTGGGCTGTTTTATGTGGGAACAGGTGTACCTTGTTGTTTGGAAGCTGATGTTTTACAGACAAAAATGCAAATATAAGGAATGGGGTTTGTGTGTCTAAGTTCCTTTGATGGGCAGATATGATTGAAGCACTGGTTTTACAGCAAATGTAGACTGCATACTGGTGGCACAAATATCGGGATCCATCATTTAAGCTGTAACAGCATAATAAGCCATCTCTCTTTTGCCTGAAGCAGACAGTGAAAATGAGGGAAGTGTGCTCTGTTTCGAAAGACAAAACTTATTTTTTCAAATGAAGACATTTTTCTCCCTTACATTCCTAATTCAAATAAGAAAACAATGCTTTTTTTATATCACAGGGAAAACGGATTTATTAACGATTCATTTTTACAGAAGATTGTGAAAGCATCACTTCAAGTATAATTGCAATATTGGGAATTCTCCTTCCCCTTCCAAGTAGATGATCTCATTAAAATGTTATGTCCTCCAGGCTTATTAGCTGCTATTTGCCAAAATTTTCAAGCAGAGAGCAACCCAGTGCTTAACTGTGAGACCTTGGAAAGAAGATGTGAAGAACTGTTTGAATTTAAAAGTAGTAATACCGAGATCAGAGGTTGGTTTTGTACTGTATACAACTTAATAGTTTTCCTCTATTCCCCAAGGTGCTGCCAGGTATCTGCAGCAACTCTTGGTCAATGCATTTCCAAATGTCAAGTCAGCTGGCAATGCTTTACTTTCTCTCTGTACTGTCTTCATAGTGCTAGCAAAACACTTTATCCCTATTCATAGGTATCTGAGACATGTCTAAATCTTTTGCTCTGTTTTTCTTTCTTTTGATCGGAAAAAAAAAAAGTGAGTCTGTGACTTTTCTTATGTTATGAGAAACATTTAGAGGCAGACAGTTGGCACATGCAGGTTATTCGTTCTACAGATCATTTGTTAAGGACTGTGGTTTCTGAGGGAGGGGAAAGGGAAAACACCAATAACAAGGTATAAAGGTAATGGAAAAAGTGAATTAAATGAGATGACTGCATTCATTATGACAGTTGCTGTTATGGACAAGTTGAATTCTTTGTACTTTGTCAAGAGTAAAGGTGCGAATGGGTAGGCTGGATAATAAAATGATGAAGTTCTCAAAAGGTGGGGTTTTTTTCCAATCTGTCATAAAACTTCACTATGACAACCCTCATTAATTGGTCACCTTATTTCCAAAGAACTGTATTAATGGCTTCCGTGAATGTGAGCTTACTTGGTAGCCTACTCGCATTCCTAATTTTTACTGGTCAACAGCACATTAAAGATGCGATTGTATTTCTGAGCTGCTGTGGTACTTTAGTGACCATGGGAATATCCAGTCTTAGAGCCTTTGCATGGTAGATTAAGAGATTCAAGAATCTGGGAGAAAGACTGCAATTTCCACCTCTTGGATTCAGACGGCAGCTGGAGAACACGTGCAGTGGTAACCTTGCACAGCGGCAGCCTTTGCAGCAACTGTGGCCTCTTGATAGTTTGGACTTACTGCATGCTGTCTCATTTGTGGCCTGCCAGGCACTAGAAAATTATTGAAGAATAAAGCTTCCCATTATTTAGAAAGGACATATTTGAAACTTTCTAATCTCCTTACCTGCAATACTTAGAAATGCCAGTTTTTCAGAGCAGTGGAAAAAGGAAGGAACACTCAACTTTGATGGATTTAATGTGGCCCAGCCAAACGTTTCTAGAATCACAAACATCCAGACCAAATTAATGATGAAAATTATAAATACATATCTAAAGTTATAAAAGGAGACTCTACAGACAAGTTAGGTATTCTAGATCCTACCTTTCTAGGTATTTTTTTTTTTATTTGAGCGGAGACTCATTTATTTAATTCTTTTTAGGAAAAAAAAGCAAGCCATTTTTTGTATTGTTAAATAAATGCAGAAAAATCTGTTCTTGAAAACTTCAAAAGTTTTCCCCTGAAAGATTTTGCCCCACCTTGAAATCTTTTGTGATTCAGTATATCAGCGTTCTTGTTTAAAATATCCCTTTGAAAGATATTCCCTTGAAGCTGCATTTTTAAATTTGCCCCCTGAGTTTTTCATTTATTCTGTCAGGTTGCTTGGGTTTTTTTGGTTTGGTTTTTTTTTGTTTGTTAGGTTGGTTGTTGGGGTTTTTTTAATGATAGTACAAATATTTACAGTAATTATATTTGGGTTTTAGTTACCAGTTATAAGTTCTGCAGTGATAGCCTTCAACCACTGGAATGTCTTAATGCAGTGTTCAGAATTTTCTGCAATATATACTGGGGCTTTGGAAGACAGTTTGTTCTTACAGCTTCAGGAAAGTCTTTCCCTTGGGGACTAAAGAAAAAGCCTCCAAGAAGAAAATAAATGCCTTGGGAAATGTTAGTGGCTGATATCTTCATATATTTCCATGTTTCCAGATACTGGTCAACTGTTACTGATCTTGCACGTAGAAAACTTATTGCCTCCTTTTTCCTCTTATAAATAAGGTGGAACAGTACAGTATGTAATGTTTTAAATGGCTTAAAAAACTGCACCGAACTATTGTGAGCACTATGTCAACCAGAAAAGGAAGATTAAAGAAAGCATGATGATGGTGATTATTATCCTGAAGTGCAGTACTAGTAAGTTGTAATCACTTTTTGCTTTGCTCTGGTGTGAGTGAAATGCAGCATTCAGAGTCTCTTAAAAGTTTTCTTTATGTTTCAAGGAAGTTCCCTTTTGATTTGGAAGATATACAGTCATGATGCTTTGGTTTCAGCTAAGCAGAGTATTTGTCAGGGGACAAAATTTAGCATCAAGACTTTATGTATATAATTATCTGTTCAAGGACTTCCGGTTTGCCAGAAAAGAACAACATACCATGATTCAAAGACTGTAATCAGTACAGACCTAATTCTCTTAAAACATGCCAATGATTATTCAGGCCAGCAGTATAAGTTAAAGAAGACTTTGAAACAAGCAACCAGTTTTTGCAGGTGTAACGTTTCATTTTAATTAACAATTCTTCACTGTGATGGGCTTTCAAATGTTTCTTGTACTTGAGTTCTTATCAAACCATATAAAGTTTTAAGTACTTCTAATCTTTTTTTTAATCCTTAATATCACAAGTTTGATGGCATCACTAGAAACTGTTATTTAAACTTGTGGAAAATATCTCAGATGAATTGCAGCATTTCAGACAAACTGAGATGCAGGGTTTCTCCCTGAAGACTTCAATCTAAACAACAAAGTAGACCAGCTTACAAATTAAAAGAAAATGGGAAGTCTCAGCTGTATGTAAACAAATATCAAATCAATAGCCATATAAACAGAAATGGAAAGAGTTCTGGAAACTATTTTGTGAAAGAAGATATGAAGTATTTGAAATGTTTGTATGCACTATTACTTGTGCTTAAAGTGTCTTTAGACATGTTCTATATTCTCTTTAGAGCAGCTAAGGAAGTTCTAAGCTTTGACTTATCTATTGGTCCCATGAATACTGCTCTAACACTGCATATTAGAGAAGAGATGGTACTGTGTTTCTTTGTTCTTCTGCTAACATTAAATTATTTGCATGAAAGTGTTCATAACAAAATCTTCAAATAGCAACTACAAAGAGAGTAAACATTAGCCCTATTGCAACTTCCAAGATATACTTACTACAATTTCAGGATTTGTGCTTACCTTTACAATGTTTTTTATATCTCAAATCTACTTGCAGGTCATTCTGTGATACAGATGACCTAGTGAAAAGTAATTTCACAATACAAGATAAAAGAATCTGTTCCTGAGACTCTCTACAGGAAATACAGCAGTAGTTTGTACCTGTTTCACAGTTATTAAAGTTTTTCTTTCATGTTGAGTCTTCTTACCTCAACATTTAATCAGCAAATTTTCACTTGCATCCCTGCCAAACCAGTGTAAAGTAGCCTAAGCAGAAGTGAAAGTTTAAATGCATTCGTAACCTTGATGAACTATCCAACGCTTGTTCTTTTTTGAAATTGTTATATACAAAGATATACCTAAAATATTTTGACAACATAAGGCTTTAACATAAATTGAGGACAATACACCAGGGAGTTTCACTTTATTCCCAAATTTTCTGCTATCATTTCATTCAAACGCTTGCAGTCTTCAGTGACTGCACTGACTGCATTGACCTATTCAATGTTCACAAGGAGCCTGTGGGTATCTATCATTATTCATTTCTGAATTTTAAAAAAGAACTGTTACCCATGAATTTGAAGAAAACTTCCTATGTCACAACAAGGAATGCCTGAATTTCATGGGGATTTCCAAGAGTGAGTTCCACAAAGCATTCATTAGTTTGTCTGAAAATCAGATCCCTTTAAAACCAGGTCACTTGGAGAACAGTCAGGGTTTTTTTTTTTCATTAGGGTTTGCGTTTCTTTTGTTACATAGTGATAATCATATGGCAAGTGTTACCACATACACTCTTTACAAATCTAAGAAGTATGCATAAGGGCTATGAAAGTGCCATTTAAAAGCCGGATGAGAAATCTACTGAATATCATACCCTATGTACTGAGAAAAACCTAGTGAATGTAATCTACAGTCCATCCTTCCTTACTGAAGTTTTGATCTTCTCTGACGATATAAGAAGCACTCTAGTTCAGTGGCATAACATTTCATACTGACTTATTTTCCATCCATGATTACTTTCAACAGTGAAATGGTGTGCAATCTCTAATAGGTTGTTATTATTTTTGTTAGTAGTAGTAGTATTCTAACTTATACCTAACAGGTTTGGAGGTCTGGGTAACTTTATAGAATGATACTGGAAATACTGTATTATACTGAATGCAAAGTACAGGACTTGCTTGAAGATATTTATGTATAGTTGCACAGACAGGTGGGAAATTTGTAAAGATTATTATATATTTATACAGGAATGAGTACAAGATTAAAATAATTTTACTCATTCATGCTTCAATACTTCTAGATTTTACCACCTTTTAGTTTTTAAATATCAAATCCTACATAGATGGTTTTCATATACTTTAACCCAGCTAATCTCTCTCACACACACTCCATGAATTCTTCCCAGCAACTACTTTGGAAATAAATATTCCAATATCCTATTCATAGTAAATTTATTTGATAAATCATTTTTTATTTATCTCTGCTGTCGGTTTTGTGTTGCCCTGTGGAGGTGCTGATGACTGGTTAACATTCATGTGTCAGAACGTCAGAAAAAGGCATAGGATTTAGGTTCCAGTTCTTAGCTGGGAATTAAAATTAGAAGGGTAAGCAACAGATACTAAAAAATCAAAAAAATTTAGGTTCTACAGTGAGCTGAAGTAGGACAATCTTCTGCTTGTCATGCTTCTACAGCAGCTGACGGAGAAGGAATTGACCTCTCTTCAACCAGGTATCTACTGAAAACCAGGCAAATCTATTACTCTTGAGAATTATAACCTCAAGCTATTAGGAAGTTCAGCAAGCACTTAGCACCTTGGGGTTGCTAAGAGAAGCAACAGCAAAGCATTATCATTTCCTTAACAAAGTATTTGCAACATTCTTTATAAAGCAAGTGAATCGATTTCAAGGAGAGCTAATCTCTTCCAAGGCCATTTCATTATGGATCTTAAATGAGTCAGGGCAGGCCAGTTTTTCTTGAAGCAAGCACTGGAAAGAATCATTGACTACTTAACATACACTCTTAACAGGTACAGAAGGCATTTGCAGCTGAAGAATGATACAGATTTTAAATTAAGAAATGTCTGCATAATACCATAACAGGTGAAGGACTGTGAACTTGTGAGATCACAACTCCAAAGTGTTAAGTGTATGTGTAAATACACCAGTAACTACTTACAACATAGACTACAGTATTTGATTAGAATTTTGTGTGGAGTGGAACAAGGCAAAGAGTTTTTTAGATCTTGTTTGCCTCTGTTTCTGCATTGCACTCTTTCTGGGTTTTTATTCATGCTGATTTTCATTCCTTATTTTAATGGGTTTGATTGCAGTGAAGCTGTAGTAACACACCTTATAATTCCTCAAGGAGACTAATCATTCCTTTGCTTTTCTACCTGCATTTCTAGTTAACATTACGATTTATCCTAAATTTATTGGGCAAGTAAAATGCAGAAAACATTGGCTATTTGACAGTGAGAATAGTGGCACCCCGTGGCTTGTGCTTGATTTTGCTTTGCAATATTTGAAAGCCTACAATAAAATTTTTCTGATTGACTCCATCTGGTGCATCCCAGTTATTATTATAACGCACATGAAAATAATTTATTTTAGCTCATAAAAGACAGTGGATTTTGGTTTAGAAACACTGATTCTCTGCATATAAGATTCAAGATATCTAAGGCAAGAATACAATTCCACTCACAAAAAGTTATTAAAATGAAATAGCTTTCATCCTCTTCTGTTAATCTTCACTACTTTGTGTCTACTTTTTTTTGTTATTCACAGAAAGCTATGAAGCCATCCCTAAGTCATTTATAAATCACTCTAAGGGTTGGTACTCTAGTTGGAAAGAAATGGAAACATCAATATGGTTCTGCTTTACTAGTCATCAAATATTTGGTAGTTAAATAACAGAAGCCTCAGGTAACAGATTTTGTTCCAGCACCGCAGACTTGTAACTCCTGCAATATAAACAATAAGTAATCTTACTTAGTAAGTAAAGTATACCTAAGGCCCCCTGCTTCCTCACAAGGGAAGTAGAAAGAGTTGATCTCTTCTCTGTGGTGACCAATGATAGGACCCAAGGGAATGGCAGGAAGATGTGCCAGGGGAGGCTTAGGCTGGATATGCGGAAAAGGTTCTTCACCCTGAGGGTGATTAAGCACTGGGACAGGCTTCTCAAGGAAGTAGTTATGGCCTAATAACATTCAAGAAGCATTTGGACAGGGCATTCAGAAACATGGTGTAAATTTTGGGGTTGTCCTACCAATCCTTGTGGGTCCCTTCAAATTCAGATCATTCTGTGATTCTGTGAAATTATAAGAGAAGCATAAAGGATTTTAACTGGAGTGAATTTGGGTAGAATTTTGGTTAAATAAGTGAAGGCAGGGCTTAACTAGGGCATGCTGCCCCAAACCAGACCAGCCTGTGAAACACTTCCAGCAGTATATGTTGGTTATTGCATTTACATATAGGTAATGCTGGAGGTGTGTATTTCATATGGCACACCCCATGCATGCTGATTTTGTAGCCGTATTTCAGGGATTTGCCTTAGATATGGAAACAACAACTGAGTAGCCTCTGGTAGCTGGCTCTTTCTCAAATACATTCAAATGAGAGCCATAATTTCAGAGTGAGACATTGACAGCCTAGTTGTGGCTAAGACAACAGCTCTGGAGCAGGAAATCAGAGAGAACTTGACAAGCAAATGTAAGAAAACAAAGGGGAAGGGCAAAGAAAACAGGTTGGTGGGTGTACATGTACATGAATGAGAAGAAAGAAGATCCTCTTATTTTATTTTTCATTTTTGACAGCTATCTATTAGATTATCTTTTCGTGCAGAAAAATTACAGCAACACAGTAGAGATATTTGAGCTTGCTTTAAACTGAATGCACATAAGACATAGCTGGTTACTTATACCATTGTAGAGCTCACTGCGGAACTGGATGTAACAAGAAGATAACTAACATGTTTATGTCCTAATAGCTACTTAGATCTGTTATCAATAGTAGTAAGTGGTACATACCATCAATACTCTATGGTGCCAACAACATCTTTCAGGTCTGACCTGTTAGATATTCTGTCAAAGGCTTAGGAACCAATTGCTTTAGCATGATAAATTATATAGCAGGAAATTCAGTGAAGAGATCTTGAGAAAAACATGCATTGTCCTGTCATTTTTGAGTTTTAGAAAACAAGAATCTTTATTGGGCCTTGGCAACATGAGGCAGTGATCTCTATCAATCATCTGCAACCAGACAAAATCTGGTTATAGAATGTATTTTCCACTTACATGCATACGTATAAATTTTTCCTTATGCATATTTTCGTACTTTCCCAGGACTAACCATAATGTCATTATGAGCTTCACAACAGTCAAACCTCTTGCTAATTTAGAGCTTTGGAGGCAGCTATCTGTCTGACCCTGCATATAAGATAGGAAAACACCGCAAGGTGATTACGTAAGGAGCCACATCTCTTCAGCACAGATCACACTTAATACAAGAGTAAAGAATGTCGTATCATCTCTAAAGAATGACTTATCATCTCTAAAGAATGAATAGAGCCTGCAAAAAAATTGTTTGAAAAAAACCCATGCTATCAGAGAGACATTCTGTCTAACTATCAAAAAGTACCACTACTTAGATGAACTTAACTCTAACTTAAATCAAAATTTTCCACTTTTTGTAACAGTAACTACTTCTTGAATCAATAGCATCTGGAGCAACTGCAATAATTCCTGAGAAAGTGCAGTGAACTACATAATAAAGATTTTGCTAGCAAGACTGTATAGTTGCAAATATAATTACCTTATTGATTTCTGGCTCCTTAGATATCAATGTGTGTGGCAGTAGAGGACAGCTGTGCTAAACACAGACACATCTGCAATGTCTTGGAGTTGCTGGCAACATCCACATGTTTTCTTCACAATCCTATTTCCATATATCCTTTGCAACACAACCATCCCAGATGTGCAGCATTCAGAGCTGCAGGCCATACTTCCAGAAGTTCATCACATTAAAAAAATTGGAAATGCACAACTCTGTAATGACAAAGTGCTGGTAGCAAGTAACCACTGGCATCTAATTGAACTTTAGGCTACTGAATTACATTGGAGGGAACGTGGCAGTATTTTCCACTTGTGTTTTTCTAGCCTGGCAGGCTTTTCTAGTCTTTTAAATTCCCAGCTGTGCCAGAAAACGTAACTGCTAAATACAGCTTGCATTAATGTTTAAGAACATCCGTTCAGTGAGGAAGACTAACAAGTTGTTTGAGCTGTATTTGCAATTCAAAAGAAGAAACTCCCAAACCCAATTTTCTTAAAAAAGTAAATAAGAAAGCACTGAATATTTAAAGAGGGTTAATTAAACACTCCACTCTCTTAAATGCCACAGAATCTGTTACACTTAAAATCTCTGATGATTCCCAGTGCAAGCTAGTAGTTCCCTGGCATTCGGCTCCAGGAAGTACGAAGAGCTCTGGAGACTGTGAAACTAATTGAGTGACGCTTTTCTTCTGTTTGCTGCATATAGGAGGTGTGATTGATTTAAACAACACTTAGTTTTATAAGACTCTGAACATCTTTATTTTCTGCTCCAAACTCTAAGGATTAATTTGTCTACAAGGGTGTAATCTATTATTTTGTTTTTACTTTTCTGTAAAATAGACTAGATTTTTTAAAAAGACCATAAACTAAAGAAATTCTTAACAGCCAATTTACATGTATGCTTGCCTCATTTATCTCTTCTCTAAGTTCTCTTTAATGTTAAATTACTCAACATTCCAGCCTCAGAGTTTTAGTAGCAGAATGGTGAGTCAAGATTTTTACATTAATACCGCTGCCAACAAATCTCAGTTGCCTTTATTTCCAGATGCAGATGAGTTCTACCTATCAAGAGGTTGCAATGAAGTGGAAAATGTAATTTTATGTTCTTAGATGGTACTAAAACCTGCAAGAGAAGCACAACATCTTTTTGTCACTTCCAGAAAACCATTTGACTTCATTTAGTGTGATAAACATAAGAGTTTAAATGTTACAAGTCAGATCAAACATCAAATAAGTTTTTTTTTCCCTTTTTTTTCCTTACTGTGGGATTGAAAACTGTTAGAAAGCCACATCAGTGAACTTTGTGAAAATTACAGACCTTGTTTCCGTCACCTCAAACAAATACACTAACATTTACCATTCATACACATAAGATCTAATAGTAGAACAGGAAAGAATACAGCTTTATGCTAGACGTTGAATAAATAAAATTATTTGCCATGACTATTTTGGCTATGGGCACTTCTCCCAGAGTATGTGAGCAAGTATATAAGTTGTGTTTCTGTAGCATGGTGGTTATGACATTTGCTTCACATGCAAAAGGTACCTGCATATTAGTTGGGTAGACAACTTTTAGTTATTACTATAGAGTTGGGTGAGATGATTTTAAGGGTCCAAACTATATGACTTTATGATTCTAAGTACAGAGAGCAGAGGTTCATCTGTTGTCACCACATAAATGAAAATTACTTGATTGGATTGGAGTTGTGTCTTGATATGATTGATATTTTCATTTATTCTATTTAATTCATGTGCAATCTATCAGGCTGAAAACCTACAATTATTTCTGCAGAAAAACAAGCATTTTCCCTGAGAGGAAATTTGAAGACTTTATTAGCAACATTGAAAAATGTGAAGTTGCAGGTTATTAGAGCCCAGTGCAATCAGATATTTTGGGCTATGTTTTTCAAAACACCAGAATTTATTTTTAATGGGAAGGGAAACTATTTTTAAGAAGTGTGATTGGTAAACTGTGAAATGAAAAAATAAGTCTTTTTATTTTCTGCAGTAATGATAATCTATTTTCTTTATTTATACTCAGTGGTTGGTTCATTTATATGATGCTGTCTCAAAAAAAAGGGGGGTTATAACTAAGAAGTAACCTCAGGGCCATAGTTTTGAACTCAGAGGCTCAAAGAGATTACAAACAAAGTTACTGAAATTTTGATTGCATGTTGTTTTCTCTTCTACATGTTGTTAGCCAGTATTTAAGTAAATATTTCATTAAAAGTAGTACTGGTCTGTATTCATTTTCTGTATCAGACTCTGAATTAACAGTTCTTTGCAGAACTGTTGCACATTTATTCATATATGGAATAAATAAATTTATATATAGTGGAATATTAAAAATATATTTATATATATATATGCAAATAAATATAATCTTGGGTTCTGTGGCAGCGATGCCAAGTATGTGGAAGATTAATTAGGACTAAAATAAAAGCATGAAGCTGATACCAAGTCTATCTGAATAAAAACAAGATTAAAAGACCAGATGTTCTGAACAGGGCACACAGGATAATGAATCTTGAGTGTGTGAGAAAGCCAACCTGGGAAAACCCGTCTAGGAATGAGTGGAGTGAGGATGTGATGGAAGACATTCCCAAGTGTGGGTGTGATGGACAGCAATGCTAAATATCCTGTTTGGTTTCATAGTTTGGGAACCAGCGAGCTGTATAAATATGTTTTAAAAAAGAGAAGCTAGCACACTTTCTTAATTTTTCTTCTGTATGCCATGCTGATTAGAAGAATATACTTAGAGAAAAGCTGCAAGGTCTGTGTCTCCTTCATTGCCTCTGGTTCCTATGACTTACAATCAAACTCTAGTTGATGTTCGGGTCTTAAGGACAGTGATTTCTGTTACACTACAAGCTTAATACCAGCTATTAAATGAAGATAAAATATCTTAACAGTATATGCAAACGTGTGGTAGAGTACATTTGATTGATTTTGTCAGTGATGGTGTGCTAGTTATGGCCTAGCTGCTCCACGGGACATAACTTGGTTGGTTGCATAAGCTAAAAATAGTTTCTTTCTTTCTTACACAGGCTTTCTTTGTAAACAAGTATTGACTTGACTGTTCTGCACAACATAAAGTGGTTTAAAAAACTAATCAAGTACATTAGAAGATCTTCCAAAAATGTCTTTTACTACTTTATATGGGAATACTGAACTTGGATGAAACTGAATTTGTGCTTTTGCATTAAACGGATTTCAGAGAGTAAGTAGCAAATCAACAGGAAGTCTTAATGACCTTTTTGTACCCCACACATTCCATTAAAAATAGGTTTTGTACAGCTGTGAATGCTGTAAAACTCTTGCTTAGGTAGGCTGTAGCTCTGTTGTGCCACAACAGAACCTTGTCCTTGGCTAATCTGATACTTTGGGACTGTATCATCATTTAGAGCAGAGAAAGTTTAATACATTACACATTGCATAGTCTTCAGAAGTGTTACTGTGATTTTTAAGTGGAAATGAGTACTTTCAGCTTGAAGGAAAAAAAAATAAAGAAACAGAAAAATTAAACATTTTGCTAGAGTTGAAAGACCTGAAGCATTGTTAACAGAGGCATGCTGAGCTGCTCAGATTAGCTGTTCAGATAATTCTATCACTACCTGCCTCTTACAGGAGATAAATGCAATTTTATGTTGATGTATTTAGAGTGTCCTTGCTTGTCATCTGCTATGCTTCCTCTGAACCGTAGTAAACTGGTAGAAAGGCTCTGTACTGGTGTGAGAGTGATCTGAACTGCTCAGGGTTCTTCTTTCATAAAGTCAATAGCAGAGAGATGGTGAGAAGACAAGGAAGTGAACCACTTGTGGACGGTATCCCATGGGGATGGGACTGCTGCAAGGTAGAAATGTCCCTGAATAGCAATACTTCTGACTGGAGCATAATACCTGCCCTGGGCACTAGCATTTCTGCATGCTGGAAACTCACAGACCAAAATCTTACTTTAAAAAATTAAAAACATTGTCTTCAGGCTATTGGAGTGGATTGTTTTTTTAAGCGTGTGTATCTGTTGATAAAATTGTAGCTTCTATTACAGCTGTTATTTTTATCGCCATGTGAAAAGCATAAAAACAACTTACAAGAAGCACACAAAGCAACTTATTTTGTGCATAATTTGCAAAGCGTAAGACCAACTAATTCTGAATTTTTGGGGAAAAGCTACATTTGGAGCAGCTTAAAGTTATCATATGTTACTAGCAAGTAGGGAACCATGACTCAAAAATGTCCAAGGACTGTTCTAAGCTTTGCTAGCCAGGCAGGCTGAGCCTCAGTTTACCAATGTATATGATAAACCTAAGTATCCCAATACTTACTGAACTAATGCTTGCAAGAAGCTGCAAGTTTTAGAAAGATGGTGTTATAAAAGACTAAACAGTAATTTTTGAGAACTATATTTAAGCTATCTTTGTTTGTCCTTTTATTGCAGTAAGATAAACAATCCAGGATTTTCCTATTACATTACCTCAAATAATGGCAAATAATTTGCAAAAAATGGCAAATAATTACCTCAAACACAAACATGGCAACACTATTATTTTTCTCAAGAGGATAATTGCAATGTAAAGGTAATTTTTGTACATGGAAAATGCTGTACACCTCCAAAAGCTGAAACTGTAAGTTGTATCTAATTTCAGTTTGATTTGTTTTGATGAGATAATCTTACAAGACTGCTTGTGTCTGCTGTGCATATTTTGTTGCGCCTGAAATGTCAAGCAGTTGTCTGCTAGCCACACCAGGTTTTTTTTCACCTGATAGTGTTCCTGTGTGCTATTCAAGGTCACTACTGTAAAGTGAAGAAAGTTTGTCTTCAAAGGTAAACATAAAATGTATTTTAACTTCTAGACAGCAGAAAACTTATTGATTCCAACAGAATGTCTTCCTTTTTTTAACCTATGTCTTTGAATCACAGATTATTCCATTTTCATACTTAAGTTTTCATCATTTTCTTCACTTATGGAGTTATTTCAAAACTTGTTGCGATATGTCCCCTGATCCACACCAAAAAGTAACTGAATTTTTTTCTTAGGGAGTCAGAGAGTGAAACTAGCTATTACTTATCTTGAAGTCTTATTTGTACGGAGAAATAATCATGCTTACATAGAAATTATATGGATCGTATACAGGCATCATAATATTTTAAAACATCTACAGTCTTTTGAAATTAAGCCTTATTGGGTCAGCATTAGTGACAGCAGCAGAGTGCAGATATAATAAGTCTCTTCCTTTGTCCTGTAGTCCTCAGAGTATTTAAGAGTGCTCAGGTTTCACTAACAAGTCAGACATTTTTGTCATCTCACAGTATTGAAGATACATAGCTCTCTTCTGCACTCTGAACATGAATTACTGCTGCAATTAATTTTTGAGAACCATGACTTCTTGATAGCAGCTTCTTCAAAGAAAAGCTTTGCAGCTCAGTGCATGCTTCTTGCCAGCAATGTGGATACGCTGCCTAGCATGTCCCTTAGAATGCAACATCGGGCAGCTTTCATGTCATGTCACCTATCACAGTTTTAAAGTTTAGATATCTGATCTAAGTCATGGCTAGTCAGGAGTGAACGACAAACAGTTTTAGATGCCAGTTTACCTCATCCCAAGACAGGTGTCCTGCCACACACAAACTTAATTGCCCTTTGCAATGATGACTAGTTTAACTTGGTGCTTAAATTTCAGGGATGACTACATTTTAGTATAATGTTTCATCCTCTACAAGTTCATAATTTTTTATACAGACTTGAATTGTATTTCAGATTGGTTTTGAGGCTATCCAGTTAAAAATGCTTTAAACCTTGTCTGATTTATATCAGTTTGGGATGGTGGAAATGACAATAAGCCATTCTTCATTTATCAGCAAGAATAGTGTTCCAAATAATCAGGAAACAGTATGGACTTAAAGACAGACGAGATTTGTGGAAACTGGCTTCTAAAGCAAATAATTTTAGCTCTGGCTCTGATTTGTTAGACTTGCGCATCTATAAACTAGTTCAGTTTGAAGAGGAACATTGTCAAAAAAAAAAAAGAAAAAATAGAAGAAAAAAGAATGAACCTCTTATCAAAAACAATTTAGTTAACTGGTGGCACATCTTCTCTTTGCATCTTCTACCTTGTAAGTGTACTACACAGGAAGTTATCTTCACAGGAGCAGTTAGGGCCATATTTTTATAACACAGTTCCTCATTCTGCCACAACTTCCCTTAAAGACAATGACTCAATTCACAGAAGAATGTGATTCTCAGTGAAAAGAGAATGAAACGTATAAATATATTTTCTAACTATTTAACATTTATGTGTATACATTACAGATGAACAAACGATTGAAAGAAACAGAGAGGAAGTACTTCAAGTTGTAGGAAACACAGAACTGGCATAACTTCATTAGATATGTTCACTGGAGGTCTGAGAACAAATATATCTTTCTGACACCAAAACTGGAGGTACACTGATGTGCAACTAAATTACAAACTTAACGTTTGGAGAAACTGTAGTGTTTTAAAACACTGCAAAGTTTTAAGGCACACACATTGAGAAGGAGAGAACAGATATATTATCCCATGAAGCATAATGAAGTTAACAAATTTTAAGCACCAACCATACAACTGACACTTGTGTTCTTCGGTTGTCTAGATTCTTTGTGCAGACAATTACCATTTTGTTCTGAATTGCCCTTAAAAAATCTCGCTGTAATTGGGGTATTTAACTTGAATCAGCTTGAAAATTTATTTTTTTTTTATTTGCTATTTTACTGCTGTTTCTTAGTGAGTTCCAATCATTTAGGCTTGAGATCTGAGCAAAATCACCAGTAGTTGTAAATACTGGTGGATACAGGGATTAGGAGTATATGTGACAAGAAAATCTGGATTACCTCCTTTTTTGTGCAGGAGGGCAGTGTCAACAGAAGATATTATCTACAGATAGTATAACACCTATTCCAGTTGCGTAGCTGCAGTCCTGTACTTGAACGAGTTTCTAGGAGCCCCTACGCCTGAAGCAACAGCAGGTGTCACTGCTTCCCAGCGCATCATAGAATCATAGACTAGAATGTTTTCGGTTGGAAGGGACCTTAAACATCATCCAGTTCCAACTCCGTGGCGATGGGCAGGGACACCTCCCACCACACCAGGCTGCCCAAGGCCCCATCCAACCTGGCCTTGAACACCTCCAGGGATGGGGCAGCCACAACTTCCCTGGGCAACCTGTGCCAGTGCCTCACGACTCTCGTGGTGAAGAAATTCTTCCCCCTGTCGAGTCTAAATCTGCCCCTCTTCAGATTATACCCATTGCCTCTCATCATTCTGTGCCTTTGTGAGCAGTCCCTCCCCAGCTTTCCTGCAGCCCCTTCAGGTACTGGAAGGTCGCTATAAGCTGAACAATCCCAACTAGCATCTCCTCCTGACCTTCCCAGCCCAGCCTGTGCCAACTGGGAGCTGCTTTCACACCCCAGGAGGAGTTATCAGTGGCAATAAAACCTACCAGCTCTTCTGGAAAAAAAAAAAAAAAAAAGATGCTTTAGTAGCACTGTTTCCTAGTATGTGAAGTGCAAAGAGCAAAATTCCATCAGTGCGCCGAGTAGTACCAACCAGTCACGCAAGGCAGAGTTCCCCTTGCAAAAGTTAATTTGGTAGATTAGCTACTGTCCTCATTGTTTATGATTATTTTCATATTTAAAACACAGTAATTTTTGTTTATCTTGCAGAGGCTGTGTTAAAACTAGTGGGAGATGGAGGCGGGATGATGGTTGTCAAGTCTCTTTTGGGCTCTCTTTTGTATGAAGACACAAACAGAGCTTGCCTAGTTTCATGAAACATTTTCCCTCCCGTGCTCCATGCTGCAACTTCTCACAAAGCAGGCTCGCAGGTCTGATTTATCTGAAATGTTTTGGAGGTAAAAGTATCTTCACTTAAATATGCGAACACATATAGAAGGGTAAAGGTAATTATTCTTAGAGAGTTGGGGCTGTTCAGCCTGGAGGAGAGAAGGCTCCGAAGAGACCTTATAGTGATCTTCCCCCTGAAGGGGCTGCAGGAAAGCTGGGGAGGGGCTGTTCATAAAAGCACAGAGTGATAGGATGAGGGGCAATGGGTATAAACTGGAGAGGGGCAGATTTAGACTAGATGTAAGGAGGAATTTCTTCACCATGAGAGTGGTGAGGCACTGGCACAGGTTGCCCAGGGAAGTTGTGGCTGCCCCATCCCTGGAGGTGTTCAAGGCCAGGTTGGATGGGGCCTTGGACAGCCTGATCTGGTGGGATGTGTCCCTGCCCATCGCAACGGGGTTGGAAGTGGATGATCTTTAAGGTCCCTTCCAACCCAAACTATTCTATGATTCTATGACTCTACAATTCCTTTCTCGAGCACCACCAGAAGGAGGACGCACGACTTGGTTTTCTCTGGATTTGGGTCTCCCGACGGAGCCAAGGACCAGCTCCGCTTGGTGGGGCCTGAGAAGCTTTCACCATTTCCCCCCTCGGTGACCCTCTCCGGGCTGAACAACGCCACCTCTGCGTCCCCTCTCGCTTCGCCTGGCGGGGAAGGGGCGGGGGGGCACAGCCTCCCCGGGACGCCCCCCACGGCCGGTGCCCGACCCCCCCCTCCCCGCGGCGCTGGCAGCCGGGGCTCTGACGCTGCCGGGGGCTGGGTCGGGGCTGGCCGCTCGCAGAAGGAGGGGCTGCCCTCCCCGCCGCACGGAGCCGATCGCAGCGCGGCCGCTGGGGCGCAGGTAGGGCTGAGCCGCGTCCCGCCGCGAAGCCCCGGAGTCGGGCGCGGGGACCATCCCGGGGGCGGTGGCATCTATCCCTTGGCAGGGGGTGGAGGGGAGGGACGAGGCGGCATCGGTGCCCTTCGGCGAAGCGTCTTCTCGGAGCTGCCAGCCCCGCTTTTGGCAGCGCGCCCCTCCCCGCGGCGTCGGGGCGGCTCGGGGAGTGCGGGCAGCAGCATCATCTCTCTCTGCCCTCTCTTCTGTCCCGCAGCTCCGTAGAGCGGAGGATTTGCGCCAAAGGTACTTTTTTTTTTTTTTTTTCCTTCCTTTTTCTTTCCTAAGGTTCCCGTTCCTTATCACGGACCGCTTTTGGCAGTCCTAACCTAAGGTACAAGTCGCGATAGGGGGATGTTGGCGTAGATACGTCAGTAAGCATGACCGGCACCTGACGATGCACATCTGTTTAATAACTCGACTTTGTTACAGGATGAGTCTTTGGGCAGACGCTGCCTAGAGAAATTCTCGGTTGTGTGGTACAGATTTCTTTTTTGGCTACAGTCATAACAGTGTAAATATTTCCTATTATGTGTTTCAGCCAAGTAGGCTCAGTCAGGAAATGTAGGCGTAAATCAGTCAGGGAAAGTAAACAGGTGTTTTTCCTAAAATGAGCTGGGAATGCAGGGCTTTTTGGTCATTTTATGAATTACTTAAATGTTACAGCCCGTCCGTCATTCCGTACTTAAATGTAGTAAAAGCAGACATGTATTTCCTGGAATCGTATGAAGCTCTGAAGTTAAGGACCAACTTTGATCAGAGAGTGAATTTAAAACCTCAGTTTGGAGCTCACCATCAGTAGTACTGAACGTGTTTCACAGCATGCTTTCCCAGGCTTGTAAGAGAACATGGGCAACAGCAGCCTGGAAAGCAGATTAACGTAATGACTCTTTTGGGGAAAAAATAGTTTCTCCAGCAGCTTGGAAGAACAAGCAAAAAAAGCCAGGTCTAGAGAGTGATATTTGTTTCCCACTGGATAAGCTACAGGTCTACACTGAAAAGTCATAAGACTGAGCAGCATGTCTGATGTGACCGAAACAGAAAGCTGGCTTCAAGCTTCAGTTTCATTGTCAACACCTTAAATGGCATTTGTGCCCAATAACACAATACTGGGAGGAAGGCATACGTAATTAGGTAAGTGTATTCTTCTTGAAGTGCAGGGGTGCATGCAACTGTCTGAGCTAGAGACACAGTTGAGTAAAAGAACAGCCTGGGTGGCCAAATTATCTGTATCGGCTGCTACTCAATGGCCCTATGAATGAAATGGTGCCAGGAAGCCTATTTTTATTTTCCATCTCAAGTCAGAGAAGCTATCTGTGCAGGTGTGCTCCACACTTTTAATAAGCTGGACAAACAGTGTTATTTAGACCCAAGTTTCTACTTATTTGCTTGCACAACTTGTATGCCTGCACAGCATCAAAACATGGGATCTTATGTAGTAAAATGTATTTAATTTTTCGTACACAGTCAACTGTAATCACCATGTGGCCTTGTCATACAATCAAATTTAGATGCATATCATTTGTACAAGAGGTGGGTCAGTTCCATCATGTTAGTGTTGATTGTTTATCTACTGCGGAGATGACGTGGCTTTGTGTTTGCCTCCTTAAGATGCTGCGGTTTAAGTCTGTAGTGTTACAAGTCTCTGCTAGAAGGTGAGCAGTTTACAGGACTGGCAATGAATTTTCTGTCTCCCTCACAGATTACAATCTTGCAACAAAATTCACAATTGCTGGCTGCTCAGTGACCTGTGTGAAGTAAGCTGGTTGTGTCTATTTAATCCCTGGAAATCACTTATCAGCGTTCCCCTGCTTTGACTGTCAGGTGGTGAAATCGCCCAGTCTGCACTGTTCTCCAGGGGCAGGGCTGCACACACCAATTTTAACTGCCTAGACAGCTCTGGGAGGCAGAAATTGTACTCCCTTTGCCTCAAGAGCATGGTGTATGCCATACATTTTACCATTTAGCTGCTCTAGCTAAAATAGATAATGCCACACTTTAAATGCAACTGGAGATAGGGGGTTGTGTCCTCACAGAGTGAGTACAGGGGAGGACTTGTCCAAGGGCTTAGAGTGTTAAATGAGCTGTTCTGCACTGCAGGTGAATAGGAGTTCGACCAAGTGATCAGTCCTTCAGTGACTCTGATTACAATGCTTCCAAAACTATGTATTCTGCTGCATAGGGGCATACACCTGGGGAATCCAATGCAGTTGAACAGAAGCAGTTAACTCACCTAAGCAAAGAATATGGGAACTGAGCATTAGCATACTTAAACTTGATTAACATCCAAGAGAATTTGGAGTGGGCTTTTAACTGCAGCTGGTAAGGATCCCTTGAATTTATATTCAGATTACTTGGCAAGAGTTTTGTACTGTCTCTCACATACCTTTTTCTTTTTTAGGCATTTTCACTTCTCATTAGAGGAAGTAAGTGGCTTTTGAAGAGGGAAAAAAATAAACAGATTCTTTGCATATGTGCTAAAATTTTAGCCAAAACAAAGATACGTTGATTCTTTCATAGAAAATACCATAACATTGATGTGATCCAGTATATTAGTTTTTTAAATGAAACATAGCATACAGCAGTAAAAATCTCCTGTAAGCCCTTCTATAGATGTGGAGTGGAATGGTATAGTGGAATTACAGTTGAAGTTCTTACATCCTTATTACCATTAAGCAGCTTCTTCCTTGATGACTGATGACAGTGGCATTAGATTTCGCTATATAGTGCTTATATTACTGACTCACTATTAGGAACGTAATATAAGTGATTGCTTAACATTAATATAATTAATATATTGAAAGTTGAGTTTCCTAGAACTTGGTACTCATATTCCACTTTGAAGATCTGAAACATGCTAGAATCATGAACTTAGATATAACTGCATTATTTTATCTATGAGAGGAATCTGTGTCTTGGTATTGCATATGTTTTGTTTACACTATGTATCGTCAAAAGCCATCTGTCAGAAAAATAGGGGGAGTACTATGGGCAGTGATTGTCTTTACTAGAATAGGTTTATTGATTGTGTCAGCATTCTTGTTAATTAACCTATTCAAAATGTCTGGTCTTTAACTGCTATTTTGCTTATGTAAGTGTGGTTCACGTCTTAAGATGTACACATTAGCTTTATATTCAAATGTAGACAGCCAAGTCTTCATGTTTTATCTGTGTTTTACATCTGATTATCAGAGAAATTAGCCCATAGCCAACAACAGCGTTCTAATTCTAAACCCCTTTGATGTGCATGGCAACAAAAGAATACAGATTGAGAAGCATAAAGCATAATTTTAACTTTGACCTTGACTTGCTGTGTGACCTCAGCAGAGATTTAATCTTTCTGCTGCTGCTGTAAAAGAACACTTTTCTAAGCCTACCAAAATATTTTTGTTGAACACACAGAGATGCAAGTTAACTCTTGTAAAGAAACTTGAATATAAAGACTTCATGTCAATGTGTCATATTAAAATAGAAACATTGACGTTAACAGCTGTAGGCTAAAATTTAAGATGAGAAAGTAGGTAATAAGGAAGGACAACGAAATCATTAAAATAGCTGTAAAGCCACATTCATATAGAATCATAGAATGGTTTGGGTTGGACTAGACCTTAAAGGTCATCTAGTTCGAACTCCCCTGGGCAGGGACACGTCCCACTAGAACAGGTTGCTCCTTCAGGAGCAGATCCTGTAAGCAAAGTGAGTAGCACTTTCTGTAAACACATTCTGTAAGTAAATGTATGAGACAAATAGAATCATAGAATCACCAGGTTGGAAAGGACCCACTGGATCATCGAGTCCAACCATTCCTAACACTCTCTTAAACCATGTCCTTAAGCACTTCATCCACCCTTTCCTTAAACACCTCCAGGGAAGGCGACTCGACCACCTCCTTGGGCAGCTTGTTCCAGTGCCTGATGACTCTTTCCGTGAAGAATTTTTTTCTGATATCCAGCCTGAACCTCCCCTGGTGGAGCTTCAGGCCATTCCCCCTTGTCCTGTCCTCTGTCACTTGGGAGAAGAGGCCAGCTCCCTCCTCTCCACAACCTCCTTTCAGGTAGTTGTAGAGAGCAATAAGGTCTCCCCTCAGCCTCCTCTTCTCCAGGCTAAACAACTCCAGCTCTCTCAGCTGCTCCTCATAAGACTTGTTCTCCAGCCCCCTCACCAGCTTCATTGCTCGTCTCTGGACACGCTCCAGAACCTCAACATCCTTCTTGTGGTGAGGGGTCCAGAACTGAACACAGTACTCAAGGTGCGGTCTCACCAGTGCCAAGTACAGAGGGAGAGTAACCTCCCTGGACCTGCTGGTCATGCCATTTCTGATACAAGCCAGGATGCCATTGGCCTTCATGGCCACAAATATGCAGCACAGATATGTGCAGCACAAAATGATTCAGAGAGACAGCAAGGGCAGAAGGATGTCATTCTTAACATAGTTTGGTCTTAGCCCTGAGAGAATATTTTTCATTAATGAAAACAAAGATATCCGTTAAGAGTGTCAGTGAGTTGAGCACGTGTACAACATCTATGTGAAGTTTCTCCTGTTTAGAAATCTTTTTTATCAACTTATCAGGACGTTTTTGGCAACTTGGTGAATTTTAAGGATTTACACGAGTAATAACATTGTCACCTGGCGAGTTACTCATTTTATCTTGTGGAAATGTTTTGACTGCATCTTGTAGACATTTTTCTAAAGTAGAGGATTAAAAATACTCAAGGTGGCGATAACTTTGGTTTGGATTTATTCCTGTCCACAACTGTTGTTTGGAAGAAAATACTCTGCTTTCAAAGGGCTTAGGAAAAGCAGGATGAGATCCTCATCCATGGTTCTCAGTAGATCTGGCAGTGCTGTTCATCACCTGTACTCCACAGTTGTGCCACAGCCCTACAGTTGTGCCAGGGTATGGGAGCTATCCGAGAGCTCCTCATCTCCAGCGCTGCCTATGCATTGGGGTTTCCCACAGGGATTCACGGAAGGAAGCTGTACACTGCAGTTTCATTTTGACATGCAGTTTTGAGGGTTGTATTTTGTATTTAAAGACCAGAGCTTCAGGGTGCATCTGCTTTGCATTGTAGACTCAGGTGGGAATAGCGAGGTTGTTAGTGGTACAAAGGGGAGGAATTTGCAGCTGCAATACTGTCCTTATCTTCTCCTAGACTGAGGTTTGGGGAAGAATCCCACTACCATGTTGCTATCCTTCTGACCTCACATAATGCAAAAGTGAACTAAATCGAATGTAATTCTATGTTTTCACTACTGTTGGTTTCATTTAGACCTTTTGTACTGCGACAGTCTATTTTTTATTAACCATGTTGTTCAACATTTGAGTTTGATGTTGATTCACGCGTAGTGATTTAGATGATGGCTGTTTTATTTTACTTGCCCCTTTGTTCATGTGACCCATAGAGAAGTTTCAGAATCAGTTGATTTGGAGGAAGACCTTTTGAATCCTGACTTTTAAAGTTTCGGCATTGCTGAACTGATTAACTAAAGAGGAGCAAAATAGTTTCAGTCACAGGGCTCTGCCTAAAAGAGCCCCCAAAGTGAATGTTTTGTGTAAAAGCATGCCTTGCAGTTTAAGCCTGGAGTGACAATGATTGTAACACAACGCTGTTCATGTGACAGGCAGACAAAGAGGCCATTATGTACGTCTGGCTGGCATCAGATCCTCCCAAAGCCAATAGTCAGACTAAGCTTGGTTGCCCCAAGAACGTGAATACACTAGAAGCACTTGCATGTTAAAAAGAAGAAAAAGACAAGGGGATGGGGGGATGGGAGGGGAGCGGGGTCGTGGGGTGAGTGCTGTTTGCGTGTGTGCCAAGGTCCGGTTAAGTTTTAAGTACAAAATTACATAATTGATTTGTTTATATCTTTTTGGAACTTGGTGTCAGGAATCAGCAAAAAACATGTAATGTAGCACTGACAGCAGACATGGTGGGATAAAACAGAATATGTAAACAGACCATATAGATCTTTCAGTTCCTTTGTTACGTGTTACAAGATCACTTCCTACCCTGTGCTTTTCAGCACGTTTAACTGATTTTTAGTTTCTTCTAAAGTTTTCACAAAACTTTGGACCACACTACTTTGTCAATGCATGTTATGATCACTGGAACTTGGGCATAAATAATGCTCATGTATTTGTGGGAAGCATTTGTTTGGTGACTTATAAACACTCTTGAAAGGGTTCAAGACAACTGATGAGAATCAGAACACTTGATACATGAAGAAATTTCCCTGACAGCTTGTGAGCTGTGTCAGTCTTGGCTCCAAAAGCAGCAAACCTGCATTGGCCATTGTAAATCTACTTAAAAAATCGGATATGGCATCTGGAGTGGAAAGCTCTTCAATTAGAAGTGTATTTGTTTAAAAACAACTATTTCACCTTTGTAGCCCTGAGGGCTGGATTGTCTTTTCCAATGCACTGGAGGTGGCACTGTGATGAACTGCAGTCACTGGGGATCAGACCCAGCAACAGCAATTTGGCCTCGTTCCTTATCTACTGCTCTGCATTGCCTTTTTTTTCCTTTTGTTCCTTTTTTCCCCTTTTACTTTTCTCTTTCTTCCTCCTCCTTTCTTCTCTCCCTCCCTCACCCTTCCTTCTCCTTTCCCTTCTCTCCCCACCCTCTCCCCTCTCTTTTTTCCCCTCTCCTCTCTCTCTCTCTTCTCTTCCTTCTCCATCTCTTCCTTTTTCTTTTTTCTTATCCTGGTTGAGGACCTTATTAAATAAGTGTTTGCTTTTGAATGGTGTAATTTACAGGGCATTCTTAGCCTATTTGTTGGCCTGTTACTACTGGTGTAAAAACAAAGTACCGTAAGTTCAATTGCTTTAATTTCATGTAGAAGTCAGATATGTTTTCTCCTTTTGAACCGTTACACTTACAGAATAGAGAAATTAAAAATATAAAATTATTTCATATTCTGCAGTCATGTTTTGTTTATACTAACATATTTTTACTTCAGGGAAGCTTTTGAAGAGCAAAGAGGAACAGAAGGCATTTTTTGCAACTGGTGTCAGAGTAGTATTAAATCATTCATCTTTTCCTGTATTCATTTCTCTGTCATTAGACTTTTCCTTGGAAGGTTTTTTGTCTATAGTTTGGGGAAGGATGATCACCAAAATTACTTATGCTAATGTTAAGAGTTTTGTGTCATCAAGAATTAATCTGAACATCAGGCTGTATTTTGTGTTTGGAGTACAACTGATAAATCAAGAAGCAGGGCATATTGGTAGCTGTGTTTAAATCCACAAATGCCTGAAGAGCTGATGATTTTGTTACTTCAGCCTACACCAATGAAGGGCCAATCTCAGACTTGCTCCATCCAGCCCTGGCAGCCAGTTTTTTCCTGCAGTCACCCTCTGCACTCTAAAAACAGGGCTCTCAAAAGTTGTTGCAGGCTCCTTATGGACTTGGAACTTTTACTCACAATTTCTTTTTTATACCAATTTGCTTGTGTTTGAAGATCAAAACTAGAGAACTTAGTGATTTTGGTTTCCAGTGAAAATCTCAGCCAGTTTTGGCCTGACAATTGCATGTTTTTCTGTGTTGTTGTTTCTTGCTTTAAGCTTAGTGTGCTTCAAGTCTTACTGCTCTTGAGGGTTAAAAAAAAAGAGGTGGTGTTTGGTTTGGGGAGAAAGATTAGCAGTGTTAGACTCCTGAACAGCTTCTTCCTCCAATGCTTACCTAACATGTTTTAGTAATTTTTTACTAGGAAGAAATAATGAGGATATACTTCAGCTGGTGTCAGAGGGAGACTGAGCTGTTGGTCTAAGGAATTCAGTGATCTGTCTGTGTAAGTTAGGTGAATAAATGCTTGCTGAGGGTGAAGGCAGGCTAGACAGGATTATTTTTTTTATTATTTTCGTTTTCCCCCAAACAATCCTCAAGAAAAGGAGCAGTACTTCATAATTTTCCTTTATTAGAAGGGTACCAGATTGCAGAGAAGTTAGGAGTTCCTTTTCCCTTGTGAGCACTCTGGAAACGATGCTTTTGATCTCTGTATGTGCTGTCGTATTAAAGGATGTTCATAGGCCACTGTATAGCCTTGTGAGAGCAGTAGATTTTAATTATCTATACAATTACTTTTTCATGCATAAGAAACTCTTCAGTTGCAACACCACTATTAATGTCTTGAAAGTATATGTCATGTGAAGCTGCACATTGTCCATCTCCTGAAGACAACAATGTAAACAGCATCTCCAAATCTGAAATCCCATCTCTCACATGGCCCTTTTATTCAGGAAAAGGAGATTATTACTTCCAAATACTAATGTTTATATTTGTGCAAATGAATTCATGTGCTGTACCATTCAGATCACTTCCACTTGTATTATGGTTTTGGGACCACAAAAGACAAGGACATTTGAATATGTGATATAAAAATTATGAGTATGGCTTAATGCAGAGATGGTGCTGTATGATTTTTGCCCACTACGTATGGCATTGTATAGATGTTGCCATCTCTCATGATGTGAATGAAGTCTTACGGTACTGTTTTGTGTTGTCAGGTCTTTGCATCCTTTTGATATTTTCTGATTGGAAGTATCCAAATTACGTTATGGGTGACATCAAAATACAGGCACTTTGAAACTTGTGAAGTTTTAGGATTTTATGATGTAACTAGGAGACGCCCGGGAATCAAAACACCTCAAGAAGATTTAGTGTAAGGTGGGAAGGAGATTTATCAATAGCGTTCAACAAGTCTTAGTTTATATCCTCTCTGGAGCGGTGTTTACTTTCATAGAAAGTCTAGGTAACTGTAATAGGAATAAACAGACACTTAAGTCTAAGCAGAGTTTTTGTGAACTCATAAACAGGAATCCCTTTTGTACTATTGCCCAATTTGCCCCTAGTTTTGTGATGCTACTTCTAGAGCTATAACTCGTATGCTTTGTGAGATCTCAAGTGTTCTGTGAGTGAGCAGGTGAATATCCACAAACTTTGGGTGATGTTTCCATCAGAGACTGCATGTCCCTTTGCTGCTGTTTCCAGTCCCTTCTTCCAGCAAAGACCATATTTCTGGAAGCCGCAAAGGTGAAGCAGTTAAGAAGTAATTAATACCTGTCCACACTGGCTGTATGATGGCTGGAGAGCATGGAAGAGAGGCAGAGTAAGATGCCTGGTGCCACTATTCCTGCAGGGTGGTGTTGCTTTGCCCTTTGGTAGGAGCATCTGGTATACTGCAGCTGAGAAGCGTTTCACTAGCTGCAGTGCACTATTTGTCTGTTTGTTTGATTGATGGATTTATTGATTGATTAAGTGGATTCTGATTAACAACATGATTACTTTTTATGCATAAGAATACCAATTAAGTCATAGATACATTTTTTCCTGCCATGACAAAGATCTAGGCACCTGTGGCCTCATAACTCCTGCTCCTCCTCTGCACTGGTGTTGCCTTCCTGGCATGACCCACAGGAAAGAAAAAATGCATAACGCTCTGCAGTTTCTCAGTGTCATGTTTTTGAAGATGGGAACTGGAAGTCCAGAAGAAAAAAAACAAAACCAAAAATACCTCCCCAGACCTGCTGACTGTCCCACTTGCCTGCTGAGATGCAGGAAGGCTGGGGGTCTACCAAGTGTAACAGCTCTTGTAGAACTGTCTCCTTCCCTTCCTGTGCAGGGGATTGAGGTCTTAAACCTTAGCTGGGGTGTGGACTTCGTGTGGGCTTGGGCACTCCAGCTGTAGCCTGCCTGGGCACTAAGGGATGAGCTCTGCGTTTCCAGCATGTTGAGGAAGCATCCCCATATTGGGAGCTTCTCTGCCACGTCCTCAGGTGTTTGACATGAGGACTTGCGCCTTCCTCTGGTTTTCAGTTTTGACAATGGTGTTTCTAAAGAAAATTTGATAATTTGCATTATCTGCCTGACTCTCCAGCCTGATCCGTCACCACCAAAACCATAGGCTGTCGCTTCACTATCCTCTTTCTGCTGACAGAACTGCTTGTTAACACACTTGTCTTCCTTCCTCCAAGTTCCTTCTGCTTAAATAGTGAAAATGTAAAGGCAGAAAAAACGTTTGGGTCCTTCTTACCACCCTGGGCACGTACAGTGTAAGAGATGTGCATGGGATCCTCCTGGCACCGGGAGAGACCCTCTGGGAAAGAGAGCCAGACGGGACATCTACTAGTGCCACTATAGGTTGGTGCGCTCCGCCTGTGCTGTAATGGAGCTTTAGTGCTGCTTTAATCCACGCCACATGCGGGTGACCTGAGCAAACCCTGTGGGAAGACAGAAGCTCTCTTGTGTGTTTGCGGAGCAGTTGTTCGGAAGCTGACGTACAGCTGTGGCCAGGCTTGTTTGGAAGTGAAGAGAAACTTGATCTTTTAATCTTTTTTTTTCGCCTTTCTTTTTTTTCCTCTCCAGACTGATCTTGTAAATAACAACTGTTTCTGAAGGGTACCGACCAGTGAGATTGAAATGCGTATTTTAAATTGAGGGGTAGATTTAATGAAGATTTTAGCAGTGAGCAAAAAAATGTGCTAAATTTTCTTTATAATTTAATTTTAGTTAATTTCATTTCTTTTAAAATGAAAGGTGTAAGAGAACAGAGGCTGAGGGCCCAATTTTCTTATTTGCATTGAGTAAATCAACAATAGCTCAAGTGAAATCAGTGGATTTTCAGAGTAACAGAAGTGAGGTACATCAACATGGATCCCTTGTGCACCACCTGCGTAATGCATTGTAGGGTTTGTGAAAATACACACAGACACACACGCAGACAAGCACACACATGCACCCCACTGTGTGTCTTGCCGAAGCTGCCTCCACTAAAACCAGAACAGTGGGCATCTTCTGGTAGATTATTAAAGTTTCTTATAGAAAAAAGCTGAATTGCCAGCTGTACAAAGGGCTCTGCTGAGAATGCGTAGCAACATTAGTGCTTTTTATGCTTAGGGTTGTTTTGGATTAAATGAACTACATGTTCCAAATACTGCCATGCAGGTATGCTACAGGGTTTCATCACTTTAAGACAGAAATGGTACTGATTAGAAGTTAGGTTCTCTAGTTCCAGGGAAGTTGTTTAAACTCTGAATCCACAAAAAAATTCACTTTAATTTATTGAACAAGAAACTAGATGAGTAGTTGTTAAAGAAACAAAACAAAAACACAGCAAGAGAGATGCTTCCTCTCTTTAAATATCTCTGCTGCTCTCAGTAGATTTTGCATGTCCATAACCCAACCCAGAGAGCTGAGCTTTAACCTCATCTTTGGAACAATATTATTGCTCTGCAACTTTAACGCACTGTTAAGATATGCTCCATTCTTTCTTGCTGAACAGTATTTCATGTCTATTTACATTATATATGAATAACAACAGCCTGGAAACGTATTCATGGTAAGTGAACCTTAAAGAATGCGGTGATTTGGGGTTCTTATCTGTGCCAGTAAAGTACAGATTTATTTTGAGTCTTTGCTGACTGTCAGCCTTTCTATGTGTATCACACCCTTTTACAAGTTGTTTTTTATTTTGACAGTGAATCAACTTCAGAAAATAGATTTTGGCTTGGTGTGGTTTGGTTTGGTAAAGCAGTACTGGGATGCAGGGAAGAAATACGCTTTCTCATCTACCAGTGAGAAAAGATGTAAAAAAAAGTCTGAGGTTGCAGCCTCTTAGTCTTCAGTAGGAAGTTTTTGCAATAAAGTAGACATCAATTGCAGTCGCTCCATCAGCATTCAGAAACACAATTGAAGGCTGCATCCTAGGATATACTTTAAGCTTCCTCATGTTCTCCTATAGGACTCTTTCACTAGACTTCCAAAAATTACCCTTCTTTCTGTTTTATTGCCTATCTTGAGAGAAATACCAAAGTTTTTACATTGAGGTTTTCTCTTAGGCATATATATGTGGTTTTCTTCATTGCAGCTTATGATAAGAATACCAGTGGGAAAAATAAAGAGATGAAAAAGCAGGCAGAGAAAAGGGCATTACTGGCCTCTTCAGAGGCGACCCAAATCTGTTAAAATTTCTCTCAGTGGTGATATTGTGTGTGGTGATTCCTTTTTAAATGTCTAAGACCGAAAAGTCTGTATTTCATGATTCTGATGCCACAGTAAGCATTGTAAACGCAATATACATGGTTTTGTCAGTATGGCAAAATATAGACTGGAGGCGTGGGTCCTAAGGGTAGGCTGAAAATGTAGACTAGCAGACGTAATGTCTGCTTTCAGCTCTGCTTTTGATTTTAATAACAAAATGAGATAAAATATTTATATAGGAGTCTAAATTCTTTCCATATACAATGTGGTTATTAAAAGTAGCCATAAGAACAAAAAACCTTAAAGTGTGTGAAAAAGTGTTGTCGATATGTTGATAAAAGTACTGCATGTGAAATTATTATCCTATCTTTTGCTAAATTTAAGAGGTCGAGGGAGATCAGGTATTTGCAAAAGACACATGAAAGGAAAGAGAACCCAGAGACAGAGACACACACATAAACTTGCTGGAATCCTTTGCACTGTGGAGCAGAGTTGGACTATGGAGAGCACAACAAAGACCTTCAGACAGTGGCAGAGAGCATCTGCAATTGACTTATCTCACCCATCCATTAGAGGAGATTCTTTCCAAAAAACAGTCACTTACTCTCCTGGAGGGAGGGAATTAAAGTGTCCCAGTTTGCCCTCCAGAGAGAAGAAAGTTTTATCCATGGATTAGTTCACTGGGCAGCTGATAGGTTGGATCAGACAAAATGCCTGTTGCTTGTCCTGGCCTGTGGTAGACAGTTTTGCTTTAGCTTTCAACACAAGGGCATCTTTCAGTCTTTCAGGAGCAGATACAAGAGGTATTGGTACAATTTGTGTGGCTCTTCTGCACATTCCTACCTTTTTTCACACTTCCTGCAGCAGCGTAGAAAATCAGTAAGGAAGGTCAAATAATCCTTTGCTCCTTACTGGATAAAATCAATGAAAAGAAGTAATTTTAAGCAATATGGCAGCTGGCCTGTCGATCTTCCTTGCTGACAATGGCTACATATGTTTCTGTGCTCTTAGTAGAAAGCCTGTGTGAAATGTCAGGACTGGTAGATGTTAAGAGTTTGATTTTTAGAGGTAAAAGATGATCAGATCATATTAAAAACAGTGTAGTAACAGTTATTGGCCAGCCCAAGTGTGGAGTTTTCACTAGGTGTTGTGGTTGTGCTTCTGCGTATTTAGTCGTCGAAAGTTGGTTATCACCACCCAGCATACAGCTATGGGCAGGAGGAGGGACGTGTTTCCTTCTGGCATCACATGATCCCTGAAGGTGGCTTCTCCGATCTCTGCCTATTACATGGGCTTTGCTTTCCCCTACTCATTTGCACTGTCTGCTGCCAGGGAGCCGGAGTCAGGTTTGATGTCTCTGCACAAGGCACCAAGCTCAGCTGCCTGGAGTGTCCCTGGTGCAGCCAGTGAGGTGGCCTAGCAGCACTGAGCTGTTGGTCTGCTCTGAGTTTCAGATAGAAGAGGTGATTTTCTAAGTTCCAGTTTCATCCCAAATTTCCACACAGATCAGAGTGTCCATTCCCTTTTCACTCTTCCCAGAAACTCCCTGACTGTGATCATCCAGTCCCTTTGCAAATGCTGCAGTTTCACTGCCTTCTCAACTGGTTGCTCACCTGCAAGTGGAATAAGGCAGCAGATGTATTTCTGAACATGAAGCTTTGTCATGTACAGTTTCCAAACTCTGAATTCCTGATGGCTCTCATCTATTAATGAAAGACGACACATTCAGATGACTACTGAATTTCCTTCTGAAAATAGTGCTTTTAATTTATCTTTTAAAGAAAAACATGCACAATTCATAATACTTGTTTTTATTTTTAATGAAGGACTGAACTAAGGCCAATGTTCCTTTATTTGTAAGTGAGTGGTGCAGAAGTTGTAGCAGAGATGCTGTTAATATCAGTTGGACTGGTATTAACTTAGAAAGTTTGCCTGTTTTCTGGCACAGTGTCTTGACACATACACTCTAGTCAATCACAGAGAAGTGCCTAATAACAGATGTGGCAATTAAGCTGGAGAATTCTGTCTCTCTTTTAATTTTTATTACAGAGAATAATAAAGTACCTCATTAAGCCCACCATCATAGAGATTTTTTTAATTTGGCATACAAATGTCTGCAAATATTGGATCTCTGAATAGGGTGCCTTGTTTCTAAAGGTGCTTTGTCAGACAGTGCTATGAATAGACCATTTTGTAATGACAGATATGTGCTTGTGCTGCTTCTGTCCTTTTACAGCCTATACTGCAAAGAGGTACAAGTTTCAAGAAGGCAACACATGTCCTGAAGGATAACATTTTGAGGGATTTAAGGCCTTGTGCTCAAGCTAATAAAAATGTGGTCTTGATTCTTCTGGGTTCAAATTACACTGCCGTCAGCTGGGATTGGTAGCAGATATTTATGTTTCAGATAACCTGTAACCAAAGTAAATTTACATTTCTTGATAAGAGAAATTATCTTGAAAAAAAGATATTAATTAAAAAAAAAAATCTTCTTTTGATTGTTAGAGCTTCTAAGGCATTTGCCTTCATTAATTTCTTTTAATGATGTACCATGCACGCTTTTTAAGGGAGAGTCTTATTCATCATTAAAGGCAATCAATTTAGGAAATGAATGATTTGAGGTGCCTTGAAAATTATGGTACGAAAAAACTGAAACTGATATAAATCAGAACTGGAAACTTGATATGAAATTACTATTTTAATATCAAAGCAGTTTTATGCATAGAATACAAAGTTGTTTATTGTTAGGAAGAACACTTTTTTTACTGCCCATCACAAGCACTGAAATTATACAACTGCAAACATGGTTTTAAGCTTGTAATTTTTTTTAGAAGAATGGAATGTTTGGTTTAGGTGTTTTTTAGGTGTTAAGCTGTTCCTTAGCGTGTTATTTATATTATGCCTGTAGATATTACAGGCTACAGATGAGATAATGGGTACAATTTATCACCCTGCAGCATCAAGGAGCAGTGCAAATCAAAGAAACTAGTAAGTAAAGGTCAGGGAGAAGGTCACAGATACAAGCATTGTTTTCATAACTGCATATGCTTACAGGTATTATGGAAGTTATAGAGTTAGAATAAAACTTAAGTCTTGCCCTTTTCTCCTGGGGCAGTAGCAATGATATACAACTGCCACCAGTATAAATGGACACAGTATGATGATTTGATGGCATCTTATCAAGGCCTTAAAGCAGCAGTAAATTAGCTGAAGTGGAGAGAGATAGGGAATTGGATGAGACAGGAAATTAGTAGATGGGAAAAAGGGTCTGGTCTGTTAGTCTATAGAGTTCCTTCCATTTATTCCAGCTAGGAGCAACTCCAAAAGATGCACTGAAATGATCTCACAGTGTTGTTGAGCCAGTTTACTGTGAAAACCACGGTCTTATAAATTGCGCACTTTATATGATCATCAAGTTATGTTGTAGTCTTACTGAAAGCTGTTAAGGGGAGAGGGGCCTTTGACTTCAATGGGAATAGGATTTGTCCAATGTAGTTTTGATAAAAAATAGAATTCATACAATCATAGAATGGTTTGGGTTGGAAGACACCTTAAACATCATCCAGTTCCGTCCCCCTGTCATGGGCAGGGACATGTTCCACTAGACCAGGTTGCTCAAAGCTCCATCCAGCCTGGCCTTGAACAGTTCCAGGGATGGGGCAGCCACGACTTCTCTGGGCAACCTATGCCAGTGCCTCATCACCCTCATCATAAAGAATTGACTGGTTTCTTTTGGTTTTGCATTATGGTCTTCTATTTTCCCCTTTGAGGAAAGAATGCAGGAGTCCAACGTCTATTCTAACCTTTGCAAACATCAAAATAAAAGATGAAAGAAGTCAATGTATGAAGTGTCAAATGAATCACTTCTGGGTTCCCCATTCCAAAACACCAGATTGTTTTGGATTCACCTTGCAGGGGCTGGAGGAAGGCACATGCAAAGAATCACAGAATCTTTGAACCAGATTGCTGGAATTGGAAAAGAAAAAAGGATGATAAGTAATGCATTGAATTGTTCAGAAGCTGTTAAAATGAGATGGCATCAGAATTAATTACATTTAAAAAAATCATTTGAAAATTGAAATCTGTAACAATGTACTGTGATAAGGAGTTATAGGAGTGAAATGATTGGTCTAAATCTTTATAACAGGAGCTAACAGGAATGACAACTTCGTTTTCTGCGGAGTGCTATGTGCAAAATGGCATTTCCTTGCATTATTTACAAAGATAAATGTACTGAAGCAGTATTACCAACAAATTTGTTGACAAATGATATCATAACAATTTATTAACAACTAGAAGATACAAACAAATAAGCGTTTTCATTTGTCTGATTTTTGTAGTGAAAGGGTCCAGTGAAAGGCTGTCTCAAGTGTGGGAAACTGCAGATTGAAGAATTTTGCCAGTATGTAACAGAGGCTGTGTCAGGGAAAGGGAAGAATGTAGGTATGATTGTCTGTGGAAAGATAGAACATGCATGTAGCGGAGGAAGTAATAGAGGTGGTCTTTGAGGAGGGTTGAAGCAAGAAAGCAGAAGACTTTTAAAGGAAGGCAGGCAGATTTGAAATGGATCCTAAATTGCACAGGAAGCTAAAGGAATTGTCCAATTCCTGTGTTTATACTCCTTTATTTGACGATAAACTGGAAGCGACGTAGTGTCTGGAAGACTGATCCTTGAGATAGTAGGAGAAGAGGCATCACAAAAGCTGTGGTCAAGAGAGGATAAAACCATAAAGAAGAATTTCCACAGAAATGGAACTAGGATTGTCGCAGGCAACTTGTCAGCAACCACAAAGTTTTCACAGTTGCATCCATGAATACAATGCTCTTTCTTATGATTCCCTTTAGAAAAAAAAATGAAATATCAGATGTCTGGTTATGCTGTCTGCTTAGGGAACTTAATACAGATTTCGTATCATGTTAGTCTATAATAAACAAAGCTTTCATACATGCTACTGACATCTAACTTGAGAAATAAATTTCCTTATCACGTACATCCAGCCATTGTTACTCTTAGGATTATAGCATTCACCTGTATTATTATAGCAACCCTGGGATTAATATAAAGACTGATGACCCAGTAAGGAATACATTATTTGATTAAAGAAGGAAGAGGGAAAGGGGGGAAAGAAAGTCTGTCTGTGTAATTTTTTTATGAAGGTCTATACCATATAGTCTCTCTTAAAATATGTGTTATTTGCTTTCATTACTGTTAACTGTCAACAGTCATCCAGGGAAAGATGCCCAGGGCTAATAGGTGCCATCTGTGTACAACCAGAAATCTCCTGGTCCCTGCATCAGTAGCCTCATCCTAGCCAGTCCCTGGCTCCTGCATGTCTCTGCATCCCAGCAATTTTCTTCTAAATCATGGCGACTGACTTCCCCGGGAGTAGCTATGCAATCTACAGCTGTGGAGAGAGGCTGGAAGGGGAGGAGGAAAATCTTGAAGGTCTCACTGGAGCATGCAGGCAACAAACAGCTGCAATAGCTTGCCCACAAGGAGGTAGTTCTATGGGAATTGGTGACCTGCAAATGTATCTACACCCTAAAGAGAGAGAGATGGTGGTTGAAGGTGGCCTTTCTAAGAAAGTGCTCCTACATGCCTTCCCTATGCATAGAAAGGGGAAGTGCTCTTAGTCCTAAGTTGTCTCCTGTTGACAAGTTGCACTTTGGCATTACCCAGATTCACAACCTTGAGTATGGAATGCTACAATCAACAGTACAGACGCATTCTGTGAAGATTTTCAGTGGTCTGTGTTTACAAAACTGGTTTATTTTACTTTTTTTTTTTAGAAACAATTTGTCCTTCTTTGTCTCACATACAGTATCTTTGCCCATCACTTACTCTTGTTTAATTATTTGACTTGAGACAAAGGAGCTTTAAGCATCCTGATGGATTTCCCCTCTTTTTTGGGTATGAGAGTCTGAAGATAAAGCAATAAATTATTGCCCACTAGCACCCAGAGTACTAGTACCTGGAGCAGAAATAGACAATAGATATACTTACTGGGCATAGTTTTATATGATTCCCTTAAAGCATCTTCTGTAAAAGAAGTGGATCGGGTTTATATTCTAACTGGTAATTTGTCTTCTGAAAGTGTACTTTTTGGATACTTTGGTTTGGATTCTAGACAGATTTAACTACCTTTATTTGGTAGCTTGATAATCTGTGTGTAAAATAACCAAACAGCACATTTAGCCAGAAGATTTTGGTTAACAGTTCATCCTATGGACTCCCCATGTGAATAATCTTTACACATACGCTACCATGTGCAGTAGGTAATCTTAACAATCACAGGTTTACGTGTTCAAGACCTGTACTTGATATCTGCCTGAAAAAAGATCTTCCCTAATGCGAACAGTGCTCTAACTTAGTGAACAATGACAGCTACAGTGAAGTGACCCCATACTTGTGATGTTTGACAGCCTGCCTCAGAGGAATAATAATGACTCCATCTGCAAAGGTTCTGTCATGCTGGGATTTGACTTTACCATGCCTCTTTGCCTCATGCAAACTTGACTTCCACTGAACTTTCTTTCCTTCTCCTTTTAATACTGATTTGAGGAAGCAGAGGACTGCTAAGTGGGTATATCATCCTTGCTAGTTTAGCGTCTTCAGAAACTCTCACTGCATGGTGAGGGTGTTGCATGGCAGTGAATGAAGCTGGAGAGCCAAGAAGTCTTGAGGCCAGAGAATCCTAGAGGGACTCTCATCTGGTCTTTTTCAGTAAGAACAAATCTTGTAGAAGATACACTGAGTGATTTGCAGGGAAATACAATATCCTCAGGGACCCGGTTTCTGCTATTGATGAAATAGGTCTGTGCTTTTGGAGGGGCCAGCAATCTAGGACCATGCATGGCACTGGGTGGCATTGCTATTGTAAACTTTGGCATTTGCTGAAAGTTAAAGATTTCTGTTTCCTCCAATGTTTGTAGTTACCTTGTTTACTTTGGGGAATTTGACTGTCCTTATAACTGTAGTCCAAGAGATTGCTTGATGCTTGTCAAACAGTGTACAGTGTCACAGCTCCCAGTCTCCATCTGAACGTTTTCATATTTAAATAGAAGGCGCCTGTTTCCAAAATACAATTAAAAAGGTGTTCTCCGTAATTTAAGAGAAGATGATGTATTATGACGTTTATATTTAGAAGAAATGGTTCATATATGCAGCCTGCAAAATAATAACATTACTTAAAGGATTGTGATGCCATAGCTTTCAAAACAGATATTTCCGTGATTTATGGGCAAATAAAGCCTGGTTTCCTCCATACTTGTGGGTTACCAATGGATTCGCTGGAACCTCACAATTCAAGACATCTTCACTTCCATCAGCTCCAGTTTTAATGACCAGTGGATTTGGAAGTTACTGGGCGGGAGACCAGAACACATACATAAACACTATGATTACATAAACTTGATTTTCCCAGAAGCCTCTGATAAAGAGAGACAGACTAATAAAAATGGTAGCATGACACTTGAAAAAACTAGCAGTGTATCTGTCCCCATAAAAGAGACTTGTTCGAATACACTCAGCCTCTGATTTGGTTATTCTTCAGGTACCAGTATAAATTAATTTTGTTTCTCCATTGCATGCACTTGGTCCATCTTAAACACTTTTGACTCTTCAAATATATCTGTTTCACTTTGAACCTTAGGTACTAACTCAAATTTGAGACGTTGTCTGCAGCATCACTGGTTTTGAGTGCCTTAGGGGTACTCTCATTTTCATGCAAGACCTGCAGGCATTTGAGAAGGGAAGACTGGGATGCAGCTTCATTGGCTTGTAAGCCTAAATTTATCTTACTTGGCATAAATGGCTTCCACCCCAAGAGGGACCTTGGGAGTGAGAAAGCTTTCTGAAGAATAAATATGTGAAGAGAAAACCTGGAGGGACTGTTACTTTTCTGTGCTAGAGTATGAAATAAGGATATTAATACTGTGTTTTGGAGGAGAGCTCAGTGGTTGTGTTAGTACTGTTTATAGCTAGTCATATACTTAGCAAATTCATCCAGCAGGGTCAGATTGTCAGTAAGGCTGAGGCAATACTTGTCAGTTGGCACACATTCGGATGAGCAGTGAGGATTAAATGTAAAGAAGAATGAGCTAAGAGGACCGGAGTTGATTAAGTTGCATCAAGAAATGCCCTTGTAATCTCTGATCATGGGAAAATTGAAAGGTTCATTCAGTCTAGGGCACTGTTGGTTTATCATTTATCAAACTGTCATTTTGCTCTCCAGATTCCACAGATTTTCTGACAAGTCTCAGTTTTGCCAGATGAATTGTATGCCAATATCTTCTCAGCTACCCTAATTGGCAGTGACATATTTTGAGGATTCAAGAAAAGACTAGTCACTTTATTTACATTTGCAGTGATTGTACTTCTTCAGCCACCTTAAGGTCTGTGTCATAATTCTGCTATTCAGGTTAATTTGTATTTGATTTATGAGTAAGGTTTCATGTGACACAGCGTCAAACTCATTTCCAAAGGAAAAACGCCTTCTGCTCTTCACTTGTTAATTCACTAATGTAATCAATAAAAGCAATCATTTCTTTTTTTCACAGAAGTTAACACGGGACTAATCATCATTGACAATATTAGGTCAAGTTCAAATTTTGCTTTGCCTGACATTGGTAGTGTAAAAGAGGATTTTATGAACAAATTGTGCCGTTGGTTATAGGAGCTGAACCTCAGGGGTGAGAAGAGTATGATGTTACGAAGAACACTATGTAGGAAGTGAAGGACCAAGCAATTCTTCACCAGAAAATCTCTAGCAAAAGTAATTTATCTTGTCTGGAGCCATGATTTCTAGTGTAGCAGTCAGTTATGAGGTACTGGCTTTATCGTGCTCCGGAGACTGCGAAAGCAGAGGCACCAGCAAGGGATCCTGCATAATGACTCTGTAGTTTACAGTTCGGTCTGAAAGTTTAACTATGATGGACAGAAGGAAGATTTTTTTTTAAAGTATCGTTTGCTGTACATGCAGGTTAATGCAGTGTAAGAACAGCCCATGGGATTACAGCCTAGAGGACAGTTTGACATCCCTGTGCTGTATCACTGCAGAAATACAGAAATCAGTGTAGTAAACCTTACAGATACCAAAACAGTGTATGAAAAGCTCTTACTATTCTGAAATTTATCTTCAAACTAAATGGCATGTTCCTGCTGCATTTTTTATGTTGCAATGGTAAAAATGCTTTTGCAACAGTAATGAGAAAGCTGTATCAGTGTTTCCCTTGGTCTTGGGTCCATTATGTCATGTTAGCAACTGTATCATGCTATTCTCTGTTGCTCATGCAGTTCTAATCCTGCTTAATTCACTAGCAGCACTTCGTTTTGTGGACTAAAAAATGTTTGTTTGCAACCTTGAACAACCTTCACTTCTTTTGTGTTTTGCATTGATTTACTTTCCCCTGCCCCACACTCCCCGAGTTCCACTTATATTTATTTACCTCTTGCTGAGGCGAATCTGATGGAGACCTGCATAACCTCAGGATGGGTGAAGAGATTAATTTGTAGCCATGTCTCAATTTTCACTACATACAGGAGAAGCATTTGTTTGCTTTTTTTAGTTATCTACTCTTTCTCTGGTTTTGATCCTAAACTCTATATGAAAAAAAACCCCACAAACTAAAGCAGAATGCATGCAAAAAAAATTGATTGAATTTTCATCTACTTAGTAGTGAGAAATATGTAGTTTGTGTAGTTGCTCAAGTTAAAATGTGTTTTATGGGAGTACCTGTAATTTATAGCATTATATTTTGGGGATACCTGTACGTCTGTTACATTGTTTTAAAGTGAGCTTGTTAGTAATTATAATACGCCTTAGGATGATTGGGTTTTTTTTTAATATGACTGCTGTTGATACTATTAATATCTTCCTTTTACATAATAAATTCGTAATGAGCTATATTTCCCTAATTAGATCACAGAAACTTGGAGGAGTAGACTATGGTTGCTTCATCCAGCTGCATTGCTTTCCTGTTAACAATTTTAAACCATGGGCCTGTGTTGAAGTCCAGGGAAACAGAAAAGTCTCTGAGCTAGACAGACTTCATATTGCACAGGACCTGCCTTAAAGGTTTTGCCCAAATGAGAGTAAAGATGCAGCTTCGTCAACTCATTTTTTTTTCTTCAAATAGTGTAAAAAATGGTGAGGGGCAATAAGATTTTAGTGTCCTTTGGAGGCACACGTGTTCTATCATGTACCTTACTGGGAAGAGACTTAGCAGTAAAACACAATGGGCTAGGTTACATTTCTTTGTGTGAACAGTTGGGTTGTGAAGTCAGGGATCTCACTTACCTTGAGAAAGTCATACATGCTGATTAACAATCAGAATTATCGGAGAATGTATTTTGAAGAATATCTTTCCCTCCTCCCATATATGCAAATGTGTTGCTGGATATTGGAGAGCATTTTATGAAGAACAATTTGCCTCTTTGAAGTTCTTTTTCACAGAGGTGGGTGGTACTACTAACAGTAGAAGGCTTAATGCCTGATGGTAGCAAAGTTCCTGTTTATAGCTCAGGAACTTAAATTATACAATATATTGTTGGAGGTCAGAGGCACTTTCTGATTTAGCATGAGTTATTTATTCTTTCATATGTCTTCTTAATCACTAATTTGCATAGCAAAGGCATTCTCCAGCATGAGCATTTTCAGTACTTAAACCGTGGTATATGTATATGTAGGTATTGAAGGTACTGTTGTGTTATTGGGTAAGGCAACTTAGGAAATACATAATAAGAAAAGTGAACCTCTGAACAGGTTGGTTCACTTGGTGCGTACTGTAGACAGCAAGAGTTAAATGAGTCATCTACATTTTTTATTGCTAATATAAACACTTTAGCAATGCTAATCAGTTGCGCTGATTTTCTGTTTTGATTTTCCTTAATGATTAAGCAAAAGATCTGGAACGCAATCAAGTTTTACACTAGGGGGTTCATGCAAATTATTTTTTTTTTAATTTTAAATTTTGTTAAATGTATCCAGAAGGAAAGTTACTGAAGTTGAGAATAAAAGAAAAAAAGGAAATGTAGTTCATAGTCTGCATAATCAAAGTGACTATTTATGATGAGAGAAATCACTACTTTGTTGAAATTTTTAGCTGAAAATACTGCTGGTTTTGCTGCTTTTTAAGCAACTGCACATTTAGTACTATGTGTGCATGCAGTGTGCATGCAGAGGAACAGTTACAGACCATGAAATGTCTTTCAGCAGCGCTCATTTTTCAAGGGGGATTTAGCAAAACAGGATAAGCTCTGTATCCTCAGATATCTTAAATATGCTAGTTTCATTTTGTGACCTTTTTTATACTGACTTCTGAGGAAGGTATTGTAAAGTAAGACTATTTCATCTCTCTTTTCTTTTCATAAGTCCGTGGACTTTTTTCTCTTAAAATAAAGTTGTTGATGTGATTTGCTTTATTCTGTTGCATAATATTGAAAATAAGAAATTTCTATTTCTAATTTACTTTACTTAAAGTACTTGTATTATTTCAAAACAAACATTTATTAGAAATTATTTGCTTATTATACTACATCTCTCTAGCCACATATTGTTAAAATTTGTCTGAAAATGAGGATATAAGGCTAAATGTTCAGTGGAAAGGAGATATAGTAGCTTAGGTCATTACAAATTACTTATTATCAGTATTCATTCTGGCATTTGGGGATTAGTGGCAGATTGAATTAAAGTGTTTTAGCATGCAAGTTAAAATCATTTGCTTGAAAACGAAGGTAGACTTAGTAAAAATTTTAGGATAATATTTTAGATTTTTATATTACAATAAATTTTTTATTTGCATAATTTTACTGTATTTGGGAGTTGTGCAAGAGACAGAGGAGGGAGTATTTTTGCAAACTGTTTCGTGAATTTAAAGAGGAGTAACAATTCAGGATAACATGTGAGACTTTGTTAACAGCATAAAACAAAGTCATTTAAGCTCTTCCCGTGATTAATTAATTTGTTTGCATGAAAATTATAGATCAGTTAGTAAAAGCACCGTGTCATTTTCTTCAAGTCCTGAGTTCGCATTTCACTCTCGGACAGTATTGTTTATCATCTTGAAGAATTGATAAGGAATATTCCATAATTCATTTATATATTATTACAAAATAAACATCACCACCCCCTGAGTCCTACAGAACATCTTTATATTGCTTTTTGTTCCTCTGACTTGCTTCTCTCCATGTTTCCTGGGTCCTGTAGGAAAGCAGTTTATGGACCAGGTCAAGGTAGTTCCCAGGTGTTGGGGCACAGCCTTTCCCAAGTAGATCCTGGGGATCACCTGGGGTTTGCATGCTCAAGCATTCTTAGGGAAGCCACATAGTGAAATCAAGTGTAATTTTGGAGAAGACCATTTTATGAAAGGCAGTGCTTGAGATAGGGCAGCATCTGGGATTTTTAAGAGGACAGCATAGGCTACAGAAATTGGGGGTAGTGGTGGCAATGGGCAGAGTAGCACAAGCCCTTCCTGTGAGTAAATGAAGTGCAGGATTTCTTATGGTGTGCCGTCAGTTGAATCTTCCTACTCTCTTGTGATTTTGAGAAAATACCAGCCTTTATTTTAAATTGCAGCTTTTTCACTTGGTGTGAACAAACCACCACTAGACAGGCGGAGCCTGGCTGCCTGCATGGGACAGTAGGACCTCTAAAATATTGTTTGTTCGCCAGCTGGCCACCATGCCAGTCATATGCAACTACTCCATTTGTGTTCTTCCACAAGTGGCATGATATTGCTGCTGCTAGGCAAGCAGTGTCTTTATTGAAGTGTCTGTTGCTTTATCTCTCTTATATTGATAATGTATAGATCAATAGTTTTAGCTCCTTTACCTTTTGTATAATATTGTTAAGGTGTTTTAAATATTTTTTTCTTGCAGCCACCTTTTTTGAGAGATGGTTCCTAATTTGAACTCGCTTTTTGACTTCCCTGTCATACTCCTGTACTACTGGATGGGGACAACTTTATCTTTGAATTTAGAAGATCCCAATGTGTGCAGCCACTGGGAAAGGTAATATTTTCTTCTGGAAAATAGATGACATATTCTAACTGTAATAAGTTTGTTTTGTTTTACTTGGCACATTTTAAATTATTTAAGGCTTTTAGTAGAGTACTAAACTGGGGAAAAAAATTCACATTACTGCTTGGGCAAGGAATGTTCGTGGATAAACATAAGACTTTCACACTGGGCTGAAATGCAGTCGTCACTGCACTAGGAGTTAAGATGCAAAGAACTCTACAGTGGCACTAGCAATGTTACACAAGCATCTGGATACAAAAAGTGAATAAAAATAGTTCTTTAATTTAAGTGAAAAGAAGCTTTTGTGTATGCAAAATATAATTAACCATGTTAGAGTTTAGCCAAACTTGTTTATGCTGATTCTTCCTATTCATCATTCACAGAATTTGAATTAATAATCGTTATTTCTTTTTTGTGTGTGCAGTTTGGAGATTTTGGGTTTACAAAAGGCAGATCTTGCCAAACTAACCTGATCACCTTCTATGACAAAATCACTCAACTACTGGATGGGGGAAAGGCTGTGGATGTAGTCTTCTTGGACTTCAGTAAAGCCTTCGACACAGTTTTTCACAGCATTCTGCTGCAGAAACTGTCAGCCTCTGGCCTGGACAGGCGCACACTCTCCTGGGTTGAAAACTGGTTGGATGGCCGGGCCCAGAGAGTGGTGGTCAATGGAGTTAACTCCAGCTGGAGGCCAGTTACAAGTGGGGTTCCTCAGGGCTCAGTACTGGGTCCAGCTCTGTTCAATGTCTTTATCAATGACCTGGATGAAGGCATTGAGTGCACCCTCAGCAAGTTTGCAGATGACACTAAGCTGGGAGGAAGTGTCGATCTGCTGGAGGGTAGGGAGGCTCTGCAAAGGGATCTGAACAGGCTGGACTGCTGGGCCGAGACCAATGGCATGAGGTTTAACAAGGCCAAATGCCGGGTCCTGCACTTGGGGCACAACAACCCTATGCAGCGCTACAGACTGGGGGAAGAGTGGCTGGAGAGCTGCGCGGAAGAAAAGGACCTGGGGGTGCTGGTTGACAGCCGACTGAACATGAGCCAGCAGTGTGCCCAGGTGGCCAAGAAGGCCAATGGCATCTTGGCTTGTATCAGAAATGGCATGACCAGCAGGTCCAGGGAGGTGATTCTCCCTCTGTACTCGGCACTGGTGAGACCACACCTCGAATACTGTGTTCAGTTCTGGACCCCTCACCACAAGAAGGATGTTGAGGCTGTGGAGCGTGTCCAGAGAAGAGCAACAAAGCTGGTGAGGGGGCTGGAGAACAAGTCTTACGAGGAGTGGCTGAGAGAGCTGGGGTTGTTTAGCCTGGAGAAGAGGAGGCTGAGGGGAGACCTTATTACTCTCTACAACTACCTGAAAGGAGGTTGTGGAGAGGAGGGAGCTGGGCTCTTCTCCCAAGTGACAGAGGACAGGACAAGAGGGAATGGCCTGAAGCTCCGTCAGGGGAGGTTCAGGTTGGATATCAGAAAAAAATTCTTCACAGTAAGAGTCATTGGCTCCTGGAACAGGCTGCCCAGGGAGGTGGTCGAGTCACCTTCCCTGGAGGTGTTTAAGGAACGGGTGGATGAAGTGCTTAGGGACATGGTTTAGGGAGTGTTAGGAATGGTTGGACTCGATGATCCAGTGGGTCCTTTCCAACCTTGTGATTCTGTGATTCTGTGATTCTGTGATTCTGTGAAATGCATCCGTTCATTTGGTCCATTTCTTCCACTAGTTTCATGTTAATTGCAAGGGAAACACCACAATGACTAGGAGAGGTAGAGCCGCAAGCATTTTGTTTAGGTCTTTCCTTGTGTAAAGGTTATAGTAGTAAAACCAAGCCTTATGGTGTTGTTATTATTAGAATAATAGAATCATAGAATCACAGAATAAGGGAAGGGACATTAAAGATCATCCAGTTCCAACCCCCCCACCATGGGCAGGGACACCTTCCACTACACCAGTCTGCCCAACCTTGCAGTCTGCCCAACCCATCCAACCTGGCCTTGAACACCTCCAGGAATGGGGCAGCCACAACTTCCCTGGGCAACCTGTGCCAGTGCCCACTCTAATGGTGAAGAAATTCTTCCTTGTGTCTGGTCTAAATATGACCCCTCTCCAGTTTCAAGCCATTGCCCCAGCCCTATCTCTACAATCCTTTGTAAACAGTCCCTCCCCAGCTCTCTTGTAGCCCCTTTCAGGTACTGGAAGGTCGCTATAAGATCTCCTTGGAGCCTTCTATTCTCCAGGCTGAACAGACCCAACTCTTTCAGCCTGTCCTTGTATGGGAGGTGCTCCAGCCCTCTGATCGTCTTTGTAGCCCTCCTCTAGACCCATTCCAACAGCTCCATATCCTTCTTATGTTGAGGATTCCATGACTGGACACAATACTCCAGATGAGGTCTCACAAGAGAGGAATAGAGGGACAATATAATAACAATAACAAAAACAAAACCAAAAACAATAACAATAACAATAACAATAACAGCCTGTGATTGCTCAACTAGTCCCTGAGACAGTCTAATTGTTCACTTGAGGACTTCAATATTTCCTGCCTTTAGTGTAAGCTGTGTTTTATGTTTAATCACTGTGAGTGCTGCTGAGCCACTGTTCATTTCTTTGTGATTGTTATGACTGCATGTTTACAAAGAATATTGAAACTTTTATTTCCTTTTTTAAAAATTCTCTCTGTGGGAAAAAAAATCACTTAAGGGCTTTACAGGAATTTATCTGAGTTTCATTTGAAATATTCAAGTTTCTACTCCTACCATTGATTATAGTTTGGCTTATACAATAATGTGTACGTGAAGTAGTTACCATATTAAATACCTGTTTACTGTATTTAGGCAGACAATGTTACTGGATCCTGCTCTAATATTGTGTATGCTTTTTTTACTGTTTTTATAGGTGAAAGTTATTTTGAAGGATTCTACAATATAGCAAAAACAAAATGGGGAAAACCCCCCAAATATAACTGTTTACATTGCATAATGTGTTTTAAAACAAACTAATCTAAGTCTGCAGAAAGAAAAATATGTCTAGCAAGCATGCCCATTAAGTTGCATGAAGAGTTTTCTAGGATGATTCAATACTTTTGCCTTTTGCAACAGGACTTTATTCCTCTCGCCCCACTACAGCTTTGGAGGCTATGGACTTCAGAGGACAGATTTTACTTTTAGGACATCGCACTTATAATTGGACAGAAAATAATAACAGGACTTCAGTGTATTATTTCTGAAAAAAATAAATGATCCTCTGTTAAAAATTAGCTGATAAATGAATATATGGACTTTAATACTGTATAATTTCAGATTGCTCAATAAACTGTTAGATGGCATAATTTTAATATAATTTTTCAATAATTATTACTTTGTGCTAACATCCACTTAGTATCTAAATACATTGACAGAACTTTCACTGCCAATGAAGATATTTTGCTATGGATACAGCTACAGTTTTTAAAAGAAATTCACACAAAATCCAGTGAGATTTTTCTGTTTTGTATGTTAACGGAAGAAACCCCTTGTTCGCTCTCTTGCCTGGTTTTCCAGCTATCCAGTCATATAAGTAAAATTTTATTGCTATAGGAGAACAGGAATCAAACACTACTTCAATTTGCTGCTTGTTTGCTTTTTTTTTTTTTAAATTTAGGCTTACATTATTTTTCTTTAAATGCCTACTGCTACTGTTTGGACTTGATGGTCACTGATGCAGTGAGATCATCAATGACGTCAAGATCAGAGGCAGCCTGAGCTGCAGTGATCATGGAATGATGGAGTTCAAGGTCTGGAGGGACATGAGAGAGGCGAGGGGTATAGTCAGGTCCTTAAATTTTAGGAAAGCAAAATTCCAGCTCTTCAAGAAATTAATCAGTAGGACCCGCTGGGACGTGGTCCTCATGGTCCAGAACAGAGCTGGCAAATATTTGAGGATGCTTTCCGTACAGCCCAATAGTGCTCAATCCCCAGATGCCAGAAATCAGGCAGGGAAGTGAAGAGACCAGTGTGGCTGAGTCAAAACCTGCTCATCAAACTGAAAGGGAACTGCGCAGGCAGTGCAAGCAGGAACAGGGAGCCTTGAAACAGTATAGGGACACTGCCCAGCTGTGTAAGGGTGAGGTCAGGAAGGCCAAGGTGCAGCTGGAGCTGAACTTGGCAAAGGAAGTGAAGACTTACAAGAAGGGCTTCTACAGGTGTGTCAGCCAGAAAAAGAGAGTTGAAGAAAGTGTACCCCCACTGATGAACAAAAATGGTGACCTCATATCAACAGATGAGGAGAAGGCTGAGGTACTCTACAACATTTTTGCCTCAGTCGTCACTGGCAACTGCTCTGCTCCCCCTGTCCTGGGTCAGTGGACAACAAGGTGGGGACCAGGGGTAAAACCCCTCGCAGTGTAGGGGAAGATCAGGTTTGTGACTACCTGAGGAACCTGAACATATGTAAGTCTATGGGACCTGATGAGATGCATCCTAGAGCCCTGAGGGAATTGGCTGATGTGGTTGCCAAGCTGCTATCCATGATATGTGAAAAGTCATGGCAGTCAGGAGAAGTCCCTGGTGACTGGAAGACGGGCAACATTGGGCCTATTTTTAAAATAGGTGAACCTGGGAACTACCAACCTGTCAGCCTCACCTCTCTGCCTGGGAAGATCATGGAACAGATCCTCTTAGAAGCAATGCTGAAGCACGCGGAAGACAGGAAGATGATTCAAGACTGCAAGCACAGATTCAGCAAGGGCAAATCCTGCCTGACCAGCCAAGTAGCTTTCTATGATGGAGTGACCTTATCAGTGGATGTTGGAAAACCAACAGATGTGATCTATCTGGACTTCTGTAAAGCCTTTGACGCTATCCCCCACAACATCCTTCTCTCTCTATTGGACTGTTCAGTGGATAGGAAGTTGGTTGGATGATCGTATTCAGAGAGTAGTGGTCAAATGCTCAATGTCCGGATGGAGATCTGTGAAAAGTGGTCTCCCTCAGAAGACTGTACTGGGACCAGTGCTATTTAATATTTTCATCAATGATACAGAAAGCAAGAATGAGTGCACCTTTAGCAAGTTTGCAGATGACACCAAGCTCAGTGGTGCACCAGAGGGACAGGATATCATCCAGAGAGACCTGGACTATCTGGAGAAGTGGGCCTGTGTGAACTTCACAAGGTTCAGCAAGGCCAAGTTCAAGGTCCTGCACCTGGGTTAGGTGCAATCCACAGTTTCAGTACAGGATTTGGGTTGATGTGATTGAAAACAACCTTGCTGAGAAAGTCTTGCGGGTGCTGGTTGATGAGAAGCTTGACATGAGTGGAGGTGTCCCTGCCCATGGCAGGGGCATCGAAACTAGATGATCTTTAAGGTCCCTTCTAAGCCAAACCATTCTATGATTCTATGAGTTAACGATGTGTGCTTGCAGTCCAGAAGGCCTGCCGTATCCTGGGCGGCATCAGAGGAAGTATTGCAAGCAGGTCAAGGGAGGTGATCCTCCTCCTCTACTCCTCTCTTGTGAGAACCCACCTGGAATATTGTGTACAGTTCTGGAATCTCCAGCATAAGAAGAGTATGGAACTGTTGGAACAGATCTGGAGGAAGGCCACAAAGATGATCAGAGGGCTGGAGCATCTCCCATACGAGGCCAGGCTGAGAGAGTTGGGGTGGTTCAGCCTGGAGAAGAGAAGGCTCTGAGGAGACCTTACAGCAGCCTTTTGTACATGAAAGGGAGTGTACAAGAAAGCTGAGGAGGGACTTTTTGCAAGGGCATGTAGTGATAGGATGAGAGGGAATGGCTTTAAATTGGAAGGGCAAAGATTTAGAATAGGAAGAAATTTTTCACACTGAAGGTGGTGAGACACTGGAAGAAGTTGCCCAGGGTAGTTATGGATGCCCCTTCCCTGGAAGCATTCAAGGCCAGGTTGGATGGGGCCTTGAGCAGCCTGGTTTGGTGGCACGTGTCCCTGCCCATGGCTAGGCGGTTGGAACTAGATTACCTTTAAGGTCCCTTCCAACCTGAACTGTTCTATCATTCTATTCAATCAAAGTTATTACACAATAGAGGCATGATGACTTTTCACGTGTGTTTTTCTTTGTTTGGTGGAAGAAAAGCCTTTCAATTGTTATCTTCTGTTTTATAAAGTTAGCTTTTTCATATTTTAACTTGAACTTCCTGCGAGTTTTTGTTGAACGTGAGAATTTTGTTATGTTTATCCCTTTCTGTACCAGGACTTATTTAAATCAGACTGTATTATAAAGGACTTGCTTGATAATCTGTCTGCTTTCTCTCTCTCCTCAGTTATTCGGTTACAGTGCAAGAGTCATATCCACACCCTTTTGATCAAATTTACTACACCAGTTGTACTGACATCCTGAACTGGTTTAAGTGCACACGACACAGGTGATGTATAATTCTTGCTATTGTCAAACTGCTGATATGGTAGATATTTGTAAAGATTTTGTGTCAGTCAAAATCAAGCATTATATGTAGGATATTTTAGCTATATTGACTACCCTAACTGCTATGGTCTGTGTCAACTGGAAAATGTTTGTCCAAGGATGTCTCATATGTTTTAGTAGCAAGTCAGGGTGTATCATCCCATGGAGTGCTAGCAGAAAATGAACAGGCTGGGAAAAAGCATGCAATACACAAAATTAAAATCCTCAGACCTTGAAAAGTGCATTTGTTGGGAAAAGTCATGAGAGGCTCCTTGCTGCTTGCAACGTTATGTTCTGGGGAAAGTGTGCACTACTTGAAAGGAAAATAGAGACTTGTTAAAGGAAACTTCTTGTGCTTACAGAAAGTAAGCAAGATATGAATGCTGAAAAACTGGTGGCAGCTGTAAAAAGCATTTTCCTCAGAACAATATGCCCATAAGTAAGAACCAGTAGCAGTCAGAAAGGCTTCCTAGGGCGCAGCACCTGTAGAAGACAGATCAGTACAGGTAATACATAAAAAGCAGATACTGAGTTCAAAGGGAGATTACACTTTGCTTATTTATAACACCACTTACATAGAAGCAGTTCTTTGCTGGGAATTCAGACTGTCTCAGGTGTTGTGAGGATGTATTTCCTGCTTACTGGAGTTTGTGGTCAGCAGCCAGGAGAGTCAAAGCAGGGAGACTTACAGACACAGTGAGGAGCAGAGAGGAGAGAGTGGTGGGAGAACCTTCTGATAAATACTACTTGCTTGTGTCAGAAGGAACCTGTATTATCTGCAGATCTCAACTGGTTTATGTGCTGGTTTCACATTTTGTGGCTCACCACTGCCTGGCAGGGATGCATTTTGCAAAACACAGCTGCCCACCTGGCAAGAGACGTACAGCCCTGCTGGCTGTGCAGAGGGTTCAAACTCTCCCTGAGCCCTCATGTCTTTTGCCTTAACCAGAACTGCTCTTCTTATGACATCTCTGCCCCTGGAAAACTGACTCGTCCTCGGGAGCATGGTTCCCAGAAGACTTTCCTTTGGAAACTAATAGCTGTAATGATCCAGCAAACTGATTTGTGTTGGCAGCCTTTAGCCTTCTTAGAAGATGCAAATTGCTAAAGAAGTGATACTTCAGTTTGCATATTAGTTAAGGAGTCAACATCCTTTTTTCCTGCTCTCTGGCAACCCTTGTACACAGGGCTTGTTAGGGACCACTTGAACTCAGCCACAGATAAATCAAGGTCTCTTTGAGCTTTTTTTCTTTCCTCTTCATGGCACTCGAATGATTTTTAGTATGTGTAAGAATATATATTATTTTGTTTCTGAACCGTGAATTGTATGTAACAACCAGTCATTCTTTTCTTCAGGATCAGTTACCGTACTGCTTACAGACATGGTGAAAAAACAATGTACAGACGTAAATCTCAGTGCTGCCCTGGATTTTATGAAAGCAGGGAAATGTGTGTCCGTAAGTTTAGCTTCTTTTTGCTTTGAAATTCCATACATTTATCATGATGCTTGTTTGACTCCCTTTCGATAGGCAGCTTGTGGAATCTGAGTCACATGGGCTCAGTTATTCATCAGTGGTGCACGTGCTCATGTTGAAGTCAATTGCTGTTGTGCATATGCAAATGACAGGATAATTGGATCTCAGATGTCTAAGCAATCGGCCTTAATGTGGTGCTAACTAATGATCATATGGAAAATTCAGAACACGAGTGTCAGTGCGTTTTCCAACACAGTAAATAAATATGAGATTCAAAACCTGATGGGAGGTAGTGTAGGTCCTGGTTGACCCCCATGCTTAGCCTCCTTTGCTGATATAGAGATCTGGAAAAACTGATGGTCGCTGATGTAGCACATGCCCCTGTCTCCACATCTTCCTAAATCTAAAGAGAAGAGAGCTGTCCAGAGCCTGTTGGTGGCCTTGGCTCAGCCCTTTTTCTATCTATTGTTCAGCCATGTGCAGACCTAGAGAGGTCTGATGCTTAAAATGATGTGCATTCAAGAGCATAGCAGGAAGACAAAGGGAAAATAGAGATGTTAATCCAGAATCCTGGAAGTGTATGGTTAGTAGTTTAACATAATATTGTTCAAAGTCATGTAGTCGGTTAGGTGTTGGCAGGACTGACAGCAGTGAACTTGTGATAGGTAGGCAGTTGTGAAGGATTGCATGTCCTTGGTGACTGGCAAATGTGTAGGGCTAAAAATTAAATTAATTCAATAGTATTTCAAATCATTTGTCCCTGTGAATGTACATGTGCAGCATTGACTGCAACAGTAAATTTTCCAGAACTCAGGAAACCAAATCTCTTCATGTTTTCATCTCCTGAAAAAAATGGACTTTTCAGGGGCAGTCTTTTATCTGTAATGTCATTTGTGATGTTGACGTGTGTGTATACTTCTATTAAATTTAGGAGACAGAAAGGGCATGCATTATAGTGAAAAACAGTTATATCCTTTCCTTAGCTTTCTTTAGCTCTTCTAGTAATGAGATTTAAAAATCCTGCAGAACCTTAATGAACTATGTCAAATGGACAGAGGTTGTATTGCTTCTGGGCTCTGTAAGAGGTGATTGCCCTGTAAGAGCAGACTGGAGAGGGCCTGGAGCCTCTGGACTGTGGAGTTATCCTCAGGCTTGCTGACGAGTTTCTGAACAGGCAAATGAATGGCAAGCATTGCCAGGAGAAAAAGGTGAAAAAAACAGCTTGTTGGAAAAGCTGCAGTGTGTGAGCTGTTTTGGCAGCTGCTTTGGCTCCTCTTGTATGATCGTCTGCATCATGTCCCTGAGTCAAACCCTGACTTGGATGGTCTGTGTGGCGAGCTTACCAGCGTGCTCCCTCTACCCCAGAGCAGGACCTGGACCGAAGTATGTACGAAAGGCTGGCTCTGTAACAGCACATTTTCAAACTGACTCTCTAAGGCACACTCCTTAAGAGGTGTTCTTTTCTCAGCTGAGGATGAGAAAAGTGAAGATATGTTCATTGCTTTATTGTCTGCCTTACGGCTACAATGACAGTGGTGGAGCCTAGCTCTTGAAGGTATGGAGGAGCTTGACCAGGAAAATGTTATGTGAAATAAAGGATAACAAGAGATTTGTCATCGACAGTGGATTTTGTAGCCTGGTTTAGGACACAGCAGTGTGGTGAATAAGTCTTTGGCCTTTACTGATAAATTAAAGTCTGAAAATCAATGTCAGTTCATATGTTAGATTTACTTCTTCAATGCAAATGCAAAATAGTGTCTTAATTTGTGCCTTTCTGCTTGTTGTGAGGTGCATACTGGAAGTGACCAATAGGATTTCCTTCTGTCCCTGGAAAATTACTCCATGTGAATGTCATAAGACACCATGTTACCCTACTTTATATTTTTGTTTTAAAGTATAGAATTTGAAAATGTAGCAGTAAGATATTTGATTTAAAGTGTTTTCTGCACATGAAAAAGCAAGGTCAAAATGGTATTTTCAAGAAACAACTTTTTAAAAAATGGGTCTATCTAAGAGCAGATTGGCAATCTTTTTTAACCTTTTTGGTTTTAATGTGTTACACTTACAAGAGTCAGTTTCTAACTACATTTGGTTATTATACAGCATATTTGAATTATCATATTTAATTGTTTTATTAAGTAGTGTACTTTTAAAGTATGTAACAGTTTGGTCACATGAGAATTTTGATGATGAGTCTCTTATGTGACTATAGCTTTTAGTTATAGTATATGTAGTAAGTTCATTCTATATTATCATAGTAATACTCAGATCCTAATAAATGCAGGTCGCGTTGGATGTACTGATTTTTTACTGTTATTACATAAAATGATGCCAAATGCTGATATTCAGGATGTGTCTGCTCTGACTTTTGAAGCAATTTTAGATTGCCTCAGACTTCAAATTATGTAAAAATAAAGATTCTTTAGTGGCGTTAACTTTGCATTTATTTGATTCTGTGATGGTTGACCCTGGAAGGACCTTCAGTCCTCATGATTTTCAGTTGTAGCTGAGGATTCAGGGCCAAGGAGGAGCTCAGTAATTACTAGAATGTAGCAAATATTTCAGGCTTTCCTTTGTTTCAGTCAGCTTGCTTCATAGTGAACTTGTACATACTAGAGTAGATAATGCCTGCCTACACTGCAATAACACTGTGTCATCCAGTTTAACTCACAAAGCAAGTGTGATGCTGTCAGCTGAGATCAAATGGTAAGAGACAGTGATATGAGGAGGACTCTTCTCCTGTGTCGTCACAGCAGAACGATCACTGGCAGAAAGCCCAAACAAAATCTTTTTCTGCAAGAAAATGGCAACCGCATTGAAAAGCACCACACAGGTACCTCCCCCTTTTTAATATGCGAAGATAGAAGAGAGTCAAAGCCATTTGAAGTGTTGCTGTGTTGTTGCTGCTCAACAATGCACACAGCGTTTCCATATGTATATGTAAAAATCTATGAATATATACATGAGGATATATGTACAGAAACGGGCCTTTTTATCATTCATATGGAAATTTATTTGTTTGGTTTTGTCCAAATTAAAAATAACTGTTGTGCTGTCAACTGTCTAAGCTGGTACAGAATTTTAGCATCCTATTCATTTGACTGATGCCATTGATAGGAAGGCAACAGATATCTACTTCTAGTGTGACTGTTGAGAGACTCAGATACCTGTCTTTCCAATGTTTCAGAGGTTGTTGAAATGATACTACATTTATACCACTACTGGTAACAAACAAAGTCATCGGGTGATTATTTTTGCTCTTAAACCATGTATCTTACTTCATAACTGAGTATCACTTTAATAGCAACTAGTCATCAAGCATAGGTAAAAAAGATTAACTGAAGGATGTGTCGTAGCATACAGTATGGAAGTGATAATTTATTTGACAAAGACACTTTTATAATGTAGTTTAAGGGATATGAGAATTTTATTTTGTACAGTAAGTGCTGAGGGACCTTATTTAATTAATTTTGAAGAAGTTGAAGTTGAACCTTGTGGAATATGTAGAAGTGGTTTTTTTCTGTTTCTAATTTGAAATGGTTTGTGCATTTAATTCACAAAATTTTGAGAACTTTAAGAGCTAAAGAAGATTTGGGTTTGGGGTTGGGGTTTTTGGTTTGAGGTTGGTTTTAGTGTTTTTTTTTATTTGTTGGTTTTGTAAAGGATATATTTTTTAAATTTGTTCTTTTCAAAGACTAGGTATCCAAATCAGGATAGAGTGGTATTAGAAGAAATGCTAAGCATGAAACACAGTCAGGCATGTTGTAAGACTTCTTTTGTTGGAAATCATTTATCTGAAAGAAATGATACAGAAATCTATTTACAACTTAAAAGCAGGCCTAGTTCAGCTTTTACTTAGGTCTTCCTAATATAAATTCTCTGTAAAGTTGATAGGAATTTTGTAATAGAATTCAGGTATGAAAACTCATGAAATCAGGTATGATTTCAGGTATCTGCTATTTTGATGATGTTAATCATATGTTTAAAAGGTGGAAGTCTAATTCCAGAGCCATAACTGATTACCCCAGCCATTTATTTATATGCAAATTATAATTAAAACCAAAACATTTCAAGCTTTGTTTATGTTAGTTGATTTATACCTGGCTTTTCAAAATAAAAACTAACAAATTCTAGAATCCATGCATAACTTTTCATTAAAGATAAATATATCTTTCTTCAAATATTATCACTGGAAATTCTTCAGTATCCTGTTTTATCATCTGATAGTGCAATGCACAGCTGTCTAAATGTTATCTGTTTTGACTAATGAAATCATTTCATGTCACTTGCTTAGTCACAGAGAACAGATTCATAAAATGCCATTCAGAAATTTCAACTCTATCATGTTCCACCTTTCATATATACTCTAGTTCAGAAACTGGAGTCTTATGACACATGGGAGTTACTCCACTCAGCTATAATATTTCTGTAGGTATAGCAATGGAGGAGTAATCTGTGTTTGCATCGTAGAGGGTATTCTGGAGCCCATCAGCGTAGGAGTAGTCATTTAAATTGCAATCTTCTCTTGATCTGGAGGACGGTCTCCCTCTCTTTCTTGATAGCAGTCTGAGACGTGATCAGTGTTTGAAAGTGGCAGCTTGGCCTAAAAATGTATTGTATAGTCTATGCCTCCAGCCAGATTGGCGCATTCCTCCTGATAAGAGGTCCCCTCTTGAAGCCGTGGTGCTAAGGCATGTCAGCAAGCATGTTGGCATTGCCTTACATTGCTTTCAGCTTGCTGTACTGATGGTGTTGATGGCCTGGGTGGATTACACGTCTTTACGCATAGATTTCCCTTGCTGAGCTTTCTCAGCAAGACATGGCCCTTTAGCTGGTTACGGAAGTGTCAGTGCCTGCAACTGAGGTGGCAGCACAGCTCAAGCAGCTTAGCGGACTTGTGTCCAGGGAACGGGACAGCTCCTTCCATGGTGCAGAGAGGGATGCTGCAGGAAATTGCACACATGGCAACAGACATTTTGTAGCTACTTCAAGCTCCCTGATAATCTATAATCATAAAGAGTGAATCCATCTTTTCTTACTTAAGGAAATGAGAGGATTTTGGTACACTGAAACAGATGTCTAAGTTGTTCAAGGCAAGATTTTAGAAAATATTTTGAAGAAAGCAATAAGACACAAGAGAAGGGAAATAAGATGTAAAAGGAGATATGCAAGAGTAAGTGCAGATTGCTTTTCATATGATAATTATATTATAGAATCATAGAATTATTTGGGTTGGAAAAGACCATAAAGATCATCTAATTCCAGCCCCCCTGCCATGGGCCGGGGTGCATTCCACTAGATCAGGTTGCTCAAAGCCTCATCCAACCTGGCCTTGAACACCTCCAGGGATGAGGCATCCACAAATTGCCTCACCATCCTCACAGTAAAAACCTTCTGCCTAATGTCTAATCTAAATCTCCCCTCTTTCAGCTTAAAACTGTTTCCCCTTGTCCTGTCCCTGCACTTCCTGATAAACAGCCCCTCCTATCTTTCCTGTAGGCCTCCTTTAAGTACTGGAAGGCTCCTATTAGGTCTCCCCAGAGCCATCTCTTCTCTAGGGTGAACAACCCCAACTCTCTCAGCCTGTTCTTGTATGCGAGGTGCTCCAGCCCTCTGATCATCTTCGTGGCCCTCCTCTGGATTGGTTCTAATAGATCCATGTCCTTCCTGCGATGAGGACTCCTAGAAGGGGGAGAATCACCTCCCTTGACCCGTTGGTCACACTTCTTCTCATGCAGCCCAGGATCTGGTTAGCTTTCTGGGCTGCAACCAACACCCCGAAGTCCTTGCTCTCAATCCATTCTTTGCCCAGCCTGTATTTGTGCTTGTAATTGCCCTAATGGAGGTGCAGGACCTTGCACTTGCCCTTGTTAAAATTCATGAGGTTTGCACAGGCCCACCTCTGAAGCCTGTCAGGGTCCCTCTGCAAGACATTCCTTCCCTCCAGCGTGTCAACAGCACCACACAGCTTGGTGTCGTAGAGGGTGCACTCAATCCCACTGTCCATGTCTCCAACAAAAATGTTAAACACCAATGGTCCCAATACTGACCCCAGAGGAACACCACCCATCACTTGTCTCCTCTTCGACATTGAGCGATTAACCATGACTCTTTGTGTGCGACCATCCAGCCACAGAGTGGTCTATCCATCAAATCCATGTCGTTACAGTTTAGAGACAATAACATCATGTGGGACAGTGTTGAATGCTTTGCGCGTGTCCAGGTAGATTCTATCAATCACTCTTCTCTCATCCACCAGCGCTGTAGCCCCAACGTCGAAAGCCACCAAATTTTTCAGGCACAATTTTCCCTTAGTGAAGCCATGTTGATTGTCACGAACCACCTCCTTATTTTCCATGTGCCTCATGGAAAGAGTTTTCAGTAGGATCTGCTCCATGATCTTGCTGGGCACAGACTGACTGGCCTGTAGTTCCCTTGGTCTTCCTTATTTTTTTCATTTTTTTTACAAATGGGAGTTATGTTTCTCCTTTTCCAGTCAGTGGGAACCTCATCGAACTCCCATGACTTCTCAGATATGATGGATAGTGGCTCAGCAACTTCATCCGCTAGTTCCCTCAAGACCCACAGATGCATCTCATAAGGTCCCTTGGGCTTGTGCATCTTCAGGTTCCTTAGAAGGTTTTGCACCTGCTCCTCTCCTACAGTGGGCAATTTTTCACTCTTCTAGTCCCTGTCTTTGCCATCTGTGAAAAGAAAAAGTTTCAAATTAAAGCTCTGTTTTGATATAACCCTTAACTGTAGGAATATATGCTTGCAAATTTCAAGCAGCTCTGCTTAGCACTTGCAATAAAGGCTGTAGTGATTCACATGGTTTATTTCTCATGCCTCACTTTAATAATCATCAGTGTTTTGTTGTGCTTCATTTGAACTGCGCAACCATTGAGAAAAATCAATATTAAAATCCTGATGTGTTGCAAATTGTATTTCATCCATGCTGTTGCAAGAGAACCCATGTTTTTATGCGTGCAGAAGTTCCCCTCTTTTTCTTGGTGTGAGAGTTTGCTTCAGAGAATCACAAGGTGGTTGAGGCTGGAAGGGATGTGTGGAAGGCATGTTGTCCAGCTTCTCTTCTCAGGCACATGGACCTACCGCCTCTTGCCCAGGATCATGTTCAGACGGGTTTGCAACCTATGTTAAACTATGATACTTTTTTAATCAAATGTGGACAACTTTTTCTCCTTGTTAAATGCAGAAGTGTTTGAGTAGCACAAATATGGTTTTATTGGAGCCTTAAAACTTAGGAGAAATAGAAGAAAGTGAAGTAAGAAAATGTATTTTCAAGATATGCCATCAGACATTAATACAGTAATGTTTATTTTGCTTTTAAAAGATATTTAGACATGAAAGATCTGGATTAGAAATAAGTTTAAAATATTTTTTCCTAGTGCTAGGAGTTTTTCTTTAATTCTTTTTTTATCTCCTTCTCTGACAGCTCATTGTGCTGACAAATGCGTCCATGGTCGTTGTATTGCTCCAAACACCTGTCAGTGTGAGCCTGGCTGGGGAGGACCCAACTGCTCCAGTGGTGAGTTTTCACCTGCTTCTGCCTGTCTTGTGCTCTTTCCTCAGTGTTGTCCTCTGTTTTCAGCTGATTATCATCAATCCCATGCTTGGACTCCTGCTCACTAGTCAGGAGGTAGTTCTGGTTTATCAAGTTGCTCTACATGACTTGATTTTTCTTCGTTTACTTGCAAATAGTGCTACTTTATATGACTAAATGTCATGAGTGGTTTTGTGCTTACAATCATGCTGGATAATACAGAACTCAGTATCTGAAGTAAAGTAGATAGTATTTAACTATAAGAAAATCTCTGAATGTTTTAATTTCCTAACGTGTAAAGAATGACACTGACAGGTCATGTTTAAAACCTGTAAGCAAGGCCTTCCTCACAATGCTATCCTTCTCTTTTGCTCTTCCAGTAACTTCCCCTTCTACCCCCACTCCCTGCCTCTGCGTTCCTCTCTTGCATTGCTAGTTGTTCCCAGTCTGCTCAGTTTCTTTACGTTTTAGTCTCTCTTACTAGTCAAGTTTTTTTCAACTTTCCTCTCCTTCCCCTTTGTTGTGACATCGCGTGCAGGAGATGAGGAGAGCAAGAGAGGACTATCGAGGGGACATGTAGCAGGAGGCAGGGGCAGGTTGGCACCTTTCCTGCTTGGCATGAGAGTGCAGTCACATGCAACCCAGCAAGCAGGTGGTCAAGCTTAATAAAGAAATTATGAACATCAAGGCAAGCACAGGTTTTATGTAAGAACATAGCGAAATGTCAAAACGAAAATGAATTAGAAGAATAATATTAGGTCATGACCTTTTGAGTCACTGTTTTCTAGACTACTTGCATGTAAAACCAGGCACTGCAGGCTGCAGTAAGGCAATAAGGTCTTGTCAGAGGGCAGAAATCCCTCAGTGGCAGGGCTGGAGTGTTTGTGCAGTATCCATTCCTCTGTCAAAGATAATAGTCTCTGCAAACTGTTAATTGTTTTTCTTCCCTTAGATTGAAATTGAGTTTCTGAGAGTAATTCTTGGGGGTTTTTATTCATTACAATTTGTTGTTTATTCCATCTTTCTGTTCCGCTTTCTAAGATCTTTGGAAATGTAATGTTTAGGCTAACGTTACAATCATGTACTTCATTACAATCAACTTCAAACACTGCTAATGTCTGTCCATTTGAAAGTGCTGGACATATTCTAGTCAACAATTAAAAACCATTTCTATAATTTAAATTTAACAGACCATACAAAATTCTAATTCATAAACCAGAGAATGATGCCTTGCAAAGATATTATGCTGCTACTTTGCTTGGTTTGGGATTCCTATAAAAATAAACACTGTGAAAAACCTAGATCATCGGTAGGACAAAAATAATACGGTTGTATTTTTACCCTCTTTTTTTCCACTTGACAAAAGCAGTTCTTTTTTTCTAAACAAGGTGCTAGAGTGACTCTGTGTCTGGAGCTGATCTGTTGTTCAGACAGCATATTTTGCGAAACTGGAGCAAAAGAGAGTGAATAAAAATAAGTAATAGCAAATTACATGAGAAAGAACCATTTAAAAGTTATTACATCAGTTTTACAGTCTTTGTATATATTTACATGTGAATCTTTTCATAAACAGCGTTAAAGAAGTTTCACATAAAGCATAAAACTGAAAGGGTTAGCAATGCAATTTTAGTATAATACTGACCACAGTCCAGAGTGCTAGATTAAATCTAGAGTGTTAGTCAAAAGAAATTGTCAACAAAAATGTTAGCTTTCTTTCTGAAAGCTTATTATCCAGTTGTTCTGTAACTAATCAAAGATGCAGGAGAAACATGTATCACTAGACAAGTTAGAGTGGGAAAATACTGTTATTTAATGAGATTTTGAAGTTCAGTACTCAGTGAATGGGCAGTTTAGGTGAGACAGGAACCTCTAAGCTGTCTTTGGAAATAATCCTTCTTCTCATAGGATTTTCTAGCGTCCATTTCCTTTACCTGTCCACTTTGAATACACGTGCAGCTTTTTTCCTCTGCTTCTTCTGCACTTGGTGGCCTTTGATTGCTTGTCACAGCAGTCTCAATAGCAAAAATACTTTCTGGTGTAAGCACAACAGGCCAAAGCTGAAGGAGCTTCTGTTCATATACCTTTGAACGGTGTGATCTCTGGAAGGTTGGTGATCCTCTAAAAGCTTCTGCATGGTGCGAAAGCTAAATGTAACTGCCAAAATTTGTTTCAGATCATTAGTGTAGTCCTAGGAGAAGCGGGGTAGGCTGAGAAAGAGAATATTTGTCTGCATATGCTACGGGACATGAGTTTTGCAATTTATCCCATTCGATTTGGATACATTTGAGAAAAATGTTGAATTACTTCAGATCAAATGGAATTGAATAGCAGTGGATGGTGTTGGAAAGACAGTAGTGATAGAGTTTCAGCTTTCTGGCACTGAATTTTATTGTTGCTTGCCCTGTGTAGAAGATTTTCATATTTTGCCTTTAGCTACATTTTCTGCATGATCCCCAACTTGATTAGTTTTAGTAACAGAAAGGTATAGTCAGGTAAAACAGATTTCTTAAAAATAATTATTTTGTTGATGCGGTTAAGCAATTTATTCAAGAAAAATACATATAAATTGTCATGCTGTAATAATGTCTAATGTATAAAGGTTTTAACTATGTAAATACTTAACTGAATAAAGGAGAAGGGCCAAGAATTAGAAGGCAGGCCAGTATTTTTTTAATGCAGACACTCAGGGATGTAATGTTTACTGATGACCAGATGAAATACTGTGACTCATAGGGAGAGATTATCCACAGAAGTGTGAGATAGTGGGCAAACTTCCAGATTTAGTAACCTGTTCATTTTCATGGACGCAAATGTGTCAGATGCAACTGTTCTACCTGGGCACTGAACTTTCTGTAAAACTGCAGGAATAAATTTTTTCTTCCAAAGTACTAGCCTTTCTCTGTTAGGATTGATTATTTTCCTTACAAAGGAATTTCATCTGTAAGTGTCCGAGAACAGAGTTAGTCCTATTGCAAAGCCAGTCCACCTGCCAACCACCGGCTTGATTGTGTCTGTTGTTTCTCAGTTGTATTTACCCAGTGCATTTAAAGTAAATTATTAAACTAATTCCTAAATGCTGTAATGTTCTCTCCAAAAATGACGGACTGATTACATGGACTAAATTTGTGTGTTGTGTAGCAACAGCTGAATCAGCAAGCTTCCTCCCCTGTCTTTTCATATCAGTATGTGCTATGGCCTAATAGCCTCTCTAGGGAATAAACTTTCTGGGAGACTTCCCATTTCCTTTTGTAGCAACCACTAACTCCTTTTTGTGACAAAGCTTATCCAATTCCTGATAGCCTAGGTCAGTGACTGCTTTCAGTTTATGCAGAATAGTGATAAAGATTTAATTAGACTACTGATGCTGTGTTCTTTCAGTGCTTAATTCTAGTCCAACCCATAACTCTCCTCTCCATCACATTCTCTGTCTTTCTGAGAACCTTACATCCCAAGTGAGAGGAAAATAGAATTTCATGTATTCTTCTGTGAGTAAAATTTGAATCGTTGTCTTGGAATTTGGGTAATTAAGTAATATCTCCTTGGGAAACATTTCCCGTGTTAGATGTATATTTCCTTCTGGCCTTTTCTTTTAGTTAAAGGAAACATACTGTTAAGCAGCATTTGCTTGCAGTGAATTTCGGTGGGAGGTTGTGGAGGAGATGATGATAATGTACTTATATCCGAAAAGAAATACTACTTGGAATAAGTTATCAGTCGTTTGCAGAACACTTCCATTATGGTTAGAGAGATGGCAGTCATGGGAAATAAGTTATCATAATAAAGAATTATTGACTGAACACAGTGTTCAGGTCAAAGATAAATCAGGCTGAGGACAGGGATAAGATTTAGAAAATAAAGGACACAGTGGTAAAAATAGATGTGTTTGTGGATTAAAAATGAAAAAAGATAGGTTTTATTGAAAATCAAACTAACCAACCCTTCTCCTCCCAAACTAGATTATTGTTTATATCAAATTTTTAAGTTCCATGTCTCATTGGATTGTTACATTTTAACAGCGTTTTGACTACAGGTTGTGTGCAAAGCAGTCTTCTGTAAAAGTTGCTACATGTAGTGGTATTTGGCTGTCTAGATGTGAAGATCAAACCGTGTTTTACGTTTGTATATTATGCGGTTTTCCTCTTTAATGCTCACAAACTTGCAACAGTATTTGCTAAAATGCATGATATATGGACCTGATTGTCAGTTTTGAATGTGCGTGCAAGGTAGATAAACATGCAGCCTAACATGGAGCCCCACTAAGCAATCAGGACATCCACTTTGTTTTTCTTCTCATGCCTAGTAGTCCACAAATAATTCCTTCAAAATCAATAGGACACTTTCTGAATAAGCTGGAGCAGGGGCAGAAGACCAAAATCAATATTACACTGACCCATCTACAAAGGTTATAGCCTTTGTCATCCCCCAGCGGGCCTGAGTAGTGAAGCAAAAAGGGAATGACATGGGTTTGGTTTATGACGAGTATGGTAGGATTATTTGTGGAAAAGTGAAAAGGCATTTTCTATTTTTATTGTATTTAAGTAATCTGAGATTTATTTGAATCACTGGATTTTAATTTGTAATTTGATTCTGTTGGTAATTAATAAGAGTTCTATTGGGACTATAGTCTGAGGCTGTGGATGTAGAACAAATGGCACTAGAGCATAATATGGCTTAAGGGTTTTATAAAGCATGAGGAAAGAACTGGCTTTTTCCTTAATATGTTATGATGAATGTGTAAAGCTGGCATCTCAGATAAACATCTTCTTACCTTTAAATGCACTTGTTAGGGAAATTTTTAAGGTACAGTAGCTCTGCTCCTGTCAGATTTCCCTTACTGTGATGGGTGCCTGTGAAGTTCACAGATTCCATGAAAATCTCACTGTTTTCTTCATGGGACTCAGCAGATGCACGGTATGGCAGAAACTGGATCCCTTGGCATAGCTTGTGTGGGACGCTCACGTGAGTTACAGGCATTGCCAGCTTCTCAGCGGAGCTCATAATTTCCATTAACCCTGCAGAGGTGGATATGTGACTATTTTCCACAGATGCTGTTGCACCTCGAGTGAAACAGACCTGTTGTTGCGAGTACTGGGCAAGGTGCCTGGCAGCATCTTGTACATACTAATGACATAGCTTGTTAATCTTGATTTGAGTTTCTTTGACCAAGGCTTAGCTTTTTTTTTTTGTTTGTTTGTTGGCGAGATATGCTTAGAAAGCTAGGTCATCCTTAAGTTTTCCAAGCCATTCAACTGGCTGTAGAAATAGGTTCCAGTTTTAACCACATGCTCATGGCAGAAAGGCTAGATTCACAGGATTGAGAAACTGCTAGGCACACAAATGAAACTGCAGAGTATCCTGACAGAGAGCTGTTTGCTTTTATGGAAAATGCAGAGAAATAGCTCGTTCAAGTAATGCAGATCTACCTCCTGGTCTGGCTCCCAAATGGTCACATGCATCCTGTCAGCAAAAGTGAGAGGAAGTCATAAACAGTCTTAAATTTAAGACTTTTCTTATCATGTGCGTCTTCACCATGCTGTTCACACCCTTAATTCTGTAATTATTACTTCTGTAATTCCCCTAACTGACTTTTCCTCTGTTTAGCCAGTTGAACTCTTTTGCTTTCTTCTCTAACAAGGCTGAATATCTTTGGGCTGAGAAACTAACCCATGAGCAAGTTAGATCATGGCTGCTAGGGAAAACAGGTATTAATGGAAGCTGCCATCACCTTCATTGTCGACAGAGTCACTGTAGCATCACCATAGCAGGTCGTATCAAAATTTCCAGGGCTATATAACAGCTGTGTTTTTCTAGAGTTCAATATAACAATGTATTTGAAATTACATTTTTCTGATGCCTAGTACAATTTCTGTCATATAAAGCATTTTAGTTTTGAAGTTCTATGGAAGTTAATAGATTGTATTGAAAAGAGTCAGCATTTTGCTGAATTACAGTTCCAATCTTTAAGCAAAAGCAGAAACAAAAATATGTTTTCTACAAAACTGAGTTATTAAATTTAATTAATGTTGAGATTCACTAAAGAAAGGCATTACAGGAAATAGTGATAGTTTTATTGATTTGTAAATACTTTCTGGATCATCAAAGCTTTTCATTTCTGATTTTCACCAATTTTTGAAGTCAATATATTTCTGGTATTTATGTTAGTTGATTTCTTGAATAATATCTGTGTTATTTTTTTTTTCTAGCAACAGAACAAAAGTATTTTTAGTATTATCTTAATTGCAAACTGCCTTGAATATTGGTGGACTTGTGCGTTGTCAGTGGCTCACTTAGCAGGTTTTCAAGGATGTGAAGGATAACATTTGTTGCTAATTTAAAAATTAAGATGAGCATCGGTTATTGCAAAGAAGTAAAAAGACTAATTTATGGTCCTGCAAGGAGATTTGTGCAAAATCAAAGTTGTGGACAACAGTCCGTCTTACACAGTACAACCAAACTCTCATAATTGTGTAATTTTTCCTTTAATAGTGATTATTTTTAACACATTTTGTCTCAGTAATAGGATAAAAATGAACACCAAGAGCCATCTCTGTGAGTTTTCCTTCACCATTATCCAACCTTGTGTTCTGATGTCCAAAGCACTTTAAAGACCCTTCTGAAATTTATGGCATGTGAAAGGCATATAGTTCCAGTCTTTTATAGGATCTGAAAAACACATTTTCATTGTTCTTCCACTTCATGGATCAAAAGGCTTTTATGAAGTAAAAAAAGAAAAATCTCTAAATTAAATTAATCTTAGCATTTTGAATACAGTCCTTTCTATACACAAAACAAAAAGTAAGAATGAAAAATATGCCTGAGGGTAAAAAGCCTGCAGTATAACAAATGAAATCAGAAAACAAAAGACTCAAAGCAAATCCAAATTTCATAGAATGTGCATTCTGAGAAAAAACACTACTAAGCATTTCTTTGTCTGGGATGTAGGTAAAACAAGTTTTTTACTAAAAGGCATTGACATTTTATAATTGTTACAAGTATTCTCTAGAGGAAAAAGATTTATTTTCTGATATGCACTTGCATCTATTTTCATAACATCCTGAGGTGACTAGAACAGAGCATATAAAAAAATTATGGAGAATAATCTCAGGCTTTCTCAAGGATATTTTTATTGTACTTTTCAGAATAGCTGGCTTTGTTTTCTGGGTTTTTCAACTCATTTCTGGGATTTGTGTTTGCCATGTTCCACATTTACTGCTTGCAATCCAGGCTGACATACAGGTTAATGTCACTAAAGGCTTAATACACATTGTCAAATTTTGAACACACTTGAGTATTTATAGCTTACAGAATTAGGAGGGATTTACTTTTATTTGGTTTAAATTCCAGTTGTGAGAATTGCTGTTTCCTATCCTGCAGGAATTTCCTAAGGGAAACGAACACCACCAGTTCGGATCCATGGCTACCCAAATTGCAATAGCAGAGAGTAGTTTCAAGAATGCTCTCTAAACTTTCCAGTAAGAGTGATGTGTATTTAGATTTGTGACAACAATCTTATTTTTGTCAAGGCTTTTGCTTAGTGAATCAATGAGTGCTGTTCTGAGCACAAACTATGTGTTTCCTTACCAAGGCCATTAGAAACAGAGTTGAAGTTGAGTGGCTCCTCTCACCTATGAATTTAAATGCCACTTTCATATGAAGTTATTCTGTTCAGTTGTAAAATTCTTACTGAGATTCATCAGATTCTGCTTACTGGCAGTTAGATACCTAAAATATTAGTTCCACTAATGTATATTTATGTTAAGGCAAGCGTGTTTCTTGCTTCTGGAACAAAAGTCATTCTTCCAGATGCTAAACTCTGGGCAACCTTTGGCGATTTATGGTAATGAGGTTGTCAGTGGACTACTGCTTTGGAGAAGTCAAAGTTTTCTCGATGGTTTCAGTTGCGCTGGCTGTGCTTGGCTGTTAGTAGTCGTTATTCCCTGATAATGCAAGTCACTTGTGGACCCTCCTAGATATATTACTCTTTGTCTATTTATATCCACTGATCCAAAAGACTGAAATAGTTTCTAAAGAGTGTGTATTACTAGTGGTCTAGTTTTAGTTGTAGATTATGGTCATTCTTGCTTCTTGGTGGACCTCAGGGGTGTTCCTGGTGGGGATATGTGGACTCCTTCTGCAAATGAAAATACAGAACTAGAAGTTGCCTCTTAGCCCAAGAACCTGTGGTTTTTTTGAAAAAAAATTGATATGACACGAAGCTGGAAACACGTAGTAGATGTGGAAAGAAATTATCACTAGTAAATTACTGTGGTAGAGGTTTTGATAGACTTGCCATATCATCTTTTTATTAATTTCCCAGGAAGAAGGATTTATAAGGTAGGGATGTAAAGGAGGACAACATTGCAGTTTTATGGCTTGAGGCAGCTGTGCCAAGTCATAGAGGCATCCTTAGGAGAGACGAGGAAGACTGTAGTCTGAAAATGCAACAAAGGGGCTAATGTCTGAGGCAATGTAAATGTAGGGGCTTATATTTGAATACTGAATGAGAAATGATAGATTAGGCATAGACCATAAAGGCCATCAAAGTAAGGACAAGTCAATAAAAATCTGAAAGCCAAAGACGGATGCAAACGAAGTTAGAAAGATATAGATTTGTCCTTGGTGTGATAACCTAGAAAGGAAGAAAGGTCAGTCAAAGACAATGTTTAAGTTATAGATAGCTTCGGTTTGTTTTACATGCTGGAGCAAGGAAAATCAACTTGCACTTAGTAAATGCTGTGGCTCCTTGACCCTATCTTGAGGAAATTATGTGGGAGTTTTGAGGAGACACAGAGATAGGAATTCTGCATATTTGCCACTGTTTGCTTATTTTAAATTTTTATTTCACAGTGTTGCATTCCAAGTGAGGGAACATTCACTCTGTTTCTGCTGTCAGTGGTAGGGAATTTTGTTTTCAGACGTTTCAAAAGACCATAAAAATAGATTAGTCTAATACTGTGGTGAGAATCTCCTCTGTTTTGAAGACAACGGTACATATTTCCAGAAACACAGAGCAGTGCGTTTTGCAGAAAGATGTGTAAGCTACAGTAAAATCTCTGCTACAGATACGACAGCTACAAAAAATGGTGGCAAGAAAGGTAAATCTTAGTTTTGCTGTCATTGTTCTCTTTCACCTCCCTATTAGCAAAAAAGAAAGACAAAAAGAGAATAAAGATCTTTTAAAAAGTATTGCAATAACCGTTGTCTTGTCTTGAATATCATATTGTAAAGGAAACTGTAGAATACATTAAAGATAGTTGCAAGTTAGATTTTGTATGGAGAGTTTTCTTCTGAAATGTTTTTTGACTTGATTTGATAGCTTCATTTAGTTCTCATTATAGGCCATTCTTTAGAGATCTTTAGAGATGTAGGGAATTGTAGGTGATCAAGGTGGGTTTGTCAGGAATAAACTCAGACTTATTTGCTCTTTTCTTTTTTGTTGCCTTTTAATGAAATCAATGAAAAAAAAGGCAGAAAAAAATCCTTACAAGTATATGACAAGCTTAGTTAAAACCCACATCTAGTCTTTGTTTATAAGAAGCCATAAAGGAGTTACCAAATTCTTTAGATGTGCTTCAGATTAATATGAAAATTCATACCTTGTGCTATAAAATATCAGGGTTCCCTCCATACCAATTTGCAAGTCACCAGCCACTATGTGCATAAAACCATATCTAGCCCAGCACAATCACAATGTTCATCAGAGTTATTGTACTTGGAAATACAGAACTTTAAATCTTCAAAGATGCTACAAAGGGCCCCAAAACGATAGCAATTTGCATCAAAGATTCCATTTCTTCTTGAAGGTAATTTTTTCACCATTGAGTCCTTTAGCAGTTTCTAAAGTTTCTAAAGTTTGGCACTCAGTTTCGGTGAATATTTCATTGTGATAGCAAATCTGTATTGTCTTACTTGCTCATTTTAAATGAGGGTTTATACAATATAGTGCCCTTATTCCCAAAGGCAAAGTTTTGCTTTCACCAAGTAGCCTTCTGAGAAGTTCTCTGACCTGCATTTGTAGCACTGTGTAATGTGCACAGCGTGTATTGCAGTGACAAGATATTCCCAGATGAACAGAATGTATAAAAACAAAAATGACAACCAGATGGGACATTAATACCACAGTGTTCTTAAACATTTATTTTTATTCCCCTGTTAGGGGAAGCAGTACAGATGTTAGTGAGCAGTACAGATAGCTGAAGATGAACATAACTTATGTGAAAAGAGGAAGGAAATCTACTTTTGTAAGGCAGGTGCTCTGTGTAAAACAAAGCAACATTAGGCCAGTTCTGTGTGATCAATGCAAAAAATTAACCCTGGTTTACTAACTGGGTTTTGCGCTTCTGCAGGATTCCACCTGTTTTCAGGAGTTATTGGGACTGAGATGCATCATCCTTGTACCAAAGCCATTCTGAACATGGGGCTTTTGTCTTTATACTTTTCTTCCCTTTCACACATGCCCCGTGCTGAGACAGATGATTTACAACTCCAGATCTGTTTAGAGGCTGGAGCTGATACTTTTGCATGTGCATGCATGTAGTGTTAGCAAATGCGCATGTGCCTGTGACCTTGATGCAGTCAGGACAATCAGAGCAGCTATTCTGATTAAACTCCAGCTGACAGTCTGTAACCTGATGATAGTCATTAACTCGAAGACTATCCCATTCCACCAGATTAGCAGCTGTGCGACTTCCAGCCCAGCTTTCTTAGTGTCTGAATACTGGGAAGCAACAGAAATAGTCTGATGTAATAGTTGGTAAACTTAACCTCCAAAACTAAATAAAAATAAACCAAAATCACACAGGAAACATTTCTACCCTTTCCCCTCTTCTTTTTTAATAGTAGAATTGAGCATCAGTTTCTGACAAATCACTTTAATTTCCTGTAGGGAACATTATTGATTATCAGTCAGGGGACACAGAGGTAAAATATTTTATAAATTCTTCTCATTCAGAATTATTATTTATTCCCATTAATCCTGGAAATTTCTCTACAGTTCTGCCCGTAGCTCACAGATAGATGATAGGCTGGTGACAGACCTTGCATAGAGGACTATCATGCAATTGTACTATGGTGAGGCCACCATTGTCGTGGTGGAATGAATCACCATTGTGCAGTAAGTGATAAATTGCATAGTCAATATTTGTTATTCACCTGGCTGTTGCCAGGAGAATGATTGTGAGACTGGAAATCCAATGTTTTTTTATTTGAATGATTTCCTGCAAATACAGTTAAAAGATCACACCAGGAAACTAATAAACTATTATATACTGTGCAGTACATGCTTTTAAAGCATGCTTTTGAAGTCATAACTTTTATATCTAGAGTGTGTTCATGCCAGATTAATCCTTAACTGGCCGCTGCACTGGAACAGTTGTGGTCTGGCCATCAGTCTGAATAATTCTTCTCTTTATAAGAAATGCTGGAAGGGATTTTTTATATATATATATATTTATTAATATATATATATATTTATTATTAATATTCCATGAGGAATGACTGAAGTTGAAATTCCCTATTTTGTCTGGGAGCAGGAAGAAGACTGTTCTCTGAATTCAGACCAATGTGTTAACTGGAAAAATGTGCAGGGATGTCTGCTTAATCGTGACACAACGTGTGTGGCTTTCTCAGACATCTCACCACCAACACATAGATTTATATGTATCTCAAAACAGCTAATTTCCTGGCAATAATTTGAGGACTAGCTAAGCGTGAGTTTACACTTTCTATTCCATGTAGATATGTTGAAAATAGACATATAGCAGTTTTGAATGAACATAAGTTGTCATGGGGACAGACAGCTAATGAGATGCCGTGTGCTGTAGAGAGCAGTGTGGTTTGTGTAGTCTAGAACAAAACACACACATCTTCAAAGATAAGATGGATGGTTCAGTCAGTTAGACAATATTGCTGGTTGTTTGTAATACACATAATACTTCCTGTTGCTCTGTATTTTATTGTGTGTAGATGCTCTCAATATCTCCATTATGGATTCATGTTCTAGTGACCTTTCCTGGGAAAAAAATTCTTTGAAAGACCCTAATCCCTTTTTATTTGTCTGCCTTGAGCGAACAGCTCCTGTAGCTGCATGATTCCTACCCTGAGGATGATTCTTGGACTGCTTTGCATTACTCTAGGAAAGACTGCCTGTTCTCTGCCTGGGTTTTTGCCCCAGGAAAAGATGGGGAGAACAATAGTTGTCAGTCTTCAAGACAAGAGCCCAGGCTTCCAGTCGCTGCAATTGAGGCTTTCCTGTTATATTGCTGTAATCAGCACCGTATAAAAATAAAATCAGGTCATTTAACCATATGATTAGCACATTCCTGTTAAACTCCAGGTGACCTTAATCTTCTGGCTTTTTACAGAACTCCCATGTTTTCTTCCTTGACATTAAGGTTTTTCTTTTGATACTGAAATAGCTCTGAGGGGTTTGTTTGTAGGGCTTTAATGGACCACATTCAGGCGGACAAAAAAAAGATGCGTTTGAACGATTGTGAAAACACAACAGATAACCAAATTTGTAACATCCAGATGAAGTTTAACCATAGAATCATTAATTTCTCTTGCTTGGTGAAACACTTCTTGTGTTTTCTTTTGCCCTATCATTATATTGCGAGATTGAAAAGGAAATATTTGCAATTATTTAAACATGTAGAAAATTCTGAATTTGAAAAAAAATCATAGTCTTATGTTGAGTAAGCTCTGCAACTTCCTTGTGGAATTCAGACAGTTGTTTATGGGTTTAGACTACATTTATTTTGCTTTTTTATGTTTGCAAGACTTCTGTGTGTGAATGGAAGCTCACTGTAACTGTAACTGTTATTTGGTTGTTAACTGTTAACTGATAGAAAGTCACTGCAACCGTAACTGTTATTTGGTTAACTGTTAACTGATGGAAAGTCATAATGAAGAATTTTGATGATGAAAAGTCTTGAACTTGCATTTACTTCACAGTTTCACATTTTAAAGTGTTAGCTTTTATGACTGGTGTGCAGAAATTAAGTTCTGCCTGTCTGCCAAGATCCTGGAGGACCAAGGAGAACTGAGGATGTGCTTCATAATCATTTCCATCTTAGAACTTTGGTGTTTTGGGTTTTTTTTACAATTGACTTTTAGTGTCTTCAGTGCTACAACATGAGCTATTATAAAAGTGCAGTAAATTTTTCTTTCTACTCCTTCAGCATGTGACAGTGACCACTGGGGACCTCATTGCAGCAGCCGCTGCCAGTGCAAAAATGGAGCCTTGTGCAACCCCATCACTGGAGCCTGCCACTGTGCATTGGGTTTCAAAGGTTGGCGCTGTGAGGAACACTGTGATCAAGGGACATACGGAAATGATTGCCATCAAAAATGCCAGTGTCAAAATGGAGCCACCTGCGACCATGTGACTGGAGAGTGTAGATGTCCTCCTGGATACACTGGTGCCTTGTATGCAGGGGGTATATTGTTTATGGGGTAGAGATACAAATTTTAAATAGTGTTAACAAGATAAATTAAGTTTAGATTAGCTTTTAACACTATGCTGTTGATCTGGCTGCTGTGTAACACAGAGAAGCAGTGCTGGCAGCTGAGAAGCAGCTGGGCAGACCGTGTTGCAGAGCACATTTGGATATGAGCTGAGAGAAAACCATCTTGATCTGGACTGCCAATTAAAAGCCGCGAGAAGTAGCACAGGAGCTTCTTCATGACCATCATGAAAATGTTTTGGTTGCAAATTTGGAAAATCTCATTGAAATATGAAGTTGTTTGCCTTTGTCAGTAACAATGAATAAGCACTAACCAGTGTAGAAAGAAATACCCTTAAGAATAAATAATTCCTAGATTGTCAGGTCTGTTTCCTTAGTTTTGTTGCATGGATGCTATGCAGTATTCAGCATGTGTCTCTTTTTGTTGGACTGCTCTGTTTCATACTTTTGGCCAGAAAAGTTAAAGATGGCATTAAAAATAAAGAGGAGGCTGGAGACTGGAGCATATGCTGAAGTAACGGTTGTTTCTGTTGTACAACACCAACTCCCCAGCTGCGAGGACCTCTGTCCCCCAGGGAAGCATGGGCCGCAGTGCGAGGAGAGGTGTCCGTGCCAGAATGGAGGCATCTGTCACCATGTCACTGGAGAGTGTGCCTGCCCGCCAGGATGGATGGTAAAAACACTTCCTGAAACCGACACAACCATATAAAACTTCCATATTTGTAGATTTCAGGCAGAGTCAGGAAAGGGTAGCAAATGAGGATAGCAAATGCAGTCTGCTTGTAGCCGGGAGTAATGAGGAAAGTATTTTAGCATGAGGGACGCATGAAATACTTGCAAAACCATCTGTTACTGAAAATCCTCTAGTTCTCCACTGCCATTTTAACCTTATCAGATTCTAGGAAGCAAAAGAAATTAATCATGTAGTGACAATGCAACATTCTTCCTATCTTGTCTGGAAACCATAAATTTCTATATATAATCTGATATTGTAGGGACGTGATACCATTATATATTTTAGCAGTGGTGTTTGTGCCTGTTTTCGTATGTATAGTATGCATGACAAAAACCCTAAACCATTAAATACTGCGTTAAATGATGGTGATGGAAATGGGACATCAGAACACTGACATTATCTTCAGACGTTCTGCCCTTTTGTTAGTGGATAGGGAAAGAGGAATTGACCTCAGAGCTGCAAGTAGCGTTCCTTGCCACCAAGCTGCCACCTCTGAGTTGGCAAATAATGTGGCTAGAAAGTGATCAAAACCCTGGAAGGTGGTTAAAGCCTAAATAATTTCTTTAACTAAATTTGCAGATAATATTTCTCCATAGTATTTGTTAATAACTTTTCCTACTTAAATCTCCATTTTCACTGAAAATCCGCATTTACTAAATCTTTAATTATCTCGTGATAATTGGGATGTTATATTGAGATAACCTGTGGCAGAGGTCATTTCTTCACCAACTAGAGAACATAGCTATAAATTATTTTCTAGGTGTGTGTTTGAATAATGCCACTCACTTGGATTATGAGCATTTTTACTTTCTATTCCACTCTAGGTTAGAAGAACAAAATTATTGGTCATAGAATACAAATGCTTTTGCATAAATTCTTGACTCCCTTTATCTGCCTAACTATAGCTAATGAAAAATGAGATAGCATATGAAGCAGTGATGTAAATTTTATGCTAGTGTGTGCCTTAGCTAATAAATTACTATTTAGCACTTTTAATGATTTTTCATTCCAACTAGTTATTTAAATATAATTCTTTGTTAGTTTTAGATTTTTCCAGTTCTGTAAAGTACAATTTTGTCAGTGTAACCCTTTTATGTTTTTTTTAATGTAAGTAATGTTTAAAGTAGCCAAGTATAAATTCTGTGGTATCTTGTGTTAGCTGAAATATCTGCATGTCTTCTGTCTGATGAAATGCGTCTAAATATGTTTTTGTTGAAAAAAGATGTTCTTAAGATCTGATACTCCCCTCTCTATGCAGGTGTAATTCCAAGGATGTAAATAGGAGAAACTCAAAACCTATTGAAGGGAAGCAGGCTTCCTACCTAAGCATTTGAGATATGCTGCTTTCAATCAAATTGCAAACAGTTTTTCCTTTAATCAGAAAAAAAGCAACTTATCATGAAGTAGTATAATCAGGACATTACAGCAATTAGTGATTTCTACACCACTACTAACTGGAGGGCGTTTCTGGATGTCTTGATATATACTGCTCCTGATAAATAAATCTGGAAGAGCTTGACATCAATTAGTCTTAAATGTCTAAGTGTTTTCACTGTTGCTTAGAGATAGTGTTTTTCACTGTCTTTGGTTTCCAGAATGGAAACCCTAGAAGATTGTTCCTCCAGTGCAGAAACATGCTCTACGTTTAAAGCTGGAGAACAGTCTGGCATTTCCATGAAAAGCATTAGATGAGTGCCATGAGATCTCTTTGGTCTTCCTTCATTTCAGACTTTGCTTCCTTGTTCATTCAAGTTGTAATCCTGAATCTACTATTAAGATTTATTTGTTTCTACTGCACACACAGGGGGTGGTCTGTGGTCAGCCTTGTCCTGAGGGTCGTTACGGAAAAAACTGCTCCCAGGAGTGCCAGTGCCACAACGGAGCGACTTGTGGTGCAGCAATAGGTCAATGCCATTGCAGCCCAGGTTACACAGGGGAACGGTAAGGAAAACTTACTTTTGCCAGACTGCTGAACCTGCAAGAGGCCTGCTATGACACAGAAAGTTAAGAAGCTAGTAGAAAGCATAATGAAAAGACCTGTGATATAATTTAAAGAGTGTTATGAGTCTGTTTGCCATGTCACTTAGCTGAGGAGGGTCACAAGTTGAAAGTGCCTATGTGATGACACTTCTATGAAGAACTGCTTGGTTTAAGGATTTTCCTGCTTTGGTTCATGCTCTGGTGGTATCTTGTGGGTCTTCACTTGAGGGGACTCGCAGTGGGATATAGTGAAGGGAGGGAAGCACTTGGTTTTGTGCAGATATTTGGCAATCATAGTAGCAAGGGAGGCCCATTTGGTTCCTCTTCAAACTGAGCAAAGTTTGAAAAAAACTGTCATACAGCAAGAAAACAAGGACTCCTAGAAAATGTTTCGAGGCGCTCTAAGTTAATACAAGGGAATCTAGTTTAAACTACCTTGCGTAATATTTTTTGATTGATACTTGTCCTCACCGCAAAGTGGAAAATGGTCTTTCAGAAGCTGATGAAGATGCAATTAAAAAAAAAAAAAAAGCAAGGTTAAATTTTGTCTAATTTGGTTGAGATTCCTGGTTGCCCTTTGGAGAAAATTAATTCTCAACTTTATCTGTATAACTCGTTAGGAAACATTTAAACAGGGCAGGGTTATTACCTCTATTATTATGCTACACCTTTGAAGGAAAAGGGGTTTCATTACTGGCTTCATTTATGGCAGAGTTACCAATACCTTTAAATTTCAGGTTGAGGCAAATGCTGCAGAAGCATGAAAGGGAAGTATATACCCATTTCACCTCAGCCAAAGGCTCTGCTAAGTCACAATTTGTTGTGCCTTGCATCACATCTTTGAAATTCCCCTGTAATAAACTACCAGTTATTCAAAAAACATGCAAAAAATGCCAAGTATATATGAAAAATGGAAAGAGTTCACCAATCAAATTCTTTCATAGGACTAGGGAAATGAAAAGTTTATAAGCTGTTAAGAGCATTAATAATGTTCTGTGTTAGCAAATAATGGGTTTGTACAGTCTGGAACTTCTTAAAATTTACAGGTACCCAAACTGCAGAAGGTGTTACGTGCTGAATATCACCTGTTGATTTCACAGCACATCTCAGGATTTCACTGTCAGCATGTTCTGGCCCTAAAGCTTTGGGATTTACCTGTTTTGTCTTTTTTTATATGTCAATGTAATTCAGGGTTTATAGGATGCTTGTATTGAAAAATATGGGGATTTCCCCTGACACATAAACAATGAAATGTTGTCATCTTTGAGGCATGAACCTGTTGAGTTGAGTGGTCTGCTTTCATACATATAATCAAATATTTTAAGTTCACTGAGAACCGGAGCCTTTAGTCATGCTGTAGTAGTAGTGGCATTCTGAATTTTAACCATTCATAAAACAGAGAAGTTAAAGCTGAAAAAAATCAAAATCATATTTTATCTTTTAAAGACATCACCAAATTAAATTATTAGCTGGAAACTCATTAATAAATGAGTTGTAAATTTTAGAAGCAGGGTACTGAAGATTGTCTTTCAGTAGTCAGGCTGTTCAGCTGAATGTACAGTCTGCTCTTTAGTTCTTTCATAGGTAAAACATTAAGGTAATAGGAGAATTAGCTGAAATAGCTATCTTCTAAAAGTTCTGTGAATGAAAGGGGAAAAGTTTGGTGAAGAAATCTCTTTATTAGAATATATTTTCCTTAAGGAACAACAAAAGTTATTGCTACTCTCCCATATAGGTTAAATTCAAGTCTTAGTGAAGACTTTCAATTTTCACTTTCATCTGTTTGAAAAGTCAGATGAAAAGAAGGGGTTTGGGTTCTGGAAGATTTTTTTTCCATGTCATCCTATGAATTTTTGGAAGGCAAAATCAACGAAAAAAATAACATATAAAAGAGAAAGATCCAGAATGGCATTCTGAAAAAGAAATGTATTCTGGAAACATCAAGTGCTTGGAAACAGAATTAGAAAATATTCTTGTCAGAGACTGCTGACCATGATTGCCAGAGAGCTCACTGGCGGGTCTACAGGGGTGCATGAGTGCTGGCTGTTCTCACTGTTGCTAAATGGAGAACCCAGATCACTTCAAGAAGTTACAGATTAATGTCTTTTGAAGCAAAATACTTGAAACTTTATTCCGTCATACTTCAGGTCTGATTTAAGAGGGTTTAGTTCTTTTCAGATTGCTGAATGCAAAGTGCAATGGTTTGTATATGCACATTGTTTCCTTTGCTGGAGGGAAAGGAGACCTTTCCCAAAGGCATTTGCAAAGCCAGTGCTTCTAAGCCTGTCTAGCTGAGCAGCGGAAGAAGAGAGACAGGCGCTTTTAAAATGAAGTTATATAAATTCCTGTGCTAATTAAGAGGTGTTTTAGACCAGTGTAAGAGATTCCTCATAAAGTATATTTTCCGTTATCTCCAAAAGCTGTAGTTTATGGGAAATAAAACTAAATTTTGGTTCTCTTTTTTTTTCCTCACAGTTGCCAAGATGAGTGTCCAGTGGGAACTTATGGAGTGCAGTGTGCCGAGACCTGCAAGTGTATGAATGGTGGGAAATGTTACCATATTAGTGGTGCCTGTTTCTGTGAACCAGGATACACCGGAGAGCACTGTGAAACAAGGCTTTGCCCTGAGGGAATTTATGGCCTCAAATGTGATAAAAAGTGCCCCTGCCACATGCCCAATACCTGGAGGTAGGCTTTACAACATTTAGCCTGTTTTCTTATTGTATATAGAACATAGAAATCTGAATACGATCTGAAAATAAATATTTCCTGATTTTTCTAGTACTTTCATGCTGAAGCAGCTAAAGACCTGTAAGAGTATTTGGTATCCTCTAACAGTGTCAGGAAAGAAAATACCAACCCAAAAGAGCTTCTGAATTTTAGTGCTTGCAACTATATTTGATCTTATATTCACTGCTGCTTTTGGTTTCTGACATATGAAATAAATGTTAAGACAAAATGTGACCTTTGTCTGTATTTACCTCATGAATAAATCACTGCATTATTCACCATATGAAATCAGTATATGCCATATGTCCCTCACATATTCAAGTGCACTGTACATGTGAAATAAGTGAATTGAAATTGATGGATCTATAGCCTTATGATAGCTTTCTATTGTTAAAAAACTTGGTTCTTCTGATTAAATACTTTAGGCATTGTGCATTCACTGAGACTTAATTTCATTACTAATCACTATACCTTAGATAACATTTGTGAGCATAATGTATATTTTTGCTGATAAAATTGGTGTGAAAGAAACTTGCATAAAATGTTGACTGTTGTATTGGGTGCCATTGTACTACATATACAAGATACAATTTTCCTCATGGATAAATAAAAGCCTTTAGCAATAATTTAGCAGTGATATGGAAGCATTTAAGCATATATTATGGAAATACCTATTCTTTTAGGCCTCTGAAAAATTACGTTGTGGATGTCATTGATACAACATGTGACACAAACCGAATTCTTATCCCTTTCCATTTGTACACTTTTACAGTCATGTATTTGTGCTTCTCTTTATCCCATTTACTTGAAAAAGTACTGAGTTTTGGCTATAAAATCAAGCAATTCATTCTTTGGGCAGTGCATTCAAAAATGAATGGCACCGTAATGCTGACCTAGCTAGCTCTCAAATTACGCTAGCAGACCAGATACTATTGTATTATGAATTATGGTTAGTTGCTTTCCTGAAAGTTTGTCTGCAGACTGTTGTAGCAGATTTATTTGACAGGAACACATTACACTGTATAGTATTTCTGATATTACAGGGATTACTTCTGATCCATGTTCAGCACAGCTGTTCCTTTATTTATACCGCTGGAAGTCGGCATGTGGTCAAGTCAGACCACAAATGTTCATGTGTAAACACCAGCATGTAACTGGTCTTTTTTTGAACATTTTCCCCTCTTTATGACAAATCGAAAGGAACTTAACAGACTTGTTATTGTGGGAGCATATTTGCAAAGGCATAATATTATGTCATGAAAACAAAGATTTTCATGTCTTCACAAGTATATTTTTCATATATAGGGTTCTTCCCCTGAGTCAGGAAGTGATTAAGACCACCAAATAACAGAGTTGAAAGGTCATCTGGGTAATGATACAGAAGACAGAGCTCCCTGCAGACACTTCATGCTTTTGAGAATCTTCTGAGAAAGCAGTTGTATCTCCCTGTCTTTGTCACTCATTAAATATCATTACTCAGCCAGGAAACAACTTTTTAAACATGTGAGGGAGTATCCTTGTCCCTTACTTACCTACCACAAGTACTTTTTGGGCTGGTTGTAGTTGAGGGATCATCTTCATAGCAGTATCCCATTTAGAAGCCATGGAACAACCAATAACCCCAGGGGGTGAAAAAGTGTATTCTTCAAATACACTTACATCTGTAGCTCTAGGAGTCTGTCAGTTTTAGGAGCCTTGATTTCATAAAAGCTTTTTTTATCTTGGAATGACTTTTGATTTAGATGTCTTTGAAGAGAAGCTGTTGGTAGGTCTAGAGACCTAGCTTACTTATATTCTTGGCATTCATAGATATGGAAATTAACTAAAGATTAGTTTAAAAAAATACTTAACATCAGAAAACAGTACTGTAAATTATGTGTACATAAGTTGCAGTATACAAAAATGTGCCTACCCATTTTCTTTAAGTACTTAAACTACAAAAACAGTATGATACAACATCATTCTAAAATGTATGCATATTTATGTTGCTATTTTATGATTCGGGAAATTGCATGAAAACGGCTTTCGCAATAATTCATAATTTGCATTTTGGGTAGGCTGTGCTACAGGGATTTTGCTGATGATGGTGGTTGATGTCAGCTTCTGGGAATGAAAGGCATCCTTATTCTTACTTGTATCAGCAGTCTTTTTTAAATACTTAGGAAAGGATTAGATACAGATGTGCTTGAGAGATTTTGTTCTTTTTGAGGCTTCAGAGGACAGCAACAGGTAATAACCCTCTTGTGTGAAGAGTTTTTTCACAAATGGTTCTCTATCCCATCTTTTTATATATGTGAATGGATTTGAGCAAATCAGACACAGATCTCTGTTCTCTGTGACTACATGACGCTATCGATTTTTCCCTTTTTACTCAATAGTTGAGTTAAAAAAAGAACATAGAGTGAGCACTAGATAGCTTAGACTAAGACTACATAAAATGTATTCTCTAAGGAATACAGACAGCAGCGCTGTTAGCTGGTGCAAACAAACCCATGCGTCCCTGTCACTTGCATCCATGTTTTGTTAGGCTTACAGAAGCTTGTCATTCTGAAGATCCTTTTTCTAATAGACTTTCAGTTACTTGTAGAGCTTTTTATGGAAAGTTGGTATTGCATAGGTTGCTACAGAATTCAGTTGGGTATTATAATAATGCAAGACCTATATAAACTATATGAAAATCATGTAGTTTATCCAAGTCCTCCAAATGTATATTATCAACGACCCGAAAGTATATTTTGTCTTTGTACATTTGTATTTCCAGAAAGTATGAACGGAAGACCAGGAGTAAAAGCAGATGTACTGGCAGCATCTCTCAGCATCTCTTTATTTCCCTATCTTAATATATAAATCGTATTGCCAATTAAGCTAGCTGCATGAGAACCCATCAAAAAGCTTCAGAAGTGCTCCAGCTTCCTACATCTAATTACAGATTATGGAATACTAATTTTGATGTCAATCAATATATGTGCCTGTGTGCCTTAGTAAAGCTCAGTGGGGGGCAGAGAATACCAATGCCTCTGCTTCATACCCAGTGCTTGCTCATGAATGTGGTCTCCCCCTCTCCTGAAAGGAAAAATAATCAGCAATAAACAAAGCTGGGATTTATGCCGTAAAACGACAGCATTACTGACTTCATGTTTTAAATATATTCAGACTCATAGCCTAATGTGTGTTCAGTTGCAGATTGAAAAGTCTTTTTGGATTCCCTACCCTGCATACCTCCACTAATAAGAAACATGGGAACTGGAAACAAAATGTCACTTGGTACCTCCAGGAAGTTAGGAATAGGGGATAAATCCGATTATCTTGCTTCATCATCTGTTTTCATAATTTTGCATGCATTTTATAAGAGAACAGTTTAATTTCAACTTATTTCATGGCAGTTATAACTGAATAAATAACCGGTACTCTTAACTTCAAATACCATGAGATTTGAACCATTTCTGCACAAATCGTTTAGTTGAAAAGATTGTTCTTCTCGCTTTATGTAAACTAGTTTAATACTGTTAAAAATATTTTCATATCTTCAGGACCCCTGAATTCTTATAGTGCCATAGTGTATGCAATAACAGAGAGAAAGCAGAATGCATAATGACATTCCATACCTTTGTAATTCATACTTTATTCAATCAGCAGTATATTGTCCGTTAGTTATATTCAGCAACAGGAAGCTTTTAATTTGACACGAGCAGTGCTCAAGTCCAAGAAAAGTTGCAACTAACATTGTATTTATTTGTTATGTTCTAACTTTTCCACAGAATATTATTACTTATGTCCTAGCACATGAAAGTGTACTAGGCAATTTTTTATACTTTCAAATGATTAGAAAACAACCCCAAAGTAGGAGTCAGTAAATCTTGCAAAATCAGGCTCTTGTCATGGGTCATTTAATGCATCTGGACAAAGGCGCTTTTTTTCCCCCCTAGACTTAAAGGAACTTCACTTCAATCAGTGACAGACAAATATCTTTAAACAGTCTTCCCATTGTAAATACATTGGATTTGGATATTAAGCCTTTCCTTTGGTGAGAATTAAGCAAGTGCTTTGTCTGCCAAAGTGCTACAGAGTACCCCATTGTGTCCACTTTTCCAGCGCATATATCTTTGCACAGCTGATGATGTCCATTTGTTGTGAGGCAACAGCTGTCTGACTAGCCATTCAATGAAACTGCTGTTGCAGGTAGGGACAGCTGGCGTGTCACCAGGTATGGCCAACACAGAAGACATACCCTCCAAAAGTCCACTGTTCCGATGCTATATCTGACTACTGGCCAATGCAAATGATTTTGTCACATTCCCAGAAAGATGCTGGTCATCCTCTTTTCAACAAACTATTTAAAGAAAAGAGCGTGCTTGCTAGTCATTGGGTGCTGCATTTTTATTTTGGGTTAGGTGCTACACTGTTTAGTAGAGCATCATATTTATCAGACAGTATGCCACTGAGTCTGGGCAGTGTTATGAATATGATCCCATTTTACTTGCAGTGGACAGCTAACAATGCATATGGGGGAATTTAATAGCCTTTAATATTTGTAACCATGGATATCTATTTTATGGTAAAAACCATGTTTCAGATAAGTGTCTTTTAACATGCTGTAGAAAAGTGATACATCTTTTTTTTTCTTCCCGTTATTACCAAAATTTCTATATGTTGTATGATCTTACATTTCTTATCTTAATTGGCACGCATTTATACATACATATAAAGAGAGTACTTTGTTGTGTGGTTTGGGGAATAAAAACATCTCTATGCATAGCATGCAGTATCCTTTATGCGACCTATCTATAACAGCATTTTGTTCTGTGGAAAAAAAATGTTGGTGTCACATTTAGTCCTGAATTATTTATCCTTGCATCCCCTCCTGACAGCTGTCACCCTACGTCTGGGGAATGCTCCTGCAAGCCGGGCTGGTCTGGGCTCTACTGCAATGAGACGTGTTCCCCAGGATTCTACGGCGAGTCGTGTCAGCAAATCTGCAGCTGCCAAAATGGTGCTGACTGCGATAGTGTGACTGGAAAATGCACCTGTGCCCCTGGATTTAAGGTAAATAAGTCTCACTTTCACAGACCATTTTTGACTCTACTGCTTTAGTTAAGTGCCAAATTCTTCAGGATGCCAGGATGTCCTTTCTCCACCAACAGTAAGGGGTGCAAGGATATTTAGGTACCACTGGATGTGTTAAAAGACCATGAAAAGGCAAAATCTGTTATTGGTTCTTAGCACTAAAATGAAGCTATTCTAAGAATCAGAAGTTAGTTGCTTTGTAAGACATTGATAAAAATGAGGGTGGGCTGCTGAAGTGTAAATACAAGGAGGAATTATGTGTTTCAGTCATCTTGTTGCAACAGCTCCATATGCTCCATCCACAGAAACTCTAGGCAAAGAAATTTGGTTTTAATGTTAGGACAGATTATTCTGCACCTTTTGCACACATTAGCTGTTGCTTGTGCATTGGAAGCTAGTCTAAACTATAAAGCATTTTACAGTGTGACTGTTCTTCTAGGAATAATAACTGTGAAATAGTTTTTAGACTCTATTTTTGTATAATTCAGGGTGCTGATTGTGGTACTCCTTGTCTTCCTGGGACATATGGAGTAAACTGTTCATCTGTATGCAACTGCAAAAATGAAGCCATCTGTTCACCAGTAGATGGTTCTTGTACCTGCAAAGCAGGTAAGTGTCTCTTCAGATTAATGTTCTTTTTCTGTTATTATAAAACGAAATCGAGTTTTTGCAGTAGAAAGAAAGAAGCAGCCATGAGGGTAGGGAGGCTCTACAAAGGGATCTGAACAGGCTAGAGTGATGGGCTGAGGCCAGCAGGATGAGGTTTAACAAGGCCAGGTGCGGAGTCCTATACTTGGGACACAACAACCCCATGCAGCGCTACAGACTGGGGGAAGAGTGGCTTGAAAGCTGCTTGGCAGAGAAGGACCTGGTGGTGTTGTTTGACAGCCAATTGAACATGAGCCAGCAGTGTTCCCAGGTGGCCAAGAAGGCCAGCAGGATCTTGGCTCGTATCAGAAATAGCGTGTTGAGAAGAACCAGGGAAGTGATTCTGCCCCGGTATGCAGCACTGGTGAGGCCACAACTCGAATACTGTGTTGAGTTTTGGGCCCTTCACTACAAGAAAGTCATTGAGGTCCTGAAGCATGTCCAGAGAATAGCGACAAAGTTGGTGAAGGGGCTAGAGAACAAGTCTTATGAGGAGTGGCTGAGGGAACTGGGACTGTTTAGCCTCCAGAAAAGAAGGCTGAGGGGAGATCTTATCACTGTCTACAACTATCTCAAAATAAGTTGTGGAGGTGAGGGTGTTGATCTCCTTGCCCAAGTGGTAGATGATAAGATGAGATCAAATGTCCTCAAGCTGTGCCAGAAGAGGTTCAGACTGGAAGTGAGGAAAAACTCTTCAACAAAAGGGTTACCAAATGCTGGAACAGGCTGCCCAGTACGATTTAGGATTGGGATACGATTTAGTAGTGGGCAGGTACGGTTGAGCATGAGGATCTCAAAGGTCTTTTCTAACCTAGTGATTCCATGATTCTGTGATTAATAAAATCAGGCCACCTTGACGGAAACTAGATACTTTATGCTTCTGCTGCTTTGTGGAAGGGTGTGTGTTCATGTTTCCTGAATGCAGTTCTCAGTGGGCTGGATACTGTGGCGGTGTGAATTACTAATGTTTACCCTGAGATGGGCCGCCAAATGTCTCTTGTGGCAGTGCCGTGGTCTGCTGGAAGGACTGCTGGTATGGTGTTTATGTGATGTCAGCCTTTCTAGGCAAAATCATTTCCCCTCAGCTTGGGTAAGCACCACCTTTGGCTGCCACTCTCGCCCCTCTCAGCATCACAGAGAATTCTTCCTGCCAGTTTAGCACTGATGCGGGTATCTACTAGGAATTGTTTATATTTCCCTTTTCCTCAGCAATTCTCTGACAAAGCTTTGTCTAACCCGCTTGCCAGCCTGTGCCCTCTGCTGTTCCATGCTTCCACAAGAAAATTTCTGAGTCTCTCAGCATTAGTGTGAAGGGACTCTGCTCCTCTACCCCTCTGCCAGGCTCTCTCCTTGCAACAGTAATTTTGATGGTCACTGCGTGTCCACCAGAAACTATGTGTGGCTGTCCATCTCTCCATCTCCCAGTAGCATATACCTTTGGCTGGAACAAAGATATCTCAAATATCTTCAGCTCTGGTACCACAGAGATCTTTTCGCACTTAAAACTCTACCGGTCCACATGGTGTTCGTATTCAACCCAAAACATACTACTGAACTCCACTTACAGGTCTGCTTTTGCAGTGCACTCTGAAGGCCTGTGGTCTTTTTCGTTCTATGGGGAAGGATTTGAAGTCCAGTGTCCCTAAGGTGTGGTGCCAGGTTGCTGAGATGAGAGAGGCAGGCTGTTGAATGCTCTGAAACAGATCCCATACCCACCCGGTTTGGAGTGGGAGAAGTGTTAGAGTTGCCTAGACAAATAGCCACAAAATTTGTGAGGCACTGGTACAAAAGAACCAGTTGTGTAACAAATATGTAGAGTTTCCAGCTTCTTCTTTAGTCAGAGGTGGTGGAGTTGACTTAAGTCTATTAAAGTAGCCAAATAGCTAGGTTGTGAGAAGGAGGACTGTACCTTGTGTGATGCATTACTGTGTCTTCTTGTGCATTATGTGATTATTTAATCATACTACAATGAAAAAGGACAGCAAATGGTGAAATTAAACTAAACCCAGATACTTGTGTAAATGAAGGAAATATATAGATCCCTGGAAGATGCTTGAAAAAAGCATCTCAGTTTTCTATCTAGTGGAGTATGACATTTTTTCCTGAGATGACCCCTGAAATCAGATTCAAAGTTATCAATCCAGGGCATGAGGCAGCTTCATTGCAGTACATGTGTTTTGCATAGACTATTGATTACCCTTAGTGCAGAGTTATTTTTCCCTTCGCTTACTTGTAAACAAGATACAAAATTAGAAACTTGGCTTGTGTCATTGCTGATGATAACATATGACTGACTCACTCTGTTGCTGTTGCATCCCATAAAAGATAGCATTTTTTTAAAACCTGTTTACATTTCTGTCTATCCCATGCACCATCTACAAATCATTGCTGTCAGTGGTGAATGCTGTATTTTAGAACAATTTTCCATTACAGTAGTTTTTGTGTTTGGGGAGAAGTACAGAAATTATTGAAAAGGTCGTTGATGTGACTTTGTAGGAATCCAACTTAGTCAATATTATGTTTTCTCTATTTTTTGTGTCTAAGATTTCTGCTAGAATCATATTGCAGAACTGTCTGGATTGAACACTGGTGGAAGAATTAGGAAAGCAGCAGCTTAAGTCTGGGGAAAATATTCCTATTTTTGAGGCTGTGCCTTAAAGCTTTCAGTATAGTTTAGTGATTCTCAGTGAAATTTCAAGGTGTCTCTGTTTTCATTTCAGATATCCCATCAATTGTTTTGTATGTTGGCACTCATCTGCAAATGTATGCTGTGCACAGATGTTCCAAGGTGCCCTTGAGCACCTTTGTTCAGACTTGGGCAAATCCTCAGCTGAAATGGCTGATAATAGCCTGTGGTTAATGTTACTGTGGTATTGCACATCTGCAAGAGATGCCATGTGGGATGTGGGGGAAACACATCTTCAGTGAATGGAGATAGATAAAACCTGGTTAGTTTGTCTCATTAATTCTTAATTTTTGCAGGTTGGCATGGTGTGGATTGCTCAATAAATTGTCCCAGCGGTACCTGGGGACTTAGTTGTAACTTAACGTGCCAGTGCCTTAATGGAGGGGCTTGCAATGCCCTGGACGGAACCTGTACCTGTGCCCCAGGCTGGAGAGGAGAAAAATGTGAACTCCCTTGCCAGGTAGTTTAATAATTTCACTGAATTTTGCACTGTAGAATAATACTGGGAAGGGGGATGTTCCTGTCATTCTTCTGACTTCATGGGTGTAAGTCCCTCAAGTGCACTGTACCTGGTAGCCTATATATGACTGTGTTACAGACCAGGGACATGCACCAAAAATTATTCTGGAAAAACTCTGCAGCGCAGCACACCGAAGCACACAAAAAAAAACCTGACTACACAAAGTGAAGATGCACAGATTAACACTTTTTCTGCTTTTGCACGTCAAAGTTGGACTTCAAACTTTTCAACAGGTCCATTAGAATTTGTTGAAAAACACAGTACCAAATTTGTCCCCTCCATCAAGATCAAATACTATCCAAACTGCTAATATTAAGCTACTTCAATAAAAATGATGAGAGAAAAATATAGCAAAAATATATTCCACATCTAACAAGATAATTTTAATCAAATTATCTGGGGTAAAGTCTAAACAAAGGACTTTCATTCCTTCTCAGGCAGATGTGAGAAGGCTCCTACCCGTCCCATGACAGACAGGTCTTTGCCTTTCTATCAGGGCTCTGACTTCCACTATATACAAACTTCAAGAACTACAAAATTGGAAATGATTGCGTTGACAAAGGCAGTCCTCCTCAGTTGTGTCCACCTTGTAATCTGTAGTTTAGGCAAGCCATAAAAACGTAATTTCAACATTTTAATAATTGAAAGATTCAGAACTGATTTGTTTTGTAATTTAACTGTTTGCTTTTAATTACATTTCATACAGAAAAAAAAGAAGTATTTTATAAAAAATGGGGGTTTCCAGAGTCTTATCCTTTCCAATGATGGACTTCAATTTTCTGGGAAATTTTTAACAAAGTTCATTTATTTAAGAAACTTCTCTCTGCTTTCCTTTCCACCTCCACTGTCTTTTCTTCACTTCTGTAGTACTGTCTGCATAGCAGATTGTTGGTTTAGTATAATTGTAAAGGAATCAGCTGAACTGAACATGGACCTTGTCAATTCCCTATCCATATCACATTCACACTTCAGTTGGTTTGAATTAGCTCTGCTGGGCAATAACATGATAAGAGTAGCTGAACTACAGTGTAAGACTAGAAACCACAACTTTGTTTTGAATGAAAATTTGTTCTGTTAAGCTGCTCTCAGAATACTCAGAAGTTATTTTCTCAGAGTTGCTTTCGGTTTTAAGAGGAGGTATGGCATACACCAATATAGTTTGTAAAGTAGCAAAAAAATTCTCAAATATTCTGGAAAGCTGATTAAAAAACTTTCTGTGCATATTTATGCAGCATTTGCAACAACGCATCTCCACCATAATACTATTTTTTTTTTCTAAAGCATATTTATCACTTAGTGTCTAGTTCTGAAGGATGATGAGATCTTCCAAGCTCCATTAGCTCTTCCAAAACTGACGTATTCAAAAAGATCTATATTGGTTCACTGTTCCAAATTTAGCAAAATAATGCTTAAAAGTATTTCTGTGTCAGATAATTTAGCATGCTCATGCTCGTTGTCTCATGTGTTCTCTCTCTCTCTATCTGTGTCAAATGATGTCCACAAGCATTTACATATTTCAGATGCATATTCTGCCTCAGAACTCCAGAGCAGGAGAAAAAAACAAACTTCTTTAGATGTGTCCAACGTCATTTGAATTTTTTTCTTGTTTGAGCAGAATTTATTTAAATCGATGTATTTGAATTTGTTTTAATAACTCCAGGAAATTCATATCACTACCAAGATTATTACTCAAGATTTAACTGAAGCTTGGATTTCAGTCCAAATACGTAGCAGAATGAAAATATTTCTTTTCAACAACATATTACGGGATTTCCTTTTTTTACATGTCTGATTATATGCAAAGGAAATGCTTAATCTTTCTTTCTATATGTATAAAAACGAGTTGTTGAGTTGAGCAAAAGGCTTTTTATACTCAACTAATGTAAGATTTTGTTCTACTTTAGACTAAATGACTAGGAATTAATAGCTAAGTCTTGTGAAACTCATTAGAAATGTAGGCATGAACATGAAAGAACAGCAGATGAGTTTTCTTACAGGTTTTATTCTGATTTTTTTAATGTGACTGAGACCAATTTTTACCCTTGAATTTAAAAGACTGGGTTTTAAACCTGACAGATTTTGTCCACTTTTACGTTTGTTTTACTTTACACTTTTACCTACCCCAGGAGTGTTACCTTAAGTTATACTGACTTTTTTCAATTTTTTTTTTTTTTTAAAATTTGGTTTAGGCACTTCTGCAAGATCAATTTACTGTTTCACTTCACCTTTTTTGGAGAAGACTGGTGTAACTATTTTGCTCTGATGTATGTGCCATCTTCTGTGGGAAAGCTAAAAAGTCAAATTCAAATGTTTAGGTGTTGTTCCATGAAAAGCAGCTTTTTTGGCACAGCTCAATAAGCTAGGAGGGGTGTTCAGCTTGTAATTTAATCTCTCTTACTTGCTGGTTAAAAAAATGTTGCATAGCTGAAAAAATTAAGTCTTTTTGTGTACAGTCTTACAGCCAAAGAGCTTCTGTTTTTAACACAGTATATGCTGTAGTGCAGAAGGAAGGATTTTTAACAAAGAAAATTATGCAGTTAGCATTGATTATGCAATGAGCACACTGAAGATATATCTTAATAAAATATTTTTCTAGACATTTTTTATAAATTTTGGCTTTATATAATATCCTTTTTGATTAATATGTAGGGAGGTCAGGGTCTGAGGCAGAAAGGAAACTGAACTGAATTTCCACAGGTCCTGGAGTAGAGACTCCACTAAAAGCAGAATTAGAGGTACGGAATAAGAAAGCTTTCCTTGCAGCCACTGATAGTGTAAGTTACTGTCCTCTGAATCAGCATCTCCAGGTCTATTAGATTGGCATTTTTCAAGAGAACGTAGTTAATTCTTTATTTTCTGCTCTCAAATGAAAGAATGAAAATGTAAGATGTTAAAATTTTCCAAAAGCCAGAAGCATTTTGTATCAAATGCACTATGGATTCAGGACTGATCTGCAATTGCTTTTTGAGGCAGGACTGAGCAGATCTTATTCCCCTAACTCCCAATTGTCATCATTGATTGATTGTCTTTTTTTGTTGCCACAGGATGGCACATATGGTATGGATTGTGCTGAACGCTGTGACTGCAGCCATGCAGATGGTTGTCATCCCGCCACAGGTTACTGTCGCTGTCTTCCAGGATGGTCAGGTACAAAAAAAGACCATTGTGAAGGACAATGAGTTTGCACTATGTTGGGACTTGGTCTTGCATTTCAGTTTTGTAGGTAGAGGAGGAATTTGTGGGATTGGAAAGAAAAAAGAGCCAGTTCTGTGACTTCTGTGTCCCTTCCTGTGAATCAGAGGCATGGAAACTGTGTTGAAATTGGAAATAGAAGGAAAAATCTTAAAACCTGAGCACATGCACAGTATGATTCCTAATGAAAGTGGTGAATAACTGTAAATATTCAAAGTTGTGCTGGCAGATTGGATAGATAAAGCATCACATCCAGGAACTCATAAAGCTTTGCTTAGGCAGCCAAAAAGAGGATAAATTGTTCAGAACTTGTGCTGCCATTTGAGTTTCTCAGACCTCTGCAAAAATTAATCTTCTCCGGACAGAGTTTGTTTTGTACGAACATTGTTGCACTTCTTTAAGAAAATTCCTCCAGCATTTTCATTGAGATTTTAAGAACTATATTTATTTACTTATTCATCAAAATGGTGTTTAACACTGTTGTTGCACTCTCGTTTGTGGAAAGCAAGACTTCTTGAGAACGTGATGAAGCTATGGAGAAGGGAAAGCTATCATGAAATGTTCTGTTTATCTCTAGAAGGAATTTTTAATTCTCCAGCAGATTTCTGATCTCTGAGTGCTGGAAAAACTCTCCTACCTCCAATAAGGATTTATTGACATTATAAGTTTGTCTCTTGGACTGTTCTGGGTTTTGTGTCTCACTGTGATGCTGTAGAGGGTCATATTTTATGTTACCCATGTGCATAGACTCCTGTTTAATTATAAGAAGTCAGCATGGAAACACATCTTAAATGAACAAAGAAAGTTTCTGAGGTGTCGAGAAATGAGGCATTTGTGTGATTTCAGATATCATCTAGTATTATTTATTATCAACCCACCATTTATAAGTTAATATTTTTCCTAAATAACTTACATGTTCATGATATAATTGTTTTCTTTTTTCCTCTGGTGCTTCCTGGCATAGTAGATGGAGGTGACCAGCAAGTCATTGGACAAGTTTAGAAAATTATTGTGTTCACAAAAGTTTGTGTAGAGCTTATGACTTCCTCAGATGCAGTCTTTACTGAGTTTTTTTTCACAAACTTTTTATATGCTTCTTTTTTCTAGCTCTGTAGATGGGTCACAGGTATTTTGTTCAAAGTACCCAATACTCTTATGTCTGCAGTTCAGATTGAGTGTTTGTAGTTGTTTACGGGTTCCCTGGTGTTCTTTCTACTGTCTGTTCACTTGAATATAGCTTTTGTGATTATTGGGGAGTAGAGAGTGGAGATTTGAGGGGATATGGATGTGGGCCAGAAGGACTCCTGCACTGCTTTGAAGACCAAACCCATTTCTTATGTGTGCAATTTGTATGTAATGCTTCTGCCAAGTTCTTTGAGAAGGCCTGTCTCACTGCTGGGTCTGCCCATTGCCACCATTTTCGGTGTGAAAAGGAGAGGCTTACAGAGCTAGCATTCATCTAACTGAGTCAGGAGTTTGTTAGGTTTATTCTCTTCCCACAGGCTGCAGTGTGACTTACAGTTCCAGTGGGTCGGCATAGAACTCCTGGAAGAAACTTAAGCTCAAAAAAGAAACTTATGGAGGGTGGAAGCAAGGGTAGGTAGCCGTGGAGTAACACAGAGAAGTTTTCCAAGCAGCCAGGGGTCAGATTTGGGAAGCTAAAGGCCTGATAGAATTCAATCTGCCCAAGAATATCAAGGACAAAGAGAAAAGCTTCTGTCGATACACTGGTGATAAAAGGAAGACTAGGGAGAGTGTAGGCCCTCTCTGGAAGGAGATGAGAGACCTGGTTGCCCAGGATATGGGGAAGGGTGAAGCACTCAACAGTGTTTTTGCCTCAGTCTTCACCCATAAGGGTTCAAGCCACACTACCCAAGTCTCAGAAGGCAAAGGCAGGGACTGGGAGATTGAAGAACTGACAGCTCTAGGAGAAGAGTAGGTACAAGACCATCTAAGGAACCTGAGGGTGCACAAGTTCATGGGACCTAGTAAGATGCACCTGCATGTCCTGAGGGAACTGGCAGATGAAGCTGCTAAGCCATTATACATCGTATTTGAGAAGTCACGGCAGTTCAATGAAGTTCCCACTGACTGGAAAAGGAGAAACACGAGCCCCATTTTTATAAAAGGAAGAAAGGAGGACCCAGCAAACTACAGGCCAGTAAGTCGCACCTCTGTGCCCAGCAAAATCGTGGAGTAGATCCTCTGGAAGCTCTGCTGAGGCACTTGGAAAATAAGGAGGTGGTTGGTGACTGCCAACATAGCTTCACAAAGGGCAAATCGAGCCTGAGAAATTTGGTGGCCTTCTGTAACAAGGTTATAGCATTTGTGGATAAGGGAAGAGCAATTGACATCATCTGCCTGGAATTGTGGTCGCACACAACATTCTTGTATCTAAATCGGATTTGATGGATAGATCGTTCAGGGGAAAAGGAATTCACTGCATGGTCTCATGCAAAGAGTTGTGGTCAATCGCTCAATGTCCAAGTGGAGACCAGTGATGAGTGGCATTCTTCTGGGGTCGGTATTGGGACTTGTGCTGTTTAACATCTTTCTTGGAGATATGGACAGTGGGACTGAGTGCACCCTCAGCAAGTTTGCTGATGGCACCAGGGTGCATGGTGTAGTCGACATGCTGGAGGGAAGTGATGCCATCCAGACGGACCTTGACAGGCCAGTACAAGGTCCTGCAACTCCATTAGGGCAATCCCAAACACATACAGTCTGGGCAGAGAATGGATTGAGAGAAGGCCTGAAGAGAGGGCCTTAGGGGTGCTGGTGGATGAGAAGTTTGGCATGAGCTGGCAATGTGTGCTTGCAGCCCAAAAAGCCAACCAGATCCTGTGCTGTATCAGCAGAAGCATGACCAGCAGGTCAAAGAAGGTGATTCTCCCCTCTACTCCCATCTCATAAGAGCTCACCTGGAGTACTGTGTTCAGTTTTGGAGTCCTCAGCACAGGAAGGAGATGGCTCTGCTAGAGCAAGTCCAGAGGAGTGCCGCGAAGATGATCAGAGGGCTGGAGAGCCTCCCGTACAAGGACAGGCTGAGAGAGTTTGGTTTGTTCAGCCTGGAGAAGAGAAGGCTCTGGGGAGAGCTTATAGCACCTTCTAGTACCTAAAAGGGCCTACAAGAAAGATGGGAGGGGTTCTTTATCAGAAAATGCAGGGATATGACAAGGAGGAACAGTTTAAAGCTGAAAGAGGAGAGATTTATATTAGACATCAGACAGAAAGATTTTACTATGAGGATGGTGAGGCAATTTGTGGATGTGCCATTCCTGGATGTCTTCAAGGCCAGGTTGGATAAGGATTTGAGCAGCCTGATGTCGTGGAAGGTGTCCCTGCCGATGGCAAGGGATTGGAACTAGATGACCTCGTAGTCCCTTCCAACCTAAAACATTCTGTGATTCTATAAAATATAAGATAAGGACTAGTGAAGGAAGTTGTATAATATAAATATTGCTCCTTTTAAATAAATTAAATTAAATTAAGATCAATTAAAATTACATATGTAACAATATCATTTTAGCATGAAAAAGGGTAGATTTATGTTAGATAGTAGGAAGAATTTTTTTACTGTGAGCGTGATGGGACACTGAAACAGGTTGCCCAGAGAAGTTGTGGATGCCCCATCCCCGAAGGTTTTCATGGCCAGGTTGGATGAGGCTTTAAGCAACCTGGCCTAGTGGAAGGTGTCCCTGCCCATGGCAGAGGGGTTGGAACCGGGTGATATTCAAGGTCACTTCCAACGCAGATCCTTCTATGATTCTGTGATACTGCTCATAATACACCTTAGGAGTTTTCCAAAACTGAGACAAATCATCAGAGACCAAAACTATGTTAATGAATGAAGCCAGATTAAAACAGGTAGTTTTGAAAGACCATGCTAAAAATCTAGCAATTTTTATAACTGGTTATAAAAATTACTTAGCCAGTGTGATATAACTAACCTGGGTTATGACAAAGCTTCAAGCACAGCACAAACCTTGACTGTGCTTGTCTTGGGTGTTGAATAGGAAGCAATATTTTTGCCTTTAGTGAAAACTTTTTATTCATATTTAGAAAGGAAAAAGTTTTCACTAGGAAGAGAGTTTATGTGTAGTTATAGATAAAATTGCGTATCCATCCCTGGATGATGTCATATACAATAGGCTGTGTAACAGACTAGTTTCAGCATGTTGGTGATGTCTAGACACAAAATACGACATAAACAGCATAGTTTGCATTATACTTAGTGTCTGGAAAAATCCTTCTTGCACACTCCACATGTCAGGGTAATACCCATAAGGAATCTGGTCTTTGTGTAGATACTTATATTTAGCATGATTTAAAAAAAAAACAGAGTACTTTAGAAACAGGTCCTCAAATAGCTGTACTGTAATGTTACATTGCGGAGATAGCATTAGATTGTAGCATTAAGAAGGGAGTTCGTGTACATATTTGTATGAATGATAGGTGAAGAAGCAAATAGAGGATAAATAAGAACATAGGAAGGCACTAAACTGCAACAAATTATGTTTGAATAGCTTAGATTTTTTTCTGTTAGATTTGTTAAAGTATCTTTCAGATTTGCTAATGGTTAGTATTAAAGATTCAAAAACACAAAGAGAGAGAAACTGATTTTAGATTAGTCTAATATTTATCCAACAAAGGATTTAGTTGTCTAAAAACCATTGGGAGGGGAGTGTTAAAAAATAAATAAATTTTAAGAAGCTTAAATATGTGAACTGGTGACTCTTTTCTCTTTTTCCACAACAATGAATGGATGAATTCAAGTTGGACTTGTCCAAATGTTTTGATGCCACCAAAATTATATGAAGTTTCTGGAAGAATATTTTAACTATAATGTTTTTCTCAGCTGTGTAGATCAGTTGTTCAGCAATATGATGTTGCACAGTTCAGGGTTTTTAAGTAGTTTTGGCTTAATTTTGTAACATGTCCAATGAATTATCTTTTGATTTTTAAGTCCTAGTTATGAGCAAAAGTGTTACGTTCAGTTATACTATTGCCGGTAATGAGCTGTTATTAAACTCAAGAAAAAATAGTAATTAGTTGTAATTAGGTTCTATTTTAATTTAAGTTTTCTGTTTTTAAATTAGGTTTTGTTGGTGAGGAAGATATTTAGATTTTTCATCCTGAACAAAAGAGGGCTTTGTTTATAGCACTCCTGTTAGAAATCCTACCCTCTGTGTAATTCTCTGTGTAATTCCCTGTGTAATTCACTCTATGTAAACCCACTACACAAAGTGCTCGCTATACAGCAGCTTAATTCTGCTTAGAAAAGCAAGAGTTAAGGGTGATGTTTTTTTCCTGGCAATCTCACTATTCCATCATGTTCCAGGAGCCACATGACGGGATGGCACAAATTAAAAATATCCACCCACACAGAGAGTGATGTCTGTCCCAAACTTTCTCGTCCCTTGACATTTTCACTGTATTTTATAAATAACTTCCCTCATTTGGAGGGAGTGCAATAGCTAGACCGTGGAAAAGAGTAAGAACCATTAAAACAGAGAGCAGAAGAAAGATGCAGAAAGTACACTCCCCCGATGGGTAATGATAATTAATTTTCCTCATAATTTATGCCAGAACTTTACTTAAAGTTCCATCAAAGAGCCACCTCTACTGCTTCTCTCAATGACCACAATCCAGCAAGCACCGCGGTAACTGTTCATCCCTTAATCTTATCTGTTCTGCGAGCACCTATCAAAATGCAATTTTACTGAATTGCCTAAAAGATTAGAGAATTCATATTTTTACAAACTGAGATTTCACATTAAAGCATTGTAAAAAGGGCAAAGGTTTTACTCAAGCAATGTGGGTGTTAGTGATAACATGTTGCTGTTGTGTTCTCTTGACTGCAATTCTGTTGGATTTTTCTGTTTGTGAAAAAATGTCATGTCATACTGATAGAACATTTGTTATTTTTAAAATCAATTTAAAGTTTATGCTGTGCCAGGGATTATGAAATACCACTAGTCTGCTCTCTGTGCCAAAACAATAGTATTGGCTTATGGAGAAGACAGATGCAGTACTATCAGTCTGCATCTTACCAACATGCATAGTATTCATCCATATGCTACAGCAGACAGGATGTTGATGACATTTTTCTGGGCTGGACATCTGCTGACGCTAGTCAGACTGCCCATCACCAGATGTGTTTTTTCTATGAGGAAATGCTGTGACTTTCCATGTGCCCCTGACATTATTTCTAAGAAACACATTTGTTGCTGGATTATAACACGAAGGACTGTCATCTGACACCTGCCCCACTGATGAAAACAAACACGTCCCCTGGTGACTGTGAGCTAAAACGCTTCCTTGCTTCTTAGCTTTTAATGTGTATGTATTTTTTCCTCTCCCACTCAGAAGTAAAAGAAGTAAAAGAGTACTATCATGAGTCTTTCTCAGTTTAAGACTGAGAAACAAGCTGCTGTTAGAATGAGGTGTGTGCTGCTGGCAGACCAGTGCACCCAAGCAAAGAACCTCTTACAAGACCGTAGGTTTCCCTCCACCTTCTCTGATTTCCCCAGTGTCCTGAGTCATGAAGTCGATTGCGATAGATATTCAATGTGCTGCAAGATTAAATCACATGTTGGCCCTGTGTTATGATAAATGCCATATTTACCTGCCAAACATAATGAAACTAATTCTTCAGTAATATTTTTGGCCTATCCTACATCTGGACTTACCTGTGTCTGCATCTCTGTTGCCGGTGCATTGTGGTGGGTCTTTATGTGTAAGAAATACCAGTCTTTTAGAAGAACTTTAAATCAGTATGTTAAGTACATTTATTTTCTACCTATCAAGAAGGTAACAAAAGGAGTAGTATTTTCTTGTGGCTAACTAAAATGTGGTAGATGAGCCCCACTGAAGTGGATAACTGTGTAGCAACAGTATGGCCTCCAGAAAGATATTGCAGATGTCTCAAAAGCAATTCTTCCACTGTAATTTGCAGATACTGATGTCTGCCTTCAAACTCTGATTCAGCACTGTTTCAGTTGACAAGCTTTTGTAGCTGGCTTCCTACCAAAACTTGCAGGCACAAACTCTCCTGCTGCTGCTGTGGAGAAGCAGCAGTAGGAACTTCTAGAGAAAAATCTATGATTATTAGCCCCTTTAGTTCAAGACGCTTTTATTTAGTCTTTTGTCTGTCTTCAGCTAAGGAGCAAGGTACTTTTCCTCTAGAGAAAATGAGGGTACTTGTAAATAGTGCTTGTGAAGTTTTTCACAACTTTGCTTTGTTGTTTCTCGCTTTTTTTGGGCTTCTCATCCATCATTTGACAGAGAAGTAGGGAAGAAATTCCCACCATCAGAAGTCTCAGCTTCCTTGAACAGAAGTGATCTAGTGTTTGTTTCTCTCAAATATGAAGAGTAAGATCTTGGACCATAGTGCAAATGTATCACTAGGTTTAATGACTCAAAGATTTCCCCAAGTTTCGAGGGCTTCATCTTTCTCTTATTTAGGCCATTGTATATCTAATTTAGCTCTGACAAATACACCAATACATAAATAGGTTTTAATTCTGAAAGACTATACTGGAAAGTGCCATGTGTTGTGAAGAGAAATTGTATAGCAAATACACATTCTTTATGAAAAACTTTTTGAAGTCTAGATAACTTTTTAACAGATTAGAGTACATAATAAGCTGGAAAATACCACTTAGTCCAATAATAAATTTTCCTGGGAAGATCAGAAGAAATAATTCATAGGCTTTTTTCCTTTTGAGTGTTAAAACAAGCTAGATCTCTGTTGATCTGTCTTGGATGGATCACTGAATCTCAACGTAAAAATATAGCATAGGGGGTATGTCAACACACTGCTAGCATGAGCAGAAATACTTGTATCCCCAAAGAATTATTTACTTCATTCATGCAATTACGAATGCTGGGGGAATGCTGATTTAGATGTGAGGCCTCCAGCATAAAGCCCTGGGCATAAAATGCATGAGCATTTCTTCAGAGCAGCTTAGCTGAAGTTTATCATGACCATTCAGCTATTGCCTAGCAACTTGTGAAGGCCATCAAAGAGCTCTTTGTCCATAGCTCCAGCAAAAACTTTTCCTCACAGATATCCTTATCAGTATGAATATCAACATGAAAACTTCTAAAAAATAATTTTATTGCACAAGAGATTAATACTCGCTTGAAATTATGGCAATCATATGGCTGTACACTGTTGACACCATTGTTGTAAAAGCTGTGTCAAAACTTGCTTTGTAAATGCTAGTAAAAATATTTCTTTTTCCTCAGAAATTTTTTTCCTATAAAAGCATAGCTTTCTTTGCTGGAATTTCTTAAAAGACATCAGAGTCTGGAAAATCCTTTTTTTTAATCCTTTCAGTATTTCTAGTCTATTTTTTCTCGAAATTCCACATCTTTTGATTTTTACAGCTACAAGATGTGAAACTCAGTATCTCGTTTTTAAATGCTTTGTGAGATAACCTAATTAACAGCAATTGAGTGAAATTTAAAACTATTTTTATAAGTAGAGATGCAATAAATCACTAAATGAATTATTATTTCTGCTTTGCTATATTCCTTCTTGACACACACACAGAGAGGAGTGAAATTGATTTTGCTTATGATCAGTAGTGAATATACTAAAGTTCCTTTTATAGTGAAGCAGATGTAATATTTAGCACTCTTTCAGTATGTTATATTGTAATAAATATATTATTCAGTGTTATTTAGGAAACAGTGTTTCTTTGCTAAGTGGAAGGATATCATTCTTTACCTAGCTACCTGCTTATGAGAGGTGAAAGTGGGGAAGAAAAGGTCTTTTTTTTCAGTTTTCCCTGATGAATAATTTTCCCTGATGTGTACTGGAGGAAATTTTTCGGTTTTCATTTTGAATGCTAGTTGGCTCTTTTTAACTATCGTGGCTCCCTGCAGCATGGGACCCATTGTATTTTTCTATCCCAGTGTGCCCAGTATCACCCTTTGACACCATGCTGTCATAAAGCATCCTCTGTGCACAGATCAGGACAATATAATTGAGCCTGGTGTTATTGTATGTCACTGGTCTACATAATCTCAGATAATGCATTATGGTAACTCCTGGCAACTGCTGACTCGTAATAGTGACCATTGTATACTGAACACCACTGGAACCCACTAAGACTCCGTGAAAAATGTCTCTTCTCTAGCAGCATTCACTGAGTGAAACTATGTATGATATGACAGATAACACTTGCCAAGCACAGTTCTGAAATCCTCTGCACGTGTCTGCTTGTGCTTTCACAGACTTATAAACTGAGTTCTCAGATTAGGGGGTCTTAAGCAGAGCACTTGTACACTTCTGAAATTAATGGTCTTGTTTCTGAAAAAAAAAAGCGGCGATCTCATCCTGCTCACGTGCATCAGCATCTCTCAAAATCAAACCACTCTCTTTATTTATCCACTAATAGAAAGTTAATGAAAAGGTTGACCTAGGCTAGTGAGAAGCAAGTGTACACCACCAGTTAAATGTAGATAAGATTAGAGAATAACATTGCCTGTGCAGGCAAAAATGAAAAATTAGCGATACAAGAATCCTTTCACTTTTTTACAATAAACTTGGTTTAGGTGAATACAATGATCACTAGTGAGTAGTGATCATTGTACAGTTAGGGCTTTTAGGTCGCCTGTGTACTGTCTGGTGATGGTTAGCATCTAGATTCTAAAAGGCAAGTGTTTTCTCTCTTACTGGCATCAGTTGGCTCAGTTTGTCAAACCATATATTTCGTTATTCAATCTGTTAATTGTCTTACAGAGAAACAAACAGTTTGAAAGTCTGGAGTTTCACCTTTCCTCTAATTAGAGAGTTAGTCTTTGGATATAGGCAGCTTTACAAGGCATGTACTGTGGGAGCTGAGGAATTGCCTCTGTCCAGTCTCTCAGAAAATAGTGTAATTATTTTGAAGTATTGTTACAAACAGTAGGTTTCAGTCTTCAAAGTCGAGTTTTTTTTCACATATGAAACTGGTTTGCTTTTATAGGACTCTGATAATCAATGAACCTATGTCATATTTTGCTGGAAGTGCTTACAAAGCAAGACATGCTTGTTGTTGGATTCAGTCCACTTTTCCCTTAGCAAAGGGCTTCATTCAGTAAAGGCGCTACAATAATACTCAATTGTTAATGCAAAGTACTGTAGACACAATACAGCCTGAGTTCCACAGTGGTGCCTGCTGGCATTTAACATGCAGCATAGTTTTTAGAAGTAGATAGTGGAAAAACAAACAGCAAAGTTACACTTCATGTTGCTTCTTTGCAAAGAAAAAAAACATACCATGATTGGATGATTATAATTAATGGTTTATATTACATTTGTGTGTAGGGGTTCAGATTTTGACCATTTTATAATCGATTTTATGCCAAAAAGGGTTAGACAAAGCACTGGCTGACCAGCATCCTTAACACTGTTGCAGCTAAGCATTTTGGAATGCTCACATGGTGTGTTTGTAAACCCTTTGTGCGTGCTACGTTTTTCCATTTGGTATGAGGCTTAGCAGTAATCAGCTCACCACTAATTAGAAATCATTCTGTGTCCTGCACACCATTATTACACAAAATTGTGTCAGACCTTAAGAATTTTTACATTCAGAAAGAAAAGTTTGTGCAATACCTTTTGCAAGGCATTTCCTTAACAGAAGATTTGAAAATAAGCTCTTTTTTGAAACAGCCGTTAAGGAGGAAGCGAAAGCCATTATTTTTCTGCATTTTAATTACTTTCTACTTTCAATTCTCTTCATTGATACTAGTGGTGACAGTGTGAGGAATGAAAGACCTTTGTAAATTTTTATATGCATAAAGGTTTTGGAATATTATGTAACTCTTAATACTATTGAGAGATTCGCGTTCGTCTTTGTAGATCTCAAAGTATCAGTGGGCAGAAACCCTGTAGGTAGCGTGCCATGGAGCCCTTATGTTTCCATATCAATTATATTGTCTTGATCTGTGCACTGACAAAGTGCCTTCCTGTTACAGAACTTAGTATCAGCCTTTATTTACATATCCTCAATACTGTAGTATGAAAGAAATCCGTTTCTCTGGGAGAAGGCAGGAGCAGAGATGCAAGTTTACCTTGTTCTGGTTCTATTTCCTCATGTTAGTGATATTTTCATAGGTTTTGTGAACTGTATTTTAAAAATTAGTCCTGTGAGGACCAAATGTTTAAACTAAGTACACAGAAGAGTTCTTTACAAAGGCTGACAGCTTTTTTATTTATGGTTGCAGGTATTCACTGTGACAGTGTGTGCGCTGAGGGACAATGGGGTCCAAATTGCTCATTGCCTTGTTACTGCAAAAATGGAGCGTCCTGCTCTCCAGATGATGGAATCTGTGAGTGTGCACCAGGATACAGAGGCACCACTTGCCAGAGAAGTAAGGACAAAATAAATGCTTTAAAATATCCATTTCTCCTTCCCTTAGTTGGAATACATTTGATACAAAACCATAATGCTTTGTTAATTGTTACTGTGAAGGGCTAGGAAACATTCTTTGATGGGACATTTTGTCAAAACGTGTGAATATACAGAAATAAGTGTTACCTGAAGTTAACAAATGTTTCCAACTAGTAGTGGTGTTCTTGCTGTGGTACAACTTTACTTTTATTCACTGTCTGTGCCATGACATCATTGTGCACATGACTTCCTAAGAAACAAATTTCAAAGACGTTTCCATTCTAAAGTCGAGCATTCCCAAATGTGATTGACAAATCTTAATTTTCTAATACGTATTTTGTTAGGTAAATAAAACATGCGTGGGTTTCAGAACCTAGTAACCTTAGCTTCCCACTGAGTCTGGTAGGAATCATTTCCTTAATTACTGCTTTTTAATAAAATTTATTTAGAAGCAGCGAAGAATGGCCAGTGGAATCCAGCCTCACTGCAAGGAGAGGATATCTTAGCTACCCATAATTGCATTTGAAAAATTTGTTTCTGTAAAATGTAATGTTATAAGAAGACAGATGCAGATGAACTGAGTCAAATCATAGCAGAAACAGAGAAGAAAAAACAATGGTGTGCAAAATATCTGTTCTCCCAAGAAGAAGTACCATAGCTTGGCAGCAATCTAGTTGTTTTCGATTTGAGTTGTGGAAGGTGTGAGAGAAAGGTGTTCAGAGTAGTGTAAGTCCTCTGCACTTGGAGCGTAGCGCTGTTTTCAGATGTCTTCCAGAAACAGGATCAAGAAGCAGGTGGAGTAAAACAAAGTGGAGATGCTACTAGGTCCTCTAAAAGAGGCTTAAAAGGCTGGAGACAGCATGAAATGCTTACTAGAAGGTAGGAGGAGTACCTGAAGAGGGTGAAGTCTTGACAGTTCAGGAGTGGCAAGATTGCAAGCTGAAGAATGTGATTTGCTATAACATACTAAATCCGATATAAGTGTGGCATTAATATTCCTTAAGCATTTCTAAGTGCAGTAATTATTCTCACTATCTAATCTCTAAAGGCCTTGCAGTTAATCAGTTAATCCAAAGACAGACTAAGTGTAACATTACATGTAAAAATGTTCCCTGAGTTTTGGAACTGTGCCTATAACCTGTTCAAGAGGCTTCCAGTCCAGTGGCTCTGAGAGACACAGTCCAGAGGCCAGGAATACAAAGGTCATACGAATAATTTGGATCTCAGTCAGAAAGTGCCTTTTCAGTAAACAGGAAGACCTTTTGTCACTGTTCCACTTGGAAAAGTTAATCTCTCTAGAGAGATCTGGCTGCATAACTTGTATCGAGTGTATAATTAAAAGACTGAATTTTCAATGAAACTAAAATATTGAAAAGATTCCAAGCTAGTTTTCATCAGTGCTAATTGCTGCTGTGCAACAGGTATTTCTCTTGATGCATTATCTAATATTCTAATTTATGAGGAAATAAGTGCCAAAAGGAATTAGAGCAACAAAGAAGGAGATTTCATACAACAGCCTTTCTGCACAGTGTGTCCACTGCCCCCCATTTTTTTTAATAAATTAATACCTTTAGTGTAGGAATTTAAGTGGACAACTCTGTATTTCTGGTCTCAGGTTCTCTAAAAGTCAGGTGATGCATAGCTGTTGGTACCACATGAGTACAGTGACTTTCTCAGTGAAAGTGTGGCTGGAAAACATTTGTACATTTTTTTTAGTGAAATAATGGGTATTAGTATTCCAAGTTAGCAAACATGTAAGAATTCAAGGCCTAAGATGACCCTACTCATCTACAGATGAAATAATCCAAATCCACTCTATTTTTTTTTAATCCGTTGTCTTCAAATGTGTTTTAAAAGATGTTCATGATGTGGAGGACATGTACGTATAGCCAAATATGCATAATATATAAAGTATATATGCATTTCAAAGATAACCCAAGTACAATGTGGCCTGACAAGTAATGGAATGTCAATGAAGTCATTACTAACTAGTATATAGTAAACCTTTGAAGAAGACGAGCAAATCTCCTTTTTGGAGTGTAAAGCATTGAACTGTATGAATAATAACAAACACCATTGCAATTTTTGTGTATTTAGAAAGCAGCGGTAGTTCAAAGTCAGAAACAGGTGCACTGAAGAGTAGTTTGTGGCAGTATAGAAAGTGCCAGAAGCAATAATGGTGTTCTTTCTTATTCCAGTTTGTTCTCCTGGGTTTTATGGACACCGCTGCAGCCAGACATGTCCCCAGTGCGTACATAGCAGTGGTCCCTGCCACCATATTACTGGATTATGTGACTGCTTACCTGGATTTACAGGAACTCTCTGTAATGAAGGTACAAGCTGTAATAGAGACTTTATGGAATTCAGAGACTAAGTACTGTAATAATTCTCATTCCATCACTTGGAAGCTGTAAACGCAAAAGTAGTTTCTCTTGTAGTATGTGCAGCTGATAAATCAGGAATCTTATTCAAAGAGCTCAAACTTGATTATTTGACCCTTAAGTATGAGACCCACTGTATTTTTAATTGTACTACTTGTATACTGAGTATTTATAATAGACTTAACAGAATTTATATTGCCTTACTTTAACATTATACTAAGTGATATCTTTCTTGATCCAAATGTCAGTTGCTTTCTCTTGAAATAAGGAAAATACCATCTTGCTCTGATTACTACTGAGTTCTAATTCTGACAACTTGTTCTCAGTATGTCCCAGTGGCAGGTATGGCAAGAACTGCATTGGAATATGCACCTGCACCAATAATGGAACATGTAATCCTATTGATAGATCTTGTCAGTGTTACCCTGGCTGGATTGGTAGTGACTGCTCTCAGCGTAAGTATCAACTTTTTTCCCTATATTTTTAAAACAATCAGTTAGGGTTCAGTTATTTCAATTCTCTACTGTTTGGTGAAGAAACACTGTCTAAGTGCTGTGGTCTTTCTAGTAAGTGGGCTGGGGCATAGGACAAGGAGGGATCAATTTTCAGTTTCCTCTGCCCAAAGAAGAGCTGTAGAGAAGCTGAATCAGACTTGTTTCAGAAGCGCACTGTGAAAAGACAACGAGGCAGTGCTCACAGGTTGCAGCAAGGGTGACTTTAACAAGATACAAGAAAAAAGTCTTTACTGTGAGAGTGGTCAAGCACAGCAATTGTCCAGAAAGGCTCTGAAGTCTTCGGTCTAGAAGAGGTGATGAAATTATCATCATTAAAGATCCTTTGAGCAGAATGTTGGCCTAGGTAATGCTAAAGGTCTCTTCCATCGTGAAATGATGAATCTTGCATTGCAGAGAGGGTTCTTGACCTGTTTCTTGATTGTCTGTAATTATTTAGTCTTATCACAATAGTGTTGTGAACATCCTGGGGCTTGTATCCTTATGGCAGTGTTAGGAATAGCAGAGGTATTATTTTGCAAATAGGGATCTGAGGCACTGAAACACAGGGTGTCTTTTCTTTCTGTGATTGCACAGAGAGCTACTGACAAGGCTTGGAACAAAGCTGAGATTTTCTCAGGTACAAGTTAGTGCTCTGGCTGCAAGATCATTCTTATTCTCGTTAAAGATTTGAATATTTGGTTAAGAATTTTTTTGCACTATGACTTTTTTTAAGTGCCTGTAACTTTTTGATGGAACTTGCTGAGTCTTGCTTTTATAAATGTTTCACAGATATACATTTTTAGTGTCATTCTACCTCAGTTGTATAGCATTGTCTTGGTATGCTAAAATCAATGAAGACTTTGATACTGACTTAAAAAGAAAAGGCTTAGGCCCTAATTTTGTTGGCATTCTCCCGATGCCACACTGGATCTATGAAAATTGCTAATGACAGGAAGGAAATAACTGAAGCAAAATTTTCACAAGAAGCATAAGGTACTAAATAAACACAGTCTGAAACATACACATGCCAAAATTTCAGTCAACCCATTTTTATGAATAAAAGATGCTGTACCAGACCCTGATATGTCAAAATGCAAAAATCACTGTGCTGGGCTTTCCAGGGATATGCATTTCCTAATAACATGCCTCATTGGGTTTTATCATATATGGTTTGATTGGTCCAGGTTAACTGTCTCTGTACCAGTGGGATGTAACATCTGGTCAGTTTGGAAAAAGCCCTTTGCTGGCTAAATTCTTTGATGTGATTAGCATGCATAACTTAGCATGATATCAAAATAAATCTTGAGCCTGTTTCTGTGAAAGCCAGTAGCAACAATAGTCTCTGTTTTTATGGTAAAATAAGTAGGTAGTTAGGGAAGCAACAGAAAAGGAGTGTTTAGGAGGAGGAGGGACTTACTGAATCGATAACAAGAAAATGGTGCCAGCAATATGAATGGAAGCATCTATTGAGGCTGTGTTCATGGACTGTAACAGAGGAATTGTATTTGCTTTGTATAAAGGCCTTCATTCTTGTGGAAAATAATTATTTCATTAATTTCTTTTGCAACTAGCGACCTTTTTGAAACTTCTAACCTTTTGTCTGTATGTTATTTACATTCCTTCTTAGTTGACCTCTAATTTCAAACAAAAAAGAATAATAAAAATCATTTTAGGGCGCAACTGAAGTGGAAACAAGAAAAAGCAAGCTTAGTGCTTTTTCTTCAATATAATGTAGTGTATTTCTTAATAAAGTGAAATTTGGGCAAAGATAACACTTCTCAAAAAATACAGCCCTCACATAGATGAGTCATTTTGCAAACATTTGAAGAATTCAAGAGTTTTTATTACTCTCAGACAGGTCTCTGGACAACCAAATCAGTACACAACAATAAGGGTTTCATCAGCCTTTTTAAACTTACACAGGAATAAAGCTAAGACTTCTGTGTCTGACCTGTTTCTTCTCTGCTGTTAAATACTCACATTGTACTTCAAAAGAATATTTTTTAATTATGCATCTCTCTACTAAAGAAACAAAAACCTTAAGATATTAATCCTAATCAACAGAAGGGGGCTGTTATTGGAATACCCTCTGCACTTGGTCATATTCTGACATGAAGAAAATTATCTTTTGCTATCATTGAAGAGTAAATAGTGTTTTGGAACCTCGTCACTATTCTAATGGTAGCACATAGTATCAAATTAATTCACCATGACATTTTCAAAGTAGTCAGTAAAATTCTATCTTATAACATGTCAGCATGATTGTGAGTGAAAACAATCTCCACTTTATGGATAATTACCTGGGTTTTAGAAATATTATATTGATTAATGGACCCACAAAAGAAACTGAGTTAACTTGTTTCAGGTACCGTCCTGATTATATGCACCACATTTAAGAGATTATGGAGACTCTTAACAGTGGAAATAAAAAATGTAAGCCTAGTATTGAGTCTAAAGATATAGGTTGCAAGATGTGTTTCAGCCTTTTCTGTTCTCCTTCACTTTTGAGGCTTAAAAGCTTTTATCCCTCTAACTGTGCTCAATCAAACTGTTTGCAGATTAAAAAAAAAAATGCAGAAAAGAAATTTATGTGGCTTTCTTTAGTTTATGATTATCAGGTATGTATCATGGGTTGCTTTCACACCTGTAATGTTTTTCAGCACTTTTTATCTAGGATAAAATGATTCCTTAATTCAAAAAAATGCTGTGGCTATTCGTTCAGAATGGAGCAGACAAAAAAAGTGTTTTAAAGAAAAAGAAAAAATTCCAATCAAAGCAGTGCTTCTATGTGAATGTAAGCAGCTCTGTTTGTGATCAGAAATCTTTGTCATTTAAGATTAATTAATTTCTCTGGGTTGTTTTAGCTTGCCCACCTTCCCACTGGGGACCAAACTGCATCCACACGTGCAACTGCCATAATGGAGCTTACTGCAGTGCCTATGATGGAGAGTGCAAATGTACCCCGGGATGGACAGGCCTTTACTGTACACAAAGTAAGTGACTTCTCTTATCCATTCATAATCCACAAATCAGAATTTTCCTTCAGTTTTTTTCATACTTGATTTCGTCCCATGGTGCTGAACTTTTTTTGATCCAGAAGATGCAACACATACCTCCATGGTTTCAGGGGAGAGCCCTGTATAAGCACTACAGAGTGCTGGCCACTACATTTGGGCTCCTTGTTAACCTTCTTTCAGAGGAAAACAACTTTTGGCCATAACTGGGCATTCCTGTGGAAGAGTCTGTCATGTGCATATGCACAATGAATGACTGATATTTGCCGCCGCTGCAGATGTGTAGTTATGCCTGCACTCTGTGACGTAGATGGTTTCAACTCTGCAGGCTTTATCCCATAGGGTAGGAAGATGGTACTGTCTAATCCCTTTCTTCTCTGAAATCTCTCCAAGAAATACTGTAGAAGCAGGGACACAACAACCAGATTCTAAGATAACACAGAACTGACTGAAACCATCAGAACAGCCTCTAGCTTAGCTGTGGCTGTAGTCTACTTATCCTACGGTACATCTCGTATCTGTCATAGCTACCTCCCAGCGGCTATTACAGTCTCGTTTCACTAGACTGTAATGTTATAATTTGGTTTGAAATTTTCTTCATGTAATTAATAGATTAATAATGATTTTTTTTCCAAGAACTTTTCATTAAAAAGAAAATAAAAACAGTGCAGTGACTGGGTGTAGATACATGGCACTTATTATATGCTGGGGAAGAGTTCATACAAAGTTTTAAGAAGAAACGTCTGTTAGAGTAGATATTGCTAGAGATGACTTCTGATCTTTATCATATTAGAGCTTCAATTTGGTTTATCTTCAGGCACCACCAGTGGTGTCTGTAATCACCACTGTCTTTGAATTCAAGGAAAGTAAGGATGCTAATTGTATTTTGCTTTCAGTGTTTAAATACACATTTGGGGTTTTTTTTCATAAAATCAGAACTCTCCTTTTTCAACTAGATAATGTCATACTGGCAGGAAATAACATATCTATTATAGGACCATAGGAATGCAGCTCTGGAAGATGTCTACTATACCATTTCAGCTGTCAGCTATCATGGTTGCTTTGCTTCCTGCTGGTGAATAATGATCTCTTTGTGGTCATATGTCTTCTTCCTACTGAAGTGGTGTCTTTGTAAGGAGCTGAGATACAATATGTTATTTTTATTGTTTAGACTTCAACATCAACTGTGCAGAACATATGTCCAGGGTTTCATTCTTCAGTGAACAGACCCCCTGCCTTGGTTCACAAATAGCCCTCTTTCTCCTTCTTCAAATATCTTCTTGAATCAGTTTCTTCGAGGAGCCTTTCTTGTTGCTTTCTTCTGAACATGTATGTCTACAAGATTTCCCAACCTCATTTTTATGTAGCTGTATGTCTTCATCTCTTGTGTTTATAGAATGCCATGTTGAGTAGCTGGGCTACGAAAATTACTTCTTGGTAACATACTTAACCAGAATATTTATGTTTTATTTCTAAGGCAGTTGTTTCACCTCTTTTCCCTTCCTCTTCCTTGTATTGCAGGATGTCCCCTAGGGTTTTATGGGAAGGACTGTGCATTGATATGCCAATGTCAGAACGGAGCTGACTGCGACCACATCAGTGGGCAATGCACCTGCCGTACAGGGTTCATGGGGAAGCACTGTGAGCAGAGTGAGTATGGATGGGAGTTATTCATACGTGATAGCAAATACTGAACTCTGTGCCAACCATCTTGTTTTAGCCAGTGCTGTGATAGAGCTTCTTGGCTTCAGTGGAAATTTTGATGGGGAAAGAACTTCAGGATTTGGACCTAGGCTTTTTCCAAACAGCCTGTAGAATTGGTTAGTAAGACCAATTAGGATTGTGATGGCTGTTCCTTTCAATTTGAAACTACATGCAAGAGGCATTTGTACTACCTTCTAGTTGCTTTGGATATAAAACTAGAAAACCTCCAACCACTCTGTCATGTAAAAGTAACAAATGAATCCAAGTAATTGTCATTAGCATAAACCAAAATGAAAGCTAATAGTTATAAAACTAAAGATAAGAAGTAGCACATCAATCCTAGTGGATAAAACTTGTCTTTGCAATGTGTTTTTACAATACAATTGGATAATAAAAGCATAATTGATGGCATCTTATTTTCATATGTGTGTGATTCTTCACCCAAGAAAATAAGAATAACACTACTGACATCAGTGATGGTACAGCATACAACATTAAAACAATAATCAGGCTCATAAGCACAGAACTGTTAATCCAGCTTTTGCTAATATTACAATGGTGCTTCCACATTCATGTATTGTACTGCAATGCAATCCAACCTACTACTGTGAAGGTTTAAACTTGTCTTTGGCATTAGTGTAGTGCACAGTGCTTTGCTTTTCGTATGTGGATGACACCACATGTTAGCTATAACCAGGACTGATTTAGCTGTATCTGGATCTGAAGGACTGTGCAGTGACTGAGATAGCATGTGCCATACCTGGCAGCACTGTAACAGAAGAGAGGGAAAGTTACTGTCCCTATTGATGATTCCCTAAGCAGTGGGTCTAACCCCAGCTGCAATGAGAGTTACATTTTTAAGGCTAATCAGCATCTATGGTAGAACCGCTAAAGCCTAGAAGTGAGTTTTTCCTAATGAAAATACGGTTGCAACAAAATCTGAATTTTTGGAGGAATATATTTACTTCGGTCAAGTAATAGCTGGTAACATGTAATTAGTAGCCATTTAAATTTTCTTATTCTAATCTGATTATTTCAATGTTTCACTTCAAAAGAGCAATATTTTTCAGGAAAATATAATTTCTTTAAGATCTTCTCTTGATGTCATATTAAAAAATAGTTTTGAATACTTTGGCAAATCTAAGTTTATTATTATGTTTTATATATTTCATACTTTATCCTATAATTTGGTAATAGCTATTTAACAATATTAAACTAAATGTTTTGGTATTTCTGAGTTTGAACATCAGTTTTAAAAATCGACTTCCCATTCCAGCTCAGAAGTCAAAATTCCAAAATACATTATGGCTTGATGTTTTTTGCCCAGCCATTGCCTTCAGTAGTTACATCCTTGTTTCATTGAGTGAAACCAAGAGAACGAGAAGGTATAGAAACCTGAAATTCCACTTGAATCTGGATTTATCAAGACTGCAAGAATATTTCCCTGGCATCTACTGTGTTACATTATCTCTTGAATTATTCTAAATTAGGAATACATAGTAAGATTCTCTAAAAAAAATGACAAAAAGAAAAATAAATTAATATAGCTACAAAACTCCTGAGTTACTTCAGAAAATTGAGTCTCAGAAGATGAAGAAATATCACACTTCCTCAAACCATCAGAACTACAATAATGTAACAAGCCACTCAGTAACAGAGGTGACAGGATAAATAATTTTTATCAGTGTAGGATAATTCCCTACCATGCTTATTACATGATGTAGGAGGCACTTTTATCAGTAATTAGTTTTTGTATTCAAATCATTCTGGGAGAGAAAAAATCATGTAGAACTCTTCCAATCAGGTTATTCTTCTTAGCATTTTTCTCCTGTAGATGGTTTACTGATAAACTACCAATAGTATATACATTACAGTATCAAAGTAAGCTATAAGCAGCCTAGAACAAGTTTGATTTTTATATAAATGTGTTGTGTATATTAGACTCATTCTTTTGGCCTGCATCTCTTGCTTTTTTACCATCTATCATACGATGTGACAGCAGCCAGATGTCTGGCTCCACTGATAAGATTTTGTGATTTTTCAAACACTGGGATCTGAATAACCTCAGAGACCTGACATTGTGGCGTAGAACTGGCACTGTGTTCACGTTTTGTCCATTTATTCACCATCTTCTATCCTTTTAAGCTTTTTGTGGTTGGTTTGTTCAGTTTCTTTTATTTATTTCCCTTCCTATTTTCAATGCCTTAATGTCAGGAACACTGCAAGTAAAGGAAAGTTGCTTCTAAATATGTTTTCCCTTTCTTTTTCCACAAGCACACACTTTATGCAGAGGTGTCTTAAAATCTGTTCCATAGAGGTCTACCGCTAATAACACATTGCCATCTGCTGGCTCTGTACAAAACCATGTGGGTTTGGAAACGAATGGTAGCATGTATGGTGCTGTAGACCTGTCATACCAAAACATTTAAGAAGTACTGACTATGTGTTATTTTTATTTGCTCTTATTTTGTGCAGAATGCCCTCAAGGTACGTATGGATATGGATGCCGGCAGATATGTGACTGTCTGAACAACTCAACCTGTGACCACATCACGGGAACATGTTACTGCAGCCCAGGCTGGAAAGGGGCAAGGTGTGATCAAGGTAAAACCTGGATGCACCAAAACTATTGTAATTATTTAATATAAAACTTGGATTAACCTATTAAATGCCATCCTGTATTATTTATTAAATAAATGTGATAAGGAATGTGTGTTTAAATATTCAATGCTATTAAATTACATGCATTCTGTAGGTTTTGTCTTAGATGTCTCAGTGATAGTTTATTGGAGCAAAGCATTCAAGCGTAGATTGCATGAAATGTTTTACAGTGCTGTGCTGTCTAAAGCTGCTCATAGAGCATGTGCTTTACCTGCTCTGTGCTTTTGCTTTGAGAACATTCTTATTTTTTCAACAGCATGAAAATATCTCTTTTTATGAAAAAGATGAATGCTATAAGACTAGGATTGTCTTCATGTCGGTTTCTGACATAGTTCTATTTGGCATAATTAAATACAGTTACATTAGAAGAAAGATTTAGAGGTGAAATATTGTCTTCTGCTCCTGACACATAAGCCTCTGAATTTATGCTACCTATTTTCATTTCTTCTTGTATTTCAGCTGGTGTAATTATAGTGGGAAACTTGAACAGTTTAAGCCGTACCAGTACTGCCATCCCTCCTGATTCTTACCAGATAGGGGCAATAGCAGGCATCATCATTCTTGTCCTGGTTGTGCTTTTCCTGCTAGTGCTGTTCATCATTTACAGACATAAGCAGAAAGGAAAAGAAACAAATATGCCTGCAGTGACTTATACCCCTGCTATGAGGGTCATCAATGCAGATTACACCATTTCAGGTAAATTATGTTTAGAATAAGCCTTTTTCTCTTGTCTTTTGCCTTTGTACTTCTTCAGCTGAGCTCTGAAGGGGTTCAGATCTGCCCCAAACAGGACTTAAACATGTATGTTCCTCCTTTTTACATTAGTGAGGGCTGGTACAATTAGATTTTGGAAAGGGTGTCTACAATTCTGCCTTGGAAACCTTCCTGGAAAGAGAGGCAAGGAAGGGTTTCCCTCTTTAGGAAGAGGAAAACTGAGACGCTGCTCTCAACTGCCTTTTGCAGGAGAGCTGCCCCAGAGGCCACACTAACAGTGGTGCCAGTGAACTGGCACATGAGACCGGGGGTCAAAGTTGTCAAAGTCAAGAAAGATGTACCAGCAAAGATAGGGTGTTCTTGAAGCACCATAGAATTTTGCTATGAACTTGATGGTTAACGTCTTTAATTAGGACAATATTATGATTAGAGAGGCAAAAGAGACCTAGGGACAACAACAGAAAGAGAAATTGGCAAGTAACACTTGTGAAAGCTCTTGGCTTAAAGTAAGGACATGAATAGCCAGTACTGCTCTGTGTCTGTACGTTTTTAAATAAATGCAAGGCGGTTAGAATTTTTTTTCAGGAAACTCTAAATCACATTCTGAAATCAGTGCAGCACTGTCAAAAACATATCCTAAGAAAGAAATTACGTATTATTTTTAGCTGATCATTTTCCTTTCTTTTTCTTTTCAGAAACCATCCCTCACAGTAATGGTGGAAATGCTAGTAGTCACTATTTCTCTAACCCTAGTTATCATACTCTAACTCAATGCACTACCCCACCTCACGTCAACAATATGGACCGACTGACTCTGGCAAAGGTAAAGCATAAAAATCTGGATGTTTCTGTGTAGATTAGCCTTTGGATTATATTATTTATGTTCTCTAATGTCTCATATCTGGTTAATATTTGCTTTCTCGTATTATCATGTGGAAATTCAGCAGCTTCCCATCAGTTTCTATTTCTGTTACATATATTTCTTTGAAATAGGCAAAAAACAATCAGCTGTTTGTGAACCTTAAAAATGTGGAACCTGGAAAACGAGGCACCATCATGGACTACACAGGAACTCTGCCTGCAGACTGGAAACATGGTGGCTACCTCAATGATCTTGGTAAGAGAAAATAAGGAGAAGGATGAGAATGCTATTGATTGTGTTTGGAGTGAATTGGAAAGTAGGGATGTGTTTCTCATTCTCCACTCAGTGTAGTCACGCTTGTCAGAGTGTGTGTGATGTTCAGGGTTATGAGTTTGACCTTCCTTTAAGGCAGTACCCTTAGAGATTGAAAGGTGACTCCTTGTGAGGAATAGTGAGTCACTCTGATGCTTACGGCAGACATGATATGCAAAATAGTTCAAATTATTTTTGTAAAAAGGTTTACTTATTATTAGTTTAAGATCTAATAAATAAATATGGGCTGGTAAGGAATACAATTAATTGGTTTAGATCTCCTCATATAAGAGAATTTTGTTCTTGGATATTGTGAATTTTGTTTATAGAGGTATTGTGTAGAGAAAATAATTTTAGACTTTTGTAAGGCTCCCAGAATAGTACTATAATACAATGCAATTTAAAAATTAGGACTCCATAGTATCAGTCAAAGGTGTTTGCATGGATTAGTAGCCAGGTAGGAGACAGCTCTCTGAAGACAGTTGTAAGTCATTGCTTACTGCTGATTGTATTGAAATTTATATTAAGTGAAATCCTTAACTTACAGATAATTGCAAAGCTGTAGACTTAGGCACTAGGTGCTTAGGACATCCCTGTAAGTCAGGGGACTGGAACAGTGTGGCCTTAGACAACAGAATGGGAATGCTTTGGAAGCAAAGTAGCAAGAATTGGGGTGAACTTTGCATACCCTGAGATTTTCAGCTCAACATGGGATACCTTTCTGGTAGATATGGTTTATCCAGACAAAAAATATGCTTTAATCAAAGAGCAGCTATTAGGTTCATTCAGGAGTGACTGGGTTAGACATAGTGGCCTGTGCAACATCTTAGGTCGAACTAGGTAATTTAATGGTCCCTTATGACTTTAACCACTTTCACTGTTCAGGAAGCTACTGTCTGAAAGTATGTAAGCAACTATTAATTATTCTTCTGTAACTCTATACTGAGCAGTTTTACAATGCACATAGAATTATTTTGCTAAGGTAGAAATTAGTCCCAAAACAATTTTTAAGGATTTAGAAACTGTTATCTAATCACTTTCATTTGAACTTGAAACTACTCTGTTTTTTATATCATTTTTTCTCAGGTGCTTTTGGACTTGATAGGGGATATTTGGGAAAGTCTCTGAAAGGTGAGGTTATTTTCTGATGCATGTAGAAGAAATTATGCACACATTGAGTTTACTCTTCTAAATAGTCTTTGGTTTCTACATGAAGAAAATATAAAATAACTTTAGACTAAATAATTCCTAGACAATGAATCAGTGCATGAAGTTGGTTTGCATTTTTTTTTTAAGGGATCATTTAAAAAAAAAAAACAAACAGCAAACCAAGCCTTTCTAAGTCACCTGTGTGTCACATACATTGACTGTTTCTGTAATGGTTGAGTCACAAAATGGCACTATTCTAGACAGCAGAAGAGGGCTGGCACTTGAATTCAGTCTAGTGAGTCAGATAAGGACACATGCTGCCTCTGATGAAAGGCCTTAAAAAGAGCCAGTTCTTCTTACAACTGGCATTGTCAATGTAAGACTGCATGATTATAGGCCTGCAGTGCTGCATGACATTCACTGGAGGCCTTTGGAAAGGATACCAAAATAAGAATATGTAGAGAGGAAGGAAAATCATCAGAAACACAGGGTAGTGATGATATTTTGATCATTTGAATTATCCAGTTTTCATATAAAACTTTATACCAGACCATAGTGGTGTGTGTTGCTTTTTTGTTATATGATTAAGGTATGCCAAGGGTGACTAGAATGCCTGGATATCCAAACAATGAAAAAAGTGTAGCTAATTCCATATGAATAATGAGTTAAAGATGTAGACAAAAGCAGCTGTTTTCACACCGTGTATATAAATACAGGACAATTAAGCTGAAGGAGTGGTTTATTGTGTCTGACATTTCCTGGGTGTGGGGGATTGGGGGAAGCCTGATTTTAATTTCTTAAATTTTAAATATCTTAAAAGAGTCACAAAGTTATGAACACCTACCCACTGACAGGTTGACAAAGGTCAGTCTCATGCTGTATATTCAGAGTCAGGAACAAGATGATAAAGACTCAGCTCTAAAGCTCAAATAACACAACATATCACAAAACAGCACAGAGAACAAAGTAACACAGACACCACAAGATGTCTTCTCTGTGAGAAAATGCATCTTCTCTTAAACTAGAGTTGTCTATCTTTAAGCTAAATCCTGAAATGACAAGCCACCTACTGAAATGACAAGCCACCTTTTCAGTTCTACATGCACCTTATGGGAACTCGTAAGAAGCTGGTCATTCTTTTATTGTGGCTGCATACTCAAACTTTGCACCAAACAGGCCATCCCTAGAAGTCACCTTACCATCTGCCCAGACATTTGCTACTGGAAACAGTCTTCGATCACTTATTTTAATAGTGTCCTGAGTTTAGCACTTGGAAAGGGAAAAAGTATTCTGAAGTACCTATTAAAAACTGATTCTACACATTACCTGTATTTAATGCTAGCTACTATTTTAACTAGAAAGGAAAGTGCTCAGATTTTGCAACAGGAATTTGCTGATGGCAAGATCCAGCCCTTGAAAAAGCATAGCAGTAGAGGTGCTTTCAAGAACTCCTGTATAAAAATTTTGAAGTGTTATAACTGGTTTCGATTTAAATATTCATTTATGAGTGTCTTTTTAGAACTCAAAATTAAAGTACATTCTGTTCAGTAGCAATGTCCATAGTATGTAGCATGCTTGAGAAAGTAGTATGATTTTCTTTTTGCAGATCTCGTGAAGAACTCAGAATACAATTTAAGTAATTGCTCATTAAGTAGTTCTGAGAACCCGTATGCTACTATAAAAGACCCACCAGCTCTTGTACCAAAAAGTTCAGAATGTGGATATGTTGAAATGAAGTCACCGGCACGCAGGGACTCCCCTTATGCTGAGATCACTGGCTCTGCTTCAGCCAATAAGAACGTTTATGAAGTTGGTAAGTACATAATCTAATTCTAGCTGTTGAAGGTTAAGAACAAAGACCACAGGTCTTTTTCTAATTTGAATCGGTTCAATCAAAACATATGTAAAATCACTGGAAAAAATTATGCATTCAGATTCTATTTTATGCTTGAAAGCTAAAACAACCATTTCATTCTTTTGAGATAAGTGTAATTCACAAGAACAGAGTTTAAAATTACTTCAAGTTCTGTTCTATAACCTAGAGGTACCTATGAATTTCCCTAGTATGAAAGGCTTTCTTTAAACAAGAGCATAAAATAAGCTTAGCATTTGAATGCAGTATAATTCAACTCTAGATTAGACTGTTAAGTACTGAACACAGCTGGAGTAAGTGTATGGGAGGGACAGAGAAGGTCTGTTTCCTCCTCTTGATCAGTAAAAAACCAGCATCTTCACCCACAGATGTCATATTTCACTGATATGGGCCATATCTAGTTACTGCATTACTGTAGTTACAGAAAACTTTGGGGTCTTGTAGTACAGTAGTTATCCTCATGGTCTGTGGATGGAATAAAGTGTGTGCCACGCAGCATAGTATAACATTTTCCTTTTCTGTTCCCAGTTAGAGATTCGTCTGAAATCCATCAATATCCGCATTGCATTTTTAAGGATTTTTAGAAAATCCTTATTAAAAGCCTCAAACTTGGGGCTTTTTTTTTCAGTTTGTCCACACAAAGAACAATAGAACAGATGCTGGTCCACTTGCTTCTGTCAGTAAATATAATCATGGCAGGGCTCTGCCATGTAACTTAGTGTAAAGACAAAAACACCTTAAAATCAACCTTTGTTTCTACACCTGCATTTCAGGACTTAGTGAGACAAGGAATATCTATGTTGAAGCAGGAAGGAGAGGATATCTTTTAACACAAACAGAAATGAAATAGTGTTTGCCTTTTGTTTGGTGCTTCTAGTGTTGAATTATCTTTCTTTTATCACAGAACCTACAGTAAGTGTTGTCCAGGGAGCATTCAGCAGCAGTGGACGTTTCAGCCAGGATCCTTATGATCTTCCAAAAAACAGTCATATTCCATGTCATTATGACTTACTACCAGTTCGAGATAGCCCCACATCCTCTACGAAGGAGGTCAGCAGTGAATGACCCCACAAGCTGATGTGTAGCATAGTGGGACTCTCAAGGGGCAAAGTGGCATTGTTATGCTCCTTCCTCTAGTTTACCATCGTATTTGGCTCCTAATCTGTCCAGCAGACAATTGCTGTATATTAAACGGAATCTCAACATGAGGTTTGTATTGTGTATACAAGTGACAGATGGACAAATGCCACACTCTGGGGATCCTAGTCGTTCTTTTTTTCATGGCAGTAAATTTTATAGAAACAGGTATGCAACACATTTATACTGTAATATACTGGCTTAAAAATAGTAGTTTGCAGATCAGTTTTGACAACATCCTATTTCAGTGACTTAAATATAAGCTTCATGATTCAGAGCAGAAATTCTCACAGGACAGTGCAGTTTACCAAATACCACTTCATACAGGTAATCTCAATAACTAATTGTGTAGAAGAAAAACTGCCGTGCCAAATTTTACCTTCCAGTCTTATCTTCAGTCAAGACATATTGAGAAACAGATCTGATGGGGATAAGTAAGCACAATGCTGCAGTTGTTTGAGAAATCCATCTTTAGGCTTTTTTGTCCATTACTGGTGGTGGGCCTTCCTTGCTTGAATAGTTGTGGAGATCAAAGCATTGCATACGTCAATATTATATGCCACCTCAAGATCTCTTGCTATTCAAGTTCCACCACCAGTCTTCAATAAATCTTTTGCTGCCATTCATGTTGCAGTGCTGACCACTATTTCTGCCATACACAACAAATAATCCATAACATATCAGTAATTACTCATAAAATATGTAAATTAAATCAGTTTATTTTTGTCACCATGGACTGATTATGTAAGGAGTGGAGAAAGGTGATGACTGCTGTAAATCTTAACTGCAAAGAAAGGTTTACATTTTATAAACAGGTAGTAATAATGACTGTAATATAGGATAAAAATAGTAAAGTGTTCTGATTTTTTTTCTTAGAAATAACTAAGCAATCTCTGTGCATACTTGCTAAAAAGGCACCTTTTCCTTTTTATAGTTGATGTAGGGAAACATGCTTAAGCTGGTCTTTTGCATTGCTAACAATGTGACACGTTCCCCCCATTCTTCATTAACTTGTCTCCATTTTTATGCTGTGTGTCTGTGTTTCTAGTGATCTAGCTTGTAATTGCAAAAATATTCTACTGTATGTCTATTTCTTTTGCATTTTTGCCAACTGGCCTTTATTTTGTCTGGTTAAAGAGCCCTCCGGGCAGAGGGAGAGGATTAAAGTAAGAGATCATGTCATGTCTATCAGAGGTGGTTAGCTAATACATAATAGTTTAACTTAATTGATTGGGGAAAAAAACAAGGTGTTTTTGTTAAGGATAATAACAAGAAAGAAGAAGAAAATTAAAAACAGTCCCCTTTAAAGTTTAGTTTATTCTATTTACTGTATGAATGGAGGCCATGTTTCCAAAGGCTCTTTTCTCTCCCTCCAAAGCAGTCTGTTATGAACTGCATTAATTTGGTGGAAATGAAATTTACCAAGATCTCCATTCTTTGAAGCGAAATTGTCCCCTGAACACGTAAGCCTAAAACGAAAACGATACAGACTGGACATTCTCTTTCAGTGGAAAGAAATCTAAAAATGATGTGGCAATATTATTTGGTCAGCCTGATCTAGTGGAATGTGTCCCTGCCCACCACAGGGGGGTTGGAAGGAGATTATCTCTAAGGCCCCTTTCAACCCAATCTATTCTATGATTCTGCTTCCAGTTCCTGCTGCTATCAGTGATGCTACCTGCTAACATGCTTGAAACGTAGCCCCAGCAGGCTTTTCCACACTGCCCTAGTGGTAAATTTATAGCTTCTACTAAATAGCTTGTCCTGAGAGTTGGTATATCCCTGCTTGTTGGGGAAAGGATATGGGTAGTTGCATCATATGGCATATAATGGGAAGCACTAGTCCTCTCTTCTTTCTCTGTTGGGGTCACATTTTGGCACGAGACCCATAATGTGAAGGGCAATCTATAGTTCAAGAGTTTGGAATATGTGCTCTCCAGCTTAGTAAAAGCATGCCGCAACTGTTTCTATCTTTACATCTGGACTGCAATACAGCTGAGACAAAGAATTATCACTGTTGTGACAGCATAGATATATGCCTAAGAAAATCACAAACAGTTGCCTTTGGAATACTAAATGCAACAGAGAATCAACTGGAAGAAAAAGTGAAAAAGCTTTTAGAAAAATTTTGCAGAAGGAAACCCAGAGTTGGAATGGAAATACAGTCTGCTTTTATTTCTTGTCACTAAACTGGTGATGAATTAGAGCACTGCATCCAAATACGTTATTGCAGATGTGCCAAGCCTGAGAATGTGTATGAAGCCTGTATGAAGTGCCCCGTAGCATTCTCAGTCCTCACTGGCCATGAGCATTGGCTGTTTTGCAATTCCCTGAGTATTTCTTGTACATCTTTGGAATAAATAATTTGATTATCTTTGGATTTTGCAAGGACAGAAATTAATTGAGATTTCAAAAGCCAGTTAATTTAACCCCTCTAAGACAAAGTATTGATTGTGTTTGTGTGCATATAGGTAACATGTAGAGCTACTGGTACATACATGTCTGTACTGTGTGAAACATTTTAAAATAAAGACTTTCTTCTCTGAAGTTATGAATAGCAAATACTGTATTTAGCAACTGTGTGCTCACAAAAATTTATTTTCTTATTCTGTGTAAAATTTGGAGACCACTAGGTGAAATAACCTTCCTGATATAAGCAGTGCTTTTTTTATATGAAAAAGAGCTGAATAAATTGTATTTGTTTTAAAATTTCCAGTATGTCACATATCCTCCAGTGATATAGTCAGGCAAATATTCATAAAAACAGATGAGTTTCTGATAATTTTGCCTATTATGTATGTTCTAAATATACACATTACCAAAATCTGCCTTTCTATAAGTTGGTAAAACTCCTGCTGGGTAGTCAGTATAAGCAGTGTGTGCACACATCTGGGCTGGATCTGGGCAATAAGTCAAGTGAACAACTTGTGAATTTAGTTCTGTGAATGGTGTTGGTAGACACTCACAGAGCAGATTGCCTGCAGGGGTAATATATTCTTGTTTAATGACAGCAGTGTGTCATTGCAGAGGGAAAAAGCGCATGGGACTTGAATTAGCAATCCTGTTGTCTTGCGTATGGCTAGGGAGGCTTGCTCTGGAGTACACTCTACTGTCAGTTGAAGATAATTCCAACTCAATCCTCATGACTGTCACAGAGCCCTTTTTCTAGATCCCAGTATGCTCTTTAGAGAATTTAAATATTTCTCAACATGCATACTATATTGTGGTGAGAATTTAATAAGTAAGTTGATACCATAATTTTAGCAACCACCATCTACTCAGAGTATGGCTTCACTACAGACAGGAATGGAAAGAGGTGCCTTGCTTATATACACTAGCATTACAATAGTGAGAAACATAACATTAAAAACAGCAATAACTATCCCCTAGCAATTTGTAATCAATTTAATAAAGTGCAAAATGCCGCACAAAATTAATGGCTGATTTTAAAGTAAGTAGTGAGTATAAACTTTAGATTTAAATAATGCATATTAATTCTGGTAATTTAGAAGTATAGTGAACCTCAAGGCTTTTGACTGTATCAAAGATTTTTAATCACAATACACTGTTACACATAAAATTTGTACTTATCTTGATCCACCCAGACAACTTCCATTAATTTTAATTGGAGAAGCACATGCAGATTACAGGGGAAAGAAGATTTCATTGTACTTATACTTCCTGTTCAGACAATCTGCAAAGTCAAGTTAGTATTGAAATAAGGTTAGAATAAAACAAAATCAAAGGTGAGGAATGTGTTATTTAGAAAACATTGGGTTTTCCGAGTACTGTGACTACAACTGAATTTTTTATTAGATATGTGTCCAAATAACAATCCTTGTACTGAAGCTCTAAAGTCCAGACTGAAGAACATAGAGCTAATTTTGACAAAAATGCTTTATATTAAAGATTGTATATATAGTAGTTTAAATGACAGAAAGAAATGGGTGCATGTTTATTAATTACTGTACAGAAAACCTTGTCATTTGGTACACTCATACTAGTGCTAGAGCACTGAACCTAACTCTTCTATCTTTAGATTTTAGCCCACAAGATTTCACTTTGATATGATCGAATTGTAATATATTTTTAAAGAAATCCTATCAAGTATGCCTGGCTTTTTTTCTTAGCTGTAACAAAAAAGTGTTCTGTTGTGAAAATATATCTATTTTCCAAAGATGACCAATGTTCATCATTCTGCCCTTCACTATCATTTATTTCACTTCACATACCTGTAGGATAATGTAATAAAGTTTCTAATGAAAGATGGGAAATGCTTTGAAGGTCTTTTCTTTGTTTTTCACTTGCTTAGGATGGATCTTGAAATAGCATGGGAAATACAAAAGATGTTATCCTTGCCCATGCTGGGCCACCAAGTAATGTATTTTATTTTCTGTCTCATAGAAAGCAAACAGTTTATGAGATTCTTTGCAGAAAACCAAGGCTGATTTTGAACTGCTGAACTTCTGCCATTACTGTCCTGCAGGAATTAATTCTGTAAACAGAGCAGTACTTTCACTTTTCAGTTCAGTGCGCTTGAAGGCTTAAAACTTTACCTTGAGAAAGATGGGCAGCTGAGTTGCCAAAAGCAAGGCATTTCCCCTTTTTAATAAGATAATAGCCTTGGATTAACCATTAAAAAGTCAACAACCAAAGTACAAACATGATATAAAAGGGGATAATACATTCTAGTTTCTGTTTTCTAACTCTTGACTACTCCAAGATGAATCTAAAGCACTGGATACAGATAGATGGTGTGGAAAATTGTTCTCTAGTATCACAGTCTGATCAAGGTTGATAGCTTTGGCATTAAGAACCAATCATAGAATCACAGAAATACAGAAGGGTTTGGATGAGAAGGAAAGACAGGAGAAAATCTGGGAGAAGAAGCCAAGTCCTACCTGTGCCCTGCCGTGGGAGGAAGCATGGGAGCTCAAAGGGCTAGCCAGCAGTGCTGGGGTGTGGAGAGAGCCTGTGAGACTTTGTCCTGCAGCCTCCCAGGGAGGCACAGGGTGTACCAAGTGAATGCTCTTGCCACATGTGCCTGGAGACATCTGCTGTGGCCAGAGCAACCTGACAGGGCCTTGGGAAGACACAACCAAGGCCTGCGACTGGCATAAAACACTGATGCTGAGCACAAGACACGAGATGGTGGGACAAGGGGAGCAGTAGAATCACAGTAACCCCAAACACGTGTGCTGGGGCTGTAGTGCTGGGGCAGCAGTTCTTCTAGGGTAAGCGCCATGGGTGAGCATGTCCTACAGCTGTTTTCCCATGATGGATTGTGACCAGGTGCACCTCACTGCTTATATCCAGGCACCAAGTTCTATCCAGTGGCCCTCACTCAAGCTGAGCATTTGGCAAGGCTAGAGTGTTGAGTTGGTGTTGGTGTCCTGACTGGACAATTGTTCCTTGCAGGTCTCCATGCCTGACACTAGAACCATCCCAGGATTTTGCCCAGCCCTGCCAGCTTCAGGCAGCCAGGCACCCAGGAGATGCACTCACAACAGCCGAAGTAAGCTGTGCAGGGACACCTCTCCTTGGGCAGCTGGGAGTATTTCCTTCTGGAGGCACCTGGGCCTTCCAACCCTCTCAGGGCCAGCCGATGATCAAGGTCTTTCTTTGTTTTCTAGCATGGCACCCACTGCTGCAGTGCCACAGAGAGGGAGCCATTCACCATCCCCAGTTGCCCCCCGACCACAGCAGTGAGTGAAGAGCATGGCCATGGAGCTGGACAACTGCTGTCCAATATGCCTGGACAGTTAGGAGGAGGCCAGCTACATGATGCCATACCTCTACCAGTTCTGCTACTGGGCCCTCTGCAAGAGGAAGAACCTTTCCATCATGCACATGGTGTAAGTGGATGATGACCTTGAGGAGCATGGTGTCACACCATCTGTGGTGTCATCTATCATTGGCCACCAGGCAGGAGAAGCTTGTGGCTGTTCAGCTACCCACAGCTCTGCAGCAACAGAATGACAACCTGTGGGGATGGTGCCTGGGTCTCCTCTCAGTGGCCTCCAGCTCAGCACCTGGGCATCCCTTTTCCAGGATCACCCACCTCTCCTCCAGCCCCTTCCAATCTGGGTGTATCAAGAGCTGGGACTGATCTTTGGGAACCAGAGTCTGCAGGCAGACATAGAGGAGGACGTTTTCATGCCCATCCTGGTTCTCTTTGCGCTGGATGAAGATCTTCTGGTGCAGCTGCGGGAGGCCCAGTCACCAAAACCACGCAGTGACATTTCTGCCCCAGCTTATTGACATTGCTGTGCAATGGTGCAGCAGGGAGGCACATTGTCTGCTGGGCCTGGAGGACGGCCGTGCTGTCAGGGGTGGGAGAGCAGCCCCATGGCTGCCCCCAGCCCTGCTGCCTCCCAGGAAGGGTCTACCACACCTGGCCCAGCCCTCTATGACAGCCCTGAATGAGCCAATGCAGACGACCTCCCCAGCACCTCAGCAGCTGCCCTTTGTGAGGCTCCTGGCAGCCCTTCCTCTTCCTCCATTCCTATGCCCTGGGAGCCTGAGGGGGCTGTGGCACCTGCTCCCAGCCAGGGCAGGGAATGCCCAGAAGACGCCACTGCCCCAGCAGCACTACAAGAACACCCCAGGCACTGCCCAAGCGAGGGCTGGGACAGCATTTGGAGGATGTATTGGACCTCAAGGCCTCTCACCTCTCCAAGTCATGTTATCAGGCAGTAAAACAAAAGAAAGGCCTGAAAACTGCAGGGAAAGTCTTGGTGTTACTAAGAGTGCAGGTGTCATTGCTGTCCCCACCCATGCTGCTTTCTACCCCACCTCCTGGGCTATGTCCACCATTCCCTCTTATACCTTCGCAAAGAACTGTGAGGCTTCTCCCTCTGGTTTTGCACAGCCTCATTGCCCTGCTTTTACTGCCACGGGGCTGGATTTGTGCACTCCCAAGTGCATCTCCCCCCAGAGCACAGCACTGTCAGTCTTAGTCCTCTTCTCTTGCAAGACCCCTTGCCATTCAGCAAGGTGCAATGGAGCCTGGTCCTGTGCTATTGCAAGGGTCCTTTCCACTGTCTTGAGCACCATGGACCCTGGCCCTATGGACCTGAAGGGCCCTTCTGTGCAGATCTGAGTACAACTGAGTCATGTTTTCTGGTCTTTCTTCAGCAGAGACTTGCTTTCTTCCCACTTATCCAGATCCAGCCTTGGTGCTTTTCTCCTCTGCTTTGAAAGGACCCCTCTTTGGCAGATGGGTGCCATCAGTTACCCAGTGCCCCTCCCCACCACCTCACCTCCCCATCACACTCTCTGCAGGACCTTCCCCAGCACAGTTCCTCTCTGCTGTGAGTGAACCCCACAGAAACAATTGCATAACTTCCCAGTGTTCTCCACGAACCCTCTCCCTCCTCTCACACACTGCTTCACGACCCATTCTTTTTTTTTTCAATTTGCTTAGCATATTTACCATGTAATGCTTCAAGCTGTTAATGAAAATAGTAGAATATCGTGTTTAGAATGAAGTCTGTAGTGCTCAATCGTGACTATATTTGCTGCTTGCATTAGATTTTAAAAGTTAGAAATTAAAAAAGCATTGTATCGTGCCTTTAATAAAAAATCTGGTTTACCTACAACACTGCTGCTTGAGCCACAGAGAATCATAGAATCATAGAATCACCAGGTTGGGAAATACCACTAGGATCATCAAGTCCACCCATTCCTATCAACCACTAAACCTTGTCTTTGAGCATCTCATCTACCCACCTTTTAAATACCCGCAGGGATGCTGACCACCACCTCCCTGGGCAGCCTCTGCCAGGGCCCAATGACCATTTCTGTGAAAAATTTTTTCTGGTGTCCAGTCTGAACCTCCCCTGGTGGAGCTTGAGGCCATTCCCCTTTGTCCTGTCCCCTGTCACTTGGGAGAAGAGGCCAGCTCCCTCCTCTCTACAACCTCCTTTCAGATAGTTGTAGAGAGCAATAATGTCTCCCCTCAGCCTCCTCTTCTCCAGGCTAAACAACCCCACTTCAGCCACTCTTCGTAAGACTTGTTCTCCAGCCCCCTCACCACCTTCAGTGCTCTTCTCTGGACACGCTCCAGAGCCTGAACATTCTTCTTGTAGCGAGGGGCCCAAAACTGAACACAGAATTCGAGGTGTAGTCTCACCAGTGCTGAGTACAGAGGGAGAATTACCTCCCTGGACCTGCTGGTCATGCTGTTTCTGATACAAGCCAAGATGCCATTGGCCTTCTTGGCCACCTGGGCACACTGCTGGCTCATGTTCAGGCGGCTGTCAATCAACACAAAAACTCAAATTACATACTACCAAAAAGACAATCCAGGTCCACTACTTTATTTTATGACAAACTTGTGGCAATTTCAAAGGATAGAATCTAAAGTCTTTAATCGACATGAAGCCAATAGAAGCAACATGAAGCACAGGATTAGGCCTTGGCTTAGGGGAAATTTCTGCCTTTTCTACCTATGCTGCCTCCGTGTATTTCCCCCCATACCTTTATCTTACGATCCCTATGTGACTTCATTGTTGTGACCCTTCCTGCTGATGCTGTGAAAAGCCATACTCAATAATCAACGCCAATTTGCTTATTAAGTAAGGTATTTTCCAATGCAATGGCAGGCATGCAGGGGATCACGCCACCTAATGTGCGTACCACTTGCAGTACAATTCACAAAGGCTGTATACAGATAAAGCATAATTTTTCATCGCTTTTCCTGGAACAGGTGTGTCTATTATAATCAGTTCCTGGAATGTATTTACATAAGTTTCCTCCTCTTGGTGCACGTGCTCTGCCCTCTGGCTGTCTTCTTCAGGAGTCTCTGGATGAACGCCATAAATCTTCCTCAGTTGAACTTTTTAACTCTCCTTCTTGCACATGCTCTTAGACTCTTTGGGCACCTCTTCAAGGCTGCATCTGGTCCTAGCTGGCTCTTCTTCCTGTATCGTAGAATCATAGAATGGTTTGGGTTGGAAGGGACCTTAAAGATCATCGAGTTCCAACCCCCCTGCCATGGGCAGGGACATCTCCCACTAGATCAGGCTGCCCAAGGGCCCATTCAACCTGGCCTTGAACACTTCCAAGGATGGGGCATCCACAACCTCCCTGGGCAACCTGTGCCAGTGCCTCACCACTCTCACGGTGAAGAAATTCTTCCTTATGTCTAGTCCTATCATTGTGCTAGCCCTTGTTATCTGGCTTAACTAGATAAAGTCACTTTCTCCCCCATTCTTTCTAACCACAGCCTTGTTAAAAGTCCTTAGTTAAACATAAGTATCCAGGCGCAGGCGAGCTAAATGTTGTTATTCAAACTAATCCCATATTTTAGTACTAAAATGCCCAAATCTATAATATTCATAGAATTATAGAATCATAGAACCGCTAGGTTGGAAAAGAACTCTTAGATCATCGAGTCAAATACCTAATAGGTTAGCAATTTATAACAATTCATTTCTTTCCTCACTGCTTTAATGATATGGTCTAATAACAAAGAAGCCAGTGGTGATGTCCATTATATTTAGAGGCATTCCTTTGCCAGCCTGACTGGGTGACCGAATTCTAGGTCCTGTGTATCCAGCCGGGATGCGGGAGCAGAAGAGGAGGTTGCTTTTTAACACACAACAGAGCGCAGGGAGCGGCGCGGAGTCGAGGCTGCAAACCACAGACTCTCCAGCAGAGAACACAGAAAGGGGCTGAACCCCGGGTGCTGCAGAGCCAGGCAGCTCCGGCGGCAGGGGCTGCTCCGGCCGGGACGACACCCGCAGGAGCCGGCCGACGAGCCCCGCAGCAGCCGCTGTAGCTAATCAATCCAGACAGCAACCACCGCGGCTGCAGCTCCACCGCTAAACCTCCTCCCGCAGCCGAAGCCCCGCGGTGGTGCGGGGCGGGCGGAGGTGGGCACTGCTTCCGAAAGGGGCGGGGCTATTGGATGGGGCGGGGCCCGCGGTGGTGCGGGGCGGGCGGAGGTGGGCACTGCTTCCGAAAGGGGCGGGGCTATTGGATGGGGCGGGGCCCGCGGTGGTGCGGGGCGGGCGGAGGTGGGCACTGCTTCCGAAAGGGGCGGGGCTATTGGATCGCCAGGGCGATCCCCCCGAGGCCTTGCGTCCTTCCCGGTCAGGCCGCCACTCGGAGCCGCCTGGAGCCCGCGGGGAGGCGACGGGCAGCCGCGGCGAGGTGGGTGTGTTCAGGGTTCCGGGCGAGGCGGCTCTGTTCGGGCCTGGGCGGCGCTCTGCGTCTCGTTTTTGTGTGTCACATGTCTTTCAGACTTTCCGTGTCTGTAGTGGGCGTTACGGAATAAGGAAGTAGATCGGACAAACGCAAGTCAGACGCTCAGAACCGCGAAGAGCAGGAGCGTTGCTGTGACTTGAAGCTGGGATTCTGTAAGAAGACACAGCATCGTTAGAAGGTATCTAGTCGGGGCAAGAAATCACTCGTGTTAGTCTCGCCCTGATCGACGATAAGATAAACTTTATACAGGCCATTTTCTCATCTAACAAATGGTGGTTTTTAATGTCACATTTTGTTTTTCCAGCAAATGAGGATTTATTAGGTGATGAAAATTCTGTCAACAGGAAATTAGTCCAGTTTGTGTTTGCAAAATACAGCGTAGGCTAAGACTGGGCTTTTAAGTGTCAATGTAAGAAGGGTGTGGAGCTGTTGGAACAGGTGTAGAGGAGGGCTACAAGGATGATCAGAGGGCTGATCCTATACGAGGACAGGCTGAGAGAGTTGGGCTTGTTCAGCCTGGAGAAGAGAAGACTCCAAGGAGACCTCATAGCAACCTTCTAGTAGCTGAAGGGTGCATAAAAGAAGGCTGGGGAGGGACTGTTTACAAGGGCATATAGGGATAGGATGAGGGGTAATGGCTTTAAATTGGAAGGGGAATGATTTAGATTAGACATTAGGCAGAAATTCTTCATGATGAGAGTGGTGAGGCACTGGCACAGGGTGCCCAGGGAAGTTGTGGCTGCTCCATCCCTGGAGGTGTTCAAGGCCAGGTTGGATGGAGCCTTGGGCAGCCTGATCTAGTGGAAGATGTCCCTGCCCATGGCAGGGGAGTTGGAACTGGATGATCTTTAATGTCCTTTCCAACCCAAACTATTCCATGATTATATGATATTGTCTTATTCATTCCCCTTCAGTTGATGTTTTGGTAGGCGATGTCTGCTGCACTCACATATAGCAGAGGGTGGAGGAGTGAGAAAAGAGAGTATAAAGAGGTAGAAACACAGGCATTTTATACACATATGTGTATATATGGGGGAATAATATACATAGAAATCTGTGCATTATTCGTTCTTCACAGAACAGTTAGGACAATTTTACTTGTTTTATGGGGACATAATTTGGCTTGGTAAGCTGGCTACAAAAGCATTCATTTAAAAATTTGCCAGAATGTGAATGATTGTTCTGGCATTTTTACCTTGCATGTGAGCAGACCAACATGCTACATTTTTTTATGTCAATAACAAATCCATTCTGAACATCTATTTACTGTGAACATAAAAATTTCTAAGTATGACTGAGCCTATTTACTGTCATCTGGATTCACATTTTTTCTGGATGATTTCAAGCTTATTTTTGTATTTATGATGTAAAATCCTAGACATACAGATTTCCAACTGGCCAAGTAAAAAAAAATGTAGTAGCTGCCAAGGACTATGACCAATGGCAATGTGTGCTGTGCCAGTCACCTGCAACTTTGCAGTGACAGCACTCTTACTGCTGTCAAGTCTGATATATAGAGAACCCCTTCTGTCCCACTCTAACAGTAAACCCAAAGCCTGTTCGTTGCAAAATACTTCATTTTGGGCAACTTTATTTTTACATGGTCAAAGAGAAAAAAATTATTCTTTCCTAGCATCTACAATTTGGTAACTCAGGCTATAGATTTCAAAGGGTAGTACCTTTTCTTTGTATTTGGTCTGATGAAACTTATTCTGGAAACATGGCAAGTTACACTTACAAAGGACTTCTGGGAAAAACTTGTCTGCCAGTGCAGTAAGACTAATGGAGCTGTGTCATGTCACACATTTGGTTTTTCTTATGGTCATTGCTTAGAAACACATCAGTTAAAGTTCTGAGTCCAGTGCAATGTTTTGTTCTTCGTTAGTGGTTATGCTGGCTAAACTGTCTCTCAAAACAAAACCGTGTAGTCTTAGTACTGAGAGATTCACTGAATTCCTCTGTTCAGTTACTGAATATCCTAGAACATGCTTATCCTAATGCAGTCCTGCTCGCACTTAGGCCATTTAAACTTGTGCAGTTACATTGTGTGGTTAGCTCTAGTTAGTAGAACTACGGGTAAGTCATGCCTGAACAGAAGCTGAATAGAAGCAATTTCGCTTTATGTAAAAGGGACTTGATTTTCCCAATGTAAATTCTGATGTCAAGTATCACATCTGCCAATAGTCTCCATGCAGACTCCCTTTTACTTCTGTTTTCTGCTTTTCAGTCCTAAAATGAAGGTCCCATTAAGACACAAATTTGGAGGAGGCACTGTTGTTATTAGTGTTATTATGAATATGTGAGACTCCAATATGGCATCCTTCAACAAAAATAAATTTGCTTAAACTGTCTCAAAGGAAAAATCAAACTATCAATGTCTTTCATAAATTAATTGGCTGTTTTGGTAAAGACTGAGGGTAATGTGCATGCTTTTATTATCACCAAGTTAAACCATCTTGGCTGCAGCTTTTTATTCACTGCAGAAAACATATTAATATTCTGGTTAGGTACAGATTCAGTTTCTGATGGAATAATTTTGAGTAAGTAGAATATGTCAGGTACTGCAGCAAGATTACTGAGATACAGAGCACAGCACTTTTCATTTTGTTAATATCATGTAATTCCTACTGGCATCTATGAGGTTGGAACAAGGTAATGCATTTATGTCAGCATTTGTGTTAGGGAATTTAAAACAGGCATTTTGGCAAGAAAACATAGGTTTTCTTTTAAACTGGGACTACCTTTTTTGAGTTATGCAATGTTTGTGGCCTGCTGCATAGCAAACCATTTTTCTGATTAATGTGTTAATGCTGTGAATATAAAAATCCTGGGAAACGTTTCATTGTGTGCATTTTAAAACTGCAATTGAAGTATCGCATTTGTCCTAACATGAAATTTCATGAGATTATAACTTGCCATAAAATAACTAAGCATTTTACTTTTACCTTAACAGGATGACACTGCTTAGTTTTCTGAGCAGAACACCGCAACTAGCAAGATATTCATCCAGTCCACTGGGGAGACGACTCTCTTCAGCCAGCGCAAATAAGCCAGTGTTGACTTTATTCACCAAGGTAGACGTTGTTTGTGGAATAAAGCTAGGCAAGACTGCGTATTTATCATAGAATCATGGAATGGTTTGGATTGGAAGGGACCTTAAAGATCATCTAGTTCCAACCACCCTGTCATGGGTAGAAACACATTCCACCAGAGCAGGCTGCTCAAGGCCCCATCCAACCTGGCCTTGAACAGTTCCAGGGATGGGGCAGCCACAGCTTCCCTGGGCAACCCGTGCCAGTGCCTCACCACCCTCATCGTGAAGAATTTCTGCATAATGTCTAGTCTAAATGTTTGCTCTTCCAGTTTAAAGCTGTTCCCTCTCATCCTATCCCTACATGCCCTTGTAAAAAGTCCCTCCCTAGCTTTCTTTTAGGCCCCCTTCAGGAACTAGAAGGTCACTATAAGGTCTCCTTGGAGCCTTCTCCAGGCTGAACAAGCCCAACTCTCTTAGCCTGTCCTTGTAGGGAAGGTGCTCCAGCCCTCTGATTATCTTTGTAGCCCTCCTCTGGACCCATTCCAACAGTTACATATCCTTCTTATGTGGGGTATTCCAGAACTGGACACAGCACTCCAGTTGGGGTCTTATGTGAGAGGAGCAAAGCAGGAGAATCACTTCCCTCAAGCTGCTGGCCATTGGTGCAGCACCTATTGGTGCAGCCCAGAATGTGATTGGCCTTCTGGGCTGCAAGCACACATTGATGGCTTATATCAAGCTTCTCAGCAGCGAGCACCTCCATGTCTTTCTCGGCATGCCTGCTCTCAATCACATCATGCCCCAGCCTCTATTGAAACCATGGATTGCCCCAGCCCAGGAGTAGGACCTTGCACTTGTTGAACCTCATGAGGGTCACACAGGCGCACTTCTCTAGCTTGTCCGGGTGCCTCTGGATAGCATCCCATCCTTCTGGCATGACAAGCACACCACTCAGCTTGGTGTCATCTGCAAACTTGGTGAGGGTACATGCAAACTTGCTGTATATGTCATCAATGAAACTTATCAGCTTTGATATCCATGAGTCCCAGATGACATGGCTTGGCCAACGCTTTTTGTCCCTTCAAATTTGGGTAGTGTTGGGCATTTTATTTCAAGGGTATCTTTTATGCCAGGCTTCGCAGCACAGTCTCATTGTAGCAAGCAGGTGGCTACAACCAACAAATTAATATTTCAAGGTAGTTGTGTCTCAGTAACACTACAGCCCATTTACTAGTTGAAAATTGTTCTCTTGCTGCCAGTGTTCCATTGCGGAAATGGAGAACAAAGATGAGTTTTTGATTCACAATCTGCCCAGGACAAGATTCAACAGCCCAAGTAGGCTTTTCAAAGTACTGATGTTTAATTCCAACACTGTCTGTGAGACTGAAAATATATCCAGTTAGTGTTGCTAGCTCATGAAGAAAAAGTAGATTGTGCTTTATACTCTTCTTGTTTTATTGTCTGTGTAACACTAGCAGGAATTAAATGCAGGCAAAGGTTTGTCTGTGGCCTGAGCAGACAGGATTCTTAAGCATATTTAGAGAACACAAGCATACTTATTTAGTTGTGATGCACAGGAATCACAGAACCATCACAGAATTATTGAGGTTGGAAAAGACTTCTAAAATCATCAAGTCATTGTGAAGTGCACTGTTGTGCAGAATTCATTCCATGAATTGTCATCAAGAGCCTCTGTTGTCATCAAGAGCCACAGGTCTTATGCACTTTTAGATAGGATGGCATATGGTGGACTATGCTGCATTTTTATGGTTTATGTAGCCTCCAAGAGGAGAACAACTAGAAATGCAAAGCACTTCTCAGCACCAAGGTTATGCTGACTTGACTTCAACTGTTTCCTGGATCCTCCCTCCAGCTCTTCTTGTAAATGGTTGTAACGTCTGCCAGGCTCCAGTCAAGTGGAACTTCCCCAGTCAGCCAGGACTGCTGGTAGGTGATGGAAAGGAGTTTGGCAAGTACTTCTGTCAGCTTCCTTAATACCCTTGGGTGGATCCCATCTGGCCAAATAGACTTACGAATGCCTAATTGGCAAAGCAGGTCTGTAACCATTTCCTCATGCATCACAAGAGCTTTGTTCTGCTGTCTCGCACTGTCTTCTGGCTCATGAGGCTGAGTACCCAGAAAACATGTTACAGCTTTCCACAAGCCTAGGGGAACTGAAGGTGTCCTATTTGAACTGCAAGGAGGCTGGCATGTTACAAAACTGAGGTGCAGGATTCTGGGACATTCCTTTCAGTCACCAATATCTATGTATCAGGCTCTCCAAAAGCGACAAGAACTAGCAAGAACATAGCGCTGTTGATCTTTAGCATCTTGCATAGCTTTTCAGAGCATTAGGATTTGTCTGTGTGGAAAGGACAATTTAGATTATTTGTGAATTTAATCCAAATTAATTCACACACAGGAGATAGGAAGCTGCTGTTTCAGAATAATTCCGTGTTTAAACAAGACCTAGAAAGTTTTAAAGTGGAAGGGAGAGGAGGCATTTTGTGTCAGAGGAACAGAACCATCATCTTCACCACTGTATACTCTGCTATGTGAATTATAGGTGAAATTCTGCCATTACAAACACTGAAGCAACATGTGTTCGTGTGAGTCACGTTCAGGTATGCACTGCTGTAATGATCGTAATGCACAATCAGCAGAAGTCAGCTGTGTAACTGTAGTGGAAGACTAGGGAGTTTTCAAAAATGAGAGGTTTTCTTTGACCCTATCACAGACTGAAACACTGTGACTGTGTGCCAGTTCTCCCTGTTGAAGGTTACTGTCCTGGATTTGCAGGTCGGAGGATCGTGCTTAATTCCTTTCAGGCATAGTCAGACAGGTTACCTTAAATCATCTTCTTTTGCTATTTTAACTGACCCAAGTGACTCAAATCTGAAACAGATTGGAAATTAGTCATATGACTTCCTTATTCCCCTTCTATAGAGGGAAATTTTTCTGTCGAGAGTGGTACCCACAGTTGTTTTCAGCTGGTGATGGCAATGCTTTGTGTATTCATTCCTGCTGACCAAAAGAGGGAGTACGTGTTTTACTGTATGCTTTAATTTGGTCTGAATGTTTTCTTCTAGAAACCGTGCCCTCTATGTGATGAAGCAAAAGAAGCGCTCGAGCCATATAAGGGAAGGGTAATGTCTTGCAGTGTTACATAGATTTTCTATATAGAAAGAACAGTTAATCAGGATTCTTTTCTATATGGAAAGAACAGTTAATCATTGCCTGGATTTGTTTACGTTTCTTTCGTGGGTGACCTCTTCAGGGCAATTTCAGCACCAATTTCCATAAAACTCATTATCCAAAAGCATTTTCTGACAATGCTATTCAAATAAGGATTGGCAAACTAAACTAATAAACACTTTGCTGCAATAGTTTTTTAAATCCCTGCTTTTCTAAATACTGTTGCCTCGTCTGACAGAGGAGTTTGCAACTTTTATGAGGCAAGTAATGATAGCATTTGGGAAGGGTATTAGTAAGTGGGGCTTCAACTATTTGAACTGTGTGTGATTGCAGTTTTTCATATTCTTCAACCGGGTTTTATCTCCTAGAAGGAAGTAACTGTTAATAGAAGCATTAAGAGGTGTTGCACATAGCCTAACAGGCAGCCGTTGTATTGCCAGCTACATACTTGTGGCTCATGCTCGTAGGACAGTGGTTCTGCACAGAGGATCAAGAATATTGTCGTGGATTAGGGAGAGAGTCCTTTGCAGACACAGAGACAGAGATTCTGGCTACATACATTTTTTTATCCACAAAATGGGCAGTTGTCTGAAACATGAAAGAATAAATCCAAAAGCACCAAGAAAGCAGCTCTGCATTTCTGGAAAATACATTGATCGAAAGACAAGCAGGTATTGTTTTTCAGTGTCCAATAGGTACTAACATATTTCTTTTCTGTCACAGTTTATTTTGCAGGAGGTGGATATTACCCTTTCAGAGAACTCAGTGTGGTGTGATAAATACAAATATGACATACCTGTTTTTCATTTAAATGGGAAGTTCCTAATGAAGCATCGAGTAGACATTCAAAAGTTTGAGGACCAGCTTATGAAGATGGAGTTGCAAAATGATGAAAACCAGTGAAGAAAATGCAGCTGCTTTGGTGTGGTTCTGAAAAGACTATGCAACTTAAATTGTGTGAAAAATCAGTATTCATTATCTGGCATCAGGTTTCTTAGAACGTATGGTACCAGTGACCTATAACAGTTGAGGGACTTGTATTCGGTTTTGTTTTGATCATCCAGCCCAGATGCATCAGTAGCAACCTTTTCTGTACCATTAGTTTGCTGCTGTCCTTTTCACTGGCAAAGTAAATGCTGCTCCATAGGATCAGATTAAGTGTTTGTATGGCATTTGAATGGCAAGGTTTTGGTAGCCTGGGGGCTACAGGGGCAGCTTCTGTGAGAAGCTGCTAGAGGCTTCCACTGTGGCTGAAAGAGCCAATGTCAGCTGGCTCCAAGCAGGACCCGCCACTGGCCAAGGCTGAGGCATTCAGCAATGGTGGCAGCACCTCTCTGAAAACATATTGGATATTGAAGAATATTACCTGTGTAATGGCAGCTGGAGGGAGGAGTAGGAATACGTGAGAGAAATAAGTCTGCAGACTCCAAGGTCAGTGAAGGAGGACGGTAAGGATGTGCCCCAGGCACCGGAGCAGATATACCCTGAAGCCTGTGGTAAAGACCATGGTGAAGCAGGCTGTCCCTTTGCAGCTCGTGGGAGTTAATGGTGGAACAGGTAACCACGTGCAGTTTGTGGAGGCCCCCACACCAGAGCAGGTGGATGTGTCTAAAGGAGACTGTGACCCCATGGGAAGCCCATCCTGGAAAGGGTGTGGAGAGAGAGAAGCCCATGCAGAGCAGCTTTGCTGGCAGGACTTGCAACCCTGTGGGGGACCCACACTGGAGCAGTCCAGTCCTGAAGGACTGTACCCCATGGAAGGTACCCGCACTTGGACAGTCTGTGAAGAACTGTAGTGTTCGGAAGCATTCACATTGGAGGAAGATCTTTCCCATGGGAGGAAACCCACACTGAAGCAGGGGAAGAATGTGAGCAGTCCTGCCTCTGAGGTGGAAGGAATAGGAGAAACAAGGTGTAATGAACTGACCACAACCTCTATTCCCCTTTCCCTTGTGCTACTGGAGGGGGTAGGTAGAGAAAATTGGGAGTAAAGTTAAGACTGAGAAGAAGTGGGGGTGGAGGGAAGGTGTTATTGAACTTTGGTTTTATTTCTCATCCTACTCTGATTTGATCGGTAATTAATATCTCCAAACTGAGTCTGTTTTGCCTGCCATGATAATTGCTGAATGATCTCTCCCTGTCCTTATCTGGACCCATGAGTCCTTCTTTGTATTTTCTTTCCCCTGTCCAAGCTGAGGAGGGAGGTGATAGAGTGGCTATAGAATGCATAGGTGGGCACCTGGTGTCCAGCCAGTGTCAAACTACCACAGTGTTTCAAGATTGTAGGTATGGGTAAGCTGTAGGTCTGTATGAGACTTCCTTGAAGAAGTCTAGGAGTCCATCCAAAGTGCTCGTTTAAAATGAAGAGAGCATTTACTGTAAGTGAAAAAGACAATAGACTAAAGACAGCACACTCTCCCTGAAGGAGAGTTGTATCTATAGAACAATCATCACAATTTGATACAGCTGCTACTAACACATGAACACTGAATAATTTTTCTTTTAATGGGAGGAACATATGTTGTACTTAAGTCTATTTTATTGACATATTACTCCCTCCTGAAGAGGGCTACTGCTTTGCCGAGTCACAGGGTGGAGGGGGGCAAGATGAACGTCTGGTGGCCACTCCACATCAGCAGCCACATCAAAGCCCATGTGTGCAGTAAGGCTTATACGCTTGATGAGCTGAGGAGAATAAACAAGCCGTTATGTCTCCACCACTTGTTAACCTATCGGGATGATCAAACTGGCCCCCAGTCACTCCCTTGCACATATCAAAGCAATTATTCACATATAGCAGATTTACACCATAGCCACAGAACAAAGAATCGGAGGTGATCCTGAGAGCAGAAGTATTAATAAGATTTGTGAATAGAAACCAGTGTATGTTGTGCTTAGATGACTTATGGGCAGAAACTGTGGGGTTTGTGTGTTGGAAATGGCTTGATGTATGACCCTGAAGTTTTTTGGATCCCTATACGCTGGTGGAGGTCACACTAGAAAAGAGGGCAAGTAACCCACTGTGTCGTTTACCTGTAGCGCCACTGATGAGAGGTAAGAAAGATAAGAAGCTGGGCTGATACCCTAGATGTTATCGCTCCAGAATGGGCTATAAGAGGATGAGAGGAGTGACATCAACATAACATCGTGGATCCAATCCCTCCAAACACTGAAGCATCTGCAAAAACTTCACCTGCAGCAAACTTCATGGACACATCTATAAAGACTTTGTCGCTGAACTCCGGATAGGTCTGTGGTCCCTCACAAAACTATTATTGGATGTTAATACTGGTCTAGACTTAAGCTTATGTTCTTGACTTAGAATTGTAACACTATAGGTAACAAAGTAACTGTTTAAATGCAGTTCTGGGTCCTACTCTGTCTCCATTAGGGTGTAACCTCCACACCAAACTTTGAGCTCCTTAGTACTTACCAGTCACAAGAAAAAATAGAGTGAATTATAATTGAGCCAAATGAACCGAATCTGTAATGAAAACAGCATTTATTAACTCCAAACATGTCCCATTCTTATACATGGTCTTTTACCCTGCTTAGAGATGGTGTGGCATAATTCACCATTGCAAATCCAGTGAACAGCAAAAACATGTTTCTACCTAAGCACTTAATCTATCCATCTTTTAAATACCTCCAGGGATGCTGACTCAACCACCTCCCTGGGTAGCCTCTGCCAGTGCCTGATAACCCTTTCGGGGAAGGAATTTTTCCTAATGTCCAATCTGAACTTCCGCTAATGAAGCTTGAGGCCATTCCCTCTTGTCCTATCACCTGTCATCTGGGAGAAGAGACCAACACCCACCTCTCTGCAACCTTCTTTCGGTTAGTTGTAGAGAGCGATAAGGTCTCCCCTCAGCCTCCTCTTCTCCAGGCTAAACAATCCCAGTTCCCTCAACCACTCGTCATAAGACTTGTTTTCCAGCGCCTTCGCTGGCTTTATCACTATTCTCTGGAAATGCCCCAGAACCTCAATGTCTTTCTTATAGTGAGGGGCCCAAAACTGAACACAGTATTCGAGGTGTGGCCTCACCAGTGCTGAGTACAGAGGGAGAATCACTGCTGGCCACATCGTTCCTGATACAAGCCAAGATGCTGCTGGCTTTCTTGGCCACCTGGGCACACTGCTGGCTCATGTTCAGCGGGCTGTTGACCAACACCTCCAGGTCTTTCTCTGCCAGGCAGCTTTATAGCCACTCTTCCCCAAGCATGTAGCTCTGCACAGGGGTTGTTGTGTCCCGAGTGCAGGACTCTGCACTTGCCCTTGTTAAACTTCATTCCACTGGCCTCAGCCCATTGATCCAGCCTGTTCAGATCCCTTTGCAGAGCCTCTCCACCCTCCAGCAGATCAACACTTCCTCCCAGTTTAGTGTCATCTGCAGACTTGCTAAGGGTACACTCAATCCCCTCATCCAGGTCATCGATAAAGATATTGAACAGAACTGGACACGGCACTGAGCCCTGGGGAATGCCACCTGTAACTGGCCTCCAGCTAGATTTAACTCCTTTTACCACCACTCTTTGGGCCCAACCATGCAGACAGTTTTTTTACCCAGCAGAGGGTGTGCCTGGCCAGGCCAGTAATAGCAAGGTTCGCAAGTAGAATACTGTGAGAAATGATGTCAAAAGCTTTACCAAAGTGAAATTCACTACAATTCATTATGAACTTTAGCTTTTGGATTATGGTTCAATAAGAAGCCAGCTGATTTCCTATGGTGAAGGTGGGTAGTTCCTGTATGGCCCCATCCTACAGTGTCTTCACCATTTGACAGATCATTTGCTATCTAATTTTGGACTGTTCAGAAGGCTGGATAACAAAGTCTGATTAGAGACAGTCCTTAAGGGCAAGGGAGCCCACGAGTGCTGGGCGCTCTTCAAAAATGAAATCCTAGCAGCTCAGGAGCAAGCCATCCCCATGCTCCGGAGAAGGAGCCGGTGGGGGAAAAAATCATCTTGGTTGAGTAGGGAGATCTTGAGAGATATCAAAAAAAGGGGAATGTCTATGAGCTTTGGAAGAAGGGCCAGGCATCTTGGGTGGACTACAGGGAGGAAGTGAGATTGTGCAGGGAAAAAATCAGGAGGGCCAAGGCCCAACTAGAAATCACACTGGCTTAGTCTGTGAAAGATAATAAAAAATCTTTCTACAAATACTTTAATGAGAAAAAAAGGACTGGGGAGAATATTCAGTCCCTATTGGATGCAGAAGGAACAAGAGTGGCAAGGGATGAAGACAAGGCTGAGGTACTTCATGCCTTCTTTGCCTCAGTCTTTAATAGAAAGGGAAGTTGTTCCCCCTGTGTACAAACCCAGGAGTTAGAGGAGCAGAATGAGGCTCCCATGATGCAAGAGGGGGTGGTTAGAGACTTGCTTGCCCAGCTAGACACCCACAAGTCTATGGGGTGAGATGGGATCCACCCAAGAGTATTGGAGCTGGCAGATGTGCTTTTCAAAACCCTTTCCATCATCTTCCAGCGGTCCTGGCTGACTGGGGAAGTTCCACTGGACTGGAGCTGGCTAATGTGCCCATCTACAAGAAGGGTTGCAGGGAGGACCCAGGGAACTACAAGGCCTGTCAGTCTGACCTCAGTGCTGGGGAAGATCATGGAACAGGTGATCTTGAGTGCTATCGTGAAGCACATGCAAGAGAACCAGGTGATCAGGCCCAGTCAACATGGGTTTACGAAAGGCAGATCTTGCCAAACTAACCTGATGCCCTTCTATGACAAAGTGACTCGACTACTGGATGAGGGAAAGGCTGTGGATGTAGTCTTCTTGGACTTCAGTAAAGCCTTTGACACGGTTTCTCACAGCATTCTGCTTCAGTTACTGTCTGCCTCTGGCCTGGATGGGCGCACACTCTCCTGGGTTGAAAACTGGTTGGATGGCCGGGCCCAGAGAGTGGTGGTAAATGGAGTTAACTCCAGCTGGAGGCCAGTTACAAGTGCTGTCCCTCAGGGCTCGGTACTGGGTCCAGCTCTGTTCAATGTCTTTATCGATGACCTGGATGAAGGCATTGAGTGCACCCTTAGCAAGTTTGCAGATGACACTAAGGTGGGTGGAAGCATGGATCTGCTGGAGGGTGGGGAGGCTCTGCAAAGGGATCTGAACAGGCTGGACCGCTGGGCTGAGACCAATGGCATGAGGTTTAACAAGGCCAAATGCCGGGTCCTGCACTTGGGGCATAACAACCCTGTGCAGTGCTACAGACTAGGAGAAGTCTGGCTAGAAAGCTGCCTGGAGGAGAAAGACCTGGGGGGTGTTGGTTGACAGCTGACTGAACATGAGCCAGCAGTGTGCCCAGGTGGCCAAAAAGGCCAATGGCGTCTTGGCTTATATCAGAAACGGTGTGACCAGCAGGTCCAGGGAGATTATTCTCCCTTTGTACTCAGCACTGGTGAGACCGCACCTGGAGTACTGTTTTCAGTTCTGGGCCCCTGAGGGACATGGTTTAGGGAGTGTTAGGAATGGTTGGATTCGATGACCCAGTGGGTCCCTTCCAACCTAGTGTTTCTATGATTCTATGATTCTAATTCTGAGGTATTCTGCAAGATGAAAAAGTTCTGGGCCGTGGGGTCTGAGAAATTAAATTTTTCTTTCAGTTCAGCAACTCGAGTGCACTCAGGAAAGGGTCTGAAAGTATCCAAGAGTACTCAGGAGGTAGAGTGCTGCTCCTTTTTCATAGCAGAGAGCTTTAGGTAGGTTCAGTCATATCATCTAACTTTATATACCCTGTGATTTGTAGGACTTCAGAAACTTCCATTTCTGCAGAAAGAGTGGCATCAAACAGGATGGATTTACTAGATTTGCAAGAACTAAAGTTTAAACATCTCCTTAAAAACCTGTTGAAGGATTTTCATCAGCAATTCCATAGCTGTTTGATCTGTAGCAACAGCCTACTGTTGCTTTGGAAAACACTTCTCTTGGCTTTAAGTCATGAGTTTATATTTTTTGTAGCCTTACTTCCCTTTAGAGCCTGCTGCGTTACCCTGATGAGACTATTTACATTGCAAAGGAAGAGTAAGTTGTGAAGATTGTTGAAAAAAATACCTTGCTGAAACCCAGCAAAATGTTGACTGTGATGCCTTCCCCAGCATGAGGGAGACAAAAAAGAGGGCAAAACTTGAAACAGCAAGGTGATTCTTGAATTGTATGTTGCAGCATAGCTTTCACAGTTTTCATCACCATTGACAGATGAACAGGACCCTAGAGATAAAAATTTCAATACTTTCTGCAGTTAATAATGCTACAGCCAAACTTATAAGCATAACATGAGTTACTGCTAAATAATAGGTCAGAATTACCTCTGCTGTATCAGCAAGTGCCATTTGCTTTCCTTCTATAAAGTGAGATGGTTTCAGACAGCACAGGTTTTTCCTTGGTGAGGTTTTGTTGTAAGAAAACTGACATACAGCCCTTTTCAATGATAGTTCAAGCACGTTACTAAAATATAGCATTATTATCTCAAATCTATGGAGGACAGGGGTCATTTGGCCTTGCCTCGTTTCCAAATATACATCACTGACAGAGGCTGAAATAATCATCAGAGAGCAATTTGTCTTTTGCTTTATTTTTAATAAGGTCTGTTTGGGGAATTGAAAACTGGAAATTAAAGCAAATTTCTTAATCATACAGAATACGATGAATCTCTTTTTCCTTATTCATTCAGACTGTGGGTTTTTTTCTGTAGCCAGTGCCAGATTTTTTTCCCACTTTTATTTTTAAAGTGAATGATAACAGGATTTTTATAATACCTTTTGTCTATGGCATGTAGACTTCATCAGTGAAATAAGATGTTCCAGTTGTTCTGGCTGTGGGTGCTGGTTGTATATAATGTGCAGAGAAAGGGTTGTTGCTCCTTCTGGCTCTTCTTCTAGTCTATGCTCAAACACAACCCTGTATCGTGCATGTCTCAATCCTATTTTCCTCATCGACACAAATAGCAGATTCAGGTGTGTGAGACAGGTCATTGTAGATCATGTGCCTGCAATCAAGGGTGAATGCTTTCTGATACATAAAGATAACTGCCAGCCACTCCTCTGCAGACACCACCCTGTCCTTCCAAAGTCAATACATGGGATGTACTGTCAAAACCTTCCAGCAGTATCAGAGAAGATGTTACTGTTCTACTGTTTTAAGAGAGAGGAAGCCATATTCCCATCAGTTTGGACGCAAAAATAGGAGGTGTAAACTTGTCAATATGGAGTGCTGGTGGTACAGCTCAAAGAAGGAGCTGCACTGTGATCATTTCTGGATGAAAGGGGCCACAGGACATGGTGAAGAGCAAGAGACTGGCAGCTTACCTTGGACTTTAAGTGTTACTGCAGGTTTCTTGTGGCAAAATTAGGTTCTGTCAAGGTTGCTGAAGATGTTATTCGCTTCTCTGTTACTTCTCTGAAGAATACAAAATACTGAAGTAAAAACTTCAGGAAGACAACTACCTTCTGTTCTGAAGCCAGCAGCTCCGCTCAGTGGAGTAATAAGGCATTCAGTGAGTTATCTTCCCATGTAAACATTCAAGACTTCATATCGTCTAAGCAGTAGATCAGACAAAGAATGTTTCAGTATCATCTTCCATTCCGCTGCCATTATCAGTCCTAAAATAGTCATGTGAATTTGTCATCCTGTAGGTGAAATGATTTATTAATCTCAGTGGGACCAGAACTTTACCTCAAGTAGTTAATTCCTTTCCGTTTCTTTTGACATATGGGGAGACTGAACAAGTCTTCTGTCACTTAGCATGACTAGCAGGTCTGCCGTCTTCATTTTCCAAAACCAAGAAAGAATGTAAAAAAAAAAAAGTGTGTGTGTGGGGGTTAATTCTTTTTTGATATAATTAATACAGCAGGCTCCCAGCACATGAATCTCTCTAATCTCATGCGTTGAAGTAGAACCTTAAAACAAGAAGGCACATGCCCCTGCTGAACATATATTTGTGGAGGTAAAGGTAACTCGATGAAAACTGGCACTTTACTCTTTTGACAGTGAACAGGAGTGCAAATCTCCATAATGTACTGTCCCTGTAATGTGAAGAGAGGTTGAATACAAGATGAACTCCTGTTTCTGGCCAATTAAAAAGCACATATACAATGTCCTGTCTTCTTCCAGTAACTATAAATAACATATACTCACCAGGTTTACTTGCTTATATGTTCTACTTCATTGACTCTTTATGACTTTAAATTGCACACAGTACATAGAACGGGTTGACTTACTTCTTTAAGCATAGCACCCCTAGCACAGTTTGTTTCCATCCAAACTGGCCTGTGAAACATTATCTCAGATACCCTGCTAGCTTCTTAAAGAATGCTTCTCTGTAAAGCATAGGTCTCATTCGTATTCTTTATGTCTCTTATTAACATTCAACTTAGCCAATTCTAGAAGTATTAAACTCTGTTTCAGTCTTGTGCATGCATTCATCTTTGATCACATGGCTATCTAGATTAACTACAAGTGCAGGAACATGTGGAAGTAAACAAAGCCACATGAGCAAGTGTTTGCAAGACCACAGCTTGTTATTTTTTCCTTGGTGACAGCAGTGCTTTACAGTTGGCTTTGATCTATAATGTACCAATACCACATCTGCTTTGTATCACATCCTGCTGGCAAGAACGATCCACCACACTCTTGTGAAGCTGCTGGGCCTTGGATACCCAAACCTCAATTCTTGCTGGGCAAGTCTGGAACTGTGAGATACACTCAAGTAGGAAATTGTCAATAATTAGGGAACTGTAACTGAACACTGACTTGTGCTGCCGTGGCAAAAGACATAGTAACAATAACAAAACCACCCTCTGCCTCTTACAATTGCCTCTCATAGCATTTCAGATAAAGTTCTAGTCCTTTGTCTTTATTTATCTTCAGGTGATACATGACATGTGCCCAGAATATCCAAAGGGTAAAATGAGTTCCTGCAGGAGATAAATATTCTCAGTGTCTGTCTTGTCTGTGGAATGCACTGCAGGGACTGAGGGCATTCCAGACCTTCTGCATTTTTCCTTGATGTTGCCTTCTGGAGTGTATACAGTTGATCTCTGTGCACAGAATACAAAATAAATCCTCTCCAGTGATACACAAGCACAAAAATCTTAACTACGATGATACACGACTACACCCACTGCTTCTGAGGTGAAAATGGAAGAACAACTTGTGACATACATTACTGGAATGCATGTAGATAATATGTTGTTGAAGAAATGCAACACTTGTCGGCTTTAATACAGGGCTTTACTATATACCATCTATTTCAAGCCTGTCTCCTAATGAAATGAGTTTTGGACCACGTAATCTTGTATCAGTCCAATTCTCTTCCTTTCCTTCCCCCCTTCCTCCCTGATGCCTTTCCAGAAATGTTTAACTCAGAGATGAGTTCAACAAAATGATCCAGATGGGGTTTTTGGTTGGTTGTGGTGGTGTTTTTCAGCAATTACGTTTAAGCAGTTCTTGAAGATCTGCTCCCAGGGAGGTGGCAGAAATCTCTCCATCCATGTCACCCAGTGGGGAAAGAACATGCATTTTGGTCAAATGACTGCTCCCAAGCAAGGAGCAGAAGGGTAGCTCTGTACTGACCATGACATCTAACATCTCTCATTCAGAAGACATACCATGGTAACTAGGCCAAGGAGTCACACTGGTGCACTGGAAAGAAGTTTATGGGATAAAGAACACAAATTCACCGGTAACAAGGCTCATTAATTTTGTTTCTCACAGAGTAGTCTGTTTAGCTGGTGACAGGTGCTTAGAGGAGGCCCTGGAGAGGGATCTGGACAAATTTGGGAGCTGGGCAATTACAAGATGCATGGAGTTTAAGAAGAGCAAGTGCCAGATTTTGCCCCTGGGTCATGGCAACCCTGGATATATATACAGACTGGGGAGCGAGAGGCTGGAGAGCAGCTGTGCGGAAAGGGATCTGGGGATTCAGGTCAATGGCAAGTTGAACACAAGCCAGCAGTGTGTCCTGGCAGCTAAGAGAGCCAACTGTGTCCTGGGGTGCATCAAGCACTCCATTGCTAGCCAATCAAGGGAGGTGATTGTCCCACCCTACTCCTTACAGGTGCAGCCTCACCTTGAGTACTGTGTGCAGTTTTGGGGGCCAGAGTATAAAAGGGATATCAAGCTACTGAAGAGCGCCCAGAAGGCCACAAAGTTGGTGAAGAGTTTAGAGGGGAAGCTGTATGAAGAGCAGCTAAAGTCACTTCGTCTATTCAGCCTGGAGAAGAGGAGACTGAAGGGAGACATCATCGCAATTTACTGCCTCTCTCTGGTGACCACTGGTAGAACGTGAAGGAATGGCAGCAAGATGTGCCGGGGAGGTTTAAGTTAGATATTAGAGAAAGGTTCTTCACCCGGAGGGTGGTGGAGCACTGGAACAGGCTCTCCACAGAAGCAGTCATGGCACCAAGCCTGACAATATCAAAGAAGCATCTCGACAACACCCTCAGACAAATGGTGTGAATGCCGGGGTTGTCCCATGCAGGAGTTGGACTCAATGATCGTTGTGGACCCCTTCCAGCTCAAGACATTCCATGATTCTAAGTGTGACCAGCATGTTGAAGGAGGTTAACCTTCCCCTCTACTCTCATGACATCTCACCTGGATTACTGTGTTCACTTCTTGGGAGTCCTAAGCCCAGGAAGGAAATGGATCTGCTGGAGTGAATCCAGAGGAGGGCCATGAGGGTGATCAGAGGACTGGAGGTTTTCCCATACGAGGACAGGCTGAAAGGCTTGTTTAGCCTAGAGAAGAGAAGGCTCTGGGGAGAACTTATAGCAGCCTTTCAGTACTTGAAGGAGGCCTACAGGAAAGATGGGAAGGGGCTCTTTATCAGGGAGTATAGTGATAGGACAATGGATAGAAGTTTTATGCTGAAAGAGGGGAGATTTAGATTAGACATCAGAAAGAAAGTTTTTACTGTGAGGGTGGTGAGGCACTGGAAGAGGTTGCCCAGAGAAGCGGTGGAAGCCTGATGCCTGGAGGTGTTTAAGGCCAGGTTGCATGAGGCTTTGAGCAACCTGACCTAGTGGAAAGTGTCCCTTCCCATGGCTGGGGCGTTGAAACTAGGTAATCTTCAAGATCTGCTCCAACCCAAAATATTCTATGAGTCTAAAAAAAGGATCACTGCAAAATTCAGATGCCATAGGCAGGGACGTGTTCTTCTAGATCAGGCCGCCTACAATTATTGTACAAATAAAACACACATATGAGACCTTTAAAGGAAATATTTAAGGACTAATGCTGAGATTACCAGCAGGACAGACAGGTGTTCACTAGTTTCTCTGTGAGGTATGGTGGCCAGAGGGTGGTCCTTACTTGAGAAAGGCCATGAAATGAAGAACTATAATTAAGCAAACGAAAATATTGTCCTTCAGGTTTCCTTTAGGTTATTCATTGCTATCTTAGGAACTTAGAGCTGTAATGTTGGATATAGTTTTAACTGCATTTCAGTGACTTGCACATTTGATGATGTGATTGACAGCTGCACTGCAGAGAAGTATTTGGGGATACTTGTTGCTGAGTAGCTTGACATGAGCTGGCAGAGGGTGCTTGCAGCCCAGAAGGCCAACTGTGTCCTGGGCTGCATCAAAAGTAGTGTGGGCAGCAGGTCGAGGAAGGGAATTCTGCCCCTCTGTTCCTCTCTTGTGAGACCACATCTGGAATACCGTGTCCAGTTCTGGAGTCTTCAACATAGGAAGGATATGGAAGTGTTGGAACAGGTCCAAAGGAGGGCTACAGGGATGATCAGAGGGCTGGAGCACCTCCCACACATGGCCAAGCTGAGAGAGTTGGGCTTGCTCAGCCTGGAGAAGAGAAGGCTCCAAGGAGACCTTATAGTGACATTCCAGCAGCTGAAGGGCTACAGGAAAGCTGGGGAGGGACTGTTCACAAAGTCGCAGAGTGATAGGACTGGGGCAATGGCTTTGAATTGGAGAGCGGCAGGTTTAGACTAGACATATGGAGGAATTTTTTCGCCATCAGAGTGGTGAGGCACTGGCACAGGTTGTCCAGGGAAGCTGTGGCTGCCCCATCCCTGGAGGTGTTCAAGGCCAGGTTGGATGGGGCCTTGGGCAGCCTGGTCTGGTGGGAGGTGTCCCTGCCCATGGAACTCGATGATCTTCAAGGTCCCTTCCAACCCTAAGTATTCTATGATTCTGTGATTCTTTGACACCAGAAGCATCGCAGGTTCAAAAGTCCTCCAGAAAAGCCTTTTCTCCCAAAATTCTGATGAAAGGCTATCGTGCGGTTTTAACTTCGTCGTGGCAAGAACGTGATGAACGGCTCTTCCACGCTCTGCTTGTTCGCTCCCCCCCGCTCCCGCTGTCCCCGGGGGGAGGCGGCGGGGTGGCAGCGGGGCGGTGGCAGCGGCGCTCGGGGGAGGCGGCACCCGCCTTCTCGCTCGGTCACCTCCGGCACCGTCCCCGCCGCGCAGGGAAAGCGGCGGCAGCTGAAGGGAGAGGACGCATCGCCTTGCCGCGAGCAGGAGGAGGAGGAAGGAAGCCAAGGCACGGTAGCGTGAGTCGCTCGGGTATTGGTGGCTTCTGGTCGTGGCTTTTTTTTTCGTTGTTTCTTTGGTTTGTGTTTTGGAAGGACGGCTGAGAGTCTGAAGGAAGTGTATTGGCAAATAAAAATGCCTGCTTCTGAGGGTGCGTGGCGTGTAGGGAGATGAAGTGCTATCCCCCCCCACCCCCGGGGGGTCCCGAAGAATTCTGAATTCTGGCTGAGAAAGTCTTAGGCTACAGCAGCCACTATAAGCTGGACATATTTATTATTGGAATTGTTGAGTTTTTTTCCTAATGATAGAGCTAAAATTAAACCTCAGCTATACTGCCACAAAAGAAAAAGATGAGAAACACTGTTTGTTTCTATTGCAGAGGCTGTGACAAACCCTGGACATTTCTGAGACTCAGCCTTAGAGTTTTTCATGCCTTTTTGCCTTGTTTTTGTTCTCCTTTCCCTTTTAATAGCCAAAGTTCACACAACTCTTTGCAGCTGTAAGGGATTGTGAAACTATTCAGTAATAATTCCCACATACGTCAAAGAAGTTTCACTTTTTATGTCAACAAATTTTTAAACTTCATGTTAACTTTGTGTTGGACTCATCTTCAGATGTTTGCTCTTGATAGCACGTGCAGGAGGTATGCTGACTGTACAGAGTAACCCAGCCATTTCAAAGTCATGCAACCAGTGAGAGCAGAAAATATTTATCTATTAGAAATGTCTGGTTTTGGCAAGGTTATTTATAGCCCATCCAATGCCCATTGAAATAAGCAGAAAGACTCTCACTTATGACTCCTGACCATGGGCTTCAGGCTAGGCTGCCAGGTGCACGGTGTTGGAAGATGTATGGTGCTGATCCTGAGCAGAGCACTACTGTAGGTAACCTTCCTATGGTACCCTCAGGTAAGGAAGGGAAATGAGGTGGACGGTGGCAGCAGACCACAATTAGTGGGATTATGGCTTGCTTTATCTAAATGTATTTGCCAATTATAAATAGTCTGGGGTATGTGTCCTTCAGAGCTTGAACTGTCATTGATCTTTAATTAATTGCTAACGGCTTAGTCTGTTGTTGTTGGGCTGATGAAGCAGCAAACTTGCATCTTGTCTTTCTGTGCTAGTGACTATTGTGACAGTATCTGGGGTGTACAGTGCCTGTTTTGAAACTTCCAGATGATGGAGTACTCGTGAATGGTAGTTAGAGTCTTTCTCAGATAATAGACTCATTTGGGAACATACGGATTAGCTGGTTGCCGGATTTGCCAGCCAAAAGGAACCTTGTCTATTGTCTGTTCTGACCTCTTGCTTAATGCAGGCCACAGAATTTCACAAGTAAATTCTGTATCAAGCCCATAACTTGTGTGTGGTCTTCAGTTGCCATTAACGACAGGCTTCCTCCACGGCAGGAGTTTAAGCATTTTTCCGTTGGCCTAGGGATTCTCAGGCTTAAGCTTTAAACAAGTGAGTAATATCTACTACTTCAAATATCTGTAACTGGAATGAGAGCTATTTTAGTGTATCAAAATATGATTTTACATATTTTATGTATTTACATTTTACATACTTCAATGCTTATTAAAACACATGAGGATAATTAGAGATCTTGTGGCACACGTGCTGGCAGAGCCCCCACTTCCTCTTTGAATAAGGATGAAATACTGTCTGACAATGAAGTAGACAGGGCTCCTCAGAGTGACTTTGGATTTACTGTTGGAAAGTTCTTAATTCTTTCTGAGCTGTTACGAAAAAAACAATACCCTGGTTTCTGCTCTTTTCTTCTGCTTTCCTAAATTTACCTGTTGAGGAAGTCAGATTACGGTGAGGCTTTGTGACTTACCCTGTGATGGTTTTCTGGAGAAAGAGAGGAAGATACTTTTCAGCTTGGACTTCTCAGCCTACTCAGCCCTGTATGGGGATGGGAAGATGGGCTGCCTCCACTATCCCATAGAATCACAGAATCATAGAATCATATAATAGCTTTCCATCTGATGTTCTCCAATGCAACTATGCAGGCTATGAACACACACACATTGCAACTCGTGTCACAGGAGTCAGCTGAGGGACCAGAAACAGCGTAGGCACATTAAACACAGAAGATAAACTAGCATGTGTAAAGACCAGTGTCACCATGGAAAAAGCCCAGAGAGTACTTGGGCTTGCCCACCTCTACTTAGGGCTGCAGCCAGAGGTTAGGTAAAGCAGGACTGGCTTTTTTCTCTCCACAAGGTCCTATTTCATTTACATGCCACACTGGCCCCCAGCTGTGGGGAAGAGCAAACAAGCAAGCAAGAAAATTGTCTCCTCAATTTCTCTTTTATTTTCCATGTTTTCTCCTCCCGTCTCTCATGCAGACAGGGCTGCCCCTGACAAGGCAGTGAAGTTTGCTTGGCAGGACTCTGCCAGAGGGCCATAATATATAGCTGCTGTTCCCTCTTTAATCTTCAACAGCATATGAAACATTTGAAGCTAATCCAACTCCAGTAGTGTCAAAGAAGGATGCAAAATAAATAGGATTCATCTCTACCATCCAGCCACTACAGACAGACAGGCTAGCCTTGAGCAGGATCCTAAAGGTCAATATTCTCAGTATCTGCACCTAATCAATGGTGGACTGAGAAATTTTGGAAGAAAATTTGCAGCTGCAACACAGAACATGCTATCATGCCTGCCTTAATCAGCTGTGCTGTCTTTGGAGGAGCTCTCTAAAGTACCACAATACCCATTTGTCCTATGCTATTTCAACATGCTCTAGAAGTCTCAAACAGCTGCTCACACAGAGTTGGGGTTACATCTCCCTGCATGGTTTGATGCATGCTCTACAACAAGGTTTGTCCAAGGGACAAAAATTGCAGGAATCATCTTATAAAACTCACCTCACAGGAGGCCGGAAAGGCTATCAGCACACCAAGGCCAACTGTATCCTGGGCTGCATCAAAAGTAGTGTGGGCAGCAGGTCGAGGGAGGGAATTCTGCCCCTCTGTTCCTCTCTTGTGAGACCTCATCTGGAATACTGTGTCCAGTTCTGGTATCCTCAGCATAAGAAGGATATGGAGCTGTTGGAACGGGTCCAGAGGAGGGCTACAAAGATGATCAGAGGGCTGGAGCACCTCCCACACATGGCCAAGCTGAGAGAGTTGGGGTTGTTCAGCCTGGAGAAGAGGAGGCTCCAAGGAGACCTCATAGATACCAGTAGCTGAAGGGGGCCTACATGAGAGCTGGGGAGGGTCTTTTACAAAGGCTTGTAGTGCTAGGACTAGGGGAATGGCTTGAAACTGGAGAGGGGCAGATTTAGACTAGACATAAAGAACAATTTCTTCACTGTAAGTGTGGTGAGGGACTGACACAGGTTGCCCAGGGAAGCTGTGGATGCCCCATCCCTGGAGGTGTTCGAGGCCAGGTTGGATGGGGCGTTGGGCAGCCTGATCTAGTGGGAGGTGTCCCTGCCCATGGCAGGGGGATTGGAACTAGGTGATCTTTAAGGTCCCTTCCAGCCCAAACATGCAATTAGCTTTTTCTTTAGGTGCCCTGATAGAGGGGTTGGTTTTGCCAACCTTCTGAATGGATTTATTCTGTCATTGATTGAATGACTTATTGCCCTAAAGATGACTCCATCTAGCTAGAGCAAGCCCAGAAGAGCCATTTTGAACATCCTTCATTTAAATTAGAACATAGATTATAGACTGAGGAAAAGTAGGTGAGAGCATTTCAAAGGCAGACACAGCACATCTCTGATGCTAGGGGGATGTCTTTTTTTCCTTCTGGAAGCTGATGGGAAGAAATACTGCTGCTGCTTTGAGCTACAGTGTAAAAGGGAGGGAAAATATTGATGACACTATGCAGGAAGGCTTGTCACAAAATCGAAGGACTCAAAATCACCAAAGTGATAATACAAAGTTGACCTCTTATCAAGGAATTCTCACCTTACGCATATGTCATACTCGCTGTGTCAGTCCTTTCAGTAGTGTGCTGTGGTTATTCCTCACTTCCTTTACTATAATACACCTCTTCCCCACAGCACAATGTCTTATATCTGTCTTCTGATTACTGAATCTGTTTCCACATGAATATAAGATAGCAGGAAGGGAAAAGGAGCGAATATCTCTCTACTCTTGGTTAAGCTTTCTGCAAGGCACTGTAGACCAGAATTAATAATTAATTCCAATTATATTTTCTGTCTTGGAAATATTGATGAACTTTCAATTCAAGATTGATGCTGCTCCAACTTCTTTTTTTCTTTCCACTGCAGCAAGAAAGCCAGCAAAGCTCTTAAATACATGCCTACATGAGCCTGCCAGCAGTCCATTCAGCTGAATGGCCCAGAGTGGCCAAGGGCAATCTAATAAGATATTCTGGCTGGCCTGTCTAAGTTGTTGTAGTTTTGTTGGAATTTTGATGGACAAAGAGGGAGGGAGAGATGGAGGAGCTATTTCTTCCAGAAGACTAGCATAACTCTGTCACAGCCCTCCTGGGTAAACTCTAGAAATGGAGATTCTTGTGTTAAAGATTCTGGTGTCTTAGTATTGCTTCCATCCTGAAATTAAAGACTTAGTGGAAAATTAAAAAAGAAAAAGTCCTGCTTAGAAGTATCAGAACATTTTATTTTGATGTTTCTAAAGTTACATAATATTTAGTTTCCAAGTATTGTGCTAATCCCAACATAAATCTGTCTCAGCCCAACATCCTTGGTCTTTCGAAAAGCCTTTTTGTCCTCCCCTGGTAAAGCTGCTTCTCTTGTGGGACACTGGAAGCTCAGAAGTTCTCACAGATTGATGACTCCCAGAAACTAAATGCTTAGATTCAGATTAAGAGTTAAGACAAAATGCCTCAGTAACTATTTCCCAATATAAGGGTGTATTCTGTGGGTGGACTTCATGTTGAAAGTTTCTGACGTGAGACTCATTCACGCAAAATAGTTTCAACAGGGCTTGCTCAATCCCACTGAAAAAGCTGAGGAACACCATTTAAAGATTTTTAAAAACATCAAATAACATCCACACGACACTTAATTGTAACAAAATCACATGTTAAATCTGTCTAAGCTGTGTTCTGACCTGGAGTATGTCTGCATTCCCAGGCTTGGCACTTCAACATTCTTCCATGCTTCCTTGTCTTCATCTTTTTTCTGCCTTGAACTCTTGTACTTTTCTGTTTTTCCATTTTGCTGGTATTTACCTCACACTCTTTGTTTCTTTGCTGGCCTTCTTCTAAAATGTAGGAGATAGAACAAGTATATTTGACAGTACCATCATTCTGATCCTGTGTTTTCCTTTTCTCTGTTCAGTGTCAACCAGCACACTCTAAACAATTCAGGACAAGGATTTTAATCACCCTTCTGTGTTTGTAGAGTGCCTGGTGCAGTAGATCCCCATGCTTGGACATCAGCATCACTACTGTAGTAATCATGGTTATAGCCCTGATTATTGCAGAGATCAGTTATGGAGATAAACTTCCAGGTTCCATGTGTGTTTTCTGTATTTCCCCCTTGTTTACAATTTGTTTTGAATTGTTTCTACTTCTCAGCAGTGTGTTTTATGTGAAGATCAAACAACAAAAAGTTTTATTATGAGCAGAAGTGGCAAACACAGAGCATGTTGTGCTTGGGACTACTGAATTGTACAGAGAGCTTTTCGATCCCCAAGAAATGTGTACTTGCAAGATGTGAAATAGGAATGAAACAATTCATCTAAAAATCAAGAACTGACTCTTTTCTACGTGGCAACAGAGATTAGATTCTGGGAGTAGGAAACAGGCTTCCTGAGCTACCTAGACACTTTCCTCTGTTGTAGGGTGACATACATAGGATATAAACTGATGAAGAAACTTGTGGAAGATACTCATACCATGACAACAAACGAGGGCTGTTCCTTAATGCATTCCCCAAAACCTTCCTTGTAATGCTGTGGTGGAGTCATTCCTGAAACTTTGTGGAAATTTGCATGAAGCGTATGCTAAACTTCACAAACTCGGAGCATGGAGCTGTCCTGTCCCTGTGAGCCAAGGGAGCCTTCAAACATCCTCCTGCTCTAGGGCACCTCCTTCACAGCTGCCTAGAAGGAGAATCTTCTTCCTTTCTGCCAAGCGCTCAGTGGAGCTGAAACAAACCTGCTATGCTTGAGGTTTTGCAGATGCCAGACGACTTACAGCATTGCTTGCAAGAAGAAGGCTGGCCTCTTGTAAGTGGGAAGGAACCTTCTCAAAGGAGTTGATAGGGAGAAATGGGCCAGGACTAATGTTTAGCTGGCTCAGTGATGAGCTGGCTCAGACAAGTAAGCTGGGAGAAAACTGCAGTTTATTTTCTGGTCGGACTGATTTGGGCATAACCCTCCTCCCAGGTTTGTATCACTGTCAGTTACCAGTGAAGAATCAGTACTGTGGTTAAAGGGAGGAGAGAATGCAGTCTTAGCAGTACTGTAATTTGGCTTAAATGGGGGAACTGTAGCCCGTGTGCTTTGCCGAATATGCTGGAAATTTTTTGTCTCCTGTGACCATGGCACTTCAATCTCTAGCTGCACCTTCCTATTCTTATCTTTGTTCTCTCAGCAGTGATGTTATTTAGAGTTGAGTCGGTGCATGCCAACAAATAGAAAGTCTATTAGCAAATTCATATTGCCCAATGCAGCGTAATGGCTAATATCATCCGTACACTGTTCATGGATAAGGCAAATAACAACCTGGCTGTGGAAGTTTAATGAGCCTTGCCATTTCAAATTAGCTACAGGAAGCAGGACAGAGAGATGACAGCCTCATAGCTCCTATGTAGAGGTTGCTTAGTTCTATGAACAGCAGCTATTTAATAAAGTTGGACAAGCTTAGGCCCTGGGTTTGGTTTAGGCTGGAAGCAACAGTGGTGTATACGTAAGCTCCTGAATTATTCCTCAGGCTGGTTATATTTTATCTAAATAAGAGTGGAAATAGTGGTTATTTGGTGGTGTAAAACATAACTTGCTTAAAGTCTCCTACAAGTCCTGGGTGCCTGTAAAACCAGTAGGTATGGACACATCCTCAGGTACAGGCAGGTGTCTGCTCACTCTCCCTGTGCCCAGAGCAGCAGAGAAGCCAGCTCTATTTCAGAAGCTGTATTGCTTTGCTAGCATGCTATCCAGCCACATCTAATGGGTCTTCAGGGTACATTTAAGGACGTTTTGCAGGTAGGAGCAAAATTGTTCTGCCTCTACTCCAAGCTACATTAGAGTTATGTCCTCATATACGCACATGTGCCAAAAAACCAGTCATACAGTTCTGGCTTAGCTGGGAGCATTAGGTAGGTTAAGGTTCCTCTTTGCCTACAAAAGCTTGTGTAAACACACCCTGCTTCAGCATCATTCCTGCTGCAGTGTCCCATGCTAACCCCGGGCTGGAGCTTTTCCAGACTCCTGCAACATCAACGTGACAAGCAGGTATGTGGATGACCATGAAGACCAGCCTACAGCTGCGAGGTGTATGGCATCTACCCTTTGGGGGGCACAAAGCCCTTCTAACTTTGCTGATGTATGTTGTCACACCTTGCTGGTCTAGTGCAACATAAAATAAAGGGATGAGGCAAAATGCAGCCATGGCTGTAGGCAGGAGAAGTCACCATTTTAACTCTAACTGAAATGCAATCTTCACATCCTGGATCTATAAACCAAGACTGATGACATGTCCAGTAACATGCGCATATGAACACATTGAAATATGTAGGCAGGGTTTCAACGTTGTCAAAGCAGCCATCAAAATGCTTGGAATGTGTGTTCCCCTTCATGAACACACATGTTGATTTGCCTCTGCACCTGGAGCACAGGAATGGACAAAGCCATAAGCCAAACCAAAGCATTTTTCTGGACTTTCTCACAGTCCACATAAGTTGTTCTGTTGTTGCCTTTTTCTTTGGGTTATTTCACTGTGTTCTTGTTGGTCTACTGCAGCCAGTGAGATTCTTATAAGCTGCTCTTTTAAAAATGGGCCACAATTGTGTAAATGTTACTCGACATAGGGATGTTGTAACAAATTCCCATCTAACAGCAGTGCATTTGCTATGTTTTGTTCTGAGAAGTGCGGATTACTAACATGCTTGTTTCCTGAACAACTATCTTCCTCTTCTAGTTGTCACTCAGTTCGATTTTCTTATGCCATGAATAATCACTAACAATATCAGACTTATTTCTGCTGGTGGAACATGGGGCTTGACATCATGATATCTCAATACAAACAGAAACAATTAAAGGTCTAACAGATTATAGCCAAAAAATTGGTAACCAGTATGGACTGACAAAGAAAACCAGGCGTACTTAAGAGGAGTGATAGTAGAAGTGTCTACAGTTTATCAGTCTTTAAATTCAGTGTTTCTATGGATGGCGGTTATGAACAAATCTATACTTGATAGCTGCAATGTGGTAACATGCATGGATATCTCAAAGTACTTTGGTTCATTTGTAATGTTCTTCTGGTTTTTGGTAATATCATAGTCAGACATCAACATTGAAGCTATCATCATAAGTTATCTGTATTAATTTTATGAATATCTCCATTCATTTTAAGAAACTAAATATATTTTCTTGTGAGAGGCAATTGTTCTTCTGGGGACATTGTCTTCTAGGTATGCACATTTAGTTTCTTACCATTTTGTTCCATTGTATCTAGCAGACTGAAACCACGTTTTGTGAGAGAGAATAGCAAATGCCTTTCTCCAGATCTTGACAAGTGGAGTATTTTCACTTCTGCCTGAATTTTTGAGAGTGCACTGTGTAAAATGATTGCATGCATTTCAGACCAGTTTAAGGAAACTCTTCTTCTTCATTATAATCCTGGGAAGACTGAACATGGGAAGAAGAGTTAGAGTAGATTGTCTCGACCAGACATATTTTACGTTCTTGTAAGGAAAATTTCTTTCTTACTATGACTTATTTTACATCCAGCTATGACGTCAGACCTAGTTTAGACAAAGGATGTTAGAACTTGATTCTATTAATATAATTTTCCAACCAGAATTTCCAGTCATTAATTATATCATGTAAATGGTTTTAAAATGCCATTTCCTAATGAGTTTCCATGAAGAAGACAATTACTAGAGCATTGGTAAGAACAAGATATTTTTCTAAAGGTGACTCCAGCCTCCACGTAACTGTCTGCATTTCCATATCTGTTAAGATGGTCCTGTAAAGTTTGACACAAAGATGTTTTTGCTTTGCAACCTGTGTGGTTAGGAAATAGCAAGGGCTTATAGAAAATGTGTAGCAGAAGCAGTTGCAACTAGAAGGAGACCGTAATGGTTATGCACATGTAGCTGGAGTAATGCAAGTGAGTCTTGCAAGTGAGACTCTGATGGAGCCTGAGCTCAGCGTGCACTTTTCTGTGTGCATGGTGTGTTTGAAAGAGCTTGTGTGATCTGCAAAACCAGCTGCTTTGTGGAAGAAGTGGACCTAGATTTTCTGAAATACATTTAAACAGGTATGTTGCAAGCTGCCTCTGTCTTGATTTGAAGGTTTGGAAGACAGGAGTTTTGGGAATGCATTTATGTGCTGGCAGCAGTAGCATGTGAGGTACAGTATTGTAACTCGTTCATAGTGAAGCAGTTCTTTCTTAGCTTGCTTAAGATCTGTGAATAAAGATGGGAAAAAAAACCCCAAATTTTGAGTAGATTTTGCCAGATAAGTAATCAATATAACTTCAGCCAAACTTCAGAGAGGTAATTTGCATTTAACTATTTTTTAACTAAAAGGAGAGGAGAGAGATGTCTAAACTACAGTTTTTCAAAGACCTCTGATTAGAAGTACTATCATTTAATGCAGTCTCTTAATCCAAGTGATTAATTAAAATTAGTTTTTAATGTTTTCCTTTTGCTTTCCATGATTGTAACTCTTCCCTTTCTTTGAACATTCGTGCTTTTGGATTCAATTTTGCTGTCTGGACTTCCAGTGACTGTGCAAGGAAGTTTGCTTTCATGCAGCCATGGCTACTGTAAACACAAGGAGGAATTTTAAGACAGTTCTGAAAATTGTGCCCACAATATTTTTTATCAAAAACACATAAAAACTGCAGTTCTGCTATCTCTGTGGGAGTGACATAGCAGAGTTATCATCTTTACACTGTGCTTACTTGAGTCTTAGCTTTGTGTTAAGAGTTGTGGAAGCATTCTGTAAAATTGAATGGAGATTAAAATTCCAGGATGAGAGTGGTGAGGCATAGGTTGCCAAGGGAAATTGTGGATGCCCCATCCCTGGAAGAGTTCAAGGCCAGGTTTAATGGGATCTTGAGCAGCCTGGTCTGGTGGGAGGTTTCCCTGCCCATGGCAGAGGGGTTGGAACTTCCAACCCAAATCTTTCTGTGATTCAATGGAAGTTAATTAGTTTCTATATAAGCCACTGTAAAAAGAAATTGGGTTTTTGTAAGTTTCTTTTTTCCTGCAGTTGAAAAACTTCATCACGAAAGACTTATTTTCCTCTCCCATTCTGTAAGACTGTTCATAACGGCAAAGATCATTCATTATATGTCTTAAAAAAAACTATAAATGGAAGTAAGAAGCAACAGATTATAAAGCAGCATTTATATCCACAAAGTTTCAGTGATGCAAAAGCAAATTACAAAAGCATTTCCAGTATCTCAGATGAAGAACTTCCTGATATTAGTCGTAGTGGGTTTCTGGCCAAGAAATGTAAAATGCAGTTTTCAAATTTCAGATCTGAGCTTTAAGATTTGAAAATCCCATGTAAAAACTGAACAAGGTGGTTGCTCAGTAGTGTCATATGAGACAGGAAAAATCAGTATTTAGAAGCCAAAACAATGCATCTTGCCACCCTTGCTGTTGCCCATTGTGCATATCTGAAAGATTGTTAGAGTTTAATTTTGAAGTTTAGGAAGCATTTAGGAACAGCTTTAGGAAAAACTATGTTTTATTATTCCTTGTTGTCTCCAGATAGCTCAGTTCCATTAAAAAAGTAAGAATTGTGTAAGTTTCTCTGCTGCTGACCATCTCTGTAGCAGAATTTTCACTGGACCCTCTCTGGTTTTAAGTGTTCTCATCTTTGCCTCTGTTTCCTTGTGAAATGGTTAAGCTTTAGTATTCCTGTCAGAGAATACATTTAGAAGGGGTTAGTTAGTGCATGGCAGCCAAGACACAATTGATGTGCCTTATCTTCTGAAATAGTTTTGTGCCCCTGTTAGGAATAGGTTTTTATTTAATCTATGAAAAGTATGGGATATGATATCAAGAGAAGAAAATACTTACTATAATTGGGTAAAACTTATGTAGCTATTTTCATTTAAATTCTCAGGTTGCCTGACATTCTGTTTTGCTTAGCCAGTCTCAGCTGTTAAGTCTTTATGGCCCATCCCAAATACATGGCTCATGTATTTAAGTTGAACCTGATGACTGTAATTCGTCAGTGGTTTGTTTGCTCTCTGTTTAGTGAGAACACCAGGACTATTGAGCTGGGTTTTTTTTAGATGTCTGACTCTCTTCAGTAGAAATTCTGCTGAAAATTATTTTGTATTTACTTTCCATAATGGATTACAAATTGACTTGTGAGCCAAAATAGGAACAGGCAAGAGCCACAAACTTTCATAGATACATGTGAATCCTCAACCTTCTTTAGAAGAATCCTCAAGCTTCTATAGGAATGGGAAAAAAACAACCCATTTTATCTTTGCAAACTATAATTCTTAAGAGACAAAAAAAAAAAAATAAGGAAGGAGAAGAAAAAAAGAAAGCAGGCTTGCTATTAACTTAAGCAGAATTTTGGAGCAGAACAGAAAGATTTTCTGCATCCAGTCCAGTCTGCTTCCAGGAGAGCTGGTACCAGACCAAGGCCTGGCTTTGGTTACTGATAGGAACCATCCCCTCACACTCGATTAAACTGTTGGATACATACCAAAAAAGCCTGGGGTTATTTGGATGAGTAGATAGAGTCATGCAGCGATGATTGAATTTGAATCTGTTATGAGAGCAAGTATTCATTCACTCACTGAAAGTCCTGACCAGAAATAACCTAAGCTTATAAACACAGGGTACGCCATGCAGACAGCCGCTGCAGTAATGTGCAGAAACTTCTAGACTCACATTGTCACATACGGTTCTCTGGATTAAACACTTTTAACTTTACACAGCAGGATTCAAATCACTCTCAGCCTTTTGAAAGGAGAATTCAGGGGAGGTTTTTCTTCTAGGGGAGCTTCCAATGGCATATGATCCTTTAGTATAAAGTTTCAGATCCATAATGTTTATCAGGTCTACAGATGTGACCGGGAATTCCTCCCTCCCTAAGAAATAGGTTTGTTTTAGGACTGTTAGGGAGTTTGAGGTCCAACAGAAACCAGTGATGTGCAAGATGCTGGTAGAGGTCATTGAACAGCAGTGGAATTTTGCTGTGTGCCTGTAGTAAATAGACTTCTGGAGAAAACAGGAAACAGCTCAGTGATGCTCTGCCTATAAAACTCGTGTATGGACTGCAGCATGACTCCCTGTGCAGTGCAGGACTGCAATGTGTAATATAGCCATGCTCTCCAGACAAAATCATCCTGACTGGTATGAGGTTACTGTGAGCATGTGTGCGGCTGGCCAGTCAGCTCCAGTGGGGTTCTACACTACACTGCTCTGCTTTTCATGTCTCTACTGAGTCTGGCTGGGATGGAAATAACTTTTTTCAAAGCAGCCTATAAGGTACTGTGTTTTGGGTTTGTGGCCAAAACAGTGTTGTCAAGTCTTTTGGTCTCTTTCCCTCCCTCCTGCCCGTGCCCCTACAGTGAGTAGATTTTAGGTTTTGAGGGAACAGCTGACCTGAGTTGGCCAAAGGGGTTTTCCATAGCATATAGTGTCATGACCAGCACTAAAACCTAAGGATGGAGTTTGGGTGTTGCCCTCCAAGGTGGTCATTGTAGGACATCAGTCTGCCTTTGGGAACTGGTGACTGACTTCCTTTGTGTCACACACACACACACACACACACCCCACCCTTTTCCTTCATCGATTAAACTGCTTTTATGTTTACCCATGAGTTTTCTGACTTTCGCTTTTCATGTCCTCTCTTCTGCTTGCTGGGAGCAGGTGGGGTGGGGAGTGAGCAAAGCTGTATGGGCTATTGGCTGCTGGACAGGTTCAGCCCAGCATGGCTCTGTGCAAGAGAAATGGGAACAGGAGCATGGGCAGCCAATAGGATTTGTCTTCCAGGAGGATGCTACTCTCTTTGATTTTTTTTTTACCTTAATGGGACAGAAAGTGATATGGATGTCATTTAATATGGGTAAGGTAAAAGGCTCATTGTTCCTCACCAAATGTAGACGTGAAAGTCATTGGCGGGGGGATAGGAAGCACATGGGGATTTTTTTGAGTCCTGTCCTGTGTCCAGTGCAGTCTAGGATCTTGCTGGCCACAGCAGCACTTGGGAGTCAACCTGGAAACATGGAAGCAAAACACAGCTTTGATTTTCTTTGCTCTAAGTCTCACCAGAAAACACAAGCTAAAACATATTTTTTTTACTATGAGGTGAGGCAATGGAAGACAAGTAGTTAAATAGATGAGTTAATTTGAATGCTGTCTTACATAATGTAAATGTGGATTTCCTAATGAGGAAATTATTATGAATTTGCTGAGAAGGCAAAAAACAGAGCCTTAGTGTGTCTACATAATATGAGGCTGCTCTGGAAGAGTGACTGATTGGTTTGGTGGCTTGTGCTGCAGTACTGATCTGTTTAAGTTACATCAGCGCCTTCATTTTTCCCCAGTTTTTCAATGAGAAATTTCACCTTAGGTAGTTTGGTTGCTTTTTGACCTAAAGCATTTGACATTGCCCCCTTTCCTAGCAACTATACAGGGCTGCTGTCACTAGCCAGAGGCATTTCATCCTGGAAAATTTCTGCACATTAGATGAAGATGGTAAAAGAGGAAAACTAGTTAAAAATCACTGAATAGGCTCTGCTTCCTCAGGTAAGGGGAAACTTAGAAGTTGAAGCCTTATGCGCTTTTTCCTGTAAGACTACACTGAATTAAGAGATAACAGGTTGGTTAGATTGCTTAGAAGGAGTCCCAAACTTGGCTTTCTGATATTGGTGTCACAAAAGCCTGATGGAAATCACTTCATTTTAAATCAAACCCTTAAATGCATTTTCTAGGAAACTCTTATCCTTTAGTATTTACTGCTTCATTGAATTATATTTATCTTCCTTATCGTATTGGTATGAGTCTCTTGGATCCTCTCTGGACATCCTGAGGTCTTCTTTTTTAACAAACTTTCATTGTTCTTTTTTCTCTTGTCTCTGTATTTGTCAGCACTCAAGAACAGACCTTGTTTCCTTTGAAATAAAACTTTGTAGGTGGGAAGGGTACTGCAGTGAGCTCCTAGAGATGCCACAGAGTGACAGACCAGCTTGTCTATGAGTAGTACCTATTTCACCACCAGGATGCACTGATATGTGCACAGAGATTAAAACTGCAGAGGAAGAGTTCTGCCCTACTCCACAGACATGGTCTGTTTTGAGTCCTTTGTGGTCCCATTCCTTGCCCTCCACCATCTTATTTTATATGACCCCTGCAGTTGTCACTCTAAGTAACAGTTAAGCCTGTTCCCCTTTCTTATCATTTATACCTATTGTTATTTCCTCATTAGCCAATCCCTTTGAGGCTTCCCAAATGAGGTTCTTAGAAAACTTGAGTACAAAAAAATAGACTGATTATCTTTGTACTTATCTGTGAATTTGGGTGTTGGTTTTGCTTCTCCTTGTTTTCAGTTTAGCTTGTCAAACTCATAATCAAGACTTGTAATCTCCTGCTCAATTGTACTGTAATCTCTTGCTCAGTTGTGCTGCATACTGAGAACATTAAAACCACTGAGTGGTTTTAATTATTCTTCCATGTTATCTGCGGCTGTTCATTTTCTTTCTGATCCTGTCTACAGGCAATTAACTGTAGATTGCTCTCACATTGTTCTTCCCAATGGCTGCAACAATCCTTGACTTGGATTTATCACCTCCTCTTCGGTTGTCTCCGTGGAACAAAATTAAAATCCACTTCAAAATCTCGCATAATTCTACCTCCTTAACACACCTCTTCTGTAGTATGTTACAGTCACTTCTGTCATCTCTTCGACCATTCAGGCCTGCCTCATGTTGTTTGACTAAGTCTCTTGTAATCATATCAATGTTTTCATTTGTGCTCTCATATGTCGAAAGCTGTCCATGACTTTGTCCTCAGAAGGTTCTTGTCTCTTCATTCAGACCCTTTTGGAAGATAAATGGCCGACACAGTGCCTATAAGGAAACTTGCTGACTGATAATGACACATGAAGGGTAACTGCAAATAGTTTATATATTCCTGCTGGAGCAGAGGGAACAGATGAGATGACGTCCAGAGGTGCCTTCTAACCTCAACTTTTCTGTAATTCTGTCATTTTCCTTGGAAGAGCTATATTTGACCAACTGTTCAGTAGTTTTTAACATTAGCACATAAGTTGGCAGGGATGAGGTTACAGAAATAAGTCAAAAGTGATCAAAAGGGACTTCAGGACATTGGGGCAATTGGTTGGAGGTCATGGGGAGTATTACATGGCAACAGGCCTACTGGCAACAGATGGATTTCTGCTGTCTTAAAAGGGGAAAAGGATTCTTGCTCATGAGCTGGTGGGGCTCATGAAGAGGATTCTAAACTAGGTTCAGAGGGGGAGGGGAGTGTAACGAGGCTCACTAGAGATGAGCGCAGTTGTGGCATGCAGTGTTGAGGGTGAAATCAATAGCTCGGCTCAAGTGCCTCTGCACCAATGCAAGCAGCATGGGCAGCAAAGAGGAAGAGCTGGGAGCCACTCTGCGGCAGGATAGCTGTGACTTACCTTCGCAGAAACATGGTGGCATCACTCTCATGACTGGAGTGTTGCCATGGACAGGTGTAAGCTCTTCAGCAGGGATGGGCAGAGGAGGAGAGGTGGTGGGACGGCTCTGTATGTTAAGGAGGGGTTTGATTGTATGGAGCTCAATAACTATCATAGTATCATAGTTAGGGTTGGAAGGAACCTTAAAGATCATCTAGTTCCAACCCCCTTGCCATGGGCGGGGACATTCCACTAAGCCAGGCTGCCCAAGGTGCCATCCAACCTGGTCTTGAACACCTCCAGGGATGGGGAATCCACAACCTCCCTGGGCAACCTGTGCCAGTGTCTCACCACTCATGGTGAAGAAATTCTTCCTAATGTCCGGTCTAAATCTTCCCCTCTCCAGTTTAAAGCCATTCTCTCCTGGTCCTACCCCCACAAGTCTTTAAGAATAGCCCCTCTCCAGCTTTCCTGTAGGCCCCCTTCAGGTGCTGGAAGGTCTCTATAAGATCTCCTCTGAGCCCTCTCCTCTCCAGGTTGAACAAGCCCAATTCTCTCAGCCTGGCCTTGTAGAGAAGGTGCTCCAGCCCTCCTATCATCTTTGTAGCCCTCCTCTGGACCCGTTCTAACAGTTCCATATCCTTCTTATGTTAAGGATTCCAGAACTGGACACAGTATTCCAAATGAGGTCTCACAAGAGAGGAATAGGGGGCAGAATCACTTTCCTTGACCTGCTGGCCACACTCCTTTTGATGCAGCCCAGGATATGGTTGGCCTTCTGGGCTGCGAGTGCACATTGCTGACTCATGTTGAGCTTCTCATTGACCAGCACCCCCAAGTCCTTCTCTGCAGGGCTGCTCTCAAGCATGTCATCCCCCATCGTGTACTGAAAACAGGGATTGCCTCGACCCAGGTGCAGGACCTTACACTTGGTCTTGTAGAACCTCATGAGGTTCTCAGAGGCCCACTTCTCCAGCCTGTCCAGGTCCCTCTGGATGATATCACGTCCCTCCGGTGTGGCAACTACACTACTCAGCTTCGTGTCATCCTCAAACTTGCTGAGGGTGCACTCAATCTCACTGTCAATATCATTGATAAAGACATTGAACAGCACTGGTCCCAATATGGACCCCTGAGGGACACCACTTGTCACAGATCTTCATCTGGACTTTGAGCCATTGTCCAATATTCTCTGAATACAACTATACAACCAGATTCTTATCCACGTTACAGTCCACCCATTAAATCCATATCTCTCTAATCTAGAGAGAAGGATGTTGTGTGGAACTGTGTCAAAGGCTTTACAGAAGTCTAGATAGATCACATCCGTCAGTTTACCTGTGTCCACTGCTGCAGTTACCCCATCTTAGAAAGCCACCAAGCTGGTCAGACAGGATTTTCCCTGGTGAAGCCATGCTGGCTGCCATTAATCGCCCTCCATGTGCTTTAGCATATCTTCTAGGAGGATCTGTTCCATGATCTTCCCAGGCACAGAGGTGAGGCTGACAGTCAGTAGTTCTCAGGGTCATCTTTTCTACCTTTTTTAAAAATGGACACAATGTTACCCTTCTTCCAGTCACCAGAGACTTCTCCTGATTGCCATGACTTTTCAAATACCATGGAGAGTGGCTTGGCAACCACATCTGCCAATTCCCTCTGGGCCCTGGGATGCATCTCATCAGGTCCCATGGACTTAGATATGTTCAGATTCCTCAGGTGTTTGCGAATCTGATCCTCCTCTACTGTGGGAGGGGTCTATCCCCCTGGTCACCATTTTGCTGCTGCATGACCCAGGAGGGGCGAGGAGAGCAGTTATCTGTGAAGACTGAAGCAAAAATGTTGTTGAGTACTTCAGCGTTTTCCTCATCTGTTGATACATGATTCTGATTTCCAGTCATCAGTGGGGATACGCTTTCTTTGATTTTCCTCTTTTAACTGATGTACCTGTAAAAGCCCTTCTCGTTGGTCTTTACCCCCTTTGCCAAGTTCAGGTCCAGCTGTGCCTTGGTCTTCCTGAGTTCATCCCTACACAACTGGGCAGTGTCTCTATACAGGTCCCAGGTTCCCTGTCCCTGCTTGCACTGCCTGTGCAGTTCCTTCTTCTTTTTCAGATTAACCAGCAGGTCTCAACTCAGCCATGCCGGTCTCTTCCCCTTCCTGCCTGATTTTCTACATATAGGGACTGAGAGCTCTTGGGCCCTGTGGAAAGCTTCCTTAAATATTTTCCAGCTCTGCACTGCTCCCTTGTCTCAGAGGACCATGTCCCAGGGGGTCCTACCGAGTAATTCCTTGAAGAGCTGTAAGTCTGTTTTCCTGAAGTTTAGTGTCCTGACTATACTCCTCACCTGTCCCATAACCCTCTGGACCTTGAACTCTACCAGTGTATGATCATTGCAGCCCAGGCTGCCACCGATCCTAACATCACTGATGAGTTCACTTGTATTAGTGACCATAAGGTCCAGTATTGTTTCTCCTCGGGTGGCTGTCTCTGTCAGCTGGACTAAGAAATTACCTTCAATGCACTCCAGGAGTCTCCTGGGTTGCCTACAGCTTGCCATGCTACTTCTCCAGCATATGTCTGGGTGGTTGAAGTCCCCGGGTAGGATTGGAGCTTGTGAGCATGAAGCCTCTTATAGCTGGAGGAAGAAGGCTTCATCAGTTGTCTCACCTTGATTGGGTGGCCTGTAGTATAAAACAACCACAAGGTTCCTCTTTGTTCTTCCATCTTTAATTTTTACCCATAAGCTTACAACCTGTTCATGGCTACTCTTCAACAATAGCTCTTCACATTCTATCCCTTTCCTGAGATAGAGGGCAACGCCTCCACCCCTCCTTCACAGTCTGTCTCTCCTGAACATCCTGTCGCTGTCGATAGCCACATTCGAGTCATGGGACTCATCCCAGCATGTTTCTGTGATGGCAACCATATCATAGCTTTCAAGTAGCACAGTAACTTGCAGCTCCTCCTGCCTGTTACCCAAGTAACAAGTAATTATGGTGATAAGGTTGATTACTTATGGGTAAGTATTGGGGGGAAGGCCAACAAGGCAGAAATCCTACTAAGAGTCTGTTACAGACCACCCGACAAGGGTGAAAAGGTAGATGAAGCATTCTACAAATGGTTGGCAGAACTCTAACAATCCCTTGTTGACACTTGTTCCCCCTCGTTCACATGGGGGATTTCAACTTAGAACTATAACACAGCAGAGAGTAAACAGGCAAGAACATTTCTGGAGTGTGTGCAAGATAGCATCCTGATGCAGCTGGTAAGTTGGAGGTGGCTATCTTAACCTATTGTTTACCAACAGAGAAGGGCTGTTGGGAGGTGTGGTTTTGGAGGCTGTCTTTGGAGTAGCAGCCATTAAATGACAAGAGTTCTCAGTTCTTGGTGAAGTAAGAATAGGGGTCAGTAAAACCACTGCCATGGACTTCCAGAGGGCAGACTTTGGCCTCATTGGTTGAGAGAGTCCCTCAGGAGGCAGTCCTGAAGGACAAAGGAGTCTAGAACGGCTGGATATTCTTCAAGAAGGAAGTCTTTAAGTTGTGGGAGCAGGCTGTTCCCATGTGTCATAAGATGAACCAGCAGGGTACATGACTGGCCTGGCTGAACAGAGAGCTTTTGCTGGGAATCAGGAAAAAATGAGAGTTTACCACTTTTGGAAGAAAAGGCAGACAACTCAAGAAGAGTACTGAGGTCTTGTTAGGTCATGCAGGGGGAAAATAAGAAAGGCAGAAGACCAGCTCAAACTCTCTCTGGCTGCTGTTGTACAAGATAACAAAAAAGTGTTTTTACAAATACATTAACAACAAAAAAGGGAGCCAAGAAGAATCTCCATCCTTTATCGGATGCAGAAAGGGAACATTGCCACCAAGATTGATCAGAAGACTGAAGTGCTTAATGCCTTCTTTGCCTCAGTCTTTAACAGTCAGTCCAGCCCCCTGAGCTGGAAGACAGGGATGGAGAGCAGGATAAACCCTTTGTAAACCAGGAGGAAGCGGTTGACAACCTGCTATTCCACCTGGACTCTGATAAATTCATGGGGCCAAATGAAATCCATCCAAGAGTACTTAGGGAGCTGGTGGAGGAGGTTGCCAAGCCACTCTCCATCATTTATCAGCAGTCCTGGTTAACAAGGGAAGTCCCAGACAGCTGCAGGCTTGCCAGAGCGACACCCAGCTACAAGAAGAACCAGAAGGAGGATCCAGGGAACTACAGGCCGGTCAGCCTGACCTCAGTACCAGGGGAGGTTATGGAGCAGTTCGTCTTGAATGTGCACACCAGTCATGTGCAGGACAGCCAGGGGATCAGGCCCAGCCAGCATGGGTTCATGAAAGGCAGGTCTTGCTTCACCAACCTGGTCTAATTCTATGACCACGTGACCTGCCTAGTAGATGATGGAAAGACTGTAGATGTTATTTACCTTGACTTTAGTAAAGGCTTTGACAACATTCCATGACATCTCCTAGAGAAGCTGGTGGCTCATGGCCCAGGCAGATGTACACTTCACTAGGTAAAAACTTGGCTGGATTGCCAAGCCCAGAGAGTTGTGGTGAGTGGAATTAAGTCCAGTTGGTGGCAGGTCACAAGTGGTGCTCCCAGGGCTCAGTGATGGGGCTGGTTCTGTTAAATATCTTCATCAATGAGCTAGACAAGGAGATCAAGTGCTGCCTCAGTAAGTTTGCCGATGACACCAAACTGGGCAAGAGTGATATCTCCATGAGGGAAGGCAGGCTCTGCAGAGGGATCTGAACAGGCTGGATTGATGGGCTGGGGCTAATTGTTTGAGCTTCGACAAGACCAAGTGCCAAGCCATGCAAAGCTACAGGGCTGGGGAAGCATAGCTGGAAAGCAACCTGGCAGAAAAGGACCTGGGGGTGCTGGTCGACAGCCAGCTGAATGTGAGCCAGCACTGTGCCCCAGGTGGCCAAGAAGGCCAACAGCATCTTGGTCTTAGTCAGAAAGGGTATGGCCAGCAGGAGTAAGGAAGTGATCGTCCCATGTACTCGACTCTGGTGAGGCCACACCTCAAACACTGTATTCAGTTTTGGGCCCGGCTCAAGGAACTGGGATTGTTTAGTCTGGAGAAGAATATGCTGAGGAAAGACTTCATTGCTCTGTATAACTACCTAAAAGGAGGTTGTGATGATGTGAGTGTTGAGCCCTGTCTCATAAACAATCACTGTAACACTATAAAAGGTGAATTATCTAGAATAACTTCATTGGAATTGATTTTCTTATTCTTCTCTAATTTATGCTCTGTTTACACTCTGTTGCTTTTTTATATTTGGATTATAAATGCTTTAGGCCAAGGAGTTTACTTTTTTTTTTCCTTTCTGCAAAGAACTTCATATATTAGCACAACCATTGACAAGCAAGCAGCAAATCATCTTAGACTGTAATGCCACTGTCAATACAGAGTAAATAGCTGTGGCACTCAAGAGGAGTTTTGCTGTAATTTTGCATGTGTTGTCCTTGTTGTCACATGCTACAAGATTCTGGAAAGCCAAAACAAAACTGCAGCTTCAGGTCTAATCAAGGCTGAAGGTCTGCACGTGGACTGTTACCCATCATGCTGTCAGATAACAAACTGCTTCAAACCAGTTTAGTATTTTGAGACTCTGACTTCATTTGTTGCCAAGAGGAATGCCAAAACTAACAAAGACTGATATACACTTCAGCAAGAGGTAGTTTCCTTTTACTGTCTAGAAATTCAAGAAAATGAGGATGTGGTTTGCGAAGAATGACTTCATATTAATGTATGTGTCCTTCTCTAGATGCCTGATGTTTTGGATGATAAAAACTGCGGGATCTCATTTAACCTGAAAAAAGGATGATTGAATTATCTTTGAACTGCTGATCTGTACCTTAATATTTGAGATGGTTAAGCAGCAACATACAAGAACAGAAGCATAACTTTACTTAGAAATACAAATTTCAAGGCTGTTCCATTGACTTCCCAGAAGCCTGTATTCGGGAACTGTACTGCAATAGCTGAGAATAGTGAAGGTTTGTTCACTGCGGGAGTTTGTGACGTGATAGTGTCTATACATGATCAGTTCTAATGAGAATATTCTCTGTTGTGTGTGTAGACTGCAGAGTATATGTAGTGATCGGTAAACATATGAACACAGCTTTTATTTCTTTCTTTGGTCACTTGCTTACTATAATAAAAAGATAAAATCATTATGCATTATCCTTCTTTTCTGTACTTAACCAGCAATACTAAAACCAATTTTGATTGGTGCTGTTTGTGACTAGATTCATTTTTTAAGGTTTATCCATAGGAACAAAATGTTAGTATTGGTCTTAATCTTAGGGTTTAATATGTTTCTCAGTCACAGGCATAGTGCTATAGAATACTTGCAGTATCCCTTGACTTTAGTTTCAATTGTGGGTCCTAGAGAACCCCTAGAGCTATGCCTTTGTCAGAGTGTAATCAAAGTGTTGTCAAGGTGAGACCAAGGGTTTTCTGGACATTTGTAAATAAGGAAGAGGTGAGTGCTCTTTTATCTTACCTGGACACTTTGCAATGGAGCCTTATGTGAAAAATCTGTAAGAATTTCAGCAGTAAGCCTTTTCTGCAGCACCCTTGCACCTGTGTGAAGAATAGTTTGTGGCCAGAGTTACAGATACATTGAATTTACTGTCACAGCAGCTGCAAGTTACAAATACAAATAGACTAATACGTTCTACCTCATTAAATGAGCAGTTTTGTGTATTGTGTGATCCAGATGGTCTATAAGGCAAAAGCTGAAACTTCTCTTTTGTGTCTGTTCATTTGCGTGTAGTGTTGGAACAGCCACCAGAGTCTGGCACCAGACACGATGTTCTATTAGAGTGGGACAGAAGATCTTGATCAGAAAACTGTTAATTATTATAGGGAGAGATCCTGTAAAAAACCCTGTCCTGTTATTTCAGGAAAAGTTAAAGCCTGACTATTTCTGATCTTTCCCACAATTTGCCATGGCTTTATAGATATGTGGCGGGAAACAGCAGAATACAGGCGTTTCTCCCCTAACCTGTGGTATATACATATTCTCAATCCTCTCTCACTTCCGGTCGCCATTGCAAAAGAAATTGCCAAGACTGAATCTAAGCTTATGCAAAATTCTTTCTAATACACAAAGTGTAGTAGTGGATAGATTTCCTTATCTAGCCTCTCTAAGCTCTGAAACTGAAGCTTCCCTGTGGAAAAAGGCTACAGATCAAATACACATGGTTTCATCAAAAAGAAATTTCAGGAAGCACAAATAGACAGGCTGGCATGGAAACTGGAGTTTAAGCTTAGTAGCAGTGAACATAACTGCGCTCAGTGAAATTTTATGTGGAAAGCAAGGTTGTATCTAGAGATGTTTTGGATTTGACTGTGTAACATTTGTTTGACAGCTGATTTTACATTTGTTTATGGTGTTTGGAGCACAGTGCAGGATGTGTGTGGTACATGGTACTCTGTGGTGCAGCCAACGAAAGTGATGCCAAATCGTCCTTGTAAGTCAACAGAGCCCTGCTAGTGTATAAACAATCTTACTTTTACACTTCACATGTACTGAATATTTCTGCTCTGGCAGCATAGCCTCTGGGGAAAGCAAGTTCAGCCTAGCGGTTAGAAGGAGAAACCTGGCAGCCAGGGCTTCCGGTTCCCACCACAGCAATTTATTCCATGTGCAAGCAGGAGAAAGCTGCGCAGTACATCTTTCCACCTTGGTTTTATTATTTGTAAAATGAACATGACTGCCTTAAAATGATGATTTGATTAATAGTTTAGTACTGATAGCTTTTGTTAGAATGGCGTTACAGGTTTGCATGCTGCGTATAACTTCCGTAAAGTGACAATTAGCAGTTTTGTTTGTCTATGATGGTTGAAGGACCAGGTTCCTTCAGGATATCTTATAAAGTCATACCAGGTATGCTGATTTTCTTCAGGTAGCCTGTGTGACTCAACTGTTGGTAGATTATTAACTCTTCTGGCAGTGATCACCAATCACTAGACTTTCCCTTAATGATATTTAAAGGGAATAGTGACTTGATCTTTCTCTAGCTTTGCATTTTACTTTCCTATGCTGAAGCTGTTGCACGGTTCATTCCACTTCAAGGTTGCTTCAGTCTTCTAAGTAAGATAATTGTGATCAAAGCTCCACAAAGGAGTTTCATATGGTCATTAACAAGGACAGAATAGTGTTTGATTTTTTAACTTGGCCAACTGTCAGTAATTTTCAAAGTCTTACAAATGTATTCTCCTTTCTAGAAAAAAAAAAGCCTTGCTTTTTTTTCACCTGAATTCTGGTTTAGCTCTTGTAATTGAGGAGTTACTGCTTGTAATTGAGGAGTTACTGCTGGTAGATTACCATTTCATTGTCTTCCTTTCCTCTCTGTATCTGCCTTGCTTTGTTACCTGCTTTCTCATCTGCTTCCCTTACCTTTCTCTTCTTTCCTGTCCTTGGTGATCTCCCCATGCACACCCCTCAGGGCTTATCAGCATCAGCTGCTATGAGCATCTCTGGCTTTTAAGTCCCATAATTTGTGTTGGCTAGGTGGGCACAGGAACAAAAGGCTGTCTGTAAAGCTTTTGTACTATATTTTTCATGCTGACAAAGAGGTTCTTCAGATGAACATAGCACTCAGCTATCAAGTCAACTGCATGTATGATAATAGGAGACAGCACTATGGTCTTAACGTCTTGGACTCTCATCAGCAGAGTTCTGTAGTGGTACACAAAGGCTATTCAATTAACACCTGGGAAAATAAATAAACCTAAGTTGAAAAAGCTCATCATTTATCTCTCTTGTTTAGCTGAAATGAGACTAGAAGTCTTTGAAGGTTGAGAAAAATCTGACTGAATATCTAAGGTAGCTGACACTACCAATCTTCCTCTTTAAGATCACAAGATGCTCACAAAAGGTATTGATGCATTTCTTGCGTTCAATGTGGTCTCTGAGAACAGACTGGCAAGATGGAAACCTACTCTGGAACATTTCAAGGCTTCTGAGTAACTGATGCTACTGTCTCATCCCATCAGAAGCAATGCAGTAAGCAGAATTTATTTCATTAGTCACTGAGGAAAAAGTTGTCCTCTATATCTGTCTGCTTCTGATTAAATCCAGTTATGGATCTGTGAATATTTCAAGAATAAGCAGTAGAAATATAAACACAATGTCTGCTCCATGTAGTGTGGTCATGGATCCAGGCTACCCTCTGCAGTGAATTCACTATTGTGTATGTAAAACTTCATCTGTCTGCGATAGGTCTGTTCCCAGTAATGACAGCTAGGACTGTCATCACACAGCAGGGATTTGGTCAGGTGAAGAGGAATTGTATAAATAGATGAAAGCTCTTCTTGCAGGCCTGCCTTTTGTCAGGAGGGACATGTTCCTTGACAGTTGCTTGTTACACGACCTCTGCCTTCAACTGCTGGTGGGCTCAAGAACTCCAGTTAAATGTTTGACTGCAGTTAGGTATTTGGGCATTTTATTGAAAGGGAGGAATGTTGTAGTTAAGGAAGAAATGTTATTCTCTTCTCTAAGGCTGTCCTGGGCACACACTGAATCCTTATATTGAACTATTAAGCTTTTGGTTAGTAGGTTCAATTTTTTCCTCTCAGCATGTGTGCAAGGTGAACTCCAGATGGACATGCTGCTAAATTCATTATCGCATTGCAGCAACCAAAGGGAAACATTGATGCAGTATTTGGCATGTTTTCAAGGCCAATTATTTTCTTACTGCATTTTTAATATAAAAATTGACTTTCTAAGAAGTGAATCTCAACCTTATATGCTTCTCCTCCTGTCTTATGTCACCATCGTGATACATACTCCAGTACAATGCTCTAGCAGGCATGACTGAAACTATTTTGGGTACTATTCTGCTCTGATGAGTCATGGTCATTCAGCACAAATTGCTGAAGTATATGACTGATTACCAAAACAAAGATAAGAATACTATTTAGAAGAAGTCTTGAGTCTTGTTTAGGGTCTTGTTTTGAGTTATTTAAAGGAAAAAGAATAACACTTACAAATCCTTGGACTTAAGAATTGTATGCTTATGATGGTGTTTGGTTACAGCCGATTACGTATCTCTGTCTGGAATTTGTAGTAGTTCTGTAGAGTGAAAGGCGGAGTAATTAGCTTTGCACTATGTGTGGATAATAATTGTATGCTTGTATTGACTATACCAGCTGAGTAGCAGAAATAGAGCCATTTCATTACGCTGTAGGTGTTCGATGGAGAACCGGTATGCCTCTTCTGTGAAGGTTTTTTAGAACGGTTAGGGTTTTCACAGGAAGTTGAGCAGATAGCTTCTCTGTATTCCCCATGGCGTGAATAAAATACCTCCACCAAAAGCTATAGATCAATTCTGAATGGTCATTAGTACCCAGAAAAATCTAAGGAGAGTTATGTTAGATTGATGTGTTAAGGCTGCACTTTGCTAGGCACATCTGTCACTCTGGGGAATGTGTTTAACAAGGAACATAAGACAGTGCTAATGAATATGGGGGAAAGCAATAATGGAAGTAACTGTCAGCTGTTAATTTTTATGATTTAAGAAGGACAACTTATACCATATTAAAGATTTTTAAAGTATTATGCAATAATATAAGGGTGTTTAAAAGTTTACAGGAGGATGCTGTACTGTTGCCAAAGCATTTCATTGGCAAAAGAATTTTTTTATCCCTCTGTGTTCTGTTTTATGGTTTGGTTCACTTTATCAGCTCTACTGGCAGCTCTCCAAACCCTGCACTCTGTCCAGAAGAAGCAGCCAAAGTGAAGCTGTGCCAAACCACAACTAATGCAGTGTTGGTTTGTTCAGTTTTCTTACAGGTACAGTTTACCATACCTAACCAGCAGTCATTTAGAGACATTGACAGCTGTGTCTGAGTTTCTCAGTATATACACTAAATAAAAAACCAAAAAAGTCAGGAAAGGCCCAAAATAATGTGTTGGACCTTAGTACTACTTATGTCTTAGATATGCTCTGAATCTGCTCTATGATTTTGGGTCTGTTCTGCTTTTGAAAGGGAATAGAGGTTTTGGATTTTTTTTTTTTTTTTACCAGACTTCTTTCAAAAGCTCGTTTTTCTTGTGTTTGGTAAGATGATGTCACTTGTAACCTTGGGAAAAAAAACTACTATTCCGTTAAGCAGTGTCTCCTGTGTGTCTCCCCCTAGTCCGTAGCAGTCCGTCATCCTGCTGCTGTCCAAAAACCGATGGGATGGGAATGTGGATCAAAGGCAGCATAGAGTAATTTTTTTCTATTATTTTTAGTAATAGAAATATTTCCTGAAGAAATACACTGACAGGCTTTGTCAGAGTTTGTGAAACTAATCACAATATTTGTCCACTCACATCTGAGCACTTAGCATCTGTGGATTATTGTATTTTATTTATACAAATCTCTCTGATCTAATTTAGAGAAGGGAGGAAACATGCTAAACAGTTGCATGGAGTCCATTTGGTGCTGACATTTACAGATTGCTGTCCTGTCAAAATAGATTAGGGTGCTGCTCAGGAAAAACTTGTACAGCCTATGGGAAACTAGGATCTCTGCCTCTCCAGTGTGAGCGAGATGGTGGAGTTTGGATTTTTTTGAGACAGCTCACCCCATATGATAAAGGAGACTTGCTGAATGCTATGGGCATGGGACCAAAGCAAAAATCTATGGTATTCCCAGTGGACAGTGGGACCTACATCTCTGCTTTTACTCAAACTGATTCAGCACTTTGTGGTATTACTCCACGGAGGAATAATATCCTTGTTTTGAATGCCTTCAGGGGCAATGCGACTTGCAGTGATGGCTTCTGTCACGTTGTGGTTACCTGGTGATGATTCAGTTCACACCACAATAGCAATAGGACCCTTTCCAATGAATCTGTAGGGGACTGATGTCTTTTGTGGAAGACAGTGGTCTTTTGGAGCCCCTTGTGATAAATCCATAGTGGTGGGCTCAGCTGTCGGAGCTGGTCTCACTGCTTCAGGTGAATTATAGACAGGGAAGACACATTGTAAAGAGGATAAGAGAAAGCAGGGAGGACTGCTTTTAAGTTGTTGTTCAAACTGTCTAACATGACTTGTTCTGTCGGGGTGAAATGACATGAACGTGTCGGTGTAATACTTTGTGTATGATATGACTTTTCAAAATACCTAGTGATGAAGGAGACATACTTTTCCATTTCTCTCTTTCTTAATAGGAAGGAAAATAGCCAAGATCTATAGTCAGTGGTGTAAGAGATGCATTTATTCTCTAGGACAGAAAATACTACATTTGTCTTTTGCCTTTCTATAACATTCTTTCTGGCCATGCAGTTTTCTTGATGGAATCACAGATCCAATCCTTTCAGCTGAAAAAAAAAACGCAGCACTAATGACTAGCGAGATAGGGCTTTGCATGCATGAATGAGGTGTTAAGAATATCATGGAAGGCAGCTGAAAATGCTCAGATGATTGTGACTCTGCTGAAAAGATGAGAAGTGTGTAAAGATGGAAAAAGATAACAAAAATGTAAAGTATTCGATGAAATTGAACAAGATAAATGCTAACTTCTGCTCCTTTTACTGTATGTGTGGTTGTAGCACAGAAAGGTTATTAATTAATTTATTTTTTTTTTACTAACACAAGCTAGGGATCCAAAAAGAGTGTAAAAATGTGCTCCCAGCTGGAAGAGTATACTCCATTGTTTCATCAGTTCTATCCTTTCTAGGTCACCTTGTAATCAAACCCATTGAGCTGTTAATTAAGACATTTGTGAGCTAGAAGCGATAGAAAAAGTTAAATAGCAGTAAGTGGTTTCAAAATCCTGAGTTATTTGGAAGAGTGATGTAATTTACAATGAATTAATTTTTCTCCATGGGAATACATCTATGGGAATAAATTTGCATGCTGTACAGTTGTATGCTCAATTAGTCACTGCAGAGGATTTGCAGGTACATTTTCCCAAGTTTTTAAGTTACTTAATCTTTAAATCAGTGTAGGGAAATCCAAAGGAAAAAAAAAAGAATAAAGTTACCAGGGAAGCATATGTTAGGTTTTGAACTGCTAGAATACAGAGGTACAAAGGGAGATATAACACAGGGACTATCATTTTTGATTTAGAGAAAAAGAAGCAAAATAAATCCAGGGTGTGGCCTGCTTCTTTATTTTGCTTTGCATACATTGTTTTTCAGATATTGAAGTGTGTGACTGTGGTTTGGTGAGCAAAAGATTTTTACAGGACATTTATATTTTTATTTTAAACCTACACCTTATGAAAGAAAATGGGTCATACACAGGCTTGGAAGATAACCTGAGAGGGAACAGGAAGCTGTTTCTGGAAGTGGAAAGTACTCTTGTTTTTTTTAAACATGCTGAGTTTTGAAATCTCCTTGTGAAGTTTTCGTGCTAATTGTGTCAAGATTCTGTGAAAGTAAATGATGTAGTTCTAAAAGACAGAAATCATTAAAATACAGAAATCAGAAATTACTGATAGCTGCAGCATTTGAAAATTTAAAGCTGAAGACCAGAGAGAAATAATAGTGATGTATAGGTCTATATAAATTTGACTACCTATGTATCATCTAATTATTGTCTGTGTTTTGCTAGAGTAAAGGCTCCATTACACTGTGTCTACTCATGCAATGTGCATACTGGCAAAAGAATATTTCTTAAGACCTCCAAATATAGGAGGGTCAGTTGGGAAACCAACTTGGCATGCTTATTTTTGTTTAAAGTTCTTCATGGAGTTCTACATTCTCTGCTCTTAATTTTATTTAATATGGGCAGGAATATTTTCCTGTAAACATTAATGAAAAACTTACACTGAACTTCTCAAGATCCTTTTTCAGTTTTGAGGTATCCTTTGCCATCTGGTATTTGGTAATGACTTCATGTGCTCAGAATTATAAACAGCTCCCACTATAGTATGTTCCCGAAGCTCATGTGAAAGAACTGGAGAAGACACATGCCTGAAGTATCATATAGACTAGAGTATTACATCTTCTTTCTGTAGGAAATGGTGCCTATTGGTAAGAGAGGATGGGTTTGAATTTTGTTCAGTGAGCAGTTACCTATGCGTTGACCCTATAATAAATTTGAGAAAACAATATTTTGGGATGCAGTTGCACAAAACCCTCCTTCATAGTTTTGTATGATCTTAGTGTGGGTGTGAGGCTATGCACTCATATACAGAGATATACTCAATGCTTCAGAGTTTGTCTGGGATTGTCGGAAAAGTATTCTGCATACATTGTACTTGGCTTTGTTAAACAAATCATGCTGTAACACTGAACCACTTAGAGCCTTGTGTGAGTGCCTGGAACTCAGTTAGTGGAAGAGGAAACCCCCAGAAGTCAGCCCTTGTCCACAGGAGTTTCTCAAATAACTTAACTATGTCCAGCCAACAAGATCTCTGCAGTTTTGTGGGGACTACTAAACAAATAATCTTTTTATTTTACTACCAGAAGTTCAGAGAATCTGTTTATCAAGGATGGAAATAAGCAAGTGGGTTAAAGTATGTGATGCCATCTTTTGCATCAGATAACAGAATGCACTTCTGCTTCTGCCGAATTGAATTTGGATGTTCTAGTTAACCAATGCATCCAGAAAGAGAGATACCAATAAGTTTAAACCATCTTTGTCCTTTTCAACAAGCTATGGTTGAGCAACAATGTTGTTCATAGTTTCCAATGCTATTCTGGAACTGCATCACAATTACTAAACAAAACCAGATATCATAAAACTGAATGTCAGCTTTTCTTGTATTAAGTCTTTAATAGAAAAAGGGTAGCCAGTTGAACAAACAAACCTGTCTGCACAGCTTTATGTTCAAATAGTCATTCTGGGGATGCTAGGGTAATGCATTACGTGGAAGTCTCTCTTTCTATCTGCTGTTCTAAAGATATGTTAAGTTGTAAGAAAGTGTTCATTCCCAATGCCTAGAAATCTTGTGCCCTTATCACTGACATCATGATCCATTCCCTTTATGCATCTATTCAGAGGTCTCTTACCAATCTGTAAGTTTGTAAAATGGCTGGAAGACTGGGATGTTTCAGAGATTTTTTCTTGGGTTTTTTTTTTTTTGGGGGTTTTTTTTTCCAAGCTTTTCTTCCTGTCACTTCCTTCCTTTCCGTTTTCTTTCTTCCAGTGTCACACATGGTATAAAACTGGTCCTCTGAGAATGGAGATTTGTTTTCATTTAAGTACCTACAGAAGTTCATGCCATAAAGCCTTAGCCAGTGGAAGAAATTATTTTTTTCCCAACTATGTATGTCAATGTCAAGACATCACACTAAAGCATATTTCTCTTTTGTGTCAGAGAGGAACAGCCCTCAAAGTTATGGAGGCAAATAAAACCATTTGATAATAATCCACTGGTAGTTCTTCCTCTTTAAAACACCATTCATTTTGAATTTGAGTATTTTCTTTCTTTAGGTAGGAGTCAATGTGTCTTGCTCTGTCCTTGTCTGAACTGCTGAGGAGCTCCTAGTTGCAGGTGTCTCTCTGCAAACATAGTTTTCTCCTCCACATCTTGGCATTTTGTACAGTAAGATTTCTTTCTTCCCTGCAAGGACTTAACCTACCCCAAGCAAGACCAGGGTCAGAAACAAGACTCACTGCAGGGAAGTTCTACTACAATAAAGCAACTCATCTTTTCAATAGCAATTTTGTTTCTTGACAGATTCTAACCAAATTCAGTTTGAGGTTTCACAAAGAGTAACCAGACCTTTGCCATCTCTCTTCATGGGACACAGTGCCTCTGCGCAGGCTGCTTTGACTCCAGGAAGAGCTGTTTCTATCTATTCTGTCCCAAGCAGAGACAACATTTTCTGAGAGGATGAAGATGACTGGGCACACAGAGCAGGGGCTCTCATTTTAAGCTCAGAGATGCCAGGTGCTTTTGTGTTTTAAGGCGTTTTAGTAAGCAGTTACACCTGTCCTCTCTGAGAGTGGAACATTGCCAGAAATGCTGAGTAACAGCATTTCTTTCCCTTGCATTGATATCTGTCTATGGTTTTATGTGCCTAACCTTGAAATGGATGACCTGGATACTCATTAATTCCACAGTTAAAACTATATCTCAGACATTTTTTCTACAGAATAAGTTTCAGCTTTATCAGTCTTAGAAGCATCTACGATTAATTGCTGCCAGCATTTTGGGAACATGTGCCATTCCGTATTGGTGTGGTTGTACAGTTAAAGAAATGATAAGTTCCTTTTCATTATCAAATGTAGAAATACTGATGTAGTGAGTACTGACTTCCTACCTGGCAGGTTGCTGGCAAACAGCATTTACATTCCTGATTTTTCAAGTGTTTCTTGATTACTTTGATGACTAGATGGATTTACTGCCTGCGCTTCCACTGTCTCTAAAACACCTATCCCTGTATGCAAATGCACTGAAACAATTACAGAGCAAAAAAGAGCTAAAAGCTGAACTAATTTTTTGGATGGTTAGCTAAATTTTCGTTGCTGCAGATCTCTGTTCTGCTGTAGTGCTGTGGCAACTAACCTGTAGTATAGTAATGTGTAGAGTGTAACTTTAATTTGTCATTCTGACCTGTTAAAAAACTGCTCAGTCTTCCTCGAGGCTGCCATGAGCCACTTCTGGCTAACTTGAAATTTCTGAGGTTTGAGACAGTGAAAGTAAAATGAGTCACCAAATATTTGACACAAAATAACTGAATACGAAGTGAAGAATTAGAGAGAAATAATTTTATATTAATTTTGTCAGCTGGCACAAAGCACCTAAGGTTACTTGGTGTAAATTCTATTTGTTAGGATTATTAGCATTTCTAATTGGCAAGTTTGTAAGCTGTGTTTCCAAACCTATTCTGTAAGCATTCAGAATATTTGATCTTGCTGGACTTGCTTAAGAAGCCATTACGTGATGATGGCCAAAGCCTTGGGGCCTCCCTTAACAGCAAGGAAATCTTGGCCCTGTTAAAGTCTGTGGCAAACCTTTCCTTAAAGTCAGTAGACTAAGACGTCACCTTTAGGTGCTGGATCTAAGCCGGTATTTTCTGCCTGTACCAAGAGAAGGGATCTTAATGATGTAAGATGATAAGGCGTCAGTGAGTTGTAGGAACAAAGAGATGTCACACAGAAAAAGCCAGTGAAAACTGGATATCCCCTCAATGGTAAGGTGTAGAGGATGGATGGGGAGCTGACCACTTGCAATTTGGATACAGCTTTATGTCTGATGGGGCAGACTCATTTCAGCATGCAGAAACTGAATTAGCATAGTAAAGGTGAAACTTTTTTGTGTGTCTGTTACTTTCGGAGAACATTTAAGGTATATGTTAGTGTTTTGTGCACCAAAGGTACATGAATGTCCCCTAATCCCTCAAATCTAGTTCACAGTAGGGGCAGTGCCAAACCCATCACCTTAGCAACAGTAAATGTGTTTGCTAGGAGACTTATAATTTCAAACGGTCATGGTAGCATGTGTGCCAAAGAATAATACCAGGCCTTGATATCAGCGTTTCTTAAATTAGGAAAGCAAGTGGACAATAGGTTTCTGCTGTGCTGTTCTGCCCACATCCCTACAGAATAAAGAGCCCTGAGAATTGCTGGAAGTTGATGGAAAGCACCTGGTGAAAAAGCTAGACTTTATATGCTGAGCTGGTCACTAGGAAAGGATGGTTTTATCTCTTTCTTCTGCTTACTTTAGTGGATTTGTACCTGACGAAACTCCTGCTTAGCATACCTGTCTGATGCTGTGCTTTGTTGATGTCACACACTTCACAAAAATCCAGTTCTTCCCCAGTTTGGAGCTTTAAAAAAAGCTGTCACTGCTTTCAGGTGTTATGTGGCTGATACTGTTCTCGGGTCAGTCCAACACCATGTCACAGGATCAAGCTGCTGGACTCCATTCAGTTGCAATAAACTTTGGAAGCAAACTTGTCTGTTGTTCTGTATCACATTTTATTATATGGTGCCTAGGGAAGCAATTATTTAAAAATTTAGAGTCTGAAATTAAAAATAGCATTCTTTTTGTTAACTTCAGTCCTTGTGGAAAATAAATACTTACATATGCAATCAGGTCAAATACTGTTCCTGAGAATATATAGATCTCTTTTTTGAAAAAGAATAACATAAACTAAGAAACGTTAAAAATTTGTCCTTGGCTAAAGGACAGTAACTTTGGATTACACTATACACAGGTCTGTGAATAAAGTACTGGTAGATGCAGTATTAAGAGCAGTTCCCATAAAAAACCTGTAAAGCATTTAGGGTGAAAGAGATCAAAATTTTGCAACACCCAGCCTCTGCCCATAGCTGAAGCTTTCAACACTTTCTAACAAACACAAACCCTCTCATTACAGAGTATTGAAAGTCTCCCAAAGTGTGAGGAGGTAAATTTCCCTCTGAAAATATGTAATTCTTCTTAAAAAGTTAAGCACTAAGGTACAATGTTTACCACTGTTGGAATAAAGCTTATACCTCCTTATCAGATATTGAAGGAAAAGCTGTATGTTATAAGTTACAGCCCAAGTTAAATTAACTCTTTTGTCTGCTTTTTAAGCATGTGTGGAGGTATGCAAACATTAAATGCTTTATGCTTTCATAAAACTTAGCATACAGAGTCCAGGAAGTTATTCTAAAATTAAAGTGAATTAGTAACATGATGCAACAATTGTGGCTATAGCTCTCTAGAGCACCCCAAGTTTTCCAGGAAAGCCTGTGTTCTTAAAAAATTACATTAATATAAGCATTGCTTTAATGTTACCAAAAGTTCTAGTGTTCTGTCACAGTTTTGTTTAAAATTTAACTGTAAGTGCTTCTAGAAAGTACTGAAAATGAAGGATAAACACTCAATTTGGTTTGAGAAAACTGCCTTTCTTCCTCTATTACTCTTCAAATTGAAATACAGTGTTAATTTCCACCAATTAGTATGTAAGGAAGCAAATATTACTGTGTTGTGAAAACAGGTTCTGTGTGAAAATCCCACTGGCTATATCTATTTATGTCCTATCTGCAGGTCATTGCACACAGCAGCCCTATAAGCAATGGGATAAAGGTCACATGCAGCTTGGATAAAGCCTACTGAGCTCAAGGCTCACTCGTGAAATTAATAAAAGCTGTTAGTTTATGCCCAAACATCAATAGGAGGGATGAAGCCTTTTCCTCTGTAAACACTTGTCCATAGTGGCAAAGATGCTCTTTCACGAATGTCCGAGATGTAGTCTCACTTAGAATCAAATTCTTTTCACAGCAACATTATTAGAAGAAATATAATATAGAGAGGAAGAGGTTTCATGGATCTGGGATTTTTTCTTTGGAGTGATTAACAGCAGCTTACTGAGCTGAGGGTTTGTTTACTGGTAGTGCCTGTTTTTTGAGGAAAAGTAATAATATGGTAATACTTGTCATTCATTTTTATATAATAGAGTGGTGAGTCTATATTGTTAGCAGAACTAAGGAAATGAGCAATCTTGTTAATATGTCCTGTTGTTAACTTGTTTGTTGATACTGCAACACTGATCTACCAAGGACAAAATAATAAAAAATAACTTAGGATAATGTGGTCTATAAATTACTTTCACCTGAACAGTTAGTGTATTCCTGTTCTGAACGCATCCTAGAAAAATGCGTGCTAATTTACTGGTAGACATTTCCTTTAAAGAAAATAAAAAGGAGGACGATGAAATAATTGTATTAAAAGGGAAAGGAAATATAATCTAGTTTTAATTATTCAACAGTATTTAGTGATAATTAATCATTGCTGACATTACCAAAGCAAAGACAAAGTATTTAGTCTAATATTTTGTAAAAAATATCTCCAAATACTCAAGTCAGATCTTGGATCTTTTTCATTTGATTCTTGTAGATCTTTACTAAGTTTTCTTGCCTATCAACATTTCGAAGAAAGTCAGAAACTCAACCTCTTCTGCATGAGCAGTGGGGTAGAAATTTCAGGGGAGAGCAGCAGCTGGCATAAGGTCTGATAACAGACCTTTGGAATGCTCAGTGTGAGGTGTCTGCTCATAGCTTGGTGCTATGAGCTTCCTTACTGGTGCTTAATTCTTCCATTAAGCCACCATCAGAGATGTGAAAGAAGAGGAAATAATCCAAAATTGTCAGATTGCAGGCGAAGAGCAGCAGACTTTCCTTGTCTTTAGTCAGAAAAACTGAGCTCTGGTATCCTAGTTCTCATTGTAGTTGACCAGTGCTTTATCTCAGGAGAGACAGCGGCATGAGGTGAAGTCAAACCAGCAATAGTCTGTGATCCTTTTTTATCCATGTGGTTCTTCTGTCAGTGTGTCATCTGCATGAAAACTTGCCTTGCCATCATTTGTAGACCTTTTTGAAGTTCTTCTCCCCCTCATTTCTCCTCAGTCAGAGAAATGGCCCTCAGCTGAATTTGATTAATATTGATTATGTAAAACAGGGATCTGACCCATTATTTATTGGTGTTTGCATAATCCTTTGAAAATGGATTTTCGGCACCATAACTGCTCCTTGTTCCTGCTCTTCCATAATACTCCAGCAGCGGCCCCAATTGACTGATAGAGGTTTTATTGGTGAACTGGCAGTTGACTTGACAGGCCTGGAGCAACAAAACCAGAAAGAGCTTGTTCTGTGACTGGCACATTATCCTACTCAAGGGAAGTCTTGTGCCTCTCTCAGACAGGTAGTTAACAAGCCTCACTGGGCTGAAGACTGGAAGATTAGTTTTCTCCTAACCAGCTTAGGATTTAGATAATTGCTTTTCTGAGGGCTTAAACAAAAATTAAAATTATAAATCTGACACAAGTCAGTGTTTACCCAAAAGTTAGTTGTCTGCTTATCTGGTCTAGGTTGTTTGTGAGAAGCATGAAATCTGTTTATCTCTAAAATGTTTGGAATTAAAATGCTGTAGCAGTTCATGTTTATGACTGGGATTATTAAACATACCAGGCTTGTTTAAGGTCTCAATATTGCCAGAGTCATCATTATATCTTCACGCAAGGACAGCTTTACAGCCTCATCCTTTGAGCTGTTTGAACCATCCAATTAATCTTTAAGGCCTGATTCCCTTTGAATTCAGGTGAAACAGAATGAAATAACTTCTGTGGATGCTGCTGGAGAGCTTATGAAATGTTACAGAGATCATTAGACTTGACTTTTCCTAACGTGAACTATGCAAGGGTTGTTGGGGCTGAAGAAGGTGCTTGTGTGGCTCCTCAACTGATGCAGGCTATCCTGCACAATGCACTTAGCTGGACACTGGTCACGAAAATCTAATACGAGGCAGCAGCTAAATATGTCTAAGACTGGAGCAGGCAACTGGACCACAAAGATTGCAGCGGTTATCTTCCTGAATGCTTCATGCAAAGATGCTGGGCTTTGACTGGACCCCAGACATCTGCACAAACTGCTGCCCAGAGCTAAGAGATCAGATCAGAACCCCGTATGCTTGGAGAATTCGACTCTGGGATGGACTTGTGGCCATCATCTAGCATGTGGTATGTAATACTCCCTTTCTAAGAGCATGCATAAGGAATAACAGGTTGTAGTATGACGGCTAACATCATTTCCAAGGGAGACTGGTGCAGCAGGGGGGAGAAGAATTACTTGGTGTGAATGGGAATATTAATAAATAGGCTTTGTTTTCTAGGACCCATCCCTGAAGATGATAAAATCTTAACAAGATGGAAATTAAATCTTATCTCTTTCTTTTCCCCTCCCAGCAAAATGCAGAGCCACTTTTTCATGGCTGTTGAAGTTCTAGTTTCTCTGCCTGGTGCCAAGGCAGACAGAAAGATGAATATGGTAGCTAATCTTTCCATTCTACTTTCCTCCTACTTGTGCCTGTAACCTTTCAATCCATACAGCTCTATTGAAGCATAAAATGATAGTTTCCCTTCTAAGAGCTTCTTTTAAATTTAGGATATGCTAAAACCTGGGAGATCAAAGTGTTTTCAGTAGCATAGGAGGAACTCATTCATAATAAAGCCCTTAAAGCTAACTTTGTAACTGTAAGCTGAATTCATTTTGCTGGAATGATCAGTCAGTCACTGATTATGACTATAGGGTTGTATTGCAGAGGTACGATAATCTTGCTTTTAAGGACACATCTTGGACTGGAAGTAATTGGTGGCTGCAAGGCTGCTGAGGGCTTTCAAAGGTGACCTACAGTGTAGAGTTAATTCGTATCTGCTCTTTGAGTGCCTGTCACTCAGATGCTATCTATATGAACCGCCAGTGTTTTACATGAACTGCAAAAAGTGCAGCGAGGAAGAACTGGGACAACCTTACTAGACATTACTATTGTAATCATGCCCTATTGCCTTTAAGGTTTAGAAACTAATGGGCAACTCTCTCGGTCCTTTGAGATATTTCATAGATGTGCATATTGCTCCTGCTTGCTTATTCTCACTCTCACCCACTTGTTCGCAGGTAACTCTTATTACAGGTTTCATACAGAGTTTGATCTTGTTAGTTTGATTTGAAAGTTTTTAGTAACTAAATCAGAGTGGAATAATGAAAAATTACTAACTTAAGTGACTATGGCTTAAGTTTTGCCATGGGAATTGACGTTTTTTGTATGCCTATATGTTAAAGCCAAACAATACAAGGACATGTTCATCCAGCTTATTTGTGTACTGGCTGACAGACCTTCACCATTAGATTGTTTACACTTCATTAGGAGCATAACATGTTCTATAGCATAAGCAAGTATGTCTCTTTTTTTCCTCCCTGAAGACCCAAATGGCAATGAGTCAGTTACTGCCCTCAGTTTGCACAAGAACAATTAAATGAGTCAAATTTGCCACCATCTTGACTCCCTCACCTATTTGTGCACTGGCCTATTGTAGTTAGTTGCATTAGCTTCTGTTGGTTTTCTTTCAATAACACATCTGAACTCTGTCAGGAGCCAGGGTGATCCAATGTTTGTAGCTGAGACAGTGAATTTTGTACCTCTGTTTTGCTTTTTTTGAGATCTTGGCAGTTCTGAGCTGATGGCTGTACGTGATGAGACAGACAACCTCAGTTTAGTTTCTGGGAATACATGGTCACAAATACTTGTCCATAATTAGTCCATCCACTGGCTCTATCAGTAGTCAGGAATGTAATGTGTGTGAATGTAAAGTACTGACTGTCAGAAAGAGCAGATCTCACAAGCATTAAATGGACAGATGTGCTTTAATTATTTAATTATTGCAAGGATGGGACTGTTCAGCTTTGGTTGAGGAGGGATTTGAAGAAAACTTTGGCTTACTTTCAACTAATTTTTGTCGCACTCTCGAATAAACATTATTCATTAGGGTTACAAATAAATTATATGCTTGAAGGATATTACATAGACGAGTACGTCAAAAGCATCAAGATATATTTCATAGAATGATGTGACACTAGGAATTCATTCTGCATTCGCAGCTGTGGTAAGAGATAAACTAGGAGGTAAAAATGAAGGAGTGTTGTTGGAGGATGTGAGCTTCCTAACAAAAATACTGAGGATGCTTTTGACTGGAAATTGAACAAATTTAAGGACAAGGATGACTAACTGAGAACACTGCCCAGAGGTAATGGGGAGTATAATTAACGTTTGGCAATGCAGCAGTCTCAAAATTATGAGACAAAAGTTCACTAAGATTTATTAGTATGCTAAGACGTTCATACATAAAGTGATCAGTTTTTATTCAGTATCAATGTTATTATAAAATATGTATGGAAAATATATCAAGACCAGGAAGCAACCACTTAAAATGCAGTAGCCAAAGACAAGAAAGGCAAAAGTGATGGAGATAGACTAGCATAAAGCAGAAAATTGTTGACTCTTAGTTATCCAACTTATCAGGTGAAAAATTATCCTTCTACCAATACAGAAAAAACTATCAAACCTGATACTTAATGAAGAAATTTGTTTCAGTGCTTCCCTCTAACAAGGCGTACCTACTTTTCTGAATGACAGACTGATAAACCTGGACGCCATTAAACTGATAATAAAGTGCCATGCTAAAAGTAGTTTATGTGCTTTTTTTCTTGTTGCCAGAACCAGCAGAATCATCTATGTAATCAATTTACTACTTTGAGTTTGAGACATCTTTGCGTGGAATCCTCCTGGGACAAGAAGTGTCATCTTTTCCCTCTGTCACTCAGAGCAGAGCTCAGTGTTCATTATGTGCTAAATAAGCAGACGGAATTGGAAGCTAGTCATTTGATCCTGTTTGTTTGCTGACCACATTTGGATTATTGTTGAATGTGCTTTAAAAGGTAAAATCTGAACAAAGGAAAAAAGGAAAGTGCTCTTAGTAGAGAATGTGCTATGCTTGTTTATTTTTTTAAATAGTGTATAGCTCTGTGCAACCTCTTCAAAGCCAGATACTCAATCTTCACATTTTATGGGCTACATAACTGTAAATGGGTCTTAATTAAGAAACAGAACTAGACTACCTAGCTAGAGCTATTGTTTAGGACTTTTAAGGCTTCCATTGGTAATAGTCTCTAACTATAGTCTCCTCAGCTGCTGTGTACAGTCATGGGACCATAGATGTCACAATAGAATCATAGAATGGTTTGGGTTGGAAAGGTCCTTAAAGACCAACTATTTCCAATCCCCCTGCGATGGGCAGGGACACCTCCCATCAGACCAGGCTGCCCAAGGCCCCATCCAACCTGGCTTCAACACTTCCAGGGAGGTGACAGCCGCAACTTCTCTGTGCAACCTGTGCCAGCATCTCGCCACCTTAATTGTGAAGAATTTCTGCCTAATGTCTAATCTAAATCTCCTCCCATCCAATTTTAAGCCATACCTCCTAGTCTTATCACTACATGCCCTTGTAAACAGTCCCTTCACAGCTTTCTTGTAGGCCTCCATCAGGTACTGGAAGGTCGCTATAAGGTCTCCTTGGAACCTTCTCTTCTCCAGGCTGAACAACCCCAACTCACTCAGCCTGTCCTTGTATGGGAGGTGCTCCAGCCCTCTGATTATCTTTGTGTCCCTCCTCTGGATCTGTTACACCAGTTCCATATCCTTCTTATATTGAAGATTACAGAACTGGACACAGTATTGCAAGTGTGGTCTCACAAGAGTGGAGAGAGGGGCAAAATCCTCTCCCTCAACCCGCTGGCCACGCTTCTTTTGATGCAGCCCAGGACATTGTTGGCCTTCTCGGCTGCAGGTTCACACTGCTGGCTCATGTCAAGCTTCTCATCAGTCTTTACAGGGTTGGTCTCAATCACATCATCCCCCATCCTGTATTGAAACCACAGATTGCCCTGACAAGGGTGTAGAACCTTGCACTTGACCTTGTGAACCTCATGAGGTTTAGAAGATAGTCACTGAATAAACTCTACAAACTTCCATAGTCTTAATTTGAGGTAAGGCCAGCCAAAAATATTTTTTTTAGAGTAGTGGAAGGGACAGATTGCCACAAAGTCATGTGTCGCTGAGGACTGAAGTTAATCAACAGGTTATGGAAATCCTACATCCTAAACCGAGTGTTTCTCCCTACCTGCCTTGCCAACAAGCAGTGACAGGAGGGCAAGTCTTACCCTGCTCAGGAGCTAAAGAAGAGAAACCTTAATTACTTATTTTCTAAGAGTGGATAGTGTTTTGAAAGGTGAATAAGTTGGCATAAGGCATTGCTGAAGGCAGGTAATGATATTATCTTAAATTTAAGTTCTAAAGATTTCATATTCCATATACATTCATTACAGGACTGAATATTTGCTGTGCATTGATGAATGTTGTCCCTTTAGATAGGGGTATGAGATGATTTTTTAAACTTGTTCTGGCCAAAGAAATTTAAGTAAATTGTCTCATGATTGTAAACTGGAATGTATTCTTGTGAAGTATGAGCATGAAGCCAGATCTTGAGAAATGTTGAGAGTTGTTTCAAGGTCATTCAAAATGGACAACTACATGTTCCTCATTTTGTTCTTCAGAATTGTCTGTGATGCAATTATGATATTTTTCTCAGCAATTTGGGACTTGCTACTGCTGGATGCAATTTCCTAGAATAGGAAGACAACACTCAACAACACTCCTGCAGATGCATCAGAGGAAGAACACAACTCATGTTATCTTAGTGATAGGAGGGCAGAATCTAGTTGTGATGGCTAGATAAGAATTTCACAAGTTGAGAGAACAATGTATGAGTCAGGTAGACCATGCTGTACATCTAGACCCTGAAGAAATAGGTGGTGATGGTACAAGTAAGACAATAGTTATTAGACTGCTGTGAAGCACTAACAGCACTCGTACAAGCTGAGGTGTCATCATCAAGCTGTCTCTGTACCAAGTCCTGTACCAAGCAAGAAAATCTACATCTTCGGGCTGATTTCAGTGCAGAAGTCATAATAATACAGATTAAAATCCCACCTGAGATCAGCACTTACTCCAAAGTTCCGTTGCTTTTATTTCTCATAGTATTAAGACTAATGCCTAGTTAACATCTGACTCTTGTTATCATTTTTCTTGTTGGTATTTCATTGGGTTTTGATAAGGAGAAGAATGTCCAATCAAATTTTACCTATGTCATTTTGATTTAGTTCTGACTTTGGTTCACTACTGGGGCATTTCAGTAATTTGCTTAAAATTGGGCTTTATATGCTTTGTTTACAGCAATTATTTTTCATTCCCAGGTCTGCATGTCAGGTCTAGTTTGTTAGTAGATAAGCATGCAAAACTAGTTAGCATGGGGAACCATCACTGGTTTTAATTAACCACTCCCATGTGCATCTGGAGTGATCTCTAGAGTGTAACACTTTGAGTTTGATGGAAGTCTCTTTCCCCCCAGAATTCAAATTCAGTGGGAAACTTTATATAAACATTGTAGAAAACCATGGTGTTCCTGATGAGAGAATTAAACTTTTTGTTGTCATATGACTGTGTGTTCCTCTGTGGAGGAATATGCCGTGACAGTATTTTCAGGAGCTTTTGTCTGAAGGTTAAAAAGATAAAAGGGAAAAGAGCTGAATTTTGAGTATTTTTTCTATAAAGAATGTTACTGTTTTAAAAAACAATATTTTTGGAAGAATAATTCCCTCATCAGTAAACATCAAAAGCTCAGCTATTGCCAAGTAAAGCACTACCAAAGTAAATTGTCTTTAGTGACAGAGAAGGGCTTGTTAGATGGCACCTTTACAAACACATGGGGTGTTTGTCACACAATCTTAGTATAAGAGAAAGCATAGATTTTACATATAAATATGTTTGCGGCATGCTTTGCAAAGCATCACATACAAGCTAAGTTTAATGTATTTACAAAGTGTCATCAGGTGATCCATTCCTCAACAAACTTTAGAAGACTTGAATCTACCCTAAGGAGTTTGCAGGCTCATTGTAGTACTAACATAGTATCCTGGGGAGAAGAGGTAGAAGCCTTCCCTTCCTTCAGCTTAAGTTTCCACTGTGCTTAATTCTTCAATATGCTTAATGCTTAATGTAGGCTTCAATACACAGTACCAGTCGATGCCTTTACAGATGCAGATATCTCTGGCAGGGTACAACTGAAAGGCTTCACAGGGTAAGATATTTGGGATGCATCACGTAGGAAGGAGAGGGATGCTCTGTAAGGGAATTAAATGTTAGTATTAAATATTAATGCAGATGAAGACTAAGGAAAAAATTAATATAAAAGCATATTAATTATTTCAGGTTAATTAAAATGCATGAAGAAGAAATTTTCAGGGTGAGACAAAATTCTTTGGTTTTTTATTTCAAAACTGGAATCTTAAAAGACTTATAGAGGAGTCATATTCATTGAGCTTCTAATGAAGTTTTTGTTAGCAAGTGTAAGATTGATGTAGTCAATATTGCTAAACCCTAGAACTAGAATATAAAGCTACTAGAAAGAGAAATGGTTTTATTTTTCTACTTATTTTAATTTGAAAGCAATTCTAGTATGGTTTTTAACTTTCATACATTCAACTGTTTTTCCTTCAATGATGTGGACTATAAATGTGATTTTTTTAATGAGGCCATATCTGAGTGCAGCCTTGACTGCAAGAGCTGGAAGAACCAAATTTACTAAAAGTGGGCAAATAATTGACTTAGCATTAATGAACGAAAGAATTAGCATTTTACTTAAGCTATCTGTAGAAATACTGCAACCATATTTCTCCAAGTATTTTCCTTTAATAGTGAAAAAAATCCTGCTTTTCACTTTTCACTCCTGACTCTCTTTGCTCTGAAGTTTTCAGACCCTTGCCCCCATCACTAGCCAGTGCTGCTTGTGTTCTCTGTTATGCAAGCTCTTGTACAGAAAAGTTGCTCAGTTATAGTTCTGCTCAAGATTTATGTGAACTAGACCACTTTGAGCCATGTAAAACCACAGGTTTACAAACTAGTCACATTTGTGAAAGAATTCTTTTACATAAGATTTACACAAGCAGTAATTCGTTGCTAAATGCCAGTTTAGAAGTTAAGCAATACTTAACCATTTGTGCTTTAAGCAAGTCATTTTTAGCTTGACCTTCCCTGTTCAGGAATAATCAGTTGAATTCAGCTAATGTTTACTTCCATGAATTGAAAATGAAGCACAGGTAAGGATTTATAATGTGGGACAGGGCCATAATTCATGTGATGTTAGCAGCGCTCCTTTTAGCATTGCGAGGAAATAGCGAGAGCTATTTTTTAATGCTCCCTGGGGCAAATATGGCCTTGAGAGTATGTAAAGATTTAACTTCGAGCATTTTCCCCTGAGCTCCATCCTACAGCCACTGAACAGTAACTTTGAGTCCAATGCAAAACTAAGGGAGGTCAGTAGTAACATTTCCATCAAATGTAGCATGTTAGGATCTGGTCTGACTTCTCTTATTCTGTTAAAACTTTGTATTTAATGAAGACTGCAAGACTTTGCAATCACCAGACACTGGTCCTCACCTGCTGCTGACACAATACTTAGCCATAAAGCAGTAGGGTGTAGTAGGTGTAATTTCTGCTACATTTCTTTGGTGCACTTAGCTGCCCCAAAGTATGCAGATGTAGTGAGTCCCAGAGGGTGTGATGAGATGTGCTGCATGGAAGGAGCATCCTGAGCTCTTCCATTACATTTTTTTGTGATAAAAGAAGAACCAGAAATGAAGGCTGTATATACATGAGAGGGCAAACAGAGTTCAGAGGTGTTTACTAATCCAGTAAAAACTGGTACTGTAGGAGATCTCAAAAAAATGGGTTTTCTGATCAAGCCCTAGGTACTTGCAGAGAAATGGATTTCTGAAAGTTTTACAGTTCCTGCTCTAAACAAAGAAAGTGCAGTATTGGTAATATGTATTGCACAAAAAAAAAGAGTGCTGCTCTTCTGAACAAAGTACTTAGTGATTATTAGATATGAATTCTGGTGTTAAAGGATTGACATGCGTTTCCTTACCCTTTGGACCCTGTTGAAGAGAAATTAAATCCTCATCTTACAGGTTTTAGGCCAAGATGTAAATGTGTATGTCTGGCATTTGGTTACAAAATCTGCTTGTCTTATCTAGGTAAAGTGACCTAATTTAAGAAAAGTAAAGAGAATCTAGAGCTTACTTTCTAGTGCAAAAACAAGCTTGCAGGCCTCTTAACTTTCAGCATGTAAGTATTACAGATATTAATTCCATCTCTGCATTTTGGGGCTTAAGTGTGAAAACACCTGCAGTTTAACACCATGTTCTGGGATGACACAAAATGTAAATAAATCACTTGGAAACTGGTTCAGGGCAATGCCATCCCCACAGCCACTGGGGAAGCCACCCTTTAGATTCATTCTGGGTCAGGCCTTAGGAGTTATATTTATTAATTAAGCCACATTGTTTCCCTGATTCTACCCACTAATCGAAAGAAATGGACAAAAGCACTGTCCCAGCACTTAGCATAATTCTGGCAGTAATCATCGTTTTGCAGCATTAGACTTGGTCTTTTATCAAAGGTAGCTTTTTGTTTCTGCCCAAGGGGTTGTTCATGCACTTGTGGCTGCAGCCTGTGAACGCGTGGTGCAAGGTCAGCCCTGGTCCCCAGGTACAGAGACCACCAGGCTGTTGGAGTATAAGTTGCTGCCTGGGGAAAGCTTTATCTCGTTGTCTTCCAGAATTTGTCATTAAACAGGGCCAGAATCAGCAGAATGTTTGTGGGCAGGACTGGGAAAACAAGAGAGGGTAAGTGTGAAAAGGATGTAGCAATTAAAAAAAAGGAGCATTTTGGGAATGTGCTGGGGTGAGTGTCTTCTTCTGTTTGCAGAGATTCAGCCTGAGTGTAGTCACCCAGAAGCAGGTGCAGGCAAGCCTTAGCCTCCAGTTCCAAGCTTTCTCAGGAAAGGAAGGTTACTGAAAAGACTTTTATAGTGGCAAGCGGCACAAGCCAGGTTGGGCAAAGAAGCTGGAAAATACTTTATAATTTCAACTCTTCCACTGAAAACTGCAAGGAAAATTACTACATCCTTCTTTACTAAGGATGCTTGTCTCAGAGCAGTGTGTTTTTAGTACTCCCTTTCAGAGTAACTTTTACCACTCGTGCTCCTGTTCTCCTTCCATAATACATATGTAAGACTTTTTGTCTCATGCAAATCTTAGCCACTCACAGCTTCAGTATAAAAGCACCACTACCTAAAAAAATTCTGCTGTGATAATTTAACTCATTATTGTAACACTATATGGATTTAAGAAGTGAGGTCAGCTCACACACAGTAGGAAAGAGTGCAGTGATGATTCCAGTTGTAGATGCTTATTGTAAATGCAGATGGTTTCTTCTTTAAATTACTTTTCAGGGCAGTAATGGTAGTTTTTAACATCTCCTATTTGAGTGTGATTCAGTGAGAGCGGCAGTGCCTCACTTAGTGGCATTCATTGACTCTCATGATTTCTTTTGATACAAAAGTTATAAATCTTTTAAAAAGAAATATAAGCATCTGGAAGAAGATATGCTATAAATGCCTTAAAACATTTAAAACGTGTTTGTTAAGCTCAGTGGGGATGTATTATTAGCAATAATCAGCAATTAGCTAAGCCTAGAACTCTCTTGTCTCTGAAACAAAGACTGCAGCTATTTGGTGGCATTTATTTGTGGGCCTAAGCCACTTTTTCAAAATATTTGCATTCATTCCCATAATGTCATGAAGAAAAATACTTCCAGATACCTCTTAATAACCACTGAAGCCCCAGAGAGCTGTCTGGACTTTGGAATGACTTAAAAAGTTGTGCAGAGGGGGAGGGTAGAGAGAGGCAGATAATCAGATAATGATGATTACATCTTAACACTGGTGATAGCAGCCAGCAGATCGGGAGAGAAGAAAAGAGCATAAGCTATCCCATGGTTTAGTGGCAGATAGGAATAGTTGGACTTAATGATCCAAGATCTTTTCCAGCCTGTTGATTCTATGATTCTATTATTCTAACATTTGATAGAACAGTATCCTTTAAATTATTATGGGACAAAGCATGTAGGTTGCACTTGAATCTTCTACCCAACTCCAGCGTGACGTCAGACAGTTTGCTTGAGTACAGTGCATCTGTAACTGTGCAAAATGAACAAAAGAGTAGGCTTGTTTCTATGAGACTTATGCTTTTCATGTCTGTAAACCAGAGCACTGAGTGCAAAACTAAGAGGAACATAAATGAGACATGCAGTGCGCACTGAGGAATATTTACTCCGTAAGCCCATGAATGAAGTGAAAGCTGTAAATCACAACTAGGACACTCTAATCAGTGACTAAGAGAATGCTGTTCCACTCTGTCATCTCAACAAGAAAACCTGTACCGACCTTTTTCCAGCCAGGATTTTGAAATTTCTGAGGACACAGAACAGCTCTGAGAATTTGACTGCTTTCACTCCACACTCAGCCCCAGTACACATATGGTACAATGAAAATACACGCAATATCTTTACTTTTACTCTGATACCCATAAGCCCATATACAGACATACACCAGGGTACATATAACACAAGGGAAAAAATTATTCTTAACTCAGGGTTTTTGAATTTGTAATCATTTAAAATACCTTGAAAATTAGGTTTTTTATATGGCTTACTGAAGTCATTGCACAAGGAGGTGAAGAGAAGAAATACACCAAGAGCTATGCATTTATTATGGAAAGTTGGAAGGCAGTGCTGAAGTTGAAGAGTCACTCTGAAAGACTCTCACCAGAAGATCTCATGTCATGGAGGTGGAAGAGGGAGTAAGGAGACTAGTACTGAAGGCAAAGCAGAAAAACTAGAACAGAAACAAGATCTGGTTTAAATATCCTAGTAGTAAAGTAGTCTTAAAATAGGTTTTGAATAGACGAGATATGCAAGGAGAGTGGGTGTAGTAACACAGAAAGAAAAAAAAGAGATAATTACTAGGTTTCTTCAGACATCCGTCCACTTTGCCAAATTCAGTCATTTTGCTCTCAGTTTTCTGGCACCTAATATAAATACCATTGATGAAAATACTAACCAGCACTGGTTCCAGCACAGATCCCTGAGGGACATTATTTAATTCCATAATTTTGTTACTTTGTGCACATACAGTGATTTTGTGTGAAAATAATTCTTCTGAAATCAGGAAAATATGTTGTAACTTCCAACTTTCTTCAAAAAAGAGAGTTAGGTAGAAAGTAGTTACATTTATTTGCCATACCAAAGTGAGATATCAATGTGATACTGTACACAGATATTTGAATTCACATTGTTGTTGGGATATAGCTACATTATTTCTGGTGTGCTTTCAAGCTTTGCATTTAGTTGCATCATCTGATGCTCCATCAAATGCTCTGAACTCATCAAGTGAATGATGGATTGTTTGTAAAGGCTTGGATGGTAGATTTATATATGCAACAATAAACCCAGTGTTGAACTTAACAAGGTCAATGAAGCAACCAGAAAAGAAATATATAATTGTATGATATGGGTCTGTAAGCATGGTACTGCCTGGACTTTTTAAGTTTAATGAAGCAGCAGCTACTCAGCTGCTGAATATTCTTGCTAGACAGTCTCAGCATGGATTTAAAAACTAAAATATTGCTGATACTATAATCTCCTTGGAGAGTCTGTGGCACTTACTCTGTTAAGAAGTCTGCATCTTTTATGTGTTAATGGTTTTGAAATCAGTCATTTGCTTAATTTCCATTGTAAATGAGGTCCAGAGTCTGATTTCCTTCCCCATTCTCTGAATACTGTATCTCCTGTAAGCTGTCTCATCAGCCACCAGTTCACTCTCTAGAGTATGAATGGTTTTAAAATAGCTGAAATAATCATGTAAAACAAAGACTCTGCCTTTCTAAGAATATAGGTTCCTATGTGAAAACTTGCATAGTACAAGTCACCCAGCACCCACATCACATCCTCACACGCTGCAAAGTCTTACTGCCAAAGACATCCATACAGGAGAGTTCAGAAAGTTAGTGCTGCCATTTGTTAAAATCCAATCAGATAAAATTTCAAGATTTCTCTTAAAAACCTGGTAAATACCTCTGTTTAAAAGAGTGGATGAATGTTTATTTAATTTTTAAGGATTCTGTTTCCTGCTGCAATATGGGTACCACACAAGTAACAATGTTATCTGATGCAAAATGCTTTTTTTTGAGAGTTAGATGCTGTGCAGAGAAATGCACGGATTTCAACATGTGAATATCATAGTAGTAGCCCATGACATTTACCTGCGACAGTAGCCCATTGCCTCAAGTCATGCTAGGAAGTCTTTCACCCCTTGTGCAGAGGGATTAATCCACTCTATACATATGCTGGTGGTGACTGACCTGGAGAGCAAGACAACAGGTGCACAGCCTGGTGCTCTGCCTGTAGAACCACGCAGTCTCCTCTCAGTGACAAGCACATCCAGCAAGGACCATCGTATGAAGGTATCAGGAATTTATGTTTCCAGGCTCTTTGTTACCACCATAACACTTGCTTCCCAGTTGCTAATGGCTGACGGCATTGTACAAAATACATTCTTAAGTGATGGCAGAAAGAGCAAAGCAGAGGAGAAAAACAGAGGCACACTGTGATTTCTGCCTCACCTTGTGGCATAAATTATTACTGCACATAGGCTGTTATTAAGCAGATCTGTGTGACAAAAGATCTGTACACGATTATTTGCCAGGTCCGTGGGTGGGTGATGGAGGGCACTTGGCAGCAGAGGAGTGTTTTCACAGGGGATTTGGAGCTTATAGGCCACTTTGTCCTCTGATACATAACTTCCCCTGTTGGTGGACAAGGCAGTCTTTAAGTTTAAAAAAATAAGCACACAAAGTGAAGATTGAATTTTCCTTTGCAGCATTTGTTGGGGAGAGACAAAAAGGTTCAGTGTTTCCATCTATCACCTGTGACTTTAGGAGTCTGCAGAGAAGAAAAGCAGCACAGAGCCCCAGCTCTGAGACGTGCAGACTGCTTTTCCACAACACGTAACTTCGTCAGCCTTCCTTTCCCTGCTGAGTGCGTTTTGAGGGCAGGGCCAGTGTGTGTGTGTATGTGTGCATTTTTTCTCACACCTGGTATGGATCAATGTGGCAGAGTTGCAGACAGGGAGGGACGTGCTCCTTCCTCCCACTCCACCGCCTTGTCCTCCCTCCTTCCTAGATGGGGACCAGCCACCTTCCACCCTGAGGATGAGCCGCTGCAGTCGTCTGCCAGGAGTCCTGCCAGAGCACCCGCATCCGTCGGCAACAGGTGTCAAGACCCTGCACAGCAGCGGCAGTGTCTGCCCACAGTATGTCATGCAGGTGTCGACCAAAGATGGGCAGCTTCTTTCCTCCGTTGTGCGGACACTGGCCACGCAGAGGTAGGTGTGGGGGGTGATGGGACAACACAGACCCCTTCCCTGTGTGGGCTCCAGTGCACCCTCCCCAGCTGCAATCCACAAGTCCCACGGGCTCTTGAAAGGAAGGTGTGGTGGTGTGCTCCATGAAGTCCTACCGTGGTGCACTGGTAATTACACCCTCATACTAACTTTATAATGATTAGGCTACATATGTAATTAAGCCCTCACCGTTATAGTCAGTGAAGAAGCAGGAAGCAATCTGCCTGGGGATGCTGCGGCTCAAGTGCGCCAGCTGCAATGATTTCCCTAATACACGGCAGGAGCATTTGGCAGATGCTGGCTGGCATGGGATGCAGTGTTTAGCCTGCGCGCTGCTTTCAGCACTTCTATGGCACGTTTCCTTCACACTTCCCAAGCCAGCATGCTGAGTGGCCAGACAAATTATTTCTAGCAGAGGTGCACACACAAGTGTTGCCTTTTCAGCCATCATCCAAGTAATGGAGAGAAGCACTTTCTGCTGTCAGTTTAGAACAACAGATTAGTGCCAAAATGTACATTTAAACTATACACTTTGAAATGCTGACCTGCTTTTTGTTGACTTTGTTTTCTTTAAAAGCAAGAAGGAAAATGCTTAAGAGTTTGGCCATGTCCTGACTTGATATTTGGGTCAAAATCATGTTCCACTTCACTGGAATTCCTGCATGGACCCCGGATTTTCACAAAACAGCAAACATGGTCCAATTCACGGCACTCCTATGAGGAGTTGCAGCATGTGCAATGTGACAGGCAGAAGGAACCTTTTCCCCTTACTTGTAGCAACTTTTAGAAACACTTTAAAATCAGAATTTTTAGGTTTTTGCTAGCAGGAGGAGCACTCATCCCCCTTCGCATGTTGGCACCCTGCCACTAGAAAGGTGAGTGCTTTCAGGGAGGCAGTGCAGGAGAAATAGCCACAGGCAGCAATGAGGTAGGAGGTGTTTGGCACAGTCCTCCTTTTCGGTGCCAGTATTATCACTCCTTGAACCGCTGGTGGGGTGTTGTCCCAAAGCAAGGTAAATCCTCCTCACTGACAGGAGCTTCCTGCTTGCACATGCCTGCCTGAAGTTGTGGTCCTGCCTTCACAATGCTGCAGGGAAAGCTGCTGTTGTTTAGATCCAGAAGTCGTTTGCAGTTTATCACTGAAAACAGCTTACTATATAGGTACTAGAATAAGAGATGCTACGTGATGGCTCAGGAGTGGTGGCACAGGTCATCACTAGCATAAGAGGTGCCCAGCTGAGGCAAGTTTGAAACTTCCCTGATGCATTTAGAAATTTCTTGAGTGGCTGCTCTGCTACACTGTGAAGAGGTGAGAAATACAAAAGGAAAGAAGCACTATTTTGTATGTCTTTCATCCAGTGCTCTGCTATGTATTTTATTCTCCACTTGCCCCCCTGTTCCCCACCTCAAGAGGTATTTTAAACAAGAATACCAAGTGCCTGCAGCCATTACCCCAGCAGCTTTGTGTGATAACTACAGAGCAAGTACCAAAGCTGTTAATATTTCCCACATTGTTAATTTTTCCCACATTGTTAATTTGTGACATGCAGAGAGAGAGAGAGGCCAGACCACAGCCCTTTATGCTGACCAGCAGATTTCTCTCCTCCTCCAGCAGCCCCTTCTATGACCGGCCAATGTGTAGGATCTGCCATGAAGGCAGCAGTCGGGAAGACCTTCTTTCCCCCTGTGATTGTACGGGGACACTGGGGACTATTCACCGCAGCTGCCTGGAGCGTTGGCTGTCATCTTCAAACACCAGCTACTGTGAACTCTGTCACTTCAGGTTTGCAGTGGAGCGCAAACCCAGACCGTTGCTAGAGGTTAGTACATGGGGCGTGTCCCCAGAAGCATCGCTTCAGTGAGTGAGTCCTGTTGATTTTTATATAGGAATCACAAACATTTGCAGGTCTGCTGAAGCCAAATCAAGCTCTGAGTTTTGGTTTTGGCAAGATAAGTTCAGGGAAATAAAAAAACCTTCATTTTTAACTAGACCAAAGCAAGGAAGAACAAAATCAATGGGTTTCCTTCACTGTAAACATGAGTGAAAATCTGGGGAACAGTCTGCAGCAAATTTCTCGTATACCAGCCAGCTTCGTAGAGGATGGAGGAGGGGTAACAGTTTCTGTGGAATGTGAGACAAGTGTCAGTATTCAGCGTATTAAGTATAAGTCAAGAATATTTTTTGTTCTTGCTTTTGTGAGAGAGGTAATAAACCAAGGAGCCTTAAAAACATGGTTTCCATGTCAAGCCTGCAAGAAAGAGTTGCTATTGCTCTGTGCCTGGTGTCTTTAGTAATCTGTGAGTGACCTTTTGGCCTCCTCTGCCCGTGTACTGAACTCAACTGTGAATTGGACAATTGTTTCTCCCCTATCAATTAAAATACAGTTTTTGCCAACTATAAACGCTTTAGTGACTACATGAAGTTTGCCAGGATTTTTGGGATTGATCCTCAGGAAAAGATTAAAAAAAAAGAAAGAAAAAATCTTTACACTCTTACTGATCTTCTCCTCCCCTGTTTCAATTTGGGGGGGGGGGCGAGGGACAGGTAAAAATTATGGTTTGTGTTGCAATTAAAAGCAAATTACAAATAACAACAGTTTAAAAAAGTAATGGGAAGCATCTTATTGTACCAGCTGGTGACACAGATGCTTACATGCTAAGCTTGGGTTCAGGAGTGCATGTACTTTCTCTGCATATTCATTACTCCTGTAAACTCTAGCAGAAGTGGTTGAAGGGGATACGGTATTAAAAATAAGGGGGGATAGGGACATCTTGTTTTACTCTTATCCACAGATGAGAGGATACAGGATAAAACTGACTGCTGTGAAGTAGGACAGGGGGCCATGCAAAGAAGCGGTGATTCTCATTGAAGACTACGTATATTGCATTACGCTTGATTGAGTCATGAGTGCACGTTTTTTGTCTAAGCCTCAGTATACCTTCACTCTTCCTTAGGATCAGCAAAAAACAGATACATGACACAGTGCATGATACATTTTGCACAAGATCTGTAGTCTTGTCAAGCCTTAACCAGAGCAACCCTAGAACAGCAGTGTTCAATTGCCTTCAGGTTGTTGTTTGGTGCTTCTAGGAGGACTCCAGACTCTCCCTGGAAGCTGGTCCCAGTATGAGAAACGCTGCTGTTGATTGTTCTCAGGCTGTCAGCCACTCAGCAGCCAAACCTTTATGACTGAGCTCTCTCCAATGAAGACAATAACATCTTTTGGCCAGCTGCTCTGAGCCTGCGCCAAGCAATGTTCAGTTGCATAGTTTGGCACTCTGAATTTGCCTTCTGAAAAGAAATATAAGCCATGCTGTGGCAGTAAGCAGTCTGATTTTACAGTCCAGCTTCTTCAAGCTGTTCCATCGCAACAGCTGCTCGTGAGGTTTGCTTTGCATAAATGAGATGTGGCATTGTTCAGAGCTAATGAAGAAGTTGAAAGCAAAGCTGACCCTGCCCAGGCTGGGGCAGTCTGGTCACTTGATCATGCTGTGATGAAGTGAGGCTTCTTTTTCACAAAAGCAGTGATAAATAATAGCAACAACAACAATAGTAACAATAATAATTATAAATTTGTCTTTTGTTTCTCAGCTGAGGACAAATGAAAACCAGATGCAAGAACATTTCTGAAACATATTACAGTGTTAAGTGATGTTTTTCTCTTCACTATCTAATATTTTCTTGCTTCTCAGCTACCATATCCACAATATTTTAGTGAAGTCATCAACAATTACATGCAGTTGTGGAAAACATAATAAGAAAGGCCACTGAATTTTTGAAGTAGCATGCAAATAGTATGTTTTCAGTTTAGAAAGGAAGTGAAGCTGTACTTTTAAAGTTGAGAGCAGCGGAAACAAACAGTAATAAGTCTTCTATGGAAGGGGACAAGTTAAGAAGAAAGATATCAAACTTCTTGATTTCTGTTAGTATAGTTTAAGCTTGTCCTTAGAGATCGTACTTACTTAAAAAACAGTGTTTCAATATCCAACAACCTCTCTGTGCAAGTATTTAGAGCAAATCTCAAAGTTACCAAAGCTTGAATAAAGCAGATGGAAGTTACCAGATTCCCCCATCTTCTGTGTCCTAAAAGCACTATCTTGTCTGTCTTTCTGTATTACCTAGAGTATGAGGGCAAGGAGAGGTGTCTATCCGTTATCGTAGGACCATCTTTCACAAAAAATGCTGTAGTATTCAGGCAAATGACAAGCCAGAGAGGCCAACCGGCTTTGAGTTCCATTGTATGGGGTCTTGGGGGTGGAAGTGGGGGGGGTGTGTGTAGGTCTGAGGAGGAGAGCAGAGTTTTAGGGAAGAGAAGTCTAAGTTCTCTTCATTTAGTAAGATAATTAATTCTCCGAAGATTCCTCTGAACTATATAATGGACGTGGTACATGGTCTTTTCAGTGAAGGTGAATGATGAGTTTGCCAATGCATTTTAGGCCATCAAGAGGGACTATTGTACCCGTAAAGTCATTTGTAGAGCATAGTCTATAGAAGCTTATCCAGTAACTTCTCAGCAGGCCCTATCTCACGCAGAGAATATATCCCATTCATTGATCAGTGGCAGGTAGTATAAAAATGCTTGAAGCAATCAATCATCATATTCATCCTTTCTCCTAGAGATTTTCCATCAGAAAAAAAAGGTATGTCTGACTCTTATAAGACATCTTATTCACTTTCTTAAAGGGCTCCAAAAAGAAGGAGATAACATGGTATTATATTTTCTCTTCATCTGTTCACTGGATTCATCACTCTTTCTTAGAGGCTTAGCCATGGATGTGAAAGAAATTTCAGTGGAAACAAATGGAGATACTTCACTTGCTTTATCTGGAATTGTCACATTTGTATTCCATTGCTGCTGTTAGCACCAGAAGGGTCTGCAGCAGTAACGGGCTCAAAATGAACTGAGCAGTAAGTAGCGCGGCTTGTTGTTCAGCCATATTTCTTCCTCCTTCATGTATATTATTATGAAAGCAGCAGAAGATTTCTTGCTGTGGTCCCTGATTTGATCAGAACAGGCTAGTGAACACATAGCAATTTTCCGTTCTCCAGCCATGTTGCTAGTTTGCCATTAATTCATTATGAAGTGAGTGCTTAATACAAATTTGATACAAGATGGCTTTTTGCCTTCTTTTATGGAGTTGTCCATGTTCATGCTAAGGATGTGACTCTATGCACTCAAACAGATCTTTAGCTCAGATACAAGCAACATTTCTCTAACTGTATCCTGCCTCCTGCATATATCATGCAGAGGATGCAAAAATGCAGGGAGCTCGCCTTTGCTTCCTGTCTCCATCTTCGGTTACACACAACAGCCTGGTTTTTTTCCTAGGTTTCTTTGCAAGGAAAAGCAAAGAGAAATTTTTACCTCCATTCCCTTTTATCCTTCATATTTTTTCTCCACCATAAGCTTCTCCTTGTCAGCTGAATTTCAAATCAAGTATTTCTAGGGAGACATTCCTTTATCTATGCTACAGGACATGTTTTTGTTGTCTACAGAAGAAACATCTCCCAAGAAATGTACAATTTGCTAAGCATTTGATGTCCAAAATCCAAACAGAGAGGCAGAAGATAGTAGAACAGCTTATTCAAGCAGATCCATCCTCTCAATATTGCATTTCTGAAACTTCATGCATTTTTGGTCTACTTTTTTAAGCTCAGATTATTTTCTGCAGCTGAATTTTGTTTCTGAATTATGAATCGGGCCTTTTTGTGGGGCTATCCAAGGAAAGTGATTGTTCATTACTATCCACCATTTGTGTATTTTACCTCCTGCTACACTGAGTGGTCAGCCAAGAAGATTGGTATCCTTTGCAGTTCCTTGCCTTTGTACTCTTGGTCTGCACATGTCAGATGTGCCCTGCGTGATTTTACAGCTAATAATAAGAGTTGCTTTCTGTTGAACCTCTGTAGATTTTGTTAAGTGGATAGCCATTGTACTGCAGGTAGTTGCAACGCTTCCTCATGCCCTGCCTGACTTTCAGAACTTACCTTGCCTTGCTTATGGACTTGGCTAACTGGGAACTGTCGCACTCTCTCTACATGATGACCATGCTTGTGGTAGAAGCTCTGCTCAGCGGCTGGGCTGATGCTCCTCAGCTCCCCATTGGGACCTGGGAATTCCTTATTTCTCAGTCACTCGTGAACTTGTTCACAACAACTGTGTTGGAGAGAACATGATATAGGTTTGTAAAGGAATAAGAGATGGATTGTGATATAGAAAGGTTTTTTTCATGCTGACGATCACTGAGTCTTCCTGTTCATCTCCCATCTGGAGGGTACCCAGCAAGCTGGAGGGTACCACAGAAAATTGAAACCTACAATATGAATCAGACATAATCTATCAGAGCATGAGCTTTCTGGAGCTGCCATTTGGCATCACCTTTTTGCTAGACAACATGTTGCTGTTAAAGCACTTCGCAGGCACCAGCAGATTTTTGCTTGATTTCAGAGGAGCTCCATCAGATAGGAGGATTGTTTGGAGACATCCAGAGCTCTACAATCGGTTTAAAGTAGCTATTTGCCAATAACACAAAACTTTGTCCATTTACACATTACCAGTACGTGCACATTACCCTGAGTCCCAGGGCTCATGATACTGCAAAATTCAGTTCAAGAGATACAAGCAAGGTCTGAACCCACCTCTTCTGCTATTTGCTAAATGCACAGCATCCCTGTACAATCTGCTGGAAATTAGAGTTGTGCAGGATATACGCTTGGACACATGGATAACTGATGATGACTATACATAGGGCTGATGTATTGTAAAGAAAAAAGCAGCTGTCTGAGTAGCCCGATTTCTGTCTTTCATGTCTTGGTCACCCCATTGCCAGTGAGGGTCTGGCTACGTTTGACACAGAGGGCCCAGCCTAAAGCAGCAGAAACTCTAGACAGCAGAGGAAAGAAAGGTCTCTAATATGGTAATTGGTAGGCATAGACCTGGTGTTCTTTATGACAAACCCAGTCAACATGGGTTCATGAAAGGCAGGTCCTGCCAAACTAACCTGATCACCTTCTATGGCAAAGTGACTCAACTACTGGATGGGGGAAAGGCTGTGGATGTAGTCTTCTTGGAATTCAGTAAAGCCTTTGACACTGTTTCTCACAGCATTCTGCTTCGGAAACTGTCAGCCTCTGGCCTGGATGGGCGCACACTCTCATGGGTGGAAAACTGGTTGGATGGCCGGGCCCAGAGAGTGGTGGTAAACAGAATTAACTCCAGCTGAGGCCGGTCATAAGTGGTGTCCCCTGGGGCTCAGTGATCAACGTCTTTATCAATGACCTGGATGAAGGGATCGAATGCACCCTAAGTAACTTTGCAGACAACACTAAGCTGGGTGGAAGTGTCGATTTGATGGAGGGTAGGGAGGCTCTGCAAAGGGATCTGAACAGGCTGGGCTGCTGGGCCGAGATCAATGGCATGAGGTTTAACAAGGCCAAATGCCGGGTCCTGCACTTGCGGCACAACAACCCTGTGCAGTGCTACAGACTAGGAGAAATCTGGCTAGAAAGCTGAGGGAGAAGGACCTGGAGGTGTTGGTTGACAGCTGACTGAACATGAGCCAGCAGTGTGCCCAGGGGGCCAAGAAGGCCAATGGCATCTTGGCTTGTATCAGAAACAGTGTGACCAGCAGGTCCAGGGAGGTTATTCTCCCTCTGTACTCAGCACTGGTGAGACCACACCTCAATTTCTGTGTTCAGTTCTGGGCCCCTCACCACAAGAAGGATGTTGAGGCTCTGGAGTGTGTCCAGAGAAAAGCAACGAAGCTGGTGAGGGGGCTGGAGAACGAGTCTTATGACAAGTGGCTGTGAGAGCTGGGGTTGTTTAGCCTGGAGAAGAGGAGGCTGAGGGGAGACCTTATTGCTCTCTACAGCTATCTGAAAGGAGGTTGTGGAGAGGAGGGAGCTGGCCTCTTCTCCCAAGTGACAGGGGACAGGACAAGGGGGAATGGCCTCAAGCTCCACCAGGGGAGGTTCAGACTGGATATCAGAAAAAAACTTTTCACAGAAAGGGTCATCAGCCACTGGCAGAGGCTGCCCAGGGAGGTGGTTGAGTCACCATGCCTGTGGGTATTTAAAAGATGGGTGGATGAGGTGCTCAGGGACATGGTTTAGTGGCAAAGAGGAATGGTTGGACTCAATGACCTAAGAGGTCTTTTCCAACCTAGTGATTCTATTCTATTCTATAATTCTATGTTAAACCTGGAAGGATCTCATACGCAGTGAAATCAAATTGCAGCAGTTTCAGTTGGTGACCTTCCACTTTAAACACCTTTACTTTTATATAAGTTGCATTTTTAAAGCAGCTGGTCCTCTGAAGGAAATCCACTCTAGAAATGACTTTTTCCATAGACATACACAGATGATTTTGCTGTGTTTCAGGTAAAGATTAGGCCAGCTTTTTATAAATATTATATATAATATTCATTTCAATTTCCATATTACACCTATGTTACTTCCCTTGGCTTAGTACAGAAACAGACTCAAAACATGGCAGTACAAACCTATTTATGTGCAATAAAATATTGTTAGAGAACAACCATCTACAATATAAATCCAGTATAAGAACATTATGTGACCATATAAGTAGGGCTTGTGATGCTTGTAAGTTATTTACATGTTTCAATCCAACCAGGACTTTATACCTACTGGTTTGGTTTTTTCACAAACTAACAGACAAACAAAGAAACAGAAAGCATTTAATTAACAATATAAAACTTAGAAGCAAAACATCATGACTAGGAGAAAAAATAAGGTCACAATAATTGCCACATTATTGCACAGAAATTAACTTCAGTTTTTCCCTAACCTGTTGCTGGCTATAGAGATTATGCTAGAAAAGAAAAATAGATTTATAAAACTGCTAAAACCTACAGCTATGCATGAAGTAGTTAAAATTAGCTTACATTATAATTTAAGACTTCCAGAATCCTTTCATTGAAATATGAACTTACTTTTTGTGCAAGACTTTGAGTCATGCTTGTTTTATTTGTAGGGATTCTTTTTGTTTAGGTTTCCTCTCCACTGGTCAGTGAAATAAGTCATTAACATTAAATTACTATAATGAAGAGACACCATATTTGCTGCATGTAGTTCGTAGAAGGACCATTCTTAAAGCCAGAAGGAAAATGATGACTCTGTAGTCACCAAGGAAAACTTCTGTGAATCTATGTTTGGGGGAACTGCAGCTGTAGATACAGCACATCAGACTGGGAGCAGATAACTTATGTGTGTTATCCCTCCCTTCCTGACCCAAAAAAAGGCAAAATAAGAAGGGCAAAGTGGGTAATAAGCTTTTGTATGTAGTTGTCTTCAACTGTGAAAATTGCCCCGGTCACCCTCAGAAACTCAAGTCACACAGGGAGAATTTGAAGCAGCCATGTAGATTTCCAGTAGAAAACTGCAAAAATAAATAATAAATTGTGCAACACCTACAGTTTTGAAAACATAACTTCTTCAAAACACACTTTTTACACCTAGGATACCGTATTGTATTCATTTCTAATGCGGAAAAATCCAGAGACAACAGAAAAAACAAGCTTTTCTCTCTCCTTTGACAAGAAATTGAATTTATTTTAGGTTCTTCACATAAAATTTTGCTGCAGTGCTTGACTTTTCCCCTGCACTAATCTATTTCATAGCACTGACAGCAAGGGTGCAGACAAGAGCAACCCAGCCCCACAAAAAAAAAAAAAAAAAAAGAAGAAAGGCAAAAATTACTTATCAGTGAACAGAGTTTGTCTTCAAATCTTCACATCTGTAGCTGTTCTTTCTTAAATGTAAAGGACTAGCTATCAAAGGCAAAAGACGTTGAGGAAAGTTCTGAGGAGAAAATAACTGAACAATCAGAGAGAAAATAGCTGCTTTGGAAAAAGCCAAGTGCTGTTCTTTAAGGACTAGCAGGATGAGGGAATATGCTGTAGGCTTTCAAAGGTACATCTATTTTTGTTTTAGATAATGGTATTGGTGACTTTTCTTTGGACGTGGTTATTCTGTAATACAGTTCTAAACTGCCTGGTTATAATTTCTGTCTTGCTGGTAGCGTTTCCTGCCACCAACAGGAGCCAGTCAAAATGTGCAGATTTCTAAGATGAAAAGTTTTATTGCATCTGTCTTTTTGGACAGCTGCTAAGCATTTGTTATCTGCCACATCCTTAGTTTCCATATATTTGAGCTTGTAAATCAGGAGTTTTGCAATGTGTTGGAATACTTGTTGTGAATAGCAAATCTGCTTTGATTTTGATTTACAATGCAAAATGTGATTTTTTTTTTAGTTTATTTTCTTGAATGCATACCTCTGTTGGCCTGATTTGGAATACTTTCATCCAAAATAAAATGAGAAAACATAGGAAAACATACAGTTTAAAGGAAATGTGTCTTCTCCCAAAGCTCCACAAAATATTTTTTCTTGAAATATCTTGAAATCTTTTACCTTTTACAAGCATTATCAGAAACATAAACTTAGAGTGGATAGTGGGAAAATGGATACCAGTAAGCCAGACTAAAATGTTAAAGAATACAATATTGTTTAATTGGTCCTGCAAGAAATGTCATAGATCTTTATAGTGCAATTTAGCAAGCTTTTTTGTTTGTTCTCACTATCAGAGAATTACTAATCCTTTTTAGATATTAAAGTTGTAAAATCAAGAAGCTGGAATTCACATCTACTGGACAGTGTTTTTGCTACTTAGGAGAGCATTTTATATTAAACTCCTAGTTTTCAGCTGGCAAACTACCCACGGTCTAGATTGCAAATTCAGTTTTGATGTGATATCAACAGCCTGCAGTACTCTCCTTACACTTAGCTACCCCTTAGGGTTCGTTCCTATCCGCACTGTATGTTATTCTTTTTACAAAACAAAAAAAATTAAAGGGGTATAATACACAACTCTTAACAATTAATAATGTATTCTTTGCACTTATAAAAACATGCAAATGAAATTAATTTGCTATTTCAAGAAGTAGCTTCGGCTCACTCCACAATCAAATATTCCCTGAAATTTGAGTTAAAATAAGGTTTAAACTTAAATAAGAGCATTCTGAATTACAAAGAGGCCATAATAGTAGTGTAGTAAAGTTACAGAGATCACATCGTTTAGTTTTCTATCTGTCAAATAGACAGGCCTCTGTCTCTGGGACCAAAGGAGTACCTCTGTGAGCTGTCACCATGGCTGTTCTAAAGTGACACACTGAAGACAATAACACTGAGTATTTGATCTGGCAGTAAAACCAAAACCTGAAATATAAATATTTTTTCAACTGAAAAGCAACTGTCTTATATTTGTTTTCCTTGGCAGAACACTGGCCTAGGAAAGTTTTGAGTAGCCCAAAATGTTTCACTGCCCTGAAAACAAATACCACTATGGTCTGGGAGACTTTGAGTTACATGCAGTTAAGCTTAGTTTCAATACATTTCACCAAAAAAAGGTTAAAAAATTTTTTAAGTAAAAAAGTTTTTGGACAAAATGTTCAGATGTTAATATTTCTTTTGGCCAATAAATGGTCCTTTGGTTTTTAAAAATGTCCTTCATTCAAGTCAAACTCTCTAGAAAAAAACAGGGAATATTCTTTTCTTAAAGCCCAAGGCAAAATACTGCCATTGGTCACTGCTGGCATGAAACAAGATATGACAATAATTGCTAGCAATTTTGCTTATATACACACTGCTTTCATCAAGATTCACTACAGAGATATCAGTGTGAAAAGAACAAAATTAAGTGGTACATTTGATGTGTAATAACCTTTTTTTTTTTTTAGTTCAAAGTGAAACACATTTAGTAAAGACAATTCTTTCCTGTTTTCTCCCCTGAGCTTCATTTGTGGTAACTGTTTAATTACTTTTAACTAAAAAGCAATGTGATGGACTTTCTTCACAAGCTGTGGCATCTTCTTTGCTGCTGGACTATCTCCAGCAACGTTTATGTAAAATCAATTTTCCAATGAAAATGTAGTGAACTAGAAAGGGCTTCCCATTAGAAACTGGTTGTAACCTTAGGATCTGATCTGGAAATGCACATACTTTACTTAGCATTCATGAGTCATCTAATTGAAGTTATACCTATGGAGGTGAGTGGTTCGAGGATTTGCCCTCTGGTAATGGTAAGGGAGCTCAAACTTGTGGAGGTGTTTTACAGCAGTTTTCTGGTGGCAGCTCACTTTTGTTAGGTCAGATGGACGCCCAGTCTGAACCTCATCAAGGTGTTCTGGTCCTTGGTTGCTGCTTGTTCTGATGATCTCCTTCTCCAAACGTAAAGCTTCTCTTTGCTAGCATCATGCAGATGCCTTACCCTGTCTCTGTTTTGAGATGAGCAGATCTCCAGGGTCAGGATGAAGTAAACTAGTGAAAAGGAAACTGAGCCCATTTGCTCATTTCAGGAATCTGAATTGCTTAACGCTTGTTTAGCCCAAAAAGAGAACACTCTGGGGACACCTTACAGTAGCTTTCCAGTACATAGAGGGCCTACAGGAAAGCTGTGGAGAGGCTCTTTATCAGGGAGTGCAGTGAGAGAACGAGGAATAACGGTTTTAAGCTGGAAGAGGGTAGATTTAGATTACATATTAGGAAGAAATTTTTACTGCGAGGGTGGTGAGGCAGTGGAACAGGTTGTCCAGAGAAAGTCATGGATACCCCATCCCTGGAGGTGTTCAAGGCCAGATTGGATGGCACTTTGAGCAACCTGATCCATTGGAGGTGTCCCTGCCCCATGGCAGGGGCGTTGGAACTAAATGATATTTAAGGTTCCTTCAAACCCAAACTATTCTATAATTCAGCTTCAGATTATTTGACTGCGTCAAATATACATTTCTGTACATTCACACTGAAAAGGGATTTTGGACAGTTTCGTAGCTCTGGCTTCATGTGCAGTTTTAAAAATCATATAAAATTTTGTAGCTACTAGTGGGCTTACAGGCCAAAAGTCTCCCAGAGGCTGTTGTACATTTAAATTAACTTTACTGAGCACTAGAGTTTGCATTCAGTTGAAGGAAATTTGGGGATGCTCTGATGAAGGTCAAGAGATTAATTTAATCTTCTCAGGGCATATAACAATTTAAATTCAACTCTTCTGTGTGGAGTGACTCCAACAATTCCTTGCATGTTTATTGCACTTGTCAATGCAATGGGGTGTCAATGTGTGGGGTGAAGGAGCCTCAGGTGTATTAACAGTGTTTTCTCATGTTATACGCAGTATCTCAAAAATCCCTTTCTTAAAACTTAACCAAGTTCCTCCGCAAAACTGTGTCGGTTTGGGGACTTCTAGAGTACACCACTGTTCCTGGGAGGCTATTCCAGAGCTGGATGCTTTGAAGGCTGGGAATTTTTTCTGGTTCTTACTCTCAATTTATTTATGGCCAACGATCATCCATTTGTTCTTAAGCCAATATTGTCCATTAATCTAAGCAGCACTTCTCCTTCACTGGTGTCCTCCTTCTGTTCACCTTTCTTTTGGCCAGTTGAAACAATCTGAGCAGAGGAGCTCACCAGTGTGTCTCAGGAGAGCTTCTGCCACTGCCTATAGGTTTAGGCACATGTTTGCTGGGCAAAGAAATGCATGACCAAAGATGTTGCTCTGCCCATACCACTTGCTGTGGCTGCCATTCGGGGAGTGCCCCAAAGCAGGCAGATGGTCCGAGTTGTTTCAGCAACACCTGCCCTGTTTAGCTGAACCCGGCTGAGCAGAGAGCCCTGGTGCTGGAGCAGCGTTTGTGGTCCATGCGACTGCAGCAGAAGCACTCACTGCCAAGGGATGGCATGGACAGCTGAGGGAGCTGAGAGCTATCATGCAGCCAAGACTTTATCTTAGGGTTTGGGGAGTGTTTTGCTTCTGAGTAGACCCCATTTGGCACATGTCACTGTGAGGGATGAGATGGGACATTCCTTTGAAGGGCTGGATTCTCATTAGTCTCCAGAAACAGGAAGAATTTTGGCTTGTGTCAGTCATGACCCAGTATGGATTGTGCATCAGGTGCTGTGCTTATGTGTTCTTGAATTTGTGCTTGCTGACGTTGCTAAAGTCAATTCGTGTCTGGCTCTCCATGTGTATATTGGGCACAGGAATCTCTATTCACTTCAAAATAGCACCTGATAAAATAATAAACTGACCAGCATTTTGCTTCAAATATCACCCTTTTTATGATCTCTTTTTCCTATTGGTTTTTTTTTTCCCAAAAAAATAGAAATTACCACTGTGAGGGTCTCAATTTAGTGCAGAAATAATTGAGCACATTGACACATTTTAATAGAACAGATTTCAGTGTATCATAGTGCAGATCTGACAGTTGCATCTGGCCTTATATCTCATTCTTTTCTAGCAGGGTAGTCTTCACTCTATTGCCATGCTAATTAATCAGCTGAACACTTTGTTGGGATCATTGTGTGGGTCTCCGTTTCACAAAAGTATTTGCTGAATTAGCTTTTTAGCTATAAAGTAACCTGACAGTGCACTTTGCCAAAATAAAAGACTGAAACCAAAATAAAAGACTGAAACCTAGAATCTAAACAGAAACAGATTTAGAGACACTGTGCACTAACTCAGGAGAAAAGTACATGCTGTGACTGAAATCTCTGCAACCATTGAAACTACTTATTTGTTGCTTTTAACTTCCATTTCAGAACTATCGAATGAAATTTCTCCAGCTTTTAAGATTCAAATGTAGAATGGTGAGGTTTTTACTTATTATTTAATACTACTCTTGTCTGTCCTAGCCTCATCTAATATCTCAATTTCTTGGGTTTGATTCTTTGTTCATAGGGGTCAGACAAGACATAAGGATTGCAGGGAACCTGTGGAAGAGTCTCACAACATTTTTGTCCACTCAAACTTTCAGTCATTAGGTGGCACACTGTAAAATGCTCTCTTAATTCAAGTGTATTGTACTGTGTCTTCTGAAAGTTGTAGGGCACAGATGACGACACATGCCTGTTAAGGTTCTTCCTTCTTACTCAGAGGAAATAAACAGTTTTTCTTGCATTAACTGAGCTGCATGGATGCCAAAGGAAATCACAACAGACTGGGATTTCAGGATGCAGCCTTCGCTAAATGGACTCTGAACTATTGCAGTACATTCTTCACAAAGCTGAATAAGGAGTAATTAGCATTTTAAGGTCTGTCCTGGAAAAGTGGTGAACACCTGCAATTCACATTAAGATCAAGGAGAAGTGCAAATGCTCAGCAGTTCTCTTGCAGGTCACCCTTTAAACAAACAACTTTTCACAAAACCTTTTCACAATCCCCTTTATAAACAAACTCTGCTCTACCAGATGTTTTCAGTTCCTCTCATTTTCCTGGTGCTTTTGTATTACAGGGATTTGTGGAAATTGAACAAGGTGAAGGTTACAATCAGCCCTATCTAGAAACAACCAGACGTAACCTGCAACTCTCATGCATGCAGCCTTTGGGGTGTTTTTAAGTAAATGGAATGAAAGCTCCAAGGAAAGTGCTATGAACCTTTCATAGGTATTCTGGTATTTTAAATAATCTTGAGCTCAAAACACTGCTTGAAAAGGAAAAACAATATTGAGCCACCATCTTCAACTAGCATCTTCCCTTTCATCTTCCTGCTTGGTACGTAGCAGTTATGAATCGTTTCTGTCTTCCTTAGGATTTTAGAAGTATTCAAGTAAATTAAAAGCCTACATACTGCAAAAAAAAAAAAAAAAAAAAGTGTTTATGAACATATCTCTGTGTTCTTCCAGATTCTGCACGGGCAGCTGAGGTTATGACAGCTTGCTACACCTCTGCTGCCTGTTCCTGACTTTGACTCCTCTGTCTTAGATCATGGACTCTCAGGGGCAGATGCAGCCCTTTGCGATACAGGGTGTGTTTGCCCTCTGTGGTTAGGGTAACAATATGTACAGCTCCCAGGCTGGTTGGGGTTCACAGGTGCCACAGAAGAAACATTGCTATCCTTGGTAGTAGCCTACATATGTGTTGTATGCTCAAAGAACAAAAAATTAAAAGGGTGCTGCAGAGCAGTTTTGAGCAAATCCTATGGTTTGTCTTGGAAAAAATCACACGGTTTGGTAGTCTCCTTATTCAAATATAGACTTGAGTGATGAGGGGGATTTTTTAATCAGAAGGTCTCAGTGTACTGTTGTAGACTGAACTTCTTAGACCTTTGTCATCTAAAATCATCTTTATAGAAACACGGACCTGTAGGCTTTGTGACAGCTGTTAAATGAACCTATGATTTAGCAGCTGATTTCAGGGAGCCTATTTAGCAAGAATAAGATCATAGAATGGTTTGAGTTCGAAGGGACCTTGAAGATCATCTAGTTCAAACCCCCCTGCCATGGGCAGGGACACCTTCCACTAGACCAGGCTGCTCAAGGCCCCATGCAACCTGTCCTTGGACACCTCCAGGGATGGGGCAGCCACAACTTCCCTGGGAAACCTATTCCAGTACTTCACTACCTTCATCGTGAATTTCTGCCTAATGTCTAATCTAAATGTTCCCCTCTGCAGTCTAAAGCCATTCTCCTAGTCCTACCACTACATGCCTTTGCTAAAAGACCATCTCCACCTCTCTTGTAGGCCCCCTTCAGGTATGGAAGGTCACTATAGGATCTCCCTTATAGTCTCTCCTATAGAGGTCTCTCCTTTTCTTCTCCAGGCTGAACAGCCCCAACTCTCTCAGCCTGTTCTCATATGGGAGGTGCTCCAGCCCTCCGATCATCCCTGCAGCTCTTCTCTGGACACATTCCACCAGTTCCATATCCTTCCTATACTGAGGATTCCAAAACTGGTCACAATACTCCACATGGGGGTCTCACGAGAGTGGAGCACAGGAGGAGAGTCACTTCCCTTGACCTGCTGGCCACACTTCTTTTGATGCAGCCTGGGATACAGTTGGCCTTCTGGGCTGCAACTGCTCACTGCCAGGCTTCTTGTCAATGAGCACCTCCAAGTCTTTCTCTGCAGGGCTGGTCTCAATTACATCATCCCCCACTATTATGATCTTCTTAATAAAACTAACCTTGTGTGCTTTAAACTCTGCTTGCACGTGGATATCTGAAAGCAAGTAGAAAACGACTTAGCCAACACTACAACCAATACAGGAAAAAATATATAGCTTGAAATACCCTACAAAATATTAACAAACATTTTCTGCACTCTTGATCTGCCAGGAGAGCATGCTTTTCTTTCTACTTTATGGAGTTTCTCAAACAATTCAGAAGCCAAATCCCAGGAACTACGCCATGCAAAACTCTTACCCTTCTCAAGGCAGCTGTTACTACAGAGGATGCAGTATGTACACATGGCTGGAGTTGTGTATTAGCAGGCAGCAAGGGGGAGAAGTTCTGGGGGAGCTTTCTTGGGACAATCAAAGCCTCATCCTGTGTGTGGCCCACGTTACCTTCACAAAGGGGCAGGTCTGTATTTTGCAAGAAAGCAGCTTGTCTCAGGTAAAACCTGCTCCTTGTGCTGACACTTGCTTTGTCTGCGTTTTGCCTGCAGTGGCTGAGGAATCCAGGCCCCCAGCATGAGAAACGGACTCTCTTTGGAGACATGGTGTGTTTCTTGTTTATCACTCCATTGGCTACCATCTCTGGCTGGTTGTGTCTACGTGGAGCAGTGGACCATCTGCACTTTAGTAGTAGGCTAGAAGCTGTTGGCCTCATTGCACTCACCGTTGCACTCTTCACTATTTACCTCTTCTGGACCCTGGTAAGTACTGATTTTCTATTCGACCCACAGGAATAAGGGAAAGAACAAATCAGAAAATCAATTACACAGAGCGCTGTAGAGCGCATGAACCATTGTACAAAGCATTGCTTACATTTACCTTCTGTACTGATAAATTTAAATTACACGTGCAAGAAACCTCTTTGTCCCACATCATTCAAGTTCTCTGGAAATCGAGAAAGACGGTTTGCCTTTGGGATCAGTAATTCCCAAATCTGAAACACCAGAGGGATAGCAAGACAGAGACAAGGAAATAAAATGGAAGAGTTCAACACAGATGATGCAGGAGGGAGTTTCATCGAAGATAATGTGCAAGAGGTGATGGCACAGAGCACAATAATATTGCAGGTGAACAACTTGTATGCCTCAGAGGATTCAGATCTTATTCTAATCCAACATCTGGCCAGTTTTACAACTCAGAAGCCATGGATGTGGGCGCATCCCATGTTTTTCCCATTCCTAGTTCTTGTGGTGCTATGGGAAGTCTATGACAGAGCACACCTTACACCTAGCTCTGTAGAAATGCAGTTGCCTTTGCAGTGCAGATCAAATTGCTGCTTTATTTCTATCCTGTACCTAGGTGTGCTATCATATGCATGCTGATCCAACCTAAAAGCCACTTGTTTTGTGCCAAAGTTGTTAAACTGATATAAAATCCTCCCCCACTGCACCAACAGACAGTTGAACCAGCAGAAACACAAGGAACCCAGAGGACAGCTGCCAAAATAAGTGTTTATCAGGCTGTGGTCTAGCAGCTCTCTGAAAACCCCAGGTTACTGTTGGGTTTGATATTCATGCCTCTAGCTCTGCTGGGGGAAGGAGAACAGCACAATGGGTGCAGACAGAGAGCTTTCACTCTAACAGAATAATGCTTGTGCAATGGTGCAAGGCTGTGCTGGTATGGAAAAGTTCATCTGAGCCTATGCTGCCCAGAGTCAGGACAAGGCCAACCTACCTGTGGTGCTGGCACGGGCAGTAATCCCACAAGGCCAGGCGCCAGCTCTTCTCTTCAGTGTATATGGCCATGTGATATTCATCTGACCCCTTCCGGCAGTTTTTGATCAGTGTAAGCTGCTGGTGAGGTGGCACTTTAGGAACTCAGCAAGCCCACAGCAAGAAACCCCCAAGTTGAGCCCAGAGTAAGCCTGGAAAAGCGGAGGTGAGTTGAAACAAAGAAACCATGCTACCCTTTCTTGTCCATAGAGGATTGTAAAGACACATGGCGGAAAGGACCCTCCGACTCTCTTCACAGTACAGAAGATGCCCTCTTTGCCCTCACCTATATCACTGCTGGAAGGAAGAGTTTTGAAGAGTCTTAGTGAATCTTCAGATTAGGTCAATAAGCTTGGGTGGCAGCTTTCACACACTTCAGAAGGCAGATTTGTGGAGTCAAGGTAGAGATTCAAAGCAACTACTGTACAAATGGCACTGAGCACCCTAACATGGAAGACATGCCCCTTGTCTGCTTGGTGGCCCAAGGCACATCAGGCATACAGGAAAGCCCCAACCTGCATTTGCCTTAGGGAGGCTCTGCACTCCCCTTGCCATGCAGCAAGGAGCGGACCCACACACAGAAGTGCTAACCCTGTCAAATGCTGCTGCAGCAACTGCCCTTTAGTTTTCAGAAATGGGAGAATCCTGTGCTGCTTGCTTACTATGGCAGTGCAGGGAATAGATGCTGTGGAGTAAGTTACACACAACATGTGATATAATGCTTCTTTAGGTCGTGGGAAGATAAGAAAACAGAAACTTCATTTTACTTCCAATAAATCAGTTTATTTTCTCTGGAGGCAAAAGCTGACCACTATAATTATTCCAGCTAGCAGACAAGAGGAAAGGTGCTATTTTTAGCATCCAACAAGCTGTTTTATCCCTTCCCTTAAAAGAACAAAGTGCTCCATAAAAATGCTGTTACTTTCCCTCTTTGTTTAATCACTCTAACTGATATACACGCACACAAAAAGGCGTCCTACTCCCAAGAGAAAAGGCTTCAGACACTAAATGGAGATAGCTATTTAAAGCAAGAATTCAGGGCCACACTCTGCTTTCTCTTGCACGCAGGTAATCTTGACTCCTGTAAGGACAAGTATCGTATTGTAGTATCACAAGATTTGGCCCTGTAGTTTCCAGTATAATGTAACCACAGGTTTAAAATAAAGGCTAGCCCAAATGAATTCAGATTAAGTTAGAAAGACAGCCATCTCCCCTTGTTCACATCTATTGAAGATATGAACAAAGGAGTGTAGTGTGCCAAGGAGCAATATACATCTGGCCTTTGTTCAGCATCTCAGGAGTTTTGCATCCAGTGTTAACAGCTAAGCCCAAGTAACCATGGCTCTGCTGAAATTCAGTAGCCGACATCACTTGGAAAATGCCTCCAGGAAAGGACTCACTGTAAATAAGCTGTCGAACTGAACTAAGGATATCCTGTGAAAATGCCTTAAACAAACAAGCCATTAAAGTCTGGCTTAACAACGAAGCCATTCCTCAAAGTATCTTATGTGATGTTGCTTGAAAATTCAACCTAAATTTTAGCTCAGCAGTCACTGCATTTTGCATAGCATCCATCTTTGCAGGTAGAATTTTTTCTTCCCTCCTCCCTCTACCACATGATTTCGCTGATACCGCAGTGCCTTTTTAAACAGATTTCTCATATTCTTTCATACACGATGTTCCACAGAGAAGAAGGTGCAAACTGCTTTACCTTCAGGGGGAGCAGAAGAGACTGAAAAGTGAGGAACCAATTTATTTGTTGGAAGGGTTGCCTCTTGACTACTAGTTAGTGGACAAAAGCTCCACAAGTTCCCCTCATTAACAGCAGACAGCTGTATAAGGATCAAATTAAAAAAAAACCACAAAAACAAAAAAAAAAAAAAACCAAAACCAACCAGAAAGTATTTTTTTGTTCCTAGCAGGATTTTATAGAAAGGTAAATAATATAGATAAAAGCACCCTTTCTGCAAAAAGGAAAGGGTTTTTAAGGATACAATCACAGGCATGTATACTACTTAATATCCCGCTGTACCTTGCTGGCTGCCAGACTGTCAGTGCTGTAGGGGTAGGCAAACAAGCAGTGCAGCCCCTGTTGACAGCAGCATGTTCCACCCACCTGCACAAATCAAGCATGTAATCCCCAGCATTTATGGCACCTTCTGCCCTCTGAGTAGCACTGACCTACAGAAGTGGCACAGTTGCCTAAAAATCAGAGGCAAAGGACCAGCTGTACATGAAGACAGAACAGCTAAAAAGAGAAGATTCTTCCTGTGCTCTCTGTGTGGATACCTCCTGTGCACAACTCAATAACATGATAATTGCCATGTGGCATGTTTCACCCAAAAGCTTCCAAGCCAGTTTAAAGGTTGTCTTGGGTTTTTTTCTCCTAAAAAAACTTCAGCTCTACATTGTCTTTAACAGTCATAACTTACTACACTTGGCAATCAAAGAAATAAGGAGTAAACTACTTAAAAAAAATATAGGGCCAAACTATCTTGAATATTCACAGCCATCAGTCATTTCTCTTTTAACAGAATCACACTAAGGTAGAAGTCTGTTAGGTGCTAAGAATAAAAACCAAAAAAAATATAAATTGAGATACACATGAGCCATCTGCCAACACACTCACTTTGTTGCATCCGTGCAATCTTGAATTTGATGCACTAATCTATAAAGCATTACCAAGTAGAACATACGCCCCTGCCAGTGTTTGCACACCACTTAGCTCCTGCACACCTTCACCATTCAACATTATTTGTCAATTCAGCAACTTGCAGCATGATAATACCCCAAATTCATTTTCATTGTGAGTGGCCCCAAAAAATTCTATTTCTTGGGAAAGACAGAAGCAAGATGTCTGATTCTTCATGTTATAAATAAAAACGGGGGGGAGAATAAGAGATAGGCAAAAGTAAAAAGTAGGGCATGGGCTGCTTTTCTCTACTGTGGCAACTTGGGGAACAAACTGTCTATGTGGTAGGTCTCATCTTTGCCCACCACTTTTTAGTCATTTTTATCCCACCCAACGAGCCTTCTTATCAGTGTTTTGCTCCGCTTGAAGGCATTTCACCTAAACCCAAACTGATTCCTTGGAGAACTGCAGTGACTCTATACTCCTTTCTCTTCCCAGGTATCCTTTAGGTATCACTGCAGATTATACAATGAATGGCGTCGGACCAATCAGCGGGTGATACTCCTAATCCCCAAATCTGCCAATGTCCCCTCCAACCAGCAGTCCTTGCTGGGCCTGCAGTCCCTCAAAAGGAACTCAAAGGAGACAATCGTTTGATTTGGGCAGTTCTGCACAGGAGCCATGCACTAAAAATTTTTTCCTCAAACTCACTGGGGTCAGACACTATCCAGAACCCAGGAGTGTGCTATCCCTATTTACAGACTCTTTAAAGAGGAATACACTGTTTGAATTAAGATCATGGATGCTGCAATCATATGATATTTGCTAAGCTGCCAGATTTGTTAATGTAGCAGATACCATATGGAATTCTACAAACTCATGTTAATACGTCCATTATCAAGTGATGCAACCTTTTTTATTGTTTAAAATATTAAACCATGATAATTAACAATGCAAAACAGGTTTAAAAAGTGATTTTTTTTTTTTAATAATTTCCTGTTCCTACAGCTTTATTTCTTTAGGTAGCTGGACATTAACCAGTGCTGTTTTTCTTTTTCTTTCCTAAAGCACAGCAATGGTATTCCTCCTGTTAATTTTATTTGAAGGTCCTTTATATCAACATTTTTTGTTACTGCATGGTGTGTAATGAGTTCTACAAAGTGGCATATTATTTAAATCTATAAAGAATCAGAAAATTATCTTCTTTGCTACTTACTTAGTAGGGAAATTATGATAGGAAAATTATTCATTAATAAATTTATCATGTACAAAAGAAAGAAATTACACAAATTGCAAAATTCTTTCTATTTAAAAGTAGTCTAGCATGTAGTGCTCAAGAAAAAATTGTACTTTTTGCACTCAGAAGTAACAAATTAGGCACCACATTCTGTACTACAGTGCGCATTCTCCTGGCATAAATTCAAACTTAGCCAATTTACTTTGCATTTATACCAAGCTGAATTTAACCCTAATTGTAGAACCTTTTGTAAGGAAAATTCTGCATACATAACGAATGAGATCATTAGACACGTTTTAGGAAGCAGGAACTTGTCTTGCATAAAAATCAGCATTATTTTAAAGCTGTGGAATTTTCAGCTTGACAGGTAGATTTATCAGAATGTATGTAAATGCTGACTTCATTGTAGCACGGAGACCAAGGCTCTTTCCTAAAACAGTAATATACCACCTGTTATGGTGATCAAACTGATTGAAGTGTAAAGACCAGATTTTATTCCTGGGCAACATTATCTATTTCACATTGGGTTTATGCGCAGTTCATTCAGAAATTCTTCAGTCTCAGAAAAGACATAAACTTATTTTACAGAACTACACAAAATGTCACTAACAAATGTTGCTAGAATTAGAAACTGAAACTTAGCCCCTTTGAATACATGAATTTTTTTAGAAGCCTATATAGAAGGTAATGTCACTATGGGCTTTGTTTTCTAAACTCCGTAGGTACTGAAAATAAAAAGGAACACAGAGCAAGAAGGCTAATAATTTAGAAGTCAGATAGTTCAAGGTATTATGCGTGTTCCCCATCACAAAGAGCTTATTTGATGTTGTGTGTGCTCCATAGGAGAGAAAGCTAGTACACAAAACCAAATCTCTTTGTTTTATTCTGTCTTTGGACCTGTCAATCTTTAGTCATGTTATATAACAACATTCTTCATAACTGTTGATTTCATGAAGATATAAGAATCAACTACATATATAAAGCAATAACAGCCTCATTCAGACATAAAGCTAATTTCGCAACAAGGCAAGATGTGTAAGAAAATAATGAACTTGCAGATCCATACCCATTAGTCTGACAATAAGATCGAGGGCTAGACATACATTTGGAAGTGAATATCTGCTTCTCTCCCAGAGAAAGCTGGGAAAAGATTCGGAAAACATGGCTTACCACAAACTCTGTGATGGCCTAAAACCTGCAGTGTTTTGTTTTTGTTTTTTTTTTTAACCATCTTCCCAAAGGCAACTATCTGGATAAAAGAGTCAACATGCATGTAAGTAGAGAGTTCCAAGTGAAAAGCAAACCTGCTAGCCAGGGGCACAGAAATACAGCACGTCTTGCTGGGTCAGGACACTGTTACACAGTGTGTTAATACCTACACATTTGCTTCAGAATTCTGTTTTTACTTCCACTTCTTTGGAAGATACCCCAGAAAGATGGCCGACAAAAGAAGCATTATTCTTAAGTACTATTCTTGGTTTTGTTTCATGAGAGGAAAAAAACCAAAAAAGATACAAAATTAAGTAAGAACTATGAAGATAAAACCATTATTCAAATCAAACAGCATACGTGCACACAGATCAGCATAGTGACTTGGCCCGGCTTGCCTGTGTTATTACATATTTAACTTGTTCTTTAAAAACAGATTAATTAATTGGAAAAAAAAAATATTGAAGCCGCCAAAGAGAAATTCCTATTCCAGTTTTTCTGCTTGATGCACAAATAGTGCAAAACTGACTGGTAAAGTCACTACTTTCCCATGTGTTTTCTTGAGAGAAAAAAATGCCAAAAAACATCCAGTCCCACACTTAGCCTTTTGAATGAAACCCATGGGAAAAAAGCATACTTCATATTCTTCTTTGGTTTTCCTAAAACATAAGAACATAAAGGTGGATGATACTTATTTCCACTTCTGTTCTGAATCGAGTCTTGGAGACAGAATACTCTTCCTGACAAGTATTGCTTTTACTTCCACTAATTCAGGCTGTGGTTGCCACACCAAGTCCATATTCAACTAACAATTTTAGAACTGGATCGTTACAGCAAATATTCTACAAGAGCAGCAATACTCATTTTTGTCTGAATAGATGTGAAAGGCAAAATTAACTGCAGCAGTAGCGATGGTACCTACTACAGCTAGCAAAGCTTTTGGCAGTACAATGACATCTTTGTTATGCTGTCCTTATAGAGGTCCCAGTTAAGTAAAAATAAGTTAACTAATGAAAGGATGGGGGAGGTGTCTTTTTTTTCGATTCTCATGCAGCTGGCCTTGCCGTTTACATTCCTTTTCCCTGTAAGTTATATAGAAGGAACAATACTCAAGCCAATGTCTTGAGCTACAAGTGATAAAAGCAGCAGGAACTTAAGCCATTAAAAAAACCCTAAGAAGCTGCAGACATAATACAGTCTTGTTCCTTCTTTTCACATCTTGCTTGTTGATGATGGAGATTGCCATACCCAGAGTCCTCTACAATTCAGTATTAATGATAAGCGCAATGTGAATTGGAAAAGTTTTACTACTTCTACATAGACTAGTCTCGCAGGGACTATCACATTACATAAAACAGCAAACACGAGAAAATTAATGTAAGGTTAAACAGTGGTATTTGACAAAATGACAATGCTGAGAAGGTACAAGATGCCACAGCCAGAAGCTACATGAGTCCTCACTTCCTATCACAATGAGGAGAATAAAACAAAGGAAGCAGCAGTATAAAACCCTTAGGAAGAAGGAGTGAAAGCACATTCAGTGGTAGAAGAAACTGATACAGAAGAATGTAATTGGAGACTTAGAAATACCCTAGCCTTCCGTTAACTGTAGGGAAGTCACAGCATAAATATTATTAAAGCAAATTCAGGTTTTTTTGATTTGTTAGGGTTTTTTTTTTACTTGAATCTGTTAGTTCTACCAGACTGTGACTTCAATCTGTCATTTACATTTATTAAAATGAGTTTTGCATCAGCTTCACAATAGGAAGTCACACAGTGCAATGTATCAACTCAGTACATAAAAGAAATTAGGGCCAACATATGCAACTGGCCTTCGATGCAATGGATGCCATCAGGAGAGATGAAAATCTACTGTGGGAAATCCTTATGCTTTAAAAGAGCCACTCCTTCCAAATGAAGGTAAGTTCAAAAAATTCAGCTGTTAATAATTAAGCTCTTCATCTGTTTTTGTTTGAGACCAAGCTGCACGTGAGTCCACAGCTGGTTAATAAACAAGCATTTTCCTTGTGAGCAAAATTGAGTATTGCTTATTTACTGCCAAATACTGGTTTGGGGTATTCAAAGGTATCTTTAAAAACTATTAGACGATGCAAAATGTACAACAGAGGCTCCCAGCTTTATAAACACCTAGCAGGACAATACAACAAGCAAGCCTACAGTACGGGTATATAGAATGTAATGTAACTGATAACAGCACCACACCGCATACTAATTCATTGCTGTTATTCACATTTTAAATTTAATTTCCACATGGATTTCCACATAAGAAAGCTTTTTTCAAAAATCAAGCTACATCTTTCAATAGCTGCTGAGTTTAATACTTGTGATGGCCTTCAGTTCTTAAATTTTTTACTGATAGCCCCTTACACCTCACTGAAGCAATGCTACAAAACATTTTTTCCTCCTTTTTAAGTTAGAAGTTCATAGAACCAATTGTGATTTTGCTTCAACTTTATTCATAAGCATACAAAATACTTTCCTGATAAAACTTGTTAAAATACAAACCAATTTAGACATTCTATCTACAACATCCCATTAAAAACAACAAAACACAACACCTTCAGAAACAAAAAGCTACAATTGTAAAGAAAACTATCCCATGTCTTAAATTATGAAGAATGCCAGAATTGCTTGCTGATAATCTTTTCTGTTCACAAAATTTAACAATTAAACCAGCTATGAAGATTCACATCCAAGAATTTATAACTCTAAGAAAAACCATTTGAACAATCAGCTGAAGATGAAATATGCCTTTATTGATGCCACTAAATATAACTGTTCTCTCTGTGATTAACATTGAAGAAAGGAAAAAAAGTCCTGTATTTATGCAAACCCATGAAAGTATTGCAGAGGAGAACAGCAAAGGACTTTGAGCAATAAATGCACACTAAGTAAAACCTGAACTAAAATAGCCCACTTCTGCCATAATCTTGCCATGGATCTAGTTGAATATTATAAATAATTAAGTGTCCCAGTATTTGCTTGAGGTTAACCATCATATACCAGGAAAGGCTAAATAAGCATTCACATGCATCATACATGGCCTTCATTCCCTTTATAAAAATCACCATTAAGTACTAGTTGTCCTGTCTGGGACAAGAGCTTTAAAAGCTTTTATGCCCCATTAACTACTTCCTTTTTTTTTGCCTCAAGAAAAATACTTCAGTCAATTACCATGCAGGCATTTCTGCAAAAGCAGTAGTCTTTTCTTTTTTTTTTTTTTTTAATATTTTTTTCCTACTAGAAGCACCCAGCACCCTGCTCACAGTGCAGTATGAATATAAGAGGCATCATTTCACAATTTGGAGTTTCCCATAAAACACTTCTTACTCCAGAAACCCTCAGATTATTATCAAAATGAAACATTATTAAGACAATTAAATTTCTCCATGAAAAACTAAGACCAGCATTTAAAATTGCTTCTTTTACAGAAGTGAATAAATGAATAATTAGCATCTGCTGAATAGAAAAGGTATTCATGTTATCTGTATATGCATTTCCTTCCCTCTATTTTGCTGTCTGCTTGGGCAAATATGATGTAGGTATAGGCAGCAGAGACAAAAAAGTCAGAGGGTAAGACCAGTTGTAGCATACAGCTACAATTGACTACACTATGTAAAAATAATTTGTACCACAGGGATACACTTGATTACATACAATTGTCCACTACAATTAGTTTACAGGTTTACTGCTTTTGCTGTGAACACATACAACAAATCAAACCCATAGAAACAAGATCAGCTGACAGGAATTGCATCAAGTGTTCATTGTACAATACCAGTGCCCTACACGTCAAACCACCTGTTTCCTAAACAGATTCTTATGCTGGTTTGCAAAGGAATGAGTGTTTCAGCAGATACATTTCTGGTAAAGTGTTTCTCTAGTTGCAAACAATGGGCTACTGAACAGTTTTCACCTGTTAGGATTAGACCATTTGTATCTCTTGTCAACTGTGTAACAGATCAGTATCACATAATGATAATCTGTATCTGTTGCCAACTCCAGCAAGGGCTAAAAGGTAATCATTATATTTTACTGTAACAACAGGAACAAAAGTCCAACCAAAACTTTAATCACATGCCTGAAGAGGTAAACTAGGATATTGTTTTGCTTCTTCTCTGGCTGATGACCTAACAACCTCCAGAAAACATGAGCATATTTCATGTAACATTGCACATAGCCAACTAGCTCATTCTGTAGTGGTCAGATACCTTTACCAAACTGATCAGTGTGCCAAGAGTGGCACAAACTATACCAAGAGTTGGTATAGTTTAGGGTAATAACCACAACAGCAGAGGTGGTTTATTTTGACTGCAATTCCAAACTTAACAGGAACAAGGGACGTTCAGACATTGTGTAGCAGAGGAGAAAAAATAAATGAGTATTGCCATAAAAATTTGCTTCATGCGGTGGCACAAAGCACACTCCTCCACAAGTTGAGGCTCGTGCTTTTCAGTACCATAATGAAAGGTCCACCCTAGCTTGCAGTAATCAAAACACACTTTTAGACTTGTGAGACAATGGATAAGGCCCAAGTATGGCCTCAAGTTGCACCAGGAAAGGTTTAGATTGGATATTAGAAAAAAATTCTTTACAGCAACAGTGGTCAAGGATTGGAACAGGCTGCTCAAGGAAGCAAAGGAGTCGTCATCCTTAGAGGCGTTCAAAAATACGTGTAAACATGACACTTCATGACACTGTTTAGTAGGCATACAGGTGTTGGACTTGGGATGATCTTACAGGTCTTTTCCAGCCTCAATGATTATATGATTCTATGACAACTAAAGCTGTTCTGTTTAATAAAGCAGAAACTTCCAAAAGTTATTACAGAACTGGCAGGGAAATGTAGGAAGTTTTAGGCTTGGTTGGTTTTTTTTTTTTTTAATTTTTGAATAGCAAGATCTCCACCTGGTGGTAGTGTGTTTTACTCTAAAGGTCAGAGTGAACACATGTACGCACACATACTCCCTGCAAGGGTCATTTCCCCAACAGTCTTAATGCTAGTTTTCATTAATATTTGTAACAGCAAAATAATTTTTCTAAAAATCAGTATTTCTTCCATTGTCATCCCTCAGAGTGCTTACTTACCAGAATATTCACAAGACTCATGTAAAAGCTCTCTTCATAGAGAAAACGAGTTTCAAGTAGCAGCTCCTAGCTGTACATTTAGCTGAAAGAATTACAGCACTGTCCATCATCCTGGTGACAAAAACCAGGCTCTACAAAAGCTATAACCAAGAATCCTTGATTATAGTGGCAGGTGTCTACAATAAATAAAGAATTAGGTACTCAGTGCCTACAAGGCAAAATATTTTTCTTTACTACTGATGGGAGCGATATAACAGTCTGGCTTGATCAAGTCTGGCTTGATTTGATATAACAAACTGGCTTGATCAAGTCTTCACTGGAATACATTGCTAGCATGTGCCATTAGTTTTGACAACAACAAACAAGGAATGTAATTAACCATTTCCTACAATATAGTGTTCATGTAGTGTTTATACGGTGTATGCCTCCAGATATCCAAGACTACAATGAATAGAAAGCCTTTACTCCTACATATCAAACTGACGAGTATTCACAATGTTATGGGATACAGAGTGATGATTAAAGAACAAGAAAATATTTATGTTATGTAAACATTCAAATATAAACAGGAATATAAATCAGTTATTACACTGTGGTTTAATGCAGTTGTTTAAGACAGCATCACTGTCAAAAGAAACAGTCCCCCGAATCCTCATTTACCTGCATAACCCTTGGCCATCTGCCCCCTCACTTTCTCCTGGCACAAGGTTGAAATGACACCATGTAGTTCACTAGGAAATGGAACTTCAAGATGAAAGACATGTTAACGAAGACTTAAATTTATCTTAACACTAAAGCTAGTAAAAAGCTCAAATGAACTTCCAATCAAATTCTGGCCACACATTTAAAAAAATCTACCAGATTAAGATGAAGATAACTATTTACAGTATTTCTAAACTTCTATTTATGTTGTTGTGCCATGTTTAAACTGCTCACCCTTGTATGATTTCGTAAAAGCCGTTCCAGTAAGAATTAGCATATGAGCAAAGATACAGTTATGCATGAGTCTGAATAAAGCTCTAAGAATTAATTTTCCCTACATGAAGATATGTTACCCACTAATTATAAAAAAATCAATCAAGTCAATCTCTACCATTCCATTTACATAGATGTTTTGCCAGCTTTAAAGCCTAACAGTTCCATGTATTCAACACTCGTCCAACTTTTAGCTCAGTTCTATGAAGAAAAATTCCAAGAGCTGTTCTTTACATCTTAAAAGAAACTTTATTCAAAGCTTTTTCAGACATTAGATTAATGCAGAAATGACAGGAAAACTTTCCATATTGACAAAATTACAATTGTTTCAATACAAATGTAGACTAGACCCCTAAAAGACTTAGTTTTGTTCCTACAAATTGTAAACAAGCAAGACAATCCATATTAAAACAACTCCTATTCGTTAAAAATCACATAAGAAAATTTAAGCTAGTTAGACTATTTTAACAACACAACTAATATGATTAACATGAATCTTCTTCCAGAATAAGAAATCTATATAAGAAAAAGAGTACCAATAAGGAATTTTACTGCATCCCTCATCCTCTGAGTGCTTACACCATCAGTCAGGCCATGGGGTTTTTCATCTGTGTGGTTTTTTGTTTTCACTTAGTTTTGTTAGTTTTTTTTTATTTTTTTTTTTTTACAACAAAGCTGTTCTTTCCTATAAAAAAAGTTTTACAGCCTTGATTGTGCTGTAGGAAAAAAAAAAGTCTCCAGTATAAAAGTGTTCACAGTATCGAAAATGCCTTCCCCATAGCCAACAGCACCTAAAGAAATGAAGAGGTCAACAGCAACTGGCTAGTCTAGGGTGGTCAAGCTAAGAAAAATCGATCCCCAAAACAGTGGAATATTTCTATTCCAGCAAAGTTTCAATAAAAAAACCTGGCATATGAATTTGAGACAGGGACATCAGAGTTAACAATTCACATCCTGCAAGAAAATCAGGTGCTTCTTTTACAAAGCTTCGTTTTCAATGGCAAAGGAAATTAAGGCCATCAGACTGGCAGTTTAAAAATTCACATACAGAAAATACAAAAATATGTTGTGCTTCTGAGAAGGCTCTGTTCTGTACCCAAGGATTATCACAATTTGATGAACCTGCCTGACTGGAAGTTTACATGATCACACAGCCTCTGTTCGATGTCCTTGGGCCTGCCTGTTACGAATAGAAAGAGTAATCTTTGAAAAAAATCCAGCAGCAAAAGATTTAGCAACTCAAAATCATACACTGTACATTTTTCATATAGGAAATTGTCAGCCTGGCATGGTCTAAGCAAGTGTTGGCATACAAAGCCGTACAACCTTTTGTTCCCTGTAAGTATAAGAATGCTAGATATCCTTTTCTATGGGAAGTAGTGGAGGATAGGTACCAGGAAAATACGACTTAAATATATCATATTTGAATCTCAAGTAAGAAAGCATCATTTGGTTTCGAGAGGTGGTGAATACTGCAGGGAGAATATACAAGTACGTTGAGAATTTTTATGTAATGAAATTACATAATTATCTTTCTATAAGATTTTTGTAAGCTAAGCTACTCAGACATGCTTTACCTACCTAAATTATACAGTCCCAGAAACCACAAAAGCAGCTGCATGCACTTCAGTAATTTTGCAAAACTGCAATAAAACCCTAACTATGTTAAATACTACAAAGTTATGATTCAGTTTTAGGCCAAAAACTATGGTTGCAAAAAATACAATTTCCAACACAGCCAACACTCTCCATTTTTTGTCTGTTTACACATGCATACCTCATGACTGTTCTAATATTATCTTTTCTAACTGAATTTAAGTCATATATTAACTGAAATACAGCAAAATTTTAGACAAAGCAGCAAACTTAAGTTCCTGTAATGCAATGTTCGAGTTTGGTTTTGGTTTTTTTTTTTAAGAACTCATCAAAACAGTAAGGTAATGATAAAACATAAAACTCCGAACACAAACAATCGAATATGTGATATCTCAACATTTTCCCTTATATCTCAAAACATTTTATATTGTCACTGCAAATTTACACTATTCCACTGCTTGCAAAGTTGTATGCAAGTGATATTTTCCCTGATAGTGTCTTCAAATCACTCATGTCCTCCTGCAGAGGAAATGACAGATTTGAGTTCTGAAAACTTCAGGTAATTTTAGGTGCACCTGCTTAAGCCAAACTTTATCATGAACACTTTGCCTGGTAGAAATTTATCAGGAACAGAGTTTAAGAAAAGAAAAAATTACTGATTAAACAAAAAATAAAAGAACATACACATACAAACAGACATGCTTTTTTTTCCAAAAATTCACAGGCTGTATAAGTTTTTCCAACTAAATAACCTTGTTAACCTAAAACAACATACCTGCTGGTGGTAAAGCTCTTCTTCCGCAGCGTCAGCTGCTTCTTCCTCAACTTCCTCCTCTTCCCCTTCAAACATAGTTGTTTTAAAGACAGTGCTTCTTTGAGCAACCTCCTGCAACAAGAGTTTTATTTTTAAAACTCGAGTTTTATTTTAAGACTCTGCCCTTAAGATCTGGTGCTAGCCTACTTAGATTGAGAAACAGGAGTTCCAGCTGTTGAGAAAGCTACCTGTACTGGTTTTGCCTATATAATTAATGTGTACTGCTGTGCATAAACAGCATTTACAATACCTTAGTTTTAAATGTCTTAATGATTTAAAGGATCTGAAAAGACACTCAAGTTCTTCCAAAATTTGCTTTTATAAAATATATTTATATTTTTTCTTTCAATTGCAAGATATCATAGCAACTGTCCTACCCAAAGTTTGAACTCCCATCTTACCAAAACTAATGCCTCATTGCTTGAGGTGAGCATTCCCCAACCCCCATAAACACACAGCTTTAAGGAAAATTAAAGAGACAAATCACTGAAGAGTTTACTAAAATCTTTTCTCTTCAAAGCTCATTCTAAACCGCTATCCAATTCCTAGCATGAGGGCAGTGTCTGAACCAGTCATTCTTCAACTACTTATACTCAACATAGGGAAAAAATTTCACATGCTTCAATACACATTCATGTGTAAAGTACCAACAATGGTTCTACCTGAATCTTTATAAAGGATGGCACCACAAAAAGACAAATTCAAACACATCTGAGGTACTCTACCTCTCCCTGAGAATTTTTCAGTACAACTTTCACATCTTCACCAGTGCCCCAAGAATTCTGGTTCTTCCAGATGAGGTCAGTGGGAGGGCTAGCAGTCACTCCAGCATCTGCAGCCCAGATCTGTTAAAAGAAGTCACAGGAGTATTATTAGTTAGTCTTAGACATTTCTATGTTATTTATTGAGTTAATGTGTTCCATTTAAGTGACAATGGTGAATCTCTTTCAGTTAAGAAAATACTAGTCTCTGCCTACATACTCACAAGTTTTCTTACATCCTTTCATTTTTAAATGCAGAGACTTTCGAATATGTAAAAACACCTGTTTATGGTCAACATTATTGCTCCATATAAAGTCAGTTTATAAAAACATGGCTATGCCCAACTTCTTCCCAGAAAATGATGCAACTAATGCCCAATACAAATACAGGCGATTATTTTCTGAAGATGTATACAGAAAGGACAAAACTAAAAACTGTATGTCTGACTAACACACACAAGTTGTCCTAAAGCCCATTTCAACTGAACAGCTGAAGCTTGACAACTTACTGTAACAGTTTGGCCTGCCTTTAGTATATATCTTGAGGTAAATCTGTAACTGGCAGAAGTGTCTCCTATTTTTCGGATCATCTCCCAACCTCCCATAGGTTGATCCTAATAAAAAGGAGAAAAAAAAAAGTGTCCATCAGCACTTATTTGCTATTACATGTATAGGGTATTTTCCACACAAGGCCATGATGGAAATAGAGTTTCCAGTGAAAACATTTGTTATCGTTTGATCTTCAGCATGCACCTAGAATATTTAGTTGTCTTACCTCTTAATTCAAGTTAAACCTTAGTACATCCTGCTTTTCAGTTCTAATGTTATATTAACTAACATTTACATCTTTCATCAGTTTTATTATAGCTTGGTCCAGAAAACTACATAAATACTAAAATCTCCTTAAAAACATATGATCCATTTTTGAAGCACAGAATGACAAGCAGGCTTCTTAGAAAACAAAATATTCCTATCAGTCTTCTTAAAATGCATTTCTACATATGCACACTTGCCATTACATACTCCGTTGCAAGGCCTCCATTATTTTTAACTTTCAATTATTTTTTGCCCATCAACTACTTGAAAAGCACTAGGCAATGTAAAATATTCAAGTCATCATTACAGAATGACAATTTCAAAACAAGAGTAGACCTTTTTTAAATTCCCTCACCAACAGACAGCTCCCAAACGTTAAACAGTTGCCACTGGAGTCTGAAAACAGACAGTTAAGATAATTTTAAATGTCTTATTTATTGTCATGGATGCTAATACTCCGTTAAATATTGCAAATAAACGTACACACTTAAAGTGTAGTTTTCTATTTCTTTACATATGTGTATGAACTGTCAAACACTAGTGAAAATTCCACGAGTGCAGCATATTACACTTCACTATAGACAGCTGCTCAACTCTAGATCCTTGGCAAAGCGATATAACCACAAACTATTAACAGAACTGATGGTCCTGCCACGGAAAAACGAATGAGTAGTTAAATAAAAGTGTGGGAGAAACCCACATGGTACACCCAGTGCTTGGGTGAAATCCCTTAAGTCTGGAAAAACTCCAAAAGGAAAAGAATGTCAGGTCCTGACTCACTAGAAGTAGTCTTCCATTTGTCTGAATTTGGTCATCTAAACACTTAGCTGTCTAAACCAAGACAGTTATCAAGGTTTCTTCCATTCAGTGAATTAAGTTGGCACTCCCAGCCAACACCCCAAGAAGGTAACTAAGATACATATGTATCGCTATCTGTAGGGGTCTGTCCCTCTCTTCATTGACTAGTAGGAACTCAGACACTTGGAACTGGATCGGTCTTTGTAATCTAAAGCATCAACATGAGCTGCCTTTTAGTGAAGGTAAAGGATCTAACAATATTAGACAAAGCCCATGTGTCACTGAAAACAATGAAAGAACCTAAAACTTCTACATATAGCTGAAGTTCAGACAGTGCAGGAGAAGGCAAGAAATCAGGGGAGAGAGGGGAAAGTGCAGGAAGTCTACTGAATGTAACAGCACTATTCCAAGGGCAGCATAAGAAAAACTATTGATTATTACTCAAATGAAGTGCCCTTTGAGAAACAGGTATGTCTGTTTCCCTCAGTACAAATTCCAACCTATTCACAGAATGAAATAATTTGAGTAGCCATGATAAAGGTGCCTTTGGCACAGGAACTAAGAGCTCATAAAAACTGCAGATGCAGCCAAGGAAGAATGAAAAACAAGATTTAGAGAAGTTACATGAAAATACAAGGGATACAGGTCAGTCATATTTAAGTTATTTATTTTCATTGGAATGTAACTCTTTTGGGACTCTGTAAGTCAAAGAAAGTTCTTAAAAGTCTTGGAAAGTAGTCTAGTGTCTGCTTGCACTATTCCCTATCAGCGACCATGTTATCTGAAAAGCTTTACAGACAGATCACTTGCAAGACAGAACTCTGACAAGTGAGGTAACACTTCGGTGGGTAGGCAACCTATCAATAAAACAGTTGCTACGGAAATCATTAAAAGTCATTAGAAAGAACTCATCATCAATCCACAGCACTGTATGAAAGCTTATTTTGTGGCACACTAGTTTGTTCCTGCCATCTATTACACAGTGCCGTTTAGCTCCAGGGTCAACATGAAGCCTAGGGCTGAAAGGGTGCTGAGGACGCTTTCTAACTCTAAACTAGACCATTATAAAGTCATGAAATGCATTCATTTTCAAACCTGATCAGCGGTGTTCTTCAAGCAGATGAATTTTCCATCAACATCTATCTCCTCAATAGAGACATTGCCAGTAGCAGAAGCTGAGTGGGAAATGCTAACGCTACTGCTAGCTTCAGATTCCTCCACATCAATCCTCTTCCTCTTCCCTCTGGTAGTACGCACGCTACGGCTCGATGAAGCTCGTGAAACTGTCACTCGGGAAGATGGGCTTGGAGAAAGTTTCAACCTACATTGAAGAAAAAAATATGCATATGTCACATTCTGGTTTAACTTTTTCAATTATTTTTTCAAAATAAACTTCCTCTCTCTTCTTCCTCCCACAGAACTACACAGCAATAAAGTACAGAAGCATAGCAAACAAAGCATGCTTCATAAAAAAAGGAAGCCTTATATACTTTTTGAAGAATTGAATAAAATGCCAATAAACAACTGATTAGTGCTTGTGGAGCACAAAATACTGATGGACTACTACATTAAGAATATAAAGGCATCTCTATGCATTTGTTAAAGACTGCACTCCTGGCTAGATGTAGCAAGAAAAGAAAAAAAACTCATAAAAGGGACTTAAGCCATTGTAGGAAATTTATGCACAAACCCAGTGTCACAAGAGCTTTTGCTGTTTCATCCACACACTTGAGAGGAATCAGCCTGAGCCAGTAGGATGTGATTCAGAAAAAAAGTGAAGTATCAAACTACTTTAAAGTCACAGCTGTGACTTAGCAAGCAAAAATTCTCGGTATTGCTGAACTCGTCAGATGTGGAAAATGCAGCTACCGGATAAGCTACGCAATCATAACAGCTACTACTTTGTTAAAATTATTCTATACTTAAAGAAATTTGGCTAGCAAATATACAACTCCGTAACTAACTCCGAAAGAGTATTAAACTTAGCACCAAACAGACCCACAAATGATAATTCATTCATTACGTCCTCAGTGTTATATCTTAAGAGAATAAATAATATTTGTTCCCTTGACAGCTACTGTCTCATACCCCAGCAAATTGTTCTCATGGTGACTTAGAAATAAGTGTGCCAGACAGGAGGAAGAAAATACAAACAATGCTGGGGAAGCTGTGGCAAATCACCTAATGAATTCATTCCCAGTAAGAACTGTCTTTTAACAGAAAGTGAGACAACTAAGTGAAGCACACAGATGCCAGCATTTGTTACTACATTCTTTCATACCTCTCTTCTTCACCCTCCAGCAATTTCCGGTATGCATTGATTTCCATATCAAGTGCCAGTTTAACATCCAGAAGTTGTTCATAGTCACTCAGCTGCTCTTGCATTTGATTTCTTATTTCTGCCACTTCCTTCTCCTTCTCGGACAGCATTTTGCAACAGTTCTCACGCTCCTTGGCCAAGCTGTCCTCAAGCTCTTGCACTCTATCCTGCCATGCTCTGGACTAGAAAGAATTGAAAACATCAGTGACGCAAAAGAAAGCTTACCCAAACCTCCACACACTCTGCTATTCATGTGACACAGAATTCAGAATATTAGGTTAAGCACCTTCCCCCATTTCTGAATTCAAACTTGCATCTATTCAACTTCCTGTTCTCCACCTCATGTACTACAAACACAACACCTTAAGTTTCAAAGTACGTTAAGTCTCACGGGAAGACAGCTACTTGCTCCATTTTTCTGAGATCTGAAGATCTGTTAGTACATCTGAGTTTACTCAGTCTAAAAAACCTGAGTTCAAGAGCCAAGCTATTTAAAGCATGCCAGACAAGACACAGAACCAAAGTGCATCTCAGTGTACTTCAGATATGGCAGTAAGTAATTGCACTTTGCCTTCTGGATTGTCTACTTCCTGCTTCAGTTTATTGCTACCAATTCTGAAATCTGAGGAAGCTCCTCTAAAGGAATAGGGGCTGCTGTCAGTGAAAGCCTGTCTGCCTGTTACCAAAGCCTTTGAGGCTTGCTGTAAGTACAGCGGTAAGTGCTCCATGAAGAAGTTATTGAAAAAATATGGAACTTACTTGAAATACAGAGAATTTAATTCCTAAAAGACTCTACTGTACAGGAGAAATAATACAAAAAAATGTATCACAGAAACAATCAAAGCCAAATATTACTAGTATTTAATATTTTTTTTAAAATTAATGTTTTGTTGCATTTTCAGTTTATTAATAAGGTACAAAAGCCCACTTCAGAACCAACTGCTAAGATTTCTCACCTTCACACTAGATTTCCCACTGCAGTGCACATGATGTAACTCCCTTCAAATAAACTAGCACTGAACATGTAGACTATCATTGGCTGCCTCATGCTTCACTTTGGGTGTGATTCACGTGCTCTGATCTGATCAAGTGTGATTAGTTTCTGCTCAAGATCCTCTGCTACAAAAGCTCAAGTACTGGTATTTGAGGTATTTTCTCAGTCTCATATTTCATCCTAATCCTGGTAAGATCATTCCTTTCCCCCCCCTCCCTTTTTTTTAGTTCTAGATGTCAACTGGATCTAGGACAAAAAGAGACACCAATGAAGCAGAGACTGCATATTCCACCTCTGGCTTTGGCTGTTGCTTTGTGGAATCCTTTGCATGGCTGTTAAAATACTATAGAGTAGAGCTAAGCTGTGTAAAATATCAAGAACTTAATACATAGCTCTTGTATAAAAATGTCCCATCTATCCGCAACCACCAGTTAAGAGTACTACCTTTCAAATATTCCTTCTGTGGCAGGATACTCCTTGTCTGAAGGAGACATTAAGAAATTTGAAAACAACACAACAGGAGACAAATTCAAGTCAAGATGCCGAACGTAAAAGTTCAGTGAAAGAATGCCCTTTAATAAAGAAATCAACAGCTATAATCAGCAAGACTGAAGAGTCACAAATAGCTTGTTACCTCTTTCTGAAGGCTGGCGAGATGGGATGACAAATTATCAATTCGTATGCGACTTTCATTGAGTTCTTCTCTTATTGAGTTGGCTGCAGAATTGCTCATCTCTGAGGACAGTCTAGCATTCTCAATCTGCAGTAGGCAAATTAAGACATCAGTTTCAAAGTAACTTTTAGTAAAAGAGAAACAACACTAAGCCACAAAGTTTCTCCTTGCAGCTCTGACAGAAGGAAACATCTCTTCCTTTAGGCATTAAAACCAGTGACTCAATTACCCTACTGGATCTCTCTACACAAAATCACAATCCACTAAGCATTTTTTCTAGGATAAAAAACTTAAAAGTTTTATTTGTAGACATTACTGAAGTTGGACTGCTTGGTTCTGTTTTCACGCTGGCCAATGTTTAGCTTTATATATTTAATTACTGTAGCACTGGTTTTGAGTATGCCTAATTGAAGCACCTAAACTTAAAATAACCAATTCTCTAAAACCAGGCAAACTTAAGTTAATTTTCAGCCAACATAAGAACTGGCACGGTGTTCCAGGTTACAGTACCAGTGCTATGAGTCACTACCACTTCACTTTGTTCTGTCAAAATTATTTGAGCTTGAAGTTTCATTTTTTTTAACTGACAACATCATTCCTGTGGAACACTACCACATCCACTCGAGCAGCACCACAGAGCTAGAGAACTTGCAGTTGCAGATTAAATAGAACCTGAAAAAAACTTTTTTAAAAATAAGAGTGTCCAAAAATACAGAGATAGTATGCCTGAAGAAATGCAAAAAGGAAGCCTCCGCAACCAAAAGATTTTTACCCCAAAAAATTCAAAAAAACACTTTTAAAAACACTAACTGCCACAAATATTGCCTCAGAAAACCAAGTTCAGTTGAGACGTGAGGATCCCAACTGACAGAAATGCTGAATCATAACAGAGGAAGGTAATTATGAAGTATAACTGATTTCAGCTTGAGCGTGCTTCCTCTCTGGAAGAGCGAAAAGCAGAAATCACTAGGTGTGATACAACTTACATGTTTTGCACAGGGTCAGAAGACTCAAGATGCTGTCTTCTCAGCAAGCCCTATTATGAAACAAGCTTTATACAAAATACGGGACACCTTATTGATCATCATGACTATGTTACAGTTGATATATAATAGCACAGGAACTTCCCTCGAGCCCACATCAATCCCAGTACTAATTACTTTTTACCCTGCAGTTCACCTTCACATGATGCTTCCTACTCTTATAAGACTGTACTTCCAAAGGATTAAACCTGCTCCCAAAATGAGACCTGAAAACGCAAATTTGCATTCAAAACCATGGCAACTTTAAACAAAGCTCCCTAGTAAAACTCTCTGAAATGCAAGTAGTTAAGGTATCTTTCCATTAAAGAGCACGAAAATATAGTACATCAGATAACTGTACGAAAAGATGTTCTCACTTTAGCAAGGTAAGTCTGTTCAAGCTCTTCTTTGTATAGCTTCACTTGTACATCATGCTGTTCTCTTATTTCACGAAGGGCTTGGGCCAGCTTATGTTCATATTCAATTTGACGCCCAGAATCAACCTCAACTAAGCGAGTTTCATGTTTCCTTCTTGTTTCATTGATTTCCTAAGAAAAACAGAAAAATAAAATAACATTCAGTCAGCGAGACAAAACAAGTCTTAGAAGACAATTCATTGAGCTGGTAGCAATGCAGATTTTAGCTAGTCTTGAAAATTAATTTGAAATTGAAACTTTCAGTAGAAACACGGCCATTTCTCCAGTCTGATCTGCATAGTACTTTATTTTGTAAAGGCCAGTCATCAAAATAAGAGCTAAGATACCACCAGCATGTAAAGACATTTCTTTCTAAGAGCCAACTGCATTTTCAACAACTAGGCTTCAATATGATTAGATTTTAGAAATACATCTCCTCTTTCTTTAAGAATCTTCTGCTCTTACACAAAACAAAATTACTCCGTAATTAAACAGTCACTTTCACTAACTAGCATTTTCCTGATTTATTTGTATGCTTGGCCATGGTATGTGGGAAAGGGGATTCCAACAACATGGACAAAGCCGAAAATACAAATAGGAAGGAAACGTGCACACAGAACAAAAGCCAGTATGGTTAGGTACTTTTGTTACTACTCCAAGGTTCCTCCTGGAAAGCCTCAACTACCAGAAGTGATAGAAAGCACAGCAAGAAAAAGCTCTAAAAATATTCATGAACTTCTTTTTCCATTATTTGAAAATAACGTTTTAGAAAGTTCTGAAATTAAAAACCAGTAGAAGTTCATAGCATTTGTATGAGTGTCTCTCTCCACTTTATTTCTCATAAAGGGATCATGAGAGAAATGATTAACCTACTTTCCTATCACTATGAAAAGATGTGCAAATTTCAATACTATGGGCAGAATTTAACATGAAATAACATCATACATGCAGCTATTTGATCACAAGAGTTCCAAGCAAACATCATTTTTCCTAGAAAAAGAAGGTGCAATCTGGCAGCCAGAATAGAGGTAAATCCCACTTTAAGTGGAAGTTCAGATCAGACAACTATCTGAGGTACCATTCAGCCTAAATTTCTTTAGTAGTCTAGAATGACTCTCAGCTGTGATCTTCCCTTTAAAAATGTGAATTCTTGAGACTAAAGCATTTACCTCCTCATACATATTTTTACGGAACTCCAAGTCCTCAATGAGACTTTGACAACGGTTTTCCAGGTCCACCTTCAGTAAGGTTTCATTTGCAAGCTGTTCCTTGGCAGCAGCTAGAGAAGCTTCAAGCTTTAAGAAATAAAATAATTGACACAATGATTATGTAGCAGAACACACATAATACAATGACCTCAGACACCTAGAAGTACAAGCTAACTGCATGTTATGGTTTAACTTGACAATCAAATCCAATATTTGCATTACTAATATATTTTTCCCTCCCTTTTGCAACTGCTTGCACAAGTGAGTTCTAGATATTTCACAAGGGTAACAAGCATGAAAATGCTACTTAGCAATTTTCCTTACAAAACTTTTTTACTACATGAGAAATACAAGTTTCCTCTTCTCTTCAGCTCATCCTCTTGAGGTGGTGTTGCACGAGATCACAAATCATGTTTCAATGGGTTAACAAAACTAGCACAAGGCTACCTTTCCCCCCTGCTCTTTGTTCTATTAGGTGCCCAGAAAATAGAGAACCACAGGCAGAAGCAAAAGGACAGTGAGAATCAAACTGTTACTTGTCAGTATTTCGTTATTTGCATTTGTGAAGTCAGTCTCTCCCTCGAAACAGTTCTAAAACTTGTCAAGTTTATTTTGACTCCTGACCTATTTTCTTCAACAGAAGTACCACCCCTTGCAATTTCAGAGCCTGCACTTCTAAAAGCACTTTATTCCATATTCACATTACTAGTAAACTGAACAGTATTTGACACAGACGTCTACTCAGTGCTGCTTCTAGTGTTGACAGTGAACCACAGTTTGCTCTAGTTGTGATTAGACGACAGGTTTGCATCCATTTTTTGGCTACAAAGCTGTATTTTACCAGAATGAGAACCCTTACCATGGATGTATTTTATATAAACCCACCTCGCTTGCTGACAGAAACTTGATGATTAAATATTTCTTCTTCTCACCTGTGCAATTTGATCTTTTAAATCCTCAACTTCTGCCTCGAGACTTATCTTATCCCCAGTGGCTGTGGCCATGGCAGCTTCTTTAGAATTGAGGGCTGCTTCAAATTCTCTAAGTTTGACTTGGGCTCCGTGAAGATCAGACTCCTTTTTTGCATAGCTGGAATAAATAAGAGAAAGCGGTAAGACAGTCTAGAAATGACCCGAAGAAGACTGCTGACTAATTAAACAAGGTGCACTCTGAACCTTTAACATGAAAGACACCGAACAAAAATATCTTGCCTTGGCCTAATTTACTCCTAATTTAAATCAACTCCTTCATTCTGCTCTCTCATCTGATATAACACCAGCTTAACATTTCACTTGTGCTGTACAATCCTTACCACAGGAGAAACTCACAGCACTAAACAAGTCTGAAAGGCATACATGGAAAGGGAAAACTGTGTTTATTAAAGGCTTATCTTGTTTTGTCTTTAGCTAGCCACTGTAAAAATGTCCTACCTTCACCAGAATCTTAAAAGAAAGAAATTAAGTTCTCCCAGTAGAAAGCTCTTTCCATAGGGTAGAAACAAGTAAATTCTCCTCATTGCCTTTTAGTCACACAGGAACTTGCACAGATCCACTACCTGGGCCGCAAATAACCTGTTTCCAATTAACAGACAAAATTCTCAATGAAAATTTATATTCACTATCCATAAGTTAGTCCTTCCTAAGCAACAGCTGTAGCATAGTGAACTGCTTTGCGGTACCCTTCTAATAATACATAATGGCAAAATTGCACCGACCTGAGGAAAGACACCCAAGCCTTGTCTATACAAGTGAGCACTCGAAATAGTTTTAGTGTCTACACAAGTGGTCAGTTTCAAGGAATTTACTCTCTAAAACAGTACACGTAAAGAAATCTAATGAGAAAAGTAAAGTAATGCCACAAACACAAACTCTTCAAACTACCTTAATTATTTACAAATAATGCTACAAACAGGCTGCTATCAAAAATAGGGGAAAGGAAAACTATCCTCAGGAATCAAAATCACAGATTCACACAAATGACTGTTGAACTCCTGATGGCACAAGCAGCTGTGTCTAAATATGTAACACATTCTATCACCTTGAAGATTCTTCTTTTTGTCTCTGGAATACCCCCATACATCTAGTAAGGGCAGTACCTTACAGAAGATCTAGATATTCATAATCAAACTGCTACCATTTTACAGGAGACAAATTCAGGCTCAATGAGATAATTTTCACACTTCTCAGCAGAAGTGAAAAAATCAGAATTCACAACACTAAGCTGGGGAGACTGACAATTGGCTAAAGATTCTTAAGAACAAGATTCAAAGGCGTTAAAGCATTAATATATTCACTAGTTTTTTAATCCCTGTATTGCTTACAAGAAACAATACCATTACTTCACAGCAAAATGAAACTAACATAAAATCAACAGGTAATTTTAAAAGGAGACTCTCAAATTTGAAAGATGCTTTTCCAAGATTACACCCAAGCATACACAATTAACATCATGCTCAAGAAAGGAGTGCGCACAAAGGCTTGCAAAACATCTGTACAAATGAAATCTATGTTTGGATATTTTAGCACTACAGCCATACGATGGCAGGCTTTATATAAGAGGCTTTGCACTAGCTAATCCCGCTCCTGTTGAGTAAGGACACACTTCACAATTGCTCAAGTGCTGACTGCAAGAGCCTGCCACACACACAGGCTCTTCTATACTCAGCTGTTCTGCTGCTCAACACTATCTAGTCCCCCTATTGTGTTTTACACACCACTTCTTAGACCCAGCAGTTCAAGGCAGTTGGGCTCACAGCTCAGAATTTGTTTGGCCACGTGGGCTCCTATTTGCAGCAATCTGCACTACTCGCCGATGCCCCTGACCTGTATGTCCCTCCAAACCTAGCCCTGTAGGAACTTCAGCACACAATGAAGCTGTACAGCAGAGAAGGAAAGAGAGAAGGAAAGGTACGGTATGTCTGTAACAAAAATTTCTCCACCATCTATTGGGAACTATAAGGGTCCACATCAAGCCTTTGGTTTTTGATCACTTCTTGAGCAAGCTTTATTCAAAACACAGAGAAATTGTGTCACACTGGCTCTTTCACAAGACTTCATGCTGAAACTAAGCCTATCAAGTTGGCTTCTCCAACTAGAATGTTGCACATACACAGGGCCTTTTTTTTTTTTTTTTCAATCCAAACACCTCTACCAATGACAAACTGGCAGAAAGCTGAGAAGAGAGCTCTTGCAATTGGATCATATCATCCATAGAACTGGAATTTATTTTAATAGCGTAGAACTAGTATCCGCTCAAATAAGAACGAGTTTTCATGCATTTTTGCTGTACTTAAGGGAAAACTTGCACTTCAGAAATTTAATCCAGAACAATTAACTCACATAAGCACTATAGAGTGTAAATAGTTCAGTCTCGCTCCTACCTAGCACTGCCAGCAGAGCTCTCAATTAGGGAGTTGCAGCTACAGATACTTTGGAAACAGCTCAGCACACTCCACAACAAAATAAATGCAATCTGTTTTTCCCAATATATCCCAACCACTTAAGCCAACTGAAAGCAGTAAGCATTCCACACTGCCCTCCTCAGGAGTACAAATAACTCCAATAGCTGCAGTACACCTGCCCAGCTCACCATTAAGCAAGCTAATTTCTGGTACCAGATGCAGTCTACCTGAGACACAGATTCTAAGCAGGTTTGTTTGCTGACTACTTTCAAAACTTAATAACCTGTAAAGTGGAGTAAATCAACTCAGACAACTATTAATATAAGGTACCATAGCGAAGCTGTGTCTGGTTACCTGCACTACCTCTTTTAAAGCTAATTCAAAGCTCTCAAATACAGACATCAACTATTGACTCCAGTGAGGCTGCCTGGACCATCTGGTTTGCAGTCCAGTGATATTGCAAAGTCGTTGAACAGCCTACTGAAAGAAGCAGGCTCCCTTTTCAACCCATTGCACAATCACTCTTCTTCCCTCGGCCCCGAAGTTGACTAAGTAACCTAGAATTTCCTGTAGTCTCCTTAAATTTCTTGATAAATTAGTAGAAAAGCCACATAGGAAAAGATAAAAATAACTCTCTACGGGTTTAGTAAGTTGAATTGGCCTTCTGGAGCCTGAAAAAAACCAGACACCTAATGCAAAGTAAGCAGGAAGACACCTCCTTTCAGTCTAGAACTCAGGTATAATTTAAGGTTCCTTTGAAACTGACCAAATCTGGGATGCCACCAAGGTACAAAAGATTTGGGTTTTTTATCTCCTCCGTCACCTACACACTCACTTCTGCCAGTATATGCAGTCAGATCACAAAGCTAAGTGTTATCAACATTAACCAAACCCTCCTTGAAAACTGGTTTTCAGCCAGTTAATGATACAGTAACAAAAGTGTTGTAATTCCCGATAATGCAGTCTAGATTTACATCCTTATAAAATTAGATAGTACTTCACTTTGAGCTGGTTTTCCACTCCAGTTGTAGAGAAATACGAAAATCAAAACAAAAACCATAACCAATGCTTTATGTTTTGTTCAGCTGACAGTTTTCCATCATTTTTCCCCCCAGCAGAAAAAACAGCAAAGCTGGAAGTGATTTATGATAACATAAGAAACATCTGTCTAAAAGCATTAAAGTTTTTTTATATGGATCAACAAGAGTAACTGAACAAGTTTGCCTTCCTTGTAAAATAGTTGATTTCAACTTGCCTCATGTCACCCTTTTAATTTAACTGGAGACAGTTGCTGAGTGTTTGAAACCATGCCAAAACGTGTAATCAAGCCACTTACTCAACAGTGACCCCTCTTGAAGAGCTCAGTCAACCATGAGAATTCCAGTACTTTAACCAGCAACCTAGGTGGAACCTTTACACATGCAGTGCATACATATCAAGTCACTGCCTATTACCACGTTATCATTACACATCCTGATATTTGAAACCATCTTTAACCCTACAGCAATTCATTCCTTGCATCGTTACGTCCGATACTGCAGGGAAGACCCTCTTAGGTAATTCAAGTTATATTCTTACATTTCAATTGCTTAAATTGTACAGCAAGTCCAATTACTCCTCTCCTTACTTCTCTGCGTGCTCTTTCTATGGGACACTTCAGAATAGTGGTAGATCTCAGACTAAAGCTCAGCAGATCCCCAGCCACCAATCTTCACCTTACTTCAAGACCACCTACAACAGTGAAAATAAGCTTTGAGAAGTTTCAAGTCTGCTTCCTCAAAACAGTTCTTTTAGCTCTTTACTACATACAACATACACGCCACAGGAAACTCTGGAACATCTGTTACAATTTTGCTTGCATTAAACACAGAATGGTTCTGCGTAGTTTCTCAGTATGCCAGCTGCAGAGTGCCACATACTTGCACAATAACTCAAGCCACAGGCTGATACAAAGCTATTACTGATGTTTATTTTACTGCCCAATCCCCAGAAATTAATTTCAGAATACAGAAGAGAAAGAAGACCAATTGAAGACAGAAAGCAAGACGACTAGAGAAATAACCTCTTTAAAATTAAAAATGCATAAAAATAGTTCTTTGCCACAATTACATTTACTATAATTGCTTGCACTCTACAAAGCACTTGATGATAATCAATGACCACTATATCCTTTACCAATAATTTAAATAAACTGCATTACTTCGAACACAATTACTTTTATCACATTGTCTCCTCTTACAGGAGAGCAAACGTACTTCAGCATTTGAAAACTGACACAGTGAAATCTCAGCCTGTCAAAGGCAAATGTAAACAAGAAGACAAATGTAAACAAGGAGTTTCCCAAACAAACTAGCATTAACACCAGCTCATGCCTCCTAAACAGCGTGATTACCTCACAAATCACAACACAGGCAAGTCCAGCTATGGATTTTGACCTGTTGTACACCAGCTAAGTAGTGAATCATCTATGCTCCCTCCACAATCCCAAGACATCTTCAAAGCAGTTTCTCCTACCATTTGCCTCTGCTGACTCTAAAGGGAACCAAATACATAGGCACCACTTACCTGACTCTTATGACGTGTCTACCAGGACACTTAAGCCAGGCAAACAGTTTGCAGCTTAGCAATTGTCACATTCCCAGCCCAGCCTACTCCCCTCCCTTGCTCTCGGTCAGCTGCTATAAGCAAGTCTTGGTACTTCTCTGTTGGCAGAAAACTAGATCACCAGCAGAACGGAGCATCTTTCTGCCATTTTAGTGACCTAATTTAGCTAGCTGAACAACAAAGACAATAGTCAGAACCACAGGTAGGATGGTGATGGGAATGTATGGCACTGTTTGCTTCCGCAGCAGTGCACTGCTAGATTGGCTCAGCTGTGCATCCACTGTAACTTTTCACAAGCAAGGGTAGAGAAGACGAATCTCACCACAACAACCACAATGAATATTTTCCAAATAAAGGCAAGATAAATTTTACTTCGGAAGGATATAAAAATAGCGTCAAACATGCCAGAAAACTCCCCATTTTTTCAGGCGTCTCTCTGTTAGCTAGATCAAAGCTGCCAGTTACCCTACCCCTATCTAAAATAAATCCAGTTCCTGTACTAGGCTGCACTTCAGCTTTCTGAAAGGGCAAGGAAAATTCTGTTAAGAGAACACACATTCTCATCACACCTTGCCAACAGAGATGTTTACCACTGCTAGCACTCTTGTGCACACCTGCAAAGACTTTTAGGAGTATTTTTGTCAGGTTTTAATACAATACAACAACTTTAAGAAAGAAGCCACCAGAGAGTGAGCTGTGAAACTGGTTAACCTTCCCCCCACACATACCCCCTTCATTCTTTTTAAAGATATAAACAGAATTAGAGATAAGATTCTATATCCTCAGGACACCCATCTCTAAAATACTTAAAGACAACTTAAGAAACTGCATGCCACAGTAAGGTCTGGCACTAAACAACAACAAATAGCCACATAGAAATACATGCAGAATCTGTAGCCTTATATAGCATTAAGTGTTTGTTTTGCTAAACTATACAGGAATTTTTGACCTAACTATAGTCGGTATTCAGTGGTGTACAAAGATAGCTGCGAGACAGTTACTGACAGACTACCAAGCCTTAAGACCTCACTCTTCATAAGAGGTCATAACTGCAGCACAAAAGCAATTTCCTGCCTTCCTCCAAATCATTATGTTTTTGCAAAGTACTGCATTACAGGAAAATGTAAGTAAGAATACGCAGTTACCTCCATGTTCGCATTATTAAGTGCCCCAATTACTGCCACAGAAAAGTAATCTAGTATAGATTGTACCTTGAGCCCAGTCCTCCACAAACACTCTTCTGAGAAGCTGACAGAAGAGTCTGTCTTCCTCCACAAAGTTACTAAGAGATTGAAATCGCCAATTTGACTTTCAAGTCACTTCAATGACTATCTGCAACTACATCCTTGCCTTCCTGGTCACTGTCAATAATTTCTTTGATGTAACACAGGGCACCAAGAAGTAACCACAAGAACAACTAGTCTTGCTAGTTAGAAGTTCGTGGTTTGTTTCTGTTTTTTTAATTAACAAATTAAGAGCCTGAGAGACACTGGAGCTGTTTGCAGACACATAAAAATAACATGCTGGTTCACACATGAAACAAATATTTCATTATGAAAAAAATCAGAGCCGAAAGTGTATTCAACCAAAAATCAAAATTAACTGGTTATACAACAGTAAATCAAGATTAACAACTCTGCTCTTCTTTTTCCAAAATCAACCCCTTGACAAACCGTGATCCCAAGACTAAAGTTCAAATGGCAAGTGGCCCTAACAGTCGAAAAAAAGCCCAAGATTCACTTTTGCTACTGGAAAACTACAGCAGCAACAAACAAATTTTAAGGTAAATACCAACAATCTACCCATTGTAACACCTGAATATCCAGTAGAACGAACAGAAATGATACGTTGTTATAGTTATTTTTTAAGTAAATACTAAATATTATCTACTCGTGTATTTTTATATTATGAAGTTCACACTTTTCGGAAAGGACACTTAGAAACCCTACACCTGCAAAAGCCACAACACGAAGTACCATCACTCCCTATTTTTCATCCTGAAGCGGCTTAAGCCTTACAGACAGAGTCATCCGCGTCTGTAGGGAGTGGTGAACGGCCATCCCTTCTCAAGCCCCGGAACGCTTCGATCTCGATCACGCCAGGGCGAACTCCGGCGAGGTTTCCCGAGCGCCGCCGACATCGTTCCACCAGCAGAACCCGCTCGGCAGAGCCGGCAGCCACCACGGCGGCGCAGGGCGGCGCGGCCGGGCGGGGGCCGGGCCGCCGATTCCCGCCGGGGCGGAGCGCGGCACCGCCTCTCGCTCATTCATTCAAAGCCTCGGCGGGCGGGAAGGCGACGAGCGTTCATCTCCCCTCCCGCCCCCGCCCCAAACGTGCTCACCTGCCCAGCAGCTGCTCGTACTCGGCGCGGATCTTGCCCAGCTCGATCTGCAGCTTGGCCCGCTCCCGCGCCGTGTCGTCCAGCGCCCGGCGGGCGTCGGCCAGCTCGGCCTCATACACCGCCTTCAAGCCGGTGAACTCGCGGCAGCGCACCTCCTCGCGCTCGGTGATCTGCTCCTGCAGGCCCCTGTTCTCCGCCTCCAGACTCCGCACCTTCTCGATGTAGACGGCCAGGCGGTCGTTCAGCTGCCTCAGCTCCTCCTTCTCCTGCAGCCGGGAGATGCGCGTGGGGCTCAGCGCCGCCGCGGCCGAGCCCCGGCTCCGCGCGCCCAGCGGCGTCGCGGCCGCCATGGCGGGGGCGGCGGCCGCGACCCACGATAGAGCGGGAGACGGGGTCGGAGAGGGCGGGGGGGAGGCGGCGCGGCTGTCACGGCGGGACCAAACCGGCGGGTTTGTGGCGGCGACCGAGCCGCGGAGCTCGTCGCCGTCGCCTCTCGTGCGATGCCCCCGCGCCGCCTCAACCACACCGGCGCGATTCAATATGGCCGGCGCCCGCCAGCGCGCGCCCCCGGCCCCCAGCCGCAGCCGCCCCACATGACCGCCCACCAGCCAATCGCCAGCCGAGGCGGGCCGCGGCTCCAGACTGAATTCAAACCGCGCCACCGCCCGCGGCTCTCGGCGGGCGCGAGAGGGGGTCCCCGCCCTCCCCCCCCCCCGGCCTTTGTTGCCGCCTCCGGCCGCGGACAAAGGGACGCGGGGAGGGAGGGAGGGTACCCCGCCCTCTGCTCCTCTTGTGAGACCTCATCTGGGGTATCGTGTCTAGTTCTGGAATCCTCAGCATAAGAAGGACATGGAGCTGTTGGAGCGGGTCCAGAGGAGGCTACAAGGATGATCAGAGGGCTGGAGCACCTCCCATACGAGGACAGGCTGAAAGAGTTGGACTTGTTCAGCCTGGAGAAGAGGAGGCTCTGAGGAGACCTTATAGTGACCTTCCAGTGCCTGAAGGGGCCGCAAGAAAGTGGGCAGGGGCTGTCCACAAAGTAATGATAGGACGAGGGGTGATGGGTATAAACTGGAGAGGGGCAGATGTAGACTGGACATAAGGAAGAATTTCTTCACCATGAGAGTGGTGAGGCACTGGCACAGGTTTCCCAGGAAAGCCGTGGCTGTCCCATTCCTGGAGGTGTTCAAGGCCATGTTGGATGGGGCCTTGGGCAGCCTGATCTGGTGGGAGGTGTCCCTGCCTATGGCAGGGGAGCTGGAACTGAATGATCTTTAAGGTCCCCTCCAACCCATACTAGTCTATGATTCTATTTTAGACCGGCTCCTGGAGGTTTATTGCAAGTGAAATGTCTTGTCCTTAATTACAAGTTCAAAACACAAGAAGCATGTATCCTTCAGTGCTGGGAGTGCAACACGTGAAAAAGCCACGTTTATCCATGTGGAACCGAACCTGCTGAAGTTCTGGTGTATGGCTTTTAAATCAGGACTATCCCTTCACAAGCAATGACATAGGCTAGGCTGCGCCTTCTGGAGATTGGTTTATGTTAGGTCCACTGGGCATTGCCAGCTGGATGTTAGAAACTGGAAAGAGGAAAACAGTGAACAGTTCAAAGTCTCTCTTGTAAACCCATTGTCTTTCAGAAATTCCTGTAGAGATGCCTTGTCCTCAGGAAAAGACTACTACTTTCCCCTACTTAAATATCTTTTAAGTTTTTTCGTAAGATTCCTTCTGCAATGAGCCATGACGAGATTCCAGAAACTTGGCAGTTTTCCACAGGAACTGACATAAGGGCAATGTCTTGCTTCCTGGATGTGCCTTCTCAATTTTGTTAGCTTAGGAAAGCAATTTTTCCAAATTTCCACTATTAACTGACATTCCCTTAAAGTTTTTTTGTTTTGTTTTGTTTTGTTTTTTTAAAAAGTATTCCAGTCATAGAGGTGTATATAAATAAAGGTAATTTAGCTGTAGCAGGGAATTGCTGCTTTTTTCCCACTTTGTTGATACAAACCATTACTTATTTCTCTTTTTCCTTCTCTGCCTGTTACCATAATTTGCTCTTTTTCAGCCCTCTGGAAATATAGCAAAGCTGGCTAAAAAAAAGTGATAGCAGCTGGGGTGGGGGGAATATCTATAGCACCTGCTGCAACATAAAATTTTCAACAAAGTAGAATTATAGCCCAAGATACTTTTACACTCCATCTGGCACTATACAGAAAGGATCTGTATTCACAGGCAGTACAAGAGAAACATAAAGTTGGGAAATTTTGTTATTATATAAGCTAAGCACTCTGCAGGTGTTTAGTGCTGAGTTTGATTGTCTCCTTCCAGGATTTAATTTAGTGCTGTGTTTCAAACAACTAGATTCTAATTTTATTATAAAAATATACATTATACCCTCCCTGCCCCCCAGCATCTGTTTTACAGTCAGTGTGCCTGAAGCAAAGATTTTCCAATTTTTTGGTTGGATTTTTTTTACCAAAAGAGTTATGGGTGGGATTTGTTTCATTTCACTTCCCAGATTAAAAGGATGTATTTGAATTCTGAATAATTTGTATGGAGACTTTTCTTTCTCCTCAGAAGCCTCAAGCTTTAACTTTTTGTTGTTGGAACTACTGTACTTCCCTTTGCAGCCTACCACTTCAGATGAAATTAGATGGGTCTTGTTTAGCAAATTAGGTTAGCTAATATAGTAAAAACTACGTCGAAACAAATATTGTAGGATTAGAGGCTGGCCAGATAAGTTTGCTTATTATAATTACAGAGTGAAAAGCAAAATTTTTATCTTGCCAATTCCATTCTTACTTTCCACCAGTCTGTGTTTTTAAGTTGTTGTTACATCTAATGAAAAAAATAAATATCAATGTAGCATTTCCTATATACATTTAAAAAAAGGTAATAATTCAATCTATTAAAATTTTAATGAAAAGATACTCTTTTGTGTAGTTTCAATAGCTGGATTGGCTTCCATATTGAAGCAAATTAATCATCAGTAATCATACCACCAGATTTCTCTGCCAATTGCTTATATCTGAGATTTCTTGCTGCTACTTGCATGTTTAAATTCATCTTGCTCTTACTAGGCTGCAAAAGAAAGTAAGAAAATAATCAGTCTTCAAACTGTGCCTCTGCTGATGTCGAATACTTCGCTTGTTAAACTGAAGATCAGTACTGTTCCTTTTTGCTCGTAGCAACTTGGCCGTGATACAGCGTGCATATGTGATATGCTTCCTTTGTATAGAAAAGCCTTTAAGTGCCATTTTACATCAGCCAGAGGGGTCACTGCTCAGAGGCACAAGGAATCCCTGAAGGGCTGAGCACAGACACTCCCATGCCTCCAGGCGGCTGCCCGAGGGAACCAGGAGTGTTTTCTCTGCCTCAGAAATCCAAAACAAAGAAATGTGATGTTTATCCATGAGCCTGGCAACTTGACTCAAAACATTTTCAGCTTATTGATTATGACTGTGATACACGTCACCACTCTTAGAGCTGAACTCTGAAATACATCACAATTAATTCACCACGGCTTCAAAATACCATCACAGCTGCAATTTAATACCTTTGCAGTCAGCATAAATTGCATATATCAGCCATGTGCACATCTTATAGACACAGCAGGCTACACTATATTTAGACTCGCCTCCACTATATGTGGAAGGTATTTCATCAACTGAGATATTTTTAAAGAAAAACCTTCTAACATGCGCATTTAACAGCAAAGCTGTTCTTTGTACACTGGCATAAATAAACAAACCTAGAATCTGGGAAAGTTTGTGGGAGATTAGTATAAATTCTGTAAATCCTAGAAAATCAGCCATTCTTACTGTTGCCAACTTTGTTTTGTTAAAATAGACTTTTTGTATATAATCATTTGTGGTTGTACCAAATTCACCTTTAAAGTGGTCTAGAATCATGGTAAATACATTCTGCAAAGGTACTCTGAGGGTTACCTTTAGGGATTCAAATATGACTCTTCTTTAGAAAAAATGGACAAATTTTACCCCATCTGAGTATTTGTCAGAAAATATTACCTGTTTCCCATTAAGGAATGTCTGCTAAATAAGAGTCAAACAGAGCAAATGCTGCTGCCTGCGCTTTCAAGAAGCAGAATAAAAACCCAAAAAGCAAATACAAATGTTTTTCTGTAACAGCAGGAGTTACAGTCCTGCATTACGTAGCGGGGCTGTTGTTTCTGTCAGCTTCATTCAGTATTTTCATATGTGAGCGCAAAACAAGCTTGTATGCACGTGACACCATACCAGGGCCTGCTACACAGTTCAATTAAGATTGCACTCCAGTGTTGAGAAAACTCCCTTTCAGGAGATTCCTTTTTTTTTTGGTGTGGGTTATCCTATATACATTGTAAACACTACCGGATGTAATTCAGGCAAGTCAGCCAAAATGTTAACTTCCTTGCCTAGCTAATGCTGACTAGAGATCACTTCTACAGTCACAGCGGCTAAGGAACAGAATCTCATTTTATTTTTATTTGCTGCATTTTGAGATGCAGCTGCAGTGGGATGGAGTAGCACAGGGGTGTCTACAGCTCTTTAGAAAGACAGCACGATCTGGAGAATCCTCACATGAGCAGATGGGGTAATAGAAATACTCCTCCCTGGTTTTTGGCTTCAGTAACACAAAAATGATGCCAGTTAGATAACTGTAAGCACAGCATGGTCCATGTGTTTCTAATTGCTGCTCTGTATAGTAATAACTCATGTATGACCACATTACTCCTAATAGGTCCCTTCATGCGTAACTTGAAGACTTGCCTAAAGAACACTTTAAAAATGTTAATTTTACACTGTATCTGACAAAGATTCAAACTGACCTTTCAATATCGCCTGCACACAAATGAAATGGGAAGAAAAAAAAAATCTGCTTTTTTTTTAAAATTACTGTTTAAAAGTACAAGATAAACTCAATTTTTCATTTCTGCTTAATCTTTCACATTGAAGATTTTCTTAGAAAACTTTATTTACTGTTCTGTGGGATCTTTTCCTCCAGAAGAAATGAAAACAAGATGAACAAATCTATTTGGGATGCAGACGCAGTATGTGCATGCTTATGAGCAGCTGCAAGACTGGTGAAAGCAGGGGGAGGAGAAGGGAATGTAGCCTGGAGTAGCAGTGCAGGAAAGACAGAAGCAAAAAGAATCGTCACAAGAGCTGCAGTGTTCCTTGGTTTTCATTATTGAAATCACCGTTCTTCAGTTTGCGTTGCTTAAGCAGATCCTAAACTACACAGGGATGCATATTTCAAAGAATGCGCACATAGGGGTGGGTGGCTGATTTTGGCTTAGATTACCTGCTTTGCTGAGGTACCCATGGGGGAGATCAGGTGATAAAAGTGTTAGTCGTAGTTAGAGTCACTTACCACAGTGACTGCAAAACCCCTAAGAAGAAAGAAACTGCAGATGATAAAGGAGAAGCAGAAACTGATGATTATATGGCTCCATACGAAGATCCGATTAAGCTCACTCTAAAAACTAATGTGCAAAACTACAAACATTGCATTTCTGCAGAACAGGCTATAAACCAGATCAAAAACACACAATCTCCTTCCTAAGAATATATTTGTTAGCATAGATCCCTCATGCTTATACAGAAGTACTATTTTTTTTATAAAAAAACCTATTTGCTAAGAAATTGCAGAGGTACTAACCCTCCAGTACATGAGAGTATTTTGCTGCAGCTGGTGACAGAACAAGTCTGATTCAATTTGTAAGAGTATGGTTTGGGATTACATCACTTGATGCCAACTTCTGTGATTTTGTCATTAGTTTTATAAAACTCATGGGATTTTCTTGAAGATTAATAATATGAATTCCTCTAATTAATCACAACTCAAAATTCTAACTAAAAGATTCTTATGCCTTTAGAGATAAAGAAAAAAATGTTGAAAGTGTGAGTGGGTGCAAAATTAAACATCTTAAAGAAACTAAACATATGCTCTGAATCTGTGCTAGTATCTGACAGGTAATCTAGGCATAGTGAGCTTCCTGGTGTCTCCGTGTAAAAATGTGCAGTTGTGTAGTTGATGATCCACATTTCTGAGCAAATTCAGCACAGAATTTCAGGCAACTGGATTTTAACAGCCTATTTCTCTTTCACATATGCTACTCTCTCAACAGTCTGAGCTCCTTTATTCAAGAGAATAAGCATCTGGAAAAGCCATGGGAGAAATAGCTAACTATATCTGAAACCTGCACCACCATTCTCACTAGGCTGACTTCTTCTTACTGCCTGACCATAAGAACAACAATGCTAGCTTACACAAAAAAAAAAACCAAAAAAACCCCACAAAAAGAGCTAGACACTACAACCCATGTGTGGTGATGGATCAAGAAGAGTGACTCAGACTGATGCACAGTACTAGGATTTCTTTGGTTCTGCCAGAAACTTAGCTCCAGGGTCCATATGAGTAGAGTTACAATACAGTGCTTTCTGATACCTTCAGTGAAAATACTGAAATCTTGGGATATGGACAGTCTGTCTGCTCCTGCAATAGACAGTGGATGACAGTGCAAATGTAATAAACATGCAGCAGATTTCAAGTTCAGACATGCCCTTATATTTAGTTTCATACCAACAGCCTCTTCTTTTATGTGGCTGGGAAGCCAAGGACTGCCAGTGTTTGTTTTAGGGCGTTACAGGTATTGGAAATACCGGTTTTCACAGCATACATTTGAGAACACAAAGGCAAATGAAAGCCTTATGAATTTTTAAAATACTTTAGCAAGGCAGATATTATGTTTTTAAAGTCCAGCATCTAGGTTGTAGAATAATTCTTTCGAAGTCTTATTCATAAAGAATTCTTACGAAAAACATTCAATGTTTCAGAGTGAAGAACTGTGATTACCTAAACATGACAGGGGATTTCTAATATAAGAATATTGGCATAGGGAACAAACTGCAAGACAATTTCAATGCAGTTAAGGCTAGTCTTCCTCCAAAGCATTTTGCATTTTTCTGTTAGGAAAAAAATCCAACACCAAACCATGATATTCACTGAAAATAAAATCAGACAGTACTTTCTTCCTCAGAACCCAATTCTGCTTCAGTTGAAGCCAGTATATCCAATAGCAGCAGGATCTGTCTAACCAATGGGATAACAAAGAGGTTGTATCAGTACATCACAATCTTATCCCAGAAATGTTTTAGGATTTGCTTTATCAGTATTTATGTGATTAGTGTGTTGATACAATTTCAGTTTAATCGCTATTAAAAGCTGCAATAAGATAATAAATAAAGCACGGGAAAAAGATCACCATCTGTGTTCATTTCACTTAAAAGGACAGAAAAATGTAGGTCTGGTGAGTTAGTTGGTTTGACCAGTTGTTAAGTTTGACCAGCTGTTAAAACTTGGTATTAGGCAAAAGTCTTATAAAATATTGTAAATCATAGGACAGCAAATCACAATGTTAAAACTGTCTTAGACAGGGATGATCACACTAGAAAATACACTAGAAAATACAATATTCAGGATTTCATCTCAAGTCCTATCTTTTCAGCGTATGGGGGAGAACAGAGAAGTACCCATCCGATATTGAGAGAGATAAATATAGCATTTAGAGATATAGACATAACCATATATCTGACAACAACAATACTGCTCTTCTGCCAGTTATTATTTCCCTTACTGGCATAATTGCAGCTAGCAGAATCCAGAACAAACATAATTTCTGAGTTGTGTAATATACTCTGATAGTGTATGCTCTCTCTAATGGAAATTCAGTGTGTTTTCCATACTTCTGAAAATCAGAAAAAAACCTCCTCAAATTGATAGCGATAACCTCTTGCATTTTCAATTAATGCTTTAGATACACCTGTCAAATTGCTTCCAGTCTTGCTTGGCAATCTTCAGGACTGGCATAGCAGTGTCTTTTCACAGCCTAGCTATCTGTAGCCCTGAGTTTTGAAGCAGAAGGGATTATGGATGCCAAGGAAACTAGATGACCACTCAAGTAGCCATTTTAAAAAAAATATTTTGAAAGCAAAAGAAAATAAAAGATTCACCAAAACTTCATAAGGAAGTTGTAGCATGGTTTTGGCTACTAAGTTTCCAGTTCTGGCACTCTAGAAATACCACAGTGTACAACCACTACGAGTATAGAAGAATTTCCGCTCTGCAAATTTAAGTGGTTTTTATTTTTCTTACCATGGCAGTATTTAATTTTGCCATGCTGCTTCTTACTTCCTGAAAGCAATGCAGATACAAATATTCTTAGATTTTACTATTTTATTATTCATTATTATTTAAAAGCCTTATATCGAATCGACTAAGCAGGCTCTGCCAGTACGTGAAGTATTGCTTAATTTCACCTGGCTCATGGTCATAATTAATAAGCAGGGCTAAATTCTAACAAAAACTTCGAAATGCATGTAGATTATAGCCCCCTTGTTGAGGGCTGGTGGAAGAGATATGCAGAATACTATGCATCTTGCAGCACTCAGTTCAGCTGCTTGTAGAGATCTGAACAGTGAGCAAAGGTCTTGGTGTGCAGGAGTGCTATCGCAGCCAAATTCAGCTTTCCAGAAAACCCTTTAATTCGGAGTTGTGTGTTTTAAATGGCAGAGAGTATGAATATGAATGAATATGAAGTCGTTTGCAATAGAATTTATTACCTGTACTGAAGCAGAGGTAAGAGGCAATGTTTCAGAAAATACAAGAGCAGAGCCCATACAGGCCCTCTGGCTCTGAAATCATTACAATGTGCCAGGGGATCGCTGGTGGAGATTTCAGCAGCCACTGAATCCCTGTGTACATCTATCAACACATGTGTACAAAGAGTTTTACTTTAAAAAATGTGTTGCAATAAATAGCTACTACTGTATATGAGGGTATATCATTTTTTGTTGGCCGAGAAAGCTAATACTGAGATGTATATAAATGACCCTTCTAGTCAAGAATTCAGTGTAAACTGAGTAATTCTTAGTTTCACATGTTGAAAGGGGATAGAAGTAGAACTTGAAATAGGCACAGTAATTGCTAGCAGGTTCTTACCTTTTATACTACTAGTAACATAATTATATAAACATTCTTCTTCTGCGTGTGTCACTGTTTAGCCCCGATCCAGCTAATTTTGGCAGCTAAAACTGTGCAGCTGGACTCTCAATTCCCTTCCCCTAACCTCCTGGGAAAGGAAAATGACAGTGAAAAACTTGTGGGTTGGAAACTAAAACTATTAATTAAACAATAATAATTAAAATAATTAGAAAGTGGTAAAATATATACAAATATATGACATCATGCCCCTACTCCACCCCCCCATGACTATAGGTCACCACGAATACTATAAAGCTGACACGAAAGAATGGATCCATGGCTAGGAGGGAGTGGGACTCAGTAACTGGATTCAGGAAAGCACAGATCTGGGATCATAAGCAACAGACAGATGTGGTTCTCACTGGACACTGGCCATCGCAGAAGAGGGCAAGACCCTCATGATCTCTCAATTTTATACAGAGCATGACGTATATGGGATGGAATACTCTGTTGGTCAGTTTAGGGTCACCTGTCTTATCTGCCTCTCCTTGCAGATGCGGCCCTTTTTTTGCCAGCTTGAGTATGGCCTTGGTTGCTATAGAAATAAGTATAAGCATTGGCCTTTCTGCATACCAATGCCCCATGTTATCGCTTTAGAGAGGTACACTGTCTCAAAAACACGTGATTACCTGAAGTTACTTGAAGCAACTGAGTTAGAGTCAGAAACTGATCCTACTTTAACTCAAACCACAACAGTGTGCCAGCAGAAGGTAAGAGGGCATAGTCTCATACTAGCAATGTCTTCCTGATGAGCCTTCCTAGAATCATGTGCATTTCTTTGTTTGCATTGGTATGTACATAACAAATTATTAAGAAAGAAGGACCTATACCAGGTTGCAGAGCTTATTGGACAGATGCTCTGTACTTCAGTAGAATTGATCTGACCCTTTCACAGAATGATACTCACAAAATAACCCTTCTTCAAGTTTCCCTTCACTGACATCCACACTAAATGATGCAAGAGTGCCTAAAGTTAACTACAGAAAATTAAGAATTGTTTATTTCCTTTAGGCTTTACTGACTGAAATTGTGTTTTGTTCCTGCCTCTAGTATCCAGCAAGAAAGTCCTCTAAAAATTAGTGCACCACCACAGCATGAATGAGCAACTAAAATGAAATAAACCAAAAATCAACAATACAAATGTTGTCTTCCTATGGGCATGTGTCCCTCTCCCAGGACTGTATCCTGCTGCAAGGCTGAGTTCTCAGATTGTACCCAGGCAATTGGCTTCGTTTGCCCTGCTGGCTGAAGCAAAAGGCCAGATTCAAACCCACAGCGATTAAACAGTATGGTTTGTGCAGCCACATATGAGGGTAGTTGGGCAGGGCTTGATGGCAAGAAAGAGGAGTGGAGGGGCTTGGCCAGTAGTCAATCTCATACACTTTTATATCAACTAGACACTCTGCCATGACAACTCGGGGATCACAATACCTATCTATGGTGGCCATGGGAAGGGAAAGCATCTTCATGAAGTTCTGCTTCCAAGCATGGTCATACAGTCTGTGGACAACTCCAAGCACCTAGAGATAGAAAGAGCTATTATCTCTTGAAACAGCTGCTAGCTCTTGATTAGTGTGCCCTAGATGAGATATCCAAGGTAATGGCTCTCTGGAACCTCTGTTTTCTCCCCAGGAGAAGCAGCCATCTATCTATCACTCCCCTCAGCAGCTAAATTAACAAAGGACTGACAAAAGCAGATTACTTTTTCCATAACGGAAATCCTTTTTTTTTTTTTACTCAGGAACTGTTTTCAAGGAGCCTTATATGTATGCGTATAGATTCATGCTCTTGTATTTTTTTTTCTCTCAAGTAAGACTCTGATCTTATGACTATCATGATTTGTGTGTGTGTCTCAATGTGAATTTTGACCTTAGTCGTCCCAAATGTGTGGGCACCATTTGCAATAATTTCCCCAAATTAGTTTCATTTTTGCACTGACTACACTAAATGTACATGTGGTCCTTAGTTGTATGTAAAAGCCCAGCATGTAGCAGTACAGTGTTTCCTGCTTCATCACTAGAAATTACCTTTAGAATTACATTCCTTTAGAAATTTCTCTAAGCAGGACAGGAGGGTAATCAGTGCTTATATGTCACAGCGTCCTAAGTTTCAGGTACTCTGTTAAATTTGTCCTGGGTGATATTTATACTTGGATCATTGTAGAATAATTTTACACTGATCATCTTCTTGCACATGAAGAATTTTTGGAATCCTAAAGCTTAGTTCCTCATGATGTAAGAGATTTGGATATTAATTCCAATGGCATCTCACAAAGAGACAAATTCCAGCCAGGGATAAATGACTGCTCATCCATGCTAACTTTAATGGGATCTGCTCTGCTCAGCAGAGAATAGGATCTTATAAAAGGCTAAAAGGCTCTTATTTGATTCTGCACCCATTTGCAAAAGTACCTGTTGTGTACTTCTCTTGAAGCATTATTGAAACAGCAAACAATGTTAACTGCTGCAAAGAGAACAAGAGCATCAGAAAAGAACTTATGTTAATATTCTTACTGATAAAAGAAACATTTCAGAATTAGTAGACAAAACTCTTATCTCATGAACAAAAGGTGCTATAATTTGTAGTAGCCTGTCAGTGGGAAAAGCAAGTTTTGATAACAAAGCCTTTTTTAAAAATAATGTACTTCCTAAAGGCTCTTATAAAGAAAGTAGTATAATACAAATAACATAATTGCTAAGATATCGATACGCTAGCTGCAAAAGAAAACTCCTATGCCTTTCTAGAACTACGTTTGCAAAGTCTAAGAATCTGTTCATCTTCTAACCTTCTTGAAGGCCCAAATAATTCCCTAACTGGTTCAAAAATTTCAAAGACATCTGAATAACCCTTTCAAGCCTTGTGCCAAAAATCGCTTCAACATCTTGCAGAGGTGACTTAGTTCTGAAAATATGCACACAGCTAGACAATAGTGAAGTGCAAGATATCCTCTCCAAAGTTCTGGGCTAGAGATCTAGAGCTACAAAATCTGTTGCTTTCTCCCCTGCCTTTCTTTTCATCAGATAGCTTATTTTCCTTGCCTGTGATTTCCAGTAAATATGCCACTGCAAAACACTACCTCCTCTTGTGTATACGAATATCTAAGTCTATCACACTAGAGCAGTGTGGTGTAGAGTAACAACCAAGAGGGAATAAGGAAGTAATTTATTTTTTTATTCAATATCTGGGATAAAATTCATGCTTAACTTTGAATTGGCTGCCAAACATCAGAAAGGTGGTACACTAAAAATAGGTAAAACAGATACCTCAAAAATCTAATGAATTGTTACCTTTTTTAAAAAAATCTTCAAACTTGAAAGCACCACCTGCGTTCTTTCAGACAGAAAACTCATTATTCCTTCCTACTCCTTGGTAATTCTTGCATAATTAACTGACTAAGTGTTAAAGGTTAAAAACTATAGCTTGACAGCTAAACACAAAACTGCTTTCCAAGAACCAGCTTGGAATGATGAAGCAGCACTAACATGTTACCTTTTTTATTACTTTTAAAAGTAAATAGGAGTACTGTTAGTCCTTGACAAGCACATACAACCTGCACAAACTTAAGCCCACAGCCAGCTCCATTCGAGAAAAAGCAGTTTCTATGCCTGTACTTTGATAGGAAATTCTTGGGGTAGGAGCGACACTTAGAGGAGAGGAGAGATTACACACTTTGTCAGTGATTTTTCAAATTAGGTTTGGACATACGTGTGTGTGTGTGTGTGTGTGTGTGTGTGCGCGCGCGCGTGCACGCCTCTAGTATTACTTTAAAACAAGGCTTACTGAGTTTGGCCCCAGGTTCTGCTGCTAACACCTTCTTAACAGATTTTAGAAAACAAAGTGCAGTTTTCTCAATCATTATTCTACTGCCGAAGCTTGTACTCCTAACAGACATCAGATCCAGATTTCCTCCTAGCTGCCTCACATTCTTCATTCAAAGACATTATCTGGCATCTGGAGAGGATTTTCTTGCAGGATGCAACTGTTCATTTTGGTGTCATCCCCATGTCTTCAACCTGAAACCCTGGAGACACTGAACCTAATTCTTTCAGATTAGCAAAACGCATTTTATCTTGGGTCTCCTGAATGACCTCTGGCAGATTTCTAATACTTTTAGGCCTGTGACCTTAAACATTTTTCATTTTCTCCAGACAGGCTGAGTAAGCTCACTCCCAGGTGAGGCTGAGCTCCACCTCCTTAAAGATCTGACTCTTTCTCTGACACATTTTACAATAAACAGGGTAGAAACTATTGGTCTGACTGCTTTGAAACATTTAAAGATATGCCAGAGGGTCTGCATTTTGCAAGTGAAGTCTGATCTCTTTTAGAGACAACTGGAGCAAGTTCCACACAGCTGGCTTGTGCCCTCACTCCAGCTAAGCAGTTGGCAAGGCTGGGGTGTTGAGCTGGTGCTGGTGTCCTGACTGAAGAGTTGTTCCTTGCAGGTCTCTGACACCAGACTTGTTGCAGGATTTTCCCCAGCCCTGCCAGCTTCAGGCAGCTGGGGCACTCCGGAGATGTGCTTGCAGCAGCAGAGGTAAGCTATGCAGGGACACCTCTGCCTGGGCAGCTGGGAGGATCTCCTTCTGGAGGCACCTGGACATTCCTTCCACTCCTCACAGGGTCAGCCGACAATTAAGGTCTGTCTTTCTCTCTAGCATAGCACCTGCTGCTGCAATGCTGCAGAGAGGGAGCCATTCACCATCCCCTGCTACCACCAGCACACTGGGCCAAGCGGAGAGCATGGTCATGGAGCTGGACAATCACTGTCCAATACGGCTGGACAGCTGGGAGGAGGACAGCTATGTGATGCCATGCCTGCACCAGTTCTGTTACTCATGCACCTGCAGTGGGCTGAGAGCAAGCCCAAGTGCCCCTATGCAAGAGGAATATCCTCTCCATCACACACATGGTGCAGGCAGACGACAACTTTTAGGAGCATGGTGTCACACCATCTGCAGTGTCATCTATCACTGGCCACCACACAGGAGGAGCTCATGGCCATTCAGCTGTATGCAGCTCTGCAGCAACAGAATGGAAGCCTGGGGAGATGAAGCCTTATAGCAGTCCTTCCTCTGCCCCTGTTCCTATCCCCTGGGAGCAAGAAGAGCCCCAGCAGGAGCCCGAGGAGGCTGTGGCACCTGCTCCCAGACAGGGCAGGGAATGCTCCCCAGGGGTCCACAGCAACCCCTAAAGAGGAGAACCAGCAGCCCCAAGGCCTTTTCTCTAGCCCAGAAGAAGCCACTACACCAGCAATACTACAGGAACACCCCAGACGCTGCCCAAGCCAGGGCTGGGCCAGCAGCTGGGGCATGCACTGGCCTTCAAGTCCTCTCACCTCTCCAGCTCCTGTTATCAGGCAGAAAAACAAAAGAAAGGCTTGAAAACTGAAGAAAAGCCTCGGTGTCACTAAAAGTGTAGGTGGCATTGCTGTCCCCACCCATGCTGCTTTCTGCTGCCTTTTCCTGGGGCTATGCCCACCATTTCCTCTCATTTGAGTAACAGGACTAGAGGCAATGATTGTAAACTGGGAAGTGGCAGATTTAGACTAGACATAAGGATAAAATGCTTCAACACCAGAGTGGTGAGGTGCTGGAACAGGTCACCCAGAGAAGTTGTGGATGCCCCATTCCTGGAGGTGTTCAAGGCCAGGCTGGATGGGGCATTGAGCAGACTGGTCTGGTGGGAGATGTCCCTGCCTGTTGCAGGGGGGTTGGAACTAGATGATCTTCAAGGTCCTTTACAACTTAAACCATTCTATGATTCTATGATTGTCCTTAGCAGAGCGCCTCTGCTTTTGTACAGGCTTGTTAGCCTGCTTTGACTGCCATGGGGCTGGACCTGTCCTTGTCAAGTGTATCTCTCATTACAAGTGGTTGTTAAATAAAATTTACTTTCAAGTCCCAGAAGCAGAAGCTCAGGAAGGGGCACCTGATGGTTCATCAGGGATGCACAATCATAGAATCATAGAATAGTTTGGGTTGGAAGGGACTTTAAAGATCATCCAGTTCTAACCCCTCTTTGATGGGCATGGTCACATCCCACTAGATCAGGCTGCCCAAGGCCCCATCCAACCTGGCCTTGAACACCTCCAGGGGTGGGGCAGCCACAGCTTCCCTAAGCAACCTGTGCCAGTGCCTCACCACTCTGATGGTGAAGAAATTCCTCCTTACGTTTAGTCTAAGTATGACCCCTCTCCAGTTTATACCCATTGCCCCTAGTCCTGTCACTACAAACCTTTGTGAACAGTCCCTCCCCAGCTTTCCTGCAGCCCCTTCAGCTGTTGGAAGGTCACTATGAGGTCTCCTTGGAGCCTTCTCTTCTCCAGGGTGAACAAGCCCAATTCTCTCAGCCTGTCCTCATAGCACAGGTGCTCCAGCATTCTGATCATCTTCGTTGCTCTCCTCTGGATCCATTCCAACAGTTCCCTATCCTTCTTATGTTGAGAATTCCAGAACTGGGCACAATATTCCAGATGAGGTCTCACAAGGGAGGAATAGAGGGGCAGAATCATCTCCCTCAATCTGCTGGCCACGCTTCTTTTGATGCAGCCCAGGATACGGCCGGCCTTCTGGACTGCAAGCGCACATTGCCGGCTCATGTTGAGCTTCTCATCGACCAGCACCCCCAACTCCTTTTCTTCAGGGCTGCTCTCAAGCACATCATCCCCCATCCTGTACTGAAATCGGGGATTGCCTCGACCCAGGTGCAGGACATCGTACTTGGCCTCGTTGCACCTCATAAGGTTCACACGGGCCCACTTCTCCAGCCTGTCCAGGTCCCTCTGGATGACATCCTATCCCTCCACTGTGGCAACTGCGTCACTCAGCTTGGTGTCATCTGCAAACTTGCTGAGGGTGCACTCAACCTCACTGTCTGTATCATTGATGAAGACATTAAACAGCACCGATCCCAGTACGGATCCCTGAAGGAGCCCACTTGTCAAGGATCTCCACCTGGACACCGAGCCACGTCCCTCATGCGCTACCACTCCCCGGAGCCCGCAGCCCCCGCGCACCTCCCCTCCCCAGGGGGCGATCGCGAGGCCGCCCCGCCCCGCCTCCCCCTCGGCCGCCCGCGGACGTGGCAGGGGCGGCACTGGCTCCCCGCCGCCGCCATTTTGGAGGCGGGTCCGGAGCGGGCGAAGGGCGCCCCGCAGGGGGAACGTGGCAGCGCGGGGCGGGTGCGGCGCCGCGGCGGCTCTCGGGAGCTGTAGGCGGTGGAGGAGCCGGTGGGTGCTGCGGGTCGCGGCCCGGGGGGCGCGGTGGGGCTCGCGGGGCCTGGGGGGGTGCCGGGTTGGCGGCTGGCGGGGGCGGAGGAAGAGGAAGGGGCTCGGCGGGCGGTGGCCCCGAGTCCCAGCGTCCCGGTCGCCTCACAGTAGCGTCAGCGCAGCCCAGGGGGCCGAACGTGTCCTGGGCTGCATCCAGAGTGGCGTGGCCATCGCTAAGGGAGGGATTCTCTCCCTTTATTCCTCTCTTGTGAGACCTCATCTCGGGTATCGTGTCCAGTTCTGGAATCCTCAGCACAAGAAGGACATGGAGCTGTTGCAGCGGGTCCAGAGGAGGCTGCAAGGATGATCAGAGGGCTGGAGCACCTCCCATACGAGGACAGGCTGAGAGAGTTGGGGCTGTTCAGCCTGGAGAAGAGGAGGCTCCGAGGGGACCTTATAGCGACCTTCCAGTGCCGAAAGGGGCTACGGGAAAGCTGGGGTGGAACAGTTTACAAAGGTTTGTAGTGGTAGGACGAGGGGCAGTGGGTATAAACTGGGGAGGGGCAGATTTAGACTAGACATGAGGAAGAATTTCCTCACTGTGAGGGCGGTGAGGCACTGGCACAGGTTGCCCAGGGAAGCTGTGGCTGCCCCATCCCTGGAGGTGTTCAAGGTCAGGTTGGATGGGGCCTTGGGCAGCCTGATCCAGTGCGATGTCCCTGCCCATGGCAGGGGGGTTGGAACTAGATGATCTTTAGGGTCCCTTCCAACCCAAACTATTCTGATTCTTGCCCCCGGTGGCACACCTGGCGTGCACGGCATTGGCCCTCACTGGCATCAGTCCTGGAGAGCTGCCAGGGGATCTCTGACTTATTCCTCTACTTCTGAACCACGTTTTCTTTCCAAAGGGCACCGGAGGCTCTTGTCCTCCCTGCTGATGAGGAGTGCCTTACCTTGAGGGGGGTGTCTTGTAAGGTGAGGCTGATGGGCTGTGACTGCAGATCAGAGTCATCATAGCGGGACTTTCCTGCCTTTGTGGCTGGGCAAATGGACCAGTGCTTCACAGAATTTCCAGCTGGCTGGTCTTGATACCTTGCCTAGGTCATGTTCTGGTCTTGTGAGTCCTCCTCTGAGTGGCCAAGTTTCCTCCGGGCACTGTGTGGAGAGTTTGAATGCTTGGCTTCAGGGCTCCGTATTCCCGTGTTGCAGCTAAGGGTGGAAATGCTGGTCCTGGTAAACCCCTGTGATTTCAGCTTGATTTACTGGGATTGACAGTAGGCATCCACACCCTTGAGGATCTCTTGGTATCAGATAGCAGTGGTGCTTCAGGAGGTTTACTGGTTATTTAATGCACCTGGAGGCATTGTTGACATTATTTGGCTATTATATTATTTATTTTTATGGTCATGTGAAAAAAAAAATAAAATATTTCTGTTGGTGAAAAAAACCCCGAAAGTGCTGCAGCTGTTGCATCACATCATGTGATCTAGCTATTGGTGCAGATTGATAGAATGTACATGATTTTATTTGGCTGTTTCTGGTGGTTTAATGTAGTCGTATGTAACATTGTGTACTAGATCAACAGTTCTTTAACTATGGTCATCAGAGACCTGGCACTAAGCGGTCTGTGGAGCTATGTAAACATTGTGGTATTTAAAAATAAATACTTGATAGTAAAGGAGTGTGTATGTTTTTGGAACAAATCTTGAAGGCTGAAAATGGCACTAAATATGTAGGAAACAAAATAATTCTTAGAGATTAGGAAGCTTTTAGAACAGTGGAACTTAACCTTTTTTTTTATGGTATCTGTGGCCTTTGATAACTTCATCTGCAGTAGTCTCAAGACAACGCCAACCCCTTCTGGCATGCCTGGAGTTCTGAGCTATGTTAGTGCTGTGTTAGGTCAGTCATACTGGATTCTGCTTGGTATACAGGTGGTTTTATTTTTTTAAAAGAGGAAGAAAAAGTGATGCAAGTGTTATGATTAGTATTATTTATGCTGTGAATATGAAACGAGTATAGGAGAGTTCTCTTCCCCCTGCCATTTTCTTTCCTGATTACGTCTCTATAAGGCTTTGGACTTCAGAACAAGTAATTTAACAGCAGGTCTTTGAACTGATGATCCCTCTATGCTCTTCCTTTAGCTTCAGGGAGGCTTTGTTGTATGTCCTCTTGAACCTGCCTGCAATTAATGGAGTCTGAAGAAGGTTTTATGCCGGAGTGTGTGCTCTCCCATTCTAAAATGGAATATACCAGTGAGGGATTTTTTTCAAATGAAACTTAAGTATACTAACAGTTCGACAGTTTTTGTTTTGCTTTGAAGAGTGTGGTCTTTTTGATTTATGTCAGCTTCACTCCATCTTTAATAGCTGAAGGTTTTTCTTTTGCCAATTTATTTCTTCTTAGTCATTCTGGTTTTAATCTCTCTTGTTTGAATCTCTATGAGTTCCTGGGCTTTTTTTTTTTTTCCCCTGTGTCTTCTGTTGAATAGAAAAGGATATGCCTTTGAATTTGTCTTTCAGTTAATGCAACCTAGGATGTAACAGTTTTCTTTAAAGAGTTGTTGCACTGGGAATGGCTCCAAACAGTTTATTTGTTCAAATAAATAAATTACTGCTCTAGACTCTGGACAATTGTCAGCTTGTGGTTAGTCATTAACAATATGTGTGACCAGTACTGTTGCACACAATTAAAATAGTTATGCCTGTCTTGATTAAAGAGGAGTAGTTTAGTAACATTTCAATTTAGTATTGCAGTGGGTTTTGTTTCATTTTAGGCTCTGTTTAGAGAGTGGGTTTGCCTCTTAGGGTTCTTAAGTATACTGTGGTGTTTTTTTATTAGCGGGATCATCTACTGAAAACCAAGAAGAAGTTAAAAGAAGGATGACTGAAAATATGTTCTCACTGTAAATTCTGAAGTGACTGATTTCTAGATCATGTCTTTTTATTCATGTGAAATTTGCTAACTTCCATTTGTAGGTAGTTTTATATTAACTGAATTTCTATCTTTTAGAGTAGTAACCTGTGGAATGCCTTTAAAGTATGGTTATGGTGTTAAGATTACTGCAAAGTATTAGCACAAAGGTAATAACTACCCATTAAACTTAAGTCAAAAGATTAATAATTTGCCAGTTCAGCCTTTTAGTTTCTAAATTAAATTACTTAATACCTGCTTTTAACATGAGCCCTGTCAGAACTTTAGCTTCTTTTTTTTTTTTCAGTCAGAACTTTAGCTTCATTTTTCTTCCTGTATACACAGGCCTTGTATTTGGGGATTAGATTAGTGGCTGAGGTTCAGTTCTTAGGTTAATGGATGAGATTTAGCTGGTGAGAATCAGTAAAATATAGTTAGAGTCAACTGAGGGTAGGCATCGTGGGTATACTGTATTTTCTTTGTGTAATGTTGTGGTTTAACATCATCCTTGTGCCTTCTTTAGTACTGACATGAGGAGGGGTTATGATCGCACATCGGTAGATGGCAGTACTGCTCTTGTTTTCACCTATGCTTTAGTTTGCTGTTTGCAGTTTCTCTTTTGTCTCTTTGTTTTAATAATATAAGAATTTCTAGTTTGCAAGAAGGCACAAAAGTCCCTTCCTTAAGAAGTTAGGCTGAACTTTCATGCACTTATGTGTTGGAATATAAAGGATTGTTAGTATCATTTCTAAAAAAAAAAAAAAAAAAATCACTAAAAAGACTGTCCAGTTCCACAGCCAGTAGTCAGTAGCAGGAAGTTGGAAACCCTCATTGGAAACTTCGTTGAAGACTGAACTCTGTTAAAATCTGTGGATTATTTGGGCTTTTTCCCTGCCGTCTTCATCCACCTCAGTTCTTCCCAGTTTCTTACATATAGCTGGTTTCCAGGGGCCACTTAGATTCAAGTTTTAAACTATATCCTATAGGATCAGCTTTAATTATATGTGATGCTGGATTCTTCAAACATACTGAGCTATTAGCTTCTAGATACACCTATTTTACTTTTTGCTTTCCTTTCCTTCTGTGTATTCCCTCTTCCCATGTCTTATCTTTCTCCTTAGCCTTACTGTTTGGGTTTTTTTTTAAGTTCTTTTCTTCTTTTTTTTTTTTTTTTTTTGTACAACACATGCGATCTACACCTGGCTTATGCTCACAATTCAGTGTACAGAAAGCTGTTGTTTATGCAGGGTTCATGTCAATCCCTGCCAGGTCAGGACTTCACATTGAGATTGATGGTTGTGTGAGGGGATGAGGAAACTAAAGGGGAAAGAATATAGGCAGCATTTAGGCCTCAGGGTTCTCTAACTGGCATGCAGGTGGATAGATGGAAATGGAAAAGGATAAAAGAAGAAGTTGAGAGTAGGAGAAAAATACTACAGGCTGTTGTCATTGTGCATTAAGTGAGAGAATGGAGGAATTTGTCTACTGTTACTAAAGAAAAGGAAAAGGTAGGGAGACATCTTTTCCCCACCTATCAGCAAAAACCCAGTTGATCATAGTGAAAATATATGAAAGAGTATGGGATGTATTAGGGTCAAAGGATAAAATTTAAGCCAGAATAGAAGGGAGATAGTAGTAGGCTTCTGACTGGACATCCCTGTGAGGGCATCTAGTTTACTGGGACACATTGCCTACACTGTATCCCTGGACCTGTGAAGTCCAAGGGAATGGACATAAACGCTACATCTGGCAGCATTTCCCTCTCAAGCTTCCGTCTTTTGGCCAGGCTGGATTTGCAGACGGTTGCCTTTCCCAAAGAGGCTTACAAGTGAGATCAGAAACTGTGAAACTACTGGGTTTTTTTTATTTTCTTTTTCTATGCAAAATTTTGTGTTTGTTTTTTAATCATATTTCAGCAACCGACATAATTTTTGCAAATTTGGGATTCTTGTTTCTGTTTAATGCTCGCCTCACTTTTCTTATTGTAAAGGTCATAGGGTTAAAGCAACTACAGAGTTGCTTTTTACATTTGTTATATTTACATTTCTACTAATCACTAACTTTCCAGATGTCGGCTAGGTTACTTTTTGAGCTGTTCACATCCCCCTCTCTCAACTTTAACAGCTCTATGAAGCTTTAAAAAAGCTTTATACAAACTTTTTTAAAAGCTGCTCTGAAGACAGTTTTCAGTCATTCTACATGTTGGTGGTATTTATTTTAAGTAGTAAGCACATCTCAGCAGTTTTTAATCATGGCATTAGGTGAAATCAAGCAGCAGTTTAAAATAGACTTGACAAATTAAAATGTTTCTAGGAGGTTTTGGTCAGTGATTACTTTAGTTGCACAATGGAAAATTCTTTCTTGCTTTGCAGTGTATAATTAGAAGAAGAATGACTTTAGAAATTCTTCTAAGAGAGGGAATGTAAACTGCTGTAGCTTGATTAAAAGGCAGAATCTTAATGCAAATTCTTCTGCATAGCGAGCTTGAACAGAGGACTTTCTAAGGGATGATGAGATGTGATGTACTTATTCAGCAAGGACAGTCTGTTCCACACCAGGCAATTACTGACCCTTTAATTCTATCTGAAGAGAAGCTTTTAAATGAGTTGAAGAAATACTCACAACCTAAAATTCTTCTGTCATTAGAGTTTTCATGAAGCGTTGCTGTACATAACCGCATTTACTTGCTTTCTGAGGCTGGGTTCAAACGTTTAACCTTGAATTCTGTGATTTCCTTACTCAAAACACGCTGGTTTGGCAGAGAGACTGTAATTTGTCTGTGTGACTTTGATGCTTTCATTTGGTTCTGAGACTTTTTGTAAGTCTGTGAAGACTAACATTGACATCTTACTGTTTGGATTTTACAGCTTGGTAATGACAGTAGTTTCCCCTCCATATTAAACTTGAGTTGTATATACATTCAAAACAACTGTGAGGTAATGAGGGTTTTTAGTTGAAAGAGAGACAAAAAACGGGGGTTTTCAACTGGAGTTATTTTTATATGCACATGAATATTTTTACTCAACACATTATCTAAGCCTTTTGCATTGTTAAAGGGAATAAGCTGGCAGTCCTCAATAGCTGCTAACATAATGGAAATGATGAAAAATGTTTTAGTCTATTTTCATACATATAGTTACTTTATATAGGATTTTTATTTCATTAAGATTTCCTCAAGATTTATTGGCTCAGGGAGTGGTATGAGCCATTGCTGATTAGTTTGCTAGACCTGGGAGGAAGCAGAGATTTCTGTTAGCTGCCTCTGCACCGAGGAGCAAAAACGTCCAGGTGTTCAGGAAAGTATTAATTTTCCTCTGCTTTCTTCTTCTGAGCCCTTTTACATTAATTTAAGATTTTAAAATAAGCATATAGCTTTACTTTTGCAGAAGCAGTATACTTTAAAAGTTTACTTGAAGATGCTAAAGGATACTTGTAACATAGTCTGACCTTCAAAGAAAAACCAAAGTTTTCAATTACTTTCACATCTGATGGTGTCATCAGAGCAGTATGATATTTGGATTTTACTGGAATTATCTGTACTGGAAAACTTGTTGAATGTAAATTAACTTCAATGTAATTTTATTCATTTGGAAGTGAATTTCTGCTGGTTTCATTTGGCTTTTCTGTAGGTTTATTTAGCTGACCCCAAAATGTTTCTGCTTTGAAGTAGACAAGGTCATTGTTAGAGTTTAGGTCACAAAGTCCAGGATTCTTTATTGCCAGCTATGCTGCTGTTTTTGGTATTCAGTAAGGTGCTTGTGCTTTGGTGTGGTGCTCAGAAGCATCTGCTGAAGTGCTTAAGCCTAAGAGGTCTATGGTTTCTTGGCTAGATTTTTGCTGCCAGAAGGAGGAGATTTCAGTCCCCTGTCTTGCCTCTTGCCACGTGTTGCATCCTGTCATGCATCAGCTCTGTAAATAACAGTTCCTTGTTTGAGTTACTACAACTTAATAAGGCAGCAAAATACTACCCCGTAGTTAAGTGTTTCTTGCAATAGGATACGGGTTTTATGATGTGTAATTACTTCTCTATTACTACTCATCTAAGTACCACCAGTATGTATTGGAAGCAGTAACTGGGCATGCACAGCACTGTTTTTGGAAAGAGGCTTGGAGTTTGAGGTATTATCACTGTGCTAAAAATAGAGGGAATATGCAGGAGAACTGTGACATGCTGGGTGATTTTGTACTTGAGATCAGTCATTTTTTTCTCTTTTTCTAGAGCTAGCTTTTGAATTACCTGCTCTGTTCGCAGATATAAATAATCATGTTGTGGCCTTTACATTCTAGTTTAAGATCTTTTTCTTCTTTTCTCAAGATATACTTTTCCCCTCCCTTCACAGGTTTTAGTAGCTGAAGGAAAATGATGGAAGAGAGTGGAATAGAGACGACTCCACCTGGCACACCCCCACCAAGCACAACAGGGGTGGTGACTGCTGCTGCTACACCTGTCTCATTAGGTACAGAAACTTCCTCTACAATTTAATCAGATGGATAAATGTCTTTTGAAGCACAGCAGTTCATTCAAAGATTTTGTGATCGTCCATATTACAGTGCTTTTCTCCAGACTCACTGGAAGATTTTGAATTGTTCTTTATCATGGAAGTGTGCTTCTTATCTGACATGCATCTGATGTATAGTGTTTTAAAAATTTCTTTATTCTTAGAGCTGTTTTATTCACGTGGATGAATTTGTGTGTCTTAATGATGTGGGGCCAGCGAAGCAATACCTTCCACTGCAGTGTACAGTTAGTTGAGCTGCATAGAACAGAGTTAAAACCAAAATGAATTTACGGTCTTGTAAGATATAGTGGTAAGAATGGATGATCACTAGGGTTTTAACATGATAGTCCAAGCACATTATTTGATTTTTCAAGAAACCGAACACCATGTTCTGAATACCAGATATTTAATTTTCTGATACATCTGATATTATTATCTTGAGTCACACTAGTGTGGTGGACTCCAAAGTGGAGTGCCCTTACCCCAGAGGATGTGTAAGGCAGTCCACTGGGGTGTGGGAAAAAAAGATTGGACTGTCATTAATATTTATACTTATCTTAAAAATAAGAAAGAAATTAGTCTTTACTAATATTTAATATACTCCTTGACACTGGTTGGTCCATACATCAGACATTCACATATCCTGAGGGAAGAGTGGGTGTTACATAATGCCAAGAGATTGACAGTAGCACTCTCGCTCATTTGCTCCCTTTCCTAGTACCGCAGTGCCTTGCAGTTTGTGTGCCTTCTTAAGTGGATTTGTAGATTTTATTATCTTGTTTTAACTATACTAACCCTCACCAAACGGACAAGTGACTGAAAAGAGAGTCCTGCAAAGAGACTGTGGACTAAACCCACTGCTAATAATGGGAGCACAAGCGAACAACAGGGAAATGGAAGAGCAGACACATCTCTGATTCCTAGTACGAGCTTTTTGCCATTTTTTTTGTCTCTTAATATGGCTAACATCATATATAGATCTGACAAAATGTTGGCGAAAAGAAATGAAGTTTCAGTAGGACTATTTGCAGTCTAAATTGGCATTCACCATTGTTAATGGTGAACCTTACCTGAAGTGTATGTTGTACTTTGAGATATTAGTTTAGTATGAAGCCACTGTGATTAGCAAGACATCTGAAGACTAAGCAGAACGTGAAAACAAAGCTCTACAATGGTTTTTTTCATAATGTTTCAAGTCATACAGTACTTACCCCAGTACTTAAAAAGATGCAGTATACTTAGTGATAAACATTTAGATGCCTCTTTGGAGATTTCTTACCTAATAGTGAAGATGAAAGCTGTGTACATTGGGGAAACACTTGTTCTTCCTGACATGGTAAAAATGTCTGAAATAATATGTGGATAACAATATAGTGACAAACAAAGATGCATTTGTTAGCAAATTACTGTCGGAAGACACATAGAAAATATTGCTGAAGATTTGTAGAAATGACTATTAGAACAAATTACACACCATGGGAGGTTTGCTGTACAGTTACCTGGTAGTACAGATGTTCGTAACAAATTTTATCATAGGTTTTTTGCTAAATTCTGTTTGAATAATAAACTACACAAAGAACTACTTCATTGTTAAATACTAAAGAAAGGATGTGCCAGACAAGATACATGCTCAAGAGTAAATGACTTCTTTAATAAAAGCAATGTTTTTGTTAAAACTATGTAAGTGTAACCACTAATGGAGCAGTTGCTATGGCTAGGGTACAAATGTAGTCTGGAATAAGCTTACAGAGATATCACCACACATGATCTTTATTCACTACCTCATACAGCTATCGCAGCAAAGGAGCTGTAGCTAGACGTGCACAAAGTTCTACAGGATGTCATCAATGTAGTCGATTTTATAAAAATAATCTTTAAATAGTAAATTTTTGCAACACTGCTTTGTAATGAGATGGGGAGTAACTGACACTTTTTTGTATCACATGGAGGTTTGCTGGTTGTCATGTAGCAAGGTGTTACAAAGAGTTGTTGAACTTCAAGGTGATGTGAACATTTTCCTTTTACAAGAAGACAAGCCTCCCAGACTTGCTGTTGCTTTCTGTGACAGTGAGAGGCTGAAAGCTACCTAGTAGGTATTTCCAGCACTCACAATTTGTCCCTTCAAGGTTAAGGTGATATTTTAACAAGGAGTGATACTGTAACTACGTTTTGTAAGACAGTCAAACTTTTGAGAGAACGTTTTGAAAATTGATATCTGGAAATGTTTCCATCATTATGCAATCTGTTGCCAAAACCAATGCAAGTATTGCATATAAAAAAGGTCAGTTTTGTACAGGCAGCCTTGTGAAGAGAATTTCCTGTCCTGTGTAAAAATCTTCCAAATGAAGAATTTCAGTTGATTTTGAACCTTTTGTTAAAAATACTGTGTGCAACACCTGATTAGTTTGGAAGATCAATTGGTTGACATCAGTGAAGGTGGATATTGGCTAGCTGAGTTTCAAGAAAAACCTTTGCATAAATGAGTGGATGGGCTTGGAAAATGAATAGCATGATTTAATAAGCACAGCCAACAACGCATTCCTTCCATTTAGTTCTATATCTTTGTGAGGTATCTTTTCCAGCTATGGCAGCCATTAAAACCAAATATTGAAATAATCTGAACATAGAGTTAGACCTTCAAATTGTTGTATCCTGAGGTGTTAAACTGAGATTTAAAAAATGAGGCTTCCTCAATCACATTGCTCACACTAAAAAACTACAGCTAATTGCATTATATACTATAATTATATACGATGTATATAATACAATAACTTTTATTAGTGGACTGTGTCATATGAATAGTATGTTAATAAAACAATTTTTAGTAGCAGCGTAGATTTTTATACTGTTAGTAAATAAAAAAAATTTTTTTATCCATCTTTATCTCATCCTTTGAAAATAGCTGTTTTGTATGTTTTATAATATACATAGTAGACATTTATAAATAAATGAAGTTGCGTATTTGCCATGTGGAGGACTGCATGGTCAAAAATTTTTTACTGATATTTGTGATAAAAGTTTGGAGACCAGCCCGTTAGTGCAGCTTGGCATATCATTTGACTGTCATGGATGTTTTAGAGGACAGTGAGAGCTTGAGCTGCTACAAGAAATGGTAACTTCTGTTTTTCTAATTAATTTTCTGACTAAACTGGATAGATAATCCAAGGACACAATGAGGACCTGACTGAAACGGAGAAAGCAGAAGGATTAGGAGACTAGGTGCCAGGGAAGAGGGGGCTGCCTGGTGCTCAAACCATCTTGTAGAACCGTACCTCTGAAGCAACTCCCACTCTCCCAGATACTAAAAGTATTTTATTCTTAAAGATGAGCACTTCCTGTATCATCATTCCTATTGATTAGGCAGTCACTCAGAAAGAACAGTACTAACTAGAAACTTCTGAGGCTGACTATAAATTAGTATAATATATATAAATTCAGTAGTCAAATGTTGACTCACTTTCTTAAGTTTGTGACAAATAGGGTCATGCAACAAAAAGAGGTTTACAGGATACTACCACCAAAAACTGAGCACAGTTGGTGTTGTATGCAAACTCAAGCAGAAGTAAAATTCACTTTGAAGGGAAAAAAGACCAGGTCAAAACTTACTTGTAAAATATCTGAATAATTACATAATTTCATCTGTGAGATCAAGGCTTAGTATTTCTAAAATTACTTTTTTCACTTTTTTTCCTAGCTTTGTCCAGTCCTCTTGCTGTACCAAGCATGCCATCTTCTCCTGCATACTCTCCACCCTTACCAGCTGGAGTGTCTCCACTTCCTCCTCCCATGATGACTTCAGCTTCTGTTCCACTTGTGCCTTCTGCAACGGTTTCTACTATTGCACCTCCTCTAACTCCTGCCCCACCTCCTGCCCCTTCAGCTTTCACCACCTCCATGTCCCATTTCTCTACACCTCCTCCACTAAGCTCTACTACTGGCCCTGGTCTTCCTGCACCTCCCACTGGTCCCCCCATTTCAGGATTTTCTGTGTCTTCAACCTATGACATTACCAGAGGTCATGCTGGTCGAGCACCACAGAGCCCACTAATGCCATCATTTTCTGCGCCACCAGTCACAGGTAACCTTTTGGTTTTATGCTTTTGTGTTTGCAAGGCAGGGTGAGGGATCTCCTGGGCGGCTTTTTCCACCACTCTGCAAGTCCAGCTTCTTTATTATTGTAACTACATTTAGTAAATGTAGCTGCACTCAGCAGAAGGGAGAGTAGCCTTTGAAACATAGACATGGTCTAGGACAGGGAGCTCTCTTCAACAGAGTTCTGCTAGCATTCAGGCTTATAGAAAAGTCTTTTATAGCTTAATTTTTTGTAAAGTTGCATGCAATATCCCGGCTGAACATGCATACGTATATTTTGTTTAGATCAGAGAGTCAGCTTCAGTCATTGTATTTCCACAGAATAATACGATATCTCGAGCTGTAATCTCATAAGTTTCAGGGTTTTGTTCTGAAAAGCTATGTATAAAACAGACCATCCATCACATGACACCAGCTTCTATTTTCTTGTTTCCAGCCACTAAAGCACGTTAGGACATCTAAAAATACATGCCTTCCATTCAAGCAATTGCTGTAGTTCCTGAGCTGCTAGTGGAGTGGAAACTTGGCTCTTCAACTGCAATTGAGCCAGGCTTTGGCTATTATTGGTGGTATCTCTTGAGCAGTCTGTATTAGGAAAATGTCTAAAAAGACCTACCAATTGTGCAGTGTAAAATAAAAATAACTCTTGATTAAGGCTAGTGTTGGAAAATCTGTTAAAATAGGTTTGAATAATAGGGCAAAGGCTCATGTTTGAAGTTTCTACTGTTTAAGTTTCTTTTGTTCTGCTTTAAAATATGTAAAGCTATTCATTTGCTTGCTTCATTTCCTGTTGCTAATTTCAAGCCCTCAGGGTTAGAAAACTTCCTACTTCACTCTTTTATGTATGTGAATATGCCTGTCTCTGTTCAGAGAACAGCAACCGTTCATCTTCTTCCTTTGCCGAGGGCTTACTATGAAAATTTGAGTACAATAAAAAGCAGCACTGTTAAACTAACCTGCTAAGAAAAAAATTGTTGTTCAATTTTATACATAGTGTGCAGGTGGTCTTGTCTCTACTAGCAGATCTTGTTGAACTTGCATTACTTATATCTCCTAATCTTTAAGAAACAGAATTATCCTGGGGATTTCAAGGAATCAAGTGAATCAGTCCAGTATTCTTCTGTTCTTTCTGTTTATTTTTGTGTTGAACAGTTATATGTTGCTACAGTATAACAAATTTAATGCAGTAAAATAAATGAACACTTGCATTTTCATTTTCCGCTCTTACAAGGTGTTTTGGCAGATCCTATTACTCAACAAGCAACTTTCTCATCACCTTTGGCTCCTGCAACTGGTTCTGCAATCACTTTTCCTGAGGAGCATGAAGACCCCAGAGTATCTACTGCCCAACGCGGAGGACCTGCAGGAGGACTTTGGGGGTTTATAAAGGTATGGGATTTTATCTGTTACCCTTCTTGAGGAATTGCCATTTTTTGCTGACTATAATAAGACATCTTATTTTTTAAATGCATATTACTATAAATCCTTTCCTTGGCCTCATATGCAAGGTGGCTGTTTTTTGTAGTGGTGTTTGCTGAAACTATGCTTTTTCTCTTCCTTTGTATAGAGAGGGGCACTACGCAAATGCAGGTGTTCTAGGTTAGTTTTAGTGCTTGTGATAGGAAGATGTGCATATCTATCAGGTTCTGTCACACGTTCTTAAATCAGGAGAAGCTTTAGAATCTCTTTAAGAACTGATAGCTAATTTTTTTTTTCACAGTGATTGGTTACATACCCCATTTCTTTATAATTTCCTAATGAACTGAGTATGATTTCTGTGGGATGCAAGTCCTGCCTATTCTGTAACAAACAAACCTCTTCAAGGAGAGGCAAGTACATATTTCTTTCACCAAAGAAGAGTTTACCTAGGAAGCATCTAAGATATTTTGCAGGATCTTTCTATTCTGCTTGAAGGCATGGAGTAGGTAGTACAGACAAGGTACTCCTTGTACTGAGATCTTATCATGCAGCAACATCAACTGGTTGAATTTCATTAGCCTGTAACATTTTTGGAGCTGTGACAAATGCTGCATTTAAGGAGCATCATGAAGATGGCGGCAAAAAGATTTAAGGACTGTGAATGAACACTGTGCTATCTTCAAGAGCAACACCATTTTCTTATTGTTTTGTACTAAATGTAAAGGAAGAATCAAGAAGATTAGTGTCTCAGTGGGACTGCAGAGTTTTGGAGGAACTTTCGAGGCCTTTTGAACATGAAAAGCTGAGAGAAAAAGTTGTGTGTGACATGGCAGACTCGGCACTTGAGGTTAATTCTCCATCAGTATGGTGAGAGCAGAGTTGTCATGCTGCCCTTTTCAAGGAGAGGTATCTTCTCATGATCATCAAAACACATCTTTTTTCCATTTAAATAATAATGTCTTTGTCTTGGTCAACATATGCCTCTTAATATTTGCAATATATAGTAATGTTCCAGAAGAGAACTTTTTTCTTATATTGTGATTCTGTTGCCCTTTTGAACGTACCAGAGCTTGCAGTTGCAAATTAGTTGAAAAGCCAATCTCATCCACATTGCTGTTGCTTTTATACTGATAGGATCCAAAAGGTGTCCTGTTTCTCTTTATGGAGAAGTGTAATTGACTGCCAATAATAAAATATAAATTTTGGTTGAAGTGTTAAGCATTCCATGAACTCTCTGTGTTCAGTGACCTCTTTTTGAGAGTTTCCAAGGTGAAAGAATGAGGAATAATTAATTATATTGAAGCCATCAAGTTCTCTTTGTGTATAAGCATGCATCAGACTGTATTTTTTAAAAATCGGCCAGAATGTGGAAGACTAACTGGCATTTGTTACAGAAATGCTTCTTGGATTCCCTGTTGAAGTGCTTACATAGTAGTTGCAGCACATCTTTATTTCTAATCTTGAAGTGGTTTGAACAACCCTTTTTCCTCTGAGATTCTTAAGGAATCTCGGCGTTCCAACTTTGGTTTCTGCATAGTATATCAGAGGTGAAGTTGGATACTATTGCAGTCATTGCACCTGGCAGCTTGCATATTTGATTGTGCAATGAAGACAGGACTTGAGTTTCCAAAAGATTTGCGTTTGCACTCTGCTGATATGGAAGTTTCTCTATCTAAGCAACTGTTAACTAAGAATTGACTTGGTGGAAGTTCCAAACTTAACTGCATTATGGTTCCCAGTGTTGTTTTGCATTGGTGTAAAGCTATGGATTATTTCTCCCTGTTTATCCTAGGCTGATGAACTTTAAGGCATCTTCCACAGGTAGAAGCAACAGCTTGTTGCTGCTGAGGAACCTGATTATCTACAGGAAATGTATAGTAACTTCATGTTAGCTAGACAGCCACTGTGCCGATCAGAGTACTGCTTGGCTTTATGTTACTGGAAAGTTGCTAGAAATTCCTACTTAAAATATTTCTGAGGATGTCATAGCACTTACTCAGTTTTTGTTAAAACAACAGACAAACTTCATATTGTGAGAGAGCTGCAAGAGGACTATAAACACTTGCTCTTGATGGCATCCTGTACATGCATGAATAGTCGTGAGAGTCTATGTATTACTAAGTAAGTGCTACCATTCAGAAAAGTCTTGTGTTATATTTGTGCAAAACAAGTGGCTACGCTGGGCTCTGGCTTGAAAAAGTTTAATTGTGCTAGAGTGAGTAATTGTTTTGATTTCTTTACAAAATTCTGTAGTCAGTCTGCACAGTGGTCAGAAGAGTACCTGAACCAAGTAGTGAACTACTTCAGCATGAGACATGGGACAAAATAATCATTATTAGTAGCTTTACGGTATCTGAATAATTTTTTGGTTTGTTTTTTTTTTTTCCTTTCTTTGTTAAGCTTGCTACAAAAAAATAGAAATCATTCAAAGGTTGGATGAGCACTGAGCAACCTGATCAAGTGGAAAGTGTCCCCTGCCAACACCAGGGGGTTGGAACTAGGGGATCTTTAATATCCCTTCTAATGCAAACCGTTCAATGGTTTATGGAAAATAAGCTTTTCTGGTCAAAAGTTATTCTGAGATAATTAAAGCATCTCTGATTCTGCAGTTCTTTAAAATACTATGTATGTGTATTAAGCAAGCACTTTTTGGAAAAATGTATGTGCACATTGCTGTCATATGTAATGCTTGTCATTTAGTAAAACAGATACAAGCATATGCAGTTTCTATATTAGACTGAAAGCAGGCTATGAACTAAAATAATTTTGTAAAAGGTTTCTGTAAAGTAGTTTCTAGTGCTTTATCTCTCACTGATTCAGCATTGGTATCTATCTTCTTTCACTGTGTGATCTTACCTGAATTTAAATAAACTTTGATGAGATACAGGCATTCATTAAGACTATTTGCAAGGCATAGGACAGCGTTCCTGTTTATGTTTAATTAACTTCTAGGTCTGTCAGCCGCTCTACCTGTGATTTGGCTGGAGAATGTAGAACGTTTCTCCAGCAATATTTAGGCTATTTATAAAGTAGGAGGACTTCCAGCTCAATTGCTCCAGACGTATTCTTTAGTAATGGACCATTCAAACATAGATTCTGTTATCTTTAAGCAGGTTAAAAAAGAGAGGCTCTTAAGCTTGAGTTACAAGTTTAAACCTAGTTACCTAGTCTAATGATACCTATAATTTTAGCATTGGGGATTGACAACTCTGTTAAGTGCTTAAGGCTTCTGGTCTCAAAATATGACTGGAACAGGTGTCTTGCCCACTGTCACTGGTAGGGCTCTTTCTGCATTAATGCAGAAGAAGATGGTAAAGATAATATATGAACTTTATGTTGCAACTGAAAAGTCATGCACTGATAGCCATATCTTAGTAGTGTTTGTGCTTAGGAGTAAAGGTAAAAAATGCTACGAAGTGTAAATGCGGTAAGAAAACCACAAAACAGCTTAATATTTGTTGTTTGTTTGTTGTTTAACTGTAACATTTTGAGCTTCCTGGGTGGGGGAAAAACCCCAAGAGATAATATGGAAATCTGTTTGCTTAAATTTAGGGTGTAGCTGAGAATCCCATGGTGAAATCTGTTCTTGATAAAACCAAACATTCAGTAGAGACCATGATCACTACGCTGGATCCTGGCATGGTTCCATATATCAGTAAGTATTTGTGACAAACCATTACGTACTACATGTAAAACGTGAGAGGTTAGTATAATAGCGCATGCCTTTCACATTTAAAGTTTGTATATGTAGCATGTTGATTCAAAGTCACAGTACTGTATTGATTTCTTAAGTGTATTGTCCAGTGAGACTCTCACTCAGGAGGCTGAATTTTTAAAATGTGTCTTGAGCTTCATTTGACTTTGTATTCTGCTATAGTTAAGATAGTAGCATAGTAATACCTTTAATTCAGATTGTGAAAGATATGGAAGATATAAGAAAACAATGAAGAGACCTTGTCTATAATCCCTAAGTTGCATAATTTTCTCCCACTATTTAATCCTTATGGAGTTGAGTTTAAAATATACTTTACGTCTTCTGTTGGATCATATACTTAAATACCGCTGTGGTAGCTACAATGTTAGTTAAAACAAGGCAAAAGGTAGACATACTCAGAGAGGCGTAGGGCAGAGGTATCTACGTAGCTTTTGAGACTTTCTTCTGACTTTCAGCTGTTCCACTTTTCTAGCCTAATAGTACTTATACTATTTTTAGGAAATTTGGCAAACTTGAAGAATTTCCTGAATCAGTTAGTAGGAATGTTAAAATTCTGAAATGGTCTAACAAAGTCTGAAGTATTACTGAGCACTGAACCTGGAAAGAGAAGCATAGTGTTGTGGTGTTCACCATTTTTTGTTTTACTAGATTACTTTGCATGTTTACGCATAACTGACCTGAGATTTCTGCTTCATTAAAATGCAGAAGCAAAAGATGTAATTTTTTCAGGGTGTTGGATGGGTTTGGTTTGGTTTTTTATTTTGTTTTTGTTTGTTTGTTTGTTTTGATTGGGTTTTTTTTTTTTTTTTTGGTGGCTTGTTTTTTTTGTTTATTCCAGCAGTCTGGTAAGCAATTCTCCACATTTCCTCCTTAGTTGTGCCAGAACTGCCCTTTGTTTGCATGTAGAAGAAGCTTGTCAGGAAACTGATAAGGCTGAGAAGAAACTATTAAAATGTTTTGCATTTTGTTATTCTGAGCTGTTTTTCAACTGGGCCCAGTCTGTGATCCAGCTAACCACATTGCTGCACTATTGTACTAATCCAGTGGAGTAAAAAGGGAAGATGACCTAACTATTGAGTAGTACCTAATTGTCTTTCATTTAAAGGAAAATATCCCAGCAGCTGAATAGTGAGAAGGGAGTGGAATATGAAATCACTGAGAAGGGCAGCCAGCAACTGAGAAGGTATTTGAAGAGTAGTGGGATGCAGTGCAAAGCTACAGTAAATGTTGAGTATGCACAATTCAACATACTGTGTTTAAAGTTTTTATTGCAGTCGCAACTGTCCCTTTTTAAAATAGGATCTGTCAGTATACAATGGTAGTTTGGATAGTTAGGCTCTGTATTTATTGGGCAGAACAACATTACCTATGAGAGGAAGTAATTCTAATTAAATGCTTTGCTTGTAAGATTCAATTAGAGTAAATAAATTCAGTGTTTATCTCAGACTTCTCTGAAGTAGCATTGGAAGGGAAAACATCAGTATACATCTTGGCCATTAATATATTGCAATTTTTTTGAAGTTGCAGGAAGAGAAGATAGGGTAGAGAATTGTAAACTCGTATTTACCTCCTTCTAGAAATATTTCCTGGTATCAACAAAAGACATGTCCTTAACAAATGGCCCCACTCCTCTCTGCTCACTCTCCACTGCTACAATTCTAAACAAATTTCAGATTTGTCATTGCAGAGCCTGAAATGGCCAAAGTTTCTGGATGAGGAGGTTAATTTTTTTTTTATGTGACCAAACAGTATTTCTGTAATCTCTTTCTTGAAAAGAGAGGTACTTTTTTCATTGGCACTTTATAAAGACATGATCTGAAGCAAGCACCTGAAATAGAAAATTGTCTGCACATGAAATGGTCAACTTGTAAACATAAACATTAATGCTTTTATAAATACAATGGAGAATCTTAAATTGCATGTGGAACTATCATTTCAGTTTATAATACACAACATACAATGAAATTTTATGTTCAAGTGTCAGAGCTTAACTTAATATGACAGTTCTGTCTCTGAATTTACCAGAATATTTCCTTGTTACTATAGTGTGTCACAGATGTCACAAAGTGTTTCTTTTGTTGCATGTAGTATCTTTGCTTCCTTTTCGTAGTATCTGTGATGAACAAAGATATGCTTTTGATACATGATTGATCCTCAATACAAAAGAGCATAATTTCTCTTCTGCTGTAGCAATACGCAACAATGGGCACAGTTACCATATAGTAATTTACTAGGTGTGTTATGGGTTAGTTTTTAGCTGCACTAAAAACTCTTTAATGTTTTTTATATCCCTGGGCACTCAAACAAGGTTTACTTCAGCAAAAGCCTGCAGCCAGTTTTAAGCACTTGTTTACTTATTGGTAACTTGAATTCTGTCAAGTAGGAATTGATGGATTATGATACTCAATAATTTTTCAGTTCTAATGTTACCCTCTGTTTAAAACAGTTGCTCAGAGTTCAGTGATGTGTACACCCAATGCCATTCAGTAAAGCAATTGATAAACAAATAAAAATTTAAAACATAGCCTAAAAATAAAATGTTTACCACCTGTTCTGGCATATCTCTGGCAGTTCTTCATAGAAAGATGTTTTCTGTAACTGAGGCCTGCTAAGTAACAAGCACTAAGGAACAAATTACACTTTTCCTTAACATTTAAGCTTCAAGCTTATTATCAGTGGAGGAAATTTTCCTACATCAGGATAAATACTACAGTATTTGTCAGCCTGTGTATTAAATGGAGTGTTGATATTTAGAAGTAAAACCCCTGGGTTCTGTTCTTTTCTTTGCTAAGAGGCAGCTTAACACATTTTTATACAGTTAATGGGCTTGGGAAGTGACAGATTAAAAGGCAGTTTCTTCACTAGTCTGCTACTACTGGATATAAGAAGTGCCCTGCTGGATCACAGAATCCCAAAGTTTGGAAGGGACCTCTGGAGCTCGTCTTGTCCAACCCCCTTCCTTCAGCAGGGCCACCTAGAACCAGTTGGCCAGGACTGCATCAAGGCAGCCTTTGAATATCTCCAAGGATGGGGACTCCACTGTGTCTCTGGGCAACCTGTGCCCTATGCCTAGTCACCCTCACAGTAAAAAAGTTTTTCTGGTTGTTGGTATGGAACTCCTTCTATTTCAGTTTCTGCCCATTGCCTCTGTTCAGTGGGTACCACTGAAAGAATCTAGCTGCATCATCTTTGCAGCCTCCAGTCAGATATTTGTACGCATCAATAAGGTCTTCCTGAGCTTTTTCTTTTCCAGCCTCCACATTCTCACCTGTCTTCCCTCGTAGAAGAGATGCTCTGATCCATTGGGTCTTCTAGTTCAATATTCTGTCTTCGGCAGAAGCAACAGGAGATGCTTTATGGTAAATGACAGTAAATATGGTGACCTCTGTAGTCTTTTATCCTTGTACTCCTTGGTCATCCACAGCCATTGGGCTAAGGGTGTGGAGAGGCATGTCAATGCATAGTACTTTTGTTGCCTGATTATGGACATACTGTCCATTGAGTTTTCCTTTAAACTTGTTGATGCAATTTACTTATGCAGCTTTCTCTGATGTCATATCTCATAATTGAAAAAAGTATAAGCTGTTATTAGGCTTGTCACAGCAGGTGCAAGTTTTATGAGGTGTTTTTGCATAAAGTAAGTTTGACAATAAAAGTCATTCAGCTGTGAAGAAGACATGTGAGGTATAATTGAGCTCATCAATCATTCATAGCAATTTTAGAATTTTTTAAATTCATTAACTGTTTGGCTTTATTCTAAAAAAGCTTAGTGAAAGCATATCTGTCTTTATGGAGATACTACCTTATGGAAATAGTTCAGAAATACTTCAAACTTTCTGGTTCTGTAGATATTAAATATCTCAAAACAGGATAAAGCTGTAGGGTGGCAGACAGACAATAAAATGTGCTGAAATTCACAATCCAGGGACAACTAGAAGGTAATGCAAGCCTTTCTTCTAAAGCTTATGTAATTTAGCAGCTGTTCACTGGATTTTATGAACTGCATCTGTGTTCTTTGTCACTTTTACAAGGAAGATTTTGTGTCACACCATCATTGCTTGCCGTTTTCCAGAACACCAAAACATTCTTAGAAATGGATGTCTGAGTTATTCTCCTAAATCCATTAATTGTCATTTTAGCTGAGCGGTATGCTTACTTTTCAAGTGCTAAATACCCCATCAGTTCCTGTTGTCTGTCTTTCATCCATGAATCACTTAGCTGTTCATCTGACTTTTACTTCTAGCTTTTATTACTTCTGCTTCATGGAAGAACTCTTCTACAGTGCACGAGAAAGAGGAGAGTAACTGAATCATGCTCTTAAAACGTAGACTGTATTTTAACTGGCTTATAATGGGAATGAGAGAAAAATACATGTGTATATATACACACACACACACGTTTTTTACAGAAACTGGAGGAGAACTGGACATAGTGGTTACTTCCAATAAAGAGGTAAAAGTTGCAGCAATTCGAGATGCCTTTCAAGAAGTTTTTGGAATGGCTGTTGTTACTGGAGAGGCTGCACAGTCTAACATCGCACCCCAGCCTGTGGGCTATGCTGCAGGTTTAAAAGTAAGTTGATATAGAACAGTAACAAAGTGTAATACCTGGAATCCAAAGAGAGACTGTGATAACATTTACCAGGGAGAATCTGATTTTCCATGAATGGAATGTCAATTTGTGGAATAAGTAATCTTATTTTTTTTTACTTTTTTTTTTAACAACCTGGATCATTAGATCACTTTACAGCTACTAGTTGGAATAGTTTTGGGGTTGTTTTGCAAACACATTCACAGCAAATGCAGAATATCAGTGTGATTTTTCTTACACTGTCATTGATTGCCGTCACATTGTGCATATGTTGTGATCTTACTGTAATTGCAAAGGATTTCAGAAGTTTTTACTAGCACACCATGTTGTCAGTGTTAGAAATGAGAAAAGGCTGTTTGAGACTGAGGTGTCTCTCCGCTAATTCTGTAGATCAAAGATAGTGTGATCAGCAGTTGTCAGGGGTCTTCTTGAACAAATCTATGTTATGTTTAAAGAGTAAGAATTCATTGTGCACCTTCGCAAACAGCTGTGCTGGCCTAGAGTAAGGGTTAGTTGTTTCACCAGATTTAAAAAATGTATTATTTTGTCAGGTGTATCTAGCTGCAATCACCGCATTGGCCAATAACTAAACCCCTCATTAAAAAGGAGGTATTTTCTTCTAAGTGCTATGGCAGTGTTCACAGCTGAGTAAAGCCTATCCTCATAGCAAAATATTAACTGATACAATCTCATATTGAGGTAAAGGAGGGTAATATATGTGTTCCTTTACCTGTTTAGTTACTGCAGTATACTGGTAGTATTTCTGTTACAGCTTCAGAGTGATAACAGGCTTGGAGCAAATGATTCCCGTTTTAGTTGGATAGGCATCACAACAAAGACATTTTCTCCCTTAGTCTTATAAAGGATCTAAATCTGACAAATCTTAAGCTGCAAAAATGTCCATGTAAGTAACAGAAATGTACACTGATGCTTTAACTAGTAAATAAACTTGGCACGTTTACAGGTTAGGAATTCTATGTATGCTAATCTACATGTTTTTCAGGGAAAAATAACAAACTAAGAATATTTAATTAGTTTTATCATAGTTTCTGTTACTTCTTCGTTTTCTGTTATGACTTTTAATTTTTTTTCTGATGCTGAAAGAAGAGTAATTTTAAAAAAACACTCATATTTTCTGGTTAACTTGAAGTATGTTCTAGAGTTCTTCTTGCTTTCATCTGTAAGCATTGTGCTATGTTGTGATGCTAAGAGAATGTTTTCTAACTTATGTTACCATTTAGGGAGCCCAAGAAAGGATAGACAGCTTGCGTCGGACTGGAGTAATACATGAAAAGCAGCCTGCTGTATCAGTAGAAAACTTCATTGAGGAGTTGCTTCCCGACAAGTGAGAACTTTAAATATGTTCATGGAAGGGGAGGCGGGGAATAAAAAAAAAAAAAGAAAAAAAAAGAGTATTCTTGGTTGACTTCAAGGGGCCTATAAAGAGTTGATGGTTGGTTATCACTCTAAGCAGAATAAAGGAGAGCCTGTCTTCAGTATTGTTTTGGCAGACTTGGTTTTGGTGATGGCCCAGATTTTTATCCAGATATCTCAAGTCTTTAATATACAAATGCCTTGTCAGGTTTTCCAAGATTCACAGTTTTAGAACAAGAGGAAGTTATAGTGAACTGTCAAATGTTTAGGAGCTATGAAAGCTGGCTTTTGGCTAGTAGTTTGCTCACTCCTGTGTGAATGTTCTCTCTTCTTTTTCCCTGAAATTATATTCAGTTCGGAAAGTATTTTGGGAGTTGTTCTTGCATTTCTAGTAATATAATTTGGTCAGGTAATATATTATCTGTTTCCATTTCACCAAGAATATACTTAGTGCTTTTAATTTGCACTACACAGACATAACAATGGTATTTTCATATACTTACAACTTGATTTCCTAGCATATTTTTGACAGACAATTCTTGGACTAGGTTTACAATTAATTTCTAAAATATTAAGGGCAATGTTGTGTTTTTCTTCATGCAAACTTAAATAGGTTTTCTAATGTTTGCATTTTTTTTCATGTGGTGAGCTTTGATTTATTTTTTTGACACATACTCTGTTCTTGCTCAGTTTTTAAATGTAGATTTAGTATCTTTAGTGGAAGATGGTGGTGATTTTTTTATAGTAAATAGAATTAGGAAGCTTTTAAATTTTTGTTGAGTGTTTATTTCCACCTAGTCTGATTTAGATATTGTATCATACTTTCACCAAGGAGTAACTATGGCAATGTCAGCTCTGTTCCACAGTAATTGCTGTTCTCATCCTTTGAATGTACTTATTCCTAAATCTGAAAATGTTGCTTGAAGTACTTGATGTGAAAGAGCTCACCAAGGACTGCAGTGTTATTGAAAGGAATGCTAGCTCTTCTGTCCACAAATCACAGGCCCCAGGAACATCTCTTCAATATTAGTTACAGTAGAAATAAATAATAACTTAATGCATGCTTTGACTTTTATTCAGTAGGCAACATTGTAAGCTTCCTTGCATGGCGTTACAAAGTGATGTAAACTACTTTTGGCCCTATTTTTTTCTGCAATGAAATGATAAGTCATGGTGCCCATAATTGGTTCATTATTATAGTGAAGTAAGCATCTTGGTGTTAGAATTGTAATATGGGGGATTCAGTCAGTACTTTGCTAATATTTTTACTGTGCTTATACATGTCCAAAGGAGAGGAGTTTTCAAATAACTATCACCAATACTAAGAGCTCTGCACCTAACGCTGAATAGATCAGTCAGTCTTCGCAGCTAAACTTCTTGGTTTTCCAGGCAGCTCTAGATGTTACTTTCCTTTCCAGTTGCATGTCTATTTTCAGAAAAGGTTCCAAACTCTTCTACATATATTTCAATTTCACCCTGTAGACTCTAACTTCTTTATTAATTGGAGCAAGTTATCTCTAACCATGAATCTTTCTCAACAGTCATTCGTAGCTGCAAGTGAAGTAGTACTCTGTCACAGAGCATTCCAGTATTCTGTTCCTCGCTACAAAGATGATGCAAGTGAAGTACTCCTTTCTTGCTCTATTAAACTCTTAACATGAAGCTTATGTGGCCCAGTCAGGTGTTTTTTAAAATTGGAGTATTGCATTTCTTTTTATAACTTGCTTCCCACACTTTAAAGAATGAAATACAGTTTACATATAGACATGTATATAACATATATGAAAAAAACAACTACAATACTTTCCTTTTAAAATCTTATATGATTCTTAGCCTTGATATTATGTTTGTGCATTCCCTGGAGCATGTTTTTCCTGTGGCAACTCAACTGTTAAACTGTAATAGGAATTGAATACAGTGAGGTAGTGATGATACATTGTCCTTGGTTTTGTTGGGGTCATGTCAGGGTTGTTAGGTTGTTGATACAGAGAAATGATTTATTGTTTTTGCAAGCTGGATAGGGAATGATCTAGGGTACTGCTTCAGTAGCCTTTACTGTGTCTGCTACAGCAGGCATCATCTTTCCTGAAAGGTGCAGAAGCGTTTCTCTAAATAAATCATGTAAATGATTGTTAAAGGACTAAGCATAACAAAAAAAATCTTCTGAATATAGATAATGACTGATAAATAGATTATTTTTTTAGTGATTGGAGAAGGTTATCTTAATGAGAAACATTCATTCAAAGATGGAACAAAAATTCCGGCATAATAAATATGGCAAAAAGAACATACATGCACGCATGCCCACTCCACTGGCTTTCTTTTTTCATCTGTAAGTTTTATGTTTTTTATAATTTTTAATGTGTAATAAATATTTTATGTACTTACGTGTGTATTTTTATGTATTTACATGCAATTTTATATATATGTAAATCGATATATGCAAACTTTACTTGAGAAATAATTTAATATTTTATTAAACTCATTGTTACTGTATTTTTAGCAGAGATTGTAGAATGGTCATAATTCAACTGCTAACATGTTGTTGTTCGATAGAGTGATGTTCAGTACTCAACAGGAAAGTAACTTGTACATCTTTGCAGATGGTTTGACATTGGATGTCTGATTATTGAGGATCCAGTTCATGGAATTCATCTGGAAGCTTTTACCCAAGCAACACCAGTGCCTTTGCAGTACGTTCAGCAGGTGAGTTTTCAATTTTACTGTCAGTGTTGGATTAGCAGGTAAGACACACAACTTCAGTTTTAATTTCATTTATGGTGTCAGTTCTTACTGGGAGTTACTCTATTTGAATGTTTTAATTTACAAAATGAGGATAAAAACTATTTTTGAATCATGTGTATGTATTACCTAAAAATCTTCAAGCATCTGGGGCAAAGCAATGCTTAATCAAGAGTCTCGTTCAGCAATATATGGCACTTGAAAGCACTAGTTTTACTTCTCTATTAACAAAAAAGAAATATTCCAAGAAGAAATTAACCACACAGTAATATTCCCTCAGAAAGGACATGTAACTTTAATCATTGTAGCATTGTTCCAGTCTGGTTCAATGACTCAAAATTAATTCTCGTGAATCTTTACACAGATAAAAATATGCATTCTTCCTCAGGTGCAGCAGGAGGTCTCTGCAGCTTAAGCAGTGCACTAAGCAACTGCACCAAGAAGCTGCAGTAAGCTCTCTTACCCCTCTGAAGTCTTTCCTTAATTTACTTCACATATGTATTGGAGTTTCAGCTAATGCCCACAAAACTGTGTAATAGTGAAGTGTCTGTGTGCATACATATACGTGTTAGGAGTTCAGTTGTGTATATTTAATTTAGGAACAAGTTTATAAATTCAGCTCTTACCACTCAATTTTTGATAAAGGTCATAAAGCCTTGGTATTTATGTTGTTAATTACCAGCAAACAGACAGCATGCTGTACTGATTAGTATTCCGAAAACTCATTTTTGTGATAACTAAATACAGGATACCCGTTCTTCAGATCTGTGCTTGTATTTAATTCCACTGTGAACATATAGACTTGCCTAAAAGGAAAAACTGATTTTCACTTCTGGCTGTGGTATTCTGGCAAGGATGTAAAATTTCTGAAACTGAAAGACTGTATGTTGGAAATACCATGGCTGACCCCATTGAAAATAGTGCAGTACTGTGCAGTTCTTAAATATCACCAAAAGAAATTTTTCATGCGATTGTTTACATTTCTTTGTGCACATACTGGGAATTACTCCGAACTCTGGCCTGGCAGCAGATATAATTATATATATATATTAGCTAACTTGGGTCTGAAATTTCTTCTGAAATAAATGTGTCCATGAAGAATTTAAAGCCAAAACTGTCAGGGGTTTGATCCCCAGGAAGTATTTTGAGAAAACAATTAGTAACTGTAATTAGTAATTGTAGGGGTTTAGTGTGGGGTTTTTTTTGTTTGTTTGTTTGTTTTTGTAGTACCAATCCCAACAGAGTGAACGTTTGTTGTATTTAGTTCTTATTTTTCAGCGTTCTTACAACTTTGCAAAGCTGATGAGTGACAAGAGGAGAAGAACTCCTCTGTCTCTCTGTAGTTTTCCAGAATGCTTTTCAAAAATAGTGGAGAAAAGTGTGAAGCTAAAAAGTGTGAAGGGAAAAAATATATCTGAGCACATACAACTTCATTGACTAGATGATCTTTAAAGGTCTCTTCCAACCCAAACCATTCTGGGATGCTATGAAAATGGGCACAGCAATGTGAAGTTACTACTTTAGTAGTTTCCATATTCTCTAAGGAACATTGATTTGAACTAAATGATTTTTTAAAACTTAAAGAACAATAGATAGCCTCGATTTTTGTTTCACGAAATATCCTCTTGTCGTTTTTAAACTGTAGTTGATAGCTTAACTTTTTGTGTAAGTTGTTCTCTGGGGTAAGCTTACTTTATAGCTGTGGAATGTAGGATTTACTTTGCGATAGCAGAAGGTGTTCTTGTTTTAACTTTTATGCTACCCATTTAGTGTCTTATAGTGTAGTTTTCAGTGGAACTGTAAGCCTTTAAACTTGAGTTAGATTAAATTCTCCTCTCCCGTTTAAAGAAAATTGTTCTTGTATATACATTAACAACAAAATGTAGCTTTTTTTCAAACCTTCAGAGTTAAATTTTTTCTAGTCTTGCTATTGTATATTTCAATTAACTTGTGCATAATGTGTGGTGGTGAATCATTGGGCTATTCATTGTTTGTATGCCCTATTTGTTACCTTTTTCCCCGTTGTGTCTGTTCTAGAACCAAAATGGGTTTCTCTCAGGGGTAAACAAGAAACACACATTTGTATAAATCCAGTGCAATATCTTTCAAGAAAACTAGATTACAACAGGAAAAAAACAGCAATTGTATAGTTATTTCAGATTCAGAAATGAGAAAAAAATTGTGTTGGACAGGCAATATTATTTGGTTTTCCCATTACGAAGGTTTAATAGGGGCAACATTAAAAGCAGTTGTGTTCCTCCAAATTCTTCCTAGTTGTGCATTTTATTGTTCTGTTTGTTGGAATTAGTGATAAAACTATCTGTGTGGAATAGATACTCCTTTGTTAATGCCTTTACCAGTGGCATAGAATTTTCTGAGGGCATAATGGCTGTTGATATGTCTAAATCTTTGAGAAAGTGAAAAGATGGATTTGATGGCTTGTTTTCAGAACCTTTTCTGTTAAGAGAACAGGTGTCATCTAGGCTTTGCGAGCCAGAGATTGTAATACTGCAGGATTGGGGTTTTTTGTTATTGAAGTTTACTGATTATTAGCAGTAAATATAGCAAATAATTAATTTTTAAAGTTATATGTAATTGCAGATCATAATGTAGATATCATAATCAGATATCTTATTTACTTCTTACTGCCAGTATATTCTGACTAATAAGGAAAATTTCCCCTTCCCTTGCTTAAGAAATCTGACTTCTCTGTACCTCTTTATAATAATGAGTTAATATTGCAGCAGACTGTATATTCTAACAAATATATGCTCGTATTTTTGCAAGACAGTAGTTTTAGGTAGGCTGGAACACACTAATGAACTTTGATCTGCTCTACATGCACTGGACACAGACTACCTCAAATATTTGTCAAAATAAAATCTGTATGAAGAACTGGGCCTATTGTGCAGTGCTGTGAAGAACTGAGTAATACTAAGAACAGTCTTACTTAGGCTTAAAGTCTTTTGTTCATTGTATGTGACAGTGGCCAGTGGTCATTGCCCAGAATGAACATCAGACAGATAATTGCAGTGATACTTCCCCCACTGTTTCCCTTTTGCTTCCAACTTCGGGGAATTACAGGGTAATCCCTCTCTGATCTCATGTGAATAGCTAAGTCTTCCATTTCTGCCAGACTCAGGTATGTTCTTGTATTGACTACTTGCCAGCTTCAGGGGTATATTTTAACCACTTTTAAAGTCTTTGGAGGGTAAGAATCATTGCAGAAATATGTATCGTTATTGATTCCATCTGTTGGCTACTTCAAAAGAGAAAACTTCTTCCTGGTAATGGCAGAATGTGTTTACTCTTTTAAGCATCATGTTTTAGGTTTGTACTGTTCATGTGTTATTTGCATCATGATACATAGAAATCAAAAAAGTTTAGTTGGCTAGGCAAGTTATAGGGCAGTCTAAAATTTGGATTCTGATACCCTTTAATTTGCCATGTAGTCCTATTGATATAAGAATGATTATTTAGGAAATATGGTAATGGTGAAGATGGAAACAAAACTACTAATTTCAAACTCAATAATCACTTCTCAAAATGTTACACAGGCTAAGAGTCTCACTCCTCAAGACTACAGTCTGAGATGGTCAGGCCTGCTGGTAACTGTGGGCGAAGTGCTTGAGAAGAGCATACTGAACGTCAACAGGACTGATTGGCACGTAGTGTTCACTGGCATGTCCCGTCGGCAGATGATCTACAGTGCAGCTAAGGCTCTAGCAGGAATGTACAAACACCACTTACCACCCAGGACCGTGTGAAGGAAGGCTGATCCATGACACTAAGGAATACTGGTTTTGATTCTGGAATTGAAATGAAAGCTGCATATTCTAATTCTCAGTGGATACGTCACAGATTCGTAATCTAACTGTAAACTGTATTTTACTTTTTAAGAAGTGAAGGTAATTTCCAATAGTGGAAATAACCAATTGCAATTTTAACTACTATATGATTTCAGTATCATTCACAAAACAGGAAATAAGAAGAAATGTATATTTATAACTGGGATAAACAGCATTACAGTTTGTAAAGTGCAATGTGCAATTGTTACTTGACACCTTACTTAACGTTTGCTGAGATATTTTAGTTACTATACTTTTTAAAAGATGGGGATCATTGCTCAGCTATTTCTATTATATTAGTACTAAAAACATGTTGACAAGAAAACATGTATGTTATATATGCATTTCAGTCCACAGAGACTACCTTCTCTGCATTAGATATTTTCTTGGGGCCTGTGCGTAAATGATACCTAATCTCATACAGGTTTGGTGTCTGTATATAACATCTCAGGAGTGAGTGCTGAGTAGTTTTACAACATAAAACAGTGAGCTGCTGAAGAAGAGCACAAATTTATGCCCCGTTAGATGAAGTTGTTGCTAAATAATTTTGTAATCTCATTATCTGTGCTGTGTCTTTTTTTTCTTTTTAAGTAATAGTCATGAAATTCCTGTCCAATTAAAATGCTAGACAAATTTCGTGTAGCTTCAGTGGTTTTTAGAGTAGGTACTGCATACACGTGAAATTGTCGCAGCAGTTTCAACAACATAATTTACTCCAGTGCTTCCAAACTTCATAGCTCATAGGGAATTACGTGATTTCTTCTGTCCAGTTATGGTTGTCAGCAATTTGATAAGGAAATTTGTGAGATGTGTATCACTTGCTTTGCTGTTCTGGGTTTCCTAAACATTTTTAAGTCTTAAAGCATTCTTGATGTCATGAGCTCACTGTTTCTCATATAAGTCTTCAGTATTGTCTGTTTGGGTTTTTTTCATGGCTATAAATGTCCTCTATCCATGCTCACACAGTCTTCAATCTTTATTTAGAAATATGGAAGTAATTGTGAAGAAAATATTTTGGTAATAATAGGGTTGTTTTTTTCAGGAAATGTGGAATAAACAAATACTTTTTGTTTGCCTTAAAGAAGTTTTTTAGCTTATATTGCTCTGCCTTTACCTTTCTTAGATGCTTTCAAAGCACATTTTTATATACAATATGCTGTTAAGCCATCTCATATTTGTACCCAGCGAAAGCCTGTCTATTTCTGAATAATATAGTTTGCCGTAATTGGCTTACTTTGTAAATCAGTTGAATAAATGTTTTTCCTAGAGGATTGTATCTATTCTGAAGGTTTATTTTTTTACATAACTGATGAACATCTGATTATTGAAATTATATTTACACAGTCATGTTATAAATTTGGCACATACTTAAATGCCTGTCTTGCCTGAAAAAATCCAAAACAAACGGAACCTGAGTCTTGCAGTCTGAGGTCTCTGGCTGGAAACTCTTCTTTCTATTATCAACTAAAAGGGTGGTACAGGAACTTCTGCTTGTCATTGTCAGTGTATTACATAGCCTCTGCTTACAGCAACCTCCATGATGCAAAGGAAGAGGACATGAAATCATCGGTAGGTTTATGTACCCTGGAATGAATTAAAATTGAAACTGAAGAATAATATCCATTGTCTTTCTCCCTTTCCTGGCCTTGGCCTTCACTGTTTTTCAGAGGTGATAAGAGTGAAGGCAGAAGGCAGCTTCTCATCTTGCACCGCTTGGTTCATTGTGGTGGCATTGGCCCAACATTCCAGCAATCTTATGAGGCTGATGATGTGGCTGACTTTAAGGCTGCCCTGCCTTGCTTTAGAGAATTTTTAGGTCTCTGTTCTGTAGAAATTATATTCTTTATACCAAAATGAGAGCGACTGCCCGCTGCGCTCTCTGTACTTTCTTCTCACAGTTGGGTGCTGGGATATGATGTGGTCAAGTGAAATGGTCTTCCTCCATTCAAAATCTCTGGCTTAAATAAGGTCTTTTGTTGTAGTTTTGACGGCTCACCCAAGAGGTAGAATAGCTAAACTTACTAATTTTCAATTAGCTTCCTCCCTTTACTGTGCACTGCTTCTTTATGTATAAAAAAATCAACATCTTCATATAAAGACAAGTAACTCAGCTTCTTCTCTGAAAGGCTGAAAAAAGGGAAAATATCTGCAGTATGCCTTTGAAAGCTAATAAAATTTGAAATTATTTTGTTGGTGCAAGAATAATTGCCTTTTTTAGCCATCAACTTTAAAGCAGTATAGCTCAGCTTAGCATAAGATGTATTACTCAAAAAAGAACATTAGAATGTACGCATTATTAGCAGCAAGACACAAATCTATTTATTCTGATAGCATAGAATTCCTGAATTTTGCAACTGGTGAATTCGTCAAAGGTGTTTAGAGCTGCTGCTCGGTTGTGGAAAACCTCTTGCAGGAACTTGGCAAGATGCTTGAAAATATGGTAATCTGTGGGAGACAGGTTAGGAGAGTAAGTTGAGTGAGGCAGTTTTCATAACCGAGTTCATGCAGCTTCTGCAGAGCCATCTGTGAGATGTGGTTGGGTGTTGTCATAAATAAAAATCCATCCGTTTCAATGACCAGTGCTGGACATAAATATTGCAGTTCTTGTTGCATGTTGGCGATTTCCTGACAATACTTCTCTTCTGTGATGGTCTCTTTCACCAGGTTTCAGGAAGTTGTAAATGATCGTTCCATTGCTGACCACAAAACTGTGACTGTAACCTTCTTGTGATGCAGCTTTAGTTTGGGGGAGTGTTTGGTGCTTCACCGAAGTCCAGCCACTGCACAGAATGCTGTTGTTGTATAGAATACATTTTTCCTTACATGCCATGATGTGGTCAAGAAATGGATTGATCTTATGCAGAAGAGAGGCAGAGCAGACTTCACAATGACAATTTTTAAAATTTTAGTTCAGCTTGTTCAGCACTGATTTGACAAGCATTTTCCAGTTTGGAGCAAGTGCTGAACAACTGTTTAATGGTCAGCTTTGGTTCTTCTGCAACCTCTCAAGTTGTTTTGCATGGGATCGTTTCAGTAATGGCCCACAGTTGATTGCTGTCTGTTGCAGAAGACCATCCATGACCCTTCTCATCTTCAAGCCTCTCGTTTCCATTACAAAATTTTTGGAGCCAGTGTTAGGCTGTACGTTTGTTGATGGTCCCCTGGCAAAAGGCTCTGTGATATTGCTAGCAGCTTCAGCCGCTTTACATCCCATTTTGAACACCTAAAACAAAATTACTCAGATTTTCCTTTTTGTCCATCTTTAATTTGACAGCATAATGTAAAAAAGAATAAACAGTGAAAACAAGCCCATTAGCATAAATAAGTAGAGAGGTTTTGTTTTTTAAAATGTTATTCTACATGAATAGAGTTAAATAAAAGTTTAATCCAAAATAAGCATCACCATTTACAAAGCCAAAGCCAGCAACTGTTTTGCATCAACTTAATGCTTCCTGTCTGAGTTGCAATTGGCAAGGGTGAATTCAGGAGCAAATTAACATTCAGCTTTTTTCTATCTGCTAGATTGTGTTGTGGGTAATAGGAGAGGAAGCTGAACAGGTAGGACACTGAGATCCGGTGATAAATTTGAAGTCATCTTAGGAAAGCAGATATTGGAACACATTTGGACAGGTAAAGACAATTCTCTACTGCTAGCCATCACTGTAGATACAGCTGCAGAAGCCTTTTCTGCTGCTTTGTGAATGAATAGGTTTGTTCAGAGGTGAGCATCATAAACAAAAGATGAGGAAAGCTCCTACATTTGAAGATGGAAGGTATGAAGGAGTGCTGAAAACGGTCCTGGGGATATGTCCTCAAGGCAGAGAGACCAGCGATATTAATTGCCATGTCTGCATTTAGAAGTGCTGGTCCTAGTGGTTTTGTTTACTATATCTTTTTTAGCAAGCGGTACTGAAAACAATTTTTCCATGACAATGGGCTTATTCAGTACTCTTACGATTTTTTTGGAGGCACTTGCCTCAGTAGGGTTTTCCAGTGAGTGTTTTTCAAGTGGGAAGTTTCTGGAGAACTTCTACAAACGTAAACCTTTGAAAAGGGATGTTTATAAAAGTAGCCTTTTTTCATAATAGTATGATGTGATGTAAACTTTGCAGATGGAAAATAACACTTTATCACTGAACAGTATTCACTCTGAAAGACAGAACTCTGTGGGTCTATTTTACAAGTACGTTTAAAAAATTTTGGCCAATCTTCTTCATTTCCTACTGGTTGTAGGCAGTGGAATGAGTAGCAAATAAGAACATTCTGTATCCCATCAAAAGTTGTGAACAGTCTTGAAAAGCAGAATAAGATAGTTTCAAACTTGGTTAATTTTCTGATGTCATTTTAACTTCAATGATTAATTCTGTAATCTATCAAGAGCTCACATTTTGACATCCTGAATCTTGAAGCCAAGCCATTTGGCTTTGGCACTACGTCTATGTTCCATCATAATTATACAATTAAGGAAAAACTATTTGCATAAAAATAATGGTGTACAGTGCGACAGTTCCTAAAAGGAAAAAAAGTGCCAGTTGGTTTGATTTATCATTTCATTGTGCAGATTCCACCTAGCTGACTTTATAAAGCAGCCAGACTGTGACCTGGCAGTTAAAGTGCAAATACACAGTGCTGCAGGGCAACAGCAAATCCAAACCCACTTAGCTGCTGCTCCTGGGCTAACAGTGATTTTTTTCATATACTGGCATTGAAGTAGGTGCAGTATTTTGTGTTGAGAAAGTGATTTCCAACTGTTTGCATTCTACAAGTGTAAGTGACTGTAGTCGTAGATTACCCTGTAAATAGGGAATTACTTCATATACTAGAGGAGAGAGCAAATGAGTCAATTTTCCAATGGTATGTTGGCTTTCTGCAATACAAAATTATATAGAATTTGTGTTATGTCTGGGGTTTTGGGTATTAATCGCAAAGCCATGCTTCCTGTCTAAGTATGCGCTATACAGGAAAGAATGTGATATAGAAATTATACATCAAGACTTCCAAACTTATTTTCATCTATTTTTTTCAGATCAATGTGAACAATACATATTTGATAAAGATCAAACTTTAAATTAACTAATGTGATAACTTTCTTGTGAGCAATGCATTGAACCACTGAATCAAATTCTTGTCTCAATTTTCTCTGGTGGTCCGTCACTTGAAAAAACTAAATTTGAGTATCTGTATGTTTATGCCTTACATCTTGTGCAGCTGAGTCAATTCTCTGAAATTTATGGGACCATTTCCTAATGAAAGAAAACGCTTTTCTCATCTAACAGGTTTCTAGAGGGAACTTGTTTATTTTCAGCTCAGTAACAAAAAAGAATATAGCTGTTGCCCTGCTTGAAACTGAGTAATTATATCTTCTCTTGAGAAAACGAGCACATAAGAGATGTAGGCCTAATTAAACTCTGTTAGCTGGCTATATTTACCATCTTGGGACAAGCTGTGAAAAGAACGCTATTTAACCACAGTGTTGGGGCACAACAACCCTATGCAGTGCTACAGACTAGGAGAAGTCTGGTTAGAAAGCTGCCTGGAGGGGAAGGACCTGTGGGTGTTGGTTGACAGCCGACTGAACATGAGCCAGCAGTGTGCCCGGGTGGCCAAGAAGGCCAATGGCACCTTGGCTTGTATCAGAAACGGTGTGACCAGCAGGTCCAGGGAGGTTATTCTGCCCCTGTACTCAGCACTGGTGAGACCGCACCTTGAATACTGTGTTCAGTTCTGGGCCTCTCACCACAAGAAGGATGTTGAGGCTCTGGAGCGTGTAGTGACCAGTAGTGCGATTCTGAAATAGCTATGCCATCCTGCAAGAGGTAAAAAACAGTATCGTGCAGGACAACAGGTTTAGAAAGTCTTCTCAGACAGGCCAAATGGTTATCCTGCCATCAGTACGGTGCTTGAGATGTTGCTGTGGCATGAACGAGTATAGTTATGCATGTGTAAGGCAGATGCTGCAATTTTATTTCTCTTTTATAAAATATATTAAAACCAAATCAAGAAACTTGTGTCTGAAGAGGAAAGGACAGGAAAGGGTTTGTTTATATGTAGTGGGATCTTCTGTAATCAATAACTGCACTGTTACATGATTCTTTTTTCCTGTGAATCTCGGAATATTTATAAAAATGCACATGGTAATACATAGAAGGTTGTAAGCATTCAATATAAGCAGTTAGAAGCTCTCTGTGTCCTGTGTAGATGCAGTCGTTTGTATCTGCAGAGCTTATTTTCTTGGACATTGCAACTCGGTCATACCAAACACACAAAATTTGGTCTTAAATTCATAAATCTAATAAAATTATAGCTAGGGATAGGGGTCTTAGTTTAGTTTTTTGAAATGTTAGAAATCTCATGAATCTGTGAGGGCAGGTTTCTTACCATCACTGGCAGCCAAATTAGTAAGTGAGCAACTCTGAATTGTTGTAAACTTGGGAGTGAGCTCTCAATTTCTTCTTCCTTTCTGGATTCTTCATGGTAAGCAAGAAACAAAAGCTGATGCCTGGAGATGCCATGGCTGACATCAGGTGGATTTTGGAGCTTGTTTCTTACTTCCATTAGCTGTATAGGTATCCATTCATAGTGAAAACAGCACTTTTGCTTTATGAAGCTTCGGAAGACATAGCCAGTGATAAAGTACACAGCAGAAAGCTGAGGAGGGAAGGAGGGACATAAGCCTAATTTAAGATGGTATAGAGTGAAATGATAAGGAGTTGAAGCTGTATTGTGGGGAACAAGAGTGTGAAGTAAAGGAGGGTAGAAGCATGGGGATCAGAGCTCGTACAAAATTCAGCCACTTACCCTTAAGTGTAATTTTTTAAAGAATGGCATATTTCTGCTGAGTTTTAAGACATTCAAAGCACCTACTCTGAACGTTGCAGAGAAAGTTCTAGCAAATTCCTAGTAGACTGGTATGAATAAAGCAGAATAATACCATTGCAGTTTATCTTTTCACTTACTTAGGTTCATATAGTGATGGGAAAACAGTTCTTGGTAAATAAGGTAATTGTGTATTCTACACACATCTTTAGTGCAGTAGGCACTGTAGAAAAACAGCTCAGAGGCAGAAAACTGTCATCTGTAAGCAATTACAAACACCACATGTTTTTGCATATTCTACCTAGGTACCTACATAAAAGCAAGTGCTTGCAACAGTATCAGAACAAGAAGTTTTGTCTGTCCATGCATTTATTTATTGTCCTCCCATTGTTTTTTTTGCATACCCTCACACATTAAAGATTTTATTTCTTTATTTCCTACTTCATTCAGCAAAGACATAATATTAATGAGAGGTTACAACTGAAAGAATCCAAATGTTTGACATTCGTCTAGTGGTATGTGGGGCTGTTTGCTGAACAAGCTGAATCACTATACATGCAACAACAAACCCTTTCAGTCTGGCTGTGTCTTGATGGTGGCAAGTTCCCACGGATCAAATGCTTGCATTCGCTTCCTTCCTTCTTTGCATGCATTTAGCACTATTTATATGACAGCCTTATCACTTTACTTTCATATGAATTTTTTAGTTTGCACATGCTATGTACTAGGCTGAAAGCTTTGACATTTTAAATTTTGAACTTGTAATCCCTCACTGTGTATTTTCTCCTGTGTACTCCTCTAAGAAGGAGGTGACCTACTCTGAAAGCAGTCCTGTGATTACCCACTCCAGGGATTCCAATGCCAAGAAAGCAAGGAAAAACAGAAAAGGTGGCAGATCCATGTGTCCAGGGTTGCAGATGATGCAGCTGCATGTACATGGTGTGTGTCTGTTGAACATGAAAGTTGGCATAAATCTGCCATGTTCTGCTCCAGCCAAAGCCAAGGACAGGAGGTTTTGCAATGGCTTCTTTTGTGTGGATTTTGGTATTATTTCACTAGCACAGCTGATGAAAACTTCAAAATAAATAGAAAGCATATGATACATATGAATATTATGTAAACATAAGACTTTGTGACTGCGAACTTTCTCACACTATGGGGTTTTTTTTGTTTATTTTTAAACCAGGACCTTCTTGGTTTTATTTACAGCTTCAAACTGTTTTTATCAACAAGCATCTTTTAGCAAGCAGCAGAGCACAATAAAAATTTAATTGTTGTGCTTCTGATAGATTTGCTTAGCTGTGCTTTTAACTCTTAATTTCCTGATTTGTATTATTTCAACTATCCTAATCTGTCTTTCTGTTAATTTCTCCTCAACCTAATCTGGTTCACTGAAGCTCCCTCATTTTACCTGTATTGCTTCTTTTAGCTCCGTTCAGCAAGTTTTATTGGCTTTCTTCCGTATCACGGAAGTCCTACTGCTGTGGTAGGCCTGTCATATTCTCTCCCTGGATGCTGGTAAAGGTCCACTTAATTCCTCCAGCCTTTGATGTTTACTCTACCCTTACTCTTTGAAGAACAATACAATAACTCAGTCGAAGGTTTTTGCTCTTTCGGGCTCTACCTTTGCCTTCAGTATCCAACACCAGGGAGGAGGACTTATTTAACAGTCACAGATTGGTGCTTACAGCTTCAGATTGTGCTGATGTTATTTTCCTGTGTTTTTTTTTTTTTTTTTTCTTTTTTTTTTGTCATCTACCATCTCGAGAAGATCTTTATATACAGCAAGGAACACTGTCACTTGGTAAGAGTAATATCAGGACACACAGCTAAGGAGTTGTGATTCCATACAGACATGAGCAGTGCTGTTCATTCAGTAACCATCATAATAGAGTGTGCACAGGTGACAATGTGAGGTTGCAGTCTAAGACATGTTTTTGATTCTGAAACCTCATTTTTTTGGAAGTTTTTACTGTGCTCACTCAGTTTCTGGGTTTTTACCTAGAAGGATCTTTGACCTTACAACTTATGACAGCTTGGATGTGAGCACAAACTATTTCACTCCTTTGTTTCTACCTCTTCACATGGATGTCTCTGTAAGTCACCAGTCACTCTGGAACTCATGCAGACTGAAATCCTATCTTAGAAAAGTCAAAATGGCTAGTGACCACAAGAAGACCGTCATCTCCCCCAAATTTTGCCTGAAGGTTAAGCATTTTGTGTGTATGTGTCTATATATGAATGAAAGATAAAACCATTTTTTTCCTTTTTCTTGAGGAGGGAATCTGTAGCCTTGTCCTTGGGGAAAGCCGCTGAAGTGTAGTACCCAATAAACTCCAGAGTATGATGCTTTCACACCAATTTAGGCAATTAGAGCAAAAGAGACTCCATCTATAAACTAGTATAAATTGGAGAGGGGCAGATCTAGACTAGGCATAAGGAAGAATTTCTTCACCGTGAGAGTGGTGAGGCACTGGCACAGGTTGCCCAGGGAAGCTGTGGATGCCCCATCCCAAAGGTGTTCAAGGCCAGGTTGGATGGGGTCTTGGGCAGCCTGGTCTGGTGAGAGGTGTCCCTATCCATGGCAGGGTGGTTGGGACTAGATGATCTTTAAGGTCCCTTCCAACCCAAACTATTCTATGATTCTATGATTATGATTGTATGATCTTTGCTTTAGAAAATATTGCTGTAGATTAACGTAGGGAGAAGATGTGGTAGCTACCTGAACAGGTCTCTAAGCATCTCACTAATCTGAACTTTCTTTTTTTTCCAAAGTCGGTTTCATTCTTGCAAGTGAAAGTTTCTAAGTAAATGTACTTCTTTGTCCCTTGTTCTTCTTGGCTAATGACAAAGGTATATGGGAGATCTGTCATACACAAATATCCTTCTTTAAGTATCTCTGTGTCTATAGAACCAAAGAACCAGGCTCTTGAGCAAGCAGTTTCTCATTGCTCTTGGGCATCCAGACAGTAACAGTTCATGTGTCCACATGATGGCACTGGTTATCAGGGGATCGCAGGATGACCGACTTTCATTAACCAGCAGTAGGGAGATAAGCTGTCTGCCACGCAACTTATAAATGCTAACCATGTTTTAAAAACCTAAAATCTCCTTGTCAGTCGTGAATCTGAAAAGAAGAGCTCAATAATGATAATGAAAAAGTGCATATAGCTTCTTTTGATGTTAGCAGTGCAGTAACTTCTGCCTCATATTACAATGTGTTTCAAAAGTTGTTTCCTACTGGAATGTTGCCACTGAAACAATAACTTGAAGATAACTCAAGTATCAAGTCCTTTACTGTAGCTCAGAGATTAACTTTTAGTCAAAAGAGACAGGAAAATACCGAAAATATTTGCACAGATAATTTTAACCTGGTCATGGAGTTCTCCTAAGTAGAACTGTTTTTTTTAGTGAGTTTTGCCTTTTAGCTAAAAAACCAAAAAAAGTTGATTAAAATGTCGAAAAGATCATTCCTTCATGATGATATAACTTCCCATCTGTGGGAACTCTCACAATCTCTTATCTTTCCTTCATGAGGGAATAGTTTTCTGTAAATGTTTCTTTAATTGAAATATTCTGCCCTTTTCAAGGCCTCAGAAATGTTTTTACTTCTTTTTTACTTCTTGAATTTCTTTTTGCGGGGGGGAGGTGAGATCTTTTAGCATATAGTTCCAGAGAAATTGGAACACACTGAATCAACAGTGGCAGGCAGGGTGTTTTAATATTAAAGGAATTGATTAAACCCAGCTATTTTTAATAGCCCTCTGTATTTCAGATTTAACTCACTCCAAAGTACCACCTTGCATAACCTTACATAGTTTAAAAGTAAAATGTGAAACCAGGGAAGTATAACTTACGTACAGCAATTGAGCATTTTGTGTTTTGTTTTAGGTTTCTGGAGAAAATACTGGAAATAAATTTAGTATAAACTAAGGTCTTAAATAGAGCTTGTAGGAGGTAGAATTCGTATCCATTACTTCAACTAGATATATTTATCAGTATTGCTGCTGTATTTTCCAACTCTGGCTCCAAACTGCTATGGCAATATTAGCCTTGCTGCATTGACAGTGTTTCTCTTGTAAGTCAAATAATATGCAAAAATTTGCAAAACCCTTCTCTCTATTACATAACAGAGACTATATTTTCATAGGTTTTTAACTAGATGGAAAATAAATGTGTCATCAGCTTTTCAGTATTTTTAAAAACCATATATGAGGAAAAAGAACAAGTCTATTTAGTGTTCTACTGTTGTGGATGTTTGCAAAGACACTTAGTGTGTATTTAGCTTACAGATAGCCTATTCATTTCACTTGACCACATGTATCTGGTGATACTATTCAGAGCTTAGTCATCGGCCTAGGCTACGTATTTCTCTATTAATCAAAATGTAAATGGCATGTTATGTTCTGTTCCTATTAACTTCATGCCCATTCCCACTCAGGAATGTATACTTTTTACAAAACTTCCACTTCCTTAAGTGTGCACGGGGATTCTTGGGAAACAACACAAAAATGAGTGTTTCAAATGCTATCTATGGCAATTACTCTCATCCTGTCTGTGCCATGGAAATATAAGTTATGGATAACAAACAGTCACAATACAGTCATTGAACAAGAGGAAACACCTGGATCCAAGCACAGCCCACAAGGAAACATGCAGCACTTGTCTATTCCAGACAAACGCTAAGAAGTTGCATAATCCCAGAGTGGTTGTGAGGGAACCCTATTTTAAACACCGTCCTTTCAGGGAAAATGCCAGTGATCATGCACTTGAGAATTAATTTCTCCAGAGGGAGCACGCGTGCCCAACACATACAGTGTAATCGCATGCTAAATCAGTACTTGGACTTGTGCAAAATGTTTCACAGTGTCCCACATAAAATTCTTGTCTCCGAGTTGGAGAGACATGGATTTGATTGATGGACCACTTGGTGGATAAGGAATTGGCTGGATGGTTGCACTCCAAGTTTTGTGGTCAGCGTCTCAATGTCCAAGTGGGGACCAGTGACGAATGGTGTTGGTCAGGGGTTGGTATTGGGGCTCGTGCTGTTTAACACCTTTGTTAGAGATATGGGCAGTGGGATTGAGGGTGCCCTCAGTAAGTTTGCTGATGACACCAAGCTGTGTGATGTGGTTGACATGCTGGAGGGAAGGCATGCCACCCAGAGGAACCTTGCCAGGCTTGAGAAGTGGGCCTGTGAGAACCTCATGAAGTTCAACAAGGCTATGCAAGATCCTGAGTCGAGACTGTGGCAATCCCAAACACAAATACAGGCTGGGTGGAGAATGGATTGAGAGTAGTCTGAAGAGAAGGACTTGAGGGTGCAAGTGGGTTAGAAAGCTCAACATAAGCCGGCAATGTGCACTTGCATCCCAGAAAACCAACCTTATCATGGGCTGCATCTAAAGAAGGGTGACCAGCAGGTTGAAGGAGGTGATTCTTCAGAGTGCTCTGGTCTTGTGACACCCCATGTGGAGTACAAGTGTTTAGTTCTGGAGTTCTGAGCATAGGAGGGCCATGGATCTGTTAGAGCGAGTCCAGAGGAGGGCCATGAAGGTGACTGGAAGACTGGACCACCTCCCCTGTGAGGACACACTAAGAGATTTGGGCTTGTTTAACCTAGAGGAGGCTGTGGGGAGACCTTATAGCAGCCTTCCAGTACTTCATGGAGGCCTACGGGAAAGCTGAGGAAGGGCTCTTTATCAGGGAATGTAGTGATGGGATAAGGGGTAACAGTTTTAGGCTAAAAGAGGGTAGATTAAATTAGATATGAGGAAGAATTTTTTTGCTGTGAGGGTGGTGAAGAACTGGAACAGGTTGTTCCAACTCCACTGGAACTGGAATTGTTCAAGTCCAGGTTGGATGAGGCTTGAGCAACCTGGTGTAGTAGAAGATGTCCCTTGCTATGGCAGGCAGCTTGGAACTAGATGATCTTTATGGTCTCTTCCAACTCAAAGCATTCTATAATTCTGTGATTTTTGCCCACTGATATCAGAAAAGATTTAATTGGTTAATTTTATTATTCAAGTAAACAGCTGAACTGTCTTTTTTGATGGTGGGCTCACCCCGTAACCAACAAGCACTTAAGGACTCAAAGGCTCATCTGTGGCCTCAAGAGGTGAATAGCCATGTAAAAGGACACAAAAAACCTAATTTAAGTGCTCCAAGTCATTATCTGGAGTACTTGTACTTATCCTGTGATCAGAAACATACCCCCAGGTCTTTCACTAGTTAGTTAATTCTCAGCTTCCAACAGATTTTTTTTTTCATTTGTCCCTGTGTGCATAGCAGGGGGCTCTATTCTAAAATGGAATCATGCTTCAGTTACCTGTGTCCTCGAGTTTTCTCGTTTCTTATGCAACGTGTTCCCTCTTCACAAATATCTTTTGTGATCTACCTCTCCTACTAGTTCTATTTTTTAAGTGTATTTCAGATTTCTATGTTCTTATTGACTTATATATGAACAGGAGAAGAAATGCTAGTGATAGCATGCTCAATTATTCATAGGGCTAACATCCAGGTTTATTCATCACCAAACATTGTGCCAGCAAAAGGCTATTGTACTTATACTTGCTTGGTAAGGGTATAAGCTGAAAACAGGAAATAACTTCAGATTGTTTCTTAGTTGTTCTTCCGGATCCATCAGCTTAATTTAAGTGTCTTAAGGACTCAGGCAGAATCTATTTGTTAAGAAGATAATGCTTACTACCGACTCTCTCTCAAGGATCCAAACACAGAGCAACCTATTGACCTTTGTCGTGTTCTCCTACTTCTGTTCTCTTCAAGGAGGGAATGACTTCTCTTGGAGATAACCTGAATCTTCTCCTCTTTGTCCATCCTCTGCAACATATTTATGCTTGACAGATTCTTCCCTAGCACTGGGGCATTAACAATGTCATTTGTCAGAAGGCCTGTGTTGCAGTCTATCTTGAGCCCTCATCTCTGTTTTGTCAAGGTTTTCTTCCTCTCTTTTCACCCTTAATGCCTAGTTTTCTGTCAGTTGCTGCTCTTAGGGGAACAGCAAACCTGTTTACCTGCTTCCCTTGTTCTTTCATTTTTCCTTGAATTTGTGATCAGTTTTCGCTTCAAAGTTATTTTCTCTGGGTTTTTTTTTCTGTGTATTGAGCCAGCAGCTGTCTGCAGATGAGAGGATGCCTGTGTAATTAAGTGTCGTTATCTTCTTCTTCACATGTTCAAGCTCATATCTAGTTTATTATTGTCTCCAACTATATTTGTAATCACACTTGAGCCTATGAGTTTCAATAGGCTTGTATGGAAAAGTAGTTTTATCGGGTACCTGCTTAAGGCTGGCATATGCTCCACAGGATCTGCATTCAATTAACCTCTTTGTCTAGTGCTGCCTTAGCAGTCTTTACTCTTTTTTTTTTTTTTTCCTCCCTGCTCCCAAGAAAATATGAAACTTTCTTTAAAGATGGTACTTTCCTGGAAGTACATTTTCAAAATCACACTGGATGAGTCAAAAAATTATTTTCTTTTATATTGTTAATTTTGTTCATAAGGTCATTGGGAAAACAGAGAACCTATCCACAGATGTCCAGTGGATAACTTAGCAGAAAAAGTGCACCCTTTTTCATCAGAGCATTACAGTCAGAGATTCAGTGATCCACAGTAAGTAGTATACAGCTCTTGCTTAAGCGTGTGTACTGTGGAGTTCAAAGCACTTCCAAACAAACTTATATCTGAAGAAGTAGCGTCTGTTTCTTGGTAGGTAAGAAAAACAATGAAAGTGATTTATGATACTGCTTTTCTGACAACCAATTGAGCCCCAGGATTGCCAAATTAGATTAAGGTGCAAAGGGAAGCTCTCAAAATACGTTGTTTCCCTCTGTGTGAGTCAGACCACCACTTGAGACTCTCCAGCTACCCCAAACTTACATGCTTTTCTATCTGAGCAAGCTAAGACAATGCTGCCAACTACTGCAGTTTAATTATGGCTATTTGATGTTTTACTTAAAGTCTGTGCACTGCTGGCATGTCACCATGTGAGAACTTCAGCTTCCACTTAGAGAAAAATGAAGATGCTAGCCATCAAAGTTATTTGCAGGAAATGAAATTCTCTGGAAAGAAAAGTAAATTCAGAGACAGTTAATTTATTTTTACAACAGAGTTTTAGAGTTTCTCATTATAAGTATCTGTAAAAATAGTTTCCTTCCCTTCTATTGAACAGGCCTTCTGTCTGTAATGTTTTGCCAGGATATGCAGAAAAATTAAATAGTTTGAATCTAATAGTGAGAAAGAGTTCAGTGAAATCCAAAGATACTAAATTTTAGGTAAAGAGAAAATACTTGTGTGAACAGTTAGCATTCATTGAAATCAAAGACACTTAGGCAAGCAACATAGCAGCATAAACAACAGAAGCAGATGATTTTGCAGCTGTTTCTGTTATCTACAGTTATTGCAGCCTTGGGAAAGCAAGGCTGTATTTCTTGGTGTGAGGATATTTCCTCCCTAAAAAGCAGAGTCATAGTTCAGGAGAAGTGCAACCAGTGCAGTAGCTGCACTAGTTCCCCCGGAGATTTCCCCGAGAAAGCTCAAGTACGACTGCAAAGTGAACTGCAGTGTCAGTGCTGCAAAGGAATACTCATTGCCTCACAAACATGAATGCAGCACTGACAAGCAAACAGCAGACTGATTGTTTTACAGGACAGCTGCTCTTTATCAAACTAGGGTAACTGGAGGAAAATTACACACGTGCAGCTATTTTGCACAGATTCTCTGCTAGTGGTATAGATTAAGAGGATGCTAAGGTTCCTCAGGTAGAAGTAAATGCAATTATGAGTGGTAAAATCCTGCAGAGGATGTCAGCTTTTTTAATGCCTTCCAATGGAACCTGTGTCAGGCAGCATTCCTGAGATGAGAGGGGAGGTGAGATAGCAAGCTGAGACAGGGAGGTCTATGTATGCAGATTTTCAGAATGACTGGGCACAGTGAGAAAATGGAAAGTAAGGTTAATAAGTTTGTTATTTTGAGTGAGTAATTGCAAAACTCTTAGAAGGATAATCACAGAGTGGGTACGTTACTCAGAGGAGGGGAGCAGCGGTGCCCCTTAATGTGCTTTGAGTCTGGAAGAAGGGTCTATAATATGTGAGCAGGCATGGCTAAGTTGTGAGTTGTTCTTACTCATCCAAAAGGAAGTATTTAAAATAATTTCTCTTAGTAGAAAAAAGACTATATTCCTCAAATAAACTAACTGTCTAGCATTAACAGCAATATCAGCTTCTGAGAGATTCATGCTTTTCAGTATGTACCCTAACAAACATTTCGTTTAAAGTAAAAAAAGAGGCCTCTGTTTGAAGTCACATGAGAATTTTGCACAATATCTCATTTATCTTGTTGTTTGCTGGAAATAAGGGAGTGAGTTAATGATTCGGTAACACTTTTCATCCTCCAGATGTCACACAAAACCAGAGCAAAGTTACCTTGATAGACAGAATATGAGAGATACTGCCATACCACTGCAGAGTATGAGACACAAAAGCTTACAGTATCCAGTTCTCTTAAGCCAGCTTCATTCATAAGCTTTATTTTTTTAGTATTATTTTCTATCTTAGATTTAAATGCAATTCATGTTAAATATGATTTTATCATCTAGAAAGCCTTAAAAGCTACAAAGGTCTAATGTCATCAGAAAGCTTTATTGATAAATGCTTGTGCTCATGAAGGCTGTACCCATGAAGGCAATGAAACACTTTCATTAGCGCTTTAGTGTTCGTTGCTGCAAGCTGCACTTAGAAATTACCCCAGTAGCCTTCCTGTACCTGCCTGTAATGAGACTGCAGTCTACCTTTTACAAGGCTGAAGGTCAAGATGCTGTAAGTTGGCTTTCAAAATATTATATCATGCAGTTGAGATGAATCATAACAATGTAAGAGTATTAAAAACATTTTTTAAATATTGTGGACATATTAGAATCTTTATGATGTGTAATGAGATCTCCCAGAAAAAAGGCTTGCTGTGCTTTTCTCCTCTGTTTTTAATCTTTGACATATGCAGTCTATCACATGAGTCTATCACAGAGTAATCCAAGTTGTGGCTATTTCCTAGGTTGGAAGGGACCTCGAAAGATCATCTGGGCCAATATATTGTGGGAAAGGGAGCACCACTGAGATTACTCAGCACCTTCTCCAATTGCATATTGAAAACCTCCAGCAATGAGGACTCCGCCATGTCCCTGGGGGGGTTGTTCCAGTGATTGTTCTCATTGTAAAAAAATTCTTTCTTATTTCAAGATTAAAAGTTTTCCTTTTCTGATCAATGTAATTTAAGAAGTATAGAAAACTCGAGGAAGAACCTTGGATATTCCTTTTATTTTTCTTTATATTAGATAAAGTAACTTTCTGGGCCTTTAGATTTAGCATAAAATATTAAATTTAAAAGCAACACTCCCATTTTTCACCTTGCAAATATGTGATAGAGAAGCCACTTCCCAAAATTCTGGCACTGGAGTTTTCTCCCTCAGCTTTGTATTGTGACCATACAGTGAGAATATATAAGAAACATCATGCCTCTAGGAAAACTTGAGCTTCCATCTTCTGAATCTCCTGCATAATATCGGACATTTATACAGTTCCACTAGGATCCGAGCATTTAATAGCAGGCAATCTTGACTACTGATGCTGACAGGGGGCGTACAAATAGTGTAGAGAGTTGTGGGTATGGATGGGTGGGGGTCCTGCAGTTTGCTGTGATAGTTCTGCTCCTTTCCCAGAAATGTCTTCAGTTAATGGCACTATTACAATCTGAATACCTTATATATTTATGTTTGCACGTATGCACACATCCTATTAGCTGGTGTTTTCTTGTGGCTTATTCTCCAGTATTTTGATGCTCAGGATATTTCTGTGCCTTCCTTTCAGTCGTTAGACTCTTCTCTTTCTCTCACATGCACTTTACTGAAACCGTGGATTTACAATTAACTGTACTTCAAATATTCTCATCTTCAGCCTTCTTTCCCACAGCTTCTCCCTATCTCATCCTACAGCTTCTTTTCACCTCTTTTCATGCTTGCAGACTAACTGCTAACTGCTGAAATCACCCCAGACCATCTGTAACCGGCTCCCTTTCAACCTTTATCTATTAAAGTCCTACTGGTAATCTGCTCCTTGAGGTAACCACAGCTGTGGCACACCCGTGGATCCTCCCATCTGTTTTAACCTCTTCCTTTGTCCGCCTCTAGGGAGAGGAGACTGTATAGTCATTTTCCTCCCCAGCTTTTCAGGAAGGCTTAGGATGCAGTTTCAAACTGTGGCTAAGCCAATCTATTAATAAGCTGCTGCTGAAAGAGGCAGCCCTGCTCCTCCCTCTTCGGGTTTCCTGCTCTGTGCCCTGGTCTCTAGCTGATCTGATGAGAACTTTTTTTTGTTTGTTTCATTTTTTTTTTTTTATTCCCCATATGGTTATTCCATATCTGCTTTATGATGTAATTGCACAACAGCTGTGTCTGATGCAGATAGAGTGGTGACAACCTTCAGGGCTGGAAGGTGGGGTGGGGGAGAATTTGTCCCTTTTTAGCAGTACCTCAAAATACTCACTTTGCTGCACTGTGAAAAGTCTCTCAAAGGACAAAGTAGGGAGAAAAATGGCTGGCCACAGATTTTCCTCGGACAAAAGGTCCTCAGTTTCTTATGCCTGGTGGCTGCAGTGGAAGAAAGTACCAAGTGATATGGGCAGCCTGGATGAGGTTGCAGGGGGAAGTGGAGAGGAGGAGGGTTAGCTTCCTTTCACTTCTCCCTGTCCAAAAGCAGTCTGAAATAACTTAGATTCTGTTTATGATTTTGGCGATTTTTTATCACTGCTTCAAAGCAAAGGAAAAAGGTGGGAAAAATACTGTCATTTGAGTTCATTTTTGAAATATCAGCCTAAACAAAGTGAAGGCTATATAACCAATCACTTTTCGAAACAGGAACTTGGATGCTATTTCATTAGCAGTTATAACGTGATTCAAGTTAAAGGTTATAATTTTTTAAAGTGTATTTCTATCAGCAAATAACAAATTTGTTAACATGAAAAAATGTAGTACTATACAGGGAAGTTTTCATGATTTTTAAACATCTTTCTCAACGTACATTTGAGGACCTGGCATACATTCCCTTGTTTGCCGCAGTTCAAGAGTGTGCTACCTTTGGTACAGAACCGTTCAGATTAATTTAAATAAATGTGTTAAGGGCCTTTCAAAGGAAACCCATTACATTTGTAACCATCTTTTAAAATAGAGTTAAAATATTTGCCCCAGTCACGAAAAATGTAAGCATATCTTGAATAAATGAACTGTAGTGTTAAATACCTCTATTGTCTGTCTGTGTGTGTCTCTTTATGTGGGCTCACGTGCTTTTAGCTCTAATTATGGAAACTAATTTTATTTTTTGAGGATTATAAATTACACGAGACAGGACAGTAAGAGATAGCATTACAATATGCTAGTTATTCTGCTATTTGGAAAAGAGAATTGTGTGATTAACCTTTCATCACATGAAATCATTATACCCACAACTGATATGTATTGTTTGCAGCCTCTGTGCAAGTAATATTCTTTTACATTAAATAACTGCTTTCATGAACATTTACTTAAAGTACCTCCTGTAATGTTCAGCTGTTTTCTGATGCAAATACAGAACTTTTGTGTATAATGTTAGATCAATGACTGCATTTATCTCTAAGGAAACAAGTTCCATTTCAGCTGTGTCAGTGTGACCTGTTTCACTGCTGGGTGTGTAAATAATTTGTTATGGAATTTCTATGGGTTTTAGTATCTTTGGCATTTCCGGGTTAGCCAGCAGGATGACTTTTATTCCTTTAAGACCAAAACAGTGGATAAGAATCACTCGGGTGTTACCGACTTCCTTGACTGGAATTCTGTAGCACATTGCATAGAATTTTTTTAACTGTATGGGTTTATTTAAAGACTCTACCACTTCCTTTCATGACACAGTCTCTAAGGATGACATCACTGTGAAATGGGGTAGCTTTTGTAAAAGAAGCAGGATTCTTGAAAGGGAAAAAACATACTCATCATCCCAAATAGCTCTGAAGGTCAGCAGTTATATCACCACTACATTCAACCGCTCTGCTGAGACAGTCTTGTCTCACTTCTCAGCAGACTTGCTCTCAGTTCTGCAAAGTTATTGAAAATCAGGACAAAATCAAACAGCAAGAAAGCCAGCATCCTGCTCATGAAGCAATGATATGATGTCTTCCTGAAGGCACCCTAATTCAGTCTCTTAATATTCAGCATCGTAGCAGTAAAATTGCACATTGCTAGTTTAATGACAAATAAGACTATGGATCAAAGACAGAACTATCTGTACACTTTTATTCTGCTGTGTCCATGGCAAGCGTAAGTTTAAATCAGTGTTTTTCTGGAGCTGCCAGTCACAAGATGTCGAGTACTCTCTTACGTTCAGACACCATCCAAATTTTACACAGATGCCTGTGTAAATCAGCTGCAGGAAGAGAAGTACAAGTTTTTTCAGACCTTTATGTTTTGGCTGCAGAGGTGCTGTCATTATGTTAGGTGTCACATCTAGGCTGCATTGAGACAAAATTGGGAAGTAGAGAAAAATTTGAAGACAGTAAACTGACTTTGAAATCTTGGGTGTTATGATGGGTTATGTAAGCGTTTGGGATTTTGCTCTTTTTTTGATATTGCTACGGTGCATACTGAAGAATACAAGTGAAGGAAAAATAAATCAATATTAGTGCGATATAATTTGCAAACATAGGTTCTGAGGTACTGAGGAACAATGATTTTCTGTGTTAAATGCCACCTCTGTTTTAAGATGATGCCATGTGACACTTTATACATATTACACTGCACATATTACATACATGTGTAATGTACATATTACACATGCAGTGGCTGATCCCCCTTGCTGCTAGCCTCCAATGTCAGTCAAAAGTGAGTGCTTCAATCTGCACGTCCAAGTAGTTTGAAGCAGGATGGGGTTTGTCAGCTTTTGAGGCAAAACCATAATGAAGACATTTTGGAGGGGTCTGAAATGGATGCCATGGGACACATTTGCATGAAAGTAAACTACACAGATAAGAATGTAAGAGCTTGATCTAAAACTATCTATATCATACTTATACTTTAGACACATCTGGAGAAGGTTCTGTCCTTTGTCCACTCTGCAATTTATCCTTATTCTCTTTGCCTCTCCGTTCTCCAGACACAGCAGACCTCCCTGCCCCAACATTTGCTCTTTTCACCTTGTTCCTAACCAGATTTCAGAAGTCTCTGTAAGTTAGGACCCTATAAACATATGCCAATGTTGACCATCAGAATATGGATGATACTTGCACTGAATGCAAAAAGAAATCTCTCATGGCTTTCTTTGACCAAGCTGGGATTCCAGGCTCACCATTTTGTGTGCTGTTCAGTGCTAAAGATTGTAGCAGTAAATGTAAACATGAGATACACTTATGTTAGGACAGGAGAGCAGGGAAGCTACGTAGTCCCCAGGGTAAATCTTTGGACTTCTTTAGGCATCTGAATATTTTACCCTTCCCATCATTTTGTCCTTCCTACTTTGCCCTGCCAATGATAGATGCTTGCTGTCTAGGCTGAGGCACCCGTTAGAAATGCTCCAGTGTTTTATTGTCTTCAGTTTTACTTGGTCTTATAAAAATAACTTTAATGTGGCAAACTGAACATATGGGAGAGCTCAAGCAATTGCTGTGGAAAATGCTGGCTAAATTTGGATCACAGAGATGAAATTCCAGTGTTGACGTGTACTAAATAGACAAGGAAGACAAACAGGTCATACCATTTCAAGGTCTTCTTTTGAGGCTACCGTAGGGGAAGTCATGTGTGCTCCAGATAGTTTTACTAAAAAGAAGTTAGGAGTCATGTTGCTTGCCTACTACTCTCAGAAAATGTCTAAACTAAACCTTTTCCATGATCCTCCCAGAAGTTTCTTGCTATAGCAATGTGGTAGGTCAAATCTAGCTGTGTGGAGTTTAAGTTCAGAAAGTGGAAAAACCCCAGAGAGTTAAAGAGGGAAATTACAAGTTCACTCTTTTAAAGTCACAAAATAAGAGATACTGATGGGACTAGAAAAAGTATAGGAAGGAGTCCTAGGACACCCTTTTTGAAGCTTGTCTAGAGGAATAGGGGCTCAGAGGGAGTAGAACACAGTGTCAGATTTACCTATGCCCATGTGTACAAAGAACAAGGAGTTGAAAAATCCTTCCTAATATGTTTTCCTGCGGAAACAGAGACAGACCCTGATGTGAGTGTAACACATTCGTACAGCAGACTACCTCATGGATTATACTGAGGTGTGTAATTGTGCAGTCACTCTGCAAAGCAATGTGTGGGTAACTGAAATAGTCACATTTGCACAGAATATTTGTGTGTGCCAATCCTAGTCCCCAAATAGCCCTTTGACAGTTTATGCTGCAAAGGCCAAGGTGCTGGGGAAGGGGGGGGCTGTATGGAGGGTTTTATGCCACAGCAGAGGAAGTGCTTTCCTCTTTGTTTACAGCTGTATAAATCATGAAAAGCCAGACTGTGAATTGGTTTAAGGCAGACCACCCACAGGGTGGATGGATGTCTTTTATTGTCTGCGTGGGTGTGCAGACAATAATGGTGTACCATTGTGGTAATCTGGGTGGCAGATCTGCATCATCTCTGCAAGTGTGTTTTCTCCTGTTACATCCACAAAACTATGGTCCCACACTCCACAATGTTGACCCTGCTGACCACAATGTGGTTGGCAGGTTTCATGTTTTAAAATAAAGGATGCTTCCACAGGAAAATCCTCAAGAGGCAGAGAAAGGAAGATCGTTCTTGTGAGCTTCAAATCTGTGATTCATACAAGAAGCCTGAAGGAACTATGAGAGCAGAATAGTATCCCATATTCTATTTTTGGTTTATGAAAATATGGGATATCTGAAAACAGAAGTTCCCTGTAGCAGATCAAAACAAATTGCATTCTGCACCCTACAATGGTTTGTATACGTGCATGTGTATCCGCTTGCTTTTAAGTAGAAACTCTCAGAAAAAAAATAAAAAACACCGTATATTTTTCAATCAGCATATCTAACAGACATTCTAAAATTGACTCAATTTCTCTCACGGGAAAGGAAAATAGCAACCTTCTTACTTTAGTTACATATTTTCCCTCAAAATAAAAACCAACTGCATCAAGGTCAGGTTTAGTAAGTGGAAACAAGTACAGCTGCTGGGGTGAACATGGCTAGCTATAAACTCAGAGGTTAAGCAGCAAATGTTTCTGACTATGTTCTCCCCCATTGCAAGGTCAGTTTGTTTTCTAAAGAAAGCATGCCACCGGCGTTCATTGAATTCACTATATTTTAAGAAGTGTGAGGGATCAACGTATGAAGATGACAAACTGTAGTCACTATTCAGATTGACTGACAAAATGAGTGTTAATTGGTATTAAAAAGACAGATTACTGACAGCAATCAATAGACAAGAGAGAAGCACTACAGATTTTATGTCTGGTTTTGCAAATGTATGGTAATACCTCAGCTGGGGGGGAGTTGGTTGGGCTTTTTTATATACCTTTTGAATATTAATGTTCTGCTGAAGGTGGTTTCAGACAGGCTTCAAGGCAACTGCTCTATTTAGCCAAGCAGGATCCAATGAAGAATTGCCGAGGCACAGCTGAAATTATAGCCTCACTTTAAAAAAAGCGACAGTATTGCCAGATAATTACTTATAATATTTAAATAGAATTCTCATTCAAATTTGTGCAATTTATTTGTGTAAAATTCTATGTCTTCAAAATGCAGATTTTGAACTTGGTTATTCACCAGTTCCTTGGCAATCTCTGATCATTCATATTTACAAATTCAAGAAAGGTGCAGAAGAGTGGAAATGAAAGGTACTTGTAACTACCTGTAACTGCTGCAGTTGGAAATGAGTCAAATTCCCTCTTGACTAGATGAAGGTATTTGTTTCACAGAAACAAATTATCTAATTATCTAATATCACACAAAAAATTATCTAATTTTCTGAATTTATTTAATAAAGTTCTAACCTTTATATTGCATATGCCTAGCTAATACTGTCTATTTTGTACTACATAGCAGGTCAGAAATACTAACATTAGACTTAAAAGTAGCATTCATTAAATGAATGTATACTTATTATATTGTTGTGTATTCCCTGTTTACTTTCTGGAAACTATATTATAGTTAATCTTTAACTGATACCATAAAGGGTAGTATAAGATGCATTTCTTGTCATTTTAAGCTGCAAACATTTATTTTGTAAGGATTTATGACTGTTAAGACAAAAAAATTTTCAACTTTCTTGTTCCTTTAGGATCCAGTCTATAAAGTTATTAGAAATACTACTCTTTTAAAAGCTTTAGCATTTTTTTTTGTCATCTTACTACTACTAAACTTCTAAGATATTCACTTTGGAGAAGGGTTGCAATATGGATATCTGTGTACCTGTACACCTTCTTTTTAAAAGAAGAGTGTATACCAGAGAAGAAAACCAGTCTGTTAGGTGCATATTTCAAATCACTGCACTGATTCCTGGATAGTGTAACTACAATGATGTTTCAGACTCATATTTTCAGGCTTTTGCAAGTAATATCTCATAAAGCTAGGAGTTACTTTGGTGAATGCAGTGAGTAATGCAAACTTTTAGAATAACTTTGAACTTCTGGTGTATAAATAATCCTCTCACATCTTATGTGGAGGAATTCAAAATATTATGTGTGCACACTAACACAGTAGAGGGTACCCTGCATTTTAAGCACTCCATGGTGCATTCAGCAAGTGAGGTGTATGGTATTAGAGAGGGTCTACAGAAAAAAGAACAGATTATTTTCTAGCGTTGTTTTACTACTAAAATTAGTCTCATCGATTTGCTTTAATATTGTCAACAGCTGAATGATGGACTAAGGGACTCTTTTTTGCACACATAGATCTATCCTTCAAAGTTGTTGAGGGATGATGAAGAAATGTGCCTGCATGGAAAGGGCAATGCCAGCTTGATATCAAGTTTTTAAGAAGAAGATGATGAATTATAGGTGGAAATAGGATTGTGAATGCATCCATTTAGACTGTGTAGCAAACAACAATACAGAATACAGTATGAAGGAATGTAAGACGCATTTGGGTACAAGAGATGGGCGTGTTAGCCACATACTTTTTGAAATCAAGTTTTGTTTATATAAGGTAGGTTTAAAATGTCAATGACAGCAACAGAGCTGTGAGCCCATGGAAACATCTTTGCTCAAACAGTTTGTGTACAAATGTTTGAGCCTGAAGAAACTTGCCATGTGTTTTTGTAGCTAAGGAAGTGAGTAATTAGTGAAACTAGTATGGGTGGTATAGGAAAATCGTGCACATGATCTTGGCACAGCTGTGTGCTTGCTACATTCCATGAGATATTTCATAATGGAAAACCAAATGCTCCAATAATACAGAATACCTGCACATCAGACATACATTGTGAAGCACTTAGAGAAGTCACAAAACTTTGTAGACTAGACCAGTAAATCTCAAGTGAACAAGAAGGGCGAAAGAAAGACTCTTTATATTGACTTAGAAGATAAAGGAAAGTATCTTGTTTAATGTGTTTAAATATCTTTACCTTTGAAGTCTTGATGTGTTTGTTGCTTGACTGTAATAGTTATTAATCAAATTTTACTGAGCCAAAAGCGTAAGTGGGAAGATGGTAATTAATTCTGCAGAACTGTATAGCTATCTGCAGCAGCAGGAAATTTGACCTTGTGTCTAGTTAGCAAGGCTGCAGGTCCTTGTGACTCAAATGGTTTTCTGATAGTCGGATTCTTCGTTTGAACTTGATTGTTTCAATGGCTTTTCTATTTGTTTTGTGTGATTCACACAGAAGATTGTGCAGTGAATGATCTGTGAAGAAACAGCAATAAACAGACGTTGCCAGTCTGTATGGTGTTTCCTTGTTAATGTTTTTACTTATAATATTTGCTTTACATCAGTTTGTGTAACTCTGACTACATTGGAACAATTTATGGCAACTGAATGTCAGCACCAGAGCTCCTGTGTGTCTCAGTCTGCTGTATTGCAGCTACGTGAACAGGATGACACCCACCGTGTTTATAAACAACACAATACAGAAATTGGCAAAACAGGTAGAAGTAAGCTTCTACTTGGCAAACTGGGATGTCATTTCCTATTTCTTTGGTTCTGACCACTTACCAAGGTACAAGTCTTTCACAGCAAGAACATAAATGTATGCATGTTGATACAGAAATGCAATTTATGTTGTACATGAAGGGCAATTTAACAGGACAAAGCCAAAATAAACTGTAAATATGTTGTTCCTAGAGACACAGATCTTAAAGACATTCTTTCCGTTAGTCCTATTGTTCTCAAAGTAAGAAGCTTTACATTATGAGGCCCGAGGAAATCCTTTTAACATACAGCAATTTTCAATTAAAATCAACTTTGAAACAAATGAAATGCTGAAAGCACAGAAAGACCAGTCAAAGGTGCCTTGAACAAGTTTACCTCTTCAGAGTTCTGAATTTGTATCTTTCGTACAAATGTGTAGGTAGCTCTTTCAAGTAATAAATCCAGTGATATTTTAACATCAAAAATCGTAGTGGCTTGACTAGAAAAGTTACCATTTGGTTACATTTGAAAAGGCCACATGTTCGTAGTTCAGCTACTGAGCTGTAAGTGGTCACTTGAAGGCTGTTAAGGCCTTGGAGTAACCTGGCAGTTTAATGCCACAAATTATTGCTCTGTTTCTGTCTTTATTTATAATTTAATCTTAGACTGTGAGCACCACTACAGCGAGAGCTATAATTCAACTACCTAATGGATATATGCATACTGGCAAGGAGAAATTATAACAACAACTTGATGTGGATAGAGTGATGTGAGGCTGTGTACTAATTAAACAAAAGGTCAGACACATCTGCAAGAAACCTGTTACAGAAAGTAATTGAAGGAGAAACCTCTGCGTTTAACAAAAAAATCAAGGCTAGTCATTTAAGTGAAGGATAATCTGTTTGTTATGATTTTATCTAAGATGCATGGGTGCAGGGAAGAAGCAGGTCTGCACCCAGAGAAATCTTTGTTAAATCAACAGATTTTTAAACAACCTTCAGGCTTTTCCACTCATGCTATAACCAGGCTCAACCTCGCTCATCTTCTAGCCACTGGAACAAGCTGAAAAGAAACACATTCAGGTTGTGCTGTTATTGTTACTATTATCTGTTTTTTACCACTTTTCTTATTATGATCTGTATTTTTTATTTATTTGTTTTAGCTGCATGGATACTGTTGTGCTGAAATTGTGGTACAAATAATGTCATCATGCTCATGCTTTCATCTCTTGCCTTTTGGGATCTGCATCAGAGGTGGATCCTCGGGTAGAAATCTGCCTCATGCCATAAGGAAGGGCCTTTTTTCCTTTCTTTGTACCTCCTCAGCATCCTTTTGCAGGCTCCTCTCCTCCCTGTCAGGCTTTGATCAGTACCACCAAGGTGGGATGGAGTCCAGGCAGATGTGGAAGGTTTCTTTCAAGGACTACAGAGGACTTTCTGAAATCTAAATACCAGATGTCTTTCAGAAGGGAGAACCACTAGCTTTGGCCTTCCCTGTAGCATCACTGCCACAGCAAAACAGTCTCAGTTGATATGTTTCTTGTTTTTTATATCAAGATTATTTATTGGCAAAATTTATTATTTCCTTCACCAGGTATCACCCCCTCAAAAAAAATCTATCTTATTTATTAAACCAGCTGTTTCTAAGGTTTTAACACTTGCTTTTTAGATAGTCCTCTACATTTTTCTATGAGCTGGTAGCTGAGATACTCTTTCAAAAGGCTAGAAGTTAATTTTTTTGATTTTTCTATCCTTTCCAGCATAAATTAAATCAGGCAATAATAGCCATGCAGTTCTAATATTTTTTTTTGCTTTAATACTTTCTCTGTTTTATTTAAGGCATAGCTTTTAGGATAATCCTGGCAATATTACAGTCTGACTCTGCTTTCTCCACTTATCTCTATTAATTATTATTACTGAGACAGGTTTATGTGTCATTACTGACCCCAATCTACTGACGGAGTTGTTATAGTCATGTTTCACATGTGCATGTTATATACTGCATTACATTCTTCTATTTCCTTTCCTTCTTAATGTTATCACAACAAGTTCAGCTAAGACAGTGTTGTCCCTCAAGAAGTTTTGAGCCGTCTCTTATCCTGAAGATACTTTACAGGTAATTTCAAAGGTCCTGATGACTAGGCCTAAGCTATGGCATCCAGCAGTGTTTCCCCTCTACTGGAAGGAAAATTCATTGTGCAAGGGAGAAGAAGTAATGGTAGGCAGACACCCAGACAGATAGTTAAGGGAGCAGATGGGCTGGGCAGGTGGTAGCACATGTTCTGCTGTCTAGAAGCAACCATGTTCTGTCCCAAGTCCTGGCTACTTTTTTCATGTGTCAGCGCTGGTGACATAAAAACCATTTTCTTGCTGACTATGTTTGTCAGCTTGATTCTGGTTCTAAGTAAGGAGATGAAACATTTGCTCCGAGCATTCATTTCCTTCAGGCTACCTTCCTACATCCTTTATGATTTCAAACACAAATTATTAATGCTTTCCCTTCATAAATACTGCAGTGTTACAAATATTGAATGGTTGTTGCCTTCCATCATGGGTACACATGCATTTTATTGGCCTGCTGCAGATCCTGGTTCATCCCACCTCAAAACATTTTTGTTCATTGAGTATCAAACCATAACTACATTTCTTTTTCACAATTCCTTCCCCCGTCTTGGAGTAGCATAAACTGCAGTTTGTCTGTTCTGCAGTAAGGTATGCAATTTGCCATTTCTGTGGGCTACCCACTGGAGCAGTGTGATTAAAACTCTTGTTTTCCTCCTCACAGGAAATAAATAGGCCAACAAAACGACGAAGTATTTCTAACAAGTCTCATACATGACACACAGGCAAGCAGACCTGTGGTAAATTCTCTTCTATCTTGTTTTTCTCCACTGGGAGAAAGTTTTATTGAAGTAAACAAAGAAGAGGGGTATTCACCATTAACATTGTTCCCCCTTGCCCTACAGATAGCAGAGTGAATCAAAATAGCTCCTACTTACACCTCAGCAAACTGATGATGAAAAGAAGGTTACTGTGAGACTATTCATTTCAGCTTCCTTGGATGAAGGATGGAAAGATATTCACTGCAACTTTGGTGCCACCTGGGAACATGACACCAAATACTAGCATAAGCCTGGAACAGAAAACAATGTTTGTCTTTGTGATTTTATTATTTATTTTCTTGGGAATCCTCATTGTTCACTGCTTCCAAATTCTCTTTGACCCTTTCTGGAGTATGCCAACCTCAGCCTGGGCCAGTGGACTTGATGTATTGCAGAATGGCCATGCTTTAGTTTAGAGACTGAGAATTATGGAAATCTATTTAGCACTCTCCCTAAGAAAGAAAAATCCTGGAATGTTTCTTCATTTTGTTTCTAGTTTAAATTTTTTCAAATATTGTCAGAACTGTAACTTAAAAATATGCACAGAATGATTTTGATTTTAATGAATATCAAAGCAAGTTAAATATTTGAAAGTAGACTAGAGACTCTACTTACTGGGAAAAAAAGATAAAGGTTTCATTAGTGGAACTTATCTTCAGAATGCATTGGAAGAATAAGTAGTGTGTGTGATCTCTTATAACCAGCTACCAGACACTAGAGCATGTCTTCCCTCATGTAATCTTATCATTAACTAGGCGTCAATAACAGGGGAATGTCTTACAAATGAGTTAAGGATGTGGTTTTTTATGATCTGTAAGTAGCAAATCAGCTTTTCAAGCTTCACAAGACCCTCTTACTCTATCGCTCACCATCTCAAGACAAGTAAGAAAGTTTCCCATACTGAAAGATGAGCTCGAAAGAGCTAGAAAACTTCAAGAGAAATCATCCATGTTTTCCCAGGTATTCAATAAAATGCTCTTTGTTTGCATTAAGCAGTGATTAAGCTACTTAATACTAATAAATCACGGACTGTAATCCTTTGTAATAAGATATGTAATGATTTCTGCCTACCTTTTTCTATTTGTGCCAGAAGTGATTTCTATTAGCACAGGTTTTTGCATTGTGTTTACAGCAGTTTATGCAAACAAATTTCAGTTTTACACGTATTTTGGACCCTGCATCTCCAGCATTTATCCAGTCTGTTTATTTGGTGTGTAAGTCACACTGCATTGGTTCTATTTCCTATTTGGATGACTGAATCTTTGGCTCTAAGAATCAGTAACCACCACCCTCTTTCCCTATCAATACCTTTGAATATGTTTGTACAATGAAAACCCATTCTTAGAAGTCAATGTAAACAAAAACGTACCTATTTACATGACTGCTAGGGGAAAGAGTGTAATTTTAAAAATTGCATAAAACTTAGTAGAACTACTCAGAGTCTGAGTGGATGTTTGCGAGCATTGTTTAGGAGAATTGAAATATTGTAATGGTAACAACTTTTGATGTACTGCCAGGAGGAAAAGGCTGTTCTCCTGAAAATAGAAGAGTCTTGAAAATGGTACCAGGGCTGCCAGGCTTCTTAAATATTTCATGGAGTGGGGAAGAGAAGGCACATGCTGCTTGTTTTCAGACAACGGTTTAGATTTAGCTGTTTTATTCATACTATAATAATGACAAGTACTTGGGAAGTTTTCCTTCGTACATTGGCTTGCAGCCTGTAGATGGAGAAACAAAGCCAGCGCTGTAGCTGGTACAGCTGGGGCTGTGCTGACTCATTCGAGCTGAGGCTCGGACTGTAGTCGTGGCACTTAGAGCTGTTTATTTCCCTTTGCTGCTTGTCCTGTCTATCAGTTAAAGGTTGCTGCTATTTGTAGCGGAGGCAGTGGAAGGAGATGCTAGCTTTGCATGCTGGCTGTCACAGTTCACAGGAGAGCAATTGGAGCCCCAAACACAGCTCCCTTAGGAGTTCACAGGAAGAAACTGGGCTGTGAGCAGTCACTGCTGAAATATGAGCACAGCTTGTTGCAGGAATCGTAACCTTCGAGTTGGAGTGGGCAGAAGGGGACAGGAATACGACTGTGAAGTACTGGCTTTAGCTACGTATCTATCAGTGCCAGGACACCTAGATAAAAGCCAGCTCAGACTTTTAGATAATTTCCCACAGGTAACAAGAGTGTGACACAAAAAATGTTTCTGTTGTTGCATTAGTGCTGACTAAAGCATTGTGTTGTCAATATTTATGAAGCAGCAGTAATAGCATTACAGCCCCTGGCCTGGGATTTCTCTCCTGTGTCAGAGTCTGTTAGCATGAAGACTGTACATTTTATTTTCTTTTTAAAGAAAAAGACTTTTCATCATAATCACATCTAAAGAAGGAGGTGGTGACTATAGGCAAAGAATGTAGCACACTGTTCAACTGAGGGAATTCGGCTCTTGTATAGAGTTTGGAAGTTACTAACTGAGGACTATTTTGGCGACTTAGCTGGCCAGCACCTCTGGTATGTTTGGAAGTATTCCAGTGAGATATTTTTGTAAACCTCTGGGATAAGTCAGTCTATTAAGGGGAATTTAATACTGCAGGGCAGTCACTTCAAGTCAGCCTATCTGTGGATCTTGCTAACTATAGCAAAGACAGAAATTCCCACCAGTTCCCCTACTGCTGCAGAGACTTTTCCTTTTACACTCACGAAGTCTAACAGAAGTTTTTTGAAGACATACTGGCTATTCAGTTTTGTGATACCTCACTTTTCCTCTGCCTGGGGAAACCAGACCAGACTTTGAATGGCAAGTGTTCTGTTCCATTCCACGAAGTAGCTTCTGGCACATTGCTATGCCCCACAAGAATAAGTATTCACTGTGGAATGACCTGGAATATTAATGAGACTGGAAAGGGAGGGTCTGTGTGCTAATGCAGCTGTGCTCAAACAGCTCAAGTAGCTCTGCATCATTCTACTATAAGCTTTTGTTTATTATATCTGTTTGTATAGAAAATACTGTACAATCCTTAAAAACTCTCTTTAGAATGAATTTTTCTTGATATAATTTAAGCAAAGATATTTCTACGTACATGTGTAATGTTTTAACAAACATCACGTTTACGTTAGTTTGTTCAGTCCAGCTAAAAAGAGTTGAAATCAAACTACAGCTGGGGAAGAGTGAATCCAAATAGGGACAAAGGTAAGACTCTCTATTGACAGACACCAAGGAATAAAGCTTTTTTACTCCAATGAGGATTTCAAGACTTTTGTATCACAGTCATGACCCTTAAATGAAAGCGCTGGCCTAACAGCATGGAGGTGAGATAGCAGTCTGTTCTCAGCGACATCTGGCATGCATGTGTGTGAGAACAGCCCTGATGCTGTCACTCTACTGCAGTCAGAGGTTCAAGTGCAACTTGTGCAGACATTATCTACCTTTAAAGTAGCTCAGGTGTCTGGAATGATATACCCACAGGAATCCACAGCTCTGTACACTCTGCAAGAGCCGTGTAGGGGTTACTGCTGAATATGTACACATTGGACCTGCAATGAAATGCATTTGCCATTGCCACACAACTAGCAGTATCAGAGCTCTTTCAAAGGTTGGTGAAGTCAGGATGAAGCAGTACAGCTGCACTAACTGGAAAAAGAAAAAGAACCCATCAACCGACTCATGTAGTTTGTAGCAAAGCAAACTTCTCCCTCACCAGATGTGTGCTTTATAGGTTTGAGTGTAATTTAAAGTTTCTAAGAAGGTAATTTTGTGTAATTAAGCGGAAATGTGAATACAAACTTGTCTTGTTTTTACTCTTGTACTGCCTGCTATGTACTCTGAGCAAATGCCTAGTATTTGGTATTGACAAAACTGTCTGTAAAGCCTAGCTTAGTCAGCTTTTATCATACGTATGCCCAGAAAAGAAAGCCTGGAGGCACCTGTGTGTGGCTATATGGTCCTGTGAGCCTAATGGGATTAGCACACAGGGATTTTACGGGTTTGGAACCCTCTACAGAGATCCTAGAACCTCATGTATGAGATATGGTCTCATGGGATGCTTTCAAGAAGTCTAGTTTAAAAGCTATAATCTCTGTTCCGGTCAGTAGGCTATTTGGTAGGAATTTATTCTCTGTGAAAAGATCAAGAAACTTGCTAATGTCAAAGACAGACAACCTGCAGACCTTCAAGAACTGCAGGGAAGAAGCTGAAAAGGTTTCAACTACTGCATGACTGGGTCTGTGGACATGACTTGAATTTTTTCCGACACAAAATATATTTAATTTTTTTTTTTATCCTGGTTTATTGAAATATATTAAATCTGTAAAACACAGCAAGTGTCTATTCATGCTGATGTAGTCTGCAGGAAAATAAATCTATGGGGTTCCTACATTTCTCATCTTGTTTTCAGTCCTTCTGGGATTCTGCAACTTTTTTTAACTTTTTATTTTAATGCATAGGTTTGATATCATTTCTGCAGCATTGATACATAAGGCTGCCATGGCTCCTCTTCATTTGTCAGTATCACTGTAAAAACAGCTAACACACTAACAATTTTTCTTTTTTCCCCTCTTGGCACACTAACTAATACATCCCCATCATGCCCTTAGATGTCTGCATTGTTATCTTCATGGTCTAGAAGGAGCAGTAAGGAGTGAAAGACCTTTTTCAAGCCAGAGACAAAGAAGCTTTATTATTAGTGCTGAGGCAGGATCTGTGAAGCCTAGACTTCTGTCCCATATTGAAGACACCATGTGCTAGTCAATGGGGTAGCAGAAAATGCATTGTTCACTTCCAATGTAAGTGTAAAACATATCAAGTCCTGTGACATTTCCTTCTTCTTGGTATAACCTCTTTTTTTTTTTTCACTCTGCGAGGTCTCCAAGGGTATTGGAGATCTGATGCAATGTGACACTGTCCCAGCAACTTAACAGCCAATGCCTGAAACAGAGTGTACCTCTGTCTTGTGGGTTTGATTTTCTATGAGATGCTCTGGTTTTGTCTGCATTGGTTTAAAATCTTACCCTGCCTCTTAGAATTGGTATTAGTGGTTTAAACATAGAGAAATACTGAGAATTACATCTAAGCAGACAGCTGCTTTACACACAATGAAGCCATGGGAAAAAAATCAGATTTTTGACTATCCATTCCATATGAGGAAAAAAATTACAAAGGCTATAGTCAGAACATCTAGAGATTACATCTTAAAGTGTGTCTCCAGTCTGAGACTGGAGAAAGTCTTACACATAATGCCAGACTCTCACCTTTGTAATTCCATCACTGATGCTGGTAATCACTTCAGACTCCAGTGTAAATGAAAGCAGACCTAAAGGTTTTTGCTCTTGTGACATTAGTCACAGTATCCTTGCAACAGGAAGAGCAGCATATTTAGGAATTTTTTGTAGTTGGAGGTTCACATTCTTAAGTGCTTATTCCCCACCTCTTTGGTGTGATGCAATTGACTTCAGCTGCATTACTTTAGGTTTACATCAGTGTATCTAAGACTGGGGCTTGGAATTTCTAAGTTCAGCTGCATCAAAGAAATGGTAGTGCTGCACTGGTGTTTAATACATGTTCAATCACTTATTTTTTTAATAAATTAGTTTTTAGGAGCAACATCCTTTGTTGTTAAGCTTTAAGTGCCATAATTTTACCACGGTGACACCACACTTCAGGGTTTCTGATGTGACAGAAAGTATCTTTATCCATGGTGTTTTATTTCTAATTGAGGGACCAGCCTCATAAAGCAGGCATTAAATTTACAACTGATAGCACAATTTCTATTCTATCACTCAATTTTTGATAAGGTTTTACAACTGGTTGATATGTTTGTTTGTTTTCCTTCTTTATTTGTATGTTTTGGGTAGAGACTTGAAAATGATCCTATTTTGTATAGACTCTTGATTCAATGTTATTGGAACATTTTTACTTGTGCCTTCTAATCAGTTTGAATAGTTTCCAAATATTTTGCTTTTGTAAATTTTAACCAGCTCTTAAAACAAATCTTGCTGCTACTTCCTTTATTTTGGTTTTTTTTTTTTTTTTTATGATGAATAGCAGAGTGCAAAGAGTTTGATAACCAAAGAGGATTGACCATAAAAACCTCACCATGAATATGGTAGTTGTGTAAAATGAGATCGCTCTTCTCTTTAGAATCATAGAATCATAAAATCACTAGGTTTAAAAGGACCTACTGGATCATTGAGCCCAACCATTCCTTACACTCCCTAAACCATGCCCCTCAGCACCTCATACACCCATCCTTTAAACACCTCTGGGGATGGACACTCAACCCCGTCCCTGGGCAGCCTGTTCCAGTGCCCAATGACCCTTTCTGTGAAAAGTTTTTTCCTGATGTCCAGCCTGAACCTCCCCTGGAGGAGCTTGAGGCCATTCCCCTTTTCCTGTCCCCTGTCACTTGAGAGAAGAGACCAGCTCCCTCCTCTCTACATTGTCCTTTCAGGTAGTTGTAGAGAGCAATAAGGTCTCCCCTCAACCTCCTCTTCTCCAGGCTAAACAACCCCTGCTCTCTTTACCACCTGGATTTCTTTGTACCAGGAGATTGCTTTATGAACTTCTTCTCTTTCTTAAAAATTATTGCTATAAGGTAATTTTTTCTCTTCCTACATTGTCATTTCAGATTTTTCTGCCTTAGTCCTTTCCCCTGTAGTTCTTCCTTCTGTTTGGGATTCCAGGGTTGGAACTCTTTGTCTGCTTGTTGCCAAAACTTTACTTCCGACAGAGTGATTTCCAGGCATCATCAAGCACAAAGACACGCTGCAGCAGTCAAAGTAACGAAATATAAAATGGAAGAAATTTCAATTGCAGCAATCAATCAGAGCTTCATAAAAGTTGAAGAATTGTGTTTTTTATCTCTGTATTCCACATCCCCATAATGTAGCTTATGGGCTACTTAGTCAAGGGTATTACTGTTAGTCATTCTAACTCTTACCATAAACACGGACCAATCACGTATATTAATTATTGTTAACTTTAGAAGACAATGCGACTGAGTTGTGTACAAAAATGCAGCTTCTTCCCCTGAAGTACTGTAATATATTAACCGTACATAGATCACTAGCAGTTATAATAACACAGTGTAAATTTACCATACGATGCAATGTTTTCAAATTTTCTGGAGCTTCTCTCTAGCTCATGTAGAAAAATGGGTGTTATTAAGGAGAATGCTTATGTATACAATAACTAAAATGAAAGGTTTGAGGTGACTGACGTGTATAGTTTTGTGGAATTTTGTTGGTAGTAATTACTGGTTGGTCCCTGTGTTGCTGGTTACTTAGCAATGACACAAATAATAAACAAAATTGCAATATGCTAAATATATCCTGGAAATTAAGACACAGACAGAGAAAGATCTTGCCTAAAACAAACAGATAATGTAGAAATACCACATAGAATGGTATATCAGGGCTAGGAGGTCTCCAATGTGTTTAGAAAAGAATTATTCACAACTACTAGTTAGTACATTTTAAAAAAATATTAACTCAGGTATATAGGTACTTCCTTGACTTCAACAGGCTGAAATTAGCTTACATTCTTTGAAATGCTTCCTGATCTGTCCAAACTCATATTTATCAAAAGACTTAGATTTTCTGATGGCATAAATGCAAAGAAGAATCCAATGCAGGTATGTAATTACAAACAGCTAAAAATGTGACACTTTTTCTTGAAACAGTAAATGCTATGACATAATGTATAAAATGCTTTTTTTGGACGAAACAGTAAACAGCATAAAATTCTAATGTAAACTGTCTCAATATGTCTACTTGAAATCACTCTTCTCCCTTCCGTTGTGGAGTTTGTATGTGCATGGCATAATACACACCTTCCACTACAACAGATTGCTCAAAGCCTCATCCAGCCTGGTCAGAAACTTCTCTTCTCCAGGCTGAACATCGCAAGCTCACTCAGCCTACCCTCATAGGGGAGGAGACATGCTCCAGTCACTTGATCATTTTCATCCCTATCCATCAAAAAAAAGACCCCATAAATAAATAAATAAATAAATAAATAAACTCCAGACACCCTCCACCCCCTGTTTCTGCAATCAATTTCAATGTTTGCTTGGGTATGCGAGGGTGGGTCTTGTCTTAGTGTTGGTAGCCGAAAAGGGAAGGAGGGCTGGTCTGCAGTTTACTTCTTCTTCATAAAGATATTTGATAAACCCTTTCAAATAACTTGAGCACCTAACAATGTTACTTACTCTAGTATAGCTCATTACCTCTTCCTATAGTCTTTCTAATGTGCTTAGACCATACCACCATAAACAACATCAAAGCTATCAAATGCCAAACTATTCTGTAGCAATTGATGGCAGAACTGATCTTTTCTGTAGCAGTGGATCCTCTCATGTAATGGCTTTATGAGTTCTGCCTATGCACCTTTTCGTTTCAGGAGCCAGATTTTGACATGAAGGATTAATGACAAATCATTATTGCTGCTGAAGTGCAAATCCACATAGTGATACTTACAAAGCTGTTTTCTCCACCCTGTCAAACACATGATGGATATACTGTTTGGACAAGCTTTCTTTTCCTACACACAGGATCTGGGTTTTTAGCGCTTCTACTCTGCTATACTGTTCAGATTATATGCGCCAAAATGAAGTACCTTTCTGTTGTATATGAAGAAGTACACCTACCGTCTATAGTTCGAATAGCAGATTTACTAGAAACAAGGATCTGTGCTAAGTGAGGCTGTGTTCATATACCTCAGTTTTAGCAGACTACTTTTTTTTTTTTTTCTCTACAGGTTTCCAGTATTCTTTTTTTTTTTATCAATGAGAACAATATATATATTTTATTGAAAAACTGTCATTTTCCTTCTTTAACTTTCTAAAATTTGGAATAGTAGATAAAGAGAAGGAGGTGTGTATTTCTCAAATACTTCCTGAGTTTGAGAATAGGATTGGGGGGAAAAACCTCAGTAAGAACAAAACTTCTCCCTCATTAGTTGTGAAAATCCATTTGAAATCCCCCCAACCCCCCACTGAAAACAACATTTCATCTCTGTAGAATCATGACACAGAAAGATCAATAAGATAAGAAAATACACTGTGAAGCAGAAGCTGCTGAGCAAGAGTGCTCTGCTCATAAGCTGCGGACTGCTGAATATAATTTTATTGTTTGTTTCATTAATGGCTGTTACTTATCTAGACCACCTGTGGGATTCCTTTGATTTCAAGTTCCAAAATCAAGATAAGTATGTAAGATCTGTATTTTGGCTTTGCTTATTCCAGGACTGTGTGTGATATTCACTGATACAGTTATACTATGGGTAAAGGAAGATCACCGAACATTGATTCTGTGTGGCTGAGCCTGAGTGCCTTTAGCTTCAGGCTCCACTGCAATGAATGCAAATTATATTTTTAGAGGCTGAACTCCTATCCAGGAGAGCACAGGCAAATATGGGAGCACATAAGGAACTTAACATAAGATAGTTAGCAGATGAAATGCACCTCCTACCAGCAGACTTCTACTTGCTATAGTTACAGGAACAGAGCTGGACATGGTTGGAATCACAGACCTGAAAGTCACAGCATGCACAAAGCCTAAGATGGAGTCAAAAGGACCACATCTCTTTCAGATAGAATTGTATGTCTTCTACAAAGTGGTCAAGGCCTGCCTTTTGTAGTGACAAAATGTTTATAATGCTGAAGGGCTTTTGTATAGTAGGGCTGTCAGTGTGTTTTCTGTCAGAGTTATTGTAGAGGTGGGGGCACTCATACTCTGTTCTATTTCCTTACACATCTGTTCCTTTGAATTGTATACAATAAAAAAAAATAATAAAATAATGAAATAATAAAACAAGTCGATGAGGCCGGATGGGATCCATCCAAGATTATCAAGGGAGCTGGTGGACGTGCTTGCAAAACCCTTGTCCATCATCTTCCAAAAGAACTGGGTGATCAGGCCCAGTCAACACGGGTTCATGAAAGGCAGGTCTTGCCAAACTAACCTGATCGCCTTCTATGGCAAAGTGACTCAACTATTGGATGGGGGAAAGGCTGTGGATGTAGTCTTCTTGGACTTCAGTAAAGCCTTTGACACAGTTTCTCACAGCATTCTGCTTCAGAAACTGTCAGCCTCTGGTTGACAACTAGTTGGATGGCCGGGCCCAGAGAGTGGTGATAAATGGAGTTAACTCCAGCTGGAGGCCAGTTACAAGTGCTGTCCCTGAGGGTTCAGTGCTGGGTCCAGCTCTGTTCAATGTCTTTATCAATGACCTGGATGAAGGGATTGAATGCACCCTAAGTAAGTTTGTGGACGACACTAAGATGGGTGGAAGTGTGGATCTGCTGGAGGGTAGGGAGGCGCTTCAAAGGGATCTGAACAGGCTGGACTGCTGGGCTGAGGCCAATGGGATGAGGTTTAACAAGGCCAAATGCCGGGTCCTGCACTTGGGGCTCAGAACTTATGTGGTGCTACAGACGGGGGGGAAGAGTGGCTAGAAAGCTGCCTGGAGGAGAAGGACCTGCGGGTGTTGGTTGACAGCTGACTGAACATGAGCCAGCAGTGTGCCCAGGTGGCCAAGAAGGCCAATGGCATCTTGGCTTATATCAGAAACGGTGTGCCCAGCACATCCAGGGCGGTTATTCTGCCCCTATACTCGGCACTGGTGAGACTGCACCTCGAATACTGTGTTCAGTCCTGGGCTCTTCGCTACAAGAAGGATGTTAAGGCTCTGGATTGTGCCCAGAGAAGAGAAACAAAGGTGGTGAAAGGGCTGGAGAACAAGTCTTACGAGAAGCGGCTGAGGGAACTGGGATTGTTAAGCCTTGAGAAGAGGAGGCTGAGGGGAGACCTCATTGCTCTCTACAACTACCAGAAAGGAGGTTGTGGAGAGGAGGGAGCTGGCCTCTTCTCCCCAGTGACAGAGGACAGGACAAGGGGGAATGGCCTGAAGCTCCGCCAGGGGAGGTTCAGGCTGGACATCAGAAAAAAAAATTTCACAGGAAGAGTCATTGGGCCCTGGCAGAGGCTGCCCAGGGTAGTGGTGGAGTCACCATCCCTGGAGGTGTTTAAAAGATGGGTAGATGAGGTGCTCAAAGACATCATTTACTGGTTGATAGGAATGGTTGGACTCGATGATCCAGGAGGTCTTTTCCAGCCTGGTGATTAAAATTGGACTCCTCAACTATAATTCTTTGCCTGGTGACAAGAATGAACGGTAGTACAAACTGCTGGTGTACAGCAATAATCAGAAACTTGATAATTTAAATTAAGATTTTGTATAAAATTCAAATATAATTTTAAGAGGCAGCAATTTCTATTTTATTTTAAATTAATTATTTAAATTATTCCACATGCAGTGAAATCCCTTTCAGGCTATTAATTTGAATCTTTCAGTTTGCCAGTAAAAATCGTGCAGAAAAAAGCTCATCATTTGTGGAAATTGTTTTTGTCTAACATACCTTGGGAAAGTTCAGAGTATAGCTGGTTTTTCTTAACGCTATTCTGAAACATCACCCTTGTTTATCATATCTGATTAGCTGTGTATTTCATATCTGAAGTGCAGTATACATTAATTTCAAGCCAAAGTACTTCTACTATAGTAATTTGTCTGGAAAGCATAAGGGCCAGATCAAAATTATTCTGTAGTATCAGCCATAATTAACCACTTCAGGTGGCTCAGATTCACTAGTCATTGCTTGAACATGAAGGCATGTCCAGGGATGTGTGCCGATGGACTTACCTGTCAGCAGTAGAATCTCTGTTCCATGAAGCGGAAACTGCATTAGATGAGTCTATTTGAAGATAAGGTTTGTAGAAGACGTTATAGATGACTTGTCACAGAACTAAAGATAAATCGGTCAAAGGCAATTTAGGATAGGAGGATGCCTACATGAATGATTAAAAACCCGGAATTTTTTTTCACACTATATCAATACTTTTCAATAGCATTCCCAAAGCAGGTACCTGCATTCTATCAGCAAGGGCATATCTGCTATATTTTGTGCTTACTGCTACTAAAATTGATTTGATTTCTGTGTCTGAAATCTTAAAAAACAAAGTAAAATAGTGTTTACTGAGGTGCTTATTGAATTTGAGTTTTACCAATAATTTGCAGACAGGCTGCAGTTCTTTAAGTCCTTCCTATAATTTTCCAGTGGACATTAAACTTTTGCTAACCCCATTATTAATAGTATTCATGCAGCTCCTTTGAGTTATTTTGTATATCCAGTAATTTGCTTTTCCCTAATCAAAAAGGTTACAAAAGAAAAAATGGTTTAATATTTGTGATAACTTGGAAAATAGGATGTAAAAATAATAAACTTGCGCTGTATCTGTTCCATTAAACTACCTCACATGATGTTGTCAATCCAAACTACAATGATAATATTTCACATCTGTATCATATAAACGTGAGCATGCTACATATACCAATTACATTTAGAGACTAAAAAAATGAAACTGAAATGGACAATGATGTGCAGTGTTTTTTTAATGTAATTAATGCCTATCTTTACAATATTGTGTAAGATCTGTAAAATATAAGCACAAGCCTATAAATTGGGTAAGTTGCCCAACTTTCAATATTTACAGCACTGGACTTCAAAACTGGGTGATGTTTACAAATTATTCTGTTTGTGAAACTATATTTGAGATGGGACAGACTTCGAAAAGCTAAATACACACTCATAGGAGACATAAGGCTGCTGTATCTATACTCTGAGAGCTCCCAGTTGACTTCTGAGGAGCTGCTCACCCCTCTTGGAATAAATATCGAGGTACTTCTGTGACTTTGCTATTTCCTGACTGGCTTTCTCATTTCCTTGAGAGTGGCTTCCCTGTTCTTGCTAAATATGTAATGAAGTCTCTTTGTATGGCATTTTTAAACAACTCTAGATTTATCCTTTGGAACTAGAAAATATTTTAAGACAGGTAATTTAATCTGTGATAGCATCCCTTTGCATTTCTACAACAGGACTCTGTTAATAACTCTCCCAGCCCACTGTTTCATGCTTACTGTAGTTTGGGCTGTACCTGAAATGGAAAATACCAGTGATTTAAGACTTTCCTTGCATCTTTCTAACTGTGGGATGAACGAGCATCTTCTTTGGTGCACAGAAGTGCAGCTAGACCGCCTCAGTTTCTCTACAGCTCTCTATAGCCCCAAGGTGCTAGAATAGCATATACAATATTGTGTGACTGCTAGTAAAAGGATGAGCTTGAAAACATGGCCTGAAGAGTGGGAGGAAAACCTGCAGGTGCAGTTAGAATTACTCAGTTGACAGGAATACAGAGCAGCTGAGAGAGCAGAGCAGGCACATCCCTCCTGCTGCTGACCTCTGGAGAAAGAAGCACAGTATTCTGCCTCAGAAAATAACTTCTGTGCTTTTATTTTAGCACTTTCTCTGAACATTCATTCCCAGTAGTCTGAGTTCATACTGGGCTTTTAATTGTATTTTTAAGCTTAATTGAAGATAAGAAAAACCAAAATCCTTGAAGAGGAACCTTGCCCTAAGGGACAAGGCAGCAGGCAACTGCTCCCACATGTGTTTATGTTGTCCGGGGTGGATGCGTTATGTGTGTGCTAATACTGGGAGATTGCTTCTTGTGTTCTCCTTGTTTTTCAGCCACTCCTTATAACAAGTAAAAATGGTGATGGTGTATCTGGACTGTAAAAATGATACAGTCAATGGTTATATTTAGACAAAACTTCATTGCCAGTAATTGATATTTTATAAGAACTAAGTGAAATTGTCTTCTCTGAGCAGAAAATTCCATACTCAAACCCAAATAGTTACATCAGCAGTATAATGATTTCAAGAAAAACACTATATTTGGCTTAATTTATCATTCAGTTAAAGGTTGCATTAATTAATTTTATTTAAAAAAAATTAGACATGCCAGTATAAACTGCTGCAATTATTTGCTCATCTAACTATGACCTAAATTACTCTTGGCAGTAGACTAGGTGTGGAAGTTGTGTAGGAAAATGTCTCTGGCTCCTGCAGATTGGTTTGGCCACTCTTCCTGGCTGTACTACTCGTGCACTGATGGTAAAGGTGGCTGAAATTAATGAGTGAATTAAAGAATTCTCTCCTAACCAATTATGATAATCATGTTTGTAACACTTCAGGAACATGCATCCATTAAATAGTGAGATGCTGACCTGGCAAGCTCTGTATAGGTGCATGATATCTTGCGAAACATTCATTGGGTGCAAAAGTTAATGAGCAGCACAATGTTACCATGGGTTTCTCCCTGACTGGATGAAGTATACCAGATCTCCCTGGAGAAAAACAGCCCTTTGCTTGGAGTTACTTTTTGGAAAAAGGTCAATTCTACCACATAGTCCCTTCTTAAAACAAGTAAATCTGTCATGCAAGGTTAGCTGAACAGAGCAAAGGAAGAAGGGTTTATTTCCCCCCGATGATAAAAGGAGGAGTTCTAGCAATGCCTGAAATTATACTAGGAAAATGAACATGAACAGGGTGAGAAACTGAGTGAGTGGGCTAGCTCTAACAACTAATGACTACAAGGTCTTGGAAAGTGATAGACAAAAATCAAAAAAAGACCATATCATTATGGTAAGAAAAGATGCAACAGAAAGACAAGGAAATATAGCCAGATTAAAAGAAAAGGTAAACAATCAATGTTATATATACATACGAAGTATGCAATAGGACCAAAACTGACATGTACATGCACAAAAAAAGAGAGAAGGTGGAGTAAAGGAAGCTATACTTTGACACGGGGAAACCATAGAAAACCATGTGGCTACACTGAAAGATCACATCCATCACTAAAACCATTTACTTTTCATTAAGAGAGATCTGCCAGTATCTGACTACCATTTTGAGCCCCACCTGCTCTTGTAAAATGGAAGCTCAGCATCTGTAATGGCACTAGTTATTTATGATTTGTTTGTCAAAACCTGCATGGTGCTGAAGTGACACAGATCATGTACTGTTTTTATGTAAAACTGGCCATTGTAGAAAGAGTAAGGGTTGCTTCCTATTTTTCTGAATGTATCATCATTTCAGAGGAGGAGCCTTTGTTTTCTGTTATTTTTAACAGACTTGTTTAAGCAAACAAAGCACTTTAAAGTATATGCTGACTTTTGAAATGCAAATCACTGAAGCTGCAAGATGTTTCTCAGACTGCATAAAGTTATCCGAAATGGGTGTTGTGAGGCTTGCCTCTGTGGTAAGCACCTTCCAGCACATCCCAGCTGTTTGCTGCAGGTGATGGTTGAGAATGTGAGAGGGCAGATGCACAAGACTGACTGTATTGTGATATCTGTTAAGCTGCTCAATAAAAGAGCTCTGTGATAGAAGAGGCTGTGTCTTCTTTTATAACAGATTTATCTTGAGGAAAATGTCTAACTTGGAGCTCTCCATAAATCATAGAATAGTTTGGATGGGAAGGGACCTCAAAGATCATCTAATTTCAACCCCCCCTGCGATGGGCAGGGACACGTCCCACTAGATCAGGCTGTCCAAGGCTCCATCCTACCTGGCCTTGAACATCTCCAGGGATAGGGCATCCACAGTTTCCCTGGGCAACCTGTTCCAGTTCCTCACCACTACTGCTGTACTTATCCCATCACAGAAAGCCACTAGGCTGGTCATACAGGACTCACCCTTGGTGAAGCCATGCTGGCTGCCTTGAATCACCTCCCTGTTCTCCATGTGCTTTAGCATAGCTTCTAGGACTATCTGTTCCGTGATCTTTCCCAGCTACAGAAGTAAGGCTGGCAGGTCGGTAGTTTCCAGGATCATCTTTTCTACCCTTTTCAAAAGTGGGCACAATGTAACCCTTCTTCCAGTCACCAGGGACTTCTCCTGATTGCCCTGCAATGTACCCAACAACTTTGTTAGTACATCAATAAGGACATATTCATCTCTACTTAACCTTTCATCAGAAATAGCAAATCTTGGCAGCAGCTAGTCAGAAAAGTGTTAAAAACTTGCCCAGTTGGCATGATAGGTTCCCAATCAAAAACCCTGTTCACCTTCAGGGTAAGATACGCTGTTATGTCAGCTGTGAGGGAGGGAGAAAAGGGAAGAGGTCTGTGGATGGGAGGGATCAACAAACTGAGTGGTTGCCCTTGAGTGAGGTTCCACACACACCCAACTGTTTGTATGCAAAGGGGGAAAGGAGACCTTAGAGAAGGGATTAAGAATGTAGTTTGCAAACTAGAGGGCATAATAGTGATGGAACTCACCTCTATTGCATCAAGAGGCCCTGGCTGACTAAAGTCACTGACTCACAGCCTTGTTGTTTTTCAGCTGAAGAAATTGCAGATGTTTCTGATTCTTATCAGAGCAACTTTAGCCCTGGTATCAGGGTAAGGAGGTAAGGACAGGTGGCACAGGCTGATGTCTGAATGTAAAGCAAAATCTCTGGTGTTCTGAGCTATTGTGAGAAAAATAGCTCTCTCAACTACTTTTCTGTAAATGTGTTCAGGATTGTGAGCTTTGCAACAAGGCTGATGGCAGATTGTAACTCCATGGAGTGAGAGAGACTCCTACTTGTGGTACAGGCCACTGGTCAGGATCTGCAAGTCCTCCGGGGGACAGCCTGTGAGCTCTGTGCCGCCTGGGTTTGCACTAATAGAGCAGGATAAATGTCTTACCCTGTCAGGCTGAGGGACCCATAGACAGGATGGATTTGTTGCCCCAGAGATAGTATTGACTTGTCTTCCTTTTTTATAATTTTTCTTTTTTTCTCCTCCTCCCTCCCCTGCGAAGGGAGGGAGAAGGAAGGAGAAGACAAGGTCACTGGACATTGGATAGCGCACTCAAAGTAGGGAGCTGTTTAGAGACAAACTGTTGTTTTGGGATACTTGTTGCTTGTAAGGGGGAATCTTCCTGAGAAATGCAGAACTGGTCTAAACTTGTTTGAATTTTGTTTTTTGGTTTTTTTTGTTTTCGGTTTGTTTTTTTTTTTTCCCCACAGTATTACCAAAAGACATACAGACTCCAGAAGAAATGAGTCCCTAATTTTCTGCAGCTTAAAGGTGACATAGGAGTGACTGATCACCCCTCATTGAGCTGTGAACGTTTGCTAATCAGATTATTCAGTGTAAAGTATCCTTAAAGTAGAGAGCAGTGCAAACACCAGTTGGTTTAAGGGTAGAAATGCAATGTACATGGCTAGTGCCCCAAGTTTTTTTCTTCTTCTGATGCCTATTTGCAGTCTCTGGTTTTGCTTCTCCTCATAATTCTCTTCACCAATGACTAGGTATCTAGATTTTAAAATTGGTTTTAAATAACATTTTTTTAATTAACATTTAAATATGTAAAACATCTGTAGAGATTTTCTAGTCTTTTCACATTGCGTCCCTACCTACCTAAACAATTCTTTCTTCTTCTGTCTTCCTGAGATTGAAAAAGAATTTAACAGGGAATTTTTTTCACAAAGGTGTTAAAAAATATAGAAAAATCACACACGTGCTCCACTGGACAATGTTAAAAGTCACCTAAAGAGACCTTTAAGTAGGGATATTGATAAAGATGGCAGAAAATACAACAGGATGATAAAAATGAACATAAATAGGATTTTAAAACAAAACGTATCTTTCCCTCCACATATCTAATTTTATTTAATGAACTGTTAGTGGTAGTTGTCTAACCATTTTTATCAGTGAACTTCCTATTTTATGAATTCTTCATGTTGGTCAAAGGAATATGTTGTATATGTGCCTTTTGGTGTATATAACATCTATCATCAAAACTCTACATAAAATATTTATGAGATCATTCTTTTTCCTATTAAGTGAATCTTAAAAAGGTAGATCTGAAGGGGAAAATGATCCTTCTGTCCACAGCCATCAACAACAGGCAGAATTCTTAGTACATACATAGTACATGTGTATACACATATGCCTAATAATAGATATTTTTTGCAGCTTGAAAGGAGTACATTTGTCTAACAAAAACAGTTGTTCCAGTCTTAGTGTGGCTAACTCTCCATCCTGTAGTTCCCAGTTTACTTATTTTGCCATATAGACTGGCGAAACTGATGTTTGTTAGTGGGGGTATATGTGTGCTAAGTAACTACTGAACTTTCCCTGTTCAAAACCCCAAAACTATAATGAAGAGCCAAGGCACCTTGCCAGTAAAGAAATAATCATGATTTGTATTAAGATCATTTTCTAGAGAGTTTGAATAATTGTTTCCAAAGGGGGGGTTATGTATACACAAGCATTGTTAAATTCTTGCTCTTTTTTAATGCTATTTTTAAATTAGAGGGTTTCAAGCTAGTTTAATAAGACACATAATTTTTTAAGCCTTTCAATTCTTTACTTTATAAAAGCATCCATGCTTGACTGTAAAACTATTCTTTCTGAGCTCTTGACCTACTGAAATTAACAAAATTTTAGGTGATTTTTTTTTTAACCTTCATGAAGAGTGGTTCACTGATTGCCCATCAATAAGTCTATAATTGGTGTGTAGGCATGTCTATGGTTTTCATAAATATACTTATCACCTGGCATTCTTAGTATCTTTATTTGAACTCTGTTTATATGTAAAACTTCATCCACTGGTAAAATTACTCTGTTAAAATTGTTTTCCAAGGTTGAAAATGACCTAGTATTAATGCTGTGAAAGCACACGATAAATGCCTGCCCATTGTAAAGAAATTGTGAATTTTCCATTGTAGGTTCAGTCTGTTTTGCTGCTGTAAGCAGTTGTGTTTTAGCTACTGAAAATCTGATGTTAGAAACCTGCTCTATGATGACACAGAAAAAGAGGAAGGAGGTAAGTGTTGGTTTTGTCCTTAGTAAGTGAAATAACAAGTTTCTTCTTTTGTATCACTAGACTTCAGTAATTTTATTGTTACAGTTTCCGTCTAGTAATGTAGGAAAATTGGCTATCAAACCAGGCAATTAAATAGCTGTGCTTCTTTACCCATAACCTGGATAAAAATGCTGATTCTTTTTAGCTAAGATTCTAGGTTTGCTTCAACTATGGCAAAAAGAAGCCTGCATGCAAAGAACTTTGGGATTCTTGTGTTTTGAGATGGTTAGGAAGGCAACTTGACTGAAGGAACTGCTGATCCAGACACTAACTCTTCATATTTCATGCGTCTTCTGTTATATAAACTTCTGCTTTAAAAATGAACTTCAGTCTTGTTGTCCTGAATCTTAAGGGAGAAACCATTAATTAAGGTGAACAATATAATAAAGCTTAATGATTTATAAGCCAATGAAATATTAAGTCCTTAAAATACAAACAAAACCCCTGAAAAGTCAACCAAAAACGTGTGAGAAAGGGTGAGAAACGATACAGTGTTGTATTCTTAGCATTTGCTGTGAAGACATGAAAAACCACCATGCACAGCACACATACTTTAAGGAAATCTCCCTTTAGTCAGAGACAGGAAAAACTGTTGCTTGAGCTAACACATTGCTTAGTCAAGATTTCACAAGCAGAATTACTTCTTGCCGTCTGGAGAGTGAGTGAGCTTTGGCTAGACACTTCTGGCTGTTGTGGAAACCTAAGCTAAGAACCAAATTTCTGCAATTATATTATCTGTCTCCCTTGATTTTTAAAATCCATCCTAAAAAGCTCAATGAAATTCAAAACAGGAGCAAGGAAACTTATTGCAGTGAAGTTTCCACCAAAACAGAAGGTAAAAGAGAGAGAAGGCATGTCACAGTTTAGCCCCTCTCAGTTTGATCAGCCAGTAAAGATGAGCAGTTGTGAACCAAATCACCCAGCCTCCATGTAGGGAAAGGGAGATGGGAAACAAGAAAGACTTGTGAGTTGGAAACTAAAACTGAAGCAGCTTTAATGAAACAGTAATAATAGTAGGGAAAACAATATTAATAAGAAAACAATAAAATATGTACAAATATATGAACCCCTCTGATGAGTGTAAATCGCCACTGACGCTACAGAGAAGGCATGGAGAAAAGGCAGGGGGGAACTGAACTCAGGAAATGGATTCAGTAACACATGGATCTGGAATCAGGGGCAACAGGACAGACAAGGTCCACATTAGATGCTAGCCATTGAGGAAGAGCACTTGACCCATGTCATCCTTTTGTTTCACAGCAAATATATAATGCATATGGAACAGAATAGTCTGTTGGTCAGTTTGGGTCACCTCCCTGCAGATGCAACCTTTTTTTTTCCCCTTTGACTTATGGCATCTCACCAACCTGAGAATGCCTGTACTTCCACAGAAAGACATACAGATAATGGCCTTTCTGCATACCAATGCCCTGTTACTTTGGTGATAGTCATAAATTTTAAGTATTATCACTTCTAGAGACAGATGCTGTCTGAAAACATGTAGTTAACATTCAGAAAATGAACTTACTTAGACGAGGCTTAGCTGAAAATTCAGAAAATTGATTCTGCTTTAGCCCAAATCAGAGTGCTATACCTCTTATTCCATATAATTTATATCACGCTCTGATCAGTGCTATTTATATCTTCAAATATACGTCATGTAGAATACATACAAATATGTATAGGTCACTAATCCACAGTTTGCCTACACAAAAGTTCATTAAGTTCATGATTCTGGGGTTTCATCCATTATAATTATCTTTTAGGGCAAAAGGAATGGTGTGAGAATTCGTTGTGGTTCATGGCCCCAAGCTGCACATTAGAGAGGTCAACCTTGAGGAAGTCATTGGACACTATATGAAGAAGCTATCTCATTGTCCTGAAAAAATGTTTAGTAAATACTGATAGCATTATGTAGCAATTGACAAATATACAGTTTTATATTGGATATTCTCACACAGAGTCAGATTTCCCTGAGGTACACATTGAACTTCACCATCATTCAGCTTTACCCACTGAGTGTGTCCAGGACCTTGAGAAAAAGCAATGACGCAAATGGGTTTATCTTTGCCCAAGGCAGGAGAAATCCAAACAGTTTTCCCCAAGAAATTATTTTAATGCAACACAGGGACTTGGATAAAGTTCTTTCAATTGTATGTAGAAGGTCTGATTGAGTAGAATGAGCTCAATTGCTAGATCCCCTGGTGTTAACTATCTGGGTGGTTTCTGCCAAGTGCTTATCCCAATTTTTAAAGGTACAACTTCCCATTCCTTTCACTGTAGTTTCTAAGAGTCCATTGCATAGCTCAGTTTTCTCCGAGGCTGGTGTGTTAATAGAGAATATGATATCTCTATTCAATGCCATGCTCTTTGGCCCAGATATTTATAAGGTCGTTTTTGAAACGAGTATCATTGACAAAGTCAATTCTTTCTGGAGTGATATGCCAGCATGTGCTTTTCAAAGCCCAGATTGTCTAACGGACAGTGGTATGGGGCACAGGATGTGTTTCCAGCCATCCAGTGGTTGTTTCCACAATTGTAAGCACATTGCATTTACCCTGTTGGCTCTAAGGGAATGTGATATAGTCAACTTGCCAGGCCTCCCTGTATCTATACTTCAACCAATGTCCAACATGCCACAAAGGTTTTAACTGTTTACCATTTTGTGTTGTGGTGTATGTTTCACAGTCATGGAGAACCTGCACAATAGCATCCATGGTTAAATTTAGCCCTTGGTCACGAGCCCATTTGTATGTTGCATTTCTTCCTTGGCGACATGAAGTGGGCTTACTGAGATAAGAATAATTCACTTTTATGTTGCCAGTCCAAATCTGGAACGCTTTGGCAGTCTGATCCACTTGCTGGTTGTTTCAGTGTTTCTCAGTGGCTCAGCTCTCGGATATATGGTCATCTAAATTATCTACCCTTACCCTTACAGTTGCTTTCTCTAGCCAGGCAGCAATATCACCACTACGTGCAAACCTACATGGGCTTACCTCTATGCAGCCAGTTGTACTGTTTCTGTTGCTTTAACCACCCCAAAAAGCATTTTCTACCATTTACAAGTCAGCATGAAATAAAATACTGGCTGGTTTTCTTGTTCCACAACATCAAAGCCAGCTGGATGGCGTTTATTCCATAAATTGGCTTGAATCACCTTTTCCTTCAGTCATTTCAGTGATTTGTTGTGTAGGAATCCAGCGGCTTTCCATCGTCAATGATTTCCTACAAGACTACTTCCTAGAGCTTTTTCTCTGTAAGGAAGAAGAGAGATAGCAATTCACAACTCCTCTACAATTAGTCTATTACGACTCTCATTACCAGTTCTCATAATGAAAATTTAGCTATTTCAGAACGTGCTAAGGAGAAATTGCCAATCTGATGCTATAGCAATTATTCATCGATTTGCTTACTTTGAAAGCAGGTTTATGCACTCTGTTTCACTTCATTATTGTCATAAGTAGCAACTAAAATGAGTCAGAAAGATTTGGTCCTGATTCTTCTCTAATGTTGAAGAGTGCAAACTAGAAGTCAATAGGTGGACTTACTAGAGAAATTTAATTCTTTTAATCAGAAAAAAAATCTAAAAGTTTACAGATCTGAGCAACACATGCTGATAAACAAAAATTGGATGAGTATAGCTATTATTCTTGGAATAGAAGAATCTGAGATGTGCTGACTTTTTTCATGTTCTGGACTTAAAACTGAAGAAGTTCCGAACTGGCAGGTCAGCTGTTCTTACCTCTCATGGCAGCACTTCCTTTCAGAGGAACTGGGCAGAGAGCTATTCATGGTGCCCTCCACTAGCATCTGGTTCCAATCCTTTTGATTATTTTTTATGCCTTTTGGAATACTTAAAAGTACAGCCTCCCGAGAAGACAGTGAGACTATTTAGTTACTTCTGCCATATTTACACTCTCCAAAATTTTTTTTAAATTTTTTTTGTGCAATTTTACGTTTTGCTTGTTGACATAAATATTTCATGCATTTTGACTTATATTGTAGAGTGTAACTTAGACATGTAAGTAGAATCTGAAAGTTTTCCACCTTTCTCAGCTGTATACGGAATATTGCATTTAGTCAGAATAAGCAAAATAATCCAGATCTTAGAGTACTGGTGTAGGTTTTTGACAGCATTTACTCTAGTGATTTAAACACTACAAGATTTGAAATAAATATGTTTATAAGCTGTAATGTAATAGGGTTTATAGAGACTTCAGAGATGCTAAAGATCCTCAAAGGATGTTTCTAGGCTCAAAATGCCACTTATAGTTACAAATTTGGCTTAGAGTTTACCTCCTTGTCTTGTGTGACCCACACATGGTACCAGCGTATTACAGACAAGTATCTTGTGTCAATGCTGGGATCATCATTAGTTGTTGCCAGGTGGCTTCTATCTCATGTCACTGATAAGTGAAAGAGCTTATCAGTGTGCTACCCAGGCAGCATTCTTTTAATGGAGATTCACAAAAGGACTGTGAATAGTGGAAGTTGCTTTTGGCATTTTGTGCCTATTTTGGAGCACTTATAGCCAGCATGGTAATCAGCTGAGTGGCAAACCACTAAAATGTTATAGGAGAACATTCCTAAAGCAAAATTTCATTTCCCCTCCCATATTGTGGAAATAAAGCTATATGATACCTGAAGACCATTTGACCTGACAGTAAATATATATTGTTGTAGTTTGAATCCACAGACACACTTGAAACATCATTGTGTAGCACAAAAGGCGCCATAAGAAAAGCAGATATAAGAAATATTGAAAGCTCTGACATCTGTAGCTGCTGGTGTGCTGTGAAAATAAGACTAATCTCACTAAAGAAGGCACAAGAACTGGATTCTAGTGTGTTGAATTTGTGGAAGATTTCATCACTACATTCAATAGGAAGAAACAATAATATTGCCGAGCTCTTGAAGTCTGTTTGAGTTTTTTTATTTCTTCCAAAAGATGTTCAGTGGTGTTCAGGTGCCACCAGTAGACAGGAGAAACATTCTGAGGGGAATCTGAGCCTGCAGTTTGAAGTAGAGTAGTTATGACTTGATGTTCTCCTACATGATTTTGGTAAGTTGTTGCCTCACTTCAGCAGAACAGGAGGACATGCTAAAGTACTGTTTCAAGAAGGCCAACTAAGTTTATAGCTAGATCTTTTTGACCATCAAAAAAAAAATAGACACCAATTTTGACTTATCTGTGTGTTTTGAGTGATGTTATTGAATTCCTGATGAATGAGCAAACCCACATGAATTCTCTGTGGATTCGGAATCTGTATTACTAAATTCATGACCTCCCTCTGCCTTTAGAAAACAAAGGCTCTGTGCACTCTTACGCTGTACATTTTTTAACTTCAAAGCTATGCATTTGTCAGTGTGTTTGTTTATTAAATGTCAAAAAGTAATTCATTCAACAGTCTTTTAACATGCCGTCACTTCAAATTCTTGACAGAAAACTGGAAAGTGTAGGAGGGCAGTTTATTATCTCACAATTCACCTTTGTTTGTTGGCAATGTCAGTGTTGATCCTCCATAGAACATTTATTTTGAAATCTGAGGTTTTTGCAAAGTATTATTAGTTTCAAAATGTTGGGTACTCCTAACATTAGGGTGTGAAATCTCAATTTTTCAATAAAATGTAATTATAGCTTACGAAATACAGAAATCGTTTCAATTTTCTGGGAATTCAGCAGGTTGAGATATCATATGTAGAATTTTAAACTTAACATATCCAGAATGATAGATACATACATATATGTCTTCAGGAATTCAAACTTTGAATTTACAGCTTGTAATCAAATATAGTTGTACAGAAAAGTATTCCTTTCCAAATTTAATTGCCATATAGTTATTATTTTGTTGAAAGTGGACATTATGCTTCCAGTCACTTCCAGCAAATTGTAGCACTGTGCTGTACTCCTCTACTGCAACACTAATGCGAAATTCTTTCAGCAGTTACTTCTGTCACATGTAGCACAGGCGTAGTAGCTAGCTCAGCAGCTGCTGTCCCCTAGCAGTTTATCAATTTCCTAAAGCTGCTGCAGTACCCAGTAACCATTCTTTTTTCCTCAAAATTGACTAACATTTTTTCTTTTTTTCTTTAGGGTGGATTTGTTACTTATAAATTTTCCCAGAAATGGGGGAGTAAGCAACCTAAAAGATAGATAAGATTTTGGACTACAGTTTTCTTAGGCTGTAACCACAAAATTTTTAGAAATGTGCTCAGTAAACACAGGTTGGAGATACTTATGGAAGCTAAGAAAAGTTTTTTCAAAGCACAAAATATATAAAAATGCACTCTAATGCTATACAAAATTAATATATATTCACATTATTAGTTTGAAGGAGGTGGTTCATTAGGTTTGTGATGAAAATTTTTCTGTCTTGGAAACAGATACATTGCTTTCTCATCATAAGATATTTTAGAGAATTCATATACTGCAGACAAATGACTGGATCAAATGGAAGGACACATGGCTCTGATCAGCCAGAATGAGGCTGTACTTATTAGATATTCAACCTTAAATATGGTTTCCCCAAAAGCAAAATAATATAATATTAAACCTTAATAACTTCACCAGCTTTGTCATCTATAAGTGAGTGTGGATTGAGTCATGACAGTTCTCATTGTCTGAAAGCTCAAAACATTCCTAAAGAATTATTTTCCTGCACAAAAATTGATGTATCCTCAGTATATTCTGTGAGGACTCAATCACTTCTAGCATACTTTTTCCAAGTGTTATATCTTAAATAAATCATGTTTTGCAGTCAATTTGGCAGTTGGTATCTGCTTGACCTTCAGGTTGCCTATTTGGAGCTAATTTTTGACTCATTGTACATTTTCACCCTCATCCTTTTCTGCAGGATGTGTTCCACAAAAGTGTTACACCTCTTGAAATGCACAGTAATTTCTGATTTCTGATTTCTCAAATTTCTGATTCAGTTTTACCACATAGAACAGAAGTTGTTTTTTATTGCCTACATAAAACAAAAATACCTTTTCCGTCACCCTAGCTGTTGTCATCTTGTCCTTTGCAATGCATGAGAGATTGAGAGGAGCCAAGACATCTGCTAGGTTGAAAGCCATAGCCTGAAGAGATTCCTTCTGCTTGCTAACGGCAAGTTCACAAGGTAGTTCCTGTCCAGACTCATGGGCAAAGATTCATGCAGATTGCCTAGTATTAATGTGGAACAGTTGCTGTCTCTCCTTTGGTGGCCTTTAGGAGGTAAGAAACTATCATAAGACTCCAAAATAGCAGTGACATTGAAAAGAAGGGAGCTTCTTAATAGGACATGTCTGGTTGAGGTTACAGGAGTTGCAGTTCCAGTGGGGATAGGCTGTAGCTGCAAGGTCACCATAACACCAGTGGCCCAGACACCAAGAGCAAAGAACAGGTCGGAGATCAAAAGGAAGGTAATTATAAAATTGGTAGAATGAAGCAATGGTGCATCATCTCCTGTCATTTGGAGATTTTTTTTTTTGTGACACTCCAACCAGACATCATGTATGCAATATGCTGCTGCCCATAATGCCAGATAGGGAAAACATTGTTAGGATGTAAAAGAGCATTTTTTATCTTCTTATTAAAAAAGACCCAAGAGAGAAAAGGTTGTCTTAGACACCTGTAATGTGCATATAATGCGTTGTGTAAAAAATCAGTTTCTGTGAACAGTTGTTGAGCTTTAATTCTGCTGGGAACAGACATGTAGTGAGGATGTGAAAGAAAATGAAATAATTTTCAAAGAATCTGTTTCACATATTCTAAATTATCATTCTAACAAAACAGGTATTTTGAATGATTTGTTTGGCTTGCAGTTGTGATAGTGCAAAAAATCACTGATTATATAAAATATCTTCTTTTTTCCCCCCAGAAATAGGCTGTAAGATTGTTCAGTTGATTGAGGACTTCATACAAAACCCATCAAACATGGTATAACATTTCTCATTTACTTCACTGCAGGAAGATTTCTGTGGCTATTCTGGGACATAAAGAGTTTAATATTAAAATGTATATGAAGAACCTGAAATTACAGTGTCTCATCTTTTAGTCTTCTTTTAGGGAACACAAGAAAAAAGCTCACTAAAACAGTTTCTATGAGAAGACTCCAATTTACAGGTTTGGTAAATGAATTTCAACTGAGAAAGGAAATTGATTTCATAGTGATAATAAAATGTAGAAATAGAAGTAAAAGTATCTATACCAAATGATACAGAAAAGCATTTTAAGGTAATGAAAAAACAAAATTAAGTTTTTCTGGATTAATCTTTTTAACTTCTCTTTTATTTTGTCGTGACTGTTGCAGAAGACTATTTTTAATGTCGTTATTGCGTGGTTGTACTAAGGTGGTGTCTCTCAGTATCAGCAAACCACCTACTGATCCCACCTGGATCACTGTGAATCATGTGTTCCTCACAACAACAGGTAGATGTTAATATCAAGCTGAAAAAGAAGATTTTTAGCTGTTTACCTGCAGTTCTGTGGTCACTAATATAATATCAGACAATTGTGATTTCATGAAATGCTTCTTCAGTTTCTTTCAGCCTTTCTGGCTTATTTTGGAGTGTGCTATTATCTTATAGTTCTTTCTGATCAGTTATTTTATAAGACTCTGATTAGATCCATGCAATTGCAGCTTGTCTTGCTCTTCTTGTACATGTGGAAGGTTTTGTCCTTGAGATGAGAAATGAGGCATTTTTCAGAGGATCGCTCACCACCTAAACAGATGTTGCTTTCATGTTTATACCTGTAGCAATGGATTCCAACCCTAAGTCCCTGAAATTTGGTTCAGCAGAGGCAGAGTTGAAATAGGTTCCACATAAACAGAGGAACAGAGAGAGGCTTTTTATTTTTATGATTTTCTTGAGCTGTTTGTACCAGGGTAAAATGGAGAAATAGTAACTCACTAGAATAACTTTTGGATCAAGAATCTTTATTTGCATTACAGATTTTGTGGAAAATTCGGATATATGCATTTCACACACAAAATTTATTTAATCACTTATCCTTTTGTACTGGTAATCCCAGAATGGACATTCAACAGAATTTTCTTTTTTGTTAATTTCTGGAAGTAGCTATAAATCCACTACAAAGTAACTACCTAACATATCTTGTTTAAAAGCATATTTGGAAAAGTAAATTATTACCCTCTTTAAGATTTAATTGCAGTTAGTATGAACTTATTAATTCAAAGAGGAGAAAAAACATGGTAAGGAAATATAGAATGTCTTTATATATTTCAATTTATTCTGAGAAATGCAATATTTTCTCAGTCACCTCAGTGGACAACCTCAGCCATATTTACACTGGGTACCATCAAATTAAATTTATATCTGAGTTCCTGCAGTATTAACTTAAGGAACAGTTCTTTTAATGGATTTGGGTTGGATAAAAAACCCAATGGAATGTGGCTATGTACTTGTGCATAAATATATGTATTCACACATACAAACTAAATTTTAAAGAAATGTGGCTCAGATTTAGGGCTAAATCCTGCCATCACTGAATGCAATGGACGTTTTCGTATTGATTTTGAAGTAGAACTATGTCTGTCTAAGTTAAGATGTCAGCTGTGTAACGTGCAGTTTTTACAATAGAGTATGTGGGAGTCTGTACGGATAAGCAACACAAAGAGGTTAACCATTTGGTAATGGTAAACAAGTATGATTTTAATTACCAGCTTGTTGAGACTGTGGGTGGAATTTTTGGTCTTGCATTCCTTCTTTTCTCCTCAGGCATTAGCTGAATTTCAAAGAGTCTATTGTTTAAGTTTATTTGTGATTCAGATGCTGACAAAAGTAATGCTGTATTTCTCTATTTCTGTGCTTATTTACACACTGTAAAAGCATATTTTTGTCTTAGCTGTGGCATGCCAGGTCAGTTAAATAGGATTTTCAGGGGCTGCCTGGAGGTGGAAAGAATAATAACCAATTATCATCCCATGTCTCATCCACTTGCTGTGGCAGCTAAATAGTACTCTTCATACTGTGCTGTCATCGGCAGGTACAAAGACAAAACCTTCCCCTCTCCAAAGCAACACCTCTCCCCACTAACTATTTATTGAAAATAAAATCTTTGCCTGGAACTTCCTTGAGTCCGGGTCTTATCCAGTTTCCGTATATGAACCAATGTAAAGAACATATGCCAGATACTTTTCTATCTTGAAAAATCTTGCCACTTACACCAGAACATAAACAGAAGGGTAAATCTTTCAAAAATCTAGTTCCAGGTTTGGAGACTAGTTCTTTGAGAAACTTTATATGATAGGCCTTATAGATATTTGGATTTCAAGGAAAGGACTACGATGTAGCTTCCTTTAACTTAGTCTAAGCTGTAGACCAAGATACACTAGAGTTCTGTAGTTTGGTCCCAGGTTTATTTTAAGTAGAATTCAGATAAGTACATCTTTGTTGATTCTTGCAACTTCTTAATATATTATATTTAGTATGAGAGAACATTGTAAAATTCCACATTAACTTGAGGGCTGTTGGAAGGCAAGAGAATTATTTTCACTGAACAGGATTCTACAACATCTGTCAAGTCTATTTGAGAAAAAAAAGAAATCTCTCATATGGCTCTAAGTAGATCTTGCAATTTATAAGCAAATAGAATCCTGCCTCTGTCTGTCCACCTCCATGTATGGAGTGATACCCAGCTAAAAGTCAGCCCTAAATTAAGCCCTTCATATGCAACCTGTCTTCCAGTTTCATAGCAGTCTTTTGCAGTAGCTGAGTGAGACTGCAAGTACTTGTCTTGGTATCTCTTCCTTTATAGAACATTTTCCATGATATATGGTGTATGCTTCTCACAAGGGAAAAAGTTTACACCCTGGTAAAAGAATTAAATATCTGCAAGGCACTGCCAAGGCCTTACTGGTATCCTGAAAAAGTGAAAACTGTGGCTAAATCTGACGTGCTGTTTTATTACACTCTTCAAGACATGGATAGATGAAATACTGGGAATTTGCATTTAAATCATCACTAAGGACATTTTGGTTACAGCAGACGAAAGTTTGAGGATTGAGGGATGACTTAGGTGTTTACTTGGATACATTTAACTTATGCTTTGTTTTCTACTATCTTTAATTTTCCTGAAAACATTATTTAATTTGAAGTGTTGCAAATACTCTATGAATAAAGCAAATGGATGAATAACTTGAAAATTTTCCACGCCAGTGCACAAGTGCATGACACAGTGTTGTAAGGCGGTGTGTTTTTTCAAAAAAACCCCTTCCACACTTTTAGAAGATGGGGAGACACATTCTGCATTGATCACACGAAAAAAGTAAAAATGTTGGCTTAAAATGGCTTGGTAACGATCTAATGCTGAATACCTGAGAGGAAACTAGGATTGAATATGGAAGTGAAACAGGAAGTGAAAATCAGTAACAGTCGTTTGTAGTGTGGAACGTTCGCAAGTTACTGGCTCAACAATTAATAGCACCAAGCTTATTTGACAAAATGTTTGTCTTCCATTAACATCACTTTGATATGACTATAAACTTAAGCAGTAGCTTACAAATAAGGAATGAGTCCTACTCAGTTCCCTTGACTCAGACCAACACAAGAAATACTCCAAATTGCTAAGAAATTAATTCAGGAAGTTTGAGAAGTGGGATAACTTGAAAAGTACTTTGTAAAACGTATGCCTCCAGCAATTGTTTCCCAATACGTGCAATCTGCATACAAGCTAAGAAGAGTTTAAGTATAATCCTGCTTCAGGGCAAGGATAAAGCAGAAGCTCAAGTCTTTATCCCTGTGATTCAAATTTTCAGTTTTTCAGATTAAATTCATTTGAATGCAATCTGCATATTAAGATGAAAACAACCCAGATCTTAAACAATTATTTTACAGCTGCTCAAAATTTGGGGTGTTATTCCATTAGGTATTAGAGGATGCACTAAAGTAGTTCAAGTATGCATTGTGCCAAGTCAGGGTTAATAGAGAAATATACTTATTTATTTTAAGAAACTTTGAAAGAAAGTATGTTTTGGCTTTCCTATTTGAGCATAAGAAAAATACAACAAAGCTATTTTTCTGGACAAAGCATTGTTCTTGCAGTAATTCTATAAGCAGAAGCGAGTACATATCAGAGGAAAAATTCTGAACAGCCCTAGGATCGAGAAGTGTTGGAAAAATTTGTCAGTGTCTTGTCTGAATTAACAACATCATAGAGTCACTACTAAAATAACACAAACAAAACCAAAAAGCAGCATCCTAGGACCCTGTTGACTTTCTGTGAACAATGTGGTGGGTTTGCTTCCTTCAGAAATGGTGCTGCATTTAATTTTCTGCCACTAAGAAAACAAATGAAAAATCAGCTTAAGTAAGCCACAAGCAATCTGCAGCAAAGCTTTTGTAAGATTATAGTCTTTAAAAATTCTCAGTCAGACAGCGCTTCATAAGGGTAGAATAAATTAACACAACCACAACATATGTAATGTTTAGGTTATAGTTTGCTAAGAATTGTGCTTGAAAGAGGAACCAAATTAAAACATGCAAATCGCTGCTGGAACTATAAACTGCTAATGAACATTTATGTGATGCAGTAATGTGTATGCTTACAGGATACTCTGCTGAAGCCACATGGTCCTTGTACACTCAGAAGACCGTGATAAACAATATTTCATGCACTCATACCAGTGCCATTCTATTGTCTTCAGATATTCCCACAGTTCATGAAGAGAGGATAAAATCCTTAAAAGTTTAAGGCAACTTTTCCCCACTAGAACAGTAAAAAATATCCAAGGAAGATGTCTAAACCTTAGGATGAATAAAATATTGGGAATTATTTTGAAATAACTCTTCAAAAACATAACCTCTCTGAAAGCATCTACTTTTCTGATTCACTGGATGCTGAACAGCTGTACTCTGCAGGAAAATTAGAAGACAACCTGTAGAGGCCTCTATGGTCTCTAAACCTTTGATTCATTTGGGATATCTTAAGTCTTCATCTGAGCTTGACATTTTAGACCTGAGTATTTAATTGACGGAGTCTGTTCACATTGATTACTGCTTTTATGCATAGGCAAGACAGATTTAGCTGATATACGTGAATATGGAATACCACCTCAGTGTGCTATCACTCGTGACTTTTTAATTCAGCATATGGCCCTTCTAATATGTTATAATTAGGAAATAGTATCCTGGATATTTGGAGTGATAAGGCTACTGACCAATGGAAAAAAATTGGTCAGTAAAAAGCAAATGCTGCTTATCACATAATGACAACAAATGGATATACCTTCTGTTTGATCCAAATTGAGTCAGCTTGATATTGGCGTGGCCAACCAATTTGGAGAAGTGGTGAAGCTGTACTGTGGAATGAATCATCTTAATCTGGTACTCTGACAATTGAGGTTTTTTAGGGCTGAACAGAGACTGCTAAGAATTCTTCAGATTCTGAAAGTGTGTTTTACATAAAGGTGAGATATTTCCATTTATTTCTAAAGGGCCTAACCTGAATTTTCCTCTTGAGTAGTCAGTTGACTATTGCAGGTAGCTATAAAGGGTAGTCTCAAACTTTTATGCTGGAAGGTCATAGGCTAAATCAAAGTTTGTAATTGTTGGTACATTAGCATCAGTAATACTGGAAATTTCATGATACTGAAATTTCAGAGAACAGTACAAGTAAATTTTTACAGACGGTACAAATATTGCATATGTTGTCCAAAACTTTGTTTAAATATGTTTAATTTATCTAACATGTTGAACTGACTGCTCTTTAAACAAAGGAAGTTCATGGGATAGATAAGCTGAGACTTGCTGAATTTTTGGGCAAAATGCTCTATTCACTAAGTTAAGAAGTTGCATTGGCATTCAGCTTCTAAAGGCAAGTCCCCTCACTTAGAACCCTGTAGTACTGACATAACATCCTTGTCCTTAACAGTCAGACTTATCTCCTCTTGACACGGATAATAAGTCAAGACCAGTGATCACACTACAGTAGGTGGTGTGAAGGAGACAAAAATAACAGGTAATTTGCTCGGTATATAACATTTGAGACTTCTGAAAAGTCACTTGTCTGACTTCACACTTCATAATGTGTAACTTATCTAAGAATCACCATCTGGCATATCTTCCCTGCTTTTTCTCAATTTGAAAATGAACACTCTCTTCTGAGGACGGTCGTTGCTCACATCCTCTGTGTTCCTATCTGAAATAAAGTAACGTCCTGCCTTGTAAACAATCTGCACAAATTAATTATTCCTCTTGAGAAAATTCCTCTTTGAGAAAGTCAAATTGGACAGCATTGTGACAGCCAGACCAGAGGTTATGGGAAATATAACTTTTAATATGTTGCTAAAGTTTTAGAGCTAGCCCCTTGCTGCTGCAAAGCTGGCATAGTGCTATTGACTCCCGGAGAACATAACTGACAGACATAGCTAAAATTCTTTAATTTGTATTCCTTAGACCATAATGTCCTGCTTTAACTAGATTTTGGCCTATGATGTGTATTTTAGACCAGTGGAAGAACTTCTCTTTTGCTGTTTCCCGTGTATAGAATCTGTATGTTTTGAAGACTAGCATTTTCCTATCTATACTTTATAACCCCTGCATTCTCCTTCACACAGTGTCAAACCAGCGGCTTGGTAGTTGGAGCTCTTTGTGTTTAACAACAGTCACCACTGTATTTTCCATAGTTTTGTTCTATTCCATATCACTTAGCAAAGGAAATATTCACTCAGAGTATACTATTGATCTGATAGACTATATATAAAGTCAGTAAATGTCTTTTTTAAGGGCAAAATATCTCTAATTCCCATTACCTACTTAAAATCAAATGTAGCACACACATAAAGTTGAGTCTGGTTTTATCTAGATGTTACACAAAATGTGGCACATTTCACTCTTCACTCCATGGCATCAGAATTATACATGTAACCCTGAAGGGAAGTCTTATTTCAACAAAAATTATATAACTTTTCTGGGATGTATTCTATTATCTGCAAATTTTTAATTTCTTGTCAAGTTGTGTTCACTCACTCTTTCCTTGTAACACCTGAATTTGCAGCTTGGACAGTAAAGTTTACTTTGAAGACTGAAATTCAAGAAAATGGAGAAAATTAAACTCCCGGCGAAAAATAACCTCCAAAGAAATGCCTCCAAAAGTTCAGACATTAGTGCATACACAGTGAGTATTGTATTAATGTAGTTCAGGGTGGACATTTGAAGGTAAGTGGAAATGAACATACACAAGAAAGAATGGAGAGAAATCTGTATTTTATTTTTTGTGAAGAGTAACTTGTTTAAATGTGGCAACAGAAATAGAACAGAGTGCTATTTCATTGCCCTACTTTTCTGGATGCCTGGAGATACAAGCCACAATCTCTTTCCAGGATTAAAGTAGGCTGAGCTTTCTTTCAGATCAACTGTCTTTCATCAAGAAAGGTACAGTGTGGGAGGGAGCAGAGAGATTGAAAAAAAAAATAAATTGCAATATCTGATGGTAAGCTTCAATTTCTTTGATTTCTCCCTCTACCTCCATATTTTCCTTATATATTTTTTCTTTTTTTCTTTTATATCCTCACCTGAAAACTGCATATTTATTCACTGTCACTTTGAAACCTTGAAGTTTAAAAATAAGAATTTATGTTGGATATTTCACACTACTCAGTTACTTGAGGAGCATGTTTATAAACATGGTGTTCAAAGGTAGCACAATTTACCATATAGAACGAAGAAGTCAACAAAGTTTAACAGTGCAAGTCAGTCTTTTATAGCGAATCTCCGGGTATGCCAGTATACTATAAAGACTGTTTCCACAAATGATGCTAAAGTAGCACAGTGAATAAATTACATATTCTTTTTCCCCATAAAAGATAATCTATTAGAAGAGATCTGGTCTTTACTAGATTTAATTATGGAACTTTGCTATAACTAATTATAAAAATGCCTGTAATTATATTATTTAAAGCAACAATGCTAAACTCTACTGTGTTTTAGAGACTGAAGCCTAGAGTAGTACATTCACAAGAATACAGAGGAAAGGTAGCATAATCCAGGAAATGTAATTAAAATAATTTAGTTTCCATCTTCAAAAGGCTTTATAACACCAGTGGCAAAAACTTCCTTAGATACAGATGTTGACTACAACAAGGCAACACATTAAAACAGACCTCATGTAGTGGACTAACAGACTTCATTCAAAGCCTGTGGAAGGTAACTAAAGCATTTCACTGAAATTTATGGGCTTTGGACCAGGCCCACTATAAACTAATTCTCTGACATTCAGTCTGAATAGTAGCAAAGGGAAAAGGAAATTATCAACAAAGATATTTGTTCTTCTATCTCCTGAACAAACATTAAAAGTTGTTTTCCCCCGCTTTGGATACTTTTCTGTGAGATGCTTGAAAGAGGTGGATCTGCTCCAACAGTTAGGTCCTTCTGCGCATTGCTAGACCAAAATGCAAGCCTATAGAAACACATGGCAAAGTGTTTGTGTGTCATATGACGCTCTGGAATAGGTTGCTGATGAACTTGTGCACAATGATTGTGTGATGAGCCACTTGCAATTTTGTTATACAATGAGAGGCATGGAGGAATGACATGACTGGCAACGACAGCAGCAGGGATTAACATGTCAGAAATATTTCTATGTCCTTATTCTGGCCGCCTGTGAGAATCTGAGTGATTTTTAGAAAGCAAAAGAACAAGAGGAGTGGGAACAGGTTCTGCCAGTCTAGATGTGGGGCAGTATCTAGCCACTGTCCATCTATATATTTTGACAACAAATATATATATATATTTTGACAACAAATTGCTTGAAAGTCAGGTACGTGAAATTTATAAAAAATAAGCTGTATATACATAATGTACAATATTATGATTAGGAAGATCTTTTGCTAGATGAAAATAACTGCCCAGTTAGGAGTGCTGTAGGAATGAATCTGTAGGCTGTAGTGGATTAAAAAATAAGTATGAATAAGATGTAAAGCACTAGTTAAAAAAATAAAATGTTTCCTGTTCATTAATGGTATTGCTACATGGAAGACCTAAAGGGTTACATTGCTTTGCTTTGGCAATGCCTTGCGTAGGTATAATGCCCAGCTTAAGGCATTTTATGAAGAGCTTGTTATTAAGGAGATGTTAGAATCAATGTGTCAGAAGATATTTGGAATATGCATTTTTGAAGGAACTGAGTTTTCCTAGCCAAGGCTAGAGAAAGCAGATGAAGAGTGTAAGTTTCTCTGTGACCTTGGTGAGTGGGTAACTAAAGAAATAGAGTGAAAGGACTATAGTTAGCTCTCCTTTATCTAGGATAGTTAGGGATGTAGATAACTTAATGAGCAGAAATATCTGGATAATAGGAATAACGTGATACACACAGAATGACACACAGTTCTGCAAGCCCTTCTTGGTTCCTTTATCACAGTTCAGACAACTCTAGCTCTGGAGAGACATACAGGCTCAAATACAAGGCACTAAAATTGCAGAAATCATCCAAGTGCCATTCACTAATTAGTGTTTAATCTGACTTTTGTAAATAAGAGCAGTGGAGAGCAGAAAAAAAGAGATTCCTTCCCATAAGAAGGATTATCTTCCTGACTGCTTGTCTTGGGGGGTTCTTAAAAATCACTGAAGTTCTAAGTTGATTCTGCAAGTAGTTTATCTGCCCTCACACATCAGGGCTCATAAACTAGTAAACGCTATGTATCCCAGACTGACATGTCATTAGACTGGCTTTGGGGTGATGGTCAGCTAAATAGAATCACAGAATCATAGAATCATAGAATCATAGAATCATAGAATCATAGAATCATAGAATCATAGATTCATAGAATGGTTTGGGTTGGAAGGGACCATAAATATCATCTAATTCTAGCCCCTCTGCCATAAGCAAGGACACCTATTGCTAGAACGAGTTGTTCAGAGCCTCATCCAGCCTGGCCTTGAACCCCTCCAGGGAGGGGGCTTCCGTGACTTCTCTGGGCAACCTGTTCCTGTGCCTCACCGCCCTCCACAGTAGAAAATTTCTTCCTCATACTTAATCTAAATCTACTCACTTTCAGCTTAAAACCATTACTCCTCATCCTATCACTGCACTGCCTGATAAACAGCCTCTCCCCACCTTTTCCACAGGCCCCCACGAAGTACTGAAAAGCTGTTATGAGGTCTCCCTACAGCCTTCTCTTCTCTAGGTGGAACAGCCCCAACTCTCACAGTCCTTCACCTGTGTGTTCTTTGTCCGTGTTATCTATCCCAGGCTGCCAGACCATTTGTCCTGTGAATCTATACCACTGCCACTAGAAATAAAATTGTTAGTGTAAACATAATTAGCATAATACAAAAAGATCCTTATCTGAAAACCTTATTATCGGAGTACCTGTCCGAAAAATAAACATTACCAGTATAAGCATCTTTATACCTTTCTTCTGCTGAGAGCATGAGTCAGCATGATATAACAGCAATTTATGTGCCGTGTTTTCCAAATCTAGATATTTTCTATTTGGCTATATGAGAAAACTGCTGTTTGACAGAGTTTATCAACAAAAAATCTACTTTATTATTGGTGAGAAATTTCACAATAGTCCCAAGAAAATATATGTCTAAATGCTAGCAGAAATGCTGTTAACAATGAACTGTTCTTCATTAGCAAAGCAGTTATATTAGTGCAGCGTGTTCCATGTCTATATTATACAGCATTTGTTATATTGTTAGATAGCTTTTTAATATTAAGTTGAATGGCTTCAGGAACTGCAAGTACCAGCAACAAGAGTTTTAAGCATATTCTGTCAACATCTTCATCAGCCAAACCATGGATTTGCCAAAAAAACCTTGTTTTCTTCTGTTTAAGGACTTTAACGTTCAACATGGTTAACATGACAGCAGTATGTACAACTTTTTCCAGGGGAGGAGAGAAGGGTGAGAGGGACAACAGTGGAGAATTCCAGAGAAGAATAATAAATATTGTTGTAAAGACTTCTAATTTCTTTGCTGAAGGTGTTACAGGGGTTGATGGAGCACATTTGAGGATGCTTTGTTTTGCTTGAAGTGAGGGTTCTTACACCCAATGAGTGAGACAATACAGACATGAGAGTTCTGATTGATTTCCAGATCTTCCTCTTTTTCTGTTCCCAGATCACCATTTTTCCATATATGTTGTGCTTTACAAATGCACATTCTATTTTTATCTCTTTTTTAAAAAAAATTCTTTGATCTAATCCAACTCTCCTTCACCATATCCTACCAAACATAAGTAATCTCAGCCTTTATAACATTTTTGCACATATGATAAGGAATAATTTGCCCCTTGAGAACATTGAAGTATATTTCAAAATACAGTTACCTAGCCAAGCTCTGTGTAAAATATGAGTAGGAAGACAACAGTTTTAGGACAATATTATATCCCCCAATTCAATTTGAATCCCGTGAATCCTTTGATTTGTCCATAATGCTGCAAAGAGGCTAAATTTATTCCATTATTCACATGATTTCTACACTGAAACATGGAGTTTCTCTGTGTGTTCTTCAAATACAGCCAAATTTGTTCCACTTTCATTTGATTCCTAGATAAATGGAACTTCTTTGCAGTGAAAGTAGATTCCATCCTCTTGCCTCCTTTGCCTAGATTACCAAAGTCAATAGTGTTCCTGTTTTTACTGGACATACTAGCTTTGAAGACCAAGACTGAAAATCTGAAATTTTCTTTACAAAGAGACTGCAGTACTCTAAGCTAAAGACAGACGGAAAAGTTCAGAACTAAACTGGACTAATTTCTTGAACTTTGGTTTTCTTGAACAATTTGGTTGCCTGGTAGAGTTTTCCACTTAAAATATCCTCTCCAGAACCTAAACTTGGAGATGGATGACAAAATCTTGAGAGCATGGCTACTGATTCGTGGGGGTTAATGAAAATGTTTCTGTGTGGTCTTGACATAATGAAATGAAAAGTTATCATTCACCAGATTCTTCTGACATCTAAACGGAAATGTTAGACTTCATACCGAGAAATGTTTTTCTCCAAAGAATTATTCTGCCTGAGGTCCTTGAATGCTCTGTAATTTTAGCACTCAGCATTTCTTCTAATTATTGTTGCTAATTTTTTTCTCCAGTGCAGACAGGTTTTCAAGGAAGAAATTTAAAATAAGATTATAGTGCTCAAGAATTATTTGTCGATTACCCAAAAGAAGATGGAATGCTATTCACAAGCTGCCTTTTCTTGTCTTAATTGTACTATGAGCATCATCAAGGAACACAAATTGCATAAAGCAGAACTTGAAAAAAGCTTAAATAAGGATGAATTTAAAATTTAATCAAATTGTCAGTCACTCACTGCTGACAGATCTACAGTCAACAAAAGATCTGTTTTATCTTTCTGCTAATGCAGATTAGTCTGTTCTAAGCTCTTTCAAGAATTTTGGTCAGTGCTCTGCTCTGGGGCTTTTAGCCTATGAGTAATTTTGCCACTACAGATTTAAATATTGTTTACTGTGAATTTGCTCAAGAGGCCTCCATTTTTCATTTAGTTCATCCTTTGTTTTAACAAATAATAGAAAATGATCACGTGTTTCCAGAAGATGACTCTGTAATATTTAATGTTGTAACTATTTAAAAAAAATATCTATGTATGTATTCCTTCAGAAGTGTGTTCTCCAAGCACAATATCCTAATTATTTCTGGGAAAAAGCTATGAGCTCACAGATAGTGTTTAGACACAGATGGCATTTCGAAGTTTTTTTTAAAAAAATATCTAAATCTTTAGTGTTACTGAAGAAAGACACTAATATCTGGCAAACAAGTAGCTATGGTTCTATAGCTATGTTTTTGCCAGGTGAATCTCTCTCTGTCCATAAGTCTGACATTCATCTTGACTTTGAAACTGGTTCTCTCTTGAACTGATGCCCTTCACTGTGAGTACTTGCTAATAGTGCTGATTTGTTTGCATTCAGCTGGTGGCTTTCAGCAGAAATTCTGTCTGAGCATAGTGAGACTCCCAAGAGTATAACTAGGTGTGAGACTGCCCAAGAGAACTACAGAAATAGTCTAATATTTCTATTAAGCTCTTTTATGTTAGTGTAAGTTCTCAGGAACCTTACTTTTAAGGCTCTCTTCTCAAAAATAGAGAACAAGAGTCCATCAAATATCCTTTGACCTTGCCATTTTTACTTTCTCATGCTTTTGAAAGCAGCTTGCTATTCAGATATGAGAAATCCCAATCTCCTGAACCAGTGTTAGGATGACAATTTTGATGTTAACTTCAGAGAAAGGATTTTCTGGGTTGGATGTGAATGCTTTATAGCAGCCTTAGCCAGAACTGCTGGCATCAGTTGATTCACACTGACAGGAGATTAACGAATTTTAGACTGCGAGTGAATTTCATTTTCTTTGCTTCTTAATCAGGTTGTAGTAATTGGGGTCAACAGCATTGCTTTCTTGCAAGCTGTCAGCACAATTACTAGCATTCTGTATAGTGAACAGTGGAGTAACATTGTGCATATTTGCAGTAATGTATTAAATGAAAAAACAAGTCTTATAAGACTGCAATTGCAAACACATACGTGACATGGCACTTCATACACAAACCTGATATTTTCCTTATGTGCTACTGTTTAGAAAACAAGTCTAACATTTCAAGTAAACAGTGTCTTGCTGGACTAATATGCATTCTGTCTGCACTGCAGAACAGAGCAGCACTTGTCATATGAGGCAGGAAATGTTACAAAGTTTAACAGTTTAGAAAGATTTGCTTTGCTTACTAACCTTATTAACATAACAAAACCTGCATTTGATATCAAGTTCACATGATCTTGCAAAAGAAATCAAGTAAAACTTAGCTCTTTTATTTGCTACTGGCCTCGTCATTCAATGAAGACTTGGTAGGGTCTGAAAATTTTTAATGAAGGGCCTCTAACAAAGAGCAGCTTAACTTCTCCTTCTGAAAATGCTGAAATATTTAAAGATTGTCTTGGTGGTCAACCAACTGCAAACCCTCATTCAAAAATAAGTAATCAAACCTTTTACAATACTGATTTTATAAAAGAAAGGAAAGATAAATATGCAACAGTGTTCTGTACCTTTCCTAAAGGAAGTCCACTCTCTGAATTCTTGATCGTGCAGCTACTTGGACAGCTGTCTGCTCTGCTCCTCCTCTTCTAGTAATGCTGCAGTTATGAAATGTCGGTATCAAATTCTAGGGCTCCGTTATCTATCTTGGTGCATGGCAAAGGATCAAACATGTTGCATTGGACCCCGTGCTATGGGCTGTCATGTGTCCTGCCCAGGCAGCTACATCTCTTCAATGACTTTAGTCTTTTACAGAAAGAATCCCAAGGCTGCAGTGTACTGGTGGAGTAAAGTACTATACCCTCTGATAGAGCAGTTCTTGTGCTCAAACCTTTACACAGTGTTTCAACAGTATAATCTTACCCAGTTATTACGTGTGTTGGTTTTATTTTTTGAAGGGCTGTAACTGTAAAGGAACATAAAATAAAAATTAAACATTATCTACTTTTGCTTCTTGATCCTTTTATTTACTCTCTCTCTCTCTCAGCCAAGGGTCAAACAATTTTTTCTGACTTTCCATCAGTTTAGAGGTTTCTGCTCCAGGTCTTCAAATTGCTTTCAGGCCTCAGGCCCCACCTTATCCTGCAACCCTGAAAAGCATGTTTAAGCATGATAAGACCACATTAAACTTAAAAAATCTCGAGTTCTTTATGGCAGTTCTACAGGATATTCATATGTTGAAAAATTAAGCAAAGTCTGAGAATGTTCTGAGGTGTTAGCTCTAAACTGTCCATCTAAATCAACTATTGTAATGACCTCTGGTATAGTTGTGGTTCAACCCACTTAATACTTTCTAATAATAAACAATCACTTTGCCTGCAGTCCCAGAATTTAACAGTATGTAAAAGCCTTCCCTTGTCAGTTTAGTTTAGCGTCAGACGGCAACCTTGACTACATTTAAGCTAATAGAATAGATACAGCACTGACATGATTGCCATGTAGCCAAAAATATAGACAAACCAGTACCTCCTGCAGTACACTTGGTAAAAGCAATAAGAAACTAGAGAACTTTGGCTTGAATAGTAATAAGTTAAGAGATGAAGTATAGCTACCTGCTCTTAAATATTCAATTGTATTAATTTTTAATGCTTGATTAGGACTGAGTTTCTTTAACTACTGTAGAAATGCCATTACCATTAATCTACATAAAGAGATTAGACTTTTTTCTGAAGTGTAATTTGGTTGTTTATTTCCTTTTGAATCCACTTAGAAGTCACATTTACTTTATGAATTACAGCATGTGCATGTACGTATACTGTTGTATAACATGCACAGATGTCTGTCTATTATTTGTGTAAACTGAGCTGTATATTATATGGGACAACTGCTCAAAAAGCTAAGGAAAACCTCTTCCTAGAGAAAATACTCTGAAAAGAAAAAGAAAATCACCACTGGGTGCCACTGTTCTTCCTTGCCAGCTATCTTGTCTATCACTGCAGAATGATTGTAGCAGTAAGGACAGGTTGCTGAGCCCATTCAGTCAGTGGCAAGCTCACAAAGACTTGAACAGCAGGTGATGAGAATCTAAAAGAACATGGGCAGCCTATTGCATAACTATTATAAAATATGGTAGTTGTTGTATAACAAAAATCTCTGGAATTTTATTCCACTGCTGTACATGTTTTTTTTAGAGTAGCAGCTTCTAAGAGATAAGTTGGCAAGCATTTGACATATAAAAACATTAACACACTGGTCCTGAATTCCTGAGAAGACAATGACAAAACTTCCGCTTGGCAGAATCATAGGCATACTGTTAGAAACCAGTTCTTTGTATGTGCAGTCAAGTCTGCACATACAAAACATAGAGTGAGACATAGAGTCTCCTTTTATCCAGAGAAATGTACATTTCAGAGCATTCACAAGAAGCTGTAATTCTGTTTTCTGTTCCTCTAAGTGGCATTACCTACCTTGCAATAACACTACCCTCCCCTAAAAAGAGGAAAAACAGTGGCTGCAATTTAGTGATGCTAGCATCATTCTTCACTTAGCTTTGGTGATGTTAGCATTATCCTGCTCTAAGCTCAATTCTCCAATGGTAATACTGTTGATTTACCAAAGACTCAGGGTATTTAAGTACACTGTTTCCTGGCTTGATGCCTTCCCTTTCTCTGTCACCATAGAACACAAGGTCATGAAAGGGAAAGAAGTGCATTGTCCTGAGTTCTTAAAACCAGGTTAATGTTAAATGATTTTGGCATTTGATAAATCTTTTCTGGATCCATGTCATACAATGTTATATAAAAAGTACAGCAAAACTAGAAATACAATGTTCAGAAGTACCTTAAGTAACTAGGAATGTAAGACAGGACTTGTAAAGATTTTTAAATGTCTAAGAACCCAAACAGCAGGATTTTTAAATGCTTTAAGGTCAGTGGGAGGTAGATACACGCAAAACTTCCTGGGCATTGGTATGTCCAGCATGTGGCAATCCTATGTCTAAAAGAATTATTTGTCCTGAGGTGGATACATAATCATCTGTGAAAAACATAGGAAGGTGACCTCATCTTATGATGTGGTTCACGGAAGTCAATAAAGTGAGTGGAATGTTGCCTAAATTCACCTTTGGGAAATACTGGTAAAAGATCTTAGCTCTCAAAAGTAGGTGGGTGCCTCAATCCATTCAAGGAAAGCTGGAGAGGAAAGCCTACAGGAAAGCTGGAGTGGGGCTATTCATAAAGGCTTGTGGGTATTGGACCGGGGGAGTGGGTATAAACTGGAGAGGGGCAGATTTAGACCAGACATTAGGAAGAATTTCTTTACAATGAGAGCGGTGAAACACTGGCACAGGTTGCCCAGGGAAGCTGTGGGCGCCCCACCCCTGGAGGTGTTCACGGCCAGTTTGGATGGGGCCTTGGGCAGCCTGATCTAGCGGGTTGTCCCCCTGCCCATGGCAAGGGAGTTGGAACTAGATGATCTTTAAGGCCTTTTCCAACCCAGACTATGATTCTACAATTCTACGATTCTATGATTCTATGATTCTATGATTCTATGATTCTATATCCGTTCATATATAGCAAAGTATTCCCATAGAACAAGTGCTTTTATTGCTGGGCTACATTTTAGCACCTAACTAAAACTGTTCTAATGTGGATAGAAGGAATATTAATTGAAAAATAGATATTCTATACTCTCCTTTGTCCTGTCTCTCTTGCTTAGTGAGGTTTAGAGCCAACAGTCTGGTGATATTGCATGTTTGGAATGTTCTGTACATTCCTGCCAGAAACACAGGGAAACTAGAGCTAAAAGACAAATGTAAGGGATTTCAAGGTTTTCAGAGGAATTGTGATGTTGGACACAGCAATTCCATTCTATTATTTTAAATCTCAGACATGTTTTGAACTCTTTAGTATTTAGTACCCAAAATATAGTTTAGGGTTTCAGGGGTTAGATCCAAAAAATATTCAGTGTATAACTCCTGCAGAAATCTGTGTCTGGGGAGTGTTTAGTGATTGGAGTCTATGAGTTCAATAATTTTTTTAAAAGGGAATGCAGCTTGGCATTGCTAAAAAATACCTTCTATGTACTTGCTCCTGTCTTTCCCAGGACAGAGCATCTCCTTAGTACTGTCTACATGCCAATGGTTTAGATAGATAGTTTGAAATACAATTCAGAGAGAGTTCCTCTGTATTTCATTGCCTCCTTTTCGTTATTCTTCATTTATTCCATCATGAATGCATAGAAGCAAGGTTGCTCCTTGCACTACAACACTAGCTGGAAACTTAGCTGTATTAATTTCAAGTTAGTCTGATAACAGAAGAGTCCTCATCTCTTCTCTCAAAAGGAACAATAGATGCAGTTACGGAAAACTGCATCACTTAAATAATTCACTTAAAATACGAGAAGAAAGCAGCAATTTTAAGGCAAAAGAGAAAGAATTGTTCTCTGATGAAACCATACATAATAGTGCTCATGTAAATAATATTAAATATTGTTTATTTTGTAAGACTGATCTATAAGAGTGAGAAGGAGAAAAAAAATGAGTCTTTCAAAGAGCAGAACAAAACTTCATGTTAGGCATAGTTGCTTGACTGGCTTTTAATTAAAAAAAAAAAAAGAACAGAGTCATTTAATCTAAAGGGATATTTGTTGAGTATTAATGTATTCAAACATACAGGGTTTCCAGTTGGAGTCAGAGAGAGTCACTTGTCTTCGCCTTGCAATCCTTGGTGTCACTTGAGCTGCTCATGTGACAACATTCTAATATGAAAAGAGACAATAGGCATTGTTGGCCTTACATATTAATAAATAAGAGCCACAGTGTGTGCAAACAAAGGCTGCTTCCTGGAACATTGTGTCACAAGATTCCCTGGGTCAATCCTGACAGCTTTAGTCTGATGAGAAGCTTTGTTGAAATCAATAAGCTCAATTCTCCTCACACTAATTTTACACCACATTACTATTGCATAGTCCAAATTTTGATCTCAGTGTGTTACGTGGTTATATCTTTAGAGAGGTGGGCTCTATAAAAAAGATCATGTGAGCAGGGAAAATGGGCCTGGCTGCCACTAGGCATTTTTGCAGAGCTGTAATTAGTAAAATCTGTGTGAATTATCGTAGAAGCAGAGAGAGAGGAGCTCGTAAGGATTTTAAGCAAGTGACCTGGTTTTTTAACTGAGCAGAGAAATTAATGGAAAGAATAACTACTATGTGATTTAGTTTATGGGGCTTATATCCCCTGCACTTTTTCTCTACACTTAGACATAAGTTACTCGTTACACTAAAAAAGAGTTTTATTTTCTAGTTTTTGTGTGCTTCTGAGTGCCCTTCTTGCCAGATGGTCTCACTTACTTTTTGTACTGCTAAGTAAAGAAAGATAAAAGGTCTATCATATAAGAGGCAGAGAACCAGAAGCAGGGCAATTGCCTTAGAAACTACAGGCATTTTGAGGTTTGTAGTCTCAACTGATACTTGCTAATTTGTAAATATTTCTAATATTTTTTTCTTGAATGCTAATATGCACATAGAAGTGTTACTCTTCAGAGAAATTGTTTTAAAATAGTCTTTGATAGCATGCCTATTACCTAGAAAATCCTACTACAATCTTGCTTACTAATTTTTGTTAATGTTACGGAGTTGGACTACATGGTCTTTGAAGGTGCCTTCTAACCCAAACCATAGAAAAATTAGAGAGTTGGGTGTGCGTGTACGATACTACATCAAAAATAGCTTTTCAACCCCTCTGTATTTCCTCTCCACTACTCAGCCATACAGCTTGACTCCCTGTTATAGCACTACCCCATAACTTCCTTACATTATTTGGGTATGAATCTAGTACAGAGTGCAGTCTTACCTCATGAGATATTTCCCACTTAATAGCAAGTTTGTGAGGAAAGTAGTTAGAGCCCTAGTCTTGATGGACAACCTGAGGAAGAAACCAAGAGGATTATCTCTTTTGGAGTTCATTTTACCAAGAAGAAAGAAGCCTGGAATAAACCTGGTCCTAGTCCTGAAATGCTTCTGGGGGTTTATTGTCTCAGGACACTGCCAAATATATAGTAGAGGTTGTAACTAAAACGCATCATGCTATTGTAGAGAGCTGGTACTGACTGACCAGTACTTGTCAATTAATTGATCTGCAATTAGTTCACTCTTAGTTAATTTTGTTTATAAGAATGTCTAGACAATCAAATTAAAAGGAGTTTATTGTGTTGTTTTTCTTCTTAGAATACATCACTAATAATTCACCACTAGTTGGGGCAAGAGAATAAAAAGAATAAGAGAAATGAACTTTTAACAGGATTCTTATCTTCTTTTAGAATGACTAAACACCACAGGTTTCCATTGTCTACTTTGTGTCCAGCCTCTGTCCCTAATGGGTCTGAGCAGACTGTTCAAGTTCCAAGATTTTTATTGTTCTTAAGAGCCTCAGAAACTACATCCAAAAATATACATTTCCTTTTGGTTTTTGACCACTGTCAAACAGACCAGATTGAAGCTAAGAAAAGTAGAAATGGTATCTTCCTTACCTCTGATTTTATTATTAATTTGGATGTGCCTTTGCATATGTCAGACATTGGAAGACTTAACCAAGGCCCCGTTACAAGGTAACAGATACAATGCAGTAATATCTACATGTGTGAATAAACATAATTCATTAAATGTTACCAATATGCCCACATACATATATATTATCGGTAACATAACCATAGCCCACATCTATCTAGTTCTGCTTGTCTACCTTGTCTTTTTCAGCACTAGACTGTATGCTTGGAAAAGTTTCAGTTTATAGCTAATACAAATGAACACAAGCACAAAGAAAAGGTAAAAACTGAGTATTCACTAGTAACTTGAGAAGTGCCTGATTTATGACTTGTTAATTGATTTTTCCTCTGAATTGTGTTGACTTCTTTATGTCAGTACAAACAATGATAAATTCCAAGGTCAAGGAATTTGCATCACCATTTCAGTAGAATCACTCTTTTTCCACTCATCTGAATTCATGACAGAATTTTAGTTTTTAAGAAAATAAAGGCTAATATAATAATGAAAAGTTTATCTCCACATTTCAGCCAGATTATCTCTCCCAGACAACTGTAGCTTTCTGTTGCACATCTTTCCAGGTGATTATAGAAGCCATATAAATACAGATGAATCAATTTTTCAGTTACATATTGAAAACCTAACACATTGTGCCATAGTCCTATCCCTGACTACAGAGATTTCTGAGAATACCTTGGACTCTATCAAATTGTGTAATGGCTCCAGAATATTTGATATAAACAAAGATTTGTGCTTGGCTGTGGTAGTAGCCTATTTAGGCCAGTGCACATTTAGAGTGTTTTCCCTCTATTTCTTTGTGAGTTCAGTTCTATAAAACCAGTATGGTTTTTTAGCTGGTGTGTTTCTAGGGGATTATTGTGCCTGATGAGTGGTTAAACATCATTTGATGCATGAATTGATTGCCCAAATATGCACTGCCTATTGTGTTATAGTGTTTAAATAGAACAGTTGATCTAATGAGGATAAGTTTGTTTGAAGTAAGGTAGTCTTAGCAGCAGTGTTTATATGTGAAAGTGCCCAAACAGTTTAATTTCTGTAGAGCCGAAAGTGAAATTCCTCCACTGCAGCTAATTCTGTCTGAACATGTGCTTAAGTTTTGTGTAATACCCACCTGATCACAAGATAAAAAGTCATAATAATTAGCGACAGAGAAACCTATTAGGTAAGTCCCGTGGGGACCGGCACATCATCACTGAGACAGTAATCTCTCATAATAAATGTAGTCATACAGCTAATGTAAGTAATTGGAATTTTCTATCTCTCTATCCAGTTAATTCTGCCTGAACGCAGGCTTAAGTTTTGTGTTATACCCAGATGATCAGAGAATCCCCAAATCAGAATTATTAGTGATAAAAACCCTATTATTTAAGTCTCCCAGGGAGCAGCATGGCATCACTAACACAGTAATCTCTGATGATAAATGCAGTTATACAGCTAATTTTAGTAACTGGAACTTCCTTCAAGCAAATATGTTACTTCTGAGACTATTTGTATCTGATGTCACTACAAGAGAATTGTTCTGCAGCAGGACTTCAGCTTTGTTAGTGAGGAAGGAACACGAACACTGGTACAGCAATGCTGTATTTAGAGCAGCATATTGGCTCAAAGGGAAAGGCGAAAATATAACAAACCAGCTTTTGTTCTTGTTTTTCCAGGCAGGATGTTTGCCTCTGCTAACTAATTACATAACTGATGGCTTTGCTTAGTCTTAGATGTCATGTTTTTGGTGGTGTGAATGGTGCACGCAGATAAGCTTATGACTTCAACACACAGTATAATTTGTGTTTCTGTTTTCCTGTGAATTTTCAGGGTTGGATAAATAATTATATCATCTTCCATCTGAAACTGACACATTTTAGAGAGATGGCTAGGCTCTATCTTCATTGGAAACTAATCATAGGTAAAATTACTGCCAGTTACCCTATATGTAGCAACTCACCATGCAGCAGTAGTTCCACACAGAAATATAAGTATGTTGGTGTCATGCCCTACACACACATTGACCTGTGTTTGGCTATGATCAGTAGAACAAATAACTTATCTCAGGATTTCAAAACCAGTAAATCATTGTATTATTCCACACATTTCTGCAGAAGGTTATGGACTAGACTGCCAGCCAAATCAAGAAAACAAAGAAACAAATGCTCTGGAGCAGAATGGCTTTGCTGTCAGCAGACAGAAATATCTCAACTCCCACTGTGGAATGCCAGTTGCCCATGGCCCAGGTCAGTTTAGCTGGGAGTCACACAAGCAATGGGGTCTTGCTTCTTTCAGTACAGAGGATGACAACAGCTCCTCTTCTTGCTGAAATGTGTCTGACTTGAGGCAATGGGACAAAAGGCTAAAGCCGACCCTCAGGCTGCATTTTAACTGACTGAGAACAGACCCTGAAAATCTAGTGTGACTGTGTTCTGTTAAATGCTTAGCACAGGGATATGTTCTTCCCTAAACAACTGACAGCTGTTGAACTTCTATGCAGCAATTATCTGATCGTACCGCTGTCAACTGGCTGCTATTAACAGAGCTATTTTCTGCTGGGTTTTTCTGGTACTGACTGTGGAAGAAGTCCTTGGGTTACAATAGGAGGCAAGGGAACTCCTCTTGACTGTGACAAACCTTTGAAGGTGTCTACACTGACCAGACTATCAGGAAAAGGCAGATCTGTATGGTGGCATCTGATCTCTCACTGTCATCTTTGACCTTTTCATCACCTCTGTGTGTTGTCAGCTGGTTTGTTTGATCCTGTTACCAGTTCCTGCTACTCTTGACACAGCAGTGTGCAGTTTACAGTGTCTGTGTGAGAAATTAAAGCCTTCGTATCAGGCCAGTGCCTAATCTATATTCTGGTACAACCCTCTATTAGATGTGGAAGGACAGATTCATTACTTTTTTTAAATTGAGGCTGAAGTTATGTGTTCTGTTTCGGTTCCTGCCAGACATAAGAACGCAAGTAGAGAAACTGACAGCTAGAGGTGGGATGGAAAATGGTGAAGTCCCATATGAAGTTTAGGTGTGTACTGGCAAGGTGGGGTGGGTCACAGTACATTGAAAGGGGAGAAACGTGTGTTTCGGAGCAAATACTTGGAGAAGGTTATGGAAAGGTTGGGAGGAAAATTAGGTATCAAGTTTTGTGATTGTAGTGTCTGCACATTTTCATAACGATTATCTTTTGTTATCAGTATGCAGGAAAGGTAATTTGAGGTCTGCCTTCAAGGCATGGTGGCTAGGTTAACACAGATAATTTTAAGGTAAAAAGCTGCAGTAACGACAGAAACATAAAAATACCTATCCATTGTCATAACACCTGCAAGAATTAAATGCCACTTCACTGTGCGCTGTCAGCTGTTGCCTAATCTCAGAGCCAGTCAGAGTTACAATAGTAACTGAAACAGACTAACAGAACTAGTAGGGGAATTTTAGCAGATAGGTGGAGATATGAAGCCAGAACATCACGATTTACCTGCGCATATCTTACAGCACTGAAAAATAACAAGACCTTAAATTTCCACAAATACTAAAAACCTTAGGTGACTTAGAACATAACATCCTTTAATGCTCAATAAATGGTGATTTAGAATTAACTTCAGAATAATGCCACTTCTTTTGCTTGTACTGACCGACTTCTTTCACACACAAGTGTGTTTAATGTATCACAAGTCAGATGTGTTAACATACACACATGACCTAAATATGGCCTAAGATGCAAGCCACAGACGTATGAGTCACAGAGTGGAATGACAAAAAAATTTAAAATTAATCTATCAGACACTTACCTGATCCATACAGAGGAGTTTTAGAAAATAAGTCTAACTTCATCTAGCAGTCTACCAAAAAAAAAGCTAGTTGTTTAAAACAAGGTTTAGGAATTCTAAGAAAACAGGAAATCTGAATACTGTTTTTCTAGATTAAAAATACTGATTAAAAAATACTGAGAAACTGGTTAATATGATTTCACACAACTTGAGCTTCCTGAAAGGTATTTATGTAGGCTCCATGTTCAGTCAGTGGAACAATATAGATGGAACCAGAAGTCTGTTCATCTTATTCTGCTTTCAGCATCCAGGAACTTTATGGATTACAGATAGAAACAGAATTTAATTTTTAAACCAGGTAGCAACTGCTCATATGGCTCAAGTTGTGAGAAGAACCTTGTGGTTTGATTCCCAAACCAGGGTGATAATAGAAGACAAAAAAAATAATGTTAGCTTTAATAACTACAATAAGAAGATACAGGATAAGGATATCTAGTATTTTATGACCTGCAAAAAAAATGTATATAATCTTTGAGGCAGAGCGTAAGGTTCATACAGTAAGCAATTACTTACTGGATAAATATTTCTCTAGGCTGACTGGTGCAGCATAAAACATAATATGTCATACAGACATCTGTACTATTGAATCTTCTCGTACTAGAATAATCAATGCTTTTGAGCCCTAGTGTCTTTTGGCCTGGTTCAAATTCAGTAAAGGACATTTTTGTTGCCCAAGGTAAGAGATGGCCTTGTTTCCACGTGGCTGAATTAGTGCATTTCAGGTAGATCTAACACAGAGATACCGTATATTTGAAGATATCATGCAAATTTTCTACAGTCACCATTAAAAATACTTTGCCATAAATATTTTTCATAATAGGAACACTACAAACATTTCCATTCATAACAGATAACATTTAAAACACAGACTAGAGCACCATGGAAAAAGAACATTTTAGCAAAGAGAGCTATTGGGGAGTTAAAATGGAAAGTTAACAGGCAGTCAAAGTGTTTTATTTAATATAATTTAAATAACATACACTACAACTAAAAAAAAAAGCCTTTTAATTGAAGATAATCTTAGCGGAGAAAGAGATACAGATCTTGTCTTGACTGTGTTGTTTCTAGATACTAACGTCTGGGATTCCTGATGAAGACATCGACTTGGAGTGATTAAAAGTTTTATTACGCCTCTCAAAGGCATAAATCAAAGGCTAGAACTACTACTAAAATTATTTCCACAATGATTCTCTGGCTTATTCAGACCCTAGCCAAAACACAGTCAATTTGCAGCTACCAATGGAATTAATGGAAACTGTACCTAGCGTGACAGGAAGGGAAAGAAATCATTTTTTGCTGTTTTTCTAAATTAGACATAATACCTAAAGAAAGTTGGCCAACTCAGCATAATGCTGTGTCTGGAAATACCTGTTTTTTTGCAGTGGTTCAACAAGTATTTTAAAAATTCTCTTATTAGTTACCCTGCCAACAGCACAGGTAGTTACTAGTGTAATTCAGCTCTGGACAAGATTTGTGAACTCTATATATAGTTTAGCTGAGAGTTGTATTTGTCTCAACAGTCATCCGCTCCCTCTCTGTGGTGTAACATCTGCCAGACTGGCCTGGAGCCTTCTCCTTATCTGATTTTGAAGACAGTACAGATGACATTTTTGCTGCCAATGTGTGAAGAAGATTATTAAAATTGGTTTATGCCATAACAGGGAAATTGATACATAAATGTTCTTCATTATTTTATGATTTTGTCCTTCTTCAGTTCCTGAGGACATCTACAGATTCATGGTGAAGATCACAGGTGCTATAAATATTGAACAACATATGACATTATCTCCAAAAATAAAGGAAAAATCAACAGTAAAAAAGTATCCTCTGTCTCTCTTTTCTGAGCAACTTAATGTTTCATAAGCTAAGGAATTTAATCTTACTTATTATTAATTTCCAGGTCAATTATTCGAACTATTCTCAATTCAAAAACTTTTTGAATGGTGATGACATTGATGTTCGTCTTATCGTAGCACAAATATTTATTTTAATCTTAAAGAAACATTAAAAGTGAATCTAAGATCATGGCTGAGATTTTGTGAATTAAAGCTCAATTCCAGAAGATGAATTCACTCTTTAGGTTATAAACTTCATTAAATGTTGCTAGAATCCTCTTACAGTGAGGGCAGCTTAATTTTCTCAGCTTTTTAATAGTCCTAAAATAAGTTCTACTTATTTAGGCAAGGCAATATTCCTGTAGAAGTCCCCTCTCAGAGTTGTTTTACTCAGGAATGTTTCAGGAAATGAAAAGAAAAAAAGACAATTGAAAAATTTTATGGATAATTATAACTTATGATTAGATAATCAGAGTTACCAGTCAATGTGCATAAGGACAAGGCTGTAATCTAGAAAGATCTAAATAAGTTGGAGGAATGGGCTGAGAGAAACCCCATGAAATTCAACAAGAACAGATGCAAAGTCCTGACCTGGGATTGAATAACCCCTAGCAGTGCTACAGGCTGGGGACTGCCATTAGCTCTGATGAAAATACCCAGGGGGATCCCAGCAGACAGCAGGTTGAGCATGAGCCAGCAGTGTGCTCTGGCAGGTACTGGGCTGTATGAGCAGGAGCATGGCCAGTCAGTTAATGGAGGAGACTGCTCGTCTATTCAGCTGTCGTTAGACCACACCGAGATAGTGTTCTGTTTTGGGTCCCCAATATGGGAAAGTCATAAACTAACTGGAGCAAGTTTGGCAGAGGACCACTGAGATGACTGAGTCTGGACCACTTGTCCTGTGAATTAAGGCTGAGGGACCAGAGCGGCTGAGGAACCAGGGCTGATTCGGCTTGGAGAAGGTCTGGCTCAGGGGAAACTTTTGAAGAAGACTTTGGTGCCTGTGAGGGGCTACTGGGGAAATGAAGCTGGGCATTTCTTAGTGGGCCATGACGGGAGACTGAGGGATAAGAAAGGTGAGGACTGCCTGTAAGAATTCCTTTCCGCTAGGAGGCCAGGCAAGCAGCGGTCCATGCTCCCTCTCTCCTCAGAGTGTTGCATATCCCACATGGATGAAGCCCTGAGCAGCCTGGTCTGACCATGGCTGTGAGCAGCACACTGGACCAGAGACATCTGAAACTCCCTGCCAGCCCAAAAAATCCTATTAGCCTCTTGTCCTGTGGCCGTATGACGATTTTATTTCTTAATCACATAAATATTCCTAAATAAAGAAAATGCCTAAATACATTTTGCCATTATAGCTCTCTCTTTTTTTTTTATAATATCTTACAAGACTTGTAGTAGAATATCCTAATTATAAGTCACGTATGACCTAATTTTCCTTGTTTGTTATGTTTTGTATCCTAGTTCACTTACCTTGGGTGATACATGAAAGTTGTTTGGCACTGTCCATACAGGCTGAGAAACCCAAGGTCATGCTTCTGTTTTTACTCTCCACCTCTTCTCTGATATGAAGCTTTGATTAACTACCCAACCTGCCGCTGTTAGTTAATATGCACCAAAATACTTTTGATCACAAGCCTCATCATGTAAAAGAAAAATCACATTAACTGCAGATTTTTCTGGTTTGTCAGTCAAATCTGAGCCAAAGGAGCGTGTTGCCTTTTCCGACCCTGTTGTGTGCCATGACATTGGGTTGCCATTAATCAAACTTGGTTGTCAGAACAAAATTACAGACTTCAGAGAAAACCAGTCTTGCGACTAACAGCAGCCTGACCACATGCCTTACTAGGAAGCTGTTAATGAACTATGGGAAACTGTTCAAAAAAGTGAAGAATTTGCAGAGGATACTGAGTGGTCACACCCACCAGTGTCAAGCTAAGCTGCCAAACGTGAAGCTCACTAGTACAAACCAGTTTTCATTTAATTTTGTTTCCATGAAAACATCAGGTCTGATTTCTGCATGCTGCTCAGAGGAACAGGAAACTATTGCAACATCTATCTCTCAGCAAAGTCAGTGAGCAAAATCATCTACGCATCTCAGGACTCCAGCTGCAATCCCAGAAAGCTCCCAAAGAAACAAAGAACTCCTTGCAAATAGTGGATTTTTTTAAAAAAGCCAAGTGAGAACGTGCAAGACCTCTCTAAACACTCCCCTCTCCACCAGTCAGTGCAGAGGGCTCTTACCCTACCTGAGGTCACAGGCAGAGCTGGAGGCTGTGTGAAAGCTGCTGGTGGTGGTAGGACTGCTTGTTCCGGGCTCAGGCTTCCTGCTGGGAGGCCCAAGCTCAGCCTGTCTGAGACACACCTGAGACAAGGGTGCAGCATGCAAGCAGAGAAGGTCATGGGCTTGGCTTGTCCTTGCTGGGAAGGGCTGGAGGCTCCTCATGTGGCTTCGAGCTGAGTCATCCCCAGGGGAACCTTCTGCAAGGCTGAGAGCAGTGTGAGGAAATGACCAAGTGAGGAGGGAGCCCCTGGAGACTGCAAAGCTTGCCAACCCATGGGAGAGAGGAGGAAGCAGTTATGCAGCCAGGTACCTCAGATGGGAGAAGAAACAGCCAAAGACTCCTGGCTGTGGCAGCACTGAGTCTGCTGCAACCCAGCCAGGTTCTGGGCTGTGAGGCTGGAATCAGCTTGGAGGAAAGGACTTGACCTGGAAGGCATAATGGGAGAATCTATTCAGTCCTTTTACTTCAGTTTCCTCTCCATTTGACAGCCTGTGTGTAGGCTGGGGATGCCTCGCTGACAGGTGAGGTGGAGTGCTGCAGCATGAGGCATCCACCTCTGCACTTCGGCCAAGGAGAATCCAATGCCCTCTAACATCCACCATCAATCAGACACAGAGATGATGGATAAGAATTCCCATCAGGTTATGTGTACACCATGTTTTCATTTAAATAAGGAAACCCATATTTAGGAACTATGTGGGGCTGCCATCCCACAACAAAATGGTGAAAATTTGCATGAATAGCCGAGACCAAATTTGCAATGTTTCTCACCTTTCTGTGAGGGAGGTATATGGGTGAGGAGAAGCAGTCTCCAGGAGAAGCTGGTCTCCAACAGCAGCATCTCCAGGCCAGATTCTGTAAGGGGATGATACAAATAAAAATTAACAAAGACGAAGGCAAGCCTAAGGCTAAACTTAAGAAGTAGCATAGGAGAATCCTAACACAGGAGTCTCAGCGTGAGAAAAATTAGAGTTGTTTGCAGTTGTTTTGTGCAGGAGTGAATCCACACACAGAAGAGCTTACTTCTCAGCTGACAGCCCCTTTTATGAGATAATGGAGAGCTGCTTTTACTGCCCACTAACTCTAGGCAAAACTGGTCTGTGGGGACAGTCTGCGGAGGTGCAAGCAATCAGCATATCCTCTGCATGGTGTGAGTTTCTCCTGCTTCCAATGGCTGGAAAACTGCGTGAGTCAAGGAGAGCTTACTTGAAAATCAGTTTTTAATGGGATGCAAAATAGAATACTTCTGGAAATAAATCAGTTCAAATGTTTGGCAGTTCAAATAATCCTTAATTTTCACTGAAGATGTATGTGAGGAAACCGGGTGCCTATCATATTAGTTCTTTGTGAAGAACTGCCTCATTTCCAGTTTGTATTAGTGGCAAGTAATTTCAATGGATTTTAAAAGAAAATAGGTATCCTGAACACAGTTCTCAGGTTTTAGTTTCTTTTCGAATAAATGCTTTGCAGAAAATTAAAATATGTATTATATTTTTAGCCTGCTAGGTCTAATAAGACAGAGTGATAAGACCAAGTGTCATAAGAGTATTTGGAAATAGCTACCATTAAAGCAGAATCTTTGAAACAGAAGTATTAGCCATAAATGAGTTACATTCCAGGATAGCTTAAAAGAACTAAGACCCCAAGTTTTAAAAAACTCAAGAACTTTAAACAAAGTTTACTGGTAGCTAAAGTAGAATAAAGAAAGGATTTGTGCCAAATCCTTTTTGCCTAAGCTACATGTAGTCATTTAAGGACAGTATTGCAAAAACTAAATATTTATCTTCCTTGAGACTAGCTATGTGATATTTCCCACAGAACATTTGCACAAAGAATCTAAAGATCCAGTATTAACTGGAAAACGGTCTGACGTTAAGCCAACACATGAGTTTTTTTCACTCAAGAAACTTATTTTAAAATGTTAAAGCAATATTTCATAACTGCAGATGCAACTATTTACTCAATTTCCAAGGAAGAGTAAATTAAACACTTAAAAAAAAAAAAAAAAAAGAAGAAAGAAAACCTGCTTTGAAGCAGGGCTCACAGATTAACAGATTAATTTATCCTCAGTTAATTACCCTGTAAGGTTCAGCTGTGCTGCCAGCATCACTAACAGTCGAGACATATCACAATGGATTGTTCTGTCTGTTCGATAAACTCATTCACTGAACACATTAATTTCTGGATGTGCGTGTACAATAAAATCTAGCCAGTCAATAGCGCTACTACTCATCTCATTCAGCTAATTCAGCTAATTTTCTGCCTTTTTGTTATGACTTATTATTTTCAACCTACTTTTTGCATTGTTCTTTCTAGTTTGAGGAGAAGTCTGGCAGTCAAGACCAGTATATTCTAGTTCTTGTTCTGCTGCTTATTATTTGTGTACTTTTAGCAACTCTGACTTCAACTTGCTCAACTGTAAAAGCATTCAAAAGTCTCTGGAGATCTTTTAAAACACAAAGTAGTTCTCACAGTGAAACTTAGAGACAGTGCAAAAGCAAGTAAAACTATAACCTGAAAGAAATACACTGTGTTCATTTAATCGTAATGTGTCCTGGCAAGCATGGGGTTTAATTTTTGTTTGAAATTTGTACACATATAAAAGTTATTTTTCAGCAGAAAGTCAGTATTTTTTTTTATTTTCAGTATATAGAGGGATTAAAAGAACTGAAATTGCATGGAAAGAGTTTGAAAATTGTGTAAATTTCCCTTCTTTTTTTCATAATTACTTGATATTTTAAATATAAATATGAAAAATATTGAAGTCATGAAAGCTACTATGCCCTTTTTGACATAACCAGGAATAAATTATACTCTTCCTGAAACTACTGCTTTCTAAAGAAACAGAAACTGTTTTCATTGATATCAATCAGTCATTATTGCTGACGTTAGCAGGAACAAAATCAGGCCCCTTATACCGAAAACTTAATAGTTTTTTGAATCTTGTCAAAATATGGCAACACCTTGTTCTGAATTAAGATACGCATTTAAATTTAACTGGGATATTGCTTCATAAAAAGCCAGTCCTTAGTTTCAGAGCAGCACTAAGCCTTTTCAATTTAACTTCTGGTTTTGTGAAACAATAAAGTAAAAATGAAACCTGACTTCCTTAAATCTTGAAATATATCTTGATACCTGCAGAATAAGAATGGGCAGTTTACTCTCTTTTTAGGAGTGTAATAAAAGTAGAAAGCAAACATGATTCTCACTGTGTGCAAACAAAGAAGTGCTCTTCATTAGATTACAGCAAAAAAAGAAACTTTGGATAAATAGCTTAATTATGGCAATTGTAGAGTCTGAGAAGAGGCATAGGAACATTACTTCTATTAACTAAGGACTATACATAAAATGCACATGAGAGAAAGTTTGAGAGACAGATGTTTGTTTACAACAGCAACCTTCAGCTGTAAAGGGGAAAAATTTTCCGTATCACTAAAAGCAGTTCAGTGGTTACAAAGAATTTTCTCCACCACTTCCTCCTTTCTTCATTATCTTTTTTTTCAAAACAAAACTTTCCAGTAGGTAAAAATGTAGTACAACGTGGGATTGGAAGAAATCTCAAGAGATATTATGTTATTGTCATTAAGTTTCTGGCCTATTATCCCTTGGTTTTCAACAAATGCAATTTTAATATGTCATGAGGACATGTGATTCTAAATCTGACAGTGCAAAGTCTTTCAAACATGCTGTATTGGAAAACCATAATACCATGTGTTTCGTAGGTTATACATTTCTCCAAAACTGGCATAAAAGAATAAGTGTATGTTTAACTGACTGCATTCCTTAGGATACAGCATTTAAAGAAAGCTAGCTAATTACGGTGAGGTGAGGTCTGCTAAGGCTATGAGTTTAGACTTGGAAGAATGTCATGGAAATCAGCCTAATAACTTGATAGTCGTATGGTGTAGAAAAAACAGAATTTGGTACATGCAATATTTGGATTTTTTTTTTCTTTTCTGCAGAGACACCTATTTATAACCCCATTTTCATCCAGCAATCCTGTTTTGTCTGTTCTAGTCATCAATACTGCTTAGTAGGCATCCTTCCTCCAAGCAATCCAGCACTGTCTCCAAAACTGAAGGCAAGAAATAACATACAGATGAAATAGCTAGGACTTTCTGTAGTTTTACTTTCAAATATTCTGACATCCATGCATGGGGACTTGGCAGTTCAGGAACAAAAGGAAGAAAGAACCTCTCCCACTCCCCAGCCATCTAGTGGGAGGTGTCCCTGCCCATGGCAGCGGTGTTGGAACTAGGTGATCTTTAAGGTCCCCTCCAACCCAAACTATTCTATGATTCTATGATTCTAAAACTAAGCCCTTTCTTCCTCAGGAAGCAAAGTTAATTCTCATAACTATGTTGAGCTACAAAGAAAACCTAAAACAAAACAAAAATGAAGGCCAAGAAGCATATACATCTTATAGGCTACAGAAGGAACTCCTCTATCACCTGACAGATCACCTAGAAGCACTGGAAATTTCAGAACAAATGTACAATGAAATGGTGATAAGAATTGTACTATGTGCCATTACTCTGTTTTGGTCTGAAAAGAACCTTTATGTCTTCCATTGAAAGTGCAAGCCCCTGAGTGTTGCAGATATTTCTGAAAGTATAGACTGGCACCATTGGACTTCCTTACAGCAGAGCAATTTAGTCTGAGTTATTATCTTTTCTTTCTACAGAGAAAATATTGCACCCAAAACCTCAGTAACAGGAGGGTTTATGTTGCCAATGCGCCAGTGCCACTTTTAGAGGATTATGTCCCTAGTCATGTCTAAGCGTATTCTCCCAACAAGAAAAAAGTCAGACTTGCACACTATCTTCTCCCTGCCAGAGTTTGTATCAGTATTTCTCTCTTCAAATACGGTTGTTCTATAGTTTGAACAGCCATATGACCCATGTAATTCAGTGTGATGTTTCTTCATTTTTGCTGCTGACAAAATATACACCACAAAAAGGCTGGAGTTTTAAAATAGTCTTCATACAAACTTACTTTCCTTGGAATATTGCTTATTCAGGAAATTATAATCACTCTGTAGCTGTTCTAATGACATGTATATATCTTATTTTCCTGATTTGACAGTGTTTGTTACATAGGTGACTTAATAAACTGCCCAAATGTAACAGATTAATTATTATTCAAACTTTCTTTGTGCTGTTTTTATTGTACTACACTATCTTCAAGCAAGCAGTAGACAGTTTTATTTGATAAGTTCCAAACACTACTGCTTTTTTATTTTATTCCGTATGTTGTAGTATTTTTTCATATGGGAAATAAAGAAGAAAAATCTTAACCGTCATTGTTCCTGCTATACCCTTGTTTCCATTTCCTGTCATGCTCTTGAATCAGTGTTCAAATACCTCCATTAGACAATACTTAACCAAGTCAGTACTTGGTATGGTGAAATATACCATCTCTAATATGCAGCAGACTATGTGGTTATAAATACACAGTTGTTAAGAATAATGTCATTTGCTGGTTTGACTTTTTAATCTGTACAAATGTATTCCAAATTAAGTGCCTATCAGAAAGCTGAAGCTGTAAAGCAGTGCAATTCTTTAACTCTTTATCCCCACACAGTATGGAGAATAAACATGATCAGTTAGAGGTCTGTCTGCAACCGCAGGGCTGCTGTCTTGTTGGGTTTGTGGAGATGAGGTGGGGCAGCTCCCATGACCGGAGTGGTTACAGGCTCTTTAGGAAGGACAGGAAGGGAAGAGGAATGAGATTTATTCTTTATGTGAGCATATACTTGGAGTGTATGGAACTCTGCCTGGGGATGGAAAAGGACCTGACAGAGAGTTAATCTGCTGGATATGATACTCACCAACAAGGAGGGGCGTTAGGGATTTGAAGATCAAAGGTAGCCTTGGCTGCAGTGGCTACGAGATGACTTTCTCCTGTACGGGAGAAAGTGAGCAGGTCAAATAGCAAGATCACAGCCCTGAACTTCAGGAGAGCAGAATTTGGCCTCTTCAGAGTTCTGCTTGAAAGAGTCCTGTGGGATAAGGTCCTAGAGGGAAGAAGAACCCAAGAGAACTGGTTCATACTCAAAGGTCATCTCCTCCAAGCTCAAAAGAACTCCATCCCAATGAATAAGAAATCAGGCAAAAATGGTAGGAGTCCTATGTGGATGAACAAGTAGCTCCTGGCCAAGCTCAAACACAAAAAGGGGAAGTCATGCTTGACCAACTTGATAAACTTATGCAATGACATGACTGGTCTCGTAGATGAGGGGAGAGATAGTCAGTAAATCCTTTAACACTCTTTGCCATAAGAACCCCTTAGAAAATCTGTTGATATGCGGGCTGAATGAGCAGATGGTGACGCAGTTGGAAAGCTAGCTGAATGGCTGGGCCCAGAGGTGGATGATGGGCAGTGCAAAGTCTAGTTGGAGGCCAGTGACCAGCACTGTACCCCAGGGTTCAATACTGGGTTCAGTCTCATTTTTTCATCAATGGCCTGGATGACGGGGCAGAGTGTACCCTCAGCAAGTCTGGAGATTACACCAAACTGGGAGCAGTGGCTATTATCACAGAGGGTCATGCTACCATCCAGAAGGACCTTGACAGACTGGAGACATGAGCTGACACAGACATCATGAACTTCAACAAGTGCAAAGTCCTGCACCTGGGGAAGAACAACTGCGTGCACCAATATATGTTGAGAGCATCCAGTTGGAAAACAGCTTGGCAGAAAAAGGTCTGCAGTTCTGATGGACATATGGTTGAACATGAACCAGGGATGTGTCCTTCCTGCTGTGAAGGAGAGTGGCATTCTCTGCTGCGTTAAAAAAAGCGTTGCCAGCAGGTCAAGAGAGGTGATCCTTCCACTTTATTCAGCTCTGATGAGGCTACTCCTAGAGTGCTGTGTCAACCTCTGAGCTCCCTGTACAAAAGAGACATGGACACATTGGAAAGAGTTCACCAAATGGACACAAGGGTAATAAAGGGACAGGAGGACCTCACATATAAGGAAAGGCTTAGCAAGCTGAGGCTGTTTAGCCTGGAGAAGAAAAGGCTTGGGGGATTCTTAATAATGTATATAAATACCTGAAGGGAGGGTGCAGAGGTAAGTTTAGGATTACTCTTCCTGTTCTTCACTTTGCTTTTATCTACCTACATTTCCTCTGCTGTTTTATTGCCCAGTCACCCTTTTCTTTCTCTAGTTCCTTATGACTTATTTTTAGTGTCTTGAATAGCTCTAGTTTAAAGAGAAAACATTGCCACTTCAGTATCACTGTTTTCCTCAAATTATTTATGAATATGCTGAACATATGCTGAATATGCTGCCCCATGCCATTAGGACATATTCCTTTTTTTCTTGGAAGCGTGAACTACCTGTAACTCTTTGCCAATTTACTGTGTGATATTTCTCTGCTGTCATGAGCACAGCTGAGGAAGGTACCAGAAGTCTCTCAGCACTGAGAAATTTACATGGGAACGTTCTTGAAAACTGAGTGGTAACCAACCCTAGTGAAAGTTGCACCTGGTCCCGAACTGACTTTTCTTCTTTGTTTATATACTCCTTGTAAAGTCCCTGAATTGTAAAGGAAGATTACAAGAGTTTAGGCTTTATCTAGCTACCATAATTTGTCATAACACCAGTATATTAACCTGGGAATCAGCTCTGCCTGTAAAACACTGGCATACTCCAAACAGCCTCAACTGTTGAATTATTTAGTACAAAACACACTTTGAAGTTTAATTACAATCATAAACACTTATTGCTTTCCTTACGGTATGGTGCGTTCAAAGATCATGTATTGAGTATGCAGTGCAACGGCACTGTGTGAAAGGACAATTTTTTCCCCCACTTTTTTGTCATCTATATCCTGCAAGAGTTTTCTCTCTTAACAGGGTATACTGATTTATTTTTGTTTGCCATAGCCTTTAAAAGTAGAAACCTATTTTGTCATCTAGAAATCTTAGTGATCCCGAAAATGAAAAGCATAACAGCACACTACAGTAAATAGTAAGGACAGGTGAATCAGAGAAGAAGTTGTCATTTTAGTTAAACACTTCAAAAAAATATAAAACTTTTAAGGAGTCCAAAGAAACTGTAATCACGTAAATAATGAGTGTTTAGACCACTGAATAATTATTTTTAAATTTTTCTTTAAAATTTGCATTAGACTAACACTGAAAATAGTGATTTAAACCCAACACAAGAACTGCAAAAACCTGTTTTCTCTCTAACAGCCTACTGAATTTGCCTTGCAAATTAGGAGTCTTTAAATGTCATGTATATAGTGGAATTACATATTCAACTTAAATTAAATATTGTATATAAGGCAAGGGAGGGGCTTAAGTTGCCTTGGCTTCAGCCACACACTGATTTGCCTGGTTGTGTTATAACATTTACAAGGTATGTCTTCTTTTCACCTATATTTGGCAATCCCTAGGTAAAAAAATAGAAATACTTCAAACTTAGTCTTCCCTCTGTCGATAATATGGGAAATTTTTTCAATGGATTTCACAGAACATTCTTAAGAGCATACCCTTGGAGTTAGTTCTGATCTTGCTAGTAAAAGATAGAGGCAAACTCATTAAAATCAAATACCAGCTTCAAATATGTGGCACTTAAAATTACAGCATATGTTTTGGTAGTGAACAATAGATTTTAGTTTCTTTATTCAAGGTGTCCATCTATGAAAATCTAATTATTATTCTCCCATGTGAATGTCTTATATCTTAGCCTCTACATTTTGATAATAATCTTGCGTTTGTATTTTTTGCTTTAGAGTGTAGAATTAAGTATATCTGTAGTTATCATATTATCATAATTGTAATAAAATCATAGCCATTAATTTGGGTATTTTAATAATCAAGAAGTTAGTATTGGAACATAGAATTCTTTGGTGTTTGTAATCTGCAGACACAAAGGTTTTCATTAGCTCAAACTTAGTATAAAGACTAGAAGGCAAACTCACTGTAGGACTGCACACCAGTGTACAGGTAATGGATTTTTGTTTCTATTATATTCCATATTCTCAAATTTGTCTTTCTATATAGTTGTACACACACTCAACTGCTCTGTAACATGCATCACTACTTAATTGAAATCATATAACACTATAGAAATTTCAAGCTAAATTTATCAGATGATAAGCCCAAGCCATCAAATATATTGGTATAATTTGATCATAGAATATTTCAAATTCTGTATACAGAAACTCTTAAATGAAAAGCACCAAAGTCTGGATGACAGGGCTTTTTAATACCAAATATAAAGGTCATCAGTGTGGTTATCCTGAAAGGTAGGTAGATAACTTCTTTCTTTTCCGTGAGGTATTTACCCAGAAGACAAATGAAAGTCTGCCACTCTGAGCTGTAAAGGTAAGATTTTTTCACAGTATTTCTCACTTCAGAGAGCGAAAGCTGTTCAGACTGAAAAGAATGACATTTTGATATGCTTGTAGATTGTGCCTGCATGGTCTTTTGTCACATCTAAAATTCCTTTGAGGTCCTGAGGCCAGATTCCTTTTTGTATCTTACAAGGAAATGAACTTCACATTTTTCACTGAATGTTCAATAAGGAGAACTGCAATAGGATTCCCAGAGTTGTGTAGGCCTGGAGCACAAATAACTGGGTTTACATCAGTATTGTATCACAACTGTCTTCTGAAAAGTCCCCCAAATGGATTCTCTGTGTGGGTATTGCTCTCCTGCTGCATTACATTGTCTTTTTGGCATGACTATCATCATGTGTCACAGCACATTACAGAAGAGGAAGGAATGTAAAAAGAGAAAAAATGGAAAATATAGAACTTTAACTACTTTTTGCCAGAAGCACTGTAGAAACTTATGCAGAGATAGAATAATTTCAAACTGAAACAAAGATTCTCTGTTTCATCATATTTCCTGAGTAGCAAATCTTTTATCAGTCTCAAAAATACCCAAATACCACTATTGCTGCTGCTCTTCCACCGTCTCTACTCTATCAGGTGGAAAGCTTAGACTCCTCGAACTGACTCTAGGAGAAACAAGCCTTCTTATTCAGAAGTCTTTCTTTCTCTCTTTTCTGTATTTTCTCTAGAGACCTGGATACTATTTCAGTGTTCTATAAATAACAACCTGTTTTACTTGCATTAATTAGCAATGCATGTGAAAATTCATATGTTAATAAGATGCAGATCTTGGGTTCTTAGCAGCCTGCTTTTCTCAACTGCTCTTCTATGAAGATTCATTTTCTCTGCTGTGCTTCTTTATATTTCTTGTGGATTACTGGGAAGGAAGGAGGCCATGGATGAAGTCTATAATTTGCTTATCTAATTTACATAGACAGTAATAAGTGATTTTGTTTCTGCATTTGTGCAGTGCCATAGCCATAATCAAAGCTAAAGACTATTACTTCAACATGCTATGATGGTAATAAGAAGACTAAAGACCAATGTGAATACACAAACTGGGTTTTAAAACTACTTTAGTTATCAGCCTTCACTCGTAAGGAACACCTAGAAGGCAGCAGTCAGTACTGTTGCCTGACTCTCAAAAGCCATTCTTGAGGGAGAGAAAACTTGATACTCACTTCATACTTTTGTTACTTCACTTTAAGGACATTTAGAATACAAAGAAAGCAAGTTAACTACTTCTAACACACAAATCACATAAGATAGGGAATGAATGCATTCTGCAATAGAGTTTATATGTGCAGGATTATCCTTCCACCCACCATCTCGTGTCATGCATTAAGCATCTATATTGTTAAGACAAGCAAGAAAAATACAAAGAAAAGTAGTGGTGTATTCCTTGGCAAAAGATCCAGATGATTATCTTCTTTACTGAAAATCTCCTTCACTTTTTTTGTTCAAATTGCTTTGGCCTAAAGTACAGCTTTGTGGCTTTCTTCCTGTCTATGTGTTTTTATCATTAGGCCGTGCTGGGAGACACCTAGGAATCCATTTACTCTTAAATGGTCTCTGCAAAGGCTCTCATGCAAAATGAAAGCGACTCTTACATTTGGCACTGCTTGATGAGGTTTGTACAGTGGTCTACTGTGCGATTAGTTAATTTCTGTTTATTTCCAGTTCTTTGCTCAGTTCCCCAGGCAAGTTATTCTTTCTGTTTCATTATTGGAGTCTTCTAATTTAATTAGTAGAGCACTAATACCACTGCCTTGCCAGAATAGCAGTCATGCAGAAGTGCTTAGGAGATGATTCAATTAAAAATGTGGAGTGCTACATGTAGTTAATACTTTTCTATTGCCACTGATCATTTAGCAAATATGAAAGACAAAAAGGCATATATAGTGCAGTAGGCCACTTTCTATATGGACTGACACTATATGCAAGTACTTTCAAAATACATTAACCCTCTCTCGACTCCAAAATATACATGTCCCAGAGAAAAAAAGAAGCTTATATAATTGATCAACATATACTTAATGAATTGTCTTATAATGTCATCATTTACTTGAATTACTAAAATCCACTAAGATTTTTCTGGAGAGAAAGCATTGACACTTTTACCTTGATGTAATTAGGCAATTTCAACATTATACCTATGTCATGGTTAAGGCTGAGCTGGCCACTAAACAGGCAACAGAAGCTCTCTATTTATCTCTTTCCATTTCCCTTCCCCTTCCAAGAAGAGGAAGAGAAAAGGAATAAGGGAGACAGTCTTATGGGTTGGAAAAAAACCCTATGATGGTTTTAATGAACCAATAGCAATAAAAAGAAAGATAATAATATTAATAAGAAAATAATGAAATATATATAAATAAATAAACTAAACTAACATTGAGCTCCCCCAGTGATGATCCTGTCACCACTGACGTTGCAGAGCAGGCACTGGCCAAATCCCAGACTGAACTCAGCGACAAACAGGAACATTCTTATTGGGATCAAAGGGAGAAGAACAGACTGAGTCCTCTTCTAATGCTGGGCATAGAAGAAGAGAGCTTGACTCTTCTGACCCCTTAGGTTTATACTCAGTTTGATGTATGTAGGATAGAATACGTTGTTAGTCAGTTTGGGATGACCTGTTCTGTTCACTTCTTTCTGTAGGTGCAATCCTTTTGCCTTTTCACTTAGAGCACTTGAACACGTCACATAACAACTTTAACAGTGGCATTGGTTTCTATAGGAATAAATATAAGCAAGAGACTTTTTGAATACTATTTGTACTGTTACCTTTGTAATAACTATAAATATTGTGTTATCACTTGTAGAAACAGACACTGTCTGAAAAATATGTCATTAATTTCAGAAAAAGCAGTCACTTAGAAAAGGTTTAACTGAAAAGTAAAAAATACTGAAAGGAGAGTCGGTTCTGTCTAGCTCAAACCAGGACAATCCAACACAATATCTGCACCAAATGTTGAACTGGCCAACCTATGCTGTGCCAAAAACTGCAGCCTTATCTCCACAAGCTTTTTACAAAAGGGAGCTGATGTAGTGTACTTCCTGACACACAAAGTACCATGTGTGGTACTTTGTTTTTCAGCTTGTAGAAAGCTTATTGGAGGAAAAAAATTTCAGGTTTTGGATGAGTACTTTCTTTGAGTCTCATATACCTGCTTTTATGCTGAAGTTTGCTTAAGAAATTCTAGGTTTTTTTCAGGTGTGGAACTGTACCCTATGATTTGTTAAATATAAAGGCCCATGATGCTGAAAGAAGGAAATTCTAAAGAGTCTGATTTGTCTGCCGGTGTGTTGCCAAGTCGTTTCTGCATTACTTGAAGATAGAGGTATGCTACTGTAAGACACTCATATTACGCATACTTGTAGCACTGCTGACATATGATTTAAAACAACACTTTTGTTAGTGCTTGTAGGGGCTGCATAGCACACAGCTTTCCCCAGGCCTCAGCCCTTCACCATTTGACAAAGAGGGTGCTGCAAAAGCCACTTAATCACTGCAACAAATATGCACCTGTCTACTGGTAGGTTCTTAAGACACAGGACTATGAATAATTGAATTTTTCAGATTTTCCCAGAGAGCTACTACTTAGAAAATTTTGCACAGCTTAATTTACACCAGAGCCAAACATGAATTGTCAGGTTATATAGCTTCCTCTAATGCATATACCTTACTGACGTGTGTAGTGTATAGTACCAATGTCCATACTTTAGTAAGGCAATTATTTTATGATTTTGTGGTGAACACTAGACTGGGAAGTTGTATGTTTTGTTGAAGAGTGGGAAACTATGGGAAGGTGCTGAATATCTGTTGAACTTAATGATCCATCCTGCATCTTTAGTGCACATTTGGCTGATTTAAAGCAGTCTTACCACTGTATAATACAGCCAGTGAGACCAGTTATCCCAGTTTGCAATGCCACTTCATCTGGATATGAGATTTTTATTTGACAGTGGAAAGACAGAAAGGCAAGATCTCTGACAGTATCAGTGAAATGAAAACAATTATTCTCACAGCCTCCCATCGGACCATCGATTACAATGACTTTCATTAACCCACAGCTGAGCAAAAAGTGAGAAAAAAGAACAGTAGGAATTTTTCATCAAGCAACAGCCTTAACCACTTTTTGGTTCTGCCAGTGCAAGGAAGGAAGAAGGTGGAAGAGAACAGTTGCCCACCTGTAACTGTTACAGATTCTGAAATAAAATTAATATCTGTGCAATTCTTCCACTATTAAGCTCACTTCTCTGAGAATGCATATAGGCTATATATTGATTTATGGAAATGTGGGAACCTGACTTATGGCATGTGCAAGTCCCATTTTGCAATGAAAAGCTAGGACTAAGTGGTGTGTAATGGGGAGCAGGCTGCAGAGCAAGATGATGAAGTACTTGTGACCTTCACAATTTCTTACTTTTCTTTACTATTTCTTACTTTTGAACAGCCCACTTGATCTTTTTTTCACAAGAAAAATAAACAAAAAAAATCAAGCAATCAAGCCAACCACAGTTAATTACCAACTGCAAGGGCAGCTAAAAATATTTTTATATGTATCATTAAACAGAAGGGATTCTGAGTTTTCAAATTATACTTTGTGGTTGAAGGTGATTATTCAAAAATGTAGCAAGAAAAGCCAGAGTTAACATCTCAATTAAATGAGTTAATATGGACAGCATATGTGTGAGTGACTTCTTCCTGGTGGTAGCAACGATGCTTTACTGGATGGTCCTACATCTCAGTTTCTTACAGCGTTGCTGCAATATATGATGTTCATCCTTTTTCCTCAAGTCTGACTCCAGCATTGCTTGTTCTGTGATGTTTCTCTTTGGCAGATATTCAGTAGCTTTGGCAGACTCTGTGGAACAAATTAACAGCAACGAAATCACAGGAGCCAGCCTGAACTGATCAAGTGGTGTAACAGCACATATGAAAAACCTCTTTAGGAAAGAACTTGGTCCTGTTCCATTTGAAATCATTCAGTCTTCTGCTGATTTCACAGGGCCATTGATAACCTTTGATTTAGCACCAGAAGAGATCATCAAAAATTGCAGGTTTTTTTTTTTAAAATTAACCAATTATTAAATTATGGACATGAGGGCTCTTCTCTCCTTTTATCCCTCTATTTTTTCTTTATGGCCTAAGCTGTAGGTTAAAAGTTCTTGTTTTCTGTTCCCAACAAACAAGGACTCAACTGACTTTGAATGTGACTTTGTATCACAGTTAAAAGTCTAAGACAGCTTGAGTAGGGATTTTTAGTATATCAGTGTTATACTAAATACCACTTGGATTGAAACCTTCTATTGCAAGCGAAAATATGTGTATCCAATTTATAAATAACTTTCTGTACGTAGTTTAAGTACAACACTGGAATGACTTTACCATTGTTAACTAAAGAGCAAGGTCAGCATTTTTGCTGTTTGAGACAATCATTGCTTTTCTCTTTTTGTCAAGATGACAAATAACCAACATCATCTTTATTTCAGCTAAATATTTACAAGTTTATGTTGTCTGAAGAACACAAGTTCTATCCAACTAAACTATTTACATTCTTAAAGTGCTATGCACATTTTACTGTATTGTGCTGTAGCAATTACTGTTGATCACTGCTAACTTAAAGGAAGAAGGAAAGTCTATATTCCTCCTCCATTTCAGAAAAATACGCAATAAACTACAAGGACTCTTGGTTTTGAACCTGTTCCTGTTGGTCGTTGATTCTTTACTAGAAACAAGAAGTTTTTTAGTTTGAAATAAAGCAGAAATAAATAAGATCACAGCCCCTCTTGTCTTGTAACATCAGACTCAACTCTGCCACTTAACAAATTATTACATGTCCTCATCTGCAGCAGTGCTTACCTTATGCGAAAGATTTATTAAAACCTCCAGGAACAGTCACTGTTACAGGAATCTGCAATAAAATTGTGAAGGAATTTGGTACAATGGTAGTTTGTGTGCCCTTCTGCTCAATTCCCTGTAACATAGCCTAATTAAGGGGTTTATTAAACATGATTAATAGTGCTTTATGTTTTCCCACTAACCCAAGGGTATTACAAGATTGTTCTTTGCCACAGTAGCACATTGCAATCCTCCAACTACTGTACATTATCCCATATAATAAGAGACACCACATCAAAATGAAGCCAATTGACATGACAGTTTTTAATTAACCACATTAATAGTAAATTCTGGATGTGACTGACAGGCTACCTTAGACGTGACTTCAGCACAGTAGTTATGTGTATGTATTCTTATAATGAGAGACAAGCCTCAAATTCCTTGAGTCTTAAGAAATTTTAAAATGTCTTGTAGATGGATTACAAAGACAGTCAATATATAAATATTCTGCTCCTAAAAATTTAATCACTGTGAAAGAACTAGGTGAGGCTAGAAGAACTTGTTCAGCTGCAAAGTATCTTCAATGCTGCCTGACTTGTAACTTTCCATGCTGGACCCAGACAAGCAGAGATTGATCAAATCTTTCATTAGAACAGGAATGCATGCAATTATGCAACAACCTTTGTCAGTGACCGGACATTTTCAGGTTAGTTTCTGTCTTCATCTGAAAAAGCACTGGATATTTTTAAACTGTACATTAGTTTAGTTGTGCGTTTGTATATTCATAGGGGGTCTTCATGTCCTTTACCCTCTGCCTAGTTAATGTGTAGTCCTAGAAATAACCTGTGAGTATGTAGCTATTTGATTGAAAAATAACCCAAATTTTGAGCCTAATCCCAGTTTATCATGAACAGAGAAGATAGATTTAGAATAACTTCCTTTCCTCTGCACTGCTACAAAAGATGTACAAATAAAGAGTGAATTGTAACAATAATTGTAGGTTAGACCATGTGTAAATTGGCTCTGTTTTTTCCCCTGGACTCTTATCATTCACTGAATTATTTGGTAACATTTTGTTCAGCAAAACAGTTAAGTGGATCTTTGCTGTCTTAGCAAAACAGATACAAACCCTGAGCCCCAAACAAGCTGTAGGTACCTCATGAAGACTTGTCTTTCTATCTTAACAGCTGGAGTTTCTGACACAACTGCTACTCTAATAGGGCTTCTGTTAACTTTTGCTAGATCTGTATATCAAGAGGTTGCTGACGAAGGGCTATATATTTCTTGTAAAGGAACACTAATTGTTTCATCAGCACAAGAGGCTTTAGAAAGGAAACTTGTTCATGATGCTACAATTATGCCTGGAACAACTGACCTACATGTTAAATGTTTTAAAATAACATCAAAAAATTTTGTTAAGATGGGAAAAGAGTACTCTTTGCTTTCTGTGACTCTGTGTTTAAATCACAGGATGAAAGGAGAGCTAAATTGAGTGCTAACCAAGAAGGCCTTGATTCTCAATCGCTATCTTTGCGACTTTTATAATTCTACAAAAACTTCACTAGGAATTTTCCTGTTTGTAAAGAGTTGTAGAAGTGGCCCAAATGTGTTATTGTTGAAGAACAGTAGACAAATTGTCAGAAAGAGAAGAAGTACTAACTGTACTAGTATTTGCAAAGGTGCACTGGATTTTTGCAGTGCTTACACGGTCAAGGCCTTTTCTGCTTCTCACAATGCCCTGCCAGTGAGTAAGCTGGGGGTGCACAAGAAATGGGGGGGTCATACAGCTAAGATAGCTCACCCTAATCTACCAGAGGGATATTCCAGACCATATGGCATCATGTTCAGCAATAAAACTGTGGGGAGTTTGATGAGAGTGATGGTGCCTGGGCCTAGTTGGGTATCAGTTGGTTGGTGGTAAGGAATTATTGCATCACTTGTTTTTCGTGAGTTTTATTTTTTTCTGTCTTTGATTTTGTTCTTCCCCCATCCCTTTTTTCCTTACAATTTGTTATTATTGTTTTTACTATTATTCATTTGTATTATTAAACTCTTTTTATCTCAGTCCATGAGTTTTCTCACTTTTATCCTTCTGATTTTTTCTCCCAACCCACCAGGGGCATAGAGTATTTGAGAGGCTGTGTGGTGCTTAGTTGCCAGTTGGGGTTAAACCACGACACAAGTGTATCCTCATTCATTTCAGGAGGTTAAGAATCCCTCTAAAATCATACATGCACTAATCAAGAAAAAGCAATTCAGTTTAATAAACTGCTGATTTTAAGACTTGGCTATACTTAAAAACTTAAAAGAACACATATAGTTCTATAACTAGTTCCCTTTTGATAGGTTTATACAGACCTGAACATGTTTTCAGAGTTCTGGATTGTCTTCCAAGCCAAAGTCAAGACAGTTGTCACAAAGTACTGGAAGTGTGTATCATAGCTACTGTGTTTTTACCTTATGGAATATCAGATGCTGTTCAGTTTTCACGCCATGGGGGTGATTTTGCTTCAGAAGTACCACATATTCCTTGTTTATACTGAAAGGCTGGAAAACTAGCATCTTTATAATGGTCTGAAACTAGAGCTGCATACTTGCTGAGTATCGTCTCACAACCTTTTCCCCAGTACAGAGGGTCTGTCCCAAGGCTAAGTATTTAGTTTCCCATGTGGGTGTGATGACCGAAACAGGTTTCAAAGCACTGAACGTGACTTGTTTAAACAAGATCTTTCCAGCTAACTGTGCATTCAGCTAATTCCTGCACCACCTAATAGCAGCCTGCCCTGTAGTGATGCTACTCAGTTTCTTGACCTAAAGCAACAGCCAACTTTTATTTGTAGTTCTGAAACCTCCAAACTGAGTCTTCAGTCCGATTTTCTGTTTCTTCTGTTGCAAGGCCTGGCAGCTCATGTCATGCTTCAAATCTCAATAGTGTTGTACACCAAAACATTTCTAAACAGATAGCTTTCTTTGCTGTAATTATTGTACTGAGTGGCAGTTCCTCCAACAAGCTTATGGTTTCATATAAAAGAAATTAAAGTCATGACTTCATACCACTGCCGTGGAACAGAAAATTATTAGACTTGGAATCTTTCAGACTTTGTATATAATAAAAGCTTCAACTCTGACATATATATACCATTTTACTTTGTGTGTTGATGTTTAAACTAAAAAGTGTGTGCCTGTGAGAGAGAAAAATTTGTCTTGTTCTAGTGACATGAGCTTTTGCAAGGGTGTGCAATTGTTTTGTACAATGTTGTGCCAGCAGTAATTCTGGAGGCTGACTGAGCCAGAAGGGGCCACAAATACAAAATAATGGAGAAAAAGAGGAAAGGGCTCAAGAGTTGCCAAGCATGGTGCTATCTTTTTATACTCCTCAGGACAGATAAAAAATACACGTTATTTTTCTTTCCTATGTTTACCAGAGGTTCTTTTGCTTTTGCTGGATACACCTTCAGAAGTTTTAGAAAAGACTGTTTTCCTAAGTGGAGCATTGACTTTGGAAAGAAGTCAGTGTGTTTATCCATGAAAAACTCTTTGCTGTTTGGAACAATATTTACGCCTCCTATTGTGCTAAATTCTTATCTAGTGGAATAATTATGAAAATAATATATATTCTCAATAAAACAGTGTAAGTAGATTTACAGGACTGCTTTTAAGGTTCTGGAAACATTTATATTACACCATCATTTTTCTCGTGTATGAATACACAATACTGCTGTCACAGAATTTACAGGTGAGATGGAAGTGTAAGCAAGCCATTTCTGGGAAACTTCTTCAGATTGACATAGAAAAGTACTACTAAAATACTTGTGAACCATTCCATATGAGTTGCTCATCAGAGTGAACCTCTTTGAATGTAAGAAGTACAAAAGAAGTCCAGAAAATTTCTTCCCTGTTAGAAAGACAAAAATGACCTCACAAACTACAGATCTGTAGTTTGGGGAAAGAAAGTGCAATCAGTTGTCCCCTTTATGCACATGCTTTACAAGTAGTCTCTTATTAACTCTGGTCTGATTTGATCCTGATTTACCAGAAAAGCTTCAGTTTCCTGTACATTACATTTTCATTTGGGTGGCAGCTTGTATTTGTGTGAAACCTGATACAACAGAAGAGCATTAACATTTTAAATTAGACTTCAAGACTTTAAAAGGAGATTCGCATATTTTATTCCCATAATTTTTGAAAACAGAGCAACCTAACTTTAAAGTTTGTGGTACTCTAATGCTCCCATTTTAACAAAGGAGGGGAAGACTTCTTATCAGTTTTTGGTCATCAGGCTAAGAATCTATGGATTGACTTTTGGACTCTATTTCTAGTCTTAAACAGTTCTGGCTGATTGAAAATACATATGTGATAATTAGTTTCAGGGTTTGTCTGCAAAGAAGATAAGACAAATAATACTATTCTTAGGTGAGGCTTCATTTTTTTTGACATGCTTAATAGATATGACAGGTCTTGATAACCAAGTGGAAACAAACTTTACTTTAAAAAAGAAAAAAACCCTGTGTGTTTCTGTGAATGGAATTTAAGCAGATGTGAGAAAGGATTCTACTGTGCTTGTGCTGTTTGTTTTGGCTACTATTACAGAAAATATTCCAGTGGTGACATCAAAGGTTAAATGCAACTGACAGGAAGTTATAAAGGTGTATTACATAAGATGTTGCCGAATATCAGGAGTTTTCAACTCCAGCTATTGCTTCTATTCTGAGTGTTTTGGTGTGCTGTACAATAGTAGTAAGAGATGGATTTTAGAGTTTAGTGTGATAGATTTTTCAGATTAAGATGGTACACATTTACAGGAGTAAGTTTCATTTAGAAGTATAAATGAAGGCATTTAATCAGTTTGAACAATAGGGCATTATATATTGCTTTTTCTAGACTAGTCTTTCTTTTGAGTTCTTCACCTCAGAGCAGTTTGGGAAACAACTGAAGGTTAGTACACATTGTTGCAATTGTAGAATGAAATAACTAATCAGATTTATTTAAGCTTCTACTACTTTGCAATTTATATAGAGCAGGGTTGCTCCTTTGTAGTCTTCTTTCCAAACCAGTCCAGAGTTTAGTCAACATTAATCTAATTATTGAATTTCAAAATACAAAACCTGCTATAAATATATTCTGAATCTTTGCTTTGAGTACAGATAGGAAGCTTTGCTTCCAGTATTGGCAACCCATATGCAGAGTACTAATTGAGCTAATACACTTGATATTTAAGAAGTACCCTTGTTAAATTTTTCAAACTAAGTGCAGACACATAACTTTTGTTTTATTACATGAGCCATGTCACATCCATAATTGTGGCTCAGTATATGGAAAGTGGAAAGAGACAGGGATAATCAGATTGCATGACTTGGAAAAAGGCTAAGGTGCCAGACTGTAGCATAGCACTGCCATTTGAAGAAGGGACCCTCACTGAATATCTCAACTTTAACTACAGTATGTGGTGCTATTTTGTGACCTGTCTGATCCATATAATTCCACTCAGAGCTGGTTAGCGGATAACCAGTGAGGTCACATTGCATGTAGCTCTGTTGAAAGAAGTCCAATATTATTTCTAGAGATGACTGAGCAGTGGTAAGCTGGAAATTCAACACTGTGAGTCTCGCTTGTAGTGTGTGAGATGTATTGAGCTAGCATGAGCAAGTAATTAAAAAATCAATATAATCCAGAGGTCACAGTGTTAAAAGGAATGCCTTTTATGCTATTGAATGCAAAATCACAACTTGTGAGATCTATGACAGTTATTTAAAAGCTCAGAATTATAAGGGAAGATTTTTTACTGAAACTGGTAGAAGGAATTCTAATAAGCAAAATCAGCTAATTTACTAATAATCTGTAAAAATAAACAAACAAACACAGGAATAATTACTTCACACTCGTTACCATTAATAATAAGGATGTCATTTTAACTCTCTAATAATATTTCGTGTTTTGTTTAGTTATGACCATTGTAGCTAGTCTTTCTGTATTATGTTTAATGCCTTTTTAACAGTATGATTTTGCAAGTATTCCAACAAAAGGGTGAGAGAAACCTTCTTAGTGTGAGATACCATACAGAGGTAGTATTGAGATTAATTACACATAACCATGCAGATGCTACATTTTCTATGGCTTTTTTCCTTCAAATTCTAGTGCCATTGGGTTTTCTACTTTGCTCAGAGACTAATATGGAGTTGGTGATTTTAGCACAGGCAATTTATAATAAGCAAGCCAAAGAAAGTTAAAATAAGTCTGTACAGAAGTAATTAAAAATAGCTACAATAAAAGCTATCAGGACATGACTATCTCACTAAAGTTATTCAAGTGCATCATAATTTTCAATATCCTTTGATGCACTTCTTTATATAAATTTCACATCAGCTGAATGAAACTGAGATTCTTGTCAGTTCTAGTGATGATATTAGCATAGCTACACTGATAGGAATTTCAGTTTCATCCAGATTCCAGAGAGGACCTTTAATTTAGAAATGACGTATTGAACACAATTTCATTTAGAATACCACATTTGTCTCCTGATACTTCCTTTTCCTTTATTTAAACAAAACAAAAAGAAAACCTGAAAAAAAGTTGTGAATTGGTGCTCAAAATTTAAACAAATATATTATTGTATCAAAGAATGACTGACTTGAAATTGAGTACTGAAAGAAGACCTGTAATGTCAGGTATTTTGTAGGTAAAGAAACATACAATGAAATAATTATTAAAATTTAGCCATTGTCCATATTTCTCCAACTTACATGTTGTATATGTGCAATTCATTAAGCTAAATATGTTCAGCTTTGTTCAGAACTGGCTTTGTTAACAGTCATTAACCAGAAGGGTTGGTTGAGTATTTACCATAAAGCGCTTTGCTTACATAGGAGATTGTGGCATATGAAAATATAATTTAGCTAGTTACCCAAAACTACTATTTATGATGCTATATGTTTGGTATACAAATCATATTTAAAATGGTTTTGTTGTGTGCTATGATTACAAGGTTTTTTCCTTGTTGTGTTTTACTGCATTATTCATCAACAATCACCTTTTGTTTTTACGCAAAATAATAACTTGATTTTTAAAGATTAAGCTGTGAAAATACATATTTTCTTCATTTAGCTCCCTAGGCAGCATCTGGGAGGATAACCTTCAAACTATTAAGTTGTGTCTCCTTCTTGGTAATTCTAACTTTCAATGCAGAGAATTAGTTTTAGGCAGCACCTACCAACATAATGTTTAGAACTATTGGCTGCATTCCTTCTGTGTTTACAGGAGTAGTGTGAAAAAGAACTTTTTATTTGAATTTTAAGTGCGCAGTGTCTGTGCTACTTTCTACTTCAGCCTTTTGATGAGCACAAGAGTTTATTTTGCTTTCTATAACAACAGTTTTGACAGGCCTTTCACAAAATGGAGATTCTGCATGGCTGTGTCCCTATTTTTTACTGCTTTATGTGCTGTTAACTGTAGAGAAGTTCTAATCATATTTCTGCATTTTAGATCATGCATCAACTGGACGTTCCACAACTGAATCTCTTTGAATCCATGTAATATACCATTGCCACTGGGGATTTTTTAATTTGTTTTTTTTTTTTTAAACTATTTTCTAGGCCGCTCCAGTGCATTTGAAGACTTAAACAGAATTACTTCATCTGCAGTCCTTTTCAGATTAGAAAATTTCATTTGTACTTATGTACTAACCCTGTTTCTTCGGAACTAGGCTGTTACAAAGCGGCTTTCTGACAGAGGCTTCCAAATTTGACAGCATCAGAAAGATTCTTGTAGGAGCCCCACTGTTTCTGAGAATGGCATAGCAGCTCTTTTCTCTAAAAACAAAATAACACCCATTCCATTCATAGGGTGAATTGGGGAAAATGTGACAGGAGTTTCTTCTTTAGACATCTATTTCTATAATATATTCTACCAAAAAAGTACACAGGATTTGAGCTTCTTTTGGTGACTGATAATAAAAAAGATGATTCTGAATTTCAGAAGGTATAAATTAAACTAAATGATGGTAGTGGCATAGACACCTTGATGTTAGATAAAATAAAGCAGAAATCATAACTTGTGGAGAGGTATTGGCTTGAGTGGAATTATTGCTTGTACTTTGCTTGCTTGTTGTCAGTAAGTCTGTTTGCAGTGAAAAAAGACAAGGAATTGCGAACCACATAGGTCTGGGGCTTGATTCATCCCAAGTGGAATGACAAGACAGTTCAAGACAGAGGACCTGCCAAAGGACTCAAGCGCACAGGAGGAAAAGGCTGCATAAATCCAGGCCCGGGACAGAAGCCTTAAGATGACATTTCAGAGGAAAATTAATCAAAGTATACAAGGTCCAGGTGAGACTGAAGGAAACAGAAGTGAAATTAAGAACAACATCAAAAGAATCAGGAGAAGGAAAGCCAGGAATTCGAGTGTGATTAGCAAAATGAGACATGTCTAGCCTTTGACTGGAATTCAGCATTCCTCTCCAGTTGTTATGTTTTCTGATATTATTGCTCTCAGCTGTCTTACATGGGCTTTAGAAAGCAGCTAAAAATTCTATCATACTACCATAGTAAATTAAAACTTAATAAGAATCACTTCCTTGTGTTTCTGCCCTTTATTTAAACTTTCCTAGTTTAAATCACTCCCCCCTCCCCCCACCCTCCCTTAATTTCTTTTTTATATGTTATATCTAGTCCTGTTGAAAGCTGATATGGTTTTCCACAGTGGAATTCCCTTTCAATTCAGAGGAAGAATATAGGATTTCCCATTTTCCACCTACGGATTTCCTGATTATCTAGTGATTCCAGATGTACAAGTAAAAGCAGAAAATGGGAGTGTTTTATTTTGGGCACAAAGCCAGTGCACTTTTCCAAATTTAGACTGACATTTTGGCCTCTGTTCTGTTATGATTATAGCTGGGGCAATAGTGGTAAAAGCCATCAATGTTGTCTAAGTATCTGCATCATAACAGTGAGATTTATTGGAATTCATGAAGATTTTGTCAGATGTGATGATTGAAAATTGTTTTTCACTCATAATTTATAGTTTTGGTGATTTTTTGTTAATTGAATGTTAATTTGGGCAAATATGAAGTAGAACATACTAGTGAGGAGATTATACACGTCCATGTTAAGAACATGGAATTATATGCATCTGCATGCATTCCTATAATTAAAGACTGTCTCAGTATATTTCACTTCTACATTTCTGATCTATATTGTTTAAATGAAAACTTACGGCTGTACTGTTAATGTTACGGACTTTTTCTGAAAGAAAAATGCTGCTGGGAGATGCTAAGGCCAACACGTTTTTGTTGAAACATTTGTTGTTGATGTACACTACTAGACAATTTTGTATGTAAGGCAAATTCCTTTTAGAGAAATTTTTATTATTAGAATGAAGTTTTTGAAATAAAGAATCAATTTCATTGTTCAGAAGCTAGTTTTGCATCATTCAGAGCAATCAGTTTGTCTTACTAATTTGTCATGTATGATAAACAAACATCTTTGACAAAAGATGAATTGTCACTGAAACCTGTTTGAGTTCTTCCTAGAAATTTTGGTAGTGAACAAAGTTCTATGGAATAAAAATTAGTCATGTTACTCTCATGAAAACAGAGGATGACTGCAATGAAAAGCATGAAAATACCATTGCTCTTATTCTATTTATAAGACTTTCATCCGTCAGGCCTTGAAATGGTACTGATTCTGTTCAAGGCTCTAGTTATCTCTGAAGAAGTGTTGTATCTCACCTGACGCCTTACAAACATGGATGCATGTGCTTTTGTGTCTTGTCACTTTAGTGTTAATTTTATGTCTTTCTAATCTTTTAAAGAAACTACAACGTGCAAAAGAAATGACAATATAGTTCCACTGGCACAAGTCAAGCAGGAAACTGACCTCACTAAAGCTGTAAACTCTGTGATAGAAAGCAAACCCCTAGAGGTCAGTATAATCATGGTAACATCAGCACAGAGAAATCTAAACAACGTTAAGAATAAAATAACCTCCTATAGAAAGGAGCTTACACTTAGATTATGATCTGTCCTTAAGTGACCTCTTTAAAGCCATGTCAAACGTCAGTAATAACTCTTGGCAGTACAACCCGTTATTGTACACCAGGACCCAATGTCAAAAGGTTACTAAAGTAGAACTGGAGCCCTGAGTTGGTTAACTTCTCAAAAAAAAAGGCAGGAATAGGTTGAATTGATCAGCTTGGGTAGGTTAACTGATGCAGCAAGCAATGATGGGTAGGCCATTCCTTGTAAGGGAAGGACAATACAGAGGCAGTCTGCAGCTGAGGTGAAAGCAAGATGGCTATGGATAAGGAAAAGAGAAAAGAAGGTAAAAAGAAACTGTGCTTGTCACAGTGACTTGGACAAGATCACAAAGTTTGCTAAACATAATGGACCTGTTATTCATATTAAATGGTTGAAGATTTCATATTAGTGACACTAATATTTTGTCTATGTGACACTATGTTTCTTCTATGAATTGCAAATGCTATCTGAAAAGAAGATTTCTCACCCACTAAATGGAAACAGTTCCTTGGAAACTCTTCCCTTCTAAAAAGACAGGGAAAAATGCACTCCTAATATAACAAATGTCATAGCATAAGTAAAGTAAGCACTAGATGATCCATCTAGAATAAAAAAGTATATTTCACAATGTAAACTGAATTGTTCAGAATTTTTCACTTTAATTTATAAACATTCTAAGCTACATCTTGTTGGTGAGTAGTTTATGATATGGTTATGTTCTAGGCTTGCACATGGTGATTGAACCAAAGCTTTTAATACCTACATTCAGTAACTTTATTAAAACCCAGATTAATTCACTTCAACCAATTTACCATGACATGAAACAGGATCAACTTTGCACACGTCACATGGGCTGTATCTTATTATGCAGCAGATGATTTGGGCTACTGGATTTTACATGTTTCACTAAGGTTCTACAACATGGTTGTACTTGTCCTCCTGGGAGTGTGCTATAATTTGACAGCCAAGAGAACAAAGCATATGGCATAAAGGTGATAAGACTTTACTATTCTCATATTCATGATTTGCAGACTATGTAAAATTCATATTAATCATATTTTCAAATTCACGTTTAAAATATTTAATAGATGTGTCCTTTATCAACAAAGTATAAAGCTAATTTTTTGCTGGCAATGACTAAGTAACAGAATACACAGGCACTTAGGGCTTGATTCAACTGCTGCAGCAAAACTCTCTAATAGATTGTCAGACATGGATAATTTGCATAGGCCTGTCAGATGTAATGCCTCCCAAAAATAAGAAAGAATTATGACTTTTTGTATTTCCATATGAATGTCATGGGAAATCCTAGAGCAACTCAAATATCACTAGATATTGCCTATATTTGGGCAAATGAATGAAAATTTTACTGCTCGTACATTCACTTAACACTGACGCTTACTGGCAGCATATGAAATAATTAATTTTTATCCATTTTGCTGGTACGGACACAATCTTACCTCATTACAGTAGTTCTTTGTATTAACTTCATTGAGTTGTCAACACTACTTCTGAAAACAAGGAAAATTCCAAAACAAATTGTGTAATAGTTTAAATAACACTGACTTCAAAAGAGAACGTTAATCAAGACCTGGTCCTTGGTGCCTGAATAACTTTCAGAAGGACATAAAAATCTGTTGTGCTTTTTTTCTCAGCTCAAATTGCCCAAGTTGAACATAAGCCTAGGGCAAAATGGTCTTAAAGAAAAGACAACGGAAAAAGCAAAAAAAAAAAAAAAGATTGAAGCTGAGTTCAAAAAAAAGAAAGAGGGAAAGAAAAAGGAGGTCTGCAATACTCACAGTCAAAAAGAGCAAGAAAGTCCGCACAAGGACTGTGTTGATGTGATGCCTCTGAGGTATCCAATGCCATCCAAAGGGACCTGGAAAAGCTGGAGAAGTGGGCCTGTATGAGCCTCATGAGGTTCAACATATGCAAGATCCTACACCTGGGTCAGAACATCCCTCAGTATCAATACTGACTGGAGGATGAAGAGATTAAGAGCAGCCCTGCAGAGACGGACTTGGAGGTGCTGGAGGGTGAGAAGTTGGACATGAGACGGCAATGTGCACTCGCAGCCAAGAAGGCCAACCATATCCTGGACTGCATCAAAAGAAGCGTGGCCAGCAGGGCAAGGGAGGTGATTCTCACCCTCTACTCTGGTGAGACCACACTTGGAAGATTGTGGCCAGCTCTGGAATCCTCAGCACAGGAGAGACATGGACCTATTGGAGTGGGTCCAGAGGAGGGCCACAAAAGTGATCAAAGGCCTGGAACACCCTCCCTGTGAAGAGAGGCTGTGAGAGCTGGAGTTGTTCAGCTTAGAGAAAAAAACACTCCAAGGAGACCTTATTGCGACCTCCCAGTACTTATAGGGGGCTAATAAGAAAGATGGGGAAAAACATTTCAGCAGGGCCTGTAGCAATAGGACAAGGAGTAATGGTTTTGAACTAAAAAGAGAAGTAGTTTCGAATAGATATTAGGAACAAATTTTTAACACTGGCACAGGTTGCCCAGAGAGGTGGTAGATGCCCCATAGATGGAAACATTCAAGGTCAGGTTGGGTGGGGCTCTTAGCAACCTGATCTGGTTGAACATGTCCCAGGTCACTGCAGGTGGGTTGGACTAGATGACTTCTAAAGGTCTCTTCCAACCCAAACCATCCTGATTCTATGAACTGAGAGCAGCACTGGTCTGGTGCATAGCACTGGAAAAACCACTGAATTTATTTCAGAGAGATTTTTAAAAATAATTTGTAAATAACATAAAGTCCACTGTTGGAAATATGTTGGTGGAAATACATTTGAAAGAAAACTTTTGGTATTAGAAACTTAATGTCCTCTTTCCCATCTTTGTGACTTCCGTTTATGACATCATGGTTGTTTTGGCAGCACCTCATTGTGCTATCGCTTAGAGATGATCAACATCTGAACAAGGAACAAATAGTTAGAAAGCAGGGAATAAAAATTTATTAGATTAAAACATTATTTAGTTATACATTGGGTTATAATCTTTGCTACACAAAGAGCTATAGATGTCAGCAGGAGTTCTGTATACTCATGTGTGAAAAATGATGTGCTGTAACTGCATGCTTTACAGAGATCTCCATAACAGAGTTTAGATTGCCTGGTAAAATGGAATGAAAGACTGATTATAAATTAAAATCCTTCCTTCAGTTTCTGTGGTATCGAAGAGTCCATAAAATCTTTGTAAATGTCTGCTAGTAAATTGGTGCTATACATTATTAGATAATAAACTAAAGGATGCACTCTGGGAATTTATATATGAAAAAATACATATAATATTTTGACAATGTAATACACATATTTACAATTAATCTCAACATTTTAACTGATATTTATAATTCAGAGAGAGAGCGCACTCTACCAGAAACACAAACCTGTTTTTCTTGAGCTACCTTTATATTGGTTCTACCTTCTTTATTTTTCCTGATAATTATCATTGTTTATAGTAATTTTTATATATATTTAATTACTATTGCCCTAATCCATTAGGAGAGAATTTAGAGTTAAGCATGCAACTATGAGGGCAAGAGAAAGCGATTCCAATGAACTACAACGTTCAATTTGTACATAGATCTACCTGGCAAAAGCAGTAGTCTGTGTGTTCTTGATACAGCAACTCACAAAACTGTACCCCACACAGCAGAGTCTGTGTCCCTGTTATTTAGGTCCTGACTTGTCCCAGGTGATTTACTCTTTAAATGAAGACCATATTCTTATTCAGTCTCTGTTTATAGCAGTTTAGGTATGATCTGATTGTAAAGATATAGAGAAAAAAAAAGGCAAGCAACCTCTCTGTCACATTTGTTCATGGGCAGTCTGCAAGCTTGCAGCTGAGACATTTTGTGATTGTTTACTTTCCCAAGTAGTTTCAGATTTTTTTTTTTTTACATAGTTATGTGAATACTTTTTTTCATATATGTGATTCTTCTAAAAATTCCTCACTCCTATGTATGTCTCTCACATGTTTTGCCTTTTCTATTTCACAAGAGGTTTGTCCTCAAGAGAAGTAAATGCCGGAAAACAGATATATGAAAATGACGTTTGTTGCTTGCCCCTGTGAAGGTCAGCAACAATCATAGTTCCTGGGAGAACAGATTCCCAGGCAGCCCATTGGGTGACATTTCCTCTGTGCAGTTCTTTCCCACAGTTTATGAAGCTGATTCAAAACTCCCAGAATCACTGGAAACATTGAAGTTATCTCTTCTATGTCTTAGGTCAAGTCCCTGAAGTCTCAAAAGAAAATAATTTCTGGCTGATACAGGTTATTTCATTAGAATGCTTGTGTCTCTTATCAACTGGGAAAGGAGTTTTACTGATTCATGCAGCTTGATACAGCAAACATGTGACAGTGGCAATGTGCCAGGAAGATTTTTCAGAAGCACCTGCTGCTCCTGCCACTTCTCTTGAGCTTGTGACCTCAGCTGTGACAAGGAGAGAGTTGAGTGCCTCCTGCTCTGTTTATCCCTGCCATTCCCTCTTTCTTCATCACAGATTGTTCTTAGTTAGCTAATGTAAAAACTACAAAGTTTTCATTGTTTAGAATCTGCATTCCCTGCAGTTTGTCTGTAATATTTGCAGTACTGCTGTAGCATTGGTAAACCAGGCAGGCTGTCATTTTTCACTCTTTGTCTGGATCTACACTGTGGAAGATTGGCAGATCTGTCAAGAACAATATCAGTGATCCACAGACACTTTTCTCTCCCTCTTCTCAGCGCTGATAATGCTTCTCAGACAGAAAAAGGAGAAATCTAGAAAATCCCTACTGGGGATTTTTCACTTTCCTGTAGCCACAGAAACTGGTGGGACAGAAAGGAAGAAATCAAAGCAGTAGAGTTTTCTGTTAACTCTCAAATACAAACATGCTCAATGCAAGTGCATGTTTGTGTTGTTACTTTGCCTTAATTGTTTTTTCTAGGAAAGATAGAAATCTCCCTTGAACACAAATGGTGTTTGAATAACATCTATTTACAATTGCAGTTATCGTAGCCATGATGCTGAAAAAATAAGAATCAGGGCAAGATTTCTAGGTAAGATAATATCTTTTGATAGACCATCTAGCTATTACAGTTGGAAAAAGTAGCAAACTTGTAGGCACAGAACCCTTTCCCCAGATTTGAAACTACTGACTTTGCTGTGTTCAGTATCTTCTCTGTGTGCAGTATCCAAGAACTGCCCTCTGGCCACACAGGTCCTTGAATTTTAGAATATTTATATTTCCCCTACCTCTGCTGTTTAATTTCTACTCAGTGACTGGTTCTGAAGAGCTATTCACATTTTCTCTCTGAAAGACAGACTTCTTTATTTGATACGGTTATAATAAAGCCCAGAAATACCAAAATATCCATTTGAAGATGTTTAGTCCAAATTTTGCTGGCTGAATTTCTTTGTTGGACTTCTACAGAGTTGAATGGTGTTAGAAATGGCTTCCTCTCAGATGTACAGTGTTCTTTTTATACGTTCAGGGAGAAAATTCACTGCTCTTCATTTTTTAATATATTAAGTAGATGTTTAGCTGTGCAGAAAATTCAGGCTTTTGGAAAGAACAGACTGTTCAGCTCAGGATGGTGTGGCGTTGTGATAGGCTAATAATATAGGTGAGCAGAACAGCTCAGTCAGTCCCTGACTAGACTGCTGGATGGTACTCTGATTATTTTTTTCCCCCTGACAGCTTGCTTTTTGCTGAGGTAGCCAGTTTTTATCTTGCACCTATTTTAATGCAGAAGTCCTCTGGCTCAAAATTTCAAAATAAATAATTATGCTGTTACAAGGACTGCTATCCATTCAGCTCTAGTGGAACTAAGAAAGAGAACAGGGGAGAGTTTATGACATACAAGATTCTTGAGCTTGCTATTACTTAGATTCACTTAGAGCAGAAGAGATATTATAGCTCTGTTTTCTTTAAAAGGAAACTTAATTGCTTGTTCTTGTTTTCCAGTTTCTGTAGGAACTATCCCAGAGGAAGAGCGTGGGTTTTATCGAACTACATCTGTTCCAGCTGTCATAACCATCTTGCAGACATTCATGGCACAGAACAAGAGTTAGGAGCTACGACCTTAGGGAATGCGTTTTGAAATGCTGCCAGTTTAGCCAGTTGCCTCCTACTGCTGAATTGAGCTGCAATCTTCTTAATCAAGGAGCTGGATATTATGGCAGTACAGTAAAAAGTGATGCAGAAAAAGAAGCGTTGCCATGGTAAGAAACTCATGAATCTACATTAAAATATTTGTTTTGCATAGGGCAGCAATTCTTTTTGCTTACTTTGAAGTCATGTTTTTCACAGAAAAAGGAACAGAAGGGTAGCTTTTGAGTTGTTGATCTAGTCCTCAAAAAAACAGTAATTCTCAAGCTCTGAGGAAAGGTAAAAGCACTGATCTCTAAGCTTTGTGTATTGATTACCACCAGAGAAAATGAGTAGCGAAGAGGGCTGCTCTCTTAAGCTGGAAAGACAATTCTGAATCTTCAAGACAGAAGACCCGGATCTTCTCCTGTCAAAAAAACATTTTCTTTGGGAAAACAAAACAAAAAAAATCCCAAACTACCCCAAATCCCAACTAAACAAGTACCTCTTCATACCTTCATCTTCATATCTTCATCTGTACCTAAAGAAATAATATTTCAAAAATCCAGAATGTATCCAAGTGCCTGTCTCTCCAGGCTCTGGGAATGTGAGTGAGATTTTAAAATACTTCCTTTTTAAGAACTCCAAATAAATTGAAGAAATTTTTTGCTGTTTTCTGGTGCTGAAAAGAAACTAGAATGTAGCTGTTTCAGAGAAGTCTGAAGTCCATAATTTTTGTAGGCACTGCAGAGATTTTGAGTCTTGATGTATATTCAAAAATTCAAGAGATGAGTGAGAAACTTGACAAAGGTAGAAGTCTGTAAGATTTTTGAAGATTTTCTATGTTCTGCTGAAGCAGGAAACTATTTTTTTTCACATCTGTTCCAATTTTTCCAAAGACACAAGGAAATACAGTTACCCTTCTCTTCTTTGAGTTTTAAATTCGCTATATCCTTTGAACTAGTTCTTGTTCAGGCTGGCTCTCATTTCAAAATATCTAGTATCTCTGCAAATTCAATTCAAATCTACAAACTATTCAGGTGCACATACAATTATAACATCAGAAAAAATTTCAGTTAGTTGACTATCGCAGCACCTGAAACTGAGTTCTCTTTTAGAGAAGAATAAGAAACAGTAATAACAATAGCATAATAGCAGCAGCAGCAGTAGTAGTAGTACTAATAAACCTGGTTTTATTTGCTCTGTAATAAACTGTAATTAATAAAAACATTGCAAGGTAATGAAGCATTCCATTAGAAAGAAAGAGGAAAGGAGATAATGTGAGTATTAAATTGGTGCAAAAGGATAGAAATATCCTGAACTTCTGATAGAAATCCAGAATTCTCTTTATCATCTAAGCAGGGAATCGCAATTTTTTCTGTTAGGACATAGCAGATCTAGAATTGCTGTGTGAAAGTCTGAGCAGTTTCACTGATTTTAGTGGAAGAACTGTAGGACTCCAGATGTGATTTATGTGTCTGGTTATCTTCTTGGTCACATTGGTGAGGAAAGAATATAAAGACAGGAGTAGTTTTTTTAAGCCAAACCTGGTTGTAATTGAAGTAGATGAAGCTGCACATGTTTACAACAATACAGCTCTTAGCCTGCATTAACCATACAAGATAATAAGGGGACAGCTGATAGCATCATGCATATTACCTTTGCTAATTGGCAAATGCCAAGAACAATCAATAAAAACCCCTATAGGATTGCTAGAGACAGTCAAGATAACAATATTCTTTATTCTATGAAGAAAAACAGGTTATTTTTATAAAAGAAATAGAATTATTATGAAAAAGTTATCTGAATAGATTGAATTTTTCTACCCAAATTTCAGTATCTTGTCACTAAAACAGACAACTAAATAAACATGAAAATTGCATTTTTTTTTTGCAAGTAAAATAGACATCTAACTTAAGAAGCCTCAATGTATGCTCCTATTTCAGTAGGCCAATGGCCAGCATAACTGCATAAGCAATGTAAGGTTTAAACTTTTACTGGTGAGTGGCAATTAAGCAACATGAACTCAGAAATCTTATATCCCAAGTCCGTGGTTCACTATACCATATAGGAGTATGTTAAAGCAAGCTATGAAGTGCAAACACTAACAGGGCGGTCATCATATTACCCACATTATAAATTTTGGCAAATGCTATCAGCAATTAGCTGAATCAGCCACATATTTTGAAGCATTGACCATAGTGAGAAAGGGTTAAACATATCTTCTGTCTGACAAAGACTGATGGTGCCTCACCCAATCCAAATGTGAGGGAGACATGAGTAAAGGGGTGAGAAGAAGAAACTTGGTGTGGTTTGAGCAGCCCTGAGACAAAAGCCCTATGGGCATTTAGGTCTGAAAAATGTTAACTGGTTTTTGGACAAGGATAAGCCCCAGAAAAAGGCAAAGTCTTGACTGTGGATTTGACTTATGAAGACATGTGCCTATTTCCCATTGATTTTAGTAACATTTTAAAAGGTGCTTAAATATCTTTAACAGTGTTAATTTTCTAAAGAACAGCCTTTGCTTTCTATACTTTAGGAACAGATGGGGAAGAACGTAACAAGTACATTTTTTTGTGGAAAATACTAGTTTATAAGAAAATTAAAAACAGACTTCCTCCTAACATTGAGTGAAGGGCTTAAATAGTTGTATTAATTTGTTCCAGGAGTCCTAGATTGTATTTTTTAAGGTTACCCTGGCATTTAGAAGTATAACATTTGCTGGAGTTATGACTGGGTTGTTGACGGACCTCAGAAGCACTGAGGAAAGCTGAGTTCTGACCAACTTGACTCTACCCAACAGGCATGGTTGCAGTCACTGGAAAAGTTTATAGAGCAAGCGGGAGTATGGGGAGACTAAATTGCATGGGGACAGTCTGCTCATGCCAAAGAATATAACAAAACCATGTAAATACATCTTCAATAACAGGCAAGAAGATTTTTTTCAAGAAAAACATCTTTCTGTTGAATACTCTTTTTAGTTTGTTGGTAAAAAGTATTTGGGCAAGCCTGATTACCGCTGAATATGATAAAAAAGTACTACTTGATCCTGTGAAAGTAAAGATTTAACAAGCTTTTAGAAAATTTCTGTCTCCAGCACCTGCTCAGTAAACTTAAAGATACTGAAGATACATTGTACCTGATGTGTACAGCTCAAGACTGGACATATGAAAAATAACTGTCTTACCAGCAAAAATACTTATTCTTAGAGAAAAGTTCTCAAATCGCCAGAGAATTATTTAATAACAGTTTGTCCAAATGCTCATGGGAACCGCTTTTTTATGTGAAGGAACAAGTCTCATGGCAGGAGATGACAGTATACACACAAATAGTCTCAAAACATAGCTGTAAATTATATTTTTCCATATTATGACTGAAAGTGGCCAAACAACACTCATGATGCCCTTGATAAAGATTATAAGATATTGTTATTGTTTTATCAAGCTTCATATTACCAAATTACATTTTTAAACTAAAATGCTTACACAGGAAATCATTCAGGAAAACATCAAAAAGAAATCCACACTGATCAAACCAGCTTTAGTGGTTATCACAGGCAAACTCTGATGTTGGTTATAGACAAGGAGTTCAAGAAGAGCTGAATTACAAAAGAATATGGTCATAGTAGGTTTAAAAGAAGATGGTCATTGTAGGTTTTCTTTTTCTTTCTGGGTTGTTGGAGATGGTGGAGTAGGGACCACTGCCCTATCATTAAGGTCTTTAAATAGCTACTTGTTTTCCTCTAGCAGGGAACAGAAGTCTGGAAAAAAAAGCAAAACTTAAGTTGTTAAAATCAAATTTTAAAAAATGTACAGGAGAGCTCTTTCTTTCTATACAAGAAAAAGACATCCTGTATTGTGGCAGCTAGTAAGGCATGAATAAGTGAATTCTAAAGGTTTAAAGTTGAAGAAAAAGGTGACCCTATTTTGAAGATTCGTATTTTGAAGATTCGCATTTTGAAGTCTTTACTCAGTTTTCCCTAGAAGTAAATATATATTGTTGCCTTGGAGTGACAAAGGGGTAAAAACTGAGGGGAAGAATAGGGAAGAAGGAGAGGGGAGTTGGAGGGAGAAAGAGAAAAAGAGGAAGAAAGAGAGAAGGGAAAGACAGATCAGGATTTGGGCTGAAATTGCACAGGTCTGTGGAAGACATCTTGCAGAATAACAAACCTGATTAATTTTGTGTATACTGTATCGAGTACGATGAAGACCAATTAAGGGAAACTACTTTTGAAGTGCTTTTAAAGATCAGGCAGAAGTTATTAGTCTTTGATTTACTTCAGTGTGATTTCCCAAATTGGCACAAGAGCCCATGTAAGTGGAAGAACAATTGGTCGTTTCTAAAGAATGCTAACCTTCCCTAAAAAGAGAAAAAGAGAGAGCAACGTGTGCAGCAAGTTTTAATCTCCAGTGATTTATAGAAAACATAATACAGGGAAACAAGAAACACAATCTGGATCTTGGCAAGTGAGATATGAAGATTAAAAAAATATATATTTATATTTTCCTTTTCCTTAAACAGTGTTTATGAAGCCCTCTTTCATCTGTTTACAGAGACACACCCTGCTAGACTCCAACCTCCAACAACTTACCTCCTGAGTTTAGAAAATTTTATACTCGCAAAACACTATAATATTTGGACACGTGAGCTGCAAATGCTGTACCAGGTGCATGACACATGATTAAGCTACCATGCTTGGCAACTCTGTGTACATGAAACCCTTTTATCTTAGAAAGGAAAAGGTGATAAGATTAAATGCCCTTCACAGAGGTCTAGGAAAGGTTTTTTTTTCTGAGTGTGTGCATATTCCAGGGATTGGCACTTACGGCCTTAGGTATACAGACAAAAATCCTTTCTCTTTGGTTTAATAATTTAACATAAAAGTTCTAGAAAACAATTGAAAATAAAGTATTGAGATCTTGTATTCCCTAGCAGTTATGCAACGAATCATCAATTTCTGAGTTCACAGAAAAGGTCTAAGGACATTATGATCTAACGCAGATCATTGACCCCTCAGGGGACCAGTTAAGTTTTTCATCAGTGATTTAAATAGAGAGACTGAGTGCACCCTCACCAAATTTGTAGATGATTCCAAGCTGAGTAGTGCAGTTGTCACATGAGAAGGACAGGATATGATCCAGAGGGACCTCGACAAGCTGGAAAACAGCCTGTGTGAATGTCATGAAGTTCAACAAGGCTAGATGCAAGGTCCTACACCTGTGTTGGGGCGATCGGCAGTTTCAATACGGGCCGGGGGACGATGTGATTGACAGCTGCCCTGCAGAGAAGGACTTCAGGTTGTTCATTGATGAAAAGCTGGACATGAACTGGCAATATGCATTTGTAGCCCAGAAGACCAACCATATCCTGAGCTGCATCAAAAGAAGCATGGCTAGCAGGTCAAGGGAGGTGATTCTGCCCTCCTTTTGCCCTTCCTTTGCTCTCATGAGACTCCATCTGGAGTATTGTGTACACTTCTGGAATCCTCACCATATGAAGGATATGGAACTATTAGAATGGGTCCAGAGAAGGGCCATGAAGATGATCAGAGGGCTGGAGCACCTCTGTTACAAGGACAGGCTCATAGAAGGTTAGGGTTGTTCAGCCTGGAGAAGAGAAGGCTCCACGGTGACTTTATAGAGGCTTTCCAGTACTTCAAGGGGGGTACAAGAGAGCTGGGAAGGGACTTTTTACAAGGTCATGTAGTGATAGAATGAAGGGGAATGGCTTTAGATTGAAAGGGGGGAGATTTAGATGAGACATTACTAAGAAATTCTTCACACTCAGAGTGGTGAGGCACTGACATAGGTTGCTCAGGGAAGTTGTGGCTGCGCCATCCCTGGAAGTGTTCAAGACCAGGTTAGATGGGGATTTGAGCAGCCTTATCTCGTGGGATGTGTCCCTGCCCATGGCAGGGGGGTTGGACTAGACAGCCTTTAATGTTCCTTCCAGTACAAACCATTCTATGATTCTATGATTCCAAAATTCTTTCGTTCTATGGTTCTGTAGTTGGTTGATCAATACTTACTCACTAAATTACAGCACAGCATGGGTGTGTTCATGCAGATTTTTAGTGAAGTTACCTCAAGATGTATTGTTTCAAAAAGCATTGGCCTTAAAAGTGAGAGGGTTTTTTTTCAGAGTAAAACAGTGTTAATTGTTCTGGCTGCTTTTCCACATGCCTGAAGCATATAGTGGCATAGTTAGTTGTGCGACAAGGATGGGCCGTCTGTTCCATGAACGACAAGTATCTAGAGTTTTAATCTTAAAACCAATGGAAACTATGCCTAGAATTTTATGGTAGGAATGATTATTGACATCAGTCAAACTGTTTCTTTTCAACGTACCCTGTGTGACCAGGATTGCAATGGATACTCTTGAGGTTTTATACATATGTTTTATATAAATATATAGGTACATATAGAATTATATATATAACCATACATAACTATATATAACTATATATAGAATCATTTACATACCAAAACATACAGGTATATGTGTGTAGAAAATGTACTTAGAATCACAGAATTATAGAATCATAGGATAGTTTGGGTTGGAAGGGACCCTAAAGATCATCTAGTTCCAACCCCCCTTGACATGGGCAGGGACTGACCAGGCTGCTCAAGGCTCCATCCAACCCAGCCTTGAACACTTCTGGGGATGGGGCAGCCACAACTTCTCTGTGCAACCTATGCCAGCGCCTCACCAGTTTCATCATGAAGAAATTCTTCCTAATGTCTAGTCTAAATCTGCCCCTGTCCAGTTTATACCTGTTCCCCCTCGTCCTACCACGACAAGCCTTGGTGGACAGTCCTTCCCCAGCTTTCTTGTAGCCCTTTCAGGCACTGGAAAGTCACTATAAGGTCTCCTCGGAGCCTTTCTTCTCCAGGTTGAATAACCCGAACTCTCTCAGCGTGTCCTCATATGGGAGGTGCTCCAGCCCTCTGAGCATCCTTGTAGCCCTCCTCTGGACCCGTTCCAACAGCTCCATATCCTTCTTATGCTGAGAATTCCAGAACTGGACAAAGAACTCCAGATGATGTACTTACAGAAGCACATAATTAATATATTGTATGTTGCATTTATATTATATGTAATATGTATATTTTAAAATTGCACACACATATGTATTTAATATTTTCAAATGGAAGGATCTAATCCAGTTGTCTTTACTTAAATAGGACTTGTTTTATTCTAAGTACAAAAGGATCTTTTCTTGGAGTGAAAATGGAAGAATGACTGACTTGCATGGATAATAAATATTTATTAAATGTAAAGGTTAAGAAGTTCTAATAGTCAAGGTGTTATTGATTTGAATGTATCAAATACAGGACCACCAATACAAACTGGCAGAACAGGTTTGTAGAGGGTGTTTATTTCAGAAATTTTTATATGGTAAAATAGTTTATGAATGTAATGGAAAGACTTTCTCGAACAGATTGTTGAAAGTTGCAAGAACTAAAGTTTCTTTGTTTTTACTTCAACTTTACCCCTAGTTAGGCTTCGATTTCCTTTTTTGCAGATCCTTCACTAAGACTAATGTGTGAAGATGCAGTCTGCATGACAATGCAGTCAAATAGAATCTTCCAAAAAAATTTGAAGTGCTCTCCTCTCCTTGTACCATCGCAGACATTCAGCAATTGAACCCATTCATGAGCATAACCTCTCTTCATCCCAAGAAAGTGCTGTGCTTTGTTTATGGTCGAGAATGATGCAACTGACTGAAAATTTTCCTGTTCCAGGATTATACAGGCTGACTAGCTTATCCACTTTGTTCTTTAAAAATAATGCATTATTCATAATGATGCTTTCAAATCTGCTTTAATCTGCATTTATGAGATGAAGTAAATGCAGCTGTGAATAATCTTTCATTTAGCTTCAAAATAATCCAGCATTAGGCAATAGTATACATACATTTATTAACACAAGCTACAGATTATATTGATCAAGATCATCTCTGTCTGCTACTCTGTTCATTACACAATATTTTTTCATCCTGTAGTATGTTTTCTTCTTTCTTTGCACCAGGTGCAGTAAATTGAATAGACAGTGTTTGCAAGTGGTATAAATACAAAGAGACCCCTTTGCTTGTCTCTCTTATTGTTGACTTCCTTAGACAGTTCAGCCTTATTTAAACACATGTATGATCTACTTACAATCTTCTGCTCTGTGCTTTGTGGCATGGATTGTCTGTATTACTTTTTCATGTCATGTTACTGCAATATGAGGCTAATTCATGACTGAACACTCTGTGTAAATATATGTTAGAATTCAAGAGGGTTTTGTTTGTTTTAATTTTGAACAATAGATGTAAAACTAAGCCAAATCTTGTTAATTTTAAATATTTCTTGTTTCCGAAGAAAGGAGAAAGCATCTGAGCTGTGGAGAGAATTCTAACAGATTTTTTTAAAAAAATACATTAACATATACAGAAGACTACTATTTGTTAATATATTACAGTTTAATCAAAAAATAATCTGAAGGAGGGGAAATCCTTTAAAGGCTAAAATCACGTAACAAGATGATGCTTCACCTTACTGAACATTATATTATTTCGTAACTGTCTAATTATAATCTTCTGTCCCTGAATCTAAGTGTATATCAGATGGATTTTATGGCTTTATCCATGCATGAATATTTGGACATGCATGAAAAACATTTTAACCAATCATGATGTTCTGAAGACAGAACATGCATTTTGAAGAAATTTCTTAGCTTCCCTCTTGTCCTCCTATCCCCTTACTGGACTGAATTTTTTGTGCTATGTTTTCAGTAAAAATAATGTTATAACATTCACTTGCCAAAAAAATAGAAGAACACCCTGACCTTCAGCATTTTAACTTCATCTCTATTGCTTCTTTGAAAACTGAACAATATCATTTAATTTGGATGATAGGTGAATATCATAGACTCATAGAATAGAAACATAGAATAATGAGGGTTGCAAAAACCTCTAAGATCATCAAATCCTACCTTCAGACCAACACAACCATGCCTACTAAAATGTGTCAGGAAGTGCCATATCAACATGTCTTTTAAATACCTCAAGGATGGTTATTCTACCACTTACCTGAGCAGCCTGTTCCAATGCTTGACCACTCTTCTGGTAAAAAATTTTTTTCTAATATCCAATCTAATCGTCTCCTGGTGCAACTTGAGAACATTTCCTTTTGTCCTATCACTTGTTACTTGGGAGAAGAAACTGACACTCACCTCGGTACAACCTCTTTTAAGTAGTTGTAGAGGGCAATAAGGTCTCCCCTCAGCCTCCTCTTCTCCAGCCTAGACAACCCCTGTTCCCTTGGATGATCCTCATAATACTTGTTTTCCAGACACTTCACCAGCTTTGTTGCCCTTCTCTGGACATGCTCCAGCAGCTCAACACCCTTACTGTACTGAGAGGCCCCAAACTGAACACAACATTTGTGGTACCAGTGCTCTGTGCAAAGGGACAATCCGTTCCCTACTCCTGATGGCCACACTATTTCTTGTACAAACCAGATGCTGTTGGTCTTTATGGTGATCTGATATAATGCTGGCTCATGTTCAGATGGCTGTCCACCAGTATCCCCAGGCCCTTTTCCACCACGCAGTTTTCCAGCCACACTTCCCTAAGCTTTAGTATTGCACGGGGTTGTTGTGACCCACCTCCAGGACCCAGCACTTGGCCTTGTTGAATCTTGTACAATTGGCCTCTGCCCATAGGTCCAGCCTGTCCAGATCCCACTGGCGAGCCTTCCTTCCCCTAGGCAGACCAACACTCCTGCCCAGTTTCGTGTCATCTGCAAACTTACTGAGGGAGCACTCAATCCTCTCATCCAGACCACTGATAAAGATACTAAACAGAACTGCCCCCAACAATAGCTCTGGGGAACATCACATGTGATTGGCTGCTGGCTGGATTTAGCTCACAAGTTTCTGGGCTAGGCCATCCAGCCAGTTTTTTACCCAGCAAAGTGCATACCTGTCTAAGTCGCGAGCCACCAGCTGCTCTGGAAGAATGCTGTGGGAAGTGGTGTCTACAGCCTTTCTGTCATTGACTGGATGGATCACCTGGTCACAGAAGGAAATCAAGCCACTCGAAGAGCAGGACCTGCCTTTGATGAACCCATGTTGGCAGGGCCTGATCCCCTCTCTGTCCTGCACTTGCCTGGTGAGTGCACTCAGAATGAAACAATCCATTATTTTCCCTGATATAAATGTTAGGCTGACAAGCCTATAGTTCTCCAAATCCTCCTTCTGGTCCTTCTTGTAGATGGTTGTCACACTGGCAAGCCTCCAGTCATCTGGGACTTCCCCTGCTAACCAGGACTGCTGATAAATGATGGAGAGTGGCTTGGCAACCTCCTCCACCAGCTCCCTCAGTACTCTTGGATAGATTGCATTTGGCCCCGTAGACTTGTGAGTGTCCAGGTGGTGTAGCAGGTTGTCAACTGCTTCCTCCTCGATTATGAGGGATTTATTCTGCTCTCTGTCCCTACCTTCCAGTTCAGGTGGCCGAATACCCTGGGGATAACGGGTCTGGCTGTTAAAGGATGAGAATGCATTAAGCACCTCAGCCTTTTCATCTTGGTGGTGCTATTCCCTGCCCCCACATCCAATAAAGGATGGAGATTCTCCTCGGCTCTCTTATTGTTGTTAGTGTATTTATAAAATAATTTTTTGTTATCACTTACAACAGTGGCTAGACTGACTTTGAGCTGGGCATTTCCCTTTCTAATTTTCTTTCTGCATGACCTAATGAGACCTCAGTAGTCTTCTTGAATTGCCTGCCCCTTCTTCCAAAGGAGATAAACTCTACTTTTTTTCCTGAGTCCTAGCAAAAGCTCCCTGTTCAGGCTGCTCAGTCATCTTCCCTTCTGGTTCATCTCATGGCGCCTTTAAGGCTTCCTTCTTGAAGGATGTCCAACCTTCCTGGATATTCATATGTACATATACAGATATTGTATACATACTTTTTACCAGTGATGTTCTTTATATTATGACTGGATAAAAATTCTCCACGAGTTTTCCATGATTTCTCAGCAGAAGATAATTCAGGATTTGCTTTTCTCAAAGTTTCAGCTGCTTATGAAAACATACTAGTATCAAATTAGAAAAGGTCACTTAGCTAAATGTTTGACTAGTGCCTGAATTGTAGCTTGGGTAATCATGTTGAATTTCTATGAGTCAGGCTTTCCAACCTGACTTCGCTGTTCATGATAACTGGTGGCCTTGAAACCATCAGAATCATTTCCCAAGACGGCATTCTGCTGTGAAGGTTCATAGATGTAACCCAAAAAGAAATAATAGAGACAGAAATGCCAGGCCCATTTTTCAAAGGCTTTTCAAAGCAGAACACATTAGTGAACACTACCAAGTCATAGCCTATGTTTCTGTGACTAGAACAGATGTGCCTGGTATGAACAGTTAGGTATAGTTTCTGCCCTTCTCATGCCTTATAAAAACATATGAGGAAGAGCCAGGAATCACAGAATCATAGAATCTAGTCCGAACTCCCTGCAGTGAGCTGGGACACGTTCGACCAGATCAGGTTGCTCAGAGTCCTATCCAATCTGACCTTGAATGTTTCCAGGGATGGGGCATCTACCACCTCTCTGGGCAACTTGTGCCAGTGTTTCACTACCCCCAGTGTAAAAATTTCTTCCTAATATCTATTCTAAACTACTTCTCTTTTAGTTTAAAAACATTACTCCTTGTCCTATTGCTACAGGCCCTGCTGAAATGTTTTTCCCCATCTTTCTTATTAGCCCCCTATAAATACCAGAGGGCTGCAATAAAGTCTCCACAGAGTCTTCTCCAAGCTGAACAACCTCAGCTCTCCCAGCTGCCCTTCGTAGGAAAGGTGTTCTAGGTCTTTGATAATTTTTGTGTCTCTCCTCTGGGAGGAGGGACTCCAATAGGTATATGTCCCTCCTGTGCTGAGGATTCCAGAGCTGGATGCAATATTGCAGTTGTGGTCTTACCAGAGCAGAGTAGAGAGGCAGAATCACCTCCCTCAACCTGTTGGCAACACAGTTGGCCTTGTGGGCTGCAAGCATACATTGCCGGCTCATGTCCAGCTTCTCATTCACCAGCACCCCTAGGTCCTTCTCTGCAGGGCTGCTCTCAACCTCTTCATCCCCCAGCCAGAATTGATACTGAGGGTTGTCCCAATCCAGTATCACACAATAACACTTGAAGAAAAAATCTTGTCAGCCAAAAGAGGCCACAAATGAGGTTTTAATATAGTTCCAGAAACAGTAAGTTGTTCGGAAGGGGGAGATTCTGAAACAAGCAGCGATACTACAGATCCTATGCTTGCACAACAAAACAATTCCTCCTGTTAGCAAAGGGTGAAAGTTTTACCAAAACCCCTCCTGCACCACAGCAAACAGAAGCTGCACTGGCTTTAACCAGAAGTTTTTAATATCCATGCTACTCTTTTTTCGCTCCCACTTTACAGAAGGAAAACTGCTGAACTGAGTCTGCTGCTTTTCTTTCATCAATGAGTTATCTAATTGTTAAAGTGGTTTCAGATGTTATAGTGAGGTCCCATCTAGTGGGAAATTTTATACTGAAACTGCCCATATAGGCAGAAGAAAAACATGCAAGGATACACGAGCATTCTTGGGACACTAGAAGTAGCATAATTAATTCACCATTAAGATATCAGATACCTCTGAGCTGCAAAACTATCTGAAATAACGAATGTATGCAAGTGCAGGGAGACAGTGAGTCCTACCAGAACAAACTCCCCCTGGCAGGCTCCAGCTCAAAGTCATTACATTTAGACCTCTCACACTAGAGAGATGAAAAATCCCCAGTCCTTGCTGGTGCACAGTCCATAATACTGGGCTGAGCAATGCGTCAAATCTGCCTTATACTGGGCTGGTTTAGCCAGCCACTGAAACTCTGCCCTATGATCTTGGAATTTTCTGCTTCAGAGATCTTATAAGGGCTAGGGCTCATTTGGGTTCTGAGCTGGAGATGAATCATTGTTTGGCTATTCTATTGCTGAGTAAGGGAAACTATGGTAGTATGTTTCCTTTCCTTCAACATGTTAGCTGAGCTGTTCAGGTAGCTATGGATGGACAGGCCACATGGCACTCAGGCATGACACAGCCTGCATTATGCTGTAAGCAGGAATACGTAAGAACTGTTCTTGACAGTGAGATCTAGTTTCTCCAGATTGCTCATTCTTGATTAGTTTTGCTCTCCACTGTTTTCAACATGAGCTGGATTTTTAATTCACATCTGCTGACTTAAGCAAGAATTATAGTCCCCTCAAAATGCAGCTGAGAAGGAGGAGTGAAAAAAGTGGGTGTAGCCCAATTACTAGCACAGGTCCAGATTACATCTAGGCATTTATGTTTAGAATGTTATAAACTTCTTCAGCATTTTAGAGAGATTTATCTCTGCTGCTTTCTGATGAGCCTGATACAGTTAATTTCCAACGCACAGAGTAGTGATTCCATTGGGAAGTACTGCTGCGTGACAGATAATTAGAATAAGGCTTATATTTTTCAAATGCCTAGTTTTGTCCAACTGAGTGCATTTGTTATTATTTTTTTCTTTAAATTTTCAACTGGCAAGTTTTCTCCCATGAAACAAAAATTTCCTGGTGAAGTACTACCTCTTGTTCCATGTGCAACAATTTTATCTGATCGTCTAACTTATGTTTCATAAGCAATAGTGAGTAAATAATCACATTTCTTTACAGCTCTGTCTGGACCACAGTGATAATGATCTCTTTTTGTGAAGATACATCTTGCAAGGCAGCTGCTTTCCTTCACTCTGATATCTGTCATACATTCCTCACCAACTATATCCACTGTATGATCAACAATACTTGGTGCCTGGGCATAGATAACTCTGGACGTATAACCTTATTTACCATCTTTCTTTGCTTTAACATACCTTGGATAGCCCTGTCTAAACTCTTGGTTTCTTTTTTCACAATCACTTGTGCTGTTTACCTTAGAATCTGCTTATAACATACCATTTTGTTTTTCTAGGAAAAAATTGTCCATGTTCTTCTTTTCTCTGTTTCCTTCTTCACAACAACTGTCAGCTGGGCTTGGGGTCAGGAAGACAATAAATACGCTTGGTCTGGTTTTGAAACTTGCTTCCGGTAAATCTTTTATGTACCTTAAATAACATTTTAAGGTTTTTTTTTTTATCATTACATATCCCTGTTTCATACTACTCTTTCCTTTTCGACAACTTTTTTATCAACAAAATGAATATACAATGGAAGTCCAATGCAGCTATTATCATACAGCAGCAGGCAGTTGCTACTGCGGGGTTAAAACCTACCCATTATCACTTACATTCAGTATTCTCACTGAAGTACTCCTTCACTGGGGTTAAACGCCAAATGACTACATAAACTTTCACCTGATGTACCGTCATAGCTACAAAAGAAATGTTTGAAACATGTCATGTTATTGTAGAAGTAAAGAAGTCAGAAAAGAAGTATAAATATTTTGATGGTTTTGACAATACCTTTACTTTCGGAGAACTCAGGATTTCTGAAGGTAATTGGCAACACTGTGTCCTTGACAGAGGTTTCTGGAAATGACTCTTACTGTTCCTGATATTGGTGCCTGTGGACTTCGAGGAACAAAATATCAAGGTATGCAAATAAATCATAGGAGCCAAATGTCTGGATTAAAAATGAGCAAAACAGAAGATCAACTACAAAACCCCAATGCACAAAATGAAAGCCTTTCTTTAATGAGTGACAAGGCCCTTTCACACTTCATCCCCCTGAACGCTTGGTTAAACGAGAAGCTGGGCCTGAGAAACATATCATGTACTTTCCTTCACTTCCCTTGTTCTTTATTAATAAAAATATTTGGATAAAACCAGATCCTTATTTCCCAACAGTTCATCCGCCTCTCCTGTTTATTCTCTACCTAGTGTCATAGTCCTCTGAGTTTTGGCAGTGTAATAATTTCCATAGCAGTCCTGCTGTGATGTCACAAACAGAAGATTAGTATTTCAGATTTTTAATAAGTAGAAAAAGAAAGATGAATACTTAAACAAAGATTCTGTCTTCCAGTAAATATCCTTAGTAACGTACAATAGCAAAAGGAAAATGGGGGAAATCTCTAATACCTAGGCAAAACTCTATAGGACTGTTATAACTTTTTCAAACTTTTCCACACACTCCCAGAGGGATTTTAGGAATGCCACTGCCTTTTGTTTTATCCTCTGTTAGGTGGCAGGATCTGTATATCTTGGGCAGAAGAAAGCTGTTGGCAAAGTTTCAGACTTGGATGAATTAGACTTTAATGACCTTTTTGTACTCCTAAATGGCAGGATCCCACTGTAATTATAGGGCTGGATTCCCAAAATAAATAGTACAGAGATAAGTCCTTGCAGATGGAGGCAGAGCAAGATTAGTACCAGGTGCACTGTGGAGAGACAGACAGTGCTGCTGCTCAGCATGTTTAAGGCTTGGGGTTGTGAAAATATGTTAGATATGGTTCTAAGGAGGCCATCAATTACAGTAGTCTTTAAGATTATTGTAACCTGCATTGTGGATCATCTATTTCTCTAAAACAGATAGGTGGGTTGGAAAAATTAGATGAGGTTAAAGTACATAACTAATTGAGTTTGTAAGACTTTAATTAAAAGCACTAAGAAGTTTGTGAAGCAATTAGAGTTTGAAACCATGAATACAAACCTCCAGATGTGGCTTACATACCTCCAATGCAAGTTAAAAAAAGCACGAAGGGATAGAGTGTGCATCAGCATTCCCATGGGATACTTGTTTATTCTCCAAATAATCCCTTTGAAACCCAGCATGTTTAGAACAGCAAAAGCTGTTCTAATAGCTACAGGCAACTGACCAGGTGGAAAGTAAGAACCCCCTGGAAAATTACACTTTCATATTTTTCTAGTAATTGTGTTACAATTAAAATAAGACTTTAAGCAAGGTGTATTTTTACCGTCGCCAGAATCCTATTTCATTGTTAGCTATCCAAGTCACAGCATTTCACATGATTTCACAGATAGGGTGGCACAACTACAACCCTTGGAATATCTGCATTTGTTGCTGACTGAATTTGTAATTTGTCTGAGACAAAACCATATTGAAATAACAAGATAGATGCAGGCCAGTTTTAAGACCCAATAATAATGTGTTTTTTTCCATAGAACATGGACAATAGCATGTTTAACTGCATTTTACAGATACAGTAGGAGGAGAATCTTAAAGCTTTGGTTAAAAAAGTCAGTACACAGTTTAAGAAGGCTATTACTTTACATAGTGCATTTGATTCTCCCACAGTGATAATGTCTTATATGAAACACTTCTCACAGAAATACTGAAAGTCTTACTCCAGATGTGTACTTGAGATGTTCTGAGACTGATTATTTTCTTTCTTACATTGGAGTAAAAGACATATACTAAGTATCTGCTCTAATGGAAAACCAGGTCCTTGGTAATTAGTACCTCACTGTGTATATGCAGTCTCCTGAACAAATTCAGTAGACAGTGCAAGGAATAACGTCAGTGTAATCTGTCTGTGAGACTGCTTTCCATGTTCTAGCCAGTCTTGTATCAAAACCAAACCAGAAGCATGTTGTGTTGCCATATGTTGCTGGATGCAAGAGCTTCCAGGAGCTCCTTCTTGTATCCTTCTGCATCACTGGGCCAAAGCTGTCTGCCTACCTGCTACGACTTCTTTCTTATTTGCGTTTTAGAATACATAATGTACGCACTGGATAACCTGTCTGCTGTGAATGAAATGACTCCTGATTTTCTGAAAACAAAGCACAAAGATGACAGGTATCATTTGAGTGTCCCAGATAAACACTTTACTTCCATCTCATTCAAGCAGGTTTCCAGATCTGCATTTGCTTTTCACATGTCCATTACATGGACAAATTAGTAATACTCTGATGCATTTATTTATGCATGCCTGTAGTAAGTTACGGTGTAATTTGCCTATCAATGTTTTCATATGCATATACAATCCTTACAATTATATGTGCAAATTAATTAAGCATTCATGTACATTTGTGGGACAACTATATACAAGATGTTTTTGCTATTTGGACTATAACTTTTTTTTTTAAGTGAATATATACCTCATTAATTCATCTGCCCCCCTTGCCTAGGTCTTCCTTCTCAGTGAGAGCCATTGTAGCGTGCAAATTACTTTGTTCTTATCTATACAAGAAAAAATGTTTGCCGCCATTTGTACAGCTCTGTTGTATAATCTGGTAGTGTCAAAACAGTCACATCTTCTCATTATTACACTTTCTGTTCCTGATAGAGTGCAAAGCTCTCCACAGCTGAGATATTCCCTTTAGCAGTTTAGTTATGACAGGATAGTCTAATCAACCAAATATTTCTACAGCTTTTGGGGTAGTTTCCTGGCTAACATTGAATTCTGTGTACTGAATTTACAATAGTTAACAATACTGTTAATAGTTGAAATCTAGCCCTACTCTGTGCTAATCATGATGTTATAAATATATACAAAGACAATCAGGGAACCAAACAAAGGGATAATTCAGTGCCGTTGGGGACATTTAGGGACTCGGGTTTTGGAGGGAGGATGGCGGTTTTTTTCTTTTTTTCTTTATTCTTTTATGAGAAATTCATTTTTTAGTATAAGATGCTGTGTCAAAAGCAAGGAGAGAAGAGTAAAAATTATAGCTCAGTTCAGTTTTGAAGTAAAAAAATTGCTTTCTCTACTGTGTTAGAGGGGAGGAATCTATTACTTGTAGATCCAATGCACAGTGGCAAGTGGTGGCAGGTTGCAAATGCAGGTACGTGCCCTTAAGCAATGGGGTTAAACTCTCACTACAAGCAGCTACTGTTTATGTACCACCAAAGCTTCTGTTTCCCTAACCAACTTCTCTTCATGTCTGTTCCATATACACAAGCAGTCTCAGTACTTAATCTTTTCTGTTTAGGGATCAGAGGCAGACCAAGACAGGATGAAGTATGGAGTGCAAACTCAGCAGAAAGGGAAAAGTCTTTGAGGTATTTGTATAGCAAGTAAACAACTGAGGGTTATGAGAGACATCCCAGACTGGGTGAGCCTAGGAAGGGACAAAGCATTAAGAGTGAAAGAGAAGAATGATGACAAGTGGGCATGGTTCTCCAGTGGGAATACCGGGACTGTATGAAAAAAGGACATGAGGAAAAAAAATTAACCTATATGTCTTTCTGTACAGTTGTGTTAACTAATGTAGTTTCAAGGATTGCAGGTGCATGGCCACAGCTAACAAGTATGCTGTGGAAGCCCTGATATAATATAGTCCTTGAGGTTCTTCAGCTGCAAGAAATTTGATAAAGAACTTCAGAATTGTTTGTTCGCAGTAACCAAGTTATCAGACAGTAGTAAGCACTTCAAAGTCCCCAGCTTTCAGAATCAGACTTGAGAAACAGGATACAGGATTTAGCATGCTGAGGAGGAAAAAAACCCGCTACGTTTATTTATACAGCATGAAAAATAACAGGAAAGCAAACTTCTCATAGTGCCAAGATCCCTAAGGATTTAAGATAGGGATCGTCTTTCTGCAAAAACACGTGTGCAGGTGCAGGTGGGAAGGTCTTTGAGTAGGAGTCACAGAATAGATTTTACTTAACTATGCGCAATGCAAGAATGTATTTTTTAAAAGTCAGATGGGGTCCCCAATGATTTTAGGGGAGTCCTGGTTTAGTTAGGTTGGATAACCTGCTACCATCAATTCCTGTTTTAGTGGGATTCATTTATCTGTTAATTCCTGAAAGGTTAGACTTCAAAACTAATGCTTATGTCTCATGTGAGGCTGAGGGACTATGTGGAACAAAAAATAAGCTTAACTTACCTTTGTAGATGAGCAGTGACAATTTGCAGGTTGGCATGCTAATACTGTTCGAGCAGAGAAAGCAGCTGCTTTACTGCAAGTTGCAGTACAAGCCTGAAGCTGAACAGGACCATTATGAAAGTCAGTGCTCACCAGACAGCAGATGCATACAGTTTTACAAATTTCACTTTTTGCTGTGGGAAGAGGGGGTGTCATAGAAACTACTCTGTCATTTGTGCTGCTTTCTGTTGGCTCTTTATCTGAGCTTTGGCACAACATTTTTCGAAGAAAGAGGAAGGGTTGCCCCAAAGTAGTTCCAAAAATTTATGAAGTATAGTGCCTCTTAAAATTTTAATACTGAGGTTCTCCCTGCTCAGACTGGACTTTACAGATTTCAGAGGACTATTCTGAAGAGGGAGATTTCCCCATAAGCCCTTGCCATAATATTGCCTCCTATGCGTTACTGCTGCTGACTCCCAATGTAGCTGCATTACAGTCCTCCTGTATGCAAAATTTTAAAACTTATTTGGGAAACATAGCTTCAGCAATACTAAAATATATCTATTAAAAAATCTGGAAATTCCACAGCTTTTTGATTGATAATTAACTGGACTACAGCATCCACTGAGGAAACAAACTATGAAGTATGCAGGCAGGGCAAATCAGAGAGCAGGGGTCTTATTCTGGAAGGCAGAGTGGAGTCATTACATTTGGCAAGGTTGGAGTTTCTCTATTTTCTGCCTGAGGAGTTAATCCCTGGATGACCAGAGGAGCTGGATTTAGACTATGCATTCTTGTAACAGCTTGTCTGACAGCTTGTTTTGGAACATAGTCTTATCTTTTTTTAATTAAATGGGATTAATGAGAAAAAAAGAAGACCAGGATAATACTATCTAAGAACTCAGATATTAAAGGATCTGAAAGAAGAGAATTTATGTGGTGAGAATATAGTGATAGTGTGGATTTCTGACATTGTTATATGTTTTCATTGGGCAGCTCCTTGATCTCTCTCACCTTCATGAAGTTACATATTGTGACCATCTTAGAAATAAAGATCCTGTTCTGTAACTCTTAGGTTGATTTCATGTCTTGCTTCTGTTTCATTACTCTTCTGTTTTGTAAATCACTACTACTGTATCCTTGATCTAAGCATAATTGTGGGGATAAAAAATATTTGGGTCTAAAAATCAGAAGAATGTGGAGCTTTATGGTGGCAGGTTTATTCTCTTTTATTTTAAGAGAAGAAACTCTATTTGAAATTAGATGAATGAGAGATAAGAAGAGATCCTACATGTTTAGAACTTGCTGAGGTCCTTTCGTGGACAGTGAATTAGATTCTAGGAGATGCAACTATTATTTTATCTTCCAGTTGTTATTAAATGTATAGCAACTAATCACACTAATTGTGTTTAGCATGGGGAATAAATGGCCCTTCATTTGCAGTTTCAATTTAATTTGCCTGAAAAATATACTGTTTGGATGAACTATAGATCAATATAGAACCCCTATGAGCTTTTTATTAAATATTTTCATTGGTTTCAGTGGAAGTTTAGGCGAGGCACTAAGAGCAAGTCCTGAAAAGCTCTTAGCATGAGTTCTGATTGGTTTTCTTTCAATTTCAGAGTGGTTGCTAAACTGCCAGAACCTAAACTAATTTGTAATGTAACTCATGGTCCTGGCCATATGAAGAGTAAAATGCCTCAGTTTACATTGTTTTGAGACATTTTTATAAAAGTAATACAGCTATCTATTTCTCTGTATTTGTAGCCTGACCTGGCAGAGGAGACACTATGGAAGTAAGTTATTTTACCAAAAGGAGATGGTAGGAACTCTGGTTTAAGGATAGTCTTGTTTTTAAGGGTTGAAATGTGTGTATCAACAATTTACCTCAGAGTTGCCTGCAGTAATGAAATTTCAAAAGTACTTATTATAAAATTAATGTGGAGAGACTGCAAAGGGTAGGTACAAACTAATCCAGAACAAATGCAAATGATCTGTTTCTGCACCTAAGCTGCCTTATGGAGCAAACTGTGCTGAGGGACTGAAACCACTCAGACTTTCTTCATAGGAGAGGTGTCCCATCTCTCTGATCATTCTTGTGGCCCTCTGGTCTTTCTGTAACAGGTCCATGTCTTTCCTGTGCAAGGGACTCCAGAGGTGAATGGAATACTCTTCGAGGTCTCACCAGAGTAGAATCGAGGAGCAGAATAAGCTCCCTTGACCTGCTGGTCCTGCTTGTTTTGATGCAGCCCAGGATATGATTTGCTTTCTGGGCTGTGATCACACATCACCGGCTCATGTCCAATTTTTCGTGTTATCAGTACCCTCGAAGTCCTTCTACATCTTCAGTATCTTTGAAATCCCACGTCGTTCTTTAATACAGAAAACCCTGCCTACTAAGAGAAAACTGAACATAACCACTAGCAAACAAATACTATTTAGCATGAAAAAGAGGCAAAATCTTTCAGTCATTTCAGTCACATACAGAAAAATTATTCTGTCTGCTAAAGCTGTTTAATAGCCTCTGCATCCTTTCCCTCTCTCTTAAGGCAAATTAGAGAATTATTGTTGTTTCTATTCCTTCATAATATTGTTACTTGCATAATTGGAGCATCTGGAAGCTCCAAGATAGAAAATAATTTTCAGTGAGGGCACTAATGTGCAAACACGAGCAAAAAGAGTCTAGAGTCTAAATTAAAGGGCAATATAAGGAATTTTCTTCCTGACGATGTGGTGGATTTGCTATCTCATTTCTCGGGTGTATTATAGAAACAGTATTTGATCTCTAATACTGTCAGCCTAGATATTTCTTCAGAGGAAGACAGCAATGATGTAGGGTAAGAATCCTTCCTTGTGACAATTCAAGCAGTTGCAGACTGAGCACTGTTAGAAATATCTCTCTTCAGTGTTTAAAACAAGCCCTCATATGTTGGAGCATGTAGTCTTTAATGCTGGGCTTCATGTTTCTCAGTCACTTGCCTTGTGCACTGCCAAGAAACTTGAAAAGCAAGCATCCACGTGTGTTACTGCACTTAATGGGATTTAAAAGCAGGTAACTTTCTACAGCATATTGTACTACAGAAATATAGCAGTATGTGAAAATCCCTTGCATGTGTGCTGTTGATGAGAAAGCAATATGTGATGTCTCATTAAGGTTACTGGCAGTATACTGTCTTGTATACTGTGTGATGAAATGCTAGTGTCTCTTACATAAAGCCCTGCTTAAAACCCTATATAAGACAGAATCTGTGAAGAGATAATTTATACAAGCAATTTTATTAGCTTTTATTAAGCCTGAGTTTTCCACTGGAGTTGATTTCAAATGTAGCTGTGGAGTTATTTTCTGTTGGTACTAACAAAAACAAATCATCAGTGAACCACCATACTAAATGATAAACTGAAGCTTACCATAACTAAATTGCTTGTAGAAATAGAAAGGAAAATAGTTGAGGGAAGCTGTATTTCTGTAGAACATCCTTAAACATATTGTTCCTTATTTCTGTGTGACTATCCTAGTAGGCAGTGAACTAAAAAAAAGCCGTAATCTGGATTATGTGCTGATGTTGTTGGCGGTATTTCCCAGTTTTAGCCTCCCTGAGCATTTGCATTTCTGCTATAGCTGAGGGCAAGCTGTGAATACACCAAATGTATCAAGTCTCATGGATTGTCCAGTCCTGTTTTGGCTAACATGAACTGCAATTTTGCATTTACTTGGGGGTTTGTAGAACATGTAAATATAGCACTAACTAGTTCCACCAGCTTCACAGCATTCTTGTGCCCAGACACCAGCGTAAAGCTGCTTTAAAAGCCACAGAATCAGAACTGGTTTCTTCACTTTTCTTCAGGTAAGAAATAAAATAAAGTCATTTTAAAATAAGCAAGGAAACACAGACTTCAGAAATCCCAAGCCTCACCCAACGAAAAATCCTCACAAAACTTGTTATGATAACCTAAGGGAACATTTTTCAAGGTGATTCAGATGTTGGGGGGAGGGGGGGCAGACAAAAAAATGTGTTACTCCCATTAGTTTAAGTGTTCAAACCCCTTTAAATATCTGGCCTTCAGTCATGTGTACTGTACTTAGCTATCAAAACACTTGCAGCACTGCCGCTCTTAAAAGCAAGGAACAAAAGAGATAGAGTACGTTATATTTAAGATATCCACAAGAGAGAAACATATTGGGAAGGACTTCTTAGTCTGTTTAAAGATCAAACCTCTTTGGAGAAAGCTGCATTCCTGACAACTAATTCTGCTTCTTCAGGCTTCAGCAAGCCACTAGTACCCTTTCTTTGCTGATATAAGCCTAGAATATGTTCTTATTATTTGATAAAATTCCACTGATACACAAAAATACTATGCTGTAATCTGATCCAACATTATGTCTACATGCTATTTCTACCAGAAACACAGGTTTTGACAATCTAAAGTGTTAATTACAAGAAATAGCAATTTCAACTGCTTTAAAAAAAGATACAAAACAGCAGCAGCCCATAGATTATACTAACTACTTTCATGTTCATTGTATCGCCATTTTGTCATTTTTCTTGCTTACCTAAGTAGAAAAATGGAAATTCTTTAAAAATCTGTTATAAAGGACTTTCTCATAATGAAAGCTGACTTTCTACTCTGTGCTGAATGTCATTTCCCTGCTTTTACTGACGTATTAACTTGTTTAATGAATGCTTCTTGGCTTATAACTGCTAGCGATAAAAATATGTGTTTCTGTGAGGTTACTCTTTTTTATTTTTTATAAACTTAGCTTCACACAGAAGTTATGTGATTTATTTACATGACCCATTCAGGATACATTTTGAATGGGCTTCTATTTTTTATTGCCATATTGTGCTATTAGTATTTTTCAATCTATACTTTTTCTGGAGTTTTTAAAAAATATATGATTGCTGTGTGTCCTGATTTTATCACATTCCATATGCTTTCCTTCCCACTGTCTTCCCCTTTTTGTTCTACATGATTTTCAAGAACTGGGGTAGGGGGTGGTTTCCAGCAGTATGGAAAAAAAAGTTGAATACTAGTTTTGAAGATCTTGGCATTTGTCATTTTTTAAGAAGCTAATATATCATCAGACATTCAAATGCATTTTATGATAAGCCCCAGAGAATCTTCAAGCTCTATTCCAAATTCCTATCCATCAGTGTCAGCATAGTTGTCAAATGTTTGCAGTAGTGATAGCAATCAGTCTTCACATAATTGGTATCAAAATATTCAATGGTAAAATATTCAGATAGAGACAATTATAACTCTTCAGATAAAATTGGTGTACGTTTAAGTGCAGACATTTTCCAGCAGGAATCTACACTTGTCAGCATCTCCTGCAACTCAAACTGGAGTTTTTTACTTTTCTAAGAATACGATTAACAAAGTGACTAGAGGAAAAGGAAATTTGTTATTTACACCGAGTGAAATTAAAATTGAACAGAGCTTTTTTTTAAGGTTATTTTAAAGGGAAGCAGGATAATAGAGCTCTGTAGAGATTTCAGATCAGTGAGGGAGAGAGGCAATAGAGTTTGTTTGATTCTAGTTTCATATATGCAAGTTTCACTGTAGATAAAGTAACTGGATCAAATTCAGAGTACAGTGAAAAGAACATGCAGCAGCCAGTAGAAGATTCGAAGTCCAAGGATGTTCTGGTTGCTAAAATATCTTAAAAACATTCATCAAAAGTATCAAATGACAATAGTCAGGATAAATTTCATAAAAAATTCTGAGAACCAGAACTTTCATAATTTAAATTATTGAGTGTACAACCTGATGTCAAATCAGCTAATGTTCACACAGTTCTCAGAAGAAAAAGATACAATAGTGTGTTTCCCAGCATTAAACAAAACTTCTTCCTGCTTCGTTATATCATTTAGAAACAGAAAATCAACAAACTATAAAGCCAAATCAGAAAATGGAGCCTTAATGATAAGTTTGATCATATAATTAGCAATGTATGAATAACTTTAGATGAGGGAGACATAGTATCAGTTAAACTGGAAAGAATACAGTAGTCACACTCATTATAGAAAGCACAGAAAAATAAACAGTAATATCACAGTTCAAAGTTACTAAGCAATTGCATTTAAGGAAGAAATTTCAAACTATGCCTTTCTCTTTGGCAGCTGTAGTTTTTAAACTGGCTGCAAAATTATTACTATGCAATGAATTAGCCTAGGAAATTTGTTTACATATTCTCTCAATTTTTCTGCTATTGCCTTTTATTTTTGTCTGGAACACACTTCATTAACACTTAGTAAATATTTATAATACTAAAAAGACGATCTAGGCAAACTGTGGTGGTATAATTCCAGTCAAGTGGGCAAATCCCCTAAGGATTTTAAGATTACAAAACCACATCATAAAGCACAAGATCCATACTTTCTCTCATGTCTGTAGTTGACTAAAAAAGAAATGAAAATATCAATTAATGTTCCATCTTCCTCAGACAGCATAGTGGGAGTAATCCTTGGGGAGAGAAGATTTTTTCAAAGATAAAGAGAAATTTCAATAAATCTAGAACCACACATTTGTTGTTAAACAAATTATAGCAGTTTTGATCTAACATTTATTGCAGGAAAAAAAAAGAAAATTGGATTTTTTTTAACCATCCAAAGGCTCATTTCCATATTTTAAATGTAAGTTTTATTTATAATTTGAAAATAATGATTTGGTGTTTTTCAATTTCTTACAGTGTTTCAAAGGAATTTGAAATCCAAATGAAATATTTCACATTTCTGAAGGTAAGACACTTATATTGACCCAGTCTGATCTTTCCAGACATGTGAAATTATTCATAAGCGTGAAAACTAACTTTCTGAGAAGCCATAGGTAAGTTTGTCACAGAAAATATGGACTCATAAACAATATTAATTAGCAAGATTTATAATCTTGCATAAAACAGTGAGTAACTTCAGGTAGTTACAGAAGAAACACTCTGTAATCATGTGAGAATTTAGTAAACTCACAGGAAAGTAAAAGCTGTTACAGAGTCAGCAAGTCTTCTTCTGGAGTGATACAGCTGTATTTTCAAAGCCACTGTCATGAAGTTATAAGCACATTCCCATGCTAATGAAAGGCTACAACCTGTAGCTTTGTTTGATAGATCTTGTAATGGTTTCACCGGGAACCTTGAATGACTATTATCCAAAGTAAGTGAAATGTAGAACAAACAGATCTCTATATTTCTATGTACCTTAGGAAGACAAGCAAGCTTAAAGATTCTTATTTGGCAGATGCAAAAGATTATAAATTAAGTAAGGCGACACAGGCAGATGCTTAATTATGAAACCAGGGGGAGTCCCATTCTGACATGCTCTGAAAGTCCTATCTTCCATGTTTTCCATCAGAAATTATCCACCTGTAGAAGAGTCAAGGAACTGTTCCGAAAGGCCTGTGTCTCCTTTTTGTACAGCTTGTCCATAAAAATCCCATGGTGCAATTTTTAAAATTTTTAGAACAACTGGATTATTTCTAGTTATCGGGTAGGTCCTGATGAATTAAAGAATTTAAGCACCATTGTTAAAATCTTTGACTCCAGAGAGCTTTGAGTCAGCTGCTTTTTTGTGTGCATACCCTTTATTTTAAGTGTTTTCTGATGCAAAACAGAGACTAAGCTGGTTGCACTGCCTGCTTGCATACAAATTCTGTAGTTTTTTTTTTTCTTTATGGTTAGTTACCAAATCCAAAAGCATGGGGTTTGTTCAAAGTACACAAAGCTGCATCCTATTGCACTGCTTAATAGCTGCATCCCATTTACACAAAATAACATGTGTGACAATGTGATCCTGTGAGGAATTTGATACCCTTAAACATCACTCCTTCTTAGGAGCTACAGACTTTGAAATCTCTTTGGAGCAGTTAAGTGAAAGAAATACCCTACTTAAAGAAATGCCAAAATGTTCCTTCTGTTTAAGTTCTTCCCATGATTTAGAAGCACAATGTATGATCTCGTGACTTTAATTGCTTCTGCAATAAAGTCTAGTGCAATAGTTGCTTTATTTGAGAAAATTTCAGCAGAGTAAGCTAAATGTTTAGTTAACAAATACATTTACAAACCCCGCAAAGTATATCCCTCCATTTGCATAGCCCCTAAGGAAAACACAAATTTCGACCAAGAAGGAAGCTTAGGAAATATTTTTATTAGGAAATAAGTATTCACAAGCAAGGGAAGCTGAGCACTTCTGCAGGTCTAAGACTATTTCATTTTTCAGGCATAAATAGCTGAACATGTGATACAATGTTTTCTCTGTTTAGGATAAGAGGTTGTTCTGATTTCACTCTACTCTTAATCGTGTAGCTCTTTTTTATATCTCTTTGCCTCAGAAAGGTTTTGTGTGACATTATCCCATATAAGCAGACATGCTAACAAGTATTTTCAACACGTGAAGAAAGAAAATCTCAAATGAAAACATTGCACCAACAGAAAAGGCCATGGCAGTAGGTCTTAACTACAGCAATATAGCTATGAATATATTTTGGTAGAAAAAAATGCTTTTTGTCAATACTTGGCTTATGATTGGAATGTTTTTCACACTTATTTTATTCAAGTTGCTTACAAGGGATTGATAGCGAGAGTGAGAGTGAGAGTGAGAGTGAGAGTGAGAGTGAGAGAGAGTGAGAGTGAGAGTGAGAGAGAATGAGAATCTTTGATCAGTGACCTGGGATCTTAGAGCTGTCAGGACAACTATTTGTCTTGAATTAAATATAATTTAAAAAAAAAAACATTTTCCCCAAAGATATAACCAAGCAAACATTATGCAGGAGGGCTGTGTAGGAAGGCATTTGAAACATGAAAGCAAGTAAAAAAATAGGGATAGTCTAAGAACTCCTGAAACTTAGAAGCTGTTATCTGAGCTGAAAATTGAGCATTGTCATTAATATTAAAGCAAAATAGGTTGTCAGATATGTGTGAGAACTACGGAGAAAGTACATGATTAAGATTTTCCTAAGAGTTAAGCAAAAAAAAAGTTCATTTATAAAGAATATGACGCCAAAATGATATGTTTGACATGTGTAAAACAAACTGTTTGTATACAAAACACCAGATTTATATTGGTGGATTTCTGCTCACCACCGATTGTATGAATTATTTTACTGCATTATTTATTAATATTCATATATTTATGTTAAAGGAAATGGGGTATGATTCTAGGACTTTTGAAACTGATGCAAGGTTTTCCCTTTTTATTTTGTATTCGCTGGATCCACCTATAGAAGATACATGGGATATGGTAACAATTATTGGGAGAAAGGTTTATATGTCAATTTTTTTCTGAGGGAGTGTGCTCAGCTTGCTGCTTCATCCATGTGACTTTAGAAGGCTATGATAGTGAAAAGGAGATTCCAATCAGAAATCTTATTCACTTGAAGAAGTGGTATGAAAGGCCAGGAGTCAATCTTTGGGTCCGTGTGTGCTCGTTATACTGCGTGTCCTACTGGTGCTCCCTAAGAAGAAACAAGGCAGCAAAGTCTCAAGGGAGATGAAAACTTAGCTAGGAAATTTCAAGGAAAAAGGACACATTTTTAAGGTGCCTTAATCTTCTTTGATTAAGGGGTCTGGATCTTAAATCTTTAGCCTTCCTTTGAAGTTATGGGTCATGAGAGGACTACTGTCAGATAACAGAAACGAGATAGACTTCATGTGAAAGGAGGGGAATTTTGGCTTAGTCTAAGAATAATGCAGAAACAGAGGTGTTAAACAGAGAAGGAACTGCAAAACAGCACTTCTTTAATTAAAGAAGTACCTTTTTTCCTTCAAATATTCCCTGTCATTAAAGCTTACTGAGAAGTCTGTCAAAAAGCTAGCATCTAATTTCCACAGGCATGCTAAAAATGAAAAACAGCAATACTGAGACTTCTAATGCAAACTGCTTTACTCTATCTGAAATATAGAAAAGCAAACTTTTATATGATTTGCACAAACTTGTTTAATAGCTGGCAAGTCAAAGGGCCTTGAACACAGTCTCTCTCCCAGCCCATTTCCAACTTGTTTTAGGGGCTTGCCTTCTCTCCTGGAGTGGAGAGCGTTTAAGCGTTTGCAATAATTTTCTGTAAGTGTAGTCTCCTCACTGTTGTACGGACAAAACCAGGCATGTCTTGCAGGATCGCTAAGGTAATAGCCAATGCAGCATCTTAAGCCACCTGTACTTTGGCCAGCTTTATTACTTCTTTTCCTTCAAGGCAATTATCACCCAAGGGAGTTACAGTTTCGGCTTTAAGTCACTAAAATAACTCAAGATATGAATCAAAGCCTCAGTGTGACTTTCAAAAGCTGATGTTTAAATTCACCAGATGTGCAGAGATTTTTGTATGTTCTGTATACGTATGTAATCTCCAGACAGTATAATGTATTTAAATACCAGCACCTCGGTAAATATCAATATAGGCTTTCAGGCACATCTTTCCAGTAAATAATAAGACATTTTGTAGAAAAATACTAATTTCTTTCTGCTGTTTCTTGTATTGTGCATGCTTACTAATTTAAACAACAAATGGGTCATTTCAGGCTATATTGTAGGGAAAGCAAAGAAGTTGGTATGAGTGCTACGAACTCTGGGAGGTTATGTAGAAAATAAAAACTATGTTTCAGAGGTGGTTTAACGTCTACGTACTTAAGGCCTGCTATCAAATACAAATAAGTGAAATGTGTACACTATCATTTTTTCAAATTAAAACAATATGGAAATATATGGAGAATATGTAGCATGGTATTTAAGATTTATTTTTTAATTCTTGCAAGAAGAAAAGCTCTAAATGACATTTTTGCTCAATATTTTTTAAAATTGTACATTTACATGGTAACTAAATAAACAGCTGTCACCAAGTGAGAACGTTATGCCTTCTTGTCATATCTCTGGCTCTGCAATAACCTTGCAATTTGCAAGATAGCTTGTCTCTGTAAACTTCTCCCCACACAAAGTTCAAAAAGCTATAGGTTTGGTATATTTTGTGTTTTAAACATGCAAGTACTAATGGAATATTAACAGTACTTGCAATGAGTGCACATTTCCCAGTTTACCCCTAATACACTTTAAATAATTTTCACTTCAGTCAGTAGTGTCATGCAGTTCAATCGCACACAGCAATCTGTAAAACCACTCCCCTCTTGTCTCTGTATCTTACAAGGCAGTAGGTCCCTCTTTCTTGTTTTCCTTCTTTGCCCAAAACATGGGAATTCCCATGTAGATTCCATTCTCACAAGACCATCCAACCCGAAGGGCTGCCAACAGTTACTACATATTCACTGTGCATTTCTGAATAAGGAATGAAGCCGACTTTTTTGACTTTTAATTTAGCTTTCACAGTAGTTTTGTTCCACTAAGAATGCATAGTTCTGCCTACATAGGTTCTGCAAGACTGCCTGTAGAACCACTTTTAAGAGCAAACATTTACAAGTGGCATAGCTTACTTGCTTATTAATCTCTCAACCAGTCATCATCCAGGAATTTCCTATCATAGCTATGAGTTTAAAAATACAAAATTGACATTACTATCCTGCTCCCTCATCCTCCTCCCCTCTGCCCCCAGAAAGTATCGTGGTGGCATGATGTGAAGCCAGCAGCTGCCGGACGCTGAATTCTATATGTAGCTCTAAGTGCTGCATATTGGAAAGCAGTAAGACAAAAAGGTTCATATAATCTGAACAAACAGATGATCCGCATGTGGGAGTGGCATGGAGGCAGGAACACATACACTGGAGCTCTTCACTTTAGAAAAGGCAGGAAGGGGCCCATAAAAATCACTGGGAACAGGGAAGAAAGAAGTAGGCAATGACTGTCAATTGCCTCTTTAAATACAATTATGAAACATCTAACAAAACTATGGTCTAGCAGGTTAAGCTAAAACAAAAGGGAGGTAGGTTAAATAACCTCTTGCCACAGGATGCAGAGAAAGATGAACATTTTCATTTATTCAAAAAGTGACCATACAAACTTAATGAAAAGAAAGTCCAGCAAGGGCTACTAAATATACTGAAGGAGTCCTCGGAGTGGCAGTTGCTGTGACTTTTCTGGGAAAGTATTATTTCTAAGTGATGTTAGTGTAGTCCATTCTTATTTTAGGCATCCAATGTTGACAGTCATTTCCTGCACACTTTTCAGTGCTCCAGGGTTTTTTTGTGGCTCTCTGCAGATTTTGAGAAGATAACACTGGAACTGTTTGTTGCTGTTATTTTTCAAATTTCAGCAAGAATCACTGCATCTGTCATGGTGATTGCGGTGCTCTCTCACTGAAGGTATACTGAATATCAATCTCTTTTCCAAACAGGAGGGATTCCCAACAGTGCAGGGTTGATTCACTCTGCCCTTTTAGCAATAGGCATCCTAGTCCTTGGGATAATTGAGAAGGCCTCATTTATATCTCCTCCATTTTGCCACACTGAAGTGATACTCTAAATTTTACTTCTTTATGCTTAACTTGGAAAAATCAGTGAGGGAAGCCCCACAGAGAAGAACTACCAATTATGTAATAGCTTCCCTTCACAACGATCGTATTGAATTTCCTCAGCATATTTATTCTTACAGATTTTAAGGATTATGTAAAGGATTCCATGCAAGTAGTCATCTCTTTGTACACATCATACAATGGGTTTTCTCCTTTTTGTAGGCAGGGTGTAGTGAGAACTTGGATCCTTGCTTCTTGCTGGCAGCTTCCTTTCCTCACAGGCTGGAGGATTGTAGCTTGAGAGGCTACTATGGAACTGAGTCCAATCAAAGCTTGGTATTTACTGCGACCCTACTGATTTATTCTGCCAAGAAGGTTAAGTGAGCAGCTTTACAATGAGCTAGGAGGATGGCTGTGTGACAGAGCAAATGTAAGTAGAAAATTCTGCATATTGCTCATACTGACCTCAGCTGAGAATTTACATGGAGCCCTGGATCCAATAGGAAGAGAATGTGCCCGAGAATTGGATAAAACAGGGCGACAGCTGCTGAAATAAACAAGTCAGGCAGCTTACTTGGTGGAGACTGGAGCACTTCCCTTACATACACATCAAAACCTAGTGAGTGTAAACACAGAGGAGACACAAAGATTCCATCTGAGCTTCCTTGGCTAAGTGGAGGTTTCTGAAACTGTGGCCAAGGTGTGAAGATCAGTGCTTTGATCTTTTGGTACGGAAGTTAACCTTACATTTACGTTATTAACTTTGTGCAGATCTCCGTTGCTACTTTCCCATTTTAGAATTCTCTTTTACCATCTGTGAACACAGAAATCAAGCTGATGACATCTTATTCACGCATTTTGCACTGTCTGAGGATATGAGGAAAAAATGCACCAGCTAATTGACAAAAATGAGTGAGCCATTAACTTCACCTGTCAGGGTCAAAGTCAGAAAAGCCTCTTCAAACTTTTTTGGTTTTGAAAGGGATGAATTTTTTTTTCTACATTCCTGTAAGCAGAAAGCAGTAGCGGTCTTCTTACACATTTAATGAAAGGAGCACAAAGAAATTTCCAAAACTCAGACTGAGCAGAGGCTCCAGAGTTTTGACTTTGACTTCACAGCCCTGCTCAAACTAAGAAGAAACACTGAAAAAACTACTCACATACAGATTGTTCTGTTCCTTTGATAAATAAAAATAACAAAAATAGAAATATACATGTATTTATTTAAAATATTTATACAATATATATGTATAATATATAAATAAATAAGTAAAACTTCATCACCATTTATATGTGCAGTTCTATGATTCCAAAAGTAGCTGCAACCAGAGCCTCCAGAGCAGGTACATTCCCTACAGGACTGAAGCAAAATTCCTGTGGAGCGATCACAAATTATCTTGTGCCTCAGAGCAACCTCCTCTACTGCAAAATGCTTTTTTCCAGTCTTGCTCCATTGTTGAGACATCCAGTTATGGGAAAAGACGATTAAAGCCCTGCTCCTAATACATTGTGGGAAGAATCCTTTCAGTTGCTACCATGGTGACGAGATATAAACCAAGGTCATTGTTTGTCAGGATTGCAGCAGTGCTGAGACTGGGGTTTTTTTTGGTTTTGTTGTTGGTTTTTTTTTTTTTAAATCAACAGCTGTTGCATATCAGTGAAATTAAATCCTGTTTGAGGCAGATATAAAGTGTAGAATTTTTGTATTTCAGGTGAGTCATGCTGATATTTCTATCTTCTTTGTGGTCCAATCTCTGATCTTCATTATCACCATGCTTTAAATACAGAGTAACGCCTCTAATGGTTCTGCACCACTAAAAAGGATATCAGAATGTGTAACTTCATATGGATAATCTGAAATAAACTAGTAGTTATGTAATGAGTTAAGACTGCATGCTTGCAAACTTTTCATGTTTTAGAGATGTATTTTCTAAAAATAATGACACTGCTGCCAATCTGTACTTGTGCTTTATTTAAGTCGCATTATCCTCCAAATTAATCAGATTTATCAGATTTATTCTGGGTGGATTTGGTACCAGTCATTCACAAACAATTTCCAAAATAAGATCAACAAAGATACATGGTGTGAAAAATAGGGACACTTCTCTTTTTAATTATATCATCAATTTAGCCATTTTTCTTGATACTTCTGATATAAATAAGTTACTTTTATGTGGACTGTAAGAAAATCTGTCATGTATTTTAAATAAAGCTTCTCTACTTAAGACCCCTTCCATACATATCTGATTAAACCATAAAGTGGGATGCAAGAGGCTGGTCCAATTGAACCAACTTGTTTTTCAGCCCCTTTTGGGCAACAACAGAGGTAAACCAAATTCCTAGGGCAAACTAAAGTATATTCAGCATTGCTTTATTCTATATGAACTTGGATTATCTCCTCAAGTAGTTCTCAAGAGACTTAATGCCTATATTAGTTAATATTGCTGCAGCAATCCAGAAAGGCCTTTGACACAAAGCAGAAGCCAAGGCTGTAAACATGACATGGTGTGATACTGGATAAGACATTAACTTTTTGGGGGTAGTTTTCCTAAACATAACACAGAGAACTAAAATATGAAATACACAATCAGGTAATATTTTACATTTTGTTTACTCTCTATGTCTAAAATCAGCTTGTCATGTGTTACTTCCCAAAATACATATTGACATTTCTGACAGGTATTTATGACAAAAGATAAATATTGACAGCATGTGTATTCATCTGCACAGAATTTTTCGTACTTCTGCACTCTTCTTTAAAAGTGGTATAAAACAACACACTTGGAATCTCTAGACCAAATATGATTAGTCTCTAAACATCCACTTCTTTAAAAAAATAAATACATACAAAAAATCAAAACTGTGCTTATCTTCCATTTCATGTGGACAGTCAAGTAAAATCATAGAATCATAGACTCATAAAGGTTTGAGTTGGAAGGGATCTTAAAGATCATTTGATTTCTACCCCCCTGCCACGGGCAGGGACACCTCCCTTTAGATCAGGCTGCTCCAAGGCCCCATCCAGACTGACGCTGAACACCTCCAGGGAAGGGGTAGCCACAGCTTCCCTGGGCAATCTATGCCAGTGCCTCACCACCCTCATTGTGAAGAATTTCCTCCTTATGTTCTTAAATGCATCCATGACCTTAGTTGAACTTCACAGTGCAGGCTCTTATCTTCCATCATTTCCTTTCTGATACTGTTGACAGTTAGCCAAGAGAACAGAAAGAATCTCTATTTCGATATATATTTAAAGGTTCCTTAAATACATTACTTTTTCCAGGATTGAATTATTCTGTTTCAGAAGAACATACAGAATAGAATACTTCAAGAAGAATCTCTGAATATTACTTCTCTTCTTACATTCAAGCCTTAGCATAGTGCAATATTTCTGACTATAAACAGTCTGAAGATTTTTTAGTAGGGAGAATACTGGATAGCAGATTCTTGGGTAAAATTATTTACAGAAAGACAGGAAATGAGTCAGAAATCTCAGGAAAAAATTAATACCTTACAGGCACCTGAAAAAACATACAGAACTGGTTTTGTTGTTGTTTTCAGATGGAGAAAGGAAAGGGAAATGTATCGATAGGAGTTACAAATCACAAATTCTTAACTTCCTTCTTAGCTGCATACCAGCTTTGTCTTAAACTCCTTGTGCTAGGCACCAATGAGTGAAACAGGCAAAGGAGAAAATTGTTTGGCTTTATTCTGTATGTTAAAGACTCCTTCATGCAGACACTGAATAGTACTTGAATAAGTAATTAGCTCTGCTTCTGAAATTCTTTGAAAATATCAATAGTGTTGCACAGAAAAGGTTTCTGAAAGCTGCTTCAGGCGCTTTTCATATGCTATGAAGAAGGCATTTTCATATGCTAAGTAGAATAACAGAATAGTTGGTATTTAGTGGCTAGTTTTACATGCTAGGAGCAATCACAAAGGTTCATGAAAGAATATTTGCTTATTTCATGGTTTTGTATTGGTAAATATGCAGAAAACAAGAAGAGTTAAAAGCCGAGGAGCAAGTTTGAAGACTAGAAAAAAAGACAGCTTTATGGTCTTCCATTTGCTCTATGGAAGATATTGGGGCATGCAATCACCACGTACCATTACTTAAACTTAGATATTTCAAAGAGAAAAAAGATTTCATTAGCATCATCCAGCACATTCCTTTGGAATGACTTATCATTCACAAGTGGCAGTACATGAGATTGGATGTATTCCAGTGTTTTCAACTCTCTCTCCTTGGTATCCATGAAGAGTCTACAAAACTCTGGCTAAGATCAAATAGGAAAAGCTGCTTTCTAGTCAGAAGTTTCAAGCAGATGAAGGATGAAGGAATACTTAGAGTACTTTTGATGATACATTTTTGTTTTGCTAAACAAATCAGGGAGACTATGACTTGTAACACCTAAGTTTGCAGACGACATCAAGTTGGGCAGGAGTGTTGATCTGCTTAAGGGTAGGAAGGCTCTACAGAGTGATCTGGACAGGCTCTATTGATGGGCTGAGATCAACTGCATGAGATTCAACAAGCGTTAAGTGCTGTATCCTGCACTTGGACCTTAACAACCCATGCAACCCTATAGCGTTGGGGAAGCATGGATAGAAAGCTGCATGGCAGAAAAGGACCTGAAGGCTGAGTGACAGCTGCCTGAGTATGAGCCAGCAGTGTGCCCAGGTGGGCAACAGCATCCTGGCTTGTATCAGAAATGGTGTGGCCAGCAGGAGTAAGAAAGTGGTTGTCTCTCTGAATCTAGCACTCGTGAGGCCACACCTCAAATAAAGTGATTCAGTTTTGGGCCCCTCTGCACAAAAACCACATTGAGGCACTGAAGTGTGTCCAGAAGAAGGCAATGAAGCTGGTAAAGGGTCTGGAGCAGAAGTCTTATGAGGAGTGGCTGAGGGAACAGGAATTGTTTAGCCTGGAGAAGAGAAGGCTGAGGAGAGATCTTATCACTCTCTACAACTGCCTGAAAGGAGGTTATAGAGAGGTGGGTGTTGGTCTCCTTTCCCTGGTAAAAAGTGGCAGGACAAGAGGAAATGGCCTCAAGATGCACCAGAGGAGGTTTGGGTTGGATACTAAAAAAAACACACACACAAGTTTAACTTGTGTTTTACTGGCAAGCTTTACTGCCAGAGTGACAGTACAGTCACTACTGCTCTACAAACACGTTGGTCAGTTCCCTCATGCAGAGGAACTTCCATGCTCCTTAGAGCACGTGCTTTCAAGGCCTCTTCCCAGATTTGGAAGATAAATGGTTGTGGGTCTTTTTCAATTAAACTATTGTAATTTGCATAAAAAATCAGCCCTTTAATAGTAACTAGATCCAGCCCAACATCTTTATTTCCATTTTAGCAGGTCAGCTTGTACCTCCACAGTCCACAAATCCACAATGAAATCAATTGGAGAACACCTTTTTCTCTTAGCCTCAGGAGAGCACCTACTTCCATAGGTCTAAACCATTACTCTCAACAAAGTAAGCTCTTTGATAAGGTGATGATTCCCTGACCACTACTGCATTATCAGGAGAAATGGAAGAAAACAGCCTGACTGGAAGTTAATTAACATAGACTGAGAATGGATTGAGATATATTTGGAAAAAGAAGTGTATGTCAATCAGAATCTCACTTCTAGAGGCGTTTTTTCCCAGAGCACCTATAAGATTTTTATTGTAATCCTCAGGTACATGTATGTCAGCAGCAGCAAAAAAGCCAGCCAAAATGGTAGTCCAGGCTTTACAGACCAATATAAGCCTAAGACAAAGAATATGCATATGAGTAATGGAGTTTGATTTTTTTTTTTTTTTTTTACCACAGGCCTGCTTATGTTAACTTACTAAGATTCTATTTACTGTTGGTCCCCAAAAGCAGCATCAATAATCGAGATACATTCATACTTAAATCCAGAGCTACTCTTGCCTAAAAACATATCCAACTCTGATCGTGACAGAATAACTATCTTCTATTGTTTGATTGTCCCAGATTGTAACTTGGCAAAACAAGCAGAAAATTACTTAGTTAATACTCTGGACTCTTAGTTTATTTTAGTCTGTCTAGAACTGCAGTAAAGCATTACAGGTTTGTAACCTACACTTTCGATAGTCTGTGTTCTCGTAGAGATATTATTGATTGAAAATAAGTAGAGTATTTTTATACCAGAAAAACTCAAACCCTTCTTTAATAGTTCTGAGAATGGCTGATGACCACAAATGAATGGCCAGACAATATTGTTATGCTATCATTTGGTGTGAGACATTATATTGTACATGTAGAAAGATTCATTTCCTCTAGTATTCTCATGATTTTAAGGCCTTTTTTAAAATGATTTAGTCATCTTTCAAAGTCCTGTATTTATTTGCCCTTGTAGGTTTTTAATATGACTATTCTTTGAGTACTTACTACCATTAATAACTTGCCTCTTAGTTTTTTACCAATGTTGCTTAATAACATCCTGCAAACTCAGTAGTTTTCCTAATTGGGGAGGGTAAGCAAGGTAGGAAAACTTAAATTAAAATTAAAATTCATTCAGAATTTACAGTTCTATAATACTTAACATGTAATTTTTTTTCAGAATGCTTAGCATGTAATAGGGCATTGAAAAGTCAAACACTTGATTTCAAATGCAACAGTGATTGCTCAAGTCTACTGCACATCATAGCCTGTGTGTTGCAAGTTCACCTCTGAGAACACGAGAAATGCATAGCATCTAGGAAATGTGACTTGGCTAGCACTGCATGCCACCTTATTAATCAAGGTGACATTTATGTACCATGACGATGAAACTGGGGTATTCTCCTGAAATTTTTTTCATTTCATTTGTTACTCACCTCTGATTATATGTAGAAAGTCATACAGCAGACTCTAGATTTCTCATATCTTGAAAGATTAACACAAGTATATGATAGTAGCAATATAATGTATGCATTATGTATTCTGGTACCGATTTACTCTTTACTGAATAAACATTGCAGATGTTGGACTTCTAAGCTTTGGATAAAAATTATAAATTAGTTCTGCTGTTAGGTCAGCTATTAATTACTGGAATGTATTTGAAAACTTTGACAATCCGATAACTGTTTATGGATCACTAGCAATGCATATTATTTTGATAACTAAGTTTGAGTACACTTAGTTAAGCCTTCCCCTCTAATTTTGTGATGTATAATTCCTAAATGCTGAGAATGATTTAGTGTGCATTAGGACACAAATACAACGCTATCGAGCCAAAGTCCTGGTCTCTGAAAAACCAGTTCAAGCCAAATGTACCACAAACTCTCCTCCTAAAATGAATGTCATGGATTATGCTGTTCTTTCAGCCATGTAGCTGAAACAACAGTAGGTCTCACCAGTTAATTAATTACTAACAAATACATTCAAGAGTTTAGTCATAATAAGGCATTCTTACCATCATGTGAAATTCTGGGATACAAGATTGAGTAAAATAAGTACGGGTTTTATTTTAAAGGTCAGGTAATGATGAAATTTCTCTTCCATTGATGTTTATTTTACTTTCTGGATCCTCACTAGGCTGAAACTTGTCAGCCAAATCTAGTTAAAATCTCTGAACCTCAGGTCCAACATATATGACTTTTTAGCTGTTGATTGGTGAAAACCTGCCGAGTTTTAGAATAGGTTCTCCAAAGCTCCTTTGAAATGGGATAATTTCCATGTATAACCATATTTCAGTCTTAATTGTTATACATGTCATTTTTCTCTTTGCACCTTTGAATTGAAAGCATGTTCTGGTTTACTCATTTAATTTAAAAGCCAGAAAACCATTTAAGGCTGCTGATCATCCCAACAACCACATACAGCTTAAAGATGGCGGTGAGGAGGGAGAGGGACAAGAGATATATGTTATAGTTTTAATTATATAAATAGGCATTAGTACAATTTCTCGATTCATCTTTGCTGGTAGTGGAGGGTTTTTTTTAATATTATAGTAGTATTTGAGGACTTCAAGTACAACTGAGTTCTTATTCTGTTCCACATTGCGTAAACATAGTAAGAAAATATCTGCTGAAAAAACCCTGACAATAGTAGAATCATGAAGAGATGGTAAAAAGTCATAGCAAAAATATGATATCTAATTGTTATATAGCCAGATGTTGATTATGTTGATATGTTTATATACTTCCAATTAGCTTAATTCTTAATTATTGTATCTTTCTGTTGATATATAACAACCATGTCTGTGTGGACTTATACGATCAATGCACACAGAAGCCCAGACTTCATAATCTACTGTATATTATAGATCTGTTACAGATATTCTTTCGTCCTCAAATACTGTCAAAGAAACTAAGCTGTTTTAAAGATAACTAATTAAAATATGCTTGTTCATGCTTATTACAAATAAAGCTTGAAAACATTGAGGGCAGCTTTAGAAGTGTATCATAATAAGGCAAGCATTGTATGGGTTCTGCAACATGTCTTAGGAGTTAATTACTGCAGCAGGTTGACTGGAAGATGATAGTTTCCATTTCTCATACAAAGCAAAGCAGGCAAATCTGTGCAGATAGCAAAGATTATAAAAAAGAGAAAAAAATAGAAGAAAAGAAAATCCTTTAGGTTCTCTTTGGTCTTCTGTCCACTTAAGGAGAAAATAAGTCTGGCAACATGAATTTTCCACAAAATTAAGACACAAAAATGAAAAGAATCCATGATACACAGAAGAAGTAGTTTCATGTTTTATTATGCTTTCATTTCCTCTCAGGACTACAAGTCATCGTGCTTCTGGAATGAAAATAGTCTTGACTCAAAAAAGAAAATGTGACAGTCTCCTTGACCCGTCGCACAAGAAGTTGTTAGAATGGGTTTTGTTGTCAACGACAAAGCACAGAGTTAAACATGCCCCAGATTAGCAGAGCAAATCATCTGTTCTGTTGAAAGTGTTTGGCTTTAGCCTGTAATTAACCATGCACATTTTCAAAACACAAGAATCTTGAATTGCATTAATTCATTCATGAGACATCACAGTTGAAGAAAATGTGTCCTGTTGATTAAGTTCTTGGATGGGAATCAATGGCTTAATTGCTTGGACGTATTAAATTTCTAAATATCGTCACTGTGGGTTTCAGTCCAGAGACATAATAGATTGCACATGGCTGAGTGAGATATACCCAGGAAGCCAGTCAGTTAGAATTAATATACAATCCTCTGTGAATCAAGCTGTCCTGATGGTGTTTTGCAGAAAGAGAGAGAAGGACGTACTTAGAGGCCCTGATTCACAGCTGACATTCAATCTGACCTCCCTTTCAGGGAGCATGAAATTAGTATGACAGGCTGGGTGTTTGTTTGGATCTACAATATGTGCTACTGTGACAAACTGACAGGCAAGAGAAACCTGGGGCGGGGGGTGGGGAATGGAGGACGGAGAATAAGGAGGTGTCGTTTTGGTAGTTTTAGGGAAATCAGATGGCTTCACAGAACTTTTTTTCACTGACAAATGGAAGAATTTTGAAACTTGGCTTGAAATGAATTGTCAAATATATTTTCCTTCCCCTTTTCTTCTTTCTGTCTTATCCCTCCCACATACACTGAAGAAAACATACTTTAGTATTTAAGGGTTATTTTTCCCTGTTCCATTTTGCATTTTTTTTCTTCATCTTTGAGGATAGTTTGGTTGAAAGAAAAACAGGTTACTTGTATATTTTACTCCAGATATCATATTCTTATAGCTTGGGAGTTACCTACTCGGGCATGCTGAGTTGCAAAACAGAAAGAAAAAAAGGGAGAACTTAATTTGCATTAAAATAATCATAGTGTTCTGGAATGAAATTCAGAACTGTTTTTAGAAAAAAAAAACCTCATGTAATATTTTTAACCACTCCTATTGCAGAAAATATGGAGTTTCTAGAATATAAAGTAACTACGAACTGTGCAAAATCTTAAACTAAATGTTGCCTTCATTTACAAAGCAGAAGGCTCTTCAGTGATGGCCTTGGTGATAAGACTGACAGAGGCTCCTGTCAAGTAAGCTGTTATAGTGAAATTGCAATGTGCTTGGGATGCTCCAAAGCTATATTGTGTTAGCATACCACACTGTCTTGTTCTGTTTTAATGAGTTCCTTGGTTTTGTTTTTCTTTTCCTACCTCTTTGTATCAAAAACTCAGTTGCCTCATGTTTTTATTCTGGTTTTCAGTGCTTTTCTTCTTAATTTTCGCTCCGTGAGGAAAGAAAAAGTCTTTCTGGAAGAAAGATCAAATTGGCTGATAGTTACCATTCAGGAAATATGCCTGACTCACTGTACAAATCACCCATGCAGCAGCTACTGCCAATCTATTTGGTATAAACTGAACAACAGAAATGCTTTGTAGTTTGTTCTGAATATGGCTTCGAATGACTGTGCAGGGGCCTGTAGGCTCCCAAACTGTTCTCCAGAATGTTCTCTTTTGGTGCTTTGATGGGTTTAAGTACAGCCTCCCTTGGAACTGAGCAACAGCCTGCCTCTGTCAGATCTTAAACCTTGTTGTGGGTACAGTAAGCAGCGCACTCCCAAGCACAAACACTATCTTAAACATGTAACCATTGCATGTGGATTCTTTCCTCAGGCACTCTGCAAGTCTAGTGTACGTTTTTAACTGGGTTTTTTTTGTGCCACGAGTAAGAATTGGAAGAGCAAAGATAACACTATATGTTTCCTAAAGCTTTTAGAATTGGTCTTTGAAGAACGTCATTTCCATAGCATTCCACACAGCTTTCCATTTACAGAGTTAGGAACAGTTCTTTTACTTGACATTATTTGGTAGCTTGAATGGACACACAGTCAGAAATGTTTTTTCTCTAATTAATGAGGAGCTGGATTTCTAATGTTCACAGTATGCAGGGTGTTGAAAAGATAAATGGCAATGCTTTATTAGCCTCTTAATGAACTTACTGAAAAGCCCATCTGATGTCTTAAATTCATATTTAACATGTGCTAAACAGTTACATGTTTCTTTTGCATTTTGTTGAAGCCATTATATGCAAAAGTTCATCACAGATTTGGGGTTTTTTCTCTCATTTATTAAGAGCAGTTGCATATCTGACTCAGGGCAGGTTACTGACTGCTGAGATATGGCATACCAGAGAGAAAACAATGTACAGAGCCTTTATCATAAACACCACCTGTTTCAGAAACTGTCTATCACCAGCATTTTGAACTTCTCATTTTGTTACAGATACGACATTGGGAAGGTGGAAAGGGAACTGAGGAAGGACAGAAAGATTTCAAGGCAAAAGCTCAAAAAACATACTGCATTTTCCTTCCAGCCCAGGAAGTACACCACAAACGTCCCTGCTTGAAATAAAGCAGAGAAAGGAACAGTAAGGTTGAATTTTATGTTTTAAAGTCTGTCTCAGTTCCACAAGAGTGTTTATTATAGATCGGGCCTGAAACGTAGTTATTTCTGCATCAACACAGACAAGATCAAAATGTTTCAACATTTGCTTCATAAAATATTTCTGTAGTTTCATAGGTACATCCTTAGATGGACCATTTCCATGGTCTATCTAATCTGTGAGACTTATGACAATTATGAAGGAGCCCAATTTCAGTCTAAGCCTCTATAGCAGCAATTTTGGAAATACATTAAAAGACTGAGTGGGAATTGAGTATTTAACTCAAAGTTTTGAAAATGCTGTCCTTACACTGTAAATTCAGGATTGATTTAAATACTAGCATTGCTGTTGTCAATATGCAAACAAACTTTGTGGCTGAAGACTGTTGTATCAGTAAGCTGTTTAATAAAATAATAGTGCCTTAAGGACATTTGTGCTGCTTAAAGGAAAGTAAGTGTTTTGAGGCACAATGGAGACATTAAAAAGCAGCATTGGCCTGTTATGATTGTAATTTATATTTACATCACTTTGGTTGTCACATACTCAGAAAAGCCAGACAAACTGAGTCATCTGGGACAATACCCAAAACTTCCCACCTACAACCTGGAAAAAAAACCCTGTCCTTTTAATCTATATCTTAAATAGCCTACCTATTTTTCAGAGTTACTGTTTGATATCCTGTTGTCTTCATGTTGCAAGAGCCTAATTATGCATGGCAAATAATGTACCATTTTCTGCTGTTTTTCTAGTAAGAGCTTAAAATCCTTAAACAGGTAGGAGGCATCTTCCTAATAGCATCCACATTACTGAGAAAATTAAGAAAATCATAGGAAATCACTGCTATTCTGGTACGCAGTGCATTACTCACATGTTTCTGTGGACTGAAATTCAACTTCCAATATAAACTCTAAGTGAACATGAATGAAATATTCTCAAAGTACTTAAATCCCAGAACTGCCACTAAGCCACAACTGGACCTGCTTGGCAATTTCCTATCAGTAACTTCCCATGAAAAGTAGGGACAGTACACGTAATCAAGACAAACTCTAAGAATCCTGTGGACATTCAGTATAAACAACTCAGAGCTGTAGCATATGTTGAACCATATTAGCAAAAACATCATTTAGTTTTATTGATAGAACCTTGAAAACGTACGCACTGCTACCTATTTACTGTTCTTGGGAAAGTTGCTTCAGTTTGTATCTGTAGAAAGAGGAATAGATGCTTTATTTATCTGTTTGCCGTGGGCATATGAAGGGAGATAAAACCTTCCCTTGAAATCATCTGGTGGTCAGCTGATCTGTACAGTCCCTACAAAGGCAAGCTTTATAACTCTTCCGCTTATTGCTCTCTCATTGTGTACTACCGACTGCCAGTCTGGCTTGTCACTGAAGGAGTTTGAGTTGTTTAAATGTCATTGTGTTTGGATTTATGCAGTTGACAGAGGGCATCGTGTTCAAATGAAATACTGTGACATTGGTAAAATTGTCATATCCGACCTTATCACCACTGTACATTTCACATGTTGCTTCTGGTTCTGAATTCTGAACAAAATCCGCTTTTGTGGTATCGGACAGACAATGCAGACTCACAGCAACTCATGAACTGCTGGATTCTTTCAAAAATTATGTTGGCAAATTTTTATTTGTGGAAAATACCCTTTTTAGAAACTTGTTTATCTGCCTAGTAGATTCTCATAATCTCTCCTTCAATTTCTGAATTTTTATTGGATTTTGACAGAAAGTTGCAAAACATGCCTCTGATGATTGTGTACATTCAAAGACATTTAGACAGCACTTGCCTTCAGCAATCAGTGCTGTGAAAGCAATCCTTATGTAAAGGAGGCAAAAAAATCCTGTAAACTGAAAAGAGACAATGTTCTGTCATCTTTAGGAACACACAGTAAGTCAAACACTAATGCCAGCATGCTAAACGGCGAAAAATACCCAAGAATTATGTATCAGCATTCCAGCATTCTTTCACAAATGCTTCTTGCAGCTTCGGGCTCATGCAACAAGACATAAGAACCAATCATCTCCCTAACCGTAATAATAAAACCATGTGCCAGTTGGAATATATGATTTATTTTCTCTGTTTTATATGCAAGATAAATGTTAACTCCTGTATGAAATGTTCTAAAATACATGCAAAGCAGTGCTGTTTCAGTGAAAACATTATTGGAGCAGTATCATAACCAAATTTTTCTGAATATAAGTGAGAAGTAGGGCATATAAGGCATTATATTTTATTTAGCCACCTGCAAAAAGATTCAAACAGAATATTCTCTCATCAAAATAGTGGACTGGATTGGCTTAACACATCATAATTTCCTTTTATCTGCTAGAAAATCAGCAGCATTCACAGAACACCTTGCTAGAGTGATTAGCATTGGTACTTGATTCCCTCTTACTTTAATAGTAGAAACATAAGCATGAAAGTGGTGCCAGTTATGCCAAGACAAAAATACAGAAGGGAATGAGTATAACACAAAACATAATTTTGTGGAAAAGGGGGCAGAAGTCACTAGTACGACTCAAAGAAGGAATTTCTTAACCAAAGAAAATTCGGCAACCTATTTATATCAGAATAACTATGACACTGGTGTGTCTCAAACACCGTATCTCCAGTGCACAACATATTCTGCTTGCAAAATCCATTAAATAACAACATGAGAAAGTGTGTGACTGTCTACCCAGTAATTTGAATATGTGTGTCTTCTGTCTGCATGCTAGTACTGCATCTTGCTCGAATCTAGTAATGCAGGAAATTAAAGCTGCCAGTTACATATAAGGGTTAAGAACTCCAAAAGGATTTATGATCTCTCCGTAGTCTCCAGGGAGAATAAGCAGACTGTTCCCTGCCAAAACAATCCTAAGCTGCCCTGCAGTGAGGAGTGTTACAGGAAAAGTACCAGAGTTAGACGGGGGGAGGGGGAATAGCGGAGCAATAGGGAAATGCAGCTGTCAGCATCTTACCTGCTATGTCTACTCTCCACTCTTACCTCAGTGTACTTCTCTTCTTTCAATAAATGTATGGTAAAATTGACTTAAATTTAATATAAAGTTTACTTAATTCAAGATAGAGAGTATCAGTATATCTTCTGCTGCATATAGAAACTTTCTTGAATAAAGAACTTAACTTAGAAATAATGAACTACTAAGAACAGTGAACTACTAATGAAGATTGTGCCCCTGTCAATTTATGCTTTTGTTGCCAGATATCTAGCCTTAGGTAATATTCATACTTTACAAGTCAAGTGATGACTCAGGCAATTTTTGTCAGTCTTGTACTCTCCTGGGAAATAGTGGTTATCAGACTGTCACTAAAAATTACAATCTTTCGGTGTCTGAAAATCTGGGAATAGAATTTGGTTTCACCCCTTAACATTTAGATATTAACTAAATGAACGGCTTCTGGAATTATCACAGTCCAGTTTCTTGTCAAAATATGATCATATCATCTGCCTCCTTGTCCACTCCAGTAACTTGCACATATTTACCAATCAACCCGCAGACGTCTTTCAATCAGTAATTTCTCAAAAAAATTAAAAATGGGCTGTTGAGAGGACAGAAACTTTGGCTGAGAAAGAAAAAAACCCCTGTGATTTGACTACAGATCTGCACCTGAGACAAACTGCTTATGTGTTCCAGCTGTGTAAAGACTCCAGCTGGAAGACTATGTATCTTTTAAAAAATCACCAAGCATCAACCATAGCTATTTCATCCTATTGCTTGCTGAGCAGTTTGCTTTTCTACAGCTGTATTCGGACTGTGACAAAGGTGAGGGTGATGATAAAGGTTTACAAGAGCTTAAGCTAACCCATATGCTTATGCATGCAATTCATGTCATTTAGGCTAGCTCTTTAAAAATTGTCCAGTTGGCATTGAATCTCCTGCATAAGAGTATGTTCTGTAGAGGTCAACTCAACCTTGAACATGAAAGGGGGATTGTTTTCATCACACAGCTCTTCCCTATTAGTGATGAAGAAGCACTGTTTTGTCAGTCCCAGAAAGAGAGGAAAACAAGCCAAAGGAAAGGTTTTGCTGTCTGGCACAAAGAAGGACCATGACAACTTCACCTGAACAGTCCTTTAAGCATAATGTTGCGTGCCCTCACTTGTGTAGCAATTTATATCTTGTTTGCATAAGGTGTGTGAATGAGATGCATCTTTCCTGTGAAATGTGAGCATTTCTGAACACTTATGTAATAGAAGTATTAGCATGCTTGCATGCATAATGTTGAAGGAAAAGGAGAATAGTGTCTGAAACTGAAGGAAACATGAAAAAACCTTAAAACTCCTCTAAAACTTCAATTTATGTGTCTGTTCATCTTTGGTCAATACTGTTCCACATTATAAAATGTTCATAATAGGAAATACAGTCTGGTGCAAGTTATACACAAACAACCTGACTATGACTTTGAATATGCTATGCAGCCCAGAGTACTGCTAAATCTGAGAAAGCACAGAAAGAATTCAATACCTCTGTGTCCTAGATTGGCTCTGAAACATACTTCAGTACATGTGTGAAGGAATTTTCTTATAATTTATTTGGGTGTTTCAAGCAAATATGTAACAATTCGTAAACAGAAGGGAAAAAAACAACCACAGATTACCTAGAGATTGAGTTCTACCTGAACTCTGTAATTTGGAACCATTTTGGTTAAAATGGCTGCTCAAATAACTTATTGAACCTAGATCATTACATTGGAAATTAACTGTTCTGGAAGGAAATTAATGAGTTGAAGCTACAATCTAGCAAAACCCAGGATGCCGATATAGTTCCAAGCAAATAGGCAGTTTCTTTGTAGAATACATGGATATTTTTGGATAGCACTAAGATTCCATAAGGACCTGTAGGAGGACAGCAGATTACAATCCAGATTCTCAGAAAAAGTCAGAGATAGGAAAGAAGCAGAAGTCACGAGGAGTCTGTCTAGATGCAAAAGCCTCTTTAGAATGCCTCTGAGAAGATGCAAAGGAAGCGAGACAAGCTAATACATTTTCAATTATATGCTGCTTTTATTGTTATTCCCATCCCTTCTATGCCAGAGGTAACAACTTCATAGATTTTACAAATGTTTTTGTTAGCAAATGAACTGAAGCAGTACTGAGGCATCCCCTTTTTTTCTCAATTCCAGTGCTGAGCCTCGGTGACAATACTGTCACCTTTCGACATCTGACTTGGCTCTTCTTCCAGACAACGCAGGATTTTCTAGTCTTGCCTGAATCCCTCTCCAGCATGGTTCCCCCTCCATGTGGGCCAGATATCCAAGGCAGGTGGCTGACAGCAATAGACTGCATTGTGCCCCTAGTCACTGACTGAATATGCCTAGAATTTAAACTAGGAATAAATATTTGAATTACAGTAAAGGAATCACAAAATTATGATGAATATAGCCCCTTCCAGCAATTCACTGTTAGACATTAAAATCAGGATATTTATTAAAGAAAGACAGAAAAGAATCTTAATGTTTCTTCTTTCCTCACGGATAGTCTCAGGATTTTTTCTTTAAATTATTGTTTTAGTTCTGCAGTGTCATAATCAGGTGACGGTAACTTCCCTATATTCCCTGCCAAATTCTTCTATGGTTTTCCTGTTCTGGAGTATGTAGTTTCTTGGGATTTCTTTCAACCACTTTTGGCTGTCTGCAAGTTAGATATCTTGTATAAATTCATCATCTAGGAGACTTATCTAACAGAAAGACACGCACTTCCTATCTATCTTAGATTTCTGTCTTAAAGTGGCATGAATCATCCATTGGAGGTGCTTATCTCACTCTATTAGCATAATCTGAGAAAGAAGCAAGTAATATAAACTTGATGTTTAAATATAGATGGCTAAAGCTAGGGGTGATAAATCCCGACCATTTTAGCAGCAGCTTAAGTTAGACTTCTCTCTCTTACTTCCAAATGAGAACATTTTAGGAGTATTTCTGACTACTGATGCCATACACTTATTCCAGATGATCCCAAAGCAATCAAATGTGAAACAAGTTTATAAAAATTTGTTGCGAATAGAAAAAGCAAGCCAATATTTTTTTGTTCTCTGGAATATTTTAATAGTATTCACAGACAGAAGGGAAATTTATTACTGATTTGGGGCAACTTCCTGCAACAGATACTATAAGAAAGTATTTGGGATGATACTTTAATCTTCATTGGTATTTTTTTGTAGATCAAATCGCTTAACAACATTCAGCACACCAGATTGCTGTGTGACAAAAGAGGCCATATTTTCAACGTGCAGATACTAAATTTATAGTAGCTTAGTGTAGAAGAAGTATGTGGCTAGAGGTTTGGCTAGAACTCAGTTTTGCCTAAGTTAATTATGGGAGAGTGAGATTAATTTATAAACATAGTATAATACTGTATTATCAGCAATTCAAATAAATCAGTTTGTAAGTGAATAACTTCTGTGACTTGTCAAGAAACATTGTTATAAAAGCACTATTTTTTAAAGTTATTTATCATAAATTAAATTAATGTCCAGAAGATGTTCAGAACACGCCAACTAACTGCGGAGTTTTTTTTTTTCTGGTGAATATTAGGACCATTCTGCCTATATTAGCAGGAATTAGAAAGAAAACAAAAGTTTTTAAATCCAGACTCTGTTTAATGGTAGTGCTCAATTTGAGATGCATGCCATTTAATTTTCCTATGTTGAGTCCTGATACTCCTACAGAAGTACACAGGAGCCTTGACTATCACGAGGAAATCAGTTCCTAGATATCTTCAATTGACTTTGCAGAATAAGTGGATGCTTTTGAAAGCTCTGATACAAATGAGTATTTGAGATAACCCTCAAAGACCGCAGTAAACATAGGAACAAAGCCTACTTATTCTCAGTTTCCTATTTCAAATACTTTTTTTTCTGTTTTCTAGGATTAGTATTCTATCACAAAACTGGAGCTGTTATAACTACAAAATACCAACATCTTGTGCCTTAAATGCACTGTGTATTCAGGGGGATTCTAGGTGCACTGATGAAATTCCCACAGACATCCACGAATCAGTGAAATACTTGGTTTTGTCTACCTCCATAGTTTGCATATTGTATTTTTCGTAAATCATTAAATGAAAGAATTATTTTCTTACCAAGAATGAAAAATAAACAAGCAATATTTGATCGTGACTTTGACTCTTGACCTCGTTCAGACAACAAAGCAAAAGCTGATGGATACATAACTAAAACATGTACATAGACTCAAAGAAAATAAAATTTCACGAGTATATCATGTCCCTTCAGAAATTAGTTGACAGATAAAATGAGTAAGAATGAGCATCAGCAGTGAGTTCTGCAATATGGCCTTTTAGTCCACCAAAAAAAAAAAAATGCTGGTCACAGGTTCCCCTGCTTTCTGTAAGGAAAGATCAAGAGAAAGGGTGATTCCTCGAGCTTAGCTAATCCAGAGAGTACAGCAATGTTTCTCCTCCTGCAGCCAGGAGAATGCTACTTAATGAGAAGCACTATAACATTTAGGAAACGTGTCATTGGGCACTGGAACAGGCAGCCTAGGGAAGCGGTTGAGTCACCCTCCCCGGAGGTGTTTAAAGGGTGGGTGGATGAGGTGCTGAGGGCCATGGTTTAGGGATTGTTAGGAATGGTCGGACTCAATGATCCAGTGGGTCCTTTCCAACCTAGTGAGTCTATGATTCTACGATATTACTTCAGAGCTATCAGCCATCTTGTCAAAAAGTGACTTCATCTGAGAATCTTACAATGAGTTACAGCTAAGTGTCAAAGAATGCAAACAATAAGACAGAGTGTACAAGTTTAATATTTAGTTAGTGTTTTAAAAGACAGCATCTATTCCAGCATGGGATTTAGATGCCACAGAAAAAGGCAGAACAGCTGTCTGAAAATCAGTGCACTGTGCAGCTATTCTTGCCCTGTAGATTTTCTCATTCTACTTTTCAGCCCTGCTGAGATTTTACAAGCAATTGTGTTTTCAGCTTAACTTACACATTGACTTATACTTGTCAAAGTGATTTTTTTTTTTTCTGGAATACTGGGGGTATGTGTAACATCTAACATTTGTATAAAGTTTTGTATAAAGTTTGTATAGGATTTGTATAAAGTTAAATAGTTTCTTGTTTATATTTCCCATGACTGACTTACAGAATTTGGAAATGGGCCCAGTTAGATACATGCATTGTGTAAATATGGCTACATACCAAATAGAAGCATTAAGTGGGAGGGCATAGGACACTAGATAGGTTTTTGCTGATTTTTTGGCTTGTTTTTCAGAAATCTGAATATCAGCCGCTAGTAGATTTCTAGTTAATCTACTTGAGTGCAGGTTTAGACCTTTGCTTTTATCTTTTATTATTTAAAATCTTGGACATAGATATTCAGATGCTGTTTTCTAAATCCACACCTTTATGTTCCAGGCTGCAGTTCACAATGAGGATAGCCCAAGCGTGCATCACAAACTCCAAGCAGTCCTGCAGGCAGTTGCATCTCAGCATTTCACTGGGATCTGAGGTTCCTAAACACTATTTGGGAGGGCTGGTTCCCAAAGGAACAGCATTTCAGAAGATAAAGTGAGTATGAGCTTGAAAGAAAAGCTTAGCAGGATTGCTTAAAACTAATCTGATTCAGCCAGCTGATAGTCATGCCTCTTTCCCAAAGTAATCAACTTTCAATCCTTTCCTGGTGGTAGTAATCACTCAAGAAGCTTAGTCTGGACCTCCTAGACCACTGTACCTATCATTCACTCATACCGGCTTCCTTCTATATATTCTTTTAAGTTTCAAGTGTTTTCTGCATGAGTCCTTGGCTATCTCTCACCTATTAGGGACCTGTTCTCCCTCATGATAGTCTTAAGTAATACTTATCAGGCATGTTGTAAGAGTGCCAGTGACAAGGAAAAGCAGCCTGGGGCTCATGCTGTGAATAGGTCACCGGTGGCACCCTTAACAGGTTATCTCACATGACAATAACATGCTAGACTGAAAGCTCCTGGGTAGTCCTAATCCTCAGCTGTGCCAGGAACTAGATTATCATGAGACCCAGCTGCACAGTCAGCCATATCCAGTCTAGCCAACATCCAAACTAAATCCTTTGGAAGCTCGTGTCATCTGCCTTTGAATTCCCAGAGCTCTTTCCTTCAGACTCTTTCATGTGTTCTCTGGGATCCAACATTTGTGAACATTTTTTCAGACAGTTCATAAAATTAGGAAGATTGTAAGGGACTGGACATTTTAAGCCTAACTAAATAACCCACTCTAGAGGCCTTAGGAGTTTTTGATGTTCCGTTCTGCGTAATATTTTAGCCCTGAGGAGGCACACAGTGGCATCTAAATATGAAAAGGTAGAAAAGCAAAGGGTAGCAGATGGTCATAGAATCATAGTCATAGAATCATAGAATGGTTTGTGTTGGAAGGGACCTTAAAGACCATTTAATTCCACACACACACACACACACACACACACACACACACACACACCCCCCGCCATAGGCAGGGACACCTCCCACTGATCAGGCTGCCCAAAGCCCCATCCAACCTGGCCTTGAACACCTCCAGAGATGGGGCATCCACAGCTTCCCTGGGCAATTTGTTCCAGTGTCTCACTACCCTCATCGTGAAGAATTTCTTCCTAATGTCTAATCTAAATCTTCCCCCCTCCAGTTCATAGTCATTCCCCTCGTCCTATCACTACATGCCTTTATACAAAGTCCCTTCCCAGCTTTCTTGTAGGCCTCCTTCAGATACTGGAAGGTCGCTATAAGGTCTCCTCGGAGCCTTCTCTTCTGCAGGCTGAACAACCCCAACTCTCTCAGCCTGTCTTCATACAAGAGGTGCTTCAGCCCTCTAATCATCTTTGTAGCCCTCCTCTGGACCCGTTCCAATAGTTCCATATCCTTCTTATGTTGAGGATTGCAGAACCGGACACAATACTCCAGGTGAGATCTCAGAAGAGAGGAATTGAGGGGCAGAATCACCTCCCTCAACCTGCTGGCCACACTGCTTTTGATACAGCCCAGGATACAGTTGGCCTTTTGGGCTGCAAGCACACATTGCCGGCTCATGTCAAGCTTCTCATCAATCAGCACCCCCAAGACCTTCTCTGCAGGGCTCAGGCATGGTCTCAATTACATCATGCTCCAGCCTGTATTGAAACTGTGGATTGCCCCGACCCAGATACAGGACCTCGCACTTGACCTTGTTGAACCTCATGATGTTCACACAGGCCCACTTCTCCAGCTTGTTGAGGTCCCTCCGGATGGCATCCTGTCCTTCTGGTGTTTCAACTGCACCACTCAACCTGGTGTCATATGCAAACTTGCCGATGGTGTACTCGATCTTCCTGTCTATATCATCAATGAAGATATTAAACAGGACTGGTCCCAGTACAGACCCCTGAGGGACACCCGTTGTCACGGATCTCCATCTGGACATTGAGCCATTGACCACTACTCTCTAAGTATGACCTTCCAACCAATTTCTTATCCACCATATGAGTAATTCTGATGTTTTGTGTTGGATCAAGATGGGAACAAAACCTGAAATTGCCATCATAACTTGCATGTCAGTCTCTCTTCATCTTTTTATTAAATGTGTTTGTTCCAGTAATGACCAAAGAATAAATGTGAACAGGCCCTCACTCATCATTGTACAAAGTTAAATATGTAGAAATGTATGTTGTATTTTAGTGTTTTATATCTAAATATTTAGTGTTTTATTTGGAGGCTGTTTGTGGTACATGATGTCCTACATGCAGCCAGCCAGTTAGTAAGATTAACAAGCATTTTGTGCTATGCAAAACTGCTATTTTGGTAACATTGCATCTCCTAATCATAAGGCTGAAAGTGATTTATGAGTGTACAAACTTGCATATCCTCAAATAAGAAACAACTTGTTAATGTGGAAGTAAAATGACACGAAGATTGGAACAAATTCTAAATTTCTAGAACCATTCTATCCAGCTCGGGTCAGCATAATCCAAGTTACCGTAAGGTTTAAAAATGCTCATCAACACCTTGTGTGACGTGATTCTCCAGATCTACCTTGTCCTTATCAACGCTTCTCTCCTGGGAAGGGTCTCTGCAATAGGAATAAAAGAACTACCCACTTCGGCTCAGGCAAATTTTCAGAAACTTTCTTCTACTCCTGCTTCACACGTTAGTTTGTACCATGGACATACTTGTCTGTCCATGTGCATATAGAGAGAATGGACACATTCGGAAAGCTAAGAGAGTCGTACCAGTACAGAAACTTTGATACTGACAACTGGCTGCAAGGGACCATCTGTCCAACAGTGCAAGGCTCTAAGACCATTCTATGGTCAGCATCACTACCAAAACATGAGTGTTGTTTCCCACACCCCTGCTACTGGACATCTTCTGAATATTTTAGTATTCTTGATATTACTACACATACAAGTTCAAAAGATCTCAGCCTAAGGTACATCCTTCTGTATCCCTCTGTAAATGTTTAATTACTCATGCTCACAGCATAATGTCCAGTTGACACAGGCTTGCACACATCCTGGTGTCTAGCTGTCCATTACCTTACAGTCACACAATCTTTTATGAACACTGTGTTAGAAGACATTTAAACATTTTGTATCACAGCTTATTGAGTATTTTGACAAAGATATGCAAAATTCCATACAATTATCACAATCTTTTAGTCTGATAATTAAAAAAGCGATTTAATACTACTACAAATATATTAAAATGCAAAATAAAAATATAAAAAATTAAACTCTCAAAATGTAGTGATCTACTAGATAGAAATTGGACATACGTAAAAGATATTCCTGCATTATAAAATATAACAATGCATGGAAATATACTGCAATTACCTTGACAATGTAACTCTAATGTCTGCTATATTCTTCATATTTGGATCATAGCAATACAACAAATCTAACCCAATATTCAAAACACAGCAGAACATACATAAAATCTTAACAATTTTGACTAACAGATAGCTGCAACAGTCTTGTTTGGATATGTGATAGCTTGTTCCATTTTTAACATTTCTAGCAGAAAACATGTAACTCAGCACTCTGGAGCTGAAAAGAAATGGGAAAGTGCTTATCAGTTCATGACTACATGGAAAAGATGGCACTTGTCTCTGGCTTTGTTATTATTAAAATCAGTGTTTCTGTAGAAAGCAAATTAACATCATGTGCAACAAAGTGCTTTAGAATATGCCAACATTGTAATACGAACCAATTCTATTTCTGCTCACCAAAACATCTGGTTAGTTTCAACATAATTTAAAAATGTATGAAACCTAGAAGCTTAATCATTTTGCTCAAAGTAACTGTTCTTTTGATAAGAATTTTACATCACCTGAATGAAAATGCCTCAAATTAAACAGAAGCAGACTTGTCTGCTTAAATCACTCTGGGATTTAAGCAACTTAACTTTACTCTTAGTTTGATGTTGCTCTACTGAAATTAATCAGTTTTGCTATCAATTACTGATGAGAGTTAGACATACATTTTCAATGTAAAAAAGAATAAAAATCATATTTCAGTTTACTTCACAGTGATTGCCACACTAAAAAAATAGGTTTTGTCAGACACAGATGTCTAATTTTTAACAATATAGATTATAATGTTTTAATCTAATTTCCACTGAAATGTAATAAGCAGCACAGTTCAACCTCCAAAGAAAATCATGTATTCCCCAAAGTGCAAGTCATCGAAGTACTTCACAGTGGTAACAACAGCCTTCTGGCACCTAAAACATAAATGACATCTGCTGGCTATTTGTTAATTATATTTTTGAATTGCTTATGGGTACACTAGAGGATATAGTCCAGGCTCTGATTTCTATTAATAGATGCCTGCTGTGGAAAGCATAAACACCCCTCTGTTGTATCCAGCCATTTTATACCTAAGACAGTAAGTGCCCTTATTTTAGATCATCTGCTCATAGTAAAATACAACAAACTGCTGCTCTCCTTTAATATATATGTAATAGCCATATGAATGCACAATGTGAAGTCTTCTAAGTTTTATGAAAACGTTTGTAAGCACACAAGAAAGACAGAATAATTTGAGACAGCAGTTGTGTTTAATGCTTTCATAGACCTCTGAGTTCAGTAATCCTTCAGAAATAAGTTAGGTTTAGTTCAAAGGGGTGTTTATCACAGCTATCTAAATGTCTTGAGATTAGACTAGACTGTAAATAACATAAAGTGAGCTTTCTTACTAGGCATCTATTAATTTCTCTTTTGATCACTCGGAAACAATTCAAGTGCAATAAGAGTCTGAGCCAAAACCCAGAACTGTTGAGCTAGAACGTTACACAATGTTTTGATAACTATTGAGTTCCAGAAAGTTCTGACAAAATCTTAGGTCTGCTTCTGTTTACTTCTTCAGTTTTACTGAACTGGCTAAATCTAAAGAAGGGCCACAGGTATGGAAGTTTTTTCCTAAGTTTTAGGACCACTATGGATACAAAAGCTAGTCCGTAATACAGAAGCTCAAATATTCTTTCCCACCACCACTGTTAAATCCCCACCTCTTTCTACACTCAGGAGGATGAACTATTATAATTATGCTGTAAGTAATGCTATTAAATTAACTGCTCTTTTGCAAACCAGGAGATAGCCTCTTAAGAAGTTTTAGCCTGTTTTTTAAAAAAATGTCCTTGAAAAGTATATACTCAGGGTAGACACAAACATTTACATGTTGCAACTCGTGGTACAGATAAAAAGAATTTCATAAAAACAGATTACGTATGTATTGACAAGTTGGATAAGAATGTAAAGACTAGTCTAGGAGCATGTATCTGCTACTTTTGGCACAGAACAAGCTCGACATTACACCTGCCCTGGCTAGGTGAAAGATTGTCTAAATACGAAAAGGCAGAACAAACACTAACAATGAAGCTTTCATGTGAGGAGCTGGAGAACTATGCAGTATAAGGGCAGGGCTGATAGAAATGTCTGCTTAAATGAGCACTCCAAAGGCAGAGCATCAAAGCTAGTTAAACACAAGAAGAGAGAGCCAATGGGAAGTCTACTATTGCAGGTTTTATTACCAGGTTAGACAAACATGTATTATTGGTGCAGTTGATTTGTCTTACTCCAAAGCAATAACTACACACCTTCTCAAAATCTATTTTCCTTCCTCCTCACCCTACCCATTATTGTTCTCATGATCTTAGTCCACTGCATTTTTTTCTTGGTCAAATTTACCTCTCTAGGTCATTTTCAGCCACTGGAACCAAGGGCTGTTAATAACTCCACTGCTCTCTTTCAAGACAGAAAAACAAAACAAGAGAAAACCTGGACACGCCAAGCCCAGAGGCAAAGGTCTTATTCTCCAGGGATAGAATCCTGTGTAAAACAGCTATCTCCTCACAAATCAGGTGACAAAGACCTGCCCTTTCCTATACCTCTTGCGTTCATGTGCCAGCTACCTAATTTTACAAATTTTATAGGCTTAGCTGGCCTGTCTGCTCTCTCCTACTGCTAGTAGGAGTTAGGATCCTTCAGGTGACAATTAGACGTTGGCTAGGCAAACTGCCTTCAGGATGTGCTCTCCCCACCAATTTCAGGCTGACTCTTGAAAGCCAATGAACCTCAGCTGAATGTGAGTTGAGGCTTCCATGCAGTAAAATAAAGGAATTTTGTCAGAGAATGGGATTGCAAAATTAAACGGCTCTTGGAGTTAACCTTTAACTTGAATGGCTAATCCAGTGGTTTGTATACCAAGTATAGGCAAGTTCCTAGTGTTCCCACAAGAAGAGGAGGAGAAGGTGCTTTGGCACAGTCAATATGCAGGATGTTGGCATTGGGAGGCAGGCCAGATGGGAGCTCTGAAAGACATTATTCTGTTGCTGTCTTTGGGTAATTCTCACTTGGACTAGTCCTGTGATGCAGACTACCCACACGGAGAAATGAGTAATAAAAACAATCAATGGCAATCAATAAAGAGAATGGCTCTTTGTCTGCTAAAAGTTATGTTTATCCAGCTTTGTAAGCTTGGTGGTGTGGAGCAAACGAAAGACCTTGCTCTTACTGACAGTAAGGAGGGAGAGAGAGGAAGCAAAAAGAGAAAAGGAATGGCCTTATCCCAGCAGGAAAAAAGTAGGGAGAGGGATGGGAAAGAATTTTCCCTGCATCTTTTCTCAAGTCAGAACACCACTGAGGAGGCATCTGTTTGATTTAATTCTCTGAAGGTCATTTTCACCCTGGAATCTTTGGCAATAATTTAATGTACAAGGCAGTGATACTTGTATTTACCAGGCATGAAAACATAAAGTATCACATTTCTTTCATAAAATTAAGAAGATGGTAGATAACTGAGACCCAATTAGACACATGGCTTATAACATTTGGGGCAAATATATATGTGTACATATGTAATTTTTCTAATATTTTACTGCCTAAACCAGAGTAACTGTCATAATTAATTCATATTTAACTGAATAATCCCTACTTTCCTGCTAAATAAATAAATAAATAAATAAATAATGTTTTCAGTTTGCATTTCTGGCAAAGTTTTAATGCAAAGGTGCTGATCTTTTATCTTCCTCATTTATCAAAAGTGCCTTGAATTACTGGGATTTTCAGATAGTGAATTTTCAGATAGTGTATTGTTATGATGAACCTCTACAGCTATACCTGAAAAATCACTATTTTGAAGAAACACTGGTTCATATTTAGAAAATAAATCTTGGGAAAATAAACCTGGCATGAAGTTACCAATTTAGAGACCCACTAACAAGATTCAGAATAAGGCAAAATGGTATCTACTACCAAACCAGTCTCTAAACCTGAAAAGAATTTTAACAGAGATAATAATATTTCACTGAGAGGCCAAGACTAAATAAATAGATTGATAAAAAAATTTCAGCTTTTTTAAATTATTTTTTTTTAAATAGCCATGGATAATAATAAATTAGCCAGGGATTTCAGCATTACTCCATTTTTATCAATTAGGTTTAAAAAGCAGTACAACATAAATGTAAGCTAGAATGGAATCAATCTCACTACAGAATAATGGAAAAATTAGCCATCAGAATCTATGTTTTATCTCCGTACTGTGTATCTGCAGAATGACTCCACTGGTAAAAAATAGTTCTAAAATTTAACTGATGTCCAAGTGAGAATGAAGGTGAAGAAATTAAGGGTGACTTCAGTTGTGTGTATGAAATGTTTAATGTTCAATATGACACTAGCCAGACTAAAACCACAAATTTTTGTACATCTGGATAGTAGAGAAAGAGGAACAGCAACAGCTGCAAAAATTTAAAACATATTTTGTACCATAACTTTTCATCCTGGATTTCTAAACTTTCTGTCTTTGGCCTTTACCCCTAATTCCTGTGCGAATTGGGTAAACAAACCCCAAATTGGTACTGCACAACTCTAAGTTAATCATATTTGTATTTATAAGTTAGTTATCTTAAAGGAATCTTCATTCATCTACAGAAAGAAATCATCAAGATTTTTTTTTCCAGAAATGACTACATTATGCAAAGTATTCATAGCTAACATAACAGTTTTAAGATAAATTTGTTTTACTAATGGTAGGGGCGTTGGAATTAGATGATCTTTAAGGTCCCTTCTAACCCAAACCGCTCTATGATTCTATGAATCTAATTTCAGTGTCCTCAATGGTAAAGTCATAACGTAATATAATATTTTAAAGTCATCCTGGTTTCTTTGAGAAGAGTCATGCCTATTCCTTGGGAACAAATTGATACATTGGCGTTTTTTTAACTGAAAAAAAATATTAAATAGCATCAGAAATCTGATTGAAGAGAAGATGTGAATGCATGTAAAACTATTAGACCATGAAATCAAAGTTGCAGTTTTCACAGAGCACTGCTAAGTATAACTTTTCTGACAAACTTAATAGGGAAGGAATTTCTAGTGTCCTTTATACATTTAATAATGCCTACTATGGTAATTTTTCATAAATTGTTTATTTGTATATAGTTACCTAATGCCTGTCTATACTTCATCAATCTATTGACATGAAATCAAGGAATGAGAGGAGTGACAAGCACTGCGTTTCAAAATGCCTTGTTCACCTGTTTGATTTGGTAAAACAAGAAAACGCTTCCCTGTTGGAACATGAAAATTGGTACATTAATATTCTACATAAATAAAAATAATTGTCAAACTAGCAAAATAATAGTGGCACCCATGTTCTAACAGAAGTAGGAATTTTGGAAAAAACCCATAATTTTTGTCTGATGTAATATTTCTGAAGAGTACATGCCCTTTCACACAAAATATGCTGTGTGTTATTTCCTGCAATAGCTGCAACTGGAATTTAAAATTTACAAAGAGTTTCCAACAAATAACATACAGAATATTTCATAATTAATGTAAGAACAACCTACAATGCCTATGTGTGGACAGTTCTGTTGCACATGACAGTGTATGTTCATCTGAGGTGCAGGAGTTCTAGGGTCAAATAGGAAAATCCTGTATGAATCTTAAAAGAATCTTTTATGGAGTTCACTGTCCACTGCTCACAACCAGGCCTAGGTACTAGAAAAATAAACACAGGAAAATTCACTGTATGATTATTCAGTTCTATCTCCAGTTTCTATTGCATACTTTTGTGTACAAAAAAAGAGCAACTAAATAAATAAACTCAGTGAAAACACTTAAACATGTCTGCTGAGAGGTGAAATGTTTCAATCGAGAACTTTAAACCTCTTTGTTAATTTCCATCATTTTTAACTTTTTTTTTCATGTACAAAACTGCAAAATAACATTTAATGAGGGATTTCTCTCAGCGATCTACCTCTGTTTGGCATAGCTCTTAAAACCAACTGCTTCACCTTATTGGATCTGGACCAGCAACTTGCTAAATAGCAAAGGAGATAAACACATGCTTACATAATCTGCTAAGTTGGGTATCTAATTATGTCTATAAATGTATCCAATTCGATACCAAAATTATACATCCATTTACTCCAATGCAGTACAGGTCAATTAACAGTTCTTAAAATTCAGTGGACTAGAGTACTGAAAGCTATAATCTGGGATCTGATACTTTTCAGCCTGCTTAAAACCCAAGCTGTATTACTGGACAAAGGCCAAAAGGAAAGACAGCTGCAAAACAAGATAACAAATACAAAACAGAGTACTAGCAATAGCTCTAGGAGAAACAAACAGGTAGGGATTCAAAATTTCACTTGTAAATGAGACAAGACAGTGACAGAACAGAGGCAAATTCTCTTCTAAGGTGTGTCTGCCGTGGGAGGTAGCTGGTCACACAAAGAACAACCTTTTGAGGTTTGTCACTATGGCGCATACCAGGAGGACAGAAACAATGAAGGATCAGTTACAATTTCCATTACAAAACAAACCAAAAACATTCTTTTAAGAAATCATACCATACAGGGATAGGAGGAAAAACTACTTACTGACATAGTTAAAGAGATTACAGGAAATACTGAGCAATGAAAAAAATACAAAATTTAGATATTTTTGCATTTTGATGTTCTAGTTGAGGATAACCAGATCTCACAATTAAAGGATGTACAGAGACAGTTGCAGGAAAGTATTTCTACCACATTTCCTTCCAGCCCATTCTGAAAGATCAAGGAGGGCCCATGATATTAATTCCCTTTGACATAAAGAAGTGATGACAATAGACTGCAATGTGTGGGGGTGCTGCTTGCCATATGTTTTCTGACACAGCTGAAGTAGCTATTTTTGAAACTGGATAACACAAATTTTACAGTATGGTCTGTGGGACAGAAATGAGCTAGAGCTACAACAGTTCTCCCTCTTGGTCAAAATGAACTGTTTACAGGACGTTTTGAAAATGCAAATCGCTTAACTGACCAAAGCAGGAGCAAGTTGGTCAGCAAGTTTTGCTGGACCTTTATGTACCTTTCATTACAGAGGAAGAAACTCAGTAGATTCTGTTTTGAACAATCCTACTGGAATTTTCATCAGTTTTTGTGCTGACAGTTTAATTTTCCAGAATTTACAAAGGTACCTGATTTTTCTTTTTACCATTTTTTTACCACCAGAAGCCTCTTAATAGGGGTGTTTTCCTAGAAGCAAAAGCACTATATGAAGAGAGAAAATGTAAATATCCAGAAACTTAGTCTTTAACACTGACCAGAAACAGGAGCAAGGAAGAAGAAATTCAGAGTAGAAATTAATACACTGTTTTGGAGAGAAATTCTTTCTAATTTTTGTTAGAATTCACTCACATGTTGACAGAAACACATCAAGATTTTTAACTCTTTATTCTGCCTAAAAACTGCTGATGTTTTATTGGTCATTTCAATGCCTAATCCTTTCTTCCTACCTACCCAAGTCTATGGCATTTGCATCAAGAAGTTAATTATGCTATGTGTCATCACTTTTTAAGTTAACTGACTGCCACAGTCTAGAAAAAAGGTAGACTATAGCTTCATATTTTCTCTCCTCCATTGCCTTCCAGCACTTTGACACACCCACAAAGCCCTTTGCTATGTGACCTCTCTGAAGAACCACAGCCTTTTCAGTCTTTCATTTCCTCACTTCTAAGTACTTTTATTCCTTTAAAACTGGAAACCTTTAGCTACTGATGGTTTTATTTACACAGACTAATCAATCAGAACTGTCTGTATGATTTCAAATGGAGATGAGTGACTGATTAAGTATTATTATAACAGTTTACTGTGTCTTCATTTCTTTTTTTAACTGCTGCTGCACCATGATAGAGGGTTTCTTTAAGATATGTTAATATAATTTAGATCTTTTTCCTTTGACTCATTCATTGTTTACTTAGAAGTACCCGGTACATACTACTTTTCCCACTGAATTTTCATCAACATTAAATTTCCTTAGCTCTTTCACGGACTGTTCATTCAGGTAACCCTGAACTTATTGTAGGAAAAAAAAATATTTTTAAGGTTAAAAAGAAAAATCTTCGGATTCTACCCTATATAAACACATGGGGCCACATTTTTTTATAAAACTTTGGTGTAATGATTTTCAGAGATTAGTGATAAACTCTTTGAATGGTTGTAGGTGAGTCACTATCTAAGCATTTAAAGACCGTAAGAGCACATACAAAAATACCCTAAGAGAAGAAAGAACACTTGACCACAATATTTAGCATTGTTCAGGAATACAATAAATTATATAGCAACTTATCCTGCCAAGGTATCTTAAAAAGCTACACAAAGGACCTACAACTAATATCTGTAATGCAATCTGTAGTTCTAAGATAAGTTCAAAGACTGGGAAAAAAGGAATAACAAATGCATTACTACAAACCTGCGTTTTCAGCTCCCACTACTTATAAGATTATAATGGATTTGACTGCCTTTAGTATTAGTAATTTCCCCAGTGAATCTTTGGGTGGAACAAAAATGTGGAAATGAAAACTGAGGGGTATTGTATACTCAAAATATCCACTTTCACTCAAACACAGGAGATTTGATTCAAGCTATCATCTTTTTGGCCTCAGTTTTCACATTTGTAAACTGGTTCAAGTCAGAATATGCTCTTTTACCACTGCCAAACTTCTCCCACTGAAACATTTTAACCCCTCCTGGGCTGACTGGCAGATAAACATGAGCAGTGGTGAAACCAATCACCCTGCTCCCTTGCCTAAGGAAAGGGGAAAGAAAAATGTGAAAGAGAGAGACTTGTGGGCTAGAAGCGACAACTAAAACAGCTTTAATGAAACAACAACAACAATAATAATAATAACATTAATAATAATGACAATAACATTAATAAGAAGATAATAAAATACAAAAAAATACACAAACTCGACCCCTCCAATGACTAAATGTCACTACTGATGCTGCAGCACATCAAAGAGAAGGAGTGCATTAGACTGGGAAGAAGGTGGCAGCTGGACTCAGGAATGCATGGATTCAAGATTAGCAGCAAAAGGACAGACAAGGTCCATATTAGACACCAGCCATCAAAGAAGAAGGCTTGACCGTTAAGATCCCTCAATTTTATACCAAGTATGACCTATACGGAACAGAATACTCTGTTGGTCAGTATTAGTTCACCTCTCCTCTCTACCTCTCCCTGCAGATGTGACCCTTTTTTGTCACCTTGACTTATGGCCTTCCACCCACTCAACGATGTTGTTGACTTCCACAGAAACAAATATAAACAATGGCCCATTGCTTTGGTGATAATAATATATTTTAAGTTTTATCACTTCTACAGACAGACACTGGCTGAAAACATGTAGTTAACATTCAGAAAATGAAGCTACTTAGACAAGGCTTAACTGAAAATTTAGAGAATTAATTCTGCTTTAACCCAAACCAGAATACCTACCTTAGTTCTCTCATGTTCCCACATTCATTTCATCTTCTGAAGAGGAAAGGAGAGAAATCAGTATTAAAAAAACTGCTTATGACCAAGCTGACTTCATTCCTTCTCCACGGCAGTTCTCCTAGGTGATATTGCTTCAAAGGCTGTACACACTGGGACACAAGTTCCCTGTGTGGCCATCCTCACAAATTTGATAAGGGTCTACGTTCCTTAACCAGTCACCAAGGGTCTGATGCCTACCAAACATCATAAGCATCACAATTACATACCATACCTACCCAAGTATTTGAATATTAATTAAGTGTACATTGGTACATTGGTGAGAGCATATTTGTGACATATAATACAAGTAGTGTAATCTTCCTTTCCCATAACCTTAACCTCCTGATTATGTAAACTCTTTAAAATCATAAAACAACATGAAAAATGTATGAGTGGATAAATAATATTTTATGCTGCTGGCATATGGGACACACTTCTTTTGTCTTGTCAGAGGACGGTATAGACTTCTTCTTCCAGACTCAACCACTCAGTTTTAAGCTGTTATTTTATTCTACTTTGTCAAATATTTTTATGGCTTGTACCAGTGACAGCCTGAAGCAAAATTCTACTTAGATTTCTAATAATCTTAAATAGCATCCCAGAATTAATTAGTAGCCATCTTCCTGGCATGAATTCAGTAGTAGAAAGGAATGAATAATTCTTGCATAGCAGGAACATGTAGCACACGTACCTCTCCTTGGCAGTACCTAATCTGGTTCCCACTCTTGTCAAAATGCATGTCAGAACTTCTGTTGAAGAGTGCTAGATCTCAAATCTAACTCAATTTTACTTAAATTCTATGAAGTCAACATACAAAACTTGGCAAGTTCAGGCTGATAAAGCCCTACATGTAAGGAGTCCGCTGATATGCATATAACACAAAGAAGTATCATTGAGATACAACTGCAATCAAGTAACATCAGGCAGTAACCACAAAAGACTCCTTAAGATATACTCAAGCTAGTAGTTGCACTTCACAGGCAAATGATGACAGTTTGGAACATGAGAGGTAGTAAAATCACTCAAATAGCCATGGTCAAAAGCAGTAAAATGAGTCTACACAAACCTGTAAGCATCACTTGGACTACAGAGGCTGTGAATGCAAAATGTCATCCTCTCAATTTGTACCTTCCAGTAGTCCTGGATTAATGCTTACAAGTATGACTTACTTTAGAATACTAAGATTTTCTTGTTTTCCTTTTTTTGAGAAAACTGTGTTATTATCATCCAGATGTAAAACATTTGATGGATATTCAAATCATGTATTTGACTCTTTTTTGATCTGACAAAACAGAAATCAAATAATTTCAGAGCGAGGGGACTTGCTGCCCAGGGCTGGCGGTCATGTTGCAGGTGCAGAGGAAGAGGAGCTTGGAATCCATAGGATTTATTATGGCATGTTTGGGGAGGATCTGAAGGTGGGAAAAAGGTGTTTAGGTGATCTGGTGAGGAGCAGGAATGGGAAAATGAGCGACGAGGGGCCAAAAAGAGCCCGTGGCAGGCAAGAAGTTGGTTGGTGGGTACACTTCTCAGCCATGCCATGCACCCAGTTGGCACTGCCTGTGCCAGCTGTTCACCAGACTTCTTCCTCACTCTGTCCTGGGCAACAGCTCTGTATGTGTGTGTGTGCACGTCTACACAGACGTGTGTAAAGGTCTGTCCCAACAGTTGTCATGGGGCTGCAACCTCAGGGTTTGTACGCTTGGTGCCAGTGACTGAGGAGACCAGGGGCAGCTGCTGGGCAGGCTAAGGGTTTGAGCCATAAGCCAGTTGCCAGAGCGACCCTCCTTATTCACTCATGCATACATGTTGTCACTTGTGGATCTCTGTCGGAGAGAGAAGCAAGATGAGGCTCTTAGTGCTGCCTGTGTCCGTGTGAGTGCTCTAGGTGTCTGTCTGTGACCAGTGTGTCCAGTCACATGTAGATAAGTACATGAGGTGTATGTGTGCTCTCTGTGTGTCTTCCTGTCTGGAGTGCATCTCCAGCCTCACTGCTGGCTGGACACAGCGACATGAAGCTAAGAAGCCTCGTCTCTCCTAGGCTCTTGGACCTGGCAGAATATATTTGCTCATTTACTTTGTTTCCAAGACTTTTTTTTAACTTTTTTCACATCACTAACCTGTTGCTAGACTGTAAGTACTAACAGTGCCAGGATATTTCTTGGAAATGTTAGATGGTTTCCCATAAGAAAAACTCAGAAAACAATATTGGAAACCATATATTATAATAAGGTAGAACAAAAACTAAGAGTTTTCCAAATAGTGAATGAAGTAGGCAAGGTGAAAAAAATGAAGGGATGAATGCAGCATAAATGACTGATAACTTCTTCTCAATTTTGATAATGAGATTTTATAGAATATAGAAAACCAAAATAAAACAACAGTTTAACAGAATAACTGTCATAATATGAGGAGAATTTAAAGAAAAGGACTGAAAATTATTTGTATGGTTAGAATGTGGTTAGCTGGCTTGAACTTCTGGAAATACAGACATCTTGTTTGTGGGCATTGGTGGGCTGCTAGCCAACTCACTTCCTTAGGCTTCTTTGTACAGTGGATATCTATCCTAAGGATATTCTTTTAAGAAACTAATGAATGGGATACAAAGATGTGGAAGTTAATTTTATCTTCAAGAAACATGATTATAGTAGCCGACAACTTTGAAAAGGAAAAATGAGAAACAGAAATCACTGCTGTACACCTCTGAAGGGTAAAGCAGTTCCTTACCCCTGTATTCTGGCTATCTCATGTCTATATGTAAACGATCTCCAGAAGTTTAATGTTTGAGATGACTTGTTGTAAATAATTCTAAAGAGCAAGCAATTAACTTAGAAGGAATTGAATAATGCAAAATAGATTTAGTTCACACAGAGATATCAGGAAGAAAGTACCAGAACAGGTTACTAGCTCACAGCAAAATGAAATAAGAAGATCTCTGGTGAGAGAGACTATGTGACCTCTGTCCTGAGCTACATGGCTGCAATCTGCATGCAAGGTTTGGAATCAAAATTAGCGCTCCATGGTCTGGACTGCAAAGTTACTGAGCACTCAAGCTGTCCAACTGATATTTCAGCAGTGCCTCAGTGCTACCCTGCAGCATTGTCTGCCATAAAATTCCTCAGAGACTGAGACAAGTAGAAATGACTAAAACTAGAATTATAACAAAAACAAAAAATCATGGAGTATCATTTTGATTTGAAGACACACTGAACTGCACAAAAAGCCTGTTCATTTGTTTATTTACATTTCCAGAATTGCTGCAATGTGTTGATCTATATTCTCAAGTTATTGTTGATGTAACTGCCTGCAGCCACAGCACTTTAACATAACAAACTCCATCTCTCCTTTGAATAATTTCTTCTTCCTAATGCATGTATATACACACTGCAATTTTCAAATGATGGGCAATAAAAGGAATGAATGAGACATTAAGTGCTCTGGATGATATGTGATAATTAAAGTCCATAATTATAAAGTCTTCACATTTAATCTCACTCTCTCACATGGAGAATTTGGCATTGTTTTTTAGAGCCAGTAGGGCTTCACTTGTCTCGACTGAACTGATGCAGTCACAGGATGACAGGCAGTCTATTGGATAGCGAGACAATCAGAACATGAAAGACAAACTAGCATTCTACAGCTAGACATGAAAACTCACAAATTCACGGTGGCGAGCACCTGTTGAATGACCTTCCTTCAGCTACCAAAAAAAGCACAGCATCTTGCAAAAATTTCCATTTTTGGATGGACATAAGATATACTCTCCACCTCACTCCTAAGTAAATACATTGCTAAGACAGTACTAAAAATTGACATCCTTTGAAGAAGCTATCAAAAACCTATCTTGCACATCAGTCTTCACACTGAAAATGTTAGAAATACTCAAAGATTAGAAATAAGTAGCTTAATTACACATGTACTCTTGTTACCACTGGCTCAATAAAAACAAAGCAGTGCTGTGGAATATTGAAGACGCACAGGAACATATCAAAGGCATGGCTGGAACAAGAAAAGCCCCTGAAACAGACTGTTCCATCACCACATCCGGCTGCCAGAAAATGGGTTTAATTTTCGAGTGTCTTAATCATAGGATTTATCTGGCAGCTTTTCAGAAGTGTTGCTGCAATTATCTTTTTTACTTGCAAGCTAGGATTAGCATAATACAAATACAGGCAATGACAATACAGTATTTGTTAGGACTTCATCCAGATTTCTGGGGAAAGAAAAACAGTATTATTTAAACACTGATCTGGATGAACAGCTGTAATAATTATAAAAGACAGAATAAAAAGCACAGTAGCAGAATACAAATATTAACCATGCATCTATTTGTTATGGAACAGGAAGGAAAAAAGAAGGAAGGAAGGAAGGAAGGAAGGAAGGAAGGAAGGAAGGAAGGAAGGAAGGAAGGAAGGAAGGAAGGAAGGAAGGAAGGAAGGAAGGAAGGAAGGAAGGAAGGAAGGAAGGAAGGAATACAAAAGAAGAAATGAAGGAAAAGAAGGGAAGAAGACCATGTGCTGACTGGGAGAGCCTGGCATAATTTCATGATGCAGAAACAAAGTTTTTAGATGCTAACAATGACTTCACCAAGGAGGCAACTAAGTAGGTGGTATAAAAGCAAGGAAGTAATGCTCAATAAGGTTCAAGCAGTGCACACATGGGATCTGTTTCAAAATTTTATCACTGAAGAACTGCATTGCAACTGTGCCAACAGCTTGCCCTACAGAAATGAGAAGTATGCAAAAACCCCAAATCCACCAGATTTATGCTCAATTAAAAAAACCCAACCAAACAAAAAATAAGGAACCTGGTCAAAGACAAAGCCAGAAAGGAGAACAAAAAGTTAGATTCCTCCGAGTGCTGACTGCTGAAAAATACAAGCAAATTTATACCACCCATCAAGAATGACTTGAGAAAGGTAGATAGAAGACTGCCACAAATAAGGCAAGTTACTAGAAGAAAAAAGTAATCCTTTGAAAAACTGAAGTTGTGTCCAAATATATTAAACTCAAAACAAAACAGATCATAAGCATGAGATGACAACCCAAACAGAATAAGCAGAAACGAGGTTTTTTAAAAAAAATGAGTAAGGAATCGTCCTTTACATGTATGTATCTGGAACAGCAAGCTTGTCAAGAGTCTAAGACCAATGAAGATATAGTAAGATCACTCAGGGTAGACAAGGCTGTATAAGGCAAGCAAAACAAGTTCTTGCCATCTGCCTGCATTGTGGAATTGGCAGATGTTCCTCTGCTGGAGCCCTTCTTTGCAAGGCATGCATAGAAGGGATCAGCCTGAACAGTAACAAGGCAGCAGGTCCAAATGTCAACCCACCCTAAGCTCTGGAGGAACTCAAGGATGAAACTGCTGAAGTATTAACTTTGATGCATAGCATCTTAAAACCAGTTTTATGCCTGAAGATGTGAACTTTGGAAATGAGATACTTATTTTTAATGATTTGAGGGGAGATCTGTGGAGATACAGACTTGTAGGTCTGCTGCCTGTTACCAGAGAAATCGTGAGAAATTATAAGCATAGAATTGGTGGACATGTGGGAAAATATGATTTCTGGAGTGTCAGCGCAGCTCTTGTACTTTGGGAGTATACCAGAGGTTTTTTAAGGCATTCACAAGCAAGTAGATAAGATTTAATTGAAACTATTTACATAGTTTTCAGAAACATTTTTTACAAGATCTCTTGCCAAAGGCTTTCAAGGAAACTGAGTATCAATTAAATGAGAGGGAAGGCTCATTAACACAGTAAAAAGAGATCTACAGTGCACTAATAAGCTGAACACTGTCTGTGCACCTTAAAAAGCATCTGGTAGAACCAGAGAGGAGCAAGGATGTATGGAAGAGTGTCCACAGGAGAAAGGACTTTAGAACTAGTGTTCCAGCTAGCTTTAAAAAGGGGCAAATGGAAGAGAGATCTAGTCAAGGTCTAAACAGCCATAATAGTCATGATGTCATAAAGCGGCTACGTGTCCCACTGTATCATATTGGGTATCAAATAAGCACTATGGAGTACCCAGTGAAGCTGGCAAATGGCAAGTTCACAGTAGAAAATGGAGGCAGTTCCTTGTTCCACCTTTATATGTGGAAGTCCCTGCCACAAGACATTGGGGAAGCTGCATAATGTCAGGGGGAAAACAGGCCAGTTATGGAAGAAGAAAGCTTCTCTGGCTTGCTTAGCCATGCCCTAGCTGTGAAGTATTGGAGGCTATGTTTGCTCTGTTCTTAGGCAGTCTATCCCCGGTGGCCACTGCTGCAGGCTGGTTACTGGATTAAACAAACTTATTGTCTTATGCAGAACTACTGTTCTGTTCTGATCTTCTTACATGGATGTTAAACTCCCTTTACCAATGCTGATAGCAATTCTCACAGACCCTTCTGATGCCCTTGAGTGCCAAAAGGATATATCTGCTGGCAAAAGTTACCTCTGATAAAGGCAATATATTAAGCCAACCATATTGGATATTTTATTCAGTAAACACACATAGTATGCAGGTACACATAAGTATTAATCCACTGTTGTTAAATTTTTAATCTACCAAAACCACATGTTGTATTTTCAGTACTACTTTTGCATGTTTGGCAGGACACTAAAACCCTGCACAGCTCCTTTCTGCACACTTTGTAAAGAAAAACCCCACTTTTGTTAATATTATGTGGCAAATGATTTTAGCTAGAATTAGAGTAATTTATTGCTTACTTTTATTTAATGTGCTAAACTTCTGCTTTGTTCACCAATGTCACCCAGAATCTACTGTGCTAATGTTTTAAATAGTGGTATGGCAGAAATAATTTAATGAAGAGATTAAAGTGAATATTATTATTATTATTTTCTGTCTTCAAGGTGTATTTTTTAGTACGGCATTTTTCTTGGCAGTTACTGGAAGTTTGTGTGCCTTTTATTCTCCTTTACAATTACAGATCCTCTCACCCTTCACCACGCCACGAGAAGTGCCAGGACTTCTATGAAGACTGACTGCATTTTCTTCTTACTCTTGCCAGCTTCTCATATAATAGTATTTCTAAATGTCCTTGATGCTTTTGGCTCTAAGGCGCCTGCATTTTTCTCATCTATCTTAAAATCATAGAATGGTTTGTGTTGGAAGGGACCTTAAAGATCATTTAATTCCACCCTCCCTGCTATGGCCAGGGACACCTCCCACTAGATCAGGCTGCCCAAAGCCCCATCCAACCTGGCCTCAAACACCTCCATGGATGGGGCATCCACAAGTTCCCAGGGCAACCTGTTCCAGTGCATCACCACCCTCACTGTCAAGAAGCTCCTCCTTACGCCTAGTCAAAATCTGCCCCTATTCAATTTATAGTCACTCTCCCTAGTCCTATCACTACATGCCTTTGTAAAAAGTCTCTTCCCAGGTTTCTTGTAGGCCTCTTTCACATATTGAAAAACCATTATAAAGTCTCCTTGGAGCATTCTCTTCTGCAGGCTGAACAACCCCAACTCTCTCAGCCTGTCTTCGTACAAGAGGTGCTCCAGCCCTCTAATCATCTTTGTAGCCCTCCTCTGGACCCGTTCCAATAGTTCCATATCCTTCTTATGTTGAGGATTCCAGAACTGGACGCAATACTCCAGATGAGCTCTCACAAGAGAGGAATAGAGGGGCAGAATCACCTCCCTCAATCTGGTGGCCACATTGCTTTTGATGCAGCTCAGGGTACGGCAGGCCTTTTGGACTGCAAGCACACATTGCTTGCTCATGTTGAGCTTCTCATCAATCAACACCCCCAAACTCTTCTCTGCAGTGCTAGTCTCAATTACACCATGCTCCAGCCTGTATTGAAACTATGGATTGCCCCGATCCAGGTACGGGACCTTGCACTTGGCCTTGTTGAACCTCATGATGTTCACACAGGCCCAATTCTCCAGCCTAACTAGGTCCCTCTGGAAGACATCCCGCCATTCTGGTGTGGCAACTGTACCACTCAGCTTGGTGTCATCTGCAAACTTGATCTCACTATCTATATCATCAATGAACATATTAAGCAGCACTGGTCCCAGTATGGACCCCTGAGGGACAGCACTTGCCACGGACCTCCATCTGGACATCAAGCCATTGACCACTACTCTCTGAATAGGACCTTCCAGCCAATTTCTTACCCACCAAAAAGTCCATCCATCAAATCTGTATCTCTCTAATTCAGAGAGAAGGCTGTTGTGGGGGACCATGTCAAAGGCTTTACAGAAGTCCAGACAGATCACATCCATTGCTTTTCCCATGCCCACAGCTGTGGCTACCCCATCACAGAAAGCCACTAGGTTGGTCACACAGGACTTGCCCTTGGTGAAGCCATTCTGGCTGCCTCTAATCACCTCCCTATCCTTCATGTGCTTTAGCATAGCTTGTAGGAGGATCTGTTCCATCGTCTTCCCAGAGGTGAGGCTGACAGGCCAGTAGTTAGTTCCCAGGGTCATCTTTTCCACCCTTTTTAAAAATGAGGACAATGACAGCTTTCTTCCAGTCACCAGGGACTTCTGACTGCCATGACTTTTCAAATATTATGGAGAGTGGCTTGGCGACCACATCAGCCAGTTCCCTCAGGACTCCGGGATGCATCTCATCAGGTCCTCACAGAGACATGAACCTGACCCTCTCATAAAGCCAGGGCTTTAACCCCCTGGTCACCATCTTATTGTGCCATGACCTAGGAGGGGTGAGGAGGGCACCTGTCAGTGAAGACTAAGGCAAAGAAGTTGTTGAGTACCTCTCCCTCTGCTCGTCTCTTCATACAAGGCCATCATTTTCATCCATCAGTGAGGATACACTCTCTTTAACTTTCCTTTTCTGATTGATATACCTGTAGAAGCCATTCTTATTCTTGTGCCTTCCACTCTCTTGTCTTTCATGGGGAGTGCAGTAGCATCCCCAACTCTTTTTTCAAAGCCACATCACAAGATTTATTTACTCCAAATGCTACACCTTGTCTTTTTCTTTCATTTCCTCATTTCCTCTTGTGTGCCCCTACTGCCTTTCCACTAGGATGATGTACTCTTCTCTCCTAGAGTTTTCCTTCTTCCTGTTAGCATACTCTTCCCACCCAGTTTCCTCTTCAGTCTTCTATGAAGGAACCTCTTGCTGAAACCCGAAGTGCAAGGGCTCCATCTGTCACCTGTTTCACTCAGACTGGCACTGTGATCTCCTTTAGTATGAGCAATGCAAACCTGGTCACTGATTCTGGGGATGCAGAACTGTAGGACAGGTTAAATCTTTGAACACTACATTGCAATAATATAAACCAAGACAAAAAAAGGAACTCACATCAGGCAGGCTGCAGGTCTCACAGATACAGCCAATACATACCTGGCCGCACATACATAAGGCTGTGGGATTTAAAATGGCTAAATAGCATAAAACAATCCCATCATCACCAACTGTATCGCGAGTACAGCATTTCACAAGCTGCTTCTCTCCTCTTTCCTGTTATTACTTATTTATACAGGAAACTGACAGAAATAACCATTTTCAAATCTAAATTGCTTCCAAACATCTCACCATACAACATTCTATGCAGGTGTTGATCACGCAGTGTTTATATCTGCTTGTGCAGTGGAGGTTTTTCTTTGCACATCATCTGGTATTCTAATGTTGTTTGCTTTCAATTCTGAACACAACCCTTTATCCTAACTTGTTCCATTTATCATCCACTGCTTCTCAAGTCCCTGATGCCTGACAAAAGTAAAAATTTCACCATTTAATCTTTTATTTTCAATTTACTCACAGATTTTAGTTTATTCTTTACACTCCCAAATCCTGTCTTTTTTAATTTATTATTCTTAGGAGTTTTGGAATCCACTAACAAATTTCTCAAACAATTTTTAAGTATATGGTTTTTGTTCTTTTTGTAGGCCAGTGTTTGAACAAGAAAGCATCACTGTACCCATCTTTTCAATCTACTGAAGTGTTCCCAGCTGTGTTTCACACAGGTACACACCTCTAAAATGGAAACACTTTTTCCTCTAAGTAACAACTAAAAAAAAACCCCAAGCTTTGTTTTACAACACCAGTCCTTTTCTGCTGGATTATGTCAACAAATTGTTAATTTAAATAAAACAGTAGAGATATGGTGAGCTAGAAAATGGACGCTGGACAGAGGGGAAAACCATACAGAACTGTACATCAATAGGAAAAAGAAGCTGGAACCAAGAAGTGCCAACCAAAACATTTTTGAAATGAAGAGGTGACACTGCTTGGGAGGACTAACTTAAGTGAATGGTTGATTGATAACTTTTAGCAATAAGCTAAAATTGTTTTGGCAACTGCTGCCCAATTCTCCTGCTCTTCTGTGAGCTACTACCTTCAAGTATGAAGACAATACAAACATATGATGAAAAATTGTTGTTGGATCCCTTTCTAATTTCTTACAGTGGAAAGAGAAGAATTTTACTTAAGCCTAAGGTTTCTTTTTTTTTTCCACAGACTCAGACTTAACCTCCCATGCTTCCATGGATTATCCAGACACATGGTCCACTAAAAGGGGAAGGCAGAACAACTGCATTTATTACAACAACTAATCATGTATACTTATGGAGAAAGAACACGATTTAACAGAACAGGGCAAAAAGTTGCTACACAGGACACAGAGAATGACTTACTATCAATGTCAGATGTACTATGCAAAGAGAAAATTATTTTTTACAGTATACTCGGAAGAGAATTGGGTGCTGAAAGGTGAAAAGGGCACTCAACTGACCACCTGCTTTTAGTACTCTCATTTATTCAGATTTAGGCTAGACATAAGGAAGAATTTCTTCACTATGGGAGTGGTAAGGTGCTGGCACAGTTTTCCCAGGGAAGTTGTGGCTGCCCCATCCCTGGAGGTGTTCAAGGCCAGGTTGGATGGGGCCTTGGGCAGCCTGATCTAGTGGGAGGTTGGAATTGGATGATCTTTAAGGTCCCTTTCAACCGAAGCTATTCCATGATTCTACGGTTCAATGATTCCATCCCTTCTCCAAGGTACCCGTGGCCAAGCGCTCCCGCGCACCTCCAGCTACCCGCGTGCATCTCTGCCCTCCCTCGCCTCACTTCTAGGGGGATCGGGAGGAGGAGGAGGGGCGGCGCGGACCCCCCCCCCCCCCGGCTCAGAGCCCGCAGGGCGTTTCTGTGGGCGGGAGACGGGCGGAGGAGGAGACACGGGTGGGGTGAGCGGGGGGCGCAGGAACCCCATCTCGCGCGAAGCCTGCGCGGCCCCCGCATCTCCCGCCGCGGTCCTCTCGCGAGATGTGGCGGCGGCCGGCGGGCTCGCAGCAGGCTTTGACAGGCGGGCGGGGGCCGGGCGGCCATCATTTGGGTCGGGAGGAGCCGCCGCAATATTCCGCCTGCGCCCGGGAAACGGCCACGCGCCGCTCCGCGTCCCGGCTCGGCTGGCGCGGGGAGCGCATCGCGGAGCTGCCCTTGCCGTCTCCGTGCCCTCCTGCCCGCTGAAGTCCCGCGGGGGCGCTCCCTCCTCTTCTCTCTCTCTCTCCGCGCTCGGCGTAGCGGTCTGAGGGGCTGGTCCCGCATCCCGCCATCACCACCTGGCGGCGCGGAGGGGGCGGGGGCTGCGCGTCGGCAGCTTAAAGCAGTGGAGCCGCCGCCAGGGGCGTCCAGAGAGCGGGGAGAGGCCGGCGAGGAGCGGCGATGGAGGGCGAGCGGCGGCGCGAGGGGGAAGGCGGCGATGCGGCGGGAAGACCGCTGGGTCCTACGCCCAGCCAGAGCCGCTTCCAGGTTGACCTAGTGGCCGAGGGCGCCGGGCGCCCGGCCGAGGAGCCCCGCGAGGCGGGAGGCGCTGGCGAAGCCAAGGGCCGGTTTCGGGTGAACTTCGTGGACCCGTCGGCCGGCGACGAGAGCCCCGGCGAGCCGGGGGGAGGTAGCTCGGAGGGGGGCAATGTCAGCTTCCAGAACGGCGGCGACACGGTGCTGAGTGAGGGCAGCCTGCACTCGGGCGGGCACCACCACTACTACTACGACACCCACACCAACACTTACTACCTGCGCACCTTCGGCCACAACACGATGGACGCTGTGCCTCGCATCGACCACTACCGCCAGACCGCCGCAGACCTGGGTGAGAAGCTTATCCGGCCCAGCCTAGCCGAGCTGCACGATGAGCTGGACAAGGTGAGCCGTCGCCTAGAGGCAGCGGGAGGAAGGAGGTGAAGGGCCGGGGCTCAGCCTCGGGGAGGCGCAGATGCATCGGGGCTCTCGTCTCTGGGGTTTGTGGGGTTTGGGTTTTATCATGACGCAGTCCCCTTCCCCCCCTCGCAAGGTTTTTTGGGGGATGTTCGCCGTGGTTGAGAGCTGTAGGTCAGCAAATGTTTTCTCCATAACCCTTGCACACAGCGGGTTTTCTTTACTGCTTCTTCAGGTAGGGAATTCCTGCTTTCAACAGGTAGGGAATTCGGGGTCCGCGAGAGGTATTAGTCTGGGAAGGGAGGTGGAAAATTTTGGAAGAGTAGCTAAAAAAAGGATGCGCTCGCTCTCGCTAGCGACGGGAGGTTTGTCTCCTAAGGGGCTGAAGGCGCATGCCTCTCTCCCCCCTGCGCATGCAGAGCCAAACCGCACCGCCTTCTGGCATGACACTGAAGGATGCACTGATACTGCTGAGGCTCCTTCTCCTTCAGGAGCCTTTTCAGTTGTGCTGAGAAGCCTCCACTCTGAGGGTGTCGTGATCAAAGCTTCAAAAATTTGGAAGCTGTGCATGTCAAGTTTTTTCTGTTTTGTACTAGTCGGTACGTTGTTGGGAGATGAGTTACAGCGGAAGCTTATTTGCTCTGTAGGCTGCCATTATTAAAAGGCAAGCTTTACCTGAGGCTGGAATTAATTTGATGCATTTCTTAGGTCATGATTAAACTATTAAACTAAAATAAAGCCAGATCAGACTGTTTCAGTGCTCTTTTCTTGCGGTCTTGATATTTGACTGTGCTTTAAGCATCCCATTTTGTAGTGGGATTTTTCTTCTGGGTTTAGGGAAATAAAGGAACGCGTGGGCCTAATGAGGTGAAGAATGTTCTGTTTCCAGAACGTTTTTCATTTTTCATCATGCCTTTCACTCCTTATAGGTGGAGTTCCGTGAGAAAATGTATGTTATTTTGACTGTTCTGTTCTATACCATTGGTCATCTCAGTGTATCTGCACTGATCTGTGAGTTTTTTTGGTGGTTTTGCACATTCCTTTAAGTGTGTTTTTTTGAAACTGACTGCTCATCCTTTCTGAGAGAAGTAATTGTTTGGTGTGCTGTAGAGATACTTCTTAAAACTTAGATACCAAAATAATCACTAACCCTAACAAGCAAGTTGTTCGTGCCTTTTAGGTACCTTCCTGATCAAGTTAAATTATGTTCTTTAGTCTGATTGTGGTATGGAAGTTGGCGGTTACTATCTTGACCATGGAGTTAGACACGCTATAAATAAACAAAGCGATGTATTTGAAAACACACTGATCTGCCCCCACCACTCTCAAGTTCAGACTTTTTTCATGATGGGATGACCAGGTTATCAAATACTCTACTCTGCAAGCAGAACATCAGTTGAATTTATAAGCTTGGGGTTTGGTATGTTTATATTGCAACAGTCAGGAAAGATCTTTAGGACACCATTAAGACATTTCAGTGTAGAATCAAACTTAACTGAAAGTGCAGTTTCTTCCTATTTCATTACAAAGCATGGCAAGCAGTGTTCTTGGTAGGTTGTGGCATGGAGGAGCAGAAGGTGACCTAATTACAGGATCATTATCAGAACAGTTTCATTGTGAGCATTAATTAACTCAAATTATTAATTTGTCAATGTCATAAATTTGTTCTGCAGCATGTATAGGTGTTCACATAAAGATTTTTATTTTTTAAAGTGATATCCAGTCTGTTGTGCCAGCCCCTGCGAAAAAAAAAGGTGGGGGATGGAGTGTGCAATTTTGGTTACATTTGATATTTTACTCGAAGTATTGATTTTTAAAACCTGTTGTGGTATAAACTTCAGAAATTGAGTTGAAGTTCTATGTAGTAATTAATCTTTTTTGTCACAGGATGTTTAATTTCCAAAGCAATTAACGTGTTAGCAAGCATTTAGGCTTACATGATGAAGGGAAGTAATTATTTTTGATTCAGACTTATCAAAACAGTTTGCAAGATAAAGTTGAGAACACAAAAGATTTTAATGAGACTGTGTCATGCATGCTAATTTAGCATTGGAGCATAAATATCTCTGGAGTATAAAATATACCAAATCTGTGATTATATACTTGATTTCTAGCCGCAGAGTGCTGATAACTTTTAAATCATGGTGGTGCTGTACTTTTAAGTAAAAGATGTTCACAAAGGTATTGTGCTTTCTTTCACTGTATTTCAGGAGGCCTTATCTCCATTCCGAAAGTGGCTTCAGTTCCTGCTGACTAACAGCAATGGTATCTAGTGTTGAATAGTATGATGCATTAAAGAAGATATTTCACTGACTTTTAAGAACTTGAAAAATTTACCTTGCTCTTTAGCCATGGTTTTTGTCCTTACTTAACTTGTAACAGCTTGTATGTCAAAGACTTATTAGCGCAGCTGGTGTAAACATCCTAGTACCATTACATAATTTTCGCACTACATAAAGACTTATTGTGATGCCTCTGCTTCTTGACCCAAGCAATCTTGCTTCAAGATTGGCGTTTGCAGTTATTTTTTAAGACTCATCAAAAAATATATTTTGCAGTGTAGTTCACTGCTTTGAGTGTAGCAGTTTCATCTTGCAGTTAACGTTTGTGCTGTTCTTTTTTCATTTTAAAAGGTAAGGAAATGTTGTGAGGCAGTGTAACAGTGATATTGGTGCTAGTGCTAATGATAGAACAGATTTTTCCCACCCCCTTAGTTTTGTTTACGTGCTCCGTATGTCCAGTTGTTCTACTGATTCTGTTCTCACGGAAAAGCAATGTTAGAGGAAGATGTACTGTTTGAGGAAGCTGCACATACGCATACAGAAGAGGTACCTTGTGACAAGGGTTTATCATGCTGTCCTGATAGATGTCTAAGCACCTCAGGTTTCCTGTGTTCATTCAAAAACAGTGGCTTAGAAAACAAAAGGATTGTTCTTGAAACTAGTTGTGGAAACACAACTGGGTGATGCTGCAGTGGTCTGAAGTGAGTGAATTGCATACTACCGATCTTGGTCTATCGTGTTAAATTTCAAGTTAGGGGTCTTGTCTTAATATATCTTTCCAGGCAGCAAAGGTGGATCAATCTGTTGCTTACCCAGTTAATGGATATTAATCTTGCTCTGCTTTAAAGGGAATTTGGTGATGCTGTTACAGTTGGTAGTCTCGGATAAGTTGATGCTTTGCAGGAGCAGTAGTTTCCAGTGACGTAGTGGTAAGAGGATGGTTATTAATAAAGGAGTGGGAGGAAAACAGCATACCACCATACGTAGGCTTTTGTTGCAGTTGCAGTGGTGTCCTCTGCCCTCTTCAGGGGATCTGCCTTCAGATGGTACAAAGATTGAAAGTGTCCTAGTTTTTCTGTTCTTTTTCCTATCTTACAGTTTAGGAATATCAGTTTTGTGTAGGTCAGCTACATCTGTCGGTAAAACTATGGCCTGTAGAAGAAACTTCATCTGCCTTTGTCTGTCTCAGTGTAAAAATGATCGTGCCATAATGTCATAGACCTTATGTTTCTGGAAAATGAATTCTTCTAAACTGTTAAGAATTGCACTGTGGTTTAGTAATCTCCTACTGTGCTTTTATTTATAATTTTTCTGTATAGCATTGCCTTAATTGGGGAGCTTTTTGGAAGAATAAACTTCACAATGCGTGAGCGATTTAGATTTGGTATGTCTTTGTGCAGTCATTTTACAGCCGCGGTAAAGGGATGTTACATGAACCGAGCCCTCTACTGGTAGATTTGTTCTGCTGTTTGCTAAATACTCACTGAAAATACTTGACAGGCTGGAAGGCAGTGATTTAAGAGGAACCACTCCCACCCCCCCCAGCCGAAATGGAAGACACAAAAACCCCCACGATAAGCATTTAAAAACACAAGTGTGCTTTGCTTCCTCTCAGACACAGAAATCAATGCGCCTCTTCTCTGAATTTGGAGACAGAACTAAAAAAGAAGACATTACCTATACTCTTGATGCAGGATTGAGTTTTTTTGTTGGATGACTACAATTTTTTAAACTTTTTTCATAGCTTTTATTTTTGTCTTTTTGAACATTGCAGCTTTTCCTTTTTAATGATAACAAAATGCTTAACTTGAGCACATGAAAAGGCTGTGCATGGCACTGCTTTTTAACAGTGTGCTGGCCATTGAAAATGTTAAACAGCTGCTGCACCTCTAACATTTGCGTATTATTATTTTCAGTTCCTGGTTGTCTGCTTAAACTTTAAAGAAAATAGAGCTCAGCTGAAGATGCATAGCAGGCAAAAAAAATGATTCTAGATAATTCTAGGCTATCAGGTTAGCTGACCATGTTATGTAAAGTCTGTCTTCCTCCCCTCTCCCTCTGCTGGAAGACTGAGACTCTCTTGCAGATAGTTTTTATTGTTCTACCTTGCTGAATTGCGCTTACAATGAGTGGGTCTCTTAGTTCTTGAGTCAGCGTGATTTCACAGTAGCCTCTCTTCCTTCTTGCTCTACTTCATATTTGTAAGCAGAACTTGAATTTTCTTTCCGAAAATTGTATGAAACTAAAACTGGACAAGCTTTTATGCTCTTAGTATTGGTTTCTGTGCTCTTGAATGCCCTAGGAGCCTTTAATTTTTAAGTGTTCTCATTCATCACTTTTGAAAAACATTTCAAAGCACTGCTACTCAGATGGAGCTTTACTAGCATCATGCAAAGTGGTGCTTTTATGCTTTTTCAGTTAATGTGGAGAATCCTTGCTTTGCTTGTCCTCATACCACTCTTAATTACTGCTGTCTTTATCAAGGGAAAAATACCTAATGTACTGTTCTGTTTGTGGCAGTGAATCATATTAGACCTGCATGGATTTTATTATTTAAGGGCACTGTGTATTTTGTAATTTTGTGTTGCTGATGCTTGATTCTCTTGTCTGATCTCTGTGATAAATAGTTAGTCCAAAACACCTATGGAGTACTGAAACACATGAATGTCTTCAGCAGACTGCTAATGTTGTTTTTCCAACTTTGTTCTTGTTTTGTTTCAGAGAGGCTGAAAATAACTGAACACTATTGACAGGTTATACTTTGACAGCAGAAGTGTGGTCTGCTGCTTAAGGGGGTAAACGTCTGTGCTCTCTCTTGTCCTGAAGTTTGTATTTTTGAGTTGTCTGGGAAATTACCTGATTTAAGGAAGGCACCACCTTCCTCCCCATCTGGCTGCAAAATCTTGCAGTGGATGTGACAAGTCAGTTCCTTGATCCAATACACCAGTGGTTTCTGAAACTTTTGATTGCACACTTTTGTCAATTAATTTTTTTGAGCATGCACCTCTAATATACATGTACGCAATTTATAAGTAAATATATGTTCTACTGTACTAATACTATGTATGGTACAAAATAAAAATTGAAGGACAAGATTAAGATGAAATAAATACTTTCAGTAAAATGTTTGTACTTTACTAACACTACAGAAAATACTTTTTTTCCCATGTTCACAGGGGACTGTCCTGTGAACATCTCGGGGTGCATGCAGCCCTGTTTGGAGGGTGCTGCAATGCATTATGAATCCCTTGAGCACTCATGTCGGAAGAAAAGACATTGTAATTTACCAGAAGAGTACAAGTGAGGAAGGAAGAAAGGATGGAGTGCCTGTTTGGAGGAGCTTAGCTTTTTTTTAATAATTTTTTTTAATAAATTATAATTCTAATAAGAATTTTTAAAAATAATTGACTTCCGGTATTTTGGAAGCTATCCAGTTCTTGCAGCTTGACTGCATGGAACATCATGGACATATTTCTACATTCAGCATGCCAATTAGGCCTGATAAAGTTACTGAGATTTCTTTATGCATAAAAACTTAGCTATAAGGCATTATTTGTGCCCTGTAAATGTAACTGACTGAAGCAGGTGGTGCTCTGCTGCTCTTCTGGTGGAGAAGGACCTGGTGATGTTGGTTGAAAACTGACTGAACACGAGTCAGCAGTGCGGGCCAAGGCAGCCAATAGCATCTTGGCTTGTATTGGAAACGGTGCGGCCAGCAGGCCCAGGGAAGTGGTTCTGCCTCTGTACTCATCACTGGTGAGGCAGGTACTGGAGCATGTCTAGAGAAGAGCAGTGAAACTGGTGAAGGGCTGGAGACCAAATTACAAGGAGTGGCTTTAGCCTGTAGGAGAGGAGGCTGAGGGGAGACTTTACTACTGTCTACAACTGCCTGAAAAGAGGTTGTAGAGAGGTGAGTGTTGGTCTCTTCACCTGTGCGATAGGACGAGAAGGCATGGCCTCTAGCTGCACCAGGGGATGTTCACATTGGACATTGGGAAAAAATTCTTCATGGAAAGCGTTATTGGGCATTAGAACAGGCTGCTCAGGGAGGTGATTTAAGTCATCCCTGGAACTATTTAAAAGATGGGTAGATTAAGTGTTTAGGGATATGATTTAATAGTGGACAGGCACAGTTGGACTTGATGATCTCAAAGGTTTTTCCAACCTATTGATTCTATTGATTTTTATGATTAAAAATAAGTTTGAAAGTCCTAAAATTCCATTCTAACAAGGAAGCTTATCTCTTGCATGTTCATTTTGCTTGTGAGCTTCCCTTCTTCAAGTGACCTGGTTCTAGTTCAGATTATTCAGGTTTTTTTTATTTTTTATTTTTTTTTTTAATTCAAAGAAAACAGCAAGGTCCATTTCAACCGTAAATAAACAGTGATACTAGGTTAATATTTCAACTGACTGAGGGTTTGCATGGTAGGGAAATTTCTAAGGCTATTCTGAGTAATTCTGCTCTTGAGCTGTAAATTATTTGGCATCTTAGGCTTGAATGTAGTACCATATCAGTACAAGTAAGTGCTGTGGTACATGAATGTACCAGCTGTGCTCAGCACTAGGTTAAGGGCTGGGCTTGTAGCCGAATCCAACACTTCATGGCACAATATTAGAAACTCAGACAGTTTAATTGATTTTTTTTTTAAGCTTATTGCCATGGCCTGCTTAGTCTATTGTAAGACAGTAGGCAAAATGTATTTTTCATGAGTTTACCACAGTTAGTACTAGATTTCCAACTAAAATGGGGAGTTTTATTAAGGTTACTGCTGCATAGTGTGGTACACTTGATACTCATCCCCCAGCTCTTGAGGAGGAAGTGCATTGTTCTGTAGCAGTGAATGAAAACTGAAAAGTGTTAGGGGCAAAGATGCTTCAAGTGAACTTTTTTGGGGAAGAGTATAGAAGGTGACTTGTGAGTTTGCTGTGTTGAAAACGAAATCTTAAGCAAGATTGAAACATTCTTTTTGTACTTGGAGAACATCTTCTGTATTTCTCAGACTGTATTTGAATAGGCTAAGCTACTATGCAAGAGACCTACTAATAGGATTTAATTCAGCTCTCGAGCAGTCAAATGCTGCATCTGCTTCATTCTGGAGAACAAGAAAATTATGTGAAACACAGCATCTCTAATGATTAGAGAGCTTTTATCTGGGTTAGGTTTTTCAAATAATTGAATGAAAACTATCTCTGTTCAGAGCATAGATCTATTTTCCGGAGAAGTGTGATTACTCTTCTAATGCCAATGGATATTAAAAGGAATATGATGGTCCGTGCACAGTATTGAATAATTACTTTGATCACTCACATAGCTACAATAAGGAAACAAGTAGTTTGGTTCTGGAGAGAGCAAGAAAGGAGTGATCCATGAAGCCAGAACTGAGGTGTCTTCTTGAGGTGTGAAGTAGACTGTATGTATTTCCTCCTCTTAAGCCAGGTGAATTGGTTGCCCTTAAACTTGTGGAGGAAGTCATGCCTCTGATGTGTGAAAGCAGACAAGGGAGGCCAGGAGCGTTCATTAGAGCTTGGCGTTGTTTGCCTTGAAGACCTTGGAAGCTGATAATGAAGGAGCCAGCTAGCAGCAGTTTACTGATAAGTGGGCACTGGAATGCAGAAAGCTGGCTGCATTTGGTTCAGGAGTTTGAAAACATCCAGAGGAGACTGAGTCTGCGCAAAGTTCAAAAAGAAATATATTCATCCCGAGGAAGACCTCCTACTTCATCCCCAAGACCCCGGCCAACGACCATCAGGAGGCACTACGCAGGCGCAAGATTGGAGCGAACTTTCCAGATCTAATTATAATACGAAGCGGGAAAAGGTTATGAATATGTAGTAGGCGCTTATACCTGTGCATGTCTTTACACTATAAGTAGCTGCTTGTTAAGCTATACGGTGTGCAAGCTAGGAGGAGAACCCTCTTGCACCCCAGCACTGGAAATAAACATACCTGCTTTATAACTCGTTTTGGGTTATAGACTTTGATTCCACAAAACACCTCCATTTTCTGTGACTAGGTAGCTATTAATGGTAAAATTTGTCTTAACTAGAAGAAATGGAGAAAATGGCTAAGGAAATAGTTTTATTTGGTTGGGTTTTTTTTAACTTTATTTTTTTTCTGTCCTGGCAGTCAGGATAGCCTGACTTTGCCTACAATATTTCTGGGAGTGCAGAACATAAGCATGATGAGTCTACCATGGCGTAGCCACACTGTGTAGCTACTAAACAGAGATCTTTTCTTGTTTGTCTCTAATTCCCATGATCAACTTGCCCAGAGTATTCATATCGTTTCATGCTTATGGAGAAATGTATGAATCATGATGCACAGAATTTTCTTTAGTTTGATGCTTTTGCAAAATGCTCTTTAAGTAATTTTTTTGATACGGAGAAAGAAGTACTACTTGTATTTCAGGTGAGATACCCCTCTTGCATACCTGCAGATGTCAACAAAACTTTGCTACCATTTCATGTGTGAAAACTACTTGAAAGGATTTCATTTTGTCACACCGTACTGGCTGCAGGCTCTCAAATCTCAGCCTTTGCATGGTTTTCTGGACTTCAGTGCTTTCCTCTGGAACTTTTCTTCTGTAAATGTCTAGTCCTCTGTCAGGATTGCAGGGATTTGAATGTGAACTTCCTGTGCTGATGTTATGATAACTAGATCAAATGGTGTTGGCACTGTTGTGTTACAGAGGCTTTTCCTTCAACCAGGAATCTACGAGATTGCAGTTTGTATCCATCCCATATAAGGAGGGCAGTATCATAATTGCCTCGTTAGAGAGAGAAGTCCATAGCCTTCCAGTGGTTAGTATGCTTAGAGATGAGTCAAAAAATTTGTATGCTGTCATTTGTAAGTGTACCACCTTGCAAAAATGATTTACACCTAAGCTGAGATTTGCCTGACTAAGTTTCTTCATTAACTGTCTTGCTAGCCTCCTTAACACATCGTGGTGCTTGGAAGAGTTGGGAAGGAGAATGGGTGATTATCACTTTTGAAGAATTAAAGTTAAAATGGCTTTAAAAATCAGAATATATATGTAAACATACACACGCGCGCGCACACACACACACACACAAGCCCAAAACAAAAAAAAAACAAACCCAAACCAGCCCATTGCTTAAAGTTGCTCTGTTAAAAGCAGTATTGAGCTATAAGATGCTGAAGTATAAGCTGATGGCAAAGATGTATCTGGCTAATTCTTCAATTGACATGTTAATTGTAACTAGAATCCTAGAATAGTTTGAGTTGGAAGGGACCTTAAAGATCATCCAGTTCCAACGCCCCAGCCATGGGCAGGGACATCCCACTAGATCATGCTGCCCAAGGCCCCATCCAACCTGGCCTTGAACACCTCCAGGGATGGGGTAACCACAGGTCCCCTGGGCAGCCTGTTCTATTCTTCCTAAAGTATAGTCTAAATCTGCCCCTCTCCAGTGTATACCATTGCCCCTAGTCCTATCACTACAAGCCTACTATTTCTTCTGTTTAAAATTGTTCTGCTGTAATCAAAGTGCAACAGACTTTAATTTCAGTTTAAGATAACATTTTGTGTTTGATGCAGTCTCTTCTAAAATTTCTGGAAGTGGATACAGGAAACATTTGCTGCTATATTTTAAGTTTGTAATTGTAGAGAAGATAACATGGCAAAAGCACTTAAGTTTGTCTCTTGGCTACAAACCTGAAAGGGATTTCCTTTGATTGAGGCAAGAAACCAATGGCTGAAGCTGTTCGTGTTTGATTCCAAGAATTCTGAGTTTTAAGAATAGATCCTGTTTCATCTAGGTAATTTATCTCCTGTTGTTGTAGGTAACTGCCTGGTGTCATTTAATGGGTTAGTAGGCTATTTTTTTTTTTTTTTTTTTTTTTTGCTATGATCTGTAAAGGTACTGTAGTAGCAGCATTTTTACATTACATTTTACAAGGAGTATTCTTTTAGCAAACTTGCTGTAACGCATTCCTTATTTAAAACCAAGCAGTGAACGACCTACTATGACTGCTGGAGTTGCTGAACTGCTGTCAGTGGCTAGTCATTGCACAATGACTAGCAGTGTTTCCTGAAAGTGTGTGGTTTTTTCCAGTTTGTTTTTTAAAGAGTATGCTAAGAAAGTGTTTAGGCAGACTTGATATGTCTTCAACTTTTCTTCTACCCTGTTTTCTTTCACATGTGCTACTGACTGCATTTTTTCTTCTGGTAACAATGTTAGTTGCTCAAGCTTCCCATCTAATTCCTGAAAAACCTTGACACCTGAATCTGTTCTGCTAATGTGGGAAGTTTATTTTTACTAACCAATTACTGTAAGCTGTTCTAGGTATTTATGGAAGCCACTATCTTTGTGAGTAGAAATATTTAAAGTGGGAGGTAATTAGGTTCACTTGAATTATCACTGTTAGAAGTACCAAAGATTCAGACTATTACATCTGTTTTAAGAGGTAAGTTATTGATGTAATTAAGATGTAGGAAGTTTAACGTACTTTCAGGTTTAGAATCTGTACTTTCTCTGTTTTCATTTCAAGTTCAGGTATACCACAGATCTCTTTTCTTGATTTGCTCATTACAGAATTTTTTTTGTTTGTTTGTTTTATTATACTTTCTGTTCAAATACTACTGTGTAACAAGATGGCAGTGTTCTGAAAGGTTAGGGTAGACTAGAAGAAGAGTTCTTTAAAGGGCAGTGAGATACATAGACAATGTATTTTTTTTCTGCTTGTTACTTTGCTTTTAAAGGCATTGAGTTTCATTTGTTTTAAATTTCCAGTTCCTAGTTTTAACAGGATTCTTTTGCATTGTTTGATAGGACTAAATAGCAAATTGCATTTCTTGAAAAGTAACTTTCTGAGGTTTGGATATTGATATTTACTGTATAGTTTGGGGGAATTTAATGGGAAGGAGGCTTAGGCAAATTAATTTTGTCATAAATGAAAGCAATGAGTATACCTAACAAAGCCTTAGAGCTAGGATTTCTGAAACGGATTAGTATAGAGAAGAAAATAGCTGTCAACAACAGTATTGCTAGTGTTACTAGTTTACAAAGTAGACTGTAGGACTGTTCCTTAACATTGTATTACTTACAGTAAGATGTTTTAAAGGTAATATCTACAATACTTACTGTGTTTTACAACTTTTTGTTTCCCATACAAAAAATGCTTGTAAACTGTCAGACCTGGCAGAGGTGTCTTTCAAACTTACCTTTAAAAACCGTGTGATTTGTTGTTAGTCTACAAAGCAAACAGTTCTCTCAGCCATTTTGGAACAGTGATTGGTTGAAAATATTGTTAAAAACAATAGCCAGTGTCGCAAGATCAAGTTAAAGACTGGTGAGAATTTATTTTTCTTCTCACATATTTGGGTACTGAAAACAGTATTCAGACACCCAAATATGAGACTTTTCTTGATAAAGTGTTACTCACAGGACTCTCTTGTGTCCCTGGATGATGATGTACTTAACACAATTCCATAGAGATGTAGACATTTTGGAAAGGAAACTCAGTACTCTTGGTTTCTTTCACCACAAAACCTGTAACTAGTGGAAGTTGAGAGATGGAAAGAAAGCAGTTAAATGTTCTAGTCTCAGGTGCTGTTTTAGCATCTACTCTTCGCTCAAGAGTAATGGCAACAGGAAGCATTAGCTAAAGAAGTTAATTACTGCTTGGGAGATGCCAAATCAGACTGCTTTCTTTGTGATCTGCCTGAAGAAGAAACACAGTCTTAGATGCAAACTTGCTGGTTGTCCTGCCCTTTATTTAGGGCTTCCAAGTAGTCATATGTGAAATGAACCAAGAATAGGAGAATTTATGTGCATGTTTTCTGGTACCACCTCATAAAGTTCAACGTAACCCAGGTATGTTGCTGTTAAGATGGAGTCTAGATAAATTCACTGCAAGTAAATATGCTACATATTTACACCACTATCAAGAACTCTCAGTAAAAATAAAAAGCAATTTTTACTATTGAGAAACTTTTCCGTGCACCAGTGTATTTCAGACTGTGTGTGAAAAATCTCAGATCTCTTCTGGCCAACAAATCTTGTCTCCTTAGTAATCCACTTCTAATAAATGTGGAGGCTATTCACAATTGGTACAAATAACTTATTGTCATGATGTAAATACTGGAGATGAACAGTGCACTGTGATACAGCAATGGAAGTTCCCTTGTAGGAACAGAATTTAAACTGTTTCTTGGCTAAATGCCTGTCAATGCATGATATTATTGTTAACATGTAAACGTGTCTTTATTTTTCCTTTAACAGTGCAAGAGAACACCGTAACTCTGAGTTGTCAGACAGATTAGATAAGACATTATTTTGATTAAAAAGTTGTGTTAATATGAGCATTTCTGTTCTGAAATGCTAAAGCTTACTCTTTTCTTTCCCCTTTTGTTACACCCTCTCCAGATCCACACTGTGTTAGTGTTTTTTACTGTTTAGTAAGATCTTATCATACATGTATATTACTGTTCTAAAATACTGCTAGTGCATTTTTTTTCCATTCACTGTGTGACTTGAGTAGAGGCATTGTTTCCTCGTGAGCACAAGCACTGAAAATACTATGCCTGCCTTATTTACAGCTGAGACCACAGTGGTACTTTCTTGATCTTACATTAAAGGGCTGAACTTGGAGCCTTGTGTAATGGAATTCTTTTGTGCCCACACTCTGTAATGTCTGTTCTCACTGGTGCTTTATCAGGCACCCACTAGCACTGATAACCAGCAATAACCTTTCAATTATTAGATTTTGCATGTGTTTCAAAATACTTTCCTAAGAAATATTGCATAGTGTGGAGAGACAAGACATACAGAACAAATCTTTATTGTGTTCATAGTGTGCATGTCTTGAAGCTGACTTGGTAACTGATAACTCAAAATATCAGTTGTGAGCTCCTTCCCAGAGTACAACAGGCTGAGCTGTGGGCTTGTTTGAGCACTGTAGTAAAATGCATGGCTAGTACATGGTGACTGAGGTTGGAAATGACCTCTGGAGGTCATTGTGTTTATGCGTACAGGTTTTATGAATACCTGGCCAACTGTGGTGGTGTGCTGAAGTATTGAATTGTCCTTTACTCTAGATACTAGTATATTCTCCATCTTCCCTTAAAACTTAAATGAATAGTAAATGAAAACATCTAGCTTGTTTTTGTTTAAAAAAAAGTGACTCAATATTACAGCAATAACTTGAGTCACATATAATGTTTCAATATTTTAGGACATGAAGATATATTTCTTCTAGCCCTTCCTTGATATCTTCCCTGACAACTCTTTTCAAAGAACAATTTTGTTGTTTCGTGTTAGAGACATTACATGCCTTTCTGCAATACCAGAAGGTGTTATCAAATCTCAGCAGTTTTCTTGGCCAAAGTATAAAACTGCTCAGATAATATAAATGTGACTCTCTTAATGCAATACTTCAAAATCTACTTTTTTGCAAGTATGATGTAATGCTTTATCATGAGAAATAGGAATAGATTTTATATGAAGGAATAACTGTACAGTTACACTGTTGGATGCTTGATTGGAGGTTTTGTTGTTGTGATTGTGAACATGTTTATATATCTGTCCTTTGTTTAATATTTTCATTAATGATATGCACATCGAGATTGAGTGCACCCTCAGACAGTTTGTAGATGACACGAAGCTGAGTGGTGGTGTTGCCACGCTGAAAGCATGCAATGTCATCTAGAGGGACCTAGGCAAGCTGGAGGAGTGGGCCTGTGTGAACCAAGTGTGAGGTCCCACATCTGGGTCAGGGCAAACCATGGTTTCAGTAGAGGCTGGGGCATGATGTGGTTGAGACCAGTCCTGCAGAGAAGGACTTGGGGGTGCTAGCTGACGAGAAGCTCGACATGAGCCAATAATGTGCACTTCCAGCCCGGAATGCCAATGGTATCCTGGGCTGTATCAAAAGAATTGTGGCCAGCAGGTCGAAGGAGGTGATTCTGCCCCTCTGATCTGCTCTTGTAAGGCCTCACCTGGTGTATTGTGTCCAGTTCTGGAATCTTAAGTGTAAGAAGGATGTGGATCTGCTGGAACAGGACCAGAGGAGGGCTGTGAAGATGATCAGAGGGCTGGAGCACCTCTCCTATGAAGACAGGATCGTAGAAAATTGGGGTTGTTCATCCTGCAGAAGAGAAGGCTCTGGGGAGACCTTATAGCAACCTTTCAGTACCTGAAAGAGATCTACAGGAAAGCTGGGGAGGGGCTTTTTTCAAGGGTGTGTAGTGATACGATGAGAGGGAATGGCAATAGGCTGAAAGGAGGAAGGTTTAGATTAGACGTTAGGAAGAAATTGTTTGTGATCTGGGCAGTGAGACACTGGCACAGGTTGCCCAGGGAAGCTGTGGCTGCCCCATCCCTGGAGGTGTTCAAGGCCAGGTTGGATGGGGCCTTGGGTAGCGTGGTCTTGTGGGAGGTGTCTCTGCCTGTGGCAGGGCAGTTAGAACTACATGATTTTTAAGGTCTCTTCCAACCCAAACCATTCTATGTTTCTATGATTCTATCATCTTATTTTCTTGTTTCCTCTGCACTTCTGAAGGTGGGTAGGGAAGAAGCAAGGACAAACTTCTGCTAAGTGCTGTTGGAAATAGCAGAATCTGATGAGGTTTATCCTGCATTTCTAGGAAAATCATCTGAAGGATTAGTGCTCAGGGGTACAGAGCAGGGCCATATGTAGAGTCATTCTTTCCTGCTGTGTGCTTCAGGTATGCTTGAGTTGAATGAGAAGCCTGATGAGAGGGCTTTACATATTCTTAGTTTTGCTTTAGACAGGTGAGTATAGGCTCAGCAAATAGGTGGCTTGTAAGTGTATATATTAAATTAAAACTAGTTAGTTATTAGTCTACTTCTTGACATAGTGATGCTAGAGTTAATTTTATGTAAAATCTTAAATATAGCAGCGTGGTAATTCTGGGTTTTTTTGGTCCTCACTGTTCTTCTTGCCACTCTAAATGGATCACACATCACTTCTTAATTGATTTGGTTTGAGTGCCTAAATGCAAATAGTCAGAATATCAATAGATTCATCTGGTCAAAGGCTGTGCATATCTCCCAAGAAGTTACAGCTGTTGGTTCTTTTATATCCAGAAGAGCTGCAGTTCAGCAAACTGGGTCATTGGTAGTTACGTTTCTTTTTGGCCTATGTTTAATGTGTACAGCGTATTATACACATTATATGCACGCACACATACAAAAATATGTGTATATAACACACATATGTCCGTCTACTGTTTTCTTAATCCCTTCTGGAATCAAGAAAACCTACTATTTAAGCAAGCTGTCAGTTAAAGTTGATAATCTGCAAATTGATCATGATTCTTTCTACTGGTGGAAAGTTTATGCCATACAGGATGTCCAGAAGTGTTAGAGGTACACCTGTTTTTATAAGAATTCCATAATGCAGAGTCAGTGAGAGAAGCACTGACATGAATCTGTGCTAATGACCTTTGAATAAGGTAAACAGAATCTTATTTTGTTTTGGTTTTGATATCTGTATGTATGTTTACTGCTGATTGTAAGGGGACATGGATAACAGCCTTCATAAGTGACAGTTCTATATATATTTTGTTTGGACTTTGTGATGATGGTATTTTTGGTATTAATGTATCAGGAGGAGGGGGAATTTATAATAAAGTGTCTCACATTAAACTTTCTTAATGTGTCCCTTCAACATGGAATATATTCTTGAAATCTGACTCTGGTCTATTTTGTGTCTTATTTTGTGAGTGGGAGTTTACCCTGTACCTCATTAGGATTATACCTCTAATTGCTTAGATGTTTTGTAAGCCTGTCACAAATATTGCTTGACCTAATTTGTTGAGTAGTAGTATCAGTGGTATTCAGGGTCTTTGTAGTGTAATAATTCTTTATGCTTGTTGCCTTGGATAACGTACTTCGTTTAGAGGGCTTCTTGCAGATTTCTTACAGCAGGTGTAGGAGATCCTTGAGTTTAAATATTTAGACGCTGGCTTGGCAAAGCAAAACTCTTGAAAAGCAAGTGTGTAACAAGTATGCGCATATACTCATATTTCTAATGCGTATCATGCATTTAAGATGTTTGCGTTGTAAGGCTGCGAGCTGAATTGTAAAGAAAATCCCCAAGTTGGTCTTTGTACAGGACTAATGTTTGCTGCATCTCTTGTCCTTCCGTTTTAAAACTGTTAAGTGTGTTTGGGAAGAGACTTCCTTTCTTCTCCCTGAAATGCCACTATTTCACTCTCCAGCTGTATCACTTTGCAATGAATAGTAGAATAGTTCACAGCGAAGTGAATAATTTATTTCCTGAAAAACTGATCGAATGACAGCTAGATCTGAACTACAGGAAAGGCTATAGCTGAGACTGGTAACTTGTGGTAGAGCATTATACACTTCCAGATGAAGAAATAAAACTTCCTCTTCTGTAGAAGTCACTGTATTTGAAATCTTGTAGCCCTTTCTGAAAAGGCCACGTGTTTGTTTCTTAGGGCTGTAGAATTGATTCTTAAAAATGTTAGTCTGACTGCTAACAGTCTGCTCTAACTGAAGCAGAATACCTAAGTCATCTGTGTAAGTTTGTTTTATATTCCTAGAAATCTGAGAGGTGTGCCTTAATGCAAGGAACATAAAGGAAAAGCTTAAAACATCTGCCATGTTGTTTTGTAATTTTTCTGTTTGCACAAGTAGACAGTTTTTTTTACAATGACAGTATCAAATGTCCTCTCTGCTCTTTTAATAACATAAAAGAAACTCTTTTTTCCCCCCACCCCCAAGGAGCCCTTTGAAGATGGCTACGCAAATGGTGAGGAAGGCGCAGCAGCTGAAGAGGCGGCTGCCACTTATGTGACTGATAGCAAAGGAGTGGTCAAATTTGGCTGGATAAAAGGTGTATTGGTAAGTTTGGTCTATAGTTCTTCAGTTTCTTAAAGATAAATCATTTTAATAACTTTTTTTTTGAGGAGTTGTGATAGGTTTTGGTTTTTTTCTTTTAATCAAATTTAAAGTTGTCTAATTTAACTGTTCTTGTGAAATAAACTGAAAGGTGGTGAGGAAACACTGCACGATAATTTTGACGATGCTAAAAATTGAAATGAGTAATTGATGAAAATGACTGCAGATGTAAGATGTAAACTATGTAAAATTTCTGTTTTGTCCTAGGTACGATGTATGTTAAATATTTGGGGTGTGATGCTCTTCATCAGACTATCATGGATTGTAGGACAAGCTGGGATAGGTATGGGTACTAACACTAGAATTATATTTCTGTGACTTTAAAATGTGATCCAAAAGCTGTATTGATCCTGAGCTTACACTTTAAATAGGGTTGCAAATGACCTTAATGTTGCCAGTTTTTAAGGTAGTTTACCCTTAGGATAACTTCAAGCAGTGTGAAGTTACTTAGACTTTTTCATTTAGCTATAAGGTATGTAATTGAAAGTTATAAGTCTTTATTGAACTGTAGAGATACATTTCTGATCTCTGGTTGTTAAAATCTGCATGTAGACAGTAGTATATAAACCATTTTCTTTCAAGGCTTAAGTTAGTATTGAACTGCAGAAAATATCTGTCAAAAAAATACATGTGTTTTCTTCAAGATGTAGGATACAGCTTTTACCTTCCTGATATAATAGAACATTTTTCCAGTTTTGTTTATATTCTGGAACCGTCTGTACAAAAGGGTGGTGAAAGGAGCCTTTTGCTTGAATGTATGGGACCATACATTAAATTTGTGTTATATTTGCAGGACTTAATTCTTTAAACCAAGTTAAATTGAGGGTTTGTTCATTTTAATGTCACTAGACTTAGATCCTTCCTTTCTCCTCCTTTTTCCAAAAGGTCTATCTGTCTTGGTTATTGGAATGGCTACTGTTGTGACAACTATCACGGGACTGTCTACTTCAGCAATAGCCACAAATGGATTTGTGAGAGGAGGTAAACCTACTTTCCTAAAGGTTTTAAAGCTTTCATTACCCTGAAGTATACAACTTAAGGATGTAACCGCTAATTTATTTCCCTTTTTTTTTAGCATCAGGGAAAAACCAGCACAGATGAAATGTAGGGAAGAGTTAGTTTTCCGAGGAGCAGAGCCTTTCCTAAATTTTATGTGTGACTAAGCAGTCATGTGATTAATGGAAAGTCAATAATTAGCCTACTGGTTTGATTCCCAGTGGCTTGTTTTCCTACTGTGGAAGAAAAATTATTTGTAATTTTTGGAATACAAACGTTTTAGAGACACACATCCAGGAATGAGTAGTGTCTTAATGTTCTCCTACTTCGGGCTGATTAAGACTGTGCTTGTGTGTGTCCTGAAGTAAAACTCATTGATGAAAAAATACATTGTATAGGAAGATAAGCTGTATCTACATAAGACTGTACAAAGGGACATGTTCTATTGTGATTTTTTTTTAATACACAAGAACTTTTCAAACTCTTGATTATTTTCAGGTTTCCCGAGATTGATGGCTTTTTCTCTTTCATGGTTTATATGCTATTGTCAGAAATTACTACAAAATGGTTTTGTAAGTGGCTGGTGCCTCTGACACACACAAACTGCTTTATGATGTCACAAGACTGCTACTAATAGAAAATCTAGTGAAATTAAAATAGAAGCTTATAAAATTCTCTTCATTAAGAATGAGGAAAAAAACTCAGTCCCTAAAGTAAACAGACCCAACAGGAAAGATCAACTGTATGCCACGCTTAGTTTTTAAATGCACTTTGTTTCTTAAATTGCTTTATGTACTGGATTTTCTTATTCTTATGAGAGCTTTTTTTTTTTAGAGTCACTTGCAAAATATTACTTAATTAGAAAATTTGAAGTGCTGAATAGGAAGAACTGTAGAATAAAATCACAGTTGCTCCTATCAAAATCTTACATTACAGTAATTTCTTAGGTTAACATTCTCATTTGCAAAGTATGTCAAAGCTGGATACATACATAAGGTTTGCACAGGAACTGTAATGCAGTCAAATTTAGGTTTTCATGTTGCAAATTTTTGGTGCTTCTAAAAAGCTTAAATTGCAGGAGTGTACTTTTGATACACTTAAAAATATTTATCCTTCTCTAATGATGCAGATATTCCATTTTGCCTTTGTCATGTGGGGTTTAAGATGTTGTATTTGTCATGCTCTAAAATACAAAGTATGGCTTCTGAAAAATGGAGTGATCACGTGATTGTTTTGAGAGCCTTATTGGAGGGCAGAAAATTTCATTAACAAAAGAGCTTTAAGAAAATTTTTTTTAACCACAGAACTGATTGTGTAGCAGTATAATCATTGTGGTACACGAGTCAGGTGATTATTTCCCGCTAGTGCCTTTTCTTAAAAAATTGAAATATATTCTTGAAAATTCAGCAAGCCTGTCCCTAAAACACTGACTTTTGGGTTATTTTTTAATACATCAGGGAAGTTGCAATAATAAGTAACATCTTCTTAATGTAAACATTAAATTGCTGATGACTGCTTATTCTTAGGCTATTTCATGCTGTGGTTTTTGTCTTTTTTTTTTTTTTTTTTTTTCAGGGGGAGCATATTACTTAATTTCTCGGAGTCTGGGACCAGAGTTCGGTGGTGCCATAGGTCTGATTTTTGCATTTGCCAATGCTGTTGCAGTAGCAATGTATGTCGTTGGCTTTGCAGAGACAGTTGTGGAGCTGCTCAAGGTAGACAGATGATAGCGTTTATATTCATTACACTGTCCTTTATGCAAGTGTGAGTGGTCATCTAATCATGGAATCATAGAATTACTTAGGTTCGAACAGACCTCCAGAGGTCATCAAGTACAGTCCCCCTGCAGCCTGGAGGTCAACCAGGTCCGGTTGCTCAGAGGCCCATGCAACCAGACTTCAGATGTTTCCAGGAATGAGTATCTACAGGCTCCCTGGGCAACCTGTCCTAGTGTTTGGCATTCTTCATTGTAAAAAATTTTCGTCCCTATACGTAGTCTGAATCAACCTTCTTTTCTTTTAAAACCATTACCTGTGGTCCTACTGCTACAGGTCCTGCTAAAAAAGTCTGTCCCCATCTTTCTTCTAAGCTCGCTTTAAGTATTGAAAGGCCACAACAAAGTCTCCCCAGAGCATTCTCTTCTTCAGGCTGAACAACCCCAACGTTCTCAACCTACCTTCACAGGAGAGGTGTTCCATCCTTCTGACCATTTTTGTGGCTCTCCTCTGGACCTGCTCCAACAGATCCATGTCTGTCTTGTACAGAGGGATCCAATGCTGGATGCAGTACCCCAGGTGGGGGCTCACCAGAGCAGAGTAGAGGTGCAGAATCAACTCCTTTGACCTGCTGGCGATGTTTCTTTTGATGCAGCCCAAGATACTGTTGGCTTTATGAGCATGTGCTGTCAGCTCATGTCCAGCTTTTCATCCACCAGTACCCTGAACTCCTTCTCAGCATGGCTGTTTTGATCCCTTCATCCCCTAGCATGTTATTGATACTGTGGGTTGCCCTGACAAGTTCAAAGAAGTGGAATGAGGTACAAGGTTACTACTGATATATTGGCAAAATACTGCTGTAAATCAGTAGCCTTATGGTAAGACTAAATTATCATTTTTGTCAAATGGAAGCTCCTGACATGATTTACCTCCCTGAAAAAATGCAGTGTAAAATTGTGGTAAAGTCCAGGCTGGCTGTTGAGAAGAGTGGCAGTTACATAAATGATACAGAATCAGAAGTTGTTAATGCTGAGATTCTTACTCATGAACTGTTTCTTGTAAGTGATAGTCGTTAATGTTAAGCTCATTTTCAAAGTTCTGCTTATTAAAAGCAATTCCTTAAGTTTAACACAACCAAGTGTTATTTATCTGTTTTATTTTTTGATTAAATGTAATATTGAGAACTCAATCTTACTTTTTGTAGATAGGAAGAAGTTTGGAATACATTTAAAGAATCAAGAATAATACTGAACAAGTAAAATAGAGTATAGGTGCAAGATGGTAGCGGTTGCCTTGCTGATCAATCTAATTCTCTGGAAGCTGAAGAGAGGCCATTCTCTCTGGGGATGGGTTATGAATAGGAATGATAATTTTCATTTAGAAGATTCAGTGATTTAAAACAAGGAAAAAAACAAATTACTTTTCTCCATACAGGGAATTAAAAAAATTAGTAAATCTGTGATACAAAAGTTAACTCTATTATTAAATAACAGTCACTAAAATGCTATTCTGCAGTAGGAAAGATAAGTACTTGATAAATTTTTTTTTTAAATTTTTTTTTAGGAAAATGGAACATTGATGATTGATGAAATGAATGATATCAGAATTATAGGTGCTATCACAGTGGTGATATTGCTCGGTATTTCTGTTGCTGGAATGGAATGGGAAGCAAAAGTAAGGAACTATCACTTTTTCTTTTATTTTCAATTTTGAAAATTGAATTTTTCAATTGAAACTTTTAGTTTCAATTCTGTTTTTGACCTCAGCTCTTTTATTTATTTTTAACATATTTAATGCAGTCAGTATTGCATACGTGGTGTGTTAGAAGTCAGTCATTGGGCAGTTTTTGTGTAATGGCACTCTGTCAAAGACTGGCATGTGCAGGCCTGGACAGCGTTTCAGACCTTAGACCAGGTTATTGAAGAAGGCAAGTAGGAACAGTGACAGGCAACGGAACCTGTCAAACCAGCACTTCATGTGGGTTAACATACAGCTTAGCATAGCAAAGCAGTAATGCTTACCTGTTGATTAAAGTATCTATAATGTAGTCTTATGTCTATTCATGGTGTAATAAAACAGAGTAATAAAGTAAGTACCACGTACCAGAGTAATACTTTTAATATTATGGTCGTGGTTAATAAGACAATACTCCTAGCATTTGTATGCATTTAGCTCTTGTGAATTTCTTCAGTCTACTCAAATCCGTATGTTCTAGAAGGCATATGGAATAAAAAGTTCTTTTTTTGTCTTTAAACGTAGAACTTTGAGAACAGATTCTCTTCTGAATGGATGTTAAACTTACAACCTTTTCCTATTTCTTTGTTAAAAATCCTGGTCCATATTCTCTCTGGTTTGCCTTGTTTATATGTGGAAAACAAACTGAGAAGACTAAGCTGAATTTGAAATCACGTAAATATTTACATTTTAGAACACAACATTGAAGCTTGAAACTGTGAAAATGAGCAAATTCTTCTGATTGACTGCAATTATTATGTTTCAGGCACAGATAGTCCTACTGGTGATCCTCATAGTTGCTATTGGAGACTTTGTCATAGGAACATTTATTCCTTTGGATAGCAAGAAGCCTAAAGGTTTCTTTGGTTATAAAGGTATGTTTGAACAATATCTCTTCGAAGAGGAGACATACTGTCATAATCTGAAATAGCTAATAGTCCTATTTAACTGTAGAGATTCTTTTCCTGATTCTTTATAAATGCCATGGTTTTGTTCCTTAAAGCTATTGGGCCAAAACTGATTATTATTGATTATATCAAATTTTAAAAATCTGGTTAATACTGTAAGTAATTTTTCTGGTTTTAAAGGTTTCATGAGTTTACTGTGTTAACTTTTATTTTGAGGCAAAGTGATGAATTAGGACTTAAAATTTCTGTGCCTAATTTTAAGATGGTCATACAGCTGTGACTTTCAGCTTTTTCATGGAGCTAATAATGGCTGAAATGAGCTAATGCTGTAGCTTCCCTGTAAATATTGATAGACTTAAATCTTTTTCTGCAGCTGAAATATTTATGGAGAATTTTGGACCAGATTTCCGACACGAGGAAACTTTCTTTTCTGTGTTTGCTATTTTCTTTCCTGCTGCAACTGGCATTCTTGCTGGGGCAAATATCTCAGGTGATCTTGCGGTGAGTAGTGAATTAATAAATATTATTCACAAACACTGAGTGTACGTTTCCCTCTGTCATCACTGTCTACTGACATTTTTCTTTCAGGATCCTCAGTCAGCCATACCTAAAGGAACGCTCTTGGCCATCCTAATTACTACATTGGTTTACGTAGGAATTGCAGTATCTGTAGGTAAATAGAGAATGTTTTTAACTTTATCCTTTCACATTAATTCTGAGGGGGTGTTTGGTATATTTTGTGTAATTTGTTGTGTAAAGTCATTGTATAATTGACTTCCATGCATGTAAAGTAGTAGCCGGAGGTTTCTAATTTTTATCATTGGAGGTTTGATTTTCAGCTAGTTTTCTAACCTCCTAAAATGAGTGATGGTTTTCTAAGGCTAGTGACTGCTTCAGACTAAGATTAAAAAAGACCTCATATGGATGTTTCCTCATTTGTTGCAGTTTTTTATGTTAAAAGATTTACAGTTTAGCTGTGGGATAATCCCTGGATTAGAAAAGTGCATTTTCAGAAGATAATGAACACCTGTTTTGATTTGAATATGATGGTAGTCAGATACTTAACTGAAATGAATTGTGGGATGATCAAACAGCTCTTCGGTGAGGATGCGTGAGCAGTATTTCACCAGTAGAGAGTGAGTAGTACCTCCACCTGGCTAGCCCACTTTCAAAAGTATTGCCATGTTCAGAAACATTGTCTCTAGTTTTATTTTCACATGGAAATAGGAGAAACAGTCATAGGCTCATCTGAGTCTTGTATAACCTCTCTTCCCAGTCTTCCTTACCCTACAGTGGTTTGAAATTCTCTGTGGAAGTTACCTTGCAACTGGTTAGGTGCTCTATATTAATTTTACACTAGAGCACCAATGCTCAACCAGCTTTTTCATACCCATGAAATAATTCTATTCTGGCAACTTCAAGAACATAAGACTGTAATTGTATCTCACATATTTCTTCCCTATAATTGGAAATGTTCTTATTTGTGTCACATAAATTAGTTTCTGGCAGCAGTAATCGGTTATCTTACATGAAAAACTTTTTCTTATTTTAACTGTGCTGCCTTTTGAATGAAATTCTCTTATAAATAAAGAGTGCTATTGATCTTGCCACTAATGATACTTCCTTTTCAAAGATACCAGTCTCACTAGTCTAGCTCTGTTGGCTAATGTACTGTTGATCTGCCAAATAGTTGCTCTGTGCTTTATGCAGCATAATGACCTATGCTTATTTCTTAATTAGATTGACCGCATACACCTCTGCTGCCAAATTTGAATACTTTAGACCAAGAACCCACATGACAGCAAATTGCTCATTAGTGCGCGTTTATTAATGGAATACTTTGATCATCTTTCCAACATGAAAAACCTCATGTTTTGTATTGTGAAAGAGATAGTTTGCAAAACCAACTGAACTTGAAATTGTTTTATGCATCAAAAATTTCATGCCTTGGTTGCCTTCTATAACTTAGAATTATGCTAGTTAGAAAAGGCTAGTGCTGTTGCAGAAGTTGGAGATTATGACATGAGTAAATGTGTTAGGGTTTTTTGAGGCACTGTATCAGGTATTGAAAAAATACTTATATCCCTTTCCTCACGCACTGTTCTGCACTGTAAGTTTCCAGCATAGTAATAAGCGAGTCATTGAAACTTTGAAGGGGCTAGTAAATAACGCTGAGTAGTCATGTCTGAAGGGGAAGATAGTGTTCTGAATTTTGCCCAGTATCTGGATGCTCTGTAATAAAAAGAAGGTTAAGAAGCTGAATAGAGAAAGCTTAGAAGATGAAAATTGCTAGTCCTGCTGCTAGAGCTAGGCAGACTATTTCAAAAAGATAATAGTTGTGAGGATGAATTGTGCAGTTTTGTATTTTAGCAAGGGACTAAGGCATGTGTGCAGGTGATAGAATGAAGTTTGCATAAGTAAATTTTATATCAAAATTATTGAAATACACATTTCAAATTGCTTTAAAACCAAAGAAAGCTCTAATAAAAATCCCAGAGTTCTAAGTAGGCTTAAGACATGTGTTCTGTACACAGGGCAGTAAAACTAATTAATGATACACTAACTGTAGCTGCTTGTAACACCGGAGAAGTTAAACACTTTCAGCTGCTGTCTGGAGGACGCAAAGTAGTATCTCTGAAAAGTTTGCTGGTCGCAAATATTTAGAAGATAACTTGATACAGATGGTCTGTTAACCTTCTCAGGCTTATAACACAGCAAAACTTCGACTTTGGCAGGAACTTCCCTAAAACACCTATGTAAAGGTAAAACCTTTTTTCTACAGGAAAGACGACCTAGAGGTTCTTAGGGAGAATGTAGCCAGAATCCTGTAGATAAATAAAACTTTCCTGAATGTATGTTAAATAAAATATCTGGACTCTTACTTACACCTAAATATTTTCTGCTGAGAATGGAGCTTGCCCAGCTGGCTTCTGTTCTGCATTCTGTCATAGTAAGGCTCACATTAAGTTTCTTCATGGGGCCTTTTCTGTTGTACTTTGACTTCATGTGTGAAACGTGTGCCAGGTAGTTGGATCTGAACTATGAAAAAGGGAATGAGCAAGAGGAGGGTCGTAATAGTGCACTGTAGCTGTTTAATGGGTTGCTCAACCTAATATATCTGCCATTGCAATCTATCATGAAAAAAAATTTTATCTACAAATAGTTCAACTAGTAAGTATATAGTCACATCCACTAGATAGTGCTTGGATAGTTGGTGCAAATACTTGCGTAGTGGAAGAGAAGAAACTTTTCCTTACATAGATTTTTTTTTTTTTAATCCCATTTAAAATGGAACAGCAACAACAACAAAAAAAAAAACCCCTAGCCCTTTCATATACAGAAAAGAAAAGCACGTAAGAGGTGATTGACAGAGCTAACTCTTACTGAAATTTAACCAACTAAGCCTAGTAAGTAACTGAAAAGTAAATCTGAGAAGTGAAACAATTAAGTAATGTCCATCTACCAGGACCAGGTGTTATTGTGAACTGTTAATCAAATTCTAGTGGCTCGTAAGCAATCTAAATATGGCATAGATATTTAGGAATTCATACTCCCAGCGAAAGAGAGGCAAATTACAGAAATAACAGGGATTGTTAGTGGAGAAACTTAAAACTTAAGCTTGCAGCACAGCTGTGTCCTCCTTCTTATTTTGCAACTAAGTAATTTAGGTCCTCAGCAGTTATATGGTTCTGTCCCCAGGCCCACCTTGTCATTCAAGTTCCTAAAAGACCAAATTAAGGGAATTCTATTGGCTATTGCTTTGTAGGCTTCCCTTCTTCCCTTCCTGATTTGATTCCTGCTTCTGAAAATATTTACTGGTGTCCAAATAGCATGGCTTTCTTGAATATTAAACCATAAAATGTTAAGTAATACTTATTCTGCTCTATTTTTTTTTGTCTCATATAGAACAAAATAAACCTTGAAGTAGATGACGTGTGGGCTTTCTAGTACTTATTAGTTTTTATTAGTACTTAAGGGCTGAAATGCTGTATTTCAGTCTTTTCTTGACCCATGAAATTACAAATAATCACAGGCAAATTGAAGACAGCGATTTTAACTAAACAAACTTAATTATAGAAGATGTTGTAGGAATGTCACTATGTGGCTTTATTTGTCAACAAGAAATCAACTTAAAATACCACTGTCACATAGAAGGTGGCTTGTTTAAGTATTGGAGAGTGGCTTGTAAGAGTTTCATGACAAACTACTTAATTTCTTTTGAATGTTTAGGCTGTATTGACTAGAAAAGTAGTAACTGCAACACTATGCACACCTGCAACACCTGTCAACATACATCTGTACATACACTACAAAAATGCATTCCTCTAGGAAAACTGACAGAGAAACTGTAAAATCAAGTGGTGGTGCATAATACTAACCAGTTAGAGCACTGTGTATAAAAGCATTCAGTGAAGTAGTAGGTTGAGCTAAGATTTTGCCGTTAAACTTTTGTACTTCTATTGACCATGTTTTCCTGTGTGTAAAACGTTACTTCTCTTATTAGATGCAGATTTGGTAAAGAACTGAAGATCATCTCAAACAAGAGCAATGAGTGTTTCTTGCTTGTATTTGTTCTTCATATTGAAGATGTGCTTAATACTGAAATGCATTAAAAATGTAAATGCCATATTTTAATGTTGCTGTGTGAGAATATGCTTACACAAAAAGGGAATTGATCTTAACTCATGTCCTTAAGTTCAGGTTCAGTCTGTTAATGCGTTGTTTTGTGATTGTGTCTACTGTAGGTTCCTGTGTTGTTCGAGATGCCACAGGGAATGTTAATAACACCATTGTCACTGAGCTGACAAATTGCACTACCGCAGCTTGCAAATTAAACTATGATTTCTCGTCCTGTCAGACAGGGTGTCAGTATGGGCTGATGAACAATTTCCAGGTATAAAACTTTCTCCTAAATCTCTATGGGCTCTTGTGTTTGTTCTTTTTTTTTTGTATTGCATATTAGGAAAAATTATGGACTAAAAATGCCTGTCTCTGTAAATACAATATATTGTGTGGAATAATTATGTAGTACCGTCTAGCTAACATCTGGAAGAGAAATGTAGCTATGTTAAAAACTTTAGATGCTTACACATAGGTAGTATAAATATTTACTCTTCTTCTGAGTAAACTGTTTAGGTTAGATGGTGAGATTTTGACTTCCTCTCTAGATACCTGAATGTCATCATTCACTGATGTGGACAGAAGTACTCATTGTTCAACAGTGCAGCATAGTAATCATAGGTACCATCAGTCAGTAATTGGTTCCTTAACATTATAAGTTTCTTAGAAAATGCTGACATTTTAAGAATGTTTTACTTATTTGTCACAGTATCCTCTTTGATGGTAAGAATGTTGTGAATTTTAATAAAACCTGATGTTTCTAAAAACCCCCTAAAAGTCTTAGTCTTCAAGTTATAATTCATGGGTAATTGGCATGTATGTGAACTATTGGTAAAGGTTTGAAGGAAACTAGGGAAAATATACCTGTTGCCCATTGACTTAAACTTGGATTGTGGTAGTCCATCTTTGCCTTAATTTTTTCTAATAGATGTATGAAAAGTTGGCTAGAGATTAAGCTGAAATTCACTAACAGAAAGGTGCCTGGCTTGTTGGACTTGATCAGAAGTACGTGTGGTAGATGTGCCTCTTACAAGTACTCCTAGCATGTTAGACTGACAGTCTGCCTGCAGAGCTTAGTGTAAAACTAATTTTGTACATGCTGAGATAATGTTGCAGTGCAGAACATTCTGTTAGAGTAAAATATGCCTTTCAAGGAATAATTTGAGTATCTGTGTGATGATACTTTGTTCTGGTTTAGAAAATGTCTGTATTTGGAAACATTTCAAAATTGTTCAAAATCTGACGACTTTCCTCATTTGATTAAGGCCATAAGAAATATATAATCAAATGTGCTGCTGAGAATAGGTTTCCTTTGATTATGTCTTTTTATTTAAGCTGTAATTTCAGTAAAATTGCTTATCATAAATGTTACTTGTACTTCCAAGAAGTTAGTAATTAATGTTAGAGTTTCTTACGATTTGGTCTAAAGCGTACTTCTGTCTCCTAAATTGTTCCTGCTCCTCTCTGTGGAACAACTAGCGGGTTCAAATAAGAAAAGTCACTTTTAAGATGGGAGGCTGCGTAGAGAATTCAATGACCTTTACCGCCTCTCTTTTATTGAGATTTTGAAAACTTCATCACAGAAACTGCACAGAAAATCTGGACTTTCTGCTGCAGTGCTTAGCCGCCTTCTCTGTAGAATCAGTTCTTTCCAGTACCCAGCTGAGCTTGACCTCGTTAGTTGTTTTTTCTTTCATCCTCACAGCTTTTGCTGTTCATCTCTAAGAAGAGCCTGGTTCTGTCTTCTCAGGAGATGTCAGAAGCAAATCCTTTACATGAGAGGCTCTCTACCTATAGATAAACTGTTGTCCGTTTCCTAACTGAGCTGCCCTCAACTTAGTAGCTCTGAATGGTAGCCTTAAAGAGAGGGTTTTTTTTAAAAAAAAAAATGCAAGTCACAGTGTGGGGAGGGGAGGAGTTCCAAGGTTTTGTAGCTCTCAATCTCTTCATAAAACTGTTCATTTCTCTCTTTAGGTTTAATAGCTGAGAACAAGTACTTGCCAAGCATAAATTAATCACTGAAGTGAGTGAAGATAGTTGTATTTGTCTTAGAGCTTGTAAGCATGCCGTTTCTGATGTTGAATGTGCCAGCTTATTCATGTGCATAGCCTGAAGACTTTATCACTTTGATACACTTAATGCTGCCTTCAGTTGTTTTGGCAAAGAGTTGATTTGAAGTTAATGCTTAGACAGCTCAGGTTTTAAATGTGTTTGGGCAGCAAATGGGTGACTTGTAGTATGATTTACCTGTGGAAAGCTTAGATGATGCTAAGAAATTTAAAATGGAAATAGTTGGTGACACAGGCTTATCAGACTTGCATAGAAAGACCGTCTTTATCCTTTTGTAGTCAATGCAAATGAATTGCAGGTCCTCACAGGCTTCAGACATTTCTCTGCTCAATGTCAGTGACATTTCTCTGCCCAGGCTGTTACCTGGTAGAAGTGTAACTTCAGAAACTTGTTTTGGGCTTTGTAGCCTCAGGCTGGAGCTTCCCTAAAATAAGTTATTGCTTTGGGTAATTGAAATGCAGAACTTGGTCAGCTTTGGATGAAAGTTGAAAGTAGCATGAAACTCCATTCTAGATACAATGTAAAAGTTTTGCTGAGTATTCCTCCTGTGTAAAGTAAGGCAGCCATAGAATATTTGAGAAAAGTTAAAGAGATGGGGGAGTTGAATAATTCTTTGTCCATATTCGGTATAAAAATCTAAGGAAGCTGCTGTTTTGTTTTCTTGTGACAATTTTTTCTGCTTCACAGTAGCTTTACCAAATGACTGAAACTGTAGTCAAAATACAATATTTCATTATCCCAAATGTTTGAAATTTAAGAAACTGCTGAGCAAACTGCCGATGAGTTCCTTATCAGCAGTAACTGTATAACTGTCTCGCCACACCAGTGATAACAACAAATCTTAGTAGATAGCTGTCCTTCCAAATCTGTGTGTTCTTTCAAGGATGAAAGTTTCAGAGCCATATCTAGCTGCATGTGTGGACTCCTTCATTTTGTGGTCATGAGATTTGGATTATGGAGTATACGAAGTCTGATTAAAAAAAAAAAGAAAGTGAGATTATGCCTGTAACTATTTTTATCTAACAAATTAAGAAAATCAACTGCAACTATTCACCTTCAAAATAGTTCCCTTCTGAATTGAGAAACAGCGGTGTAAGGTGCTGTCATTGTTCAAAGCAGTTCTGCAGATCGTTTTCTGTAAGGCTGTTGAGGATCTTGGCGATTTTTGTTTTCATATCTTCTACCAACAAAAAGTGGGTTGCTTTGATCATCAACTTGATCTTTGGGAAGAAATGGAAATCACAGGGAGGCCAGGTCTGGCAAATAGGATGGGGGCTCAAGCACAGTGATGTTAACTGCTGAAACCAGCTTTACATACAAAGTGTTGTGGACTTGCACCCACTGGCGTTTTCCAGCTGAGAAGGCTTCAGTGTTTGAACACATCCACTCTTACTGAGTGAAGCGATCAAGTTGAGCTTTGTCTCACTGTAACAGGTTAGAACATATTCTATAACCGTCTCTTTGTGTCTCCCCTCCCAATGCTAGTTCTCAAGATAAAGGGTCAGTCTCATTTTTTGTGTCAGGCCTCATGTTTTGGAGGAGCAGGAGGAGGCATATTTTACACCAGTGTACCAGTTCTGCTGGAACTGGTTTCTCTTTTGCTCCCCTACCTTAGAAAAAGCTTCCTAATGTCTCTTACATTAGTAGCCTAAATTGTAACTTTCTGGATTTTAAAATGGACAACCATTATTTGTATACATGTTGCTCAGATTTTTCTCAAATTTATAAAAGAGATGTAATATTAAAACATAGCTATTGTAAATAAATGGAGGCAAGGAACAGAACCTAGAAAGATAATGTAAAACCTGAGTAGATAGTGAGAACCAAATAGGAAGTTGATGCAAGTGTAGTAAAGTGAAGGTCTTAAAACAGCAATGTCAGAATATGTCACAAATTCCAATGTATTTTTCTTCCATGACTTATTTCTAATCCTTTTATGAACCTGTAGAGACTTTAATTATTAATTGTTTTGACTTGAGAATTACATGATTGGACTATAAGTTGTATGAAAAAACAGCTTGTTCTGAAATTTGTAATCATTTATATGATTACAGATTTTTTCCTAGTTCATTCATTGATATGCATACATAATATTCAAATAGCTTTTAAGTGGAGGGTACATAGTATTTTATTTTTCTGTTTGTGTTTGTTATTATGCATTCATAGAGTATGCTTCTTTGTAATGTTTTAAAAGAAAGTAATATTTGCTTTCAGGTGATGAGCATGGTATCAGGATTTGCACCACTGATTTCTGCAGGTATTTTTTCAGCCACCTTGTCTTCTGCATTGGCGTCTCTTGTGAGTGCACCTAAGATCTTCCAGGTAAGTATGGAAGCAAAACCACAGTCTTTTAAAGAACAAATTGAATTAGTGTTTGAATAAGAATTTTTGGGAGGGAACTCCTGACATACTGCCATCATGGTTTGAACAGTTGATGTCAGTAGATTGATCTAATGTTTACCTGTTGTTTCGAATGGGAAAACTGCATTTTACTATTACTAAAGCTAACTGGGACTATAATTTGTTCCAGATCTCCTGGGTTTCTGATTAGTTTAGAGATCAGTTGTGGTGTAACTAACAGGAATCTACAAACTCCTTCAGTTGTCTTTTGTTGCAAGTAACGTTGGAGCACATACAAAGATAACTGATTAGTTTATTTCTCAAAGTAGTCACAGAATGAGACAGCATGAAGTTGAACCTGTAGCAGTGAATCTTAATCCTCAGAGAATACGTTATCAAGATAATTATATACTGGTTCTCACGTAAATAATTTACATTGGGTTTTTTTGGTGTTCCTGAACGTAATTTCCTTTACTTTTCTTTCACCAATTAACCTCTTCTTTGTTGCACAAGTTCTTTTTAAATGTGTAAAATTTTAGTGTCTTGTAATGACCTTCTTTCCCAAAAGTTCAGTAGAGAGTTAGTAGTCCAGAAGGCTTCTGGAGTTTGTGCAAGATAACTTCTTGATACAGCTGGGAAATGAACCAACTGGGAAAGGTGCTTTGCTGAGTTTGTTTATGAACTGAAAAAGTCTTCTATGTGATGTGATGATTGAAGAACACCTTGGGCATAGTGATCATGAAATGATAAAGAGTTTTTATTTTTGGAGAAGTGAGGAGAGGCGTCAGCAGAACAGTTACCCTGGACTTCCAGATGGCAGGCTTTGGCCTGCTTAGGACCCTGGTCAGCATAGTTCCCTGGGAGGCAGGGCTGAAGGGCAAAGGAGTCCAGAAAATCTGGACATTCTTCAAGGAGGAAGCCTTAAGAGCATAAGAACTGGCTGTCTCCGTGTACTGAAAGATGGGCCAGTAGGGAAGCAGACTGGCCTGGCTGAACAGAGACCTCTGACTGGAACTCAGGAAAAAAAGGAAAGCTTATGGCCTTTAGAAAAAGGGGCAGGCAACTCAGGAGGACTATGAAGATGTCGTGAAGTTATGCAGGGAGAAAGTTAGAAGGGCTGAAGAACTTAATTTGGCTACTGAGGTAGAGGGCAATAAAAAGTGTTTCTATAAACGCATCAGAAGCAAAGGGAGGGCTAAGGAGACTCTCCTGGCTTTAGTGGATGCAGGGGGAAACAGTGACAAAGGAAGAGGAAAAGACTGAGGCACTTAATGCCTTCTTTGCTTCAGTCTTCAATAGTAAGACCAGTTGTTCTCTGGGTACTCAGCTCCCTGAGCTGTAAAATGGGGGCAGGGAGCAGAGTGGAGCCCCCATAATCCACAAAGTAATGGTTAGCAATCTACTATTCCACTGAGACACTCAGAAGCCTACGGGACTGGAGGAGTGTACTGAAGAGTACATAAGAGTACTGAAGGAACAGGCAGGAGTGCTTACCAAGCCACTTTCCATCATTTATTGGCAGTCCTGGTTAACTGAAGAGGTTTCACTTGGCTGGAGATTAGCAAATGGGTCTGGAAGGAGAATCCAGGGAACTACAGGCCTGTCAGCCTGGACCTCGGTGTCAGGGAAAGTTGTGGAGCAGGTCATACCATCTTGTGGCATGTACAGGCCCAGCCTGCACAGGTTTAGGAAAGGCAGGTCCTGCCTGACTAATCTGGTCTCCTTCTATAATATGATAACCTTCTTAGTAGATGAGGGAAAGCCCGTCGATGTTGTCTACCCAGACTTTAGTAAAGCCTTTGGCCCCATCTACCACAGCATTTTCCTGGAGAAGGTGACAGCTCTTGGCTTGATGAGTGGGTGAAAAACTGGCTGTATGGCTGGGCCTGGAGAGTCATGGTAAATAAAAGTAAATCCAGTTGGTGGCCAGTCACAAGTGATCTTCCTCAGGGCTCAGTGTTGGGGCCAGTTCTGTTTAGTATATTCATCCATGACATGGATGAGGGGATTGAATGTACCCTCAGAAGGTTTGCACATGACACCAAGTTACCCGGGAGTGTTGATCTGTTTGAAGTAAGGAAGGCTCTGCAGAGGGATCTGGACAGGCTGGATCAATGGTCTGGGACCAAATGTATGAGATTCAACAAGGCCAGACATTGACACCTGCACTTGGGATGTAACAGCACCATGCAGTGCTACAGGCTTGGGGATAAATGGCTGGAAAGCTGCATGATGGAACAGGGTGTCGAGATGTTGGTTGCTAACCAGCTGAATATGAGCCAGCAGCGTGCCCAGGCAGCCAAGGCCAACAGTATCCTGGTTTGTATCCAAAGTAGTGTGACCAGCAGGAGTAGGGAAGAGATTGCGCCCCTTGTACTTGGCACTGGTGAGGCCATGCCTTGAATCCTGTGTTCCGTTTTGGGCCCCTCACTACAAAAAAAGGTATTAAGCTGCTGGAGCATGTGCAAAGGAGGGTAACAAAGCTGGTGAAGAGTCTGGAGCAGAAGTCTTATGAGAAGCAGCTGAGGGAGCTGGGGTTGTTTCACTTGGAGAAGAGGAGGCTGAGGGAAATGGACTCAAGTTGTGCCAGTGGAGGTTTAGATTGGATATTAGAAAATATTACTTCACTGAAAGGGTTGTCAAGGACTGGAAGACGTTGCCCAGGGAAGTCATTGAGTCACCATGCCTGAATTTATTTAGAAGACACGGAGGTCTCGCTTTTAGGGACATGGATTAGTGGTGGGTTTGGTGTTGTTAGGTATATGATTGCACTCAGTTATCTTAAAAGTTCTTTTCCTACCAAATAATTCCGTAATAGTAGAAGGGATTTTGTTGCACAATAGAAGCACAAGTATTGATACAGAGAAATAGTGTATATATTGGACAAGCTTTCCACTTTATGAGAAAACATTGTCTCTATAGAAGGACTCTTTGTGATTCTAAGACACCAGTAAAGTACAGTAGTCAATTACTTGTAAAAAAAAAAAAGCTTTTTTTAATAAATAGCTATTACGAAGGATAGAATATTGGAAATGCAAAATGTCAAGATGCAGTGAAAAACAGAATTAGTACATGGTGGCTGTAAACCTCTCAGGAAGATAATACGTCTTGGAAAACAGCGTTAGTAAGCATTAGTAAGGATACATTTTTAACAAAATGCATGCTGACTCTTGAATTTTATTATTTCTTAGGCTTTATGCAAAGACAACATTTATCCAGGATTTCAGATGTTTGCTAAAGGCTATGGGAAGAACAATGAACCACTGAGAGGATATCTTCTGACATTTTTAATTGCCCTTGGATTCATACTAATAGGTTAGTTTGCCTTTTACAAGCACTATATTTTATATCATGACTTGCTGACAGTGTCTCAGAGTTCTAATGCACAATTTAATTCTAAGGCAGCATTCTAAATCTGTTTATTTTGAGGGTTACTTTTTAGTTTCTGCTAGATATACCAGCCCCACAGCCATGACCAGGGACACCTTCCACTAGGTCAGGTTGCTCAAAGCCTTATCCAAAGCCTCATCCAAACTGATACCCAACCTTGAGCACTTCCCGGGATGGGGCTTGCATGACTTCTCTGGGTAACCTATTCTAGTGCCTCACCACCCTTACAGTAAAAAATTTCTTCCTAAGTATCTCATCTAAATCTCCCTTCTTTCAACTTAAAACTGACATCCCTCATCCTATCACTAATGCTCTCTGATGAAGGAGTTCTTTCTCAACTTTCCTGTAGGCCCTCTTTCGGTACTGGGAGGCTGCTGTAAAGTCTCCTCACAGTCTTCTTTTCTCTAGGCTAAACTAGCCAAACTCTCTCAGCTTGTCCTCGTATGGGAGGTGCTCCAGCTCTCTGATCATCTTTGTGGCCCTCCTCTGGACTCAGTCTGACAGATATGAAAGTCTATTTTAGATTTTTAATAATTGCAGACAACTTCAGTAAATGGAATACGTGCACGAACAATAGTTTTTAAAATGTGTTTTTCTGTTAAGCTAGAAACAGTAAAGGTGAGTACTGATGCTGCTGTTGGAAAAGATAAAGATAGTCTTAGCAGAATTACATGTGTTCTGTGTGGATGACAAGCTAATGGTGCTGTGTCCATCCACGAGTCCTGTACCAGTGCTTTTAAACTATTTTTCTCACTTTCCCTTTTCATCCTTCCCCTAAATCTGCTTAAGGCCCAGGTGTAGCCATGATGTCCCTACTGCAGCATACTGACTAGAAGCTTTATTACAAGAAGTAGAAAATGGCAGACTAACATGGCACATTGTGCTGTTTGGTCACTTTTTTTTGATAGGGAGAGTACGTATGTAAGAGTGGTGTACCATGCTGCGTCAAGGAAGGGAGAGCATCAGGTTCCTTCACATCTTTTACTAAAAGGAATGCACTGTTGGGTGAATTCTTTTGAGAAAGTATGTAGTACCTTAGAAGTGGTGGTCTTGGAATGCTTGGTGATGTGGAAAAATGTTTGGTTTTAAAACTGAAAGTTACACTTAGTAAATAAGAGACCATTAAGATAACAATTCTGTCTTTTGTACAGAAAGGGCAAACTACATCTTCTTAGAGTACATCAGAAAATAAGGTTGTTCATAAATTTTTTTACTCTGGAATCTAAAAAGGCATTGGATGATACCTTTTGTAACAACTTGCTTTGATTTTTGTTTTTACAGCTGAACTGAATGTCATTGCTCCAATTATTTCTAATTTCTTCTTGGCCTCATATGCCTTGATTAACTTCTCTGTATTCCATGCTTCTCTTGCAAAATCTCCAGGTAGGAATGACATTTTGGGGGTGAGAGTTCAGTCTGCAACTTCTCTATGCATAAATACAATGTAAAAGGTATTGTAATAAATGAATGTTTAGTTTAGTTACTGGATATCTACTTGACTCTTATTGTGCATCTGAGTTACAAGGGTAATATGGTGTATACTTGAGTCCTCTGAAATTTGAGGGCTAAGTGATAGTAGAGCTTGAGAGGTGCTGATTCTGTCATCTTTGCTGGGGGAACATAAGATAATCAGTGTTTATTCAGAAACTCTTGAAAAAAGTTTTCTTGCTAATTCAATAGCTGGCATTCAAGAACGACCGTTTTGTCTTTGGATTTCTCTGTTAATGTTTCACCTTGCAGTCCAGAAGAAACTAGAGTTGCAGGTGGTGTTGCCACGATTTTTAGCCTTTTGTATGGGAGGCTAGTTAGATTATAAGAATAAGCCAAAACCCAGTAGTTTCAGAATAGATGTATATCATACCCAGTCCAGTAAACATTTGTAGTGAAATAATGCCCTTAAAAGCTTCTTAATCTGCTGAACTGGTAGACACCATTCTCTGTGTGTATAACTGTTTACACAACAATTCTGTGTCTAATACATTTGTGAGTCTTGGGTGTGTTACTGGGGCTGTGAATGAATTTACTTGACTTTGGATAAGGACAAATAAGGATTTTAAACAGTGATAGTGTACTATTTTGACATTTTCAAGTTGTACTTGGATGTATCTGTCCCTTTCCTTTTCGTGTGGTAAAAATTTCTGGCCATGTGAAAATACACAACTAGAAACCGTTAGTAATACATGAGAGAGTGAGTCACGAGCTGATGATTCATGTTGTGCTACCTTTGAAAGTAAAAATCAATTGTCAGGCGAGCTCTTGCCAAAGGTGTCTGTGACCTGATTCGGTAGACATACTGGCACAAGCATCTTCAAACTTTCCTTTTGAGATATGCTCTTAGAGCGCTAAAATTAGGAACTTGCATATCTTACAAATCTACGTAAGAAAGATGCAAATTCATTTGGAAGATACGGAAAATGAAAAGCATAAATTTGCCAAAGTCTTTATTTTGTACATTACTGAAACTGTTGCACATTCACATGAAATGTGACACAGGACACTAGGGAAGCAAAAGAGGAATAGCACTTTCCTTTTCTTAGGATAGTGACTGAACTAATTTTCCCTCTCTTTTCTGTCTTCCGAATTATTTTTTTACTAGGTTGGCGCCCTGCTTTCAAATACTACAATATGTGGATTTCTCTTGTTGGTGCTGTTCTGTGCTGCATTGTGATGTTTGTCATTAATTGGTGGGCAGCACTTCTAACATATGTCATAGTCCTTGGACTCTACATTTATGTCACTTACAAGAAACCAGGTATGTATCGGGCTTTTTTAGGTTGTGGTGTAGAAATTATTCCTGTTTGGCTGACTAGTTCAAACTTCTGTTTCAAGCTTTTTAGTTGTAGTGAAATTTATTACTCCAGTATAGTCACTGGTTTTGTTCCCCTCCTCCAAAATTATTCAGGTGCATGCCTTACACTTAGACATAAACATTTGAATGAAAATGGGAGCAAAAGTTACATGTGGAAAAAGCTTGGTTTGCAACAACAAAGGCACTAGGAAAGCATGGTAGGTTTTTTTTGTGAAGTGAAAGAAGATGCTCACTAACCTTTCCTAATTGGAAAGGGGTTTGTGTGGTGGTGTGTTTTTTTTTACATAAACCGCTGCTGTAGCTATGAACAATGATTTACAAAATTGTTCCTTCTGAGAACACTGTATGATCATAAGTGGAAGATGGAGCAGAAGTGAAACAAAACGTGTAGAGTTAAGAATAAGGAAAACCCTACATCCTGGGCTATGAAGATTATAAAGTACTTGGAAGGTAAACTCATTGTACCTATGAGAAGATGGGTGTGGAAACAGAATGCTGGGATCCTTTCTTTCATTTCCTTATAAAAATAATAAAAACTTCTTAGTCTAGCATTTTTCACTGAAAGTATTTAACTTTGTTTAGGCAGTGATTTGAGATTACTTTTCCCTTTGCTGAAATATAAAATATCTAAGCACAGCATTTTGTCTGAAAGTCTTACTTTTTTTTGACTCTGAAGTTGTCACAAGCTTCAAAGTGTTGGAGGAAACAAACCTCAGTTCTTTTTTCCTGTAATTATTAGTAATTTTAAAAAAAATTAGTAATTTTTTCCTGTAAAATATCAAACTCTATAACTGTCTGCTGAAACTTCTAAAGAAATACCATCTTTAAATAGAATTGCCTATGTAGCTGTAGGTTTTGTTGGCTAAGATTGTGCAGGAACTACCAAGATGTAGCTTAAATCTTCTGTGTTTTTAGTTTGTATTCAACGTTCATTTTGTGATAATGTACTTTCACAATGAACAGCTTTTAAATAAAATATCGGAACTTCAAATCTTCCCACAGATGTGAACTGGGGATCCTCAACACAAGCTTTGACTTACTTGAATGCACTACAGCATTCTATTCGGCTCTCAGGAGTGGAAGATCATGTGAAAAACTTTAGGTAACAGTTAATATTAAAGACAGGAAATTTCTTTGTGTTCAGTACGGTACTGTCATGATGTTTGCTTTCATTGCTACTAAATGCCTGTCTGTCTTCTGTGGGTTATAACAACTTGGAATTTCACCACCATAGACGTCCTGTGGACATACACTAGCATTTTATTTCTGATTTAGAGTGCACTTTAGAAGCAACTCTGTGAGTGCTGCCTGCTTATTGTTAGATGCCTCATGTTTTGCATCATAAATTGTGAATTTCATTCCTCTTCAATGAAACTGAATTGGAAGATGTGCTCCAAACAGCATTCAGTTGATGTGCTGGGGGTAAAACTGAAGTAATGTAAAATCTCCAAGATGTGTATGCTGTGGATGTTGTCCTCAACATCAGCTATTTGCACAAAAGACATTTTCTGTCATTGTACTTTAGTAATGGCAAACAGGCATTTATTGTCTGCCAGCATAGGTACCCAGGAAGGCCCTACTCAAGGGAGGTGGTTTTCCATGGTACTTACGCCACTTTTCTGGAATAACTTTTGTAGAAGAAACATGCTTCAAAAATTTTTAGCAGAACGCTTTGACATAAATTAATTTCTCCAAATAAATAGAATAATAGATTGAATGTGACTTTACGTTGTGCTGTTGTCCAGTCTTTGACTGAAGTGCCTTACCATGCATCTGGCTGCAAAATTAGATACAACTTTGTTGCATTAAATTGCTCAGGTACTACCTTGTCAAGTTCTGAATATTTCCAAGGATGAAGGTTGTGTTGACTTGTCTCTTGACATACAGTAGTTATCTTGTAGATGCTGCCTATGCCCAGCACAGGATTTACAGTATTCACTCTGTTTAGCAAATCTCTTGTCATCCTGTGCAGCTGCATGAAGTGTGTTATTCTGTTATGCTTGGCATACTAGCAAGAGAATCTAGCTACTGAAATATTCTGTTGTGTCTGAAGGAAGATGGTGCATACTGAGGGTAGAATTTAATAAGGAGTAAGTTCAGCAAGAGATTTTTGCCATTCTCTGACATAAAGTCCAGAATGCAGAAACTGGTAGCCACACAGTTTTTTTCCAATGAAAAAATCTGTAGTATTTCCTGCCAGAGAATACTCTAATTCTGAACCCAAGCCTCTCTTGGAAGCTACTAAACTCTACACTACCAGCAGTGTGCCTGGATGGCCAAGAAGGCCAAGTAGCATCCCAGCTTTTCTCAGAAGCAGTGTGGCCAGCAGGGCGAGGGGAGTGATCATCCCGCTGTACTTGGCACTGGTGAGGCCATACGTTGAATACTGTGTTCGGTTTTGGGTTCTCAGTACAAGAAAGACATTGCGGTGCTGGATCATGTCCATATAAGAGCACCAAAGCTGGTGAAGAGTCTGGTAGTCTAGACTTAAGAGAAGCAGCTGATTCAACAGGGCTTGTTCAGTGTGGAGAAAAGGAGTCTGAGGGGAGACCTTATCGCTCTTTACAACTACCCCTAAAAGGGGCTGTAGTAAAGTGTGTGTCAATCTTTGTTCCCAGATAACAAGCGATAGAAAAAGAGGAAATTGCCTCTGGTTGCGCCAGGAGAAGCTTAGATTGGGTACTAGCACAAATGTCTTCACTAAAAGAGTTGCTAGCCACTGGAATAGACTGCATAGGGAAGTGGTTGAGTCACCATCCCTGCTATTTAAAAGATATGAAAATATGGCACTTAGGGATATGGTTTAGTGGTGAACTTGGCAGTGTTAGGTTTATGGTTGGACTTGATGATCTTTTCCAACCTAAACAGTTCTGTCATTCTGTAATTTTAATATGGAAAGTGTACTGGAGCTGCTATAGAGATCAAGACAGATGACTTTACGTTCTGATGATATAAAAAACCTACCTCCTGAAATGCATCTGAAGTCTGGGCACTTCACCTTTAAAGTTGTCTAGACAGTTGTCTAGTATAACTTACCTGCAGTTGTTTGGCTCTGTCTTCTGAGTGGTTGTAGTTTTTAAAAAAGCATACACTTCCAGTTTTTTTTCTTGGGCACAGAAGAATCTAACCTACAAAATGTAAAGGGATGTTACTTACAAATAGGGGAAGAAATTCATCCCTCTGACCTCATCTGGTCTAAAATCTGCTTTTGATCTTTTTAAATGTGTAAATTTCAGATTTAGTGGGATTACTAAGTTTGGAATCAAGTAATCATAGGTCTGCTGGCAATTGTGGAAAAAATTATCTTTACTTAATTTCACGTAGTCTTGTAAAAGTAATTGAGGTTACTACCTCTCCAGTAATTATTGTGTTTTTATGGCCATTGTGGAGAAACTTCTTTCTGTTAGTTAAAAAAACCCACTAATTGCAAATGAAATTAATTCCAACCTTTTTTTTTTTTTTTCCTACTTACCTATTCATGACTCTAGACCTCAGTGCTTAATTTTGACTGGTCCTCCAAATGCACGTCCAGCTTTGCTTCACGTTGTCCATGCTTTCACCAAGAATGTGGGCTTGATGATCTGTGGCCACGTACATATGGTAAATCCCTTCTGTCTTTACTTTAAAGTTACCTTGGTTTTTGGTTTTGTTTTTTAACCTGTTTGATTTTGGGTGTGGTTGGGTGTTTGTGTTTTTTGGTGGGGTTTTGGGTTAGGGGTTTTCTTTTGGTTTGATTTGGGTTTAGGTTTTGTGTTTAAAATGAAAGTGTCATTAGACATGAGAAGTCCGAAAAGACGGATTTACTGGTAGGATCTACTTATCTATGTGTCTTCTCTATTCCAGTTAGATACATTACAGGGAAAACTTTGCAAAGTTAGTACTTTTGTGCTGAGCAAGCTTTGCAGAGTAAAGTGAACATTAAATTACCACCTGGGTCTCTTTTTGGCATTGTCTGATACAGCCTTATGTATTTTCTCATGCTTTGGACAGAGCACTTGCTCAAAATGATGTACAGGACATGATGTTAGCAGTTTTTACATATTTTTTTTAAGTTATGTCTTTTACAGCAGACGTACAGAGGATTTGGTGGGGGGTGGGGAAGAAGCAAGATTTAAGTAAGGACTCTTCAAAATCGCTCGTCATGAGTTGTCTTACCTGTGATAGGAGGTGGCTGTCATTCTACCATCTGTACCAAAGCTTCAGTTACCTGCTAACAGAAAAGAGCAAATCAAGTTAATGCCTTCCACAGAACATGCTTTTTAAAGCAAATATTAGCCAGTTACGTCTTCAGAAATGTTAATTCATTTAATTCTTTTCTATACAAACTTAAAATTTCAGTGAGTGCAAAGGAAAGAAACTCAGTAATACTGGAGAGGTAAGATATTACAGGTGGAATTACTGTCTTTTAAAAGTAGGACTATACTGAAAAGAGTAAGGTAGTGTTATGCTTCTTGTAGGAGAGCAATTCTGATTAGAGATTTTCCAGGAGCATATCCTCTTTGTTTAAAATTGCTTTCCTACAAGAAGAATGGCACAGCCTTATTCTTCACTGTGACCATTTGTCAGGATCTGTATCCTTTTGCAAAACCTTCCATGTTCTTGATTATGCCTCGTCTGTATTCTGTATTTTGCTGTCTAGGAGGAACACAAGTATTTGGATAGGAGATGACTTTGACTGTAACATAGAACTGCAGAAGTGACACTACTGTGACAAAGGCTTTCTGATTAGGATTATGTACACACAGAGGCACACTTGTAAAGCTTGAAACAAATATTCTCATAAAACCTAATACTAAGTCATTGTATATCTCTGTATATTTCATTACAAAGCCTTTTTGTTTTAGAAGTATGTTACTCTTTGGAGAAGAAGCTTGTGCCACCTGCTGGGGAAGTGGCCTGTGCTCTTCAGGAATAAGATTGGTGAAGTTTGAGCAGCCCTCTTCCTAAAAATGAGAATCTGGTCACAGAATCACAGAATTGTTCAAGTCGCAAAAGATCTCTAAGATGAGTCCCCCCATAAACCTAACACTGATAAGTTCACGACTAAACCATGTCCCGAAGTGCCATATCATCATACCTCAGAGGATGATAACTAAACTGATACTGCCTGGTATTTTGTTATTTTGGGGTTTTTTTCTTTGTGTAGGAGCTTGTTTTGAGATGCTGAAAGTTTGAACTGGATTCTAGGAGTATTATTTAAAAAATAGGGTGTTTAACACTATTCATAATTCTCGTTTTCTCTCCTCTTTTTATTTCTTTGTTTTGAAAGGGTCCTCGGAGGCAAGCCATGAAGGAACTGTCAACTGACTTGGCTAAATATCAGCGATGGCTAATTAAAAACAAGATGAAGGCTTTCTATGCACCTGTGCATGCAGAGGACTTGAGGGATGGAGGACAATACTTAATGCAGGTACACCTCTCTCTTAATATTTTTTTTAATGAAAGCGGTGAAGATGAACATCAAAATTGAAAATGTTTTCATACTTTGAAGTATTTTCATTTGGCAAAGTTATTGCAAAGCATCAACTTTGGTGAAAAAAGATTGTTTTCTGCTTAAGAAAATTAAATAGAAGCTTTATTTGTTTCAATAACATGTATTTTGAAAAATATTTTTTGTTCTTTTTAGGCTGCTGGTCTGGGTAGAATGAGACCTAACACTCTTGTTGTTGGATTTAAGAAAAACTGGAAACAAGGAGACATGAGAGATGTTGAAACTTATATCAATTTATTTCAGTAAGTAGAAAATGCAGAACATTTTATGTTCCATTTCAGTATGTTTGGCAATAATTCAAGAAGATTTTAGTTGCTTGATGTTTCGTTAGTTAGGCTAACTAACTAGGATGTTTCGTTTTCCATATTGCTGATCCCACAGTCTTCAGTTCCCCTTGTGTTTTTCGGATACAGAAATTAATAAGCAAGTCTATATATTTAATAGAGAAGATTTCTATATAGCTACTCCTTATGCATCTAAAAAGAGTTGTGTCAGTGGTTTGAGGTTTAAGAGCGAGCTTAACCCACTTAATTTGTGGTTTACAGTGTGCATTTAAAAGAAGGAGAAGATGAGGGATTACAGTCAGAGATTAGAAAAGGAAAAAAAACATACCCTCCCATTCTCCCAGTTCTTGAGAGAAAAGCGGGAACACTAGATGCAGTGGAAGATAAGGAAACGTTGGTTAGTTCTTTGTGTTTCTTTCTTACCCTGTTTTATTTTGGAATCGCTTGTGTTGGAAGATCTTTTAAGACCACAAGCCGTGTGATTCTCCACATTCCATAACAGAAACCTCAGGAAGCAATAAGTGTAGGTTAAGTGTATTTCTGGCAGTTCTCTGGAAAACTTACATTTCTGAAGCACACAGTGGAAACACATCTTATCTGTACAGATTTAACAAATTAAATAAAGAATTAAAAATGTTCAGTAATGGAGAAAATATTTTCTTAAATCAACCACAAATTTTCTTGCATTTGTTATAGAAGGTGTTGATATTTTGGACATTTCTAATCAAGTCTTACTGCTTCTATGAAGAAGTATTTAATGAAATCTTCAGAAATTTCTCTCTAAATGACATGGGAGAGAGTTCTCTAGTTTATGGTTATTTGTAATTAAGTGTTTGTATTTGAAGGACATTAATGGCTAACATAAACTGTATGATATGCTTAAGTTCATGTTTTTCTGTCCTATATCTCACTGAAGGTTTTGTGCTTCATTTTACTCTACTTCTACACAGCTTTTTATTCCATTTTTTTCCTTGTATCCGCAGTAATGTTGCCCCTTACTTTATTTGTTAAAGGAGCAAGATCCTTCCCCATCAGATATAATGGGAATAGGCATGTAATAGTTCACTTATAGGTAATTTGATTCTAAATTGCAGCTTCAGAGATGTTTTTTAATACCCAAGCATTTTGGAAAGACATCAGAAATTTTTAGTTCTCAGATTGAGGAGATCTGTTCATAATCAATGCTTTTATTGACAGGGGAAGATAAAAATTCAGATTTCTCAGCATATCTTGTCATCATCTGTGCAGAACTTGACTGACCTGTTCATGTTGCTTTTATTTAATCACTGTTTACTTAGGGGAGAGAGGGAGGACAGGTAATAGATATCCTTCCTATGTGTTGCTTTTCTGGATGTGATACTAAGTTTATTGATGCATTTGATAGTTTGGTATTGAAACTGAAATTGTAATAAGAAATTTACGATTTGGCAGTTTAAATGGCAGTGCATAATCACTACAGTTTGTTCAAAGAGGGTGTATAAAGTACGTGCTTTGGGAAAGAAAAAGTTGTAAAATATTTCATTTCTGTTCCTTTTGTGTAGTGATGCATTTGATGTTCAATATGGTGTGGTTGTCATCCGTCTAAAGGAAGGCCTGGACATTTCTCACCTTCAGGGCCAAGGTAAGATTTATTTTGTTTTATCTGGTGAATAAGTGTTCTAATTCCCTTTTAATATTGTTTTCTTCAAATACTAAGTCAAGATAATTTATTAGAGAAGTGCAACAAATCAAAACAGCACTCTTCTCATCGAATAAAAATCTCTCAAATTAGCAAGTCTGATATGTCAAGTAAGAGTAGCCCATGTTCAGCAACAGATTGGCTGGTTTGTGTGTTTCATTTATAAATAATTGCTTCCCAAGGATTTCCTGTTTTACCGAAACAAATGAAAGAAGCTTGCAAATTGGTATGCAGTATTTAGGAACCAAGACTTGAAATAATGAAAACAATAACAAATGTTGCACAGTGTTATGGCTCTGGCATGGGTTGCCAACCCCTATACATGCACACACGCGATTAGAAATCTCAGTAGTAGTCTGTTGCAAGTTGGGAAGGGTTTCCTATTTTCAATGTAGAAGACTTGCATATGCTTTGTATGTAGTGATCTTAAGCTGAATGGTGCAATTCTAGTTAAGTTTTAAGCAGGACTTGAAAGAAGCCTGTGAGCTTTATTGGCAACTGTCTAATGAATTGATAATGCATACGGTGTTGCTACCATGAGGAAGAATGCTTTTGACACAAGCTGTGTAGGGGTACAGGCTGCTGAAAGAGGGGAGGATTGCTCGTTCACTGGAAACATGAAAGTCTTTGGATTTGGAGAGAGGCAGAGAGCCTGTCACTGTGTGCAAGAGGGCAGAGGAGTAGGAGAAAGGGCAAGGAGTGAACAGGGGGTGTGAAGACAGCATGGCTGAGAAGACTGGGAAATGTATCACAGAATCACTAGGTTGGAAAAGACATCTAGGGTCATCGAGTCCAACCATTCCTGTCAACCACTAAACCATGCCCCTGAGCATCTCATCTATTGGTCTTTTAAATACCTCCAGGAATGGTGGCTCAACCACCTCTCTGGGCAGTTTCTGCCAGTGTCCAGTTACACTTTCTGTCAAAATTTTTTTTCTGATGTCCAGCCTGAACCTCCCCTGGAGGACCCTGGGGCCATTCCCTCTTATCCTGTCCCCTGTCACTTGGGAGAAGAGGCCAGCTCCCTCCTCTCTACAATCTCCTCTCAGGTAGTTGTAGAGAGCAATAAGGCCTCCCCTCAGCCTCCTCTTCTCCAGGCTAAACAAACCTAATTCCCTCAGCCACTCCTTGTAAGACTTGTTCTCCAGCCCCTTCAGGAAGGTGTCAAAAGACTCTTAGTATCCACTGGAGACTGGGAGTTTGTTTTAACTCTCATATTAACTCTCACAGCTACCAAGTAGCTCCACTGGAAAAAAAGAAACTTGGCTGTGAGACATACTTAGTCTTGGCCTTGTCTGAGGCTCATCTTCCCCTTTGAGTTAGAGAGAAATGGGAAGTGTTTCACCAAGTAATTTTTTTTCTTAGAGGTTGTACTTCCTCATGTTAGCTAGCTCTGTTTTATGTTTACCTTGTGGTAAGGGAATAACAACCAAAACCTGGGAAGGAAGAAGCAGGAAATTGCATCTGCTCAGGAGGAGCTTCTTTGTACTCTGAAGCAGTTCAAACAAGATTGTGTTCTTGTTTTCTGCCTTCCACCCTCTCCACCCTTTGCTATAGCATAACAGTTACAGAAAAGCTTAGCCAAGTGTGAACCATCTCAGTATAGTGCATGCCTCTGTTTTGCAACAGTTTGCAACAATTAAGTGCTTTATAATGTGTTTCCTTGCTTTCTCAAAGAAGAGTTACTGTCATCCCAAGAAAAATCTCCATGTACCAAGGATGTCATAGTAAAAGTGGATTATAGCAAGAAGGCTGAGACAGACACTTCTATAGCTTTTGCTCCATCATCTAGTGAAAGAACTCCCACTTTACATAAAGGTAACTTGCTAATTAACAATGACATTTGAATTCTTACTCTTTCTTTCTCTCATTCTCTCTTCAGTTCCTCTCTACACTTACCAAGGAATTATTTAAGGGATTTTTGTGTCTCTGGAACAGAAGTGTATCATGCTTTTCTAATATGACATGTCTAACCTCTTAAGTACTTTGGTTTAGAGCTTACAAATATGTAAATAAACCTTCGGCTTCTAGTCCCCTAGATGGCAGACAATGGATTTTCTTTGTTAATGAGTTTAACAGGCATTAAAAATTGCTTGAGAATTGTGCCAAACGTGCACACACATATATATAAAATACATAAAATATATAAAACAGACAAAATTATATAAGCATAAAAATTATATCTAAAAATATGTATATATAATATATATATAAAATGTGATTTCAAGGCTGCTAAATTTATGAACTTTTTTTTCACTTCAGACTAGAGTGTTATGTGCATGTTAACAGACACAAAACATTCAGGATCCCTTGACAATAACCAACTTTCCTCTTCTTTTTAAAGTAAAAGTTTGGAGTGACTTAATAATTTAATGAGCAATGTGATTAATTTTGGTTTTTTGAAGTACAGATAACTAGTAGGATCTGGTAGACTGCATTTATGTGCTTTTCTTTGTATGAAAATCCATTTCATTCTACATTTTTATTTTCTACTTTTTTTATATACGCTAGTAGCATTTTCGTTAACACCACAAAGGACATTAACCTTTTTATTTTATATCTTTAAAAATCTTCCAGAGGAGGACGAGGACGGAAAGACTCCAACACAACCACTGTTGAAAAAAGGCAGGCATTTTCCACCTTTTTGTGTTAAATCATTCTTTCACATTGTTAATTTTACTTTTCCTTTTCTACTCTTTTCTACACATATATGAGAGAGAAAAATAACCATGCAATGTTAATTTTTTTCTTATGCTTTAAAATGTGTTTCATCTTTAGAGATCAGGCTATGGAAAAATATCAAGTTGCTATCGAGAAAAGATTGTGCATGTGTCTAACATATGAATGTTGGATATCCATTTTTTAACTTTTATTCTTAAGTAACGTTATAAATGTATTAAAGAACTTGCTTAGTTCTCATGTATGTATCTGGATCCTTATTAGATTTAGCAGTTAGGAAAATATGTAGTTCTATAGTGGAAGTGCTCCATCAGTCTATTCAGAAGATCTTCTAAAGTCATAGATGTTGCTCTGTTATTTTAAATTGTTCAATAGCCTGTGAATTAATGCATAATATAGCCACCCGGTGATATTAACATCTAAAATAATGTGAAGTAGTCATGTAAATAAACAGTGTTTTGAGAGATTAATTAAGCAATTTTTACTTCCTGGTTTATTTCGTACTTTTTTTCGTTAAGCAATTATTTTTGTCTTAAATAAGATTAATTTAGCTTTTCTTTGTCATCTTTTCTGTAATTTTAACAGTTGTTGTGTTTTGATAATGGAAAGTGAGATTACATCTTGAAGCACCAGGTGGCAGTTTGGAAGAAGCCCCAGTATGCAGTAAAGAAGTATATTAATGTAAATTAGTCACAGATGTACTGTGAATTTTTAAATTCCTGATGTAAGGACTGAGATAACTATCCAACTCCTGGCTCTTGTTCACACTGAGGCTTTAATTAAGGGACAGGGACTAGGGTTTTTTTAAGTTTTAAAAAAGCTGTATTTGCTTGTATGAAAAATTGAAAATGTCATTCTTGTCTTGTTTTCAGCAAATCCAGTAACTTTGTTATGCAGAATGGTCTGTATTGTGCTTCAGAGCCTTGTACATGCAAGACGGTACTTCTTGCAAAGTCAGAATTCCAGTACACAGAACTAGCTTTTATTTTCATCACATACTTAAAGAAAAATGAATTCTAGGAGAAAAGAAAAGCACTTAGGACATGATATTTACTTATAATCAGTATCTACATGTTTTTATTTTTACTGAAATTTTGTTATATGCAAGACGTAGCAATAGAGTGTGACATAATGCTCTGAAGTACGTATGCAAGGTTAGTTAAATTGTCCAGGCAAATGACTGTACAAAGATTTTACTGTTCCTTTATTTGTCAAATGTCCACTAAATTACTTTGAATTTTAAATCTTTAACTGCTGAAGTTATGAGTTTGCAGACTCCCTAAATATAGTTCATTTTATATCCATTCTATCAGAATTTGGATTTGGGTTTGGGGCAAAGAAACAGTCTTTCTTTAGAGATATCACAAAATATTAATAAGCTGCATTTGATGAATTTCAGAGTGATTATGCCAAAAACTTTAGAAATGAAATTTCCTCATACTTTTTTCCAGATTCAAAGAGCCCATCTGCTCCTTTAAACTTGGCTGACCAAAGACTTCTTGATGCTAGTACTCAGTTTCAGAAGAAACAAGGCAAAAGCAATATTGATGTCTGGTGGCTTTTTGATGATGGAGGTAATCTGCTTTATACTTTAAAAACAAATGTTGAAAAAGAAATATTGATATGATTTTGAATGAGTAGGTATATCTCAGTTCATATGTAGATTACAAATTTGTTCTGTTAAACTCTAACGTGTTGCTGTGTTTTCTGAATCATTTCCATATTCTGGCTAAAATGCAGGCTTGACACTGCTGATTCCATATCTTCTTACAACCAAGAAGAAGTGGAAAGACTGTAAGATCAGAGTGTTCATTGGTGGAAAAATAAACAGGATTGATCATGACCGAAGAGCGTAAGTTTATCTTTAAATATTTAATTCCAAACGCTGATAGAGCATGTTATGCAGCATGAGACGCTTTTCCTAGCAGCCTTCTGTTGTTCGTTATTTGGTTGAGGCGTAACCATATTCTCTGCCCTTTCTCCAAAACAAGCTCCATTTCCCTCAGATTGTTTTGGATGAGATACCTCGAGTTTTTACTACTTTTCCTGCAGCATTGTCTGACACTAACATTTCATTTTCTTTTTCAAAAATTTTCTGAGGTTGTCTTTAAGGGAGAAATCTTCTCATAGTTTGATATGTTTGTTAGTTTGTTTTGTTCTTGAAGCATGTTGTTGAGTTATAGCCGTATGCCAGGTCAATTTCATTTTTTTTTTCCCCTGTAACATTTACATTGCTTTTTCTTTTTCCTTAAGTTACTGTTTTTATTACGAAACATCTATCTGTTTACGCTGTGAAATAATTAAAAATCTGATCATGCATAAAGGCTTGTTTTTCTGATACAGGATGGCTACTTTGCTCAGCAAATTTCGGATAGACTTCTCGGACATTATGGTTCTTGGGGATATTAATACTAAGCCAAAGAAAGAAAAGTAAGTTTCAAAAAACTCCAGTTTGTTAGTTGAATTCTTGATGTCTTTCATGAATCTGGAATAGGTCATTCTTTCCTACATAACAGTTTTGACGGAGTAGTTCCTATGACATCCAGTGTTTCATGGAAATGAAGGAAGTAAAGTAAGCATTAAGTCCCACATCCAACAAAAAAGAATTTTGTTTTTTTTAAAATCTCTGGCCCCTAGATAGTAATATTAAATTTAGGAAACATGTAGTTCAGAAAGCCCCGATTAGTCTGGAGCAATCTTTTTTAGAAAGAGAAAGGCTCAGAAAAACTTAAATGGTCTTTATTTTTCTTTGACTGTTAGTTTAAGGTAGCAAAGCTTGATCTTCAGATATCCAGATCTAATTTTGTCTTCTTTTTTTTTTTAAAATTGCCTGGACTTCTAAGTTACACCAGGGTGACCATACATGTGATATTTCTGATTTTCAAGTTTAAAAAAAACTAATTGTAGGTACAAATGGTATAACAGAATATAAGATCTAAAAATATTATCCTTATTTATACAGATATAAACTGGAGAGGGGCAGATTTAGACTAGACATTAGGAAGAATTTCTTCAATATGAGAGTGGTGAGGCACTGGCACAGGGTGCCCAGAGAAGCTGTGGCTGCCCCATCCCTGGAGGTGTTCAAGGCCAGGTTGGATGGGGCCTTGGGCAGCCTGGTCTGGTGGGAGGTGTCCCTGCCCATGGCAGGAGTGTGGAATTAGATTATCTTTAAGGTCCCTTCTAACCCAAACTATTCTATGATTCTGTGATTTCCCTTCAAGCCTTCTTTAATATGTTGAAGTTGTAAAAATATCATGGATATACATATATCTAAATAATCTAACATGTCATGCAAATTAGGAAATATTGTTTTACAACTATGTAAATGCTAATATGCATTCTTTTATACCTTGCTTTTTAATGACCTTTTCTTAAATGCATAGAATATATCAAACAACAAAAATGATAGAGTATTCTGGCACTATGATACTTTTGGAAGTCTTTGCTCTTGGAAGTCTGCTGTTGTAAAATATGTAGTCTTAGAGATAGATAGCATGTATTTATGCATAAAAAGTTGTGATTGTAGAATTACATGAAACTATTTTAATTGTATAGAAGTGGTCTATGAGTTACTTCTTATGAGGGCATTTTTTCTATCTCTGTGGATACATTGCCTACAGTATCCAAAACCTTTCTAAGATACAACATGGCATTAACGAGAGATGTAAACTATGTGTAGGAAGACTGATTATTTTTAACAGTTGCTGTGCTGTGTAATAGTACATTGTTGATACTTCTTCTTTTTTATTGAGCTGAAAAATAGCAGATCATTTCTGGGTCTTCCTTTTTGAGGAGGATGAAGTCATTGTATCAATTTACTTCAGTAATGGCCACCATGGGCAGGAAGAAAAAAATTTTTTTAGTAATGTGGGCGTTTTCTAGAGGAATGCGAGCACCTCAGTTAGAAAATGGGTATGGAGGGGTGTTTAACTATATGGAAGCTTGCATGTTACACATAATAGAATTGATGTATATCAGAGAGATACTCCTTAATGTTTTTTAAACTTTCCACTCTGTAATTCACAACCACAGAAAATTGGCAATAGCTTGTCATCTTTATAAAAAGCCCATTGAAATAAAATGAAAATGTGGTTATTTCACTGGATGCAAGTCATACATTTCAGTATGTTCCCCTAACAATCTTGTTTATTTTATTTCACATCTTGGATGTTGAGGTTATTCAAAGACAAGTTACGTTCATAACTTGTGGCAGCCTTTGTTTGCTGTTCAAGTATCTTAATGTGGGTACAGAAAGTAAGGTAGTAGTAGAAATGAATGCGTCTTGGTCTCTTTGTTTTCATTTGAGGTTCTTGCTAAAGTTAAATTAAATTCAAAGTATAGTGGAGCAGGAAACCCAAACAAGATGGCTGTGACTATTTGCATTTGAATATGGTTCTCAGACTGTATTGGAAAGACTAAGAAGAAGCAAAATAAAGCAATGAAGTCAAAATTGTAGTGGTGGTAGCATGGGACTTGAGAGCTATTTTTTTTAATGTGACAAAAACTTTCAAATTTAATTCTGAAGAAGCAGCTGTTACATTATATTCTCTAAGGTAGCACTCTTCAACTATCAAGGAGTTATGGTAAAACTAGCAAAATTTGGGGTTTTTTTGAGCTGGATAAAATTTTGTATTTAGTTGCATGGTGAACAATGAAAACTGTACATGTCATTAATTGATAAATTGTAATGTCTGCATATACAAATAGGTAATTTGCTGTTCTGACTGCAAATGACGGTGAAAAAAATCAGTTTATTTATTTTTACATGTAATAAAACTTACTTTCTGGTATTATGAAAGTTATTGCTGATGTACTCGTATCCATTTTAATGTGGTGACTTGCTTAATCATTCCAGTATTGCAGCTTTTGAAGAAATGATAGAGCCCTTCCGACTTCATGAAGATGATAAAGAACAAGAAGTTGCAGATAAAATGAAGGAGGATGAACCATGGAGGATAACAGATAATGAACTTGAGCTTTACAAAACAAAGGTTCTGTATTCTTGAATGTTATGTTAAATGTTGGTAAACTTTATTCTCCTATGGCATTTGTGGTCAGTGAGTTCATTCTTGTTATTCTGTCTCTTCCACAGCTGTGTTTATGAAAGCTGATGGAAAGCAGTATCTAAGACCATTTAGGTAGTTCAGCAAAAAAAAGAAATGTTTCTGCAATTCAGAAGGGTGCAGAGGGTCTTGAACTGCTTTCCTACAGTATTTCAGCAGTTAATTTAGAATAATAAAGTCTAAATTCAACTGTTTGTTGACTTTTGGGGGACCAAACTAAATTTTTTTTCCTTCTTAATTAAAAAAAACCCACCATGTTAATTCTGGTCATAAGGAGCAATTGAAGGTTTGACATTTTTTTCAAGCCATTCTGCTCTATAGAGACATCACAGGTGTTGGAGGTTCCGGTAGTGTGCTTTAAGAGGATGGAGATACATACAAGTATCTAGAGTAAGACTGGTTAAAGTCTCAGTGCTGAAGTTCGTCAAGATGATCCTCAGTATATTCCACCCTTATCTTCTTTTTCCTGTTCGGGTTTTGCAATCCTGTGAGGATTCGCAATAGAGAAGAAATGGGAATATTAGGTCATTCTGCATTGTTAAGAGTCAAAAAAAAAAAAAAGCAGGAATCCGTTTAACAGGTAAGTACAGAAAGACTGGTAGCTGCTGCTGAGATCTGTTATAACTGCATATTACCAAGGGGCTGGGATGAGGAAGATTTTGTAAATCACAGTTACTTTGTAGTTAATGTACTCCTTGGTGTCTTGCTGTTCCTCATATGTACAAAATATATGCCCCACAAACTCAGTGAGATAACCAAAATGTTCTATTCTTCTGTCTGCTGATACCTTAATTATTTCTACAGGCACTAGCTTTCAGGCTAACTAGACTTCAGCTCATCTCCAAAAAGCCGAACTATAAGAGATGGTTAACTCAAAATGTTGCTATAAAGTTAGTCGACATAAGAGAACTGAAAATTGCTGAGAACGCTACCTCAAATGTTAAGACAGCTTAGGGAGAAAAAGGGAAGGGCATTATGGAGATAGGGTTACCAAATGAAGATAAGGCATCACTTCTGTTAAGACTTGCTCACTATAAGCTTTTAGGACATAGTTTAAAGAACCTTAAAGAGAGCAGAGGCCTTTTGCTTCTGGGAGCTGTGAAGAGTGATATTATTATCAGAAGAACAAGCTTAAATTTAGCTTTCATAGTACTTGCTTATCCACATATTTTAAGGTTACTGCTTTTTTCTCTCACAGCCTTACAACCGTAAGTGTTTTGAAAAACTGAGGTGGAAGCACATGCTTTCTGTAAATGACACATGCCAACTGATAAAAACTGTTTTTTCTTTTTCTTGAATAAATAAACTTTTTGTAGCTTTATAAAAAGCCTTCCTAACAAGTTTCATTTTAATTGCAGACTTATCGCCAGATTAGGCTAAATGAGTTGCTCAAAGAACATTCAAGTACAGCTAACATAATTGTCATGTAAGTACATGATTTGTACTGTTACCGTAATTGATTTAGAACTGTGATTTGAAGTCTAAATATATGTAAATACAGGCTAGGAAAAAACCCCTGTGTCTTGGCATTAAAGTGTAGAAATACACAAGGAGGTTTCAGTGGTGAAGTACTTACTAAAAGTATGGAGCTGCTATACTGATGAATGAAAAATGACCTGTGTAGTTTTGTGCTTCTGGTATGCTGCTTTAGGTGAGTACCTCCACCTTAATAGTGTGGCACAGGACTCCAACTTTTCTTCCGCTCCTGCATCCCAACTGTTCTCCTCTCTTTCCTTTCAGTTCTTTTCTTAGGAAGTCTCTCTAGATGAAATTAGATGATCATCCCACTGATGAATTTCAGTGGAATTAGCTTTGGGGTAAACTAACAGAATGCAGATCATGGGTTTCCCCCTCCTATTTTTTTTCTTCGTGAGCCTGCTTCAGAGCTCCATGGAGTAGTGTTGCAAGTGACATGTGACTACGTCAAATAGACTTAACAGTTGGGTTTTTTCTAAAACAAAAGAGTATGGCATGTTTTGGAAAGATTGTGAGAAGGAGTACTAGACTGCATCAACCAGTCATCGTAAGAAAAAGCTGTATTTTAAGTCTTTCGAGAAACTGTCTTGAACTGAGGAGAACTCTCTGTGAAGCTACCTGAATACAAAATGGTGGTAAGAGGCCAAAAGTGAGAGGGAAGATAGGTGTAAAGGACTGTGGTGCTTAAGATACAAACTCTCAAGTCATTAACTGAGTGCTGAGGGAAAAAAACAAACTAGAAGGTTAGGAAATTTTACTTAATATCTACCTCTTTGCAGAATCATACTTTCATACTTACAAGACGAGCACTCCACCAGGGTTTCCTAATTGTTGAATGCTTTTTTTTTCTTATCAATTGTAGGAGTTTGCCAGTTGCACGAAAAGGTGCGGTTTCTAGTGCACTATACATGGCCTGGCTGGAAGCTCTTTCTAAAGATCTGCCACCAATTCTACTTGTTCGCGGAAATCATCAGAGTGTTCTTACCTTCTATTCCTAAGAGTACTGCACATGGGACAGCTACAATGAATGGTACTTCAGTGCGCAGGGAAGAGTGACTGATATGGTCTATAGTTTATTAACATCACAAAGGCAAAAAGTGACTCTCTTTCACTATTTCACTGACTTGAAAGCACACAAGGAAAGTCACTGTATTTCTAAAGTTGTGACATCTTCAGTTTTATTCTATATTTTCTGTAATTTAATCTTGCTTAATGGAGGAGGATTCCTTGTTAGACTGAAGAATAAGACAAGCTTTCTTTTTTTGCTATTTGAATAGCAGCAATAAAATGTTTTATTTTTGATCAATGAAAGGATTATAGATTTATAAAAGCCTTTTAGCCTTGAGGTGCCTTCTGAAATTAACCAAATCTCATCAATACATCCTATTTTGTAAATTTATATAGAATGTCAAAATCTGCCTTCAACTAAGAGTTTAGATCAGACTTCCTTTAGTTTCTAGTCTCTTCTGTATTACAATAAAAATGAATGCTGCTTTTCAGTCTTCCATTGAGCTATTAGTTTTTAGTACTGTATGTTTCCTATTGCCAGAAAGGTTTTGTTTTTTTATTATTATATCTGTTAGATGTGAAGGTGAGAATTGGGGCAGGTCTGTTGAACTAAAACATATTCCTATTGCTATTGTTGACGCTTTGTGCTACTTAATTTTGTAACAGTTATAATAAACTAATTCTACTAGCAGAGAGGATCCTTTTCTCAAATTTGACAATGTGTAATGCTTTGGCACTAGTTTGAGTTACACAGCTAGCATTTTTAGCTACCTTGGCGAAGGATACTGGTCAGACTTTGTCCTGTAGCTCTAATAGGAAACTGAACTTATCTTACTGGCGAAGGCTTTTTATCTTACTACAAATTGGAAGAAAAGCTAAAGACCTGTCCTAGTTCTTGGCCTGTTATGTTTAGGTGTTACTTTCAACTTATTTTGAAACAAAACTCAACTTAAGGCTTGAATGGGGATAATATAAGCAATGTGATGCTATCTAACAGAAAACAGTAAACACTATGTGGAATCTTGCTATCCAATAGGAAATGTAAAAGCTACAGTTCTCTTGCATTTTTCAACAAATGGTTAAAAGGACCACTAGTTACTTGGAGAGATGTTTTTAGGTCAATTCATTCAGTTGTCAGAAAAAACAGTTAGTCTTATATAATACTCAGGTTTGATCATCTAGCAATTTAGGTGTATTCCATACATCCTACTTTATACATTTTTTATGTTCAATAAAGAAACTGCCAATATTTTATGCCCTTTCATTGTATATTTTGAAAACTTCATAATTTAGTCTACTATGAACACCTACACAAGAAATTTCGCTTGAGCCTTTGTATAAAGGTTAGTAATGTGAACTGTTTTTTAAATTCCTAGTATATTTTGGGTAGAAAGGATTGCCTAAAAACATTTCACAAGCTTTTGATATTAGCATTGGACGTGCTACTGGATCGGTTTACCAGTGATTGAGTGACTTTCACTTAAGGATGCACAGAAGAGATTTATTTTTATGCTCAATACAAGATCAAATTGAAATGTAACTGTTCCTTTTGAAGGACAAAGCATAATCATTGTGTGGCAAGATAGAACCTCAAGTCATTGTGATTAAAGATAAAAATGTTCTACACAGTGCAGTATACACTATTGTCAAGTTCCTGATAAACTGCAAGAAATCTTTTTGCTGTTTCTGTCAATTGGATTTTAGTATTGAGTCATTTCACTTTAAAAAAAAAATAATGTATGTTTTGCTGCTAAGTGTGAGATAACTGATGCCAGCATGAATCCAGCTTGTTACGATAAATATTGTAAGAAAGCCAGTTTGCAGTAAAAATGCTGTTTCCTTCAGGTGAGGGGGCAGGGATCAAACTTATCAACTTATCTATTACAGATTTTACAGTGGGTTTTAGGGATTAAGGGTGTCACGTTGTGCATATGGAATCATTGCCGTGTTTCTTTTTTTTTTTTTGCAGATGGACAGTAAGGCATGGACTTAGTGCTGCTATCTTAAAAAAAATTTAAAATGTGCACAGGTACACTTACTTAAAAGGTTTTTTGCCCATTCAGGAAACCATTGCTTGTGATCTGTAACACAGAAACCAAATGAAGTGTGTGTATACATGCATATATGTGTATAAAATTATATAAAATATATCTAAATATGCATATGGGGATAGTTAAGGTAATGTCTGTGAAATAACATAGGATGCTTTTCACATGCACTCTCAGAAGTCCACTAACGCTAGGCACAAGGTCAAGTTTCAAGATCATTTGCTATACTGAAATTTCAGAAATAAATAATAATTGTTTGCAACAGATATAATTTAGTGGCAGTCACTCCAACTTCTGCTTTGATTTTGACGCCAAACTTAGGTATGTTCCAATCAATTACTTGAAAAATGAAATCACTTACACATGGCAATTCATACCTTCTGTAGATTAGGTTTCTTTGTATGGGTTTAGAAAGATAAAGTGGAGGAAATCAATTATTTATTTGTTCACTTATATTTGTATTTAGGTTTCATTTTACATATTCTTTTTATATGCTTTTTCTGACATTACATATTTAAAAATAACTGAAAATAATTTAAAGATTTGAGCGTTAGTGGGTAATGGCCCACTTGGTTTGAAAATGTAAGATTTGATACTGTACTGTAACTGTCACACACAAATGCTTTTCTAATGTTTTAACGTAATTATTGCAGTTAATACTTTGTACCAGGGGATGTCACTGCAATAAAAGGAAGTGAATTCAATACAACTGTCTTGTCTTAAAAAGCCCTTTTAATTGCTGAGGGATAAGGAATAATGTTCGTATTTGAACAGATTCATGATGAAAATAGTTCCTGGTATGTGAATATGCTTACTGCCCCCATCTGATACTTGCCGTTATTGAGGAATTTGCATAGGACCTTGAATTCAGTTTGAAGCCATTCAAGTGTCTGGTTTTAAGGAGACAAATGTTTTGTTCTTCAGGGGATTGGTTTTGCCACTAGTGTGTTACTAACAGCGGTGGTTGCATAATTAAAATAAATCTTGTTCCACTCTCTAAAATTTGTTGTAACTTCCCAGACAGTGCAGACCAATCTGCAATACATAGTGCTTTAAGCTGGAACATTAGTATCTGAAAATTTGTTCCTATTACATATGCAATTTGGTTTGCTTCTGGACACAGTGAAGGAGCAGTCCACTGGGATATGAGGAAATACGTTGGTAAAGTAGCTGGTGGAAATCACCGCTTTGTTAACTTTTTAAACGGGAAGAGTAAATGTTGAAGCAGTAACAGTAACCTTTTCCAAAAAGAAGCAGGGAAGATCTTTCTCTTGAAATATTAGGTGCTTCATATGCACAGAGATCTGTCTCACTGTGAAAGAAACGGTACTCTGTCCGTTGGGCAGAATACAGCAAACCTGCTGGCATAACCATTAGTTGTGTGTGTGACCTGGCATAAGTCAAAGATCAGGCTGCTCCTTGCATACCTATACTTACTGGCTCAAAACTGAGAGCAGAAAAAGGAACCTGGGAACAGATTCTTTGCTGATCTCACGCTTGATCTGTCTCTTGCAGAAGAGATTGGCTTTTTGTAGCTTCAGGAATCTGCTTTCTTCCCTGTCTGCTGCGAGCTTGCCTGCCTTCCCGGAATGCACTGAGAGCACTGAGCTACCATAACACACCCTGCATAGCCGTGTTCACCTGCGTATCACAATGTAACAGGGACAGGGAAAATGGAATTGTTCAGGATTTAAAATGTCAGGCAACGCTAAATTTAAGTTGCTAACTGCTCACTCTCCAAAGACCCCGTCTCCTGCCCTGCCTCTCCACCCCGGCACTGCTCCTCTCTGCGGCTGCTCTTATAAAATGCCCTGATGTCTGCTTATGCATAGTGCTGTGTGCTGAAAATGCATTTTTATTGTGCGTCAGTGAAATCTTGCAACATATGCTGTTAAGAGGAATCTAGGCAGCAGCACCTGGATGTGAGGAGACCCTTGTAGCTCCACTCCTACCCTGTGGGTATCCGGGGAAAACTGACCCGATGAGCTGTAGCCAAAACAAGTTCTGGTGTGAGGTTCTGGGTCTAGGTGTCTCATCTTCACAGTCCCTCAGTTCCCGTCCACGGTAATAATTCTAAATCCTTTTAATAAAACATGATTTTGTTAGTGAAAGAAATAGGGTATACTGTCTCCGAACGGTTTTCTAGGAATTCAAGCTACATTAGCAACGCCAGATGGCTCTGCTATCTGCATTTTGGGTAGTGTCTAAAATTGCACTGTCAAACATGCTCTTCTTGCACTGTGCATTCAGTTTCATGAGCTAAATCACGTAGTACTTAAAAAAAAATTTAATGTGTATCAGCACAATAGTATTCTTTTGCATTGAATTTGTCATAATTTTGACTATGGATTGGAGAAAAGTTTAGTATTCATTCCCTTCCTTCGCCCTCCTCCCGTATGGAAAAATACTCTGTTTTTTTTCTAAAGAATGTGGGAATCTCCATACAGGTGTTGCCTCTTGAGTTCAAACAGCTTTTTTACTACCAAGTAATCACCATTTCATAAAGCACTGGGTGATGCTTACTTTTCTCAGTGGCTATTTCCAGCTGTGTTAGAGAACAGAAGAATAAATGCTGCGGGCAGAGAGAAAAGAGATATTAGAAAAAAATAAAAACAGAGTAACATGTACGGTTGCTCTAGTTTTAGAGTGATCCATAACATTTCAACAAGGTATTTTTGCTTCATAAGTAGCAAACAAGACAATCTACCACTTTCTACAGAGGTAGGACCGAGATGATAAAAGCTTTATGTCATCCCAAAATATTAAGGTACAGGCTATAGTATTGAAGGAAACTGAATAGAGTAGCAACAGGCAGTTCCAGGCTTATTAAGCTTGATACTAACTCTATCACTCTGTTGAAATGTTTTCCGAGTAATAACTAAATCTTGGAATGTCTCTTTGCAATTAAATTTGTTGCTGCAAGCAGATGGTAAAATGGAGTCACAAGCAAAGGATTTTCACAGGCTCTGGCTGAAAATTTGGGAGCTGGGATTAACCTTGAAACATCCTCACTCCCAGTTCTGTGTGGTCATTCATTTTTTCAGACTAAGCTGCCTGGCCGGATGGTTTAGCTGCGGTGTTGCAAATTATAGGGACTCTGGAATAATTCTTTTCTACTACTATTAAGAATCACATAGATTAACGTTTAGAATAATAATGAAAAAATATATAAATGAAGCAGGGGGTGGGATATACGTACAGAAGAATATGTCACGACAATATTAGCCTATGTGTTTTATAAATATTTTGATCAATTTAATGTAACTCATCTGATGAGCTGTGAAGGTACAGGAAAAAAATTCAAAACAGATGTAAAGTGCAATAATACAAGCACAAAAATTAAGCACATTTGTATGTAGTAAAGCGTAGTAGTTTAAGCACCAGTAACCTAGAAATTGTAGCGGATCAAAGCACAGTGCCTGCCAAGAGCAGCTTGCTCCTCAAAGGAAATGGCATTTTATGAAGTCAACCAAAAACAGCCATTCATCATATTAGCATATGAAATCAAGGCTAACCACAGAACAGTGCGGGCTTTCCGATAGGATTTTGGCTAACCTCAAATAGAATTTCATTTTACTATTGATTGCGCAGTTGAGTGTTGTTAATTTTAAGGGTCTCTATTCTGATTAAAATATTTCTGTATCCTTCAACTAGCAACAGTAGTACTTCAGTTATGGTAAGATTTAATGGGAAGACTGAAGCTTTGTAAAATACATGCCATACCTTACTAAGCAACTTTATCCATTATATTTTTATTTTAATTGTGTTTCTGTGTTTGGGGGGTGCTGCTTTCTTCTTGCTGTGTTTGTTAGCATCTAGAAGAATGAAGCTTGATTCTTAGCTGGGAACTGGGAGTCACCTTGGTGCAAGTAATTCCAATGGCAGAAGATGAATGTCCGTGAATGAGATCCTATGGTTCTGATTTCTGTTTTGGAGAGGAGATTGTAAGTGTCACTTGGGAGTTTTAAGAGGATGGGAATTTACATTGAAACTGTTAACATAGACTATTCATTTCACCTAACAATAAAACAAAACATGGATCAGAGAGATCAGTGGAGTGCATGTTTTGGGTGAGAACTCATGAGATTCACGCAGGCCCATTTGTCCAGTTTGTCCAAGTCGCTCCGGATGATGTCCCATCCTTCTGGTGTGACAACTGCACCACTCAGCGTGGCGTCACCTGCAACTTGCTGAGGCTGCACTCAATCTTGCTGTCTATATCATCGATGAAAATGTTAAACAGCACTGGCACCAGTACGGACCACTGAGGGACACCACTCATCACGGATCTCCATCTGGACTTTTAGCCATTGACCACTACTCTCTGAATGCAACCACCCAACCAATTCCTTATCCACTGTACAGTCCACCCATCAAATCCTAATCTCTCCAATTTAGAGAGAAGGCTGTTGTGGAGGACCGTGTCAAAGGCTTTAAAGAATAGATCACATCCGTTGCTTTCCCTGTGTCTGCTGATGTTACCTCATCATAAAAAGCCACTTTGGTCAGGCAGGACTTGACCTTTGTGAAACCGTGCTGGCTTTCTCAAAAGAAGGTCTTTATCACTTATTTTCTGTCACTCACGTGGAGAGAAATTAAGGTCTTGTGTGGAAAGGCATTGGAGAAATGTTATAGGATACCTGGAAGTGCAGATATGGGGTCTTACACAAATGAAGGTGCATGTGGAGGAACAAGTTTGTAGTGGTGGTAATCAACTTTACGTTTTCTGTTATTTGTCTTATTTCCATTTTCTATCAGAGCTGGTGAGAAAAGTGTATGAACACCCTCTGTGCGTACCGAATTATTTTGAAAAAGCAGTGTACTATGGAAGTGCTTTAAGCCTTTTTTTTTTTCTCACTGTTTTTCATCTTTTTTTCCTTCATAATTAACCATTTAATTCTGGAATACTTGACAGAGCTTTCATCATTGAAAATTTTGGATTTTGACAGCTTATGTATATTGTATTCTAGACTGTGTTTCCTCTTGCTTTGTAACAAATCTTGGTTTTTGTCTTGGTCACTTTAGAATAGTTTTTCATGGTTGTTTTCATAACCAGCTGTCATCCTTGTGTGCTTGTTTGATGTAGACTTCATCCTACATCTGAATGCATCCTTCTCTGATATGCTACTACAGTAGCATGTGATGGTCTTTCTGTATTTATGGGCACTGCTTTCGGAGATGAGACTTATGAATGTTAGGAAGAAAAATATAGAAGAAGTTGTGAGGCTAGGAAGTTGAGCTGATTTTTTAGGAAATTGATACTGAAAGTGAAAAGTGAAGAAGATTAGAGTGGTTAATGAGCACCATTAAAAGCAAAACTAAGCGGCTTTCTTAACTAGCTGATGGTTATTTAACAAAAAAAAATTATATAGTGTTAACTGATGCTGGTTTTAGTCTGAGAGATAAATGACTATGAGAGTTAAGAGTGGTTTCCTCTCATATCTAAAAGACACTTCTATTGTATTCATTTTGGAAAGTATTGTCTGAGCAATAGAGAAGGTAAATCTGGCACTGTGACTAACAATTTTGCATATTTTGTGGATATAAAGGTATGACCCATTTTTTTGTGGATGTCGGTCTTGAAAATTCAGAAACAGTAACAAAAAATACTGCTTTCCAAAAAGAAGGTGTGTTTGGATTTGTTTGTGTTTCTTTTTTAATTAACTGTACCAAATTATATACATATCTAGGGCCCATTTCATGCTGTCTTTTTACCAACTTTTTGTCTTGCAGGCAGCAATGTTTTTGTGGGTTTTAAATGTAATTTCATGGGAACAAGACCTTTTCAATTATTTGCTTTGCTGGTGGTCAATTCTAGTGTTGGTTGCTGTGGCTTGTTTTTCTTGGGTGTTGCCTCTGGACTATGCTTTCCTTAAGAACACGTGTCCTGATGAAGGGTAGCTTATTCTTCCTTTCACTGAAAGAAGTTTGGGAACGTGCAGAATTAGACAGACATTAAATACAAACACAAATACACAAGAGCCAGGCCAGTCCATTTAAAAATGAAAGAATAGAGTGGGGAGACACTGAAGAGCATTAAAGCATGTTGGATTCCAATCAATAATGTGAGTAATTGATGCAAGTCATGCTATCATATTCTGTTCCATATGGTACCTCATCTTAGGAGATGTAGCTAGGCTTGAGGAAGGGATAGATGCAACTCAATTCAGGAGACAAGACTCATCTATGGCTAACTCCATATTCCATGATGTCTTGTATTTGGAAGTGAGAACATCTGTAAAATTTACATCTGTGTTCTAAGCAGCTGAAAAATTACTTATAACTACCAAATTTCCTTTCAAACAATTGTCTTCTACTTTCATCGTGGCTATAAAACTGCATTCCAGGACAGCTACCAGTTAGCCAAAAACCAGCTGGCTTGAGATTAAATAGATCTTATTATTGTGTGGGATACTTGAGAAAGAGTGTTTCTTTGCATCATGTAGTAAGCAGGCAAAGGAATTTCAATCCACTTAGTTAACAGCATGTGTGGTATAACTGGCATTTTCCATGAAGTTGTATTAATAGATGAGATGAATCAGGAGCTATCCAAGTGAGCTCAGCTGTGAACCAAGAGCAGCTATTTAAGGCCCCATCTCTGTGTGTTTGATTAGGGTAACAGCAGTACATATTGTGAGGATTTCACTGCATCTTAGGCATGCTGAAATCAAAGGATTAAAATACTATGCATTATATGTACAAGAATTCAATGGGTCAGTCAGGAAAGTACATTTCTGCAAAGTTTAAAGGCTTGATGAGAAACATTGCGCTTTCCAGAGATGGGACTACTGTTGACTAAATTGTCTGATGAAGTTAGTCTTACTGATCAAGAATGAGAGACATAGAGCTCAGGTATCTCAGTAGTGAGTCTGGTCTTAAAAGTGCACTCGCAGCCGGGACCAGTTTTACTGGTGATTTCACGTCAACCTAATAAAATGCCATACAAAAGCAGTCCATTCTATAATGCTGACTGAAGAGAATGGCCTATCAAAAACTGCTGCTGGCCCACCCTGTCACAGAAGGAATGTGAAACAACTGGATGTTTGAATTGCTGTATCACTGCTGCTGGTTAGATTAAGAGGTGTGGCTGTGAAGAAGAACATGACATACTCGGAAATCATCGCTGGAATCTTACTAAGCAATACTGCCAGCAATGCACCTTTGTCTATTGAATTGGAGCCGTGCTTAAAGAAGAAGGAGGAACCCTAAAAAGCCTGTACACAATTCTTAGGCACTTTGACACATACACAGAGGTCAAACAGTCTGGAGCATTTGAGGCCAGAAAAGGAGCCTTTCATTCTTTGATGGGCCTGGTGACGTTGTGGGTTTGCAGTAAATGATGCTGAACTTTTGTGCTGGCATGCTGGGAAAGCAAATGTTCTTATCTAGAGCTAGGAGGCTGAGTCCTTGCAGTAGAGCTGGAAAGAACTGAAATACTTTCCTCAAAATTAAATTTTAGGGTATCAGTTATTAATACATATATATTTTAAAACTACTATTATGAGAAAGTATCATAGACTTGCCAGAATATCTGGAGTATACTGGTGGACTGTACCCCACTGCCTAGGCTTAGCTTAGATGTTACCTTTACTTGCTGCTATCTTGCTTCTAGTTGCCAAGAGACTTATATTGCAGCCTCTCTCAAATAGCAGAACAGTTTTCATTTTACTGTTAGCAACAGAGTTTTTGGGTTTGTAGCTTTCCAGAACACATTTCCCTTGCCTGCACTGCATAATTAGATTGCACATACGGCAATCCTGATACGTTAATTTAAGCCAGCAACAAACAGCATGAAACGTTATGTGTTCCCTTCAGAGTGAGACATTTTCCTCAGTTGTTTACAGTGATGCAAGTTTGTAGAGCACTCCTTCCAAGAATGAGGTGTGGCTGTGTGTGTGGTTCTTTGAGGTTATTGGTAGGAAGTACGGTACAGTTTGGTTCTGCCATTCTAATGGTATTAAAAGCAGTCAAGGTATTTTGCTGCAGTGGTTGTGCCTCTTCTTCCATTATTTGGTGTGGCTGATTCAGAATACAATCCTATTGAGGTGCTGTGAATATGACCTCTGCAGCGACTAATTTTTGTTCTTTAAGGCTTTTCTTTTTTTTTAATACTCAAAGTTTTGCAAGAGCACTTTAGAATATCTAGAAGATGTACTACAGGGGTTTTTCAGCTCTGTGTCTGGCCCAAACACAAAAGGAAAAAGTCTTTGAAATCTGATTTGAATTAAGAAAGTACCTCTAAAATGTTATAGCTCAAATTTATAAATCTAAAGAACTGTAAAGTTTTCTTTTGTTATAATTTGTTTTTTTCTCCATATATTACTGCATTAAAAATAAATAAACTTCTATAATTTTTTTTTTTTTTCAGGAACTATAGCAAAATACCTGAAGTGTTACAGACTGCCAACAGGAAAAAAATAGCTCACTTTTTTTGTGCCATTTAGTGCCATATTATGACTTCTTGAACTTTAGCTTTTTAATATACCTTTAATTGAGGCTATATAAAAGATATAGTAACCATGTTCACCACTGTAATTGAGGCTTTGGTGGCAGCAGAGTTTATGTTACCCTCCTGCAAAGGTGGTTCTACAGTGTTGGAGGATGGAAAGAAAAAGGTCTTCCTTCATCTCTCCCTTCCTCCCGTAGATGTTGGTGACTGTTTCAAAGCCCTGGAAATGGAGATATGCTCAGGTGGGTAGACAGGTGAACAGAAGTGAGTGAAGAACTGGACTCTTTCTGGAAGATGGCTAGAAGAGGTCTATCCACAGCCTCATTTTGAGAGCTTCTCCAAGCTCTCCTAGGAGGTAGTTGTCCTCATTGCTCTCTTCCAGTTTCTTTAGCTCCTTTTTCTTATATAGAGGAATGCTGGTGATTTCCAGTGTGTGAGTTCCAGGCACCGACTTTTTCTTAACTGTGTACAAATAGCTCAGTCCATTCTTCTGACGGATTTGAAAGACACTGTTATAGTTGCTGTGTGAGATGACATAGCGAATGTGGTTGGCAAGGGGCTCAATGGCTGGCATGATTTCCAAGATGTGCTTCTTGTTGTCAAGTCTGGAAATGTTGACTCTCATCTTCAAAGGACTACCTATGTTTAGACTTTCCAAACTAATCTGCTTGATCTTAAGTAAAGGAGAAAAGAAGGTCTTTAAATCAGGAGAAAAACAAATATTAGCTTGCACTGGGAGAATAATAATACATGATTATTAACAGTTTCTGAATTTGTCAATCTAGCTATGAAAGAAACAATTGTAAATGCATCCCACCTGGAAGAACTGCTCCATTCCATATAATACACCCTGTAATTCTTAACCACAGGCTTAACAGAATAATTAAATTTACAGCATCGGGTCTACAGAGGGTAGCTCAGATTTCAGATTCTTTTCTGAATGTGTTTAGCTTCATGTTTGCAAAAACATCCATGTAAAGAAGAGACCTATGTTTACTACTGCAGTAAAGACTGTAGGAGAGGCACAGTCTTACTCTTATCACCAGCTTCAGTGAGGAGCATTACGGAAACACATAACACAACATTGTCCCTGAAACTTCCAGTAAAACTGGTTGAATGAATCCTGGCTTCTAAAAGAAGCAGGCTCAGCATTTGGTGATGAGGAAGTAGAGTTTTTGAAGTAAGGAAAGGACGGCTATATTGTTAGCCTTATACAGAAAGGGTTAGTATGTCACATTGTCCAATTACATTCTATTTGGACCACTGAAAGTAGTGTGGAAAAAAAGTCGTAGCATTGCTTTTCTGACTAATGAGTTGTGCTCTTTTTTTAATTTGAGCTTCAGTATAGTTATGCTGCAGGTGTAAAACTGTCCACAGGTGTTAGCTGTGAATACACTTAGGGGCAGAAGGTGCGAGTGAGTGCATTCCTAGGAAAACCATCTAACAAACAACAACTTTTGGAAGTCCTTCTACGAAAGTATATAGGCTGCACTCTTCTTTAGGAAACCTGATACTGCCTGTGGTATCTAGCCCACAAGTCAAGATCCTTTCACATTGTAAAGATAGCAAAGGTTTTCTCTCTGTAGGGGAATTCCAGTTGCATGTGAGCACATATGTGTACTAATATGTAATGTAATTAAAACCACATGGTGAAAACAAGGAAAATTGTTGGACAGGAGCAAGTACTACAATGTTTTAAATACTACACCACATAATGTCATTAGTCATGACATTGTTTCTTTTTTCACACAGTTTTCTGGATGTGAAAATTTTCACTTTTACCGCTTAGATAGTTCTAGTACTAGAAACTGAAAAGGTTAACGCTATAAAAAGACGTAATAACAACAATTACAAAATTAACTGTGCAACAGGAAAAATGTTTTTCAAAATGTCCATGTATTTCTGTGGTGGGTTGACCACAGAACTCATACTGGAACAGGTCCAATGGAGTGGTGGTGGAGAGGGAAAAAGAAATGTTTGAGGTAAGTGGATGCGTGTGGGGAAATCATCATGCAAAGCAGCGTGTACTAAGGCTGGAGTTTCTGGATAGTCTTATGTCCTTTCCCTTTCAGAAAGGAGACTTGTTTCCCTATTCCTCTAATGTAAATTATGTGGCCAGCGCACTTCACGTTTGTAGTAAAGGGCTTGTATTTTCTCTGCTTGCATTACACAGCTCTTGCACTCTTGATTGAACATCTGTGTGTTTCTTCACCTCTTAATTGTTTCCCATTACTGCAGATTTCAAGACCAGAGCTAATGCTACAAGATAACATCCTATCAAACAGACAATGCAGATAACACATAAGCAGGTATACTCTTCTAACTTTTAGAAAAAAGCATCTAAAACATTTCATGAGTGTCCCGTAACTTTTTTATAATCCCACAAAATGCAGTAAGAAAAAACACTCTTAAATATAATTCTCTAATACCCTTAGCAATTGTGCTAATATTGGACTTAAGTGTATCAACTAGGCCATAGACTCTAGTCTCTCCCACAATTGAGCATCCATGGAACAGACACTTAGACTAAAATGATCTGAAAGATCTATTTAGCTGCCTCAGACCATAAAGTGCTATCCAGTCTCCTCGTGACAGCAGAACAGATTGCAGATGTGACCAGCTTCCTACTCTCTGTAATTATAGGAAAATTATTTCCCTAAGTATTTTTGAGGAACTAGACTACATTTTGCACTGAAAAGGATCCTTTACAAGCCTTAAAAACTTCACTCATTCATGGCTGTTGATGTCTTTCTGGTTATCACACAATAGGACCCAAGCGTGGCCTGTTAAAAATTTCTCTCCATTAAATGACAGTGTCAAGTATAGTATCTTTTATAATACCTTGAATTACATTATAGTGATTATTTGTCATTGTACATACAGTGTCATTAGCACTTCTCTTCCTGTTGTCTTTTTTAGAATAGCCATTGATTTTGCACTTATAACATGCTTCAGGGGACAAAGCATTCTCTTCTTGAGCATCTCTGTCCAGTGGCAGGTGCAGGCCTTTGTTAAATCCCATCCCTGAGACACAGTGGCTGTTGAATAAAAATGTCTTAGTTACTTCTTGCAGTCTCACGAACCACACTGTTAAATGGAAAGTGAGTGTATGTAATATGTACCACAGTTTCTGGTATCCTCCTCCTTTCCCTTGCCTCCACAGGATGTCTGTGCATAAATTTTCTTCACGCTGGCACACTGAATGAAACACAACTCTTGGCTGAAGGCCTGTGAGCTTTTCTAATTTTAATGTATAAGTTTTCAAAGACACAAACAAAACCACCCTCTCTGGAACTTTGGAACTAAAGAATTTAGCCGTTGTCATGTGCCAGAACAATGTTAATTTGTGTTTAATATTCCGGGTTGATCAGTACTTAATTAAAGGTTTACAACCTCCAAGAGTGTTGACACAGAGAAACTGACAATTGTCTTGTTTGGTTTGACATTCATCAAGATCTAAAAGTAAGGGATTTTTGTTACTTAAGAAAAGTCAACAAAAAAAAAGAGGTACATTTAGTCTAACTTAATAAAAACATCAAACCTCAAAACTATTTATTTTTCAGTCTTGGTGCAAAGAAATTAAAAGTTACTGTGTATAACTTCCTTTACCTTTACATGTCTTTCCATCTTTTTGAAGGATGTAGCCCCAAGGACACGAGCACTGATAACTTCCTTCTGAGTTCTTGCAGATAGAATTGCATGGTTTAGGAGACTGAGAGCACTCATCAAGATCTACAGAAAAAAACTGTTAAGTATCTGTTATACCGATTTCTTTGTCTGTCTCTGAAGGGTGTTTTCTAAACTGCATTATATTTAAGAGAAAAATAGTTGTGGAAAACGTCCCCAATTTAAATTTGTTAAGAGTTCCTAATTCTTTCTCTATGGATATGTTGCTGAGGAATTCCTATGGAGTTGCCACTGCAGTGACAAACTGAACGTCTTGAATCAGTAGCATACAAGATTGATAGTGCCATTAATATTTTATGTAAGGACTAAGTATTTATTTTTGTGTATATTATGGTACACTTGTGTGTGTTAAACAATAAGGAAGTGAGAAAATGTAGACTATGAAGTAATGAGCTGGTTTGTCAGTCAAAATTGTTATACAGCTGAAACGTATTTCAGTGCTCATCCTATAACAGGAATATTGCCAGTATAGCTTGTTTCTCAATTTCCCTAAATGAAATACAAAGATACAAGGGCATGTTAGTGAAAGAAAGATAGAAAAGAGGCAAAAATGATAAAGAGAAGAAATACTTTGATACAAAGGTTTACAAAGGATTAAGATACTGAATCTCACCAATACAAGATGTGCCGCTTATGTCGGTGTTATAGCCAACTTTGCAGAAGCATCAGAAGGAGCCTATAGTGTTAATACACTGTCCATTTCTACATAGGTTTGGCATTACCTTACATTCATCAATATCTGAACAGAAAACATTAAATGTAATGTCTTTTGGTTTTAAATTCAACCTTTTCCTTCTCTTCCACTTACCCTTTCTTTCTCTTTAATAATGGAACTGAATTCAAAGTCAAATATCTTTCAAACTTACATTGCTTTTTGTACAAAGCCTCCCTGTTATTTCACTGGGTAACCAGGTTCTAGTTTTGCTAACTCAAAATGCAAAACCAGTAGAAGTGAATTTTCTTATGATCAGTTAAATGATGTAAAAAAGTTTTCATCAAAATTTAAAAATGTATGTCAGCTTGTAAAGCATTTTGTGAAACTGTTGTTAGAGCAACAGTTCCCTTTGCCATGTATGCAACTTTACAAAGTTTTGGGATCGTTTCCAGCTTTTAGTTACTGGATGGGTACCTCCTGTTTTAGATCCCAACTCTGAAAATTCTGCACAGCTCTAAGTATTCCGGTTGCAGCTACTGTTTAAAGGTGTTTTTAACTGCATTTTCTTATATATGCGAGCATATTCATTTTGCCTTTTCTGCCTGTTTTCAGCCCTGCAAATACCTCTTCCATCCGTAGCATAGCCTAGTCCGTGTGGACAGATTTGCTTATATTGGGCGGTTCCAGGAAGCAGACAGAGCTCACACTGGTTACCCCAGGTACGGCCTCCATCACAGCAGCACTCAGATTTAGTGACAAGATTCTGGCTGCCTGAAGCCATCTGACACATCGTCTGTAAAACTTCAGCAAAGCAAAAACCTTGGCGAATATCTGTAAGGAATTAGTAGAGAGATCAAGAAAGCACAGGAGATAAACATTTGATCCGTTAAGCACATGATGTATTTTTCTGGTTCTCTGTCAACACATGGGAGCACTATAAGATTGTTAGCAACCAGCCTGTGTCTATTTCGACAGCCTTTCATACTAGCTGTGTCTTCTGCCATTTATCATGCCAAAATACATTTGCTGCCATTCCAAATGTATTTCAGACATCCCTAAAGTTCATTACCAGTTTGAGCTGGGTATAAGTTTTACTTCTAGGAAAATCATGCTCTTGGGAATATCTGGTAAGCTTGCTTGATAGCCAAACAAGCTATGGGCCTACATTGCCTATGTTTGGCTTCCATTTGAACTTGGATTTGTTTGGAGTAGCATTAGAAGTTTGTTTTCTTTGTCTTACTGGCAAAAATAGCATGTCAATCTTGATGTGGTTTAAATGACAAAATCCTTAGGAGTGCTGATACCTCATTCAGTGGCACTCCTAGATTTTGTCAGGGGGAAAAAAAAATTTATATGCCTTATTGTTGACCTGTCCATTTCTAATCCTGTTTTCCTTTATTTTAAAACCTTTTGGTCAATACCTGTCAGTCCTGAAAGAGGAGTAAGGCTTCAGAGTCGTTAAGTTCCTACCACTTCAAACAGGCAGCTGAGGAGAGCAGAGATCCCAGCTCCAGTGTTAATAGAAACTCTAAATTTTGAGGAGGTTATATCTTCTAAATAGACTACATCACTTGTCTTACTTCTTAATTAAAACTGAGATGTTGTCAACTATGGTCTAGCAGACATTTATGTTTTTAAATGAAAGATTTTATTTTTTTCTTTTAAAGCTAGAAGTTGAAATCATTCATATCCCTCAGAACACGCATGTGTATCAACACCCAACTGACCTTCCCTTTTACAAAGAGGAGGAATAAAATCTGTGTATCCCTTACATGAATCAGGTACAATGCAAACTTTGTCTTTAGGCAGAATGTACTGGGTGCCCAGTAACTTAACTGTTTGCATCAAATAAAGCAGTCCTTCCTGAAAGTGTCAGTTGTGATAGACAACATATTTGCCATAGTAATTTGTGAGATTCAGCAGATTTCTGTTCTCCTAGATAGTATATTGTACAGGTCTTTGTGCACATTATGACTTCAAGAACACAGACTACTTTGCCCCAGTTTGAGATGCGGAATAAACCTTAATGTGAACAGAATATATTGGTTTGCATAATATATTTGAAATAATGTAATCTAAGACAATGTTTGTGCTTTAATTCTGAAGAAATACTTTGTTTCTCCCCGACTCATTTTCCATTGTAAGTTCTGACCTGAGAAACACTGAAGAAAAAGCAGCAATAAGCAAACTAACCCAAAGTGTAGTTTATAGAAAATAGTAGGAAAATCGTATATTAATTATAAGCTGCAAGCAGGGGACTTTCTTGGCACTAAATGACTGGCTGAGGTAAACAGACTGTGGCATCTTGTTCCCATCTGGTCTTAATCCCTAGGAAATACCCTGCACTTCCTATGTTATTATTTTGCCATGAAGTCAGCATACGCTACAAATGACAATTTACAGGAAGCTGGTTTAATACTTACATAATATACTTACATAAGATAACATACAAGTATTTTTGATGCAAGAATAATAATGAAATATTCATACAGTTTCAGTATCGTAAAACACTTCCAAGTATGTACACATGACCACTGATCATGAAAAAGTAAGGTTTTCCAGTTCTGTTCAACTTCTAAAATGGGGACAATTAATTAATTTTACAGTGCAAATGACAAATCTGAATATATTGAAAAGGAAATACAGGTTGATGAATATAAAATCCTTCACCAGCATTTAATGTGCAGGTCCGCCTCAAGACTTTAAATATATCTCACATTTTTTTTGGTGAAATCCTAGTATTTTATATTCACAATCACTGTCTGAATTAAAGGTACAGAAAATTCAGTTGCCTATTTACAGTATTGAGGTACTTAAAATCACATTCTGAATATACAAACACTTAATTTTGCTCTCCATACCATTTTTTGTTCTACCTGAGGTCACTAAATCTACTTTTCCTTTAAAAATATCTGTATTTTGTCTGGATAGTGTTGCTTAGCACCATATTTATGTCGTTTGGTATTTAGACATATGTAGGGCCCTTGATTACCTGACTCAAGATGCTCCTCATTCCTATCATTATTTAATATTCTATCATTATCTTACTGTTTAAGTAAAAAGGATCATTATTTAATTTCTGTAGAAAGGAGAGCTGTTAGGTGCTCAGAAGCCTAATTTATACTCTGCATCCTTTATATCCTAACGTAAGATGTAACACATAGCAAAGAGGCATTTACCAAGACACTTAGTGCCTGATGGACTTGACAGGAATCCCTCATTACATTCACATTGGTAGCTCCCAATAATGTTCATGCAATGACCACTTTTGCAGATACCTGTCTTGATGCGGCATTCATTTTCATCTATACAAAAATATAATTTAAAGAATTAAATAAATTCTTACAAGAAAATATTTCACACTTACAGAATGCATTCATTATTCTGTGTAATAGTTGCCAAGTGGAAAATCAACAACTGATTAAGTCTGGAAAGGACTTTCCTAATAACACTATTCTACTCTGTTGCTTATGTACTGCATTCCAGGACAAAAGCTTTAATCCTTGTACGTTCTTTGCAACTTATAGCAAAAAACACATGCAGTAGAGCAAATTCTAGTCATACTTTACTGGTCATAAATAACATTTAAAGAAAATAGAATATATGTATTATTTCAATTAAAAATGTTCACTTTGTAATCATTATAGGCCTCTGAATCAGTTTGACCTCTTTCTCAATAATTTGTATTTCAGTCTGCACATCATTTCCCTGAAACAGTTTACAATCTTATTGTATTTTCTTCTGTAACTAGTGGTACAGATACTGTATGCAATTATACATATTTATAGATGCTTAAAGTAAAACTCCAGGGAAGCCTAAGGTGGTTTAAAGGCAGAATTACACATCAGAAAAGGCAAAATTCATATTAACAGAGATTATTTCCCTTAAAAAATAACAAATCTCTAAAGAAGATTAGACATTCTTTTATTGAAGGAACAGTGTTTTAAAATACATTCAGGCTGAGATGGATTTTTTTTTTTTTCCTCTGAGCCAACAACAACCTCAGCTACTTCTGTCCACTGAGAACTCTGGGATGGTCTTGGTGGTTTTTTACATACTAGAAGAAAGTACAATTTCATAGAATCATAAAATAGTTTGGGTCAGGAGAGACCATAGAGATCACCCAGTCCTAACCCCTCTGCCATGAGCAGTGACACCTTCCACTAGAACTGGCTGCCCAAAGCCCCATTCAGCCTGGCTTGAACTCTCTGGGGATGGGGATTTCATGATGTCTCTGGGCAACATATTACAGTACCTCAGCACCCTCACAGTAAAAAAAAATCTTCCTAACATCTAATCTAAATTTCCCCTCTTTCAGCTTAAAACTGTTATGCCTTGTCCTACCACCACACTCTGATAAGAGTCCCTCCCCAGCTTTCCTGTAGGATTCCCTTTTTAGGGACTGGAAGGCTTCTTCTCCACCAACACCCTCATGCCCTTCCTTCTCTTCAGCACTGCTTTTAACCCATTTTCCACCCAGGCTGTATCTGGCCTCAGGATTGCCCCGACCCATGTGCAGGAGCTTGCGCTTTGCCTTGATGAACTTCATGCAGTTCACATAGATCCACCTCTCAAGCCTATCAAGGTACATCTGGATGGCATCTCTTTCCTCCAGCATGTTGACCACATCACACAGCTTGGTGTTATTAGCAAATTTGCTGAGGGTGCCCTCAATCTCACTAACTGTCTCTCCCACAAAATTGTTAAACAACACCAGCCTCAATACCCACCCTTGAGGAACAGCACTCATCACCAGTCTCCACTTGGACACTGAACCATTGACCACAACCCTGAGAGTGATCATCCAGCCAATTCCTTATCCATCAAGTGGTCCAAATCCCTGACTCTCCAATACAGAGACAAGAATGTTGTGCAAGACAACATCGAATGCTTTGCACAAGTCCAGGTAGATTATATCAGTTACTCTTCCCTTCCCAGCCAACGCTGTAGTCCCATCACAGAAGGCCAACAAATTTGTCAGGCATCATTTGCCTTCAGTGATGCCATGTTGGCTGCCACCAGTCACCTCCGTATTTTCTGTATACCTTAGCAGAGCTTCCAGCAGGATCTGCCATGATCTTGACGGTCACAAGGGGGAGACTGAACAGCCTGTATTTCCCTGGGTTTTCCTTTTTTGAAAAAGGGAGTTGTACTTCCCCATTTCCAGTCAGTGGGAACTTCACTGGACTGCTATGAGTTCTCAAATGAGATGTATAGTGGCTTAGCAACTTCGTCTGCCAGTTCCCTCAGGAGCCATGGATGCATCGCACCAGGTCCCACAGATCTGTATACCTTTAGGTTACTTAAATGATCCTGTACTTAATCTCCTACAGCAGGCAGTGCTTCATTATTCCAGTCCTTGAAACCTGGGCAGTGTGGCTTGAGCCTGTTCTTGTGAAGACTGAGGCAAAATAGTTGCTGAATATATCAGCCTCCATTTTCCAAAATGTAGCTGCCGTTTCCTCCTTGACTAATTGAAAAATTCGTAAAGGAAAGATGTTTGCTTACTTACAGGATGGAGAATTATTTTGAACTACGGCATTTTCCACATCTTTTGCTCTTCTTGGCTTTTATGTGTTGTTTTAGAATCTTATAGTTTTAATTTCTTAAGGAACTGCAATATTATTTATGAACAGTATTAATGATAAAGGAAATGTAATCTTTATTTAAGATAATTTTGCTTCCTACTCATCCAATAAGGTCTCTTTCGTTTGGCAACTTATTTTTCAAATCTAATAAGTGTCTAACAAACCTTCTGATTTTGTTGTACAACAAAATAAAAAAAGCAGAGTTTTTCTTCTAAAACACTTATTAGTGATTTAGAACTACTTCCTAACAAGGCTCAAACCTTGAAACAAAAAAAGAAAGTTCAAGATGTTGGGCATCATTAGCCATCTTAAGTGTCCTTTATGAATTGTTATTTTGTATTTTACTACATAGAGAGATAATTTTACATTTTCTTGCTTGTTTATATTTCAATAGATGTCTTCTTCCCTTTCTAAGCTTTACGTATGCAGCCTTCTCCATCAGATCTCATGGTCATCCCAGGGGAACAAATGCACATAAAGATACCAATCAAATTTTTGCACATCATGCCTCTTGACTCGCAGTCATAGAAACCTTCAGTACATTCATCTAGATCTAGAGAAAAAAAAAAATTGTGTTTGTATGTCCTTCCATTACCTTCAGTTACTGAAGACAATTAGAACTTTCCCAATCAAAACGATACATAGATATCCCTAACTAATGAGCACTGAATAAAAATCTGAGAGCTGTGCTTAATTGCAGTTGACTTGATCTTTGTGAGCTGTATCATCCTGTCATGTTGAAGATGAACATTGTAATTATCTTAGCTTTACAATCCCCATCAAGGATAACAAAAACACTAGATGCTAGTCTTACTTGAATTTCAAAAAAAAAGTAATTCATCATCTGCTGGGTTGTCTGCTGCATTCCACTGAGAGGATGAATGCAAGATGCACAGAAATATTCAGACTATGCTTTGGCCAGTACAGGGTGATGAAATTTGGGGAAAAGTTCATACATCATTTATTACCTTTGCACATCTTTTGGTCTTCTCTTAGTTCATAGCCAACTGGACGTGTGCATTCATAGAAACTGTAAGTGTTGATACAATGAAAAGCACACAGTAAGGGATTCTGGGCACAAGTCCTTTGGTGGGCCTGAAAGAAAACTGCAGTGCTTGCTCATGTTTTCTAGTAGTGCTTAAGGAATAATGTCATACCCATAAACTAAAATACCATGACATACATTCATTAAACATTTACATAAAATCTAGTTAAGTGCTGGAAACATCAATAACATCAAGAGAACATTTTCAAGACAAACTAAAATACTTTATGTTTTAGAAGTCATGAAAAAGGTACCATTTCCTATTTCATAGAATCATTCATGTTGGAAGGGACCTCAAAGATCATCTAGTTCCAACCTCCCCCCCCCCTCCGCCATGGGCAGGGACACTGTCCTTCCACTAGATTAGGCTGCCCTTCTTCAGGGCTACTCTCAATGCATTCTCTGCCCAACTATATCCGTGGCCTCATCCAGCCTGGCTTTGAACACCTCCAGGGCTGGAGCATCCATAACTTCCCTGGGCAATCTGTTCCAATGTCTCACCACCCTCACAGTAAAAAAAATCTTCTTAATATCTAATCTAAATCTCCTCTCTTTCAGCTTAAAACCATTACCCCTTGTTCTACCACTGCACTCTCTGATAAACAGCCCCTCCTCAGCTTTCCTGTAGGCTTCCCCTTTAAGTACTGAAAGCCTGCTATAAGGTCTTCACAGACCCTTCTCCTCCTTTTTCTAGGCTGAACAAGCCTATCTCTCTCAGCGTGCCCTTGTATTGGAGGTGCTCCAGCCCTCTGATCATCTTCATGGCCCTCCTCTGGACTTGCTCTAGTGGATCCATGTCCTTCTTGTGTTGAGGACTCCAGGATTCACTGGACCTTCTGCCCACACTTCTTTTGATGCGGCTCACGATATGGTTTGCTTTCTGGGCTGTAAGCACACATTGCAGCTCATGTTGAGCTTCTCATCAACCAACATTCCCAAGCCTTTCTCTTCAGGACTCCTCTCAATCCATTCTCCAACAAACCTATATTTGTGCTTGGGATGACCCTGATGCAGGTGCAGGACCTTGCACTTGGCGTTGTTGAACTTCAAGAGATTCTCACAGGGCCACCTCTCAAGCCTGTCAAGGTCCCTCTGGATGGCATCCCTTCCCTCCAGTGTGTCGACTATACCACATAGCTTGGCATCATCAGCAAACTTGCTGAAGGTGCCCCCAATTCCCACTCTCTACATCAGCAAGAATGATGTTAAATACCACTGATCCCAATATCAACAGATGAGGAATGCCATTCGTCACCAGTCTCCAATTGGACATTGAGTCATTGACCACAACCTTCATCAGGTCTTCTCAGAAAAGAGAGTTTGGAGAAGTTAGGTATCCCACTGCAGAAGCCCTGGCTGCCAAATTGGCATTACCTGTAAGGATAAAGGCAATTTCTTAACTATCCTTCATGGAAACCTCATTAGAACTCAGACTGGGCTTGCTGCAATTCCAAAGCCTTGGAGTACTGAGCCGAACCACAGCACAAGCAGGCCTGGGGAATTTAGGTAAATTCTCCTTGCCAGAGTAAAGTCTCAATGTCAGGTTACCATTCCCACCTGAGCCTCCAGGGCATAATGCAGTTGCCTGGATTATGGCTGTGAGTTTTGGAAACTCAAAACAAGTATCACTAGGACTGAAGTCCTCAAGAGGCAGATGAAACTGCAAGCAGAGGAATAAAGTAACAGCAACCAGAACCAAGCCACTTTGCAATGTCTTAGAGATGGGTCCCAGTTAATGACTTCTTTGAGACAGGGGACCTTTTGGCTGAAGCAGAGTTACACATGGCATAAACTTACTCGTGCAGTCTTTTCCTAGTGGTAATATTCTTGAGCTGAGGAATAAAAGTCTGTCTGTTGCCACCTCTGCTGTCTGTGGCAGAAGTGTTTCAGGGAAAGCTCTAGTGAAATGGGCATAAACAACAGAGCTTTTGAAGTGGCAAATTTTGGTTGCACCACTAGAACTGATAGCTTCAATTTCCATGGACACAGAAGTCACTTTGTTTTCTTCGTTTTCATCTGCAGACCAGTTCTTTGCCTGGCAAAGTGCAGCTTCCCTGGTGTGAGCGCTCTTACAGGGGCCCATGATTTCCCCTGCTAAATCCAAAGCCACTGCTGGAAATCAGACTGGGATATGCATCCACATATTTCATCAGAACTAAGGAACACAAAATGGGGATGTGAGAGGCTCAATTCCCCCCATTTTTCTAGCTAGCAAAGCTTAGCAAGATTCCTGAAGGCCATATAATGTAAAAGAGAGGGATGCTAAGGAAGAGTTTCACCCCCACGGAAAACCCAGTCCTCAGATACATATTGTAAGAAATAAATCATTAGAAAGTTAGCCTACAGCCTCTCTGTTACATCTGATTGACAGTAGGAAGGTTCTTCAAAAGGATCTGAACAGGCTGGACCGCTGGGCTGAGACAATGGCATGAGGTTTAACAAGGCCAAATGCCGGGTCCTGCACTTGGGGCACAATAACCCTATGCAGTGCCACAGACTGGGGGAAGAGTGGCTACAAAGCTGCATGGAGGAGAAGGACCTGGGGGTGCTGGTTGACAGCCGACTGAACATGAGCCAGCAGTGTGCCCAGGTGGCCAAGAAGGCCAATAGCATCTTGGCTTGTACCAGAAACGGCATGGCCAGTAGGTCCAGGGAGGTTATTCGCCCTCTGGTCTCGGCACTGGTGAGACCAAGCCTCAAATACTGTGTTCAGTTCCAGGCCCCTCACTCCAAGAAGGATGTTGAGGCTCTGGAGCATGTCCAGAGAAAAGTAACAAAGCCAGCAAAGGGGCTGGAGAACAAGTCTTACAAGGAGTGCCTGAGGGAGCTCAGGCTGTTTAGCCTTCAGAAGAGGAGGCTGAGGGGAGACCTTATTGCTCTCTACAACTACCTGAAAGGAGGTAGTGGAGAGGAGGGAGCTGGCCTCTTCTCCCCAGTGACAGGGGACAGGACAAGGGGGAATGGCCTCAAGCTCCGCCAGGGGAGGTTCAGACTGGACATCAGGAAAAACATTTTCACAGAAAGGGTCATTGGGCACTGGAACAGGCTGCCCAGGGACAGGGTTAAGTCACCTTCCCCAGAGATATTTAAAAGACAGGTAGATGAGGTGCTCAAGGACTTGGTTTAGTAGCAGCTAGGAATGGTTGGACCTGATGATCCAAGAGGTCTTTTCCAACCTAGTGATTCTATGATTGTAGCACTGAAAGCTGTTTCTGTGCTGTGTTTGACGTTGTCCAACACAACAACTTGATTGAGAGCCAGCTCTGGCGGTGCAGCTGAAACAGAAAATTGCTCTTACAGTTTCTTCTGGTAAATCGCTTCTTCCTAGGAAAAGTCTTAAAGCTTACACCCCCATTTATGCACAGGCAAGTTTCTTTGCTTAGATATCATTTGGTGCCATTCTTACAATAAACAAGATGAAAAAGAGACTCCTGTCTCTTAATTTCTCAGCCTTTTGGATAAGACGGGTAACATCTTTTTGTTTTTCTCCAGAGATTGTTGCAGGGATACACCTTCCATTGGAATCGTTCTTATTTTTTTCTCTTTTAAAACGAGACTGGTCTAGAGTTAAGGATATTTTTGCATGTTTTTTTTTACTTAAAGCCCATTGTTCATCATGAAACGCCTTTAGACTAGCCTCAGCTCGGCCCGTGCCGGGTCCGTCCGGCTTCTTTCGGCCTTGCTCGGCTCCTGTCGGCTGGGCTCGGCAGGGCTAGGCAGGGCTCGCCTCCCGTCGGCGCCGCTCGACCAGGCTCGGCTCGCCTCGGCTCCTGTCGCCTCCGCTCGGCTCCCGTCGGCTCCGCCCATCTGGGCTCGGCTCCGCCCATCTGGGCTCGGCTCCGTTCGGCTCCTATAGGCTCCGCCCATCTGGGCTCGGCTCCGCTCGGCTCCGTTCGGCTCCGCTCGACTCGTCTCGGCCCCGATCGACTCCGCTCGGCTCCGCTCGGCCCCTGTGGCCCCCGCGCCGCCATGGGGCCGCTGCTGTGGCTGCTGCTGCCGCTGGGCGCGGGCTCCGCCGCCTACGTGGTGTCTGTGGATGCGCGGCGAGCCGGGCGGCCCCTGCGGCACTTCTGGAGGAGTACGGGCTTCTGGTAAGCGCGGGCGGGAGCCGCCGCCTCTGCCGCTTCCGGCCCGGGGCCACCGGGGCGCGGCCTCTCCGGGCCCTCCCGGCGCTGCGGGGTCCCCGGTGCGGGTCACCTGCAGGGACACGGCCAGGTGTGTCAGCGGGCCAACGCCGCCTCTCCGACTTGCTTCGAACGCCCTCGAAGGTGTGAAGCCCTTCTTCTTACCCAGGCAGCACATCTTTTGGAACTCGGAGCTCATCCTTTTCCTTTTCACTGTTCCCATTGTCACAGTCCCTAAGTAGGCTCAGGCAAAGCTTCCCTGGCTGTTAGTTCCAGGAGTTTGTTTTTCCTGCAAGACACTTCTGACATGCACCGTCTTCCTGTCGTGGCCAGTAAGGCCATTTCATCTGAGTCAGGGGAACAGGTGGGACCACTGTTTCATCTTATTTGGTGCTTTGCTTCTTGGAGAAAGCCCAGTCTTGCTGCGCTGAGGCTGAACAGCCTTCAAGTTTTCATAGAATCATGGAATCACTACGTTGGAAAAGACCTCTTGGATCACCAAGTCCAACCATTCCTAGCTGCTACTAAACCAAGTCCTTGAGGACCTCATCTACCTGTCTTTTAAATACCTCCGGGGAAGGTGACTCAACCCTGTCCCTGGGCAGCCTGTTCCAGTGCCCAATGACCCTTTCTGTGAAAATGTTTTTCCTGATGTCCAGTCTGAACCTCCCCTGGCGGAGCTTGAGGCCATTCCCCCTTGTCCTGTCCCCTGTCACTGGGGAGAAGAGGCCAGCTCCCTCCTCTCCACTACCTCCTTTCAGGTAGTTGTAGAGAGCAATAAGGTCTCCCCTCAGCCTCCTCTTCTGAAGGCTAAACAGCCTGAGCTCCCTCAGGCACTCCTTGTAAGACTTGTTCTCCAGCCCCTTTGCTGGCTTTGTTACTTTTCTCTGGACACGCTCCAGGGCCTTAACATCATTTTGTGAGATATGTGAATGCTTTTAGCAGGCTCAGGAGCAAGAGTATTCCTCAGCCATGTTCATATCTTACCCTAAACTGATCTTGACTTCCTTCACTTACGCATAGAGTGGATTAAAAAACGGGTGTAGGAAAAAAAGTTGCAACAGTGCTGGAATCAGTGATAGTAAGCAATTCTTCAAAAAACTTCAATTAACATTGGCCTTATCCACTGGAACAATTAAAAAGACCCACGTGGTTGATACATTTTTAGTAAGAGTGGAATTGTTAACTTCTCTGTCTTACTTGTGTGACTTGAAGCAATCTCAGGGAGGTGGTGTGTAAGTGCCTTTTATACTAGTAAAGTTTCTGGAAGGCGTCACATGTGCTGGCAGATTGATATGAAGCACTGCAAGGATGTAATTTGTATCGAGACTTGCACTTTCTGGTAAGGATGCAGGAGGTGAGGTAATAAGTAGGCAGTGTCTTATCTAGGATAAAAGTTGCATATGGTTTTTGGCCAGATGGGGTCAGGCTTTTCCCGTTTTGGGCGCACGTTTCTCCACTAGCAAGTTCATTCACTGTGGACCTTGGAGACAGGGTGTATGTGGAGGGGTGCAGAAGAGGAGAGGATGACGGTATGACTCTTCTCAGCGTAGTTACAGTCAGCACAGAGCTGATCCAGCCATCAGAGGAGACAGTTAATATACTGTCTGTAGTTAGAGCACAAGTTATCTCTCTTTGCTGTGTGAGACACGTGGAAATATTTTAACAAACCTTGGAGACAAGGTTGTTTTATCTTTCTTGTAATACAAATGCTTTAAAGCTCAGAAATTTATACATTATCAGGATGCTTAATGAGACTCTAAGGATGTCCAAACCCAGTGACCTGGGCAGTTTTCTAAATTTTTGACTTAGGAGGGTGGAGGTAAGATCTCCCTCCATCTTGCAGCTATTTATCTGTGGTGGTGGAGGCAGCAGAAATTTGCCCCAGTGTTATGTTACTTTCAGTGGAATAAGTAGACACCAAAGTCATGTTAACAGAATCATTGCTATATAGCCAGGAGCAGGCTAAACTGCTTGCAGCATCAAGCATAGACACTTCAAGCCATATACTCCTGTGCTTCCTTATGCTTAGGGGTGAGTTGAACATGGCTGGATAATGTGGAGGCTCTGAGGGTCGAATTCTGCTTCTAATGAGTGCAGCTTCCACAGTAGAGCAAGAGTTGATGTTTTCACATGGAATTCAGTAGGAATATTGAGCGCATGGTTGTCTTACTATACACCTGAGCAAGTCTGACTTTCACTCCACAGCCTAAAGGACACTGAAGACCCTTTATCATCAGTTACTCAGAGGCAAGATGATTGTCATTGTATGGCTTCTGCAGGCCACTGCTGCCTGAGGTTGCTACCCGTGCAGTAATGACTGCTTGTTGTGCTTTCTTTTGAGCGTGGCAATGAGATGCCCCCAAGTTGTGTCCTGCTTTGTCAAACTACATGTGTATCCAGTTAGCCTCAAATAACCTGCAACTGCATTTACTTCTCTCTCATGTTAGACAGAGAGGATCTTGCAGGTGGTATAGGGGCCTAGCATAGGAATCTTTGGATACCCAATGGAGCTGCTAGTTAATGTTGCAATATATTGTTTCTTTTCTGTCTCTCCTTTCCTGTAGCCCTCCTTTACCTCACAGCCGTGCTGACCTGTTTGACCTGAGCAAAGACCAAGTGATGAACCTTGCCTACGTTTCTTCTGTTCCGCATGGTGGCATTGAACAGGTTCGGATTCACTGGTTACTGGAATTAGTTGCTGTCAGGTAAGTGAACACCTGAAGTCAAAATCCAGCAAAATGTGACACATTAAAGTGACCAACAGGTGCTCACTTTAATATTTTTCTTAGTGTAATTGCAAACTGAGAATGAATTTGCTTCTTTGGGAGTCAGTTTGGGACTGTATGACAGTAAGAAAGAGAGGGCTTGCATTGAGAAAGTTGGGGTTAACCTGCATGCATTTCATTCTAACAGCAGTTTAAGGAGCACTTTAAGGTTTCATTTCGCCTGAAGAGTCTTGTGGGTGTGCTGGTCAAGTTTTACCAAGCCCATCTCAGGTCGTATGCTACCGTCATTCCATGTCTCCTCTGCTGCCATGTCTAGGCCTCAAAATCTTGATTCCCAATTGTACCATGACCTCCAGTGAGGCCTCAGACTAGCAGAAATGGGTTTCCTAGACCATTGCATGTGCAATGTTCTAGTGAAGCTTTCTTTAACTGTGTGCATCCTTTATAAAATACTGCTTGGCACAACTTTGAAAGGCGCTTTAGAGGATTCTGCTATGGTTCCTCAAGCAAGCAAGAGTTTTGCTTTACAGTCAGGGCATCTACACCTAGTGTTATGGAGAGAGCTGTCAGCTTGATTGAATGCAACAATCATTCCAAATGTTTGAATACTCATATTAGGTGTTAGTACTGCTGTTCCTTCAAGTCCAGCAGAGTTTGGTCTTAGTGCAGTGACACCAGCATCTACTCTGTACTGGGCTGAACTGCTGGATGAAGACAGACTTTGGAAATTCAGCTTGAACACATTCATACCAGTATGCGCGGTGGTTAAAAAAACAAATAGAGATGCCTGGAACAGGAGTGATTGGTCTGTGAAGAAAGACAAACCATAAAAAAAATCCATCAGCAGTTGTAATAGCTTTTAAAGTTCTTCCTAGCTCAGGATGTTACTAAGGGGAGCATGTTTACAATCTACATCATGACTGCATCTGCTGTCTCAGGCACAGGAAGATGGGAATTTGCCAGTTTTAAGTGTGGAGAAGTGACAAGGGGCAGAAGAGCTCAGACTCTGGAAACAAGATGTGAGCAGAGGAGTAGTGGGTTTCAAAGTGTACGTTAGGAACAGAAGAAATTTTCTTCTTAGATATTAGGGTGTGCTTGTGTATGTAGGTTTGTTTGGGAAGGAGTTCAGAGGTCCTTCATACAGACGAGTATTGCATTTGTAACTCAGAGCTAGTCCATCTGTGAATACAGGAGGTGAAACAGCTCCTCTCTCCTGTCTTTCCCTGCGGAATTTTCCCAGTAAACACCCTTTCTTGTGCTGTGTCTCCCTATCTTACTGGATTTTATAATTACTCTTGGAGTGACTCACCTTCAGCAGGGACAAGGACAACTGTCACTGCTCACTGCTGCTGGAGTCCCTGTCTTGGATCTTTAAGGCTTCTTCTGAGCAATGGCTTAGGTCTTTCAGGTTTATGTAACCAATTGACTTAGAGAAAAATCTGTGAGTACAGAAAGCAGCCACATCTACACTCAGAGTCTAAAATCTCTCCTGGCAGCTTGCTTTAGCTGTGTGATGTCTTGGATTGGGCTTTCCAAATCAATGAGTAAGGGAAATGCATCTGTTACGGATTCTGCTCAGCCTTTGTAGGGAGTGAGGCACTGAGTCCTTTGAAGTGGGATGTCCTTTGCGCAGTCAAAAGTTCTAGGAGCATGGAAACTTAGTAGTCAAAGAGGAAGCCCCAGGAAAGCAGCAGTACCTCAAGGGTACGGTTCTAACACATCAGACTCAATATCTAGCCCAGCTTTGACATACAGAACTTAGAAACTTTGCTACTGTCTAGAACCAAGCTCATTTTACAGAAATGTGCATTTGTCAAAGACAGGAATGCATTTAAGTTGTGAAAGGACACCCAATGACTTAAGCAGCAGCAACAGTTTGGAAAGGAATGGTTTGGGAGAGAGCATGGAGCCTGCAGACAAACATTGGCATTGAAAGAAGCCACAGGGGCAAGAATGCAGGTCTGAACAGGAGTTTGTTGCTAATGCTGACTTCTGTGCATGCGCAATTATCTTCTTGAAACAGTGATTACCAGAAGGATGTAAACGGTTTTTGAGTGACAACCCTGGAACAAGAAAACTGTGTTATGTCATGGGATCGGGGAGTAGAGAAGATGTCTTGGAAGGTGATATGAGGTACTTGACTGAAGAAGAGTACTTGCAGAAAATGGAGAACTAGGAGATCCCACTATTGTGGATGACTGACAGGCACAGGCATTGCTTTTCCTCATGGTTGTGCTGTCTGTAGAAAGGTACCATAAATGTTCCTCCCAAGCAGGCATACTCATAGAAGGCCACCACCTTCCCTTTCTTGCTTTTATAATGCTCTTTCTCATTATGTCTTCTAATCCCCCAACGCTGAGTGCGTCCTTGTATTTTAACCCTTTTCTAGGCAGCAAACCCACGTATTTTCTTTTTCTTCATTCCAAGTTATGCTGCCATTTTACCATCTGTGAAAAGATACCATGAGGCGAACTGTTTTCAAAGAACTGCTAGTTTTATTTTCCAAATGAAAGCACACATTTGTCTCTAGGTCATGAGACACAGAAATATTCATGTTTACAAGGGAACCCAAGGTGTCTTTCTAGGAATGGACAGTTGCGAGAATTTTAGTTACTAGTGCCAATAAATACAGCCATTTAGACACCTACATCACACGCTCTGGTCATGCTGCACTAGTAAACAGGAGAGTTTGAGGTAAAGATTCGCAACTTTGTTCCCAGCTCCATGGGACCCAAACAATCCACAAGTTATGAATCCTTTCTTATTCTTATGTAGCAGTACTGAAGTTTGTTGGATACATGTTTTATACAAGGCACCACAGCAAAATAGTCAATCTACATATGCCTATAACATTTTCTAAAAGACGTATAATGATTTTATTTCAACATTAGTATTAATTTGGTTGGAATTACCAGCCCCTTCCCAGCTCCTCTCAAAGTCACGATACCTAATTCCTAGTAGAACAGGAGAAAAGAGAATCAACAATTTTTAACATTTTCAGTCTTCATAACATTAATCTTTATAAAATGCAGTATAGCAAACATACACGTGCCAGGGAAAGGATTGCTTTTTAAGTTACCTTTTACATGCTCCTTAGAAATAATTTACAGTCTCCCAGCATCCCTACATCATAGTACTGAAAGCTGTTTCTGTGCTGTGTTTGACGTTGTCCAACACAACAACTTGATTGAGAGCCAGCTCTGGCGGTGCAGCTGAAACAGAAAATTGCTCTTACAGTTTCTTCTGGTAAATCGCTTCTTCCTAGGAAAAGTCTTAAAGCTTACACCCCATTTATGCACAGGCAAGTTTCTTTGCTTAGATATCATTTGGTGCCATTCTTACAATAAACAAGATGAAAAAGAGACTCCTGTCTCTTAATTTCTCAGCCTTTTGGATAAGAGAGGGGTAACGTCTTTTTGTTTTTCTCCAGAGACTGTTGCAGGGATACACCTTCCATTGGAATCGTTCTTATTTTTTTCTCTTTTAAAACGATACTGATCTAGAGTTAAGGATATTTTTGCATGTTTTTTCTTCATGTTCTAGGCTGGTTACTTAACCGATAAAAGAAGTCCAGATTGCTAGGATGTGTGTTCTTCTGTACTGAAGCAATTTTATTTGACTACCATTAACACCTTACTTTGGCAAAACAACCTAAGACTGTCTGTATTGGTACTGTCTGGCAAGAACTCCTGTAAACCCACTTCCTCATGATAGGCCCTAGCAGGAATTTATAAGAGGTATATCCTGTTCAAAGAACGGTTAAAAACAAAAGTGGGATCAATACTTTGTCCTTGGGCTCTGTCCGTTTGCTTTTATGACAGAAAAAGGTAGTCATACCAAGTCAGCAATTTAAATAATAATGTAATTAAATTGTTTTATGGCAGGAGAATGCTGCCATTGGTCAATCCTTTAATCTCTTGAGAGACGTTTCTATCACGTTTTACTGCTCTGGTGGTACTGAGCTGTGCAGCTGGTATGCATTTTTTTATAGTGAATACATGAAAATGTCAGCATTGAATCACTTACCTAATATTGTGCTATTCTCAATCCTTTTGAAGACATTTTTTATTTGTCTTTAGGGCATGTACTGCTTTTCCTTTAAGAAAATATTTGTTCTTGAGAACCAGACAGGCTCTGGGGCACCTGGAGAACCTCAGTTTGAGTGTTCTTTCATTCAATCACCTGAAAAGTTGAAATAAGCGAGTCACATGATGTGTTGGCCTAACTTTCCTTTTTAAATGGCACAGCAGAAAAATGGCTTCTGCATACATTGAATGTATTTCTAGAGTCTGCTAACTGTAAGAGGCACAGCTGTGATAGAAATGCCTTCCATGCTTGATGCTGAGTGTGAACCAGCTACAAATAAGGAGAGAAAGATAGGGCAGCTTTTCCTGCTGGTAGTTATAAGCTTGAGTATGAGAGAGGGTATTGTTCCAATGCTAGAACACTGAATACTAGCTGTGTTACAGTCAAAATCTGAATCTATGTTTGTTTGTAGAGAGACAGCATGTAAATATAACAGCACAACTGACTCGAGGGGTATCATTTGATATACAGCAGCAAGTACAGCAGTTAATGCAAATTGTTATAGAAAGTAACCCAGCTCTGGAAAAAAATAGCTTAGTGGACCTCAAGTGAAAGCATAATACAATAGGAATAAAAAAGTAAAATAAGATAAAATAAAAAAATCCCCAAAATGTCTGTAGCATGTTCAGTGATGGAAGTTTTCCAGCATATAGGGAATCACAACTTACAAAGTGTTGCTGCCAGGTGATGGCCCAGGTATGCTGCTGTAAAGCTTCATTAGCATTGCATCAGAGAAGACCAGCCAGGCAGTTCTCACTGACACATCACTTCCCTTCTAGATACATCACCCATTTACCTTCCCACCCTACCGTATTTACTCCTGTTTCTCTTTGCACCCATGCAGGCAGCTGTAGGAAGAACGTGCTGTAGTGCATCACAGTTCTGAGGTTTTGTGTTTGATGGTGCTTATGTGTTCCTGAATTGGAGCTGAATCTGCCCACTGGGGTCAACTTACTTTTACAGGATGGTACAACTACCTGGGTAACTGTGTGACTGCCAGTTAAAGACATTCATTTTTCTTAATCCTGTTGATCCTCTTACTAGTTACAAAATTGTACATCTGAGTCATATTTCTTCCAGTGTCATTAAGAGTATCAAAACCTTCAGTAATTTAATACCACAGATTGAAGCCAGTAACACAGGTGACTCCAGGAATAATTTTTTGAAATGATGGTTTTGAGAGGGAACTTGTGCTTTCTCTGACTTGTGGCACGTTGTGTCATTAAACTGATGTAATCAAGGTGGAGAGACTTGCTATATTCCACAATATTTTATACAATTTATTTGTATGCAAATAGTGGAAGTTGTCTAGGAGGACACCTAGAATGACAGAAGGGGTAAGGCCTTACAAGTCAGAATTTAAACCATTATGTGTCCAGGAGGCTAGATCCATTGCATTTTGATGGAGATGGCTTATCCCTATTAACACAAACCAGCCATTAAACCACTGGGAGAGTTGACTGACACTGGGCAGACAGCACAACAATCTCATGATCTATATATTGGGTCACATATAGTCATGGCGCAAGGGGGAAGTCAATCCCAAACTGCCATCTGGTGGATCACCTGCATTTTGAAGTGAAAGTGCAGGTAATAATCCAATCTGTTCCATCCTGGTCCTGGACTGCATCCGCAGTGATTGTCCTATGTGGCAACTGACAAACAGCAGAGCTTTTCAAGAGGGAAAGGCCAACGGTGTGTCTGATAATTTAGTTATTGCAAACTGCCCCTCCTCATCCATCACCTGTGTAGTTAATCATCAATGAAGATACAGGATTAAACTGAGCAATCTGCTGGAAGCATTTGTTCTTTTGCAAACTGCACAGCATTGTGTATACTGTAAAACAGCATTTCCTGCATACTTCCAGAATCCTTCCCAAAGTAACCTCCTATTTTCAGAGAATCTATCACTGAAGGATTGCAGCAAGCCAGGAGAACAGAAATGTTTAAGTCCTTGTAGTCTTTCAGGATTTCCTTTAAAGTATTAACTCCAGTGGTGTCCAAAAATGAGATGGAAGAGCAATCTAGAACAAGGGCCTGGAAGTCAATTTGCTTAGGAACCAGTTGAAGAATGGTTTCTCCAGTGCCTAGGCCATTAGCAGTTGTGTGATCTCGCTTTTTCAGTTGCTGCTTTTCCTTCTTTTCATATTTCTTCCTTCTGGCAGCTTCTAGGTTAGGATCTAAGTTGGTCAATCTGTACAGAGACTTTAGAAAATAGTTTCTATTTGCATAGTATAGTGGGGCCTCAAAACGGAATATTTTGACCTTTGGAACAGGAGAGAGATTTTCATATTCTGAGTCATCCTCATAAAAGCTGGTGTCTTGGATCTGACCAAGCAAGGCTGTCCGTGGGCGCTGTGTTCGAACAATGATACATAACATGGAGAATACAATGCCAACCAACAGCCCTATTTCTGTGCTGATCAAGGCAGAGGCGAACATAGTAACGACCCAAACAATTGTGTCCACCTTATTCGTGTGGTACCGTGCAGGCACATCCTTGAACTTCCTCAGTGCTCCTCGAAGGCTGACAATGATGATACAAGCCAGGACGCTCTTCTGCAAGGAGTAGAAGAGAGGTGCTAAGAAGAGCAGCACCAGCAAGACTACCATTGCACTAATTACTCCAGAGACCTGAGTCTGACAGCCTGTAGATGTTTTGACGAGTGTTTTTGCCAGGGCTGCACTTGTTGCAAAACAGTGAAAGAATGAAGGAATGATGTTGCAGAATCCCACAGCAAACATTTCCTGATTGGCTCGGATGGTGTAAGCATATTTCTTTGCACACATTTCAGAAAGGGATACAGTGAAGACAAAGCTGACTATTGCAAGAGGCAAAGCATCTACAGCTACTCGGACCATTAAGTTGAAATGTGGTACCTTGGGGGGAATAAATCCTGTTGGAATAGTCCCAGAAACACTGGATGCATACACTTCATTTAACTTCCCGTAGTGTGAAATCAGTGTTGCCACAACAATAACTACCAGTTCTGTAGGAAGAGGAAATTTCAGCTTATGCTTATACCGATCCCCCAGTTCCTTAGCAGTGACCAGCACCACTATACAGATGGCACTTGTGATGATATCACAAACATTAGCCTGAGAAATGTTCCGGAAAATGTTAATCCAGGTAATAACAAGCATCCCATGCCCTTGGCTACGTGGAATTTTTATTCCAATCAGATACTTCACTTGAGCTGTTAAAATAGTTAAGGAAGCACCAGTTGCAAAGCCATCTAGTACAGACTCAGATAGGTACATAGATACGAAACCCAGTCGAAATATCCCCATTAGAACCTGAGGAGAAACAGAAAAAAACAAAAGAAGATGAGCCTTAAGTCATGCTGCAAATAATTAAGTAAAGCTGGGAGAGAACTAACTGGAGGCAAATAGCATTTAGCTATTTGAAGTTTAAAACAGGAATTATCCTGATGTTTCTAGTCTGCTTTTAAAACATGATCCCTTTTCCTGGGATACTACAAACCCAAGAGGTCAATAAGGAGTTTGAGGCAGGGTCAATGAAACTCTCTATCTCAGGCAATGGTCTGAAGTTACTCCAGTGAAATGGGTTGTCTACATTTTATTTCCCGTCCAAAAGATCATTGGATCCCAAAATGCTTCTGTTATACCAAAACAAATTTTCTTTTTTCATGTCTTAAAGTGAATGAAGTTAAAACTTGTAGCCATCGCTTCATGAACAGAACTTCAATGACAACAGCTAAGATCCTTACTTTAGTGGCACTGTTACATTAAACAGCTTTTAATTTTAGCCCTTTGAACAGAAGGGAGAGTACAGCATAGGCAGCGTTTGTGGCACGCGTAAGGTCAGAAGTGGCAGAATTGCTCACTTTCCAAATCCGGGGATACTGCCCTTAACTAGTTGTGTCTCCTTTCTTTGGTGGCTTTGGAAAATATAGCTTTACAAGGACATTTTGTTGTTCATCATTGTGACCTGCAGTTTCTTAGTAAACAGGAAGATAGCAAGCCCTTTCCATACAATTAAGGTGTAAGTATGTTTATCACGCTCCCTTCTGTGTTCCTTTGATATCCTCATAACAGGCAGCATGTTGATGAGTCTCAAAAAGTCCAGCACACCCATTTTCTGAAAAGTAGGTTAGTCATTCTATTTCATCCCTTGTCCTTTCTGCTTATGAATTATCTTCAGACAGCAGTTTGGTAAACTTGGTACTCACTAGCTAAACACTGAGCAATGCATTCTGAACTTGTGTAGAAGTAGGTGAGTGGATCAACACCTTTATTAAAGTATGGAAACAATTATATCTTCATTGTTGAAGTACACAGCTACCTGGGAATTTCTCTTATGGTAAGGTCTGTATTGGATTTGTGGGCCCATGAAAGCAGCAAGGCCAAGAGGCAGTAGTAAATAATAATAGTCTTACAGAGGACACTTGTTTATCCTCTGCTTGCTAGTAGCTAAGAAAACTGCCTACCTCGTGCTTTCTCTCAGTTGCCTACAGTTAGGCTTCCTGGAGATAACTGTCTTAAGGTCATTCAAGTGAACTGATGCTGTATCTGATTGAAAGAGAGTCAAACCAAAGCTTAGGTCATGCAAAGAGTCTTTAGGGACTTCGTACCTTGCCTTTGGATGTCAGCAACCACTTACCTGATACACTCCAGCCACAAATGTCAAGGCTGTAGCAATGCCAATAGCGTAGCATTCTTTCCCACATTCAGCATTCATCCCAGCAGTTGTGTTCAATCGTAGGTTGAAGGCAGTTGTGTTGAACTGACTGCCATTCTGCAGAGAGCCATCACCCAAGGCTGGTGGGGCATCATCATTCAAGTCAAACCCAGCCAAGACAAGTTCTCGGTCCACAACTTGTCCTACCATTAAGCTTATCAAGCTGAAAATGCCAACTGAGACGTGACGGGATGTGCCCATTAAGAAATAGATGATGTTGGCAAAGAACGATGTATAAAGACTATAAATGGGCTTCAGACCTGCCAGGAGTGAGTATGCAATTGCCTGTGGCACCAAAATAATCCCAATCACTAACCCAGACATAATATCCCCCCAAATGTACTCTTTGCACTGATACTTAGGAAGCCATTGTAAAACAGGAAAGAATTCCATGACAAAGTTCTTCAACTTCTTTGGAGTGCAGGAGCAGCTCTTCCTCAGCTTAGCTAGCATGACTTCTTTCATATTAATCTTGACACGAGTCTTTCTTTCCATGAGAAAGCAGGAAGAGGTATTGTTTTCCATCCTGGTAGCCTCAAGTGGTCTTTCCATTGTCCCAGTGTTTACTTCATATACCTGTTCCTGCAATGTGAAGAAGATATCTGGTAGGCTGCAATTCATGGAAGTTTTTTCAGCACAGATGCTTAACACTAAAAGTTTGTCACCTGATTGTGCTTTTCAGGAGGCATCATCGCAACAAGAACACCACCCAAGGGCTTCAATGACACACCAGCAAGAAATAAATTTACACATTGAGCTCTTTCGTGCAGACACTTAAGAGTACATTCATTTGAATCTGGTTTGTTCTACTAATAAAAAATGAAGTTAAATTAGTCATTTTGTGACATATTTCCATCAGCTCTTCCAAATGCTCTGTCACAGAGGTCTTTGTCATCAGAAGGCAGCACTTAATCGTGTGAAATAAACATACACTATTGAGGTAGGCTATGATCCTTCTAATAGTGTGTCTGTAGTCACTGATGTGGAACTCATCTATGATATAGTCATCTGTTAGTGCACCTGTCCTCAATACACAGGAGAAAAATTTTGCTAGTAGGATCTGTAAAGTAGTTTTCTGGAGAGCAACAATTTAGTCTTATGCAAATATTTGTGCACAAACCATTGATGGACTCTTTAGAAGCTGCTACATAAATGATCCTGTTGAATTGCAGATTGTTCTGACGTGCAGTTTCTATTAATTAGCAAGCTTCTTGTCACAAATAGCAACATGTGGACCATAAACTGTGATAGAATCTGTTACCATCTCAGAAGAGTGCTACATGTTAGAATTACCAGTTCAAACTCATAATTACCCTGGATTTGCTCTCCAAGAAATAAGATATAACAAATAATTATGCCTGCAGCAGAACAAACACAGTGGTGTTTCCTGTGGTTCTTCTGCATGGCAGTTTTCTGATATATAAAGACTGGGAAGATTTGTATTCTCCAGATGAAGGTGCTTTTGATGTTTTTTGCCTCTATAAGCACAACTGTTTTCACTCAACCTCTGCATTTTTGCTTAACTGTCAAATTAAATTGAAATTAGCGTAGTGCATTCATAAGTCATTTGGGAGTAGTTTGGGACGTGACTAAGAGGCAGGACAGTATCACATGCAAGTGGTCTACTTTAAACAGTTTAAAAATAAAAATAATAGCAGGAAGGTGGAAAATGTCAGACTATGGCCAGTGGCAAATCTTATATTCTGGTTTGCAGCGGAAGGAAAGAACTGAGTTCCAAGAGTAGGTACCCATATGTAAGTACTGGGAGAAATGGAATGCCTCGTATTGACCTAGAAGAAGAGAGTATGTGCTGGTACAATGGTATACAGCATCTCTAGGAAAGGACTTCTGAAGCCCAGACTCTCTCATAAACAGCCAGGATCTCTGCAACAAAGCTTTTAGGTGCCAGCTGTGACATTGTAGTATATGTCAAAGCTTGTCTTCCCTTACAAGATAAAGCTGTTTCTTTAGTTTTTCAGTATCTAGAGACAGAAGCCATACCCGTCAGTATCCTAAAACTTGGAATATACTCACTGGCACAGTATTCTGTTGGTATATTTTAATTATATGTGAAGAAAATTTTTGTGAAGAAAAGTGTTATGATTTGTAAATGCTCGGTAACGCCCAGTTAAAGTGTGGAATTCCAAGCTGAGAAAAAACAAAGGGCTTATGAGTCCAACTGGAATAGCAGCAGCCTGTAAGCTTTTATCTGTAGCACTCCAAATAGAGTGTCTTGTTATAAAGCCTTCTGTCTATCCTGCCTTGAAATTTTTTTTCAAGATTTTACAAGTATTTTTTGTCAGCAAATGAAAAACAATAAGAAGATATGTTTTCTGCAACTAGCGCAGAAGTCTTAAACAACTTCCTACATTGTATTGTAAATGACACAGCATGATTTTGAAGGCCGTGCAAAGTTTACCCACAACTTGAAATGGGATGTTTAAGTGTTACAATTGTGTAATTCATAACTTGGGTAAAAGGCAGAAAAGAGATTCTTGGTGCAGGCACGTTTACTGGTTGCCCAACTTGAAAATGACCTGCATGGTAGTGTAAATATATTTTAAAAACCCAGTAGATTTCTATCCATCCAAATTATATTAAATAGTTTTTAAACACTGTATAAGTTTCTTTATGTTTGTAGGTAAGTTTTATCTCTGTCATAAAGGAAAACTAATTACAATTTAGTATAATTATTTCAAAAGATTGATGGTTAATTTTTACCTGTAATGCCAAATTTAACTTTGGACTGTAATGTACCATCTGGTTATGTTAGGCAGGATCTGCTTGCACAAGAAATACATTCGATCTAGTCTTTGTTAGAGTGCAAAGGTGAGAGAAAAGACAAAAGAGACAAAATAAGCTACAGCACCAAGATAAATACTTAAGAGCATAGTTAGTGTTTACCAAATACAGAGTGCTACCAACTGTAATAAGGCACTCATTTTTAAGATACAAAAACCCCACGCTTCTTGTCTTACCTAAATTAGTTTGGAGCATGAGAGGCTCGTGCACAAGGACAGGAAGTCCTGTTTGAATGCAACTCGCTTCTTTCAGCCAAGTGAATTCAGACAGCCAAGAAATAAATACAGCCTTTGTTCTATATACTTAAAGCTAGTGGGCAGTTCAGTACCCAGTGAATGCTTTTGATAAACTACATTAAAAAAAAATGCATTGACTTATGTACACTAGTCTCATATATTTAATTGTACAGTTGCTGTCTGCCTCTCTCTAAACTCAAACGATTTACTCAAAAGTAAATTTGTGTTTACTGAAAAAGCCATTAAAATTCATAGATATGCATTGTTTGTGCAGCTTTCTTAGGGGCTATAATAATTGATAGTAGTTAAGATTATTGGAACATAATTTCACTGGGTATCTGTTAAGAAGTCTTCTGTAGGAATGATAATTTAGTAATATATCTGGATTGTACTAGTGTGATGAAGCATGTGTCTTTTCAGCGGTTTTGATGCATTTTAGAAACAGGTCAAAAAATCTTCCTGGTGGAATAGATACGCTCATGCTAGAACATAGCTAAATATTGAAAGGAGGTGATTTTCTTCAATTGTTTTTTTCTCATAAAAATAAGGATTTTCTTCATATAAATAACATCTTATTCTGCTAGATACATTTTCAGAACCCATGTCAAATTAACCTGCTGACTATAGAGCACTCAGCTCTAAAACAAGATTATATTGGTTTCCAGAAACTATTAATGCTTATTGAGTTTCATTGTTGCTTTTAATACATATTAAAGCCAAACGAAATAAGAGAAAGGGAATTGTTACCAGCTAAACATTTTTCAGCTGAGTAATCCAAGAATTCACAAGCTGTGATGCCTATAGCTCAGTAATAATTTAGTTACTTTACCTGAAGAAAATCAGGTTCCACCATAGCTTTGTGATATTCCCTGTGCATTTGTACAGCATAGCAGAGAGGTGGGAGCTTTGAATGCTTTTGCCATCTCCAAAGAAAGGAGGATAGAGAGAGGATTTGTCTAGTCCTGTGCACAAGTACGACTCGAGCCTTCTGATTCTGTCACTAACATTGTCTTTTCACAGTGGTAGTACTTAAGCAATATTCAGGAGCCCTAGGAGTGTCAGTAAATAGATTCCTCTCGTGGTTCATCAAACTGATTCATTTTCAGCTCAGCCCATACCAAGTGGTTCATAAGAAAAGGGACAGTTCCTACTTCAGGCTCCCCCTCATGCCCTAGAGGTTCACAGAACATAATGCTGGCATTTTATTCAAGTGAAGGCTGCAAGTAACTTGCTGAAAGAGCTGTTTTTAGAGTAGATGTGCAAATGAAGAAACGTGTATCATAGAACATGTCTATCCATTGCACTGACATTGGTATCTGAACGTTCTCAGCTGTTTGGATACAAATGAGTGTTGCTTGTGTGCACACTTGTATACATATGTATCATCCATGTCATGACAACAAAAAGTAATCTTGGGTTTTTTTAATTGTATTTTGCTGTTTGGAATTTTCACCGCTACATTTTTTCAGCTTGTACTTGACCATATAGGCAAAAGAAAAAGACCTTTGTTTCCTCCTGTTTGAGTAAGTTAAATATAGTGCAGTTTGTCTTATGAAAAAGAGAAACAAGGCAAAGAACCATTCAAGCCAAAGAAACTGCTGACTTTCCAGCTGGCCTTAGTCCCACTTCTATTCCTGTCTTTTCACCATGCAGCTGACATGACGAAATCTCTCTAGAGGGGAGGAAAGATTCATCTGAATGTGTTCAGTGGGATTTCTCTTTGCAGATTCTTTGGCAAGCAGTTTCTGCTAGTACATATATAACCATTTTAGCTGGATGAGTTATTCTTTGTGAAACACAACAACCCCCAAAAAACTTTATTCTGATGCATCCTTTTGTCTCCCTGTTCTGACCGTCCACCAGAAAATCTGAAGCTGTATTGCTAGAAAACCCAGGAGGGAGTAGGTAGGGTGAGCCTGCCTTTCTATGCTAAGGCAATCTCTTAAATGCTGTATTTGGGACAGAGGCCAGACTGTATCATAATTCTACACTAGAATCACTCAGTCTTACTAAAATAGTGATGGTAAGTTAGGATGGAGCCCCTTAAATAGTTTGAACCAAGTGATGGCTTGCCGTTTTCTCTATATTCAAACTGAAAAATCAGCTAAAACCTGATGTAGATAAAGCGGGTTTTATATTTATCACGTGAAGTTTCATTCTGGTTTTGTTGCATATACCATAGAAAAAAGTGTGAGACATCAGTTTAGCAAGGCATTTGATTTAAAGCACTTGTAGATGTTGAGTTAAACTGTTCATTTTACCCATCTTTCCTGACAGCAGTCTTTTCTGCCTGTAAGAAACATCTCTTGATCTCTAATGGCTATGATTACATTATTGTTCTGGATTTCAGTTTTAACACAGTTTTGAAAAATCCTTTGGCTAGCTTCATTTATGATGCACGGATTAAATGTACAGAGGCGTGTTATGTTGGCAAACAACATTTTTTCAATAGGGAAGTACCCAGAAGCTCTGCCCCAGTGCACTCTGACCCTTTGTGGTGGCATAAAAACCTAAGCCAGCAATTGTTTCTTTGGTTAGACTTGAACAGATGTGGTAAGGACTTTTAAACCTGACTAGTATGAAATAAAATGACATGAAGTGTATATATTATAATACAGAACTACTTCAGCGCTTACTGCTTTGATTTACTAAGGTGTTTTGTTGTACAGAAATACTTAGAAATGTCAACATAACCTATTAGAAAGGACCAAGTGACAAAACAGAACAAATGAAATGAATGTTTTTCTGTGACTTGCATAAGCCTTTGTGTTTTCAGCTTTAGAGGGCCAGGACCCACATGTACTTGGAAACAACCTTAAGCACCTAAACAACCTTAAGCACCTAAACAACCTTAAGCAAGGTGCCAGATATCAAAACCTTTTATTTAAACACTGAACTAGCAAGCTTTCAAGATAAAGGCAAAGAACATCACAGTGAATTTTAGGAAACTTCTGTGAAACGTGATGGTCTGAGTTAGTGTTTTACTATATGTGGGCAAAATTTTGTGGGTTCAAAGCATTTTTCTGTTGAGTTTCAGCATTATGCTAGTTCAAAAGTGAAAGAAGAAAATGTTTATTGGTCTCTACGAGTCAGGAAAGCTAGAACATTAGTCTTAAGTCACCTAGAAGTTAATATTGCTGTGTTAAGGAGTTATTCTGAAACTCAAGAGGTCTTTTAGATTTGTGTATTTCTACTTAAGATCTCCAATTCATAAATTCTACTTCCAGCTATAAATTGATCTAGGATTTCCAAGGCAAGTTAGACTTTCTCAGATGCCTCCATTCACCAGCAGCTGTAATTCAGTTCATATTTTTCCAAGGGTTCTCGGTTCAGTGTCCTGGTGAGTAAGATTACAGACAATGACATGTTACAATCCCAGGTGTGAAGAGCAGTCTACAATAGAACTCACAGTCAGCCAGTAGCTGCTGTTAAGACTGCCCATTCAAATCATCCTTGGGAATGATCAGAACTTGGAAATAAATTATAAAGTACTTTCACTGGTTCTCCAGGGACTGGTTTTGTTCAGGGGTTCCAGAACGTGCTGGTTAAAATACTGGTATGCATTCAAAGACAAGACAGCACTGTTCTTCTGCAGAGTCCTAGGGCATGACCACTGAAACCACATTTTCTGTGGCGTCAAAGAACATTCCTAAAAATCAGACTTCTTCCTTTGGGTAAAGTAGCTAGTCCAAAGTGAAGGTGTTTCTTTAAAAAATCTTTCAAGACAGCTTTTTAAGATCTTAATTATCAGTCACAAACTTAAACACTAAGCTCTCTTTTCTGCTCTGTGGTTTTGCTGGACTTTGTTTAGTCACGCTAAACTACTATAGAAAGAAACAAATTGATATACCATTCTCATGGTTTTTTCCTATTGCCTGTCCTGTGTCTTTACACAAAACAAGTACAATATTTTATAAACCCTCTTTCATATTTATTCACTAAGAAAATTCTCAGTTTTAGTGATAATTTAATAATTTGAGAAATAGACAAGCTTCATCTAGACTACTTTTCAGAAGTACGAATAAGAACTAGCCAAATGGCTTGTCTTGAACTCTTAGACAAGAGTTTGCAGGAAAGATTACTTCTGTAACAATTGCAGCTAACTACACGTTTTACAAACCTTTGCCCAGTATCTACTTTATAAGCAAAACTTATGAAGAATGGAATAATGATAAAGCCTAAAAGCAACACCAGCTTGCAAAATAACTGAAAGGAAGCAGTTCTACACCTTTGAAAACAGCCAAAGAACAAATAAAACCTAAATTTAGAGGTATGGGAGGGGAAGCAAATCTCTTACCTGGATAGCTTTTTGACAGGAATGTTCAGCTCTGGTTTTGCATGTAGAATTGAATTAAAGTCTTCAGTCAGGCATTGCCTTATTTGCATAAAAGGTAATTATTAGCTAAATATTCCTCAAGGGAAAAAATGGGTTGTTATGGAATCTTGAGCTTGCCGCTTGGTAGTGTGTTGTCACTTGTACCACTCTGAAAACTTGGATATATATGCAGCACTTCCTGAGGATATGAGTTAAATAATGCGCAAGATTATTAATTAACTAACACTGTTCCAAAAATTATGCTGAGTTCAGGCTAGCACATCTCTGACCTTTCAAGCCACTTCTCATCTGACATTTGATCTGATTTATGCATCCTCATATCACATTAGCTTTTGATTTTACATATTCAAGGTATAAGAGTAGGACTGTAGTCTTGCCTGAGATTTGTGTGTTTTGCAGCCTGGAATAAGTACAGCACATAGGAAGGTACAGCGAGAGGTCAGAGTTCCATTTGTACGCCTTGGCACATTCAGATCACAAGATCTCTATTGCCTCTGTGTAAACCAATGACTACAAAATGTAGGCAGATCAACAGGACAAAGACTGAGTTTCTTTGTGAGGTATAGGAGGTCCAACACAAAAAAATTAGACTAATGCTATAGCTCAGGAACCAAGAGTGGAAGGGGAGAGAAAAAGGTAATTACAGGTCATATTCTAAACTGTCACAGTGAGACAAGGCTTAACTTGATCACTTCACTCAGTACGAGTGGACACATATTCAAATAGAGACATGTGCTCAGCCTCAGTCAGGAAATGTCAGTGTGCAAGAGCTAAAAGGGAGTTAGCATGAAGTTTTCTGTGAAACTGAAGAAATCCACAATAGAAACTTTTCAGTTATAGACTGAGGCTTATGGTGAAGAGGTCCCAAAGATCAAGTCAGTGCTCAAAGGAACCCATTTTTTGTTGGTAGAAGATGTGAAAGCAAAACCAACAGAGAATCTCAACAGCCTTGCAGAAAATTATCTGTGGAATTGCTTTGAATGTTTACAGCATCGTATGCAGCTGTGTGTCAACTCAGAAGGGAACTATTTTGAAGGTGATCATAGTTGATTGTTTTAATTTGTTAAAAAAAAAGTTACAGGCACTGTCTTGGGATTTTTGTGTTGTACCTCATATAGATGACCAAGTCCCTCCTCTGTTGCCTTAGCTCTTTGGATAGGTGCAGACCTATGCAAATGACTAATAATTATCCCTCGCCTCCTCTCGACAAAGGTGATAAGTAATGGTTAGTGGTTACTAAACAGTGTACATTAACGGATTGGGCTCAAGGCCAGGACTCTCAAAAGCAGTTGGCCTACAAGCAGCATGATAAGGAGATGTGTGTTGTGTTGCTCAACCAATGAAGAACATGAACATGCATGCAATAGCAATCTGAAATGGGAGGTCCAAGGCCTGAAACAGACTCTGTTTCTGGATAGACAAATGTCATTCTTTCTTCCCTGCCAGTAGGAGTGCTTGTAGGGTAATGCAGTACACAAGCACGTTGACAGAGGGCCAGGTTCTAGCATCCTCTTTTATTCTACTGCAAAAGTTTGTTTGCTGCTCTTTAAAAATAATAAGAAAACATGAAAATTATGGAAATGAGAAGTGTAAACATCAGCATGAGTGTGAAACAGCAACGGAAGCATCTCTTTCCTCTGTGATGCTAAACTAGTTGTCATGGGTTCTTGAAACTACTGGCTGTTACCAAGACCTCAGACTTGGTGAATAGTTGAGACATTCTCATCCCAAAAGCTAGGGAAGGTCATTTAAGTCCTTTCTTGCCCCTCTCCTGTAGAAAGTCTTTTCAAGCCTTTCCATTCTCAAGATAGCTCTTTGAATAAAAGGGAAGCAATAGTGCGCTTAATCTGCATGATGAATTTTGCACATTGATAGTGGGAAGGTAGTATGTCTCTTTGGTCTTGTGCACCATGAAAATAAAAATGGCTCTGTTTTTTCTGTTAATTTCTTTTCAGGCCTGAGGCATTTCTTACTTGCAGATAAAATGACTTAAACTCAGACTCTCAAATCTGTTCTTTCATCCTTTTTACTAATTCTTAGAACCAAGAGTCATCTTCTCTAAAGATCGCTTAAAATGTGCATGCTGTCTGCTTCAGGACCAAAGTAAGCTTGCCTTCTCTGTTCTCCTTTACAACATGTTTCAAAGATTTGGAAACTTCACAATGTCTAGTATTCGCAGTCCTGGGATTTGCATAATAATGGATATTGCCCTGCTTAACACTTTTTTGAAAGACATATCTTTGCATTTCTTTCCAACAGTACTTTTCCCAATATCAGGCTCCTAAGAGTACTACAGGATGTTAAGGCTGTCACTTGACCCCTACAACATATAGTTGTTTTGCCTAAAGCTAGCCTAAAAATAACACTTTCTGAAAATTTTCAAAGAAAATCAATAACGTAAAATCTTCAAAAGTACATGATGCAAATGAAATAGCCTTGTTCTTTCTTCTGTACAAATGTTTGAAGTTCATGAATTCAGTCAATTATAACAAACACTTAAACCTAATGTCTGCAATATTTAAAATGCAATCAAGCCTTGATTAGTCTACAATTTACTTTTACACCATAGTGACCAAGTGGTGTGCCCAAAACCCATACATTTGTTTGCTATTTAGTAGGAAGGATGAGACCAGTAAAAATAAGCATCCGTTCTTTTAAAAGACCCTATGTGCTACACCTAACATTTCTTCTTTACTTGTGACAAGGTGCACCTGAAAATGTTGCCTGTATGGGAGGGGAGAGACATGTTATTGATTAGCTGTTTTTAAAAAAAATGGTAACAATCTTCTGCAGTCCCTTTTGAGGAGAAACACCGAGATCTGCAAAGTTCAGTGCAAATGTATATATTCAAAACTGTGTAAGACCATCCTTTACTAGGCATCTTTTCTTCCATTTCCTACTACAAACATAAAACCAATTGATTAGCACTTATCAAAGGCACAAAGTAACTGCAGTAGGTCCACAGCAGATTTCTTATCAGCACACAGTAACACGGCTCCTTAGAAGCACAGCTTTCTACAAGACTAGATTAGAAATTCTGTCGTAATATAGTTCATGTCTGCCCAATGATATTACTCCGTTGGTGTTTACAGTGAGATAACATAAATAAATAGTAGCACTGGAAAAAATTATTTGTCCTGTAGAGTGTAATACTGGGTAGAAGATAAGCTTAAAATCATTATATTACAGGGGCTAGTAATCTCTGCCTTCTTACTCATCCCTGCTATTCTGTTTTAACAGTGCGCGTTGTACTACATGGAGGTCAAACAGAAGTGCAGTCCTAACTTAGCTTTAACATTTTCAGGGGTATTGTATACTTACTGCAATTAGACAAAAAAATACTTCAATGTGTTAAGTGGAATTAGGATAAGCAGCGTGTGGAGCTGTCCTTAACGCACAGTGTTGAGCTGTCCACGGTCATTAACACAGCTGTGTCCTTTGAAAAATAATTTTTATTGAAATACATCATGAAGTGGGCTTGTCCAGTAAATCTTAATGTCTAGGAAGACTTTGCATACCTTCAGCTGTCTAGGAAGGTTTTGCATGAGTGTAAGAAGTCTGGGCTTGTCTGCCTTGTGCTCGCCTGCCTGTTGTTTCATCCCTAAACAGCTAGAACTGTGAAACCAAAGCCTGCTTATTGATTGGTTTAGAATGAGTGTTACTGCTGATATTTGTAAGTCTTAGAGGCAAATTTTGCTGTAGCAAGGATAGCCTTTCAGGAATACTAAAGCTTCAACTAATTCCTTGCATTCATGTGTAATCTTAACTAGATTTTCAAAACCCATTTCTGTGTGCAAAGAGATTTGAAGATTTCTTACTGCGTTGTGAAGTAAGTTTTCATTTTTCATTGGCACAGAATATAATGCGCCTTTATATTGAAAAAAAAAGTATAGAGGCATCGTTTCATATTAGTGGAAGTTGTTTTGCATGGGAGAAGAAAGAATTAAAAAAGGTTATACATGAAGATGAAGACCATGGAGTGGAAAGGCTAACACTACCATGTTTAATAATACATCATTAGCCTAAATTGTAACGCCAAAACCAGGTTCAGAACAGAACTGTCAGCTTTCAGTTCGAAGAGACATATAGGTTTGCATCTCATTGAAAACTGGGTGTAAGTGCAATTAGTTAGTTTTACCTCCTTAATTTTTAGAGGTTTTGCTGTATTTTACATTGAAAAGCTAAGACCAGACACTGGGATGCCATTTTAAGACCTGTGCTTTCCAGACTGGGTTATGGTGCTCATTTGTTGGTTCTAAAGTGTTCACAAACCACTCATCACAAAAATTCTGCAAGATTAAGAGCAAGACAGTGGATGACATATATGTTGTGCCTTTCCACCACTGTAAGTTATTAAAAACTGGTAAATTGGGAAATTAACTCAGTATCATTTAGTGAAGACCTCTTCTATTTTCCATTTTGCAAATAAGTGATATGTTCAAGTTAGACACACAGTTGCCTTTGGACAGACAAGGATTTATATAGAAAGACACAGCTGAATCTACATCTGCCATGTAAATAGATCTAGGAGTAGCTGAACTTCATCAGATACCATGTGCTATCAGTACCTTAGACATTAGAGGAGTAAATTGTCTGAGAAGTCTAGGTGCAAATCTTCACACCTCCAATATGTATCTCCATGTTTTTCTTTTATTAGGCTGTTTGTTAGTTGTCCCATTACATGCTCCTCAATACCAGCCTCACTAAGTGGAAACAAGTTTTGAGAACCATAACATGGAAGAAGTTAAACATCGGATAAAAGTAGCACACTGTGCGTTAGTGCAGAATTTCAGGTCCAGTTACAGCATGTGAGTTGAACCTATGAGCAACCTGAGTAGCTGCAAGGTGTGCAGAGCAGACTAAGTAGAGCATTGTTGAACTTGGTCCTTGTTGCATACTTGGCGACAGGGAGGGCAATCATTCCAACAGTTTGTTTTGATATTACCCGACAATAAATACTCTATGTCCCATGCTATATTTGAATTTACATACTGTTGGACAGTATTTCCACATACAGCTGACAGGCAAAGGAACAGAAGGAGCATGAACAGAAAATAAAAATGTGAAAACGGAGGTGTAGCAATAACAGCACTGTGAAATGAAACCAGTAATTCAAATATGTACCATGGGCACCCATTACTGAGCGTGTAGTATTAGGCTGCATGCTTGAATTAGAATTCTGGATGCATACAGAGAACAGTTGTGCTGCTGCTTGGAAAGAAGAGTTCAGTGACAGCTTTCCCAGACTATGCCAAAAGGAGTTATGTGCTTGAAACAAGCTAGTTTTAGCACTTGGTCCTCATTCTTCTTCCTTGTGTATCCAAATAGTAACCCTTTAGTTGTCTTTGTGGTTTTAGTCTCCGTATCCCCCTCTTTCCAAAACTTTTGTGTATAGATGACATTATTTGGAGTTCCGTTGTCAAGGACAGCATAAAACCACAACGAACATTTTACTTGTAGCCATGTAAATGGCTCCTCCTTGTTATGCAGGAGGAAATCACTTCCATACATCAAACTCAATCAGAAAGAAAGGTGTCCTCTTAGCAGCCCAGCCCACACATAGTGACTGAGCCTGCCTATCAGTCACCGACTGAGCCTTTAAATTTGCAGTGAAAAATCAATCAAAAAGTATACCCTGCTAGTGGATTCACCTTATCATTATTTCATTGCTTCCCTTCCTAAATGAATGTAGACACAACAGATCTCAACAGAGGGATCACAACAGGATCTCACAACAGTTCTAAATTATCCATGCCTACATGATCTGATGGGGTATGTTTGCATGTCTGGAGAGACCAGATACTAAAATACCTTATGCCTTTGCCTGAATGTCTATGCTTTCATAGCCTGTTTCACCTTTTACATCTTGATTTTATTTTGAGAGGGGAGAAGTGGGAAGGGAAGAGACACAACAATCTAATAATATTTTCCTAGCAAGCTAACTCACCTCGACACAGGAAGCTGCTGATGCTTTGTCTGCCTCTCTCTCTCTTCTCCCCACACACAGCATGCACATTGCTGAAAGAAAGACTGAGACTGTGCTCACAAAAGCAGGCTGAGTAAGAAATGGAAAATCATAGATCGTGATTAGCATCTGCTTGAAAGCATTCATTGTTAGCTATTTAAAAAAAAAATAAAATGATTCAGTTGAATGCACAGCCTCCTGGCTAGCTTGTAGAAGAGGAAGTGATTTCCAATAAATAACAGATGTTGTATTTTGCATTTTTGAAGCCAGCTTGTTCCTAAAAGACGAAGATTCATACCCGTCCTTCTTTTTACGCATGTATCATGCTGGTTGGTTGTGTGGATGGATTAACTGTGACAAGCTGTGACATCAGCAAGGGCTGGATGCTGCCTGGCTGTGTAGTTTTGTAATGCATCCTTCCATTATTGCTGGGCTGACTCTTAAATGCTATAGGGTGAGTGAATTTTGCGTAACGTGGACCCAGGATGTACTAAGGACTTCAGCACTGTGCCTCTTGGCTGAAGCTGTGCCATGATTGTTAAGGAAGCAGATTTTCAGTCTCTGCTTACATAAACGACATATGTGAGAAGGAAGTGCAAAGAAATGTTAATGCTAATAAAAAAACCCAGGAGTGGTAAAATATGCCAGTTCTTTATCGTGGGTGCAGTAGTTTTTGGCCTTGCAACTTTGAAAAAAAGCCTCTAAATGAGGTTTTTGGTCTGCAAAGCATGTGTGAAAAACACAGGATGTGTTTTGCCTGGGGGCTGACAGGGAGAAAGAATCAGTATTCATGGACCCGCAAACTGCCCAGTGATTGTGGTTGGTTTTGGATATGGGGATTTCAAGGAAGGGAGAATATTTATGATACCGGTACTGATCATAGGAAACAGAGAGCGAGTGGAGCAAGAACTGGGTGGAAGCAGCTGTGGTATGAATGAGTATTGCATTGTCAGCTTCCACTAAATTCAGTGTTTTTTATTAAAGTGTTGTTTATTAATAACCCAGGAGCCTGCTGATTTCATAGTTATTCATTAATGATCTTATGCTTAAACCTGAGGTACCAATCTAGTAGGGTTATTCAGGTTGATATTGAGGAAACCTGGAGCAATAAACACGGAGAAGGCAACTTCTAGAACAGTGAATGCTGATGGGGGCTACATACTCTGAGGTATGTAGAGAAGGCAGGATCATTTTGTGTTGTAAAATGAACTGTGGGGGGACAACTTGCTGGCTTTTCCTGACCAGGAAATCTTGAAGATGCTGTGCTCACAGCCTACATGCTTCATTATCACTTCAGCAGCCTGCTCTCCTAGCTAAAGAAATGTTACTTCTGAAGACACTTGCTTGTGGAGGATCTGATAGCAGCTACAGTTTGAACAGGCATGGTTTGTTGGTGTTTGTTCCTAACTCTTCCCATTAAACATCTCGGCTTTGAACAGTGAGCACCTTTCCAGGTTAGATGGGCACTTGTGTCTATTCTGGAGTTTTATGATCCCTAAAATGACATCACGGACTCTAGAAAGCAGTTCCTTGGGACACTGTATCTAAGGATGCTCCTGATAGTAGTCACCTACTGCAACAACTGTTTACTCTTTATGTACTCTTGAGAGGGAGAATTTAATTATGAAGCATATTTACACTCATCAGAAGAGAAGTGATTGTGTTACTGTTGGTCCACATGGCCAAACAAGTGTAAATTTGCAGGAACCACCTTACTAGGCTGGATGTAGATAGTCTGACACACAGTTAAGCATCTCTGTTAAATGAATAGTGGCATGTAATATGATAATTATCTCAGCTGACACCATACAAGGCTAGTGTCTTAGACTGCACTTTCACTTCTCTCCAAGACTGCAACACAGGAAACTCCCATGGAGCAGAGTCTTTTTCAGGTAGCTCCCTCATGTACCTTTCAAATCTGAGGTCAACCAATACCCTGCTGAAAAATTTTGTTTACTGTTAAGGTGTCATTTGCACCTCTCCTTTGGCAACACCTTGTGCCAGTTTCCTGTCCCTATTTCTTGGCTGCTTTTACACTAGATGAGCAGTCTTTCCCAGTAGAAGACTCCAGTGAGGATGTAAGCAGGCTCTGCTGCCTTGGGATTGGTATTAGCCAGCCGTAAGGGCCAATCTACTTGAAAAGAGGCTGTTCCCAGTCGTTGGTGAAAGCAAACCAGGCTACGTTAACTTCCGATGTGCACGTTAACTGTGTTTGCCAGAAGTAAAAAGGTAGAACGTACCGGCCAAGTGAGACTGTCAGGATGAGAAAGGCACTACTCCAATATATAGATATTCCTCAATCATATTGATCCTAGGCCAGACAAAGCTCTTTTCATAAAATCATGGAATCATAGAATCACCAGGTTGGAAAAGACCTCTTAGATGGTCGAGTCCAACCATTCCTATCTGCCACTAATAGAATAACTCTCTTGAGGGTTACCCTACATGTAACCTTTGAATTTCTAAAAAGGCTGTGAGCTGACAGGGGTCAGCCACAAGGCTTCCTGTACCAGGAAATTTTGTTTAGTACAATACAAGTGAGATAAAGTCAGCTTAACATGTTATCAGAGTTTCAATACTTGACTGCAGATATACCCGTAATGGAAACACTCCTTGCCTATGTTTTTCTTGATGTCTCCTCTGTAGATAAGATATTTGGTCCAATGTCTGTGGACCAAAGTATATCACTGGACAGAAAAGAAAAGAAGCAGTTGCTGGGCACAGGAGGCAAGCTGTAGCTGTAGGCTGAGTAGCAGTATACGCAGTTGTGCTAACTGGAGCAGATCTGGCTGTAATGCAGAGTGTTGAAGCCAAAGCTAGCTTCCCCTTGCCCTCCCAAGAGATTAATTTCATGAGTGGGAGTAGGTTGAAAGTGGCATGGGTAAGAAGCACAACATGATTATTTTACAACAGTTTGGCAAGCTATGCAGTAGCGGCCTGTGCACCTGGAAAGAATATCCCTCCATAATGGAAAAACCTAACTTCAGTAAAGAAAGACAGTGGAAAGCTGTTAACACAGGCCTGTAGCCTTTGACTGAACAACAGATGGCTGACAAAGCAAGCCTTTCCAAGGAAAAAAGCAAGATTTTAGGAGAGACAGCAAGCTCCCCTCCATACTCACCACTGCTCTTCATGTTATAATAATAATATATAATAACAACACAGTTATTGCTCTAAAGAGGCAACATGTATGAATCAGTCTAGAACTGAGACCATGACAAAGACTGCAGACACCTCACCAGAAAGCCATCATTCTCAGGGGTATAGCAGCTTCAGACCTGGAGCTTACAAGGACATTGGTACCAAGATGCCAGTGAGTGTGCTTCAGCGTAGCTGCTTCTTATGACTGAATATGAGGAAGGCCTCTTCTGACAAGTGTCCCAAAAAAGCCTAGTTGAGGAACATTTGAAGGCCAGGTACAGACAGGACAATAATTGTCACTTCATGTCAGAAACATCCAACAGCAAACAATGAAAGTAAAAAATTCAGCACTGAAATGAAATGGCAAGGATATAGCCTTCTTTGTGTTCATAAGTGAAGACAATGGTGTCTGGAAACCATGACTTAATGACAGGAAGATCAGAATAGGAACAGGCTAAAAAAAAGGTAGAAGATTGTAAAAGTCTGTGGGTTCGCTGCTACTATGGGTTCGTGATGCTGCCACAGAAGGTCCTAGGTCGGATATACAAAGCTGTTTAGGTCACTTTGTCAAGTGAGTTTATCCCAGATCAGGAGTTTGCCTTGTCACATAGCTGTAACAGTTTTGATCTGGTCTTCAGTGTCCTAAAATTATGTTTACAGCATTTCTGGTAACAGGCTGACAGTTGAGCCAATCTTCCCCGTACAGGTTGTTTGTAAATAATACCAACTTGTGAGGTTCCAGCTGAGCCTCATGCTTGACAGTCAACACGGCTTCCAGACACCACATGGCATGTAATCATGCAACCCAAGTTCTAGTGATCCTATATAGGTTATAAAATGATAGCATTAATTTCACAAAAGAAAAATAACATGAGTAAGGAGAAGATCAAGATCTGAGGAAGTGGAAGTCTTGTCAGTCAAGTAATCATTTTATTAATAGGAGCATGCTGTCTAATCCATTTGTAAGCAAAAAAAAAGATTCTCATTAAGTGACAGATCAGCCAATGACTTAAGAAGTTCCTCTACGTCTACAAACATGACACGGGATCTCATATTCTGTTGTCACTTCAGTCATGACTAGGAATAGCATTCTGTTTTAAATGTTTTACTTAATTGGTACATGGGGGGAAATGTAGATGTACTGATATCTTAAGTGTATATGCATCAGATAGAAGGCCTTATTTACTCACATTTTTACAATGTAGGCATTAGACTGGAGTCAGGAAGACACTAGTTCCTTTGCTATTATCTAAATGGTATTATTAAGTTTTTACAAGACAGTAGAGTTAATGATTCTTATGGTCACTGACTGTAAGTGTTCGTGTAAGCAAATATTTTAATAGAACACAGGGTACAACTGGAAACAGTTAATGGATCTGAGGAAGCAAAGCTACCTTTTGCAACAAAATATTTGTCTTTGAACTTTGGAATAGGACTATCAGATGTTTCTTCCCTCCCCCCCCCCCCCCACCTCCCCTTACAAATGGGCATTCTTTAGTTCAACAGTAACTTCTAAAATGCTCTTATGGATACTAAAGTAAATAAATATCTTTTTGCTATTTATTTCTCAGCCACACCATTTGACTTTGGCAGGAACTGCAAGCTCATCAGTTGCTGCAGACATGACAGTTTCTGTCATGGTGGTATAACATATTTTAAAAGAGAAAAGTCAGCTCCGGGTTTTTGGTAGAAGAGTGTGACCATGCTGGGGCTAGGACTGTGTGCTTGGTTGCTTCACAAGTAGAGCTGGTTCACTGGATATGGCTTACGTTGTAGTCATTTTGCTTGTCCTCTTTTCATTTTGTAGATCTTAGTCAGTGAAGCTGACTGCACTTTTTCCTTTTCAGGTTGCACAGTTCCCTTCTTTGTTTACTGGACAATTCTGCCAGCAGTTCTTATTTCTTTGAGAACTTTGGGACTGCTATTACAGTTCTTCAACTGAAGCCTTCCCTTGGCAAGAAAGCATAAGGAAGAGCCTCAATCTAAGTGGTTTAGAAATGCATGGGAAGGCACAGAAAGAAACAAGTCATGAATCTCAGAACAGAGCCCAGCACTGATTTAAGAGGTCTGCTGACTGCCTCATTCTCACTTTTTACCGTGTCCAGCATGCCTTGCTAGTACTGATCAGTTACAAGAACTATAAGTGATTGTCTCTTCTTTCTGTTATACCTAGGACATTGGATCTACAGTTCACCTGTACGGTTTTCCACCCAAGCAGAGGCAAGGTACCTAGGAAAGAGTAGGCAATACAGCAGAGGCAGAGCTCAGGCTGCTCTGTGCCAGAGAAATTAGGTGTAGTGCTCTGGCAATGCTGGAGAAATCAGCTTTCAGAGGCACTGGTAAGACCCGGATTAGCCCTCCTATATGACCAGGGATGGACTTATCTCAAGGGTATTTACAAAGATTCTCACTCAGGGCATACTGAGGTCAGAACTTGGGCACCAGGCCAAGGCCATGGCTTGGGCCAAATGGCAGTAAGTCATACTACCAGAATATTATCATCAAAAGTTCATTTTTAATCCCTATTTTCCACTCCATACTGGCAAAACTTCTCTCATGCTATCAGATTTCAGTTAAATCAGGCCACACGTGCAAAGTTTATGGGAAATCACAAACTGTTGCACATGTTTGTTTTCACTGGGTACCGGGCAAGAAAAGCCTTTTTGGATTTTAAAGCATATCTTCAAATGTATCATAGATGAATTGCAAATGCCAGTTTTCATTCTCTGGGTAAAAGAACTCCAGTGTTCCCATGCAGGTTCATGTCCAACTTTTGCTACCTATGCTCCTGCAAGATTCACTAACACAAAGGGATGGATCATGGGACTACTCCTAAGTCTTTGAACACATATATTCAAGATTCAAGGCTGGGTAAAAGGATTGCAGCCTGATATCCTGGGAATACAGCAGAATTAGTAAGCAAATGCTAACAATTAAGTAAAAAATACAGATGTGTGCATAAATTCCATATTCTTTGAAAAATACAAAGTTATTTCTTAGCTGGATGTAAACCGATAAAGAGGATTATTAAGAAAGCTGTATTATATATTACAAGTGAAGAAAATATTAAGAAAGACTGCATATGAGACAAGGTGGAAAACAGCTGGACTGGCAGTACATAATCAAATAGACACTGAAAACACAGGTTAGCCAAAAAAAGCCCAGGTAAATTTTACTTCAGAAAAGAGTTAGAAATCTTAATATCCTGTTAAAAATTCAACATCCAGCAAGCAAGTTCATTATATTGCTACTGTTGCTGCTGCTGCAATAGGAAAAGGGTATGGATTGGACAAGAAACATTACTTGCTTATGGTGAACACCCATTACAGGAATGGGTGTACAATTACAGGAATTTTGTGTACATTTCCAAGAACCATAGTTATCTGTAAATTTTGGGAGCCAAAAGAAGGCGGCCATCTGCAACCAAGTGCCACCTTTGCTATCATATTTACATTTCTACTTTGGATTACCTGTTTTTTTCAGAGTCATGAATGGGAATTTTTACTACAATTTTACTGCCTTGGATAACCTTATGGATCATCTGTGGGAAAATAAGCTAATTCCAGGTAAGAGCAGCTCCCTAAGCCCACAACTTCCTACATCCATTTTTCCATGTTGTGCAATTATCAGAAAATTCTTAGAGAGCTTTGCCAAAGCTGATTTTGATAAAAATTAATTCTTTTCCTACTTAGGTTTTCCTCATGTCCATGTAAATGCAAACAGGGTGAGCAAATTAGTGTTAGAGTAATTAAGACGACACAAATGGTATTACATTGCTTTCAACAACAGCTTGAGATGTATGAATTGGGAAATGAGAACTCTTGAAGATCAGAAACCTTTGTACCCTTAAACATGTACCTAAAATGGCCAGAGAGGCAGATACTAAAGGTATAGCTTCCCTTGAACTTTTGCAAACATTGACTGTTTAAAGGTCTCTCCGAGCGCTGAATTTATGGTGGTAAGTATTAGTATTGATTAATATAGTGATTGACAAGTATCAAGTGTGAGCAGCCTCAAATCTGAAATATTCCTGGCAGGACATGTGGAAACAGGGAAGCCCATTTAATGATGTTACTTCATTAACAAGTTTGTTTTAGATAGTGAAATCACCCTTTTGTTAATCAAAGGGAGATAGCATTCACAAACAAAAAAAAGGAGACCAATCTTATGTATCTTTTTTAGGATTTGAGTTGATGGGGAATCCATCAGGATATTTTTTGGATTTTGAAGATAAAGAACAGGTAGTAAGATGGAGGAACTTAATTACATTTCTGGCCAGGAGATACATAGGTAAGTTGAAAAAAAAAAGATCAGAAAAGCCCTGTTATTTATTCTGTGTTAATCCCTTCTAAGTACCTTCAAAATTTCAGTGTATTGTGATCAATTTCAAGAGCCTGGATTTCTGCACAGAACAGGAAAAGAACAGACAATGGGATAATAGACCCATTTTGGGGATCCGTGGCCAACATCCCAAATGAGTAGCATGTTCTGGGTAACACATTTGACATGCCTCTGAGGACTGACTTTTAAATTTGTTATGTTGTTGTTGTAAACCATGAGCTTGCACTAGGACATAATAATCTGAATATTTCCCATATGCCAGCTTCAAATATCTCTAATGAGACAGAAGCCTTATCCTGAATTATGGCTAGGTGAGTGCCTCAACCACAAGGCTGTAACTCACTTCATCTTTCTCTCATCTTTCATCTTTTTCAAATACTGCTTCATTTGATCAAAAATGAAAGATCATTTAGAAACTACCCAAATCACATTTCCCTCATTTTTAAAAATAGGTAATATTTACACCTCATTGTAGCTCTGGATGTTAAACGTCACCTGGAGTCCTAATTGATAATATTGTATAGATCAGTGAATATGTGGTAGGATTGTCTGAATATGCATCTTACTGATAGATGAGGCCTCTCCTACAGATAAGTACGGATTGGAGCATGTTGCTAAATGGAATTTTGAAACATGGAATGAACCAGACCACCATGACTTTGACAATGTGTCTATGACAGTGAAGGGTAAGCACATTTTGAAGCACTGACTAGTGTAGTAAAGTGAGACAGGTGTGTGGAGTGGGTGGAAGGGTGACAGTCAGAAAAGAGACATGCTGGCAAAGAATTAAGGTAGGTAGGAGAGTAAAGGAGTGTGAAAAGTATATCTAGTCTCTTCTGGTAAGGTCATATTACTGACTACACAATGTCCCCTGCTTGAATATCAGTATAAATACAGGGATAATAGAACAGGAAAAACAGAACAGGAGTTACACTAAGAAGACATAGTTCATTGTTTGAATATAAAGTAAAGTTACTGGAGGTAAAGGGGGTGGGGCTGGAATAAGAGGAAAACTGTTCATTGGCAGATGCACGCTTTGGGAACCTGTCCTGACAAGACCTTTGGAAGAGCCTTGTGAATGCAGCTGAGGTTTTGATGTCTTCTCATGTTGTCTGCATAGGAAAGAGTAGCCCCAGTTGTGAGGTCATGCCAATAAATGCAATAATAGAGTTATAACATCTCCCTGTAGTTTTAGGTCAAGATTCTATTTTGAGTTACCATCTTTGATACACACATCTGCTTGGAATTCAGGGTTTCTCAACTATTATGATGCTTGCTCAGAAGGATTAAGAGTAGCCAGTCCTCTACTGAAATTTGGAGGGCCTGGGGATTCCTTTCACCCCTTACCCAAGTCACCCATATGCTGGAGTCTTCTGTGTCATTGCTACAATGGAACCAACTTCTTCACAGGAGAGACTGGTATAAGGCTAGACTACATCTCTCTCCATAAAAAGGTCAGTCCAAGATTTCATTTAAGGCTATTTTTTAATTGGTTCAATGCAAGTTAAATTTTATTCTGATTTATGAAGCTCACTTCCGGATGAATATTCAGCCTATAGCAGGAAGCATGGCTACCGATTCTAATAAAGTTTTGAGGATGTTCAGTTGCAAGATTTAAACTCAAAGCAAATTTTCCTTTGCCTAATTCCCAGTGGGAAGCAACTCCTTTACCTCTTCTCCATTTTACATTCTAGGAGGAGGTCATGCAAATATGCTGTACTTGGTTATATAAAAATACTAATACTGTCTGGCCTAGAGCTCCCCAGGGACTCCAGGAGTATGTTTTCAGGATATGTTCGTATCTGTATGTTGTATTTGCTACTGTTTGCTCACTTTCACTAAGCAGACAGGAAATATTGTTGCAGGGAGGTGGGAGTTCTCTCTACATCTTGCAACAGGAAGTAGAAGCAGTTGAACAAATTCAGAAGCTGTTCCCAAATTTTACTTCTGTTGCCATATACAACGATGAAGCAGATCCAATGGTTGGATGGTCCGTTCCGCAACTGTGGCGAGCTGATGTGACTTACGCAGCTATGGTTGTAAAGGTAACTTGGTTCATTGAGTGTCTTGTCACAGGAAGGTCTCCTGACACATTAATGCAGTCGCAAAAGTAGACTTGCAGTAAATATTTAAGCAGCTACTCAGAATAATAAATCCAACAAAAGGAGATCTCCCTGTTGTTACAGTTGGGGTTTCCCTAATAGCCTGTTTTCAGTAGCTTTATTGAGTTTCTATTACTTTCATACATCTTCCCTTTAAAAAAAGAAAAAACATTTGAGAACTAGCCTTCTATGTATTGGAGAGTGTGTCAGATATTGTATACAGTCCCTCAGTTAGGTCCACCTGATAAGATTACACCAACACATCCGCTCTCCATGTAATACTACTGCTATCACCTACTACTGCTAGCTATCACCTCACTTATGTGAGACATCATTTCCCGGCTTGTATGTAAGTTTATCTCATCAAGAGACATAAGGTAAAATGAAGAAGTGCCTTGAGCTGTCAGCATAAGCCCATTCTTCGGTTTTGGATGCTGTCTTATTAATTACTGCTAGTAATTAGTGCTGTTGATCAGAAAAGCAGAAGGAGAAGAGAATGCTCAGCCTTCCTGCCCCTGTAGGAGTTCTGTCCTGGCCCTGGAGCAAGCTCAGCTCTTGACCCTGCATAGACTCATAGAATCATTGATCGGTTTGGGTTGGAAGGGACCTTAAAGATCATCTAGTTCCCACACACTGTCATGGGCAGGAACACCTCCCACTAGACCAGGCTGCTCAAAGCCCCATCCAACCTGGCCCTCAATACTTCCAGGGAGGGGGCATCCACAACTTCCTTGGGTAACCTGTTCCAGTGCCTCACCACTGTCATCTAGAAGAATTTCTTCTTACTGTCTGATCAAAATCTTCCCCGTTACAATTTATAGCCATTCCCCTCATCGTGTCCCACATGCCCTTGTAAAAAGTCCCTCTCCAGCTTTCTTGTAGGCCTCCTTCAGGTACTGGAAGGCCACCATAAGGTCTCCCTGGAGCCTTCTCTTCTCCAGGTTGAACAACCTCGACTCTCTCAAATGGTCCTAATAACAAAGGCGCTCCAGTGCTCTGATCATCTTCATAACCCTCCTCTGGACCTGTTCAAACAGCTCCATATCCTTTTTATGTTGAGGATTCCAGAACTGGACACAGGGCTCCAGGTGGGGTCTCACAAGAGTGGAGTAGAGGGGGAGAATAACCTCCCTCACCCTGCTGGCCACACTTCTTTTGATGCGGTTTTCTGGGCTGTCAGCACACATTGACAGCTCATGTCAAGCTTCTTATCAATCAGCACCCCCAAGTCCTTCTTTGCAGGGCTGCTCTCAAATCATGTTGTCCCCCAGCCTGTATTGAAACCACGAATTGCCCTGGCCCGGCTGTAGGACCTTGCTCTTGGCTTTGTTGAACCTCATGAGGTTTTCACAGCCCCACTTCTCCAGCTTGTCCAGGTCCCTCTGGATGGCATCCTGTCCTTCTGGTGTGACAACCGCACCACTCACCTTGGCGTCATCTGCAAACTTGGTGAGGGTACGCTCAATCTCACTGTCTTATCAATGAAAATATTAACCAGCAGTAGTCACAGTACGGAGCCCTGAGGATCTCTGCATGGCAATACTACCCACTGCAAGTCTGTTGTTTTTTGAGCCACCACCTCATACAGCATCCAGAGTCCAAGTGCTCGTGTGCGAAGTAATAATTACCAGACCTGGGAGCATGTCTTGTCACCTGGAAATTATATGTTTCATCAGCTGTTCCTGTGGAGACAAAGGCTACCAGCTCCTTTTGGCTGCACACAGAAGCAGTCATCTCCAAAACAACAAGCCATTGACTGCATTGCAGAAAGTTTGTGAAAGCAACCAATAGTGTTTATAATACAGACATGGTGATATGAAAAGAGAAAACAAAGGACATCCAACGGAAAATTAACATTTGGGTGGACAGGAACTGGAGCCCTGTGTTCCTCCAGGGATACTATTGTGAGACATTTTCAGTTGTCAGCCTTCTAAAGTTCTGTTTGATTCTGATACTTAGGCACAATCTGGTAAACACAGAGCCTGGGACCTCTGATATTTTGCAGAAAAGCAGCACAGCAGTCCATGAAATACCAGGAGAACTAACTCCATGTTAGCACCAAGTGGGTAAAATGACTCGTTGAGTAACTGAATTCAGGACCAGCTCCCGGGCATATGTGTAAAGGAACTCCAGAACTGGAGAACCATTTAGATTTAATTCACATGGTAAATCCAGATTACTAATTTAATATTCAAGACAGAAGAACATCGCTGTTAGTGCAGTAGCCAAGGAAATATAGTCATAATTTATGCAGACTACTGGTAATGGGTATTTCAGGGACTTGCTACTGGCAAAACTATGTGGATATTTTAAGTTTTCCAATGAATAATATATCACCCGAGGAATAATTTCTCCAAAAATTATGAGGAACAGTTTAGTTCTTCAGACTTTTCTAAATGGCAGAGTGACAGCTCTTCTTAATATGCTGTAAAGATTTTTAAAAAATGCAGACATTGTGTTTGTTGGATTTTCTCTGCGATAAAGTTCCATCTTCTCTATGATTTTGCAGGTAATCGTTCAGCATCAAAACCTGATCATTTCCAAAGCAAACAACACCATCAACTACACACTGCTGAGTAATGACAATGCCTTCTTGAGCTACTACCCTCATTACTTCACACAGCGGACTCTGACAGCACGTTTTCAGATGAACAATACAAAGCCACCTCATGTCCAGATGGTGCGGAAGCCAGTGCTGACTGTCATGGGCTTGCTGGCACTGCTAGGTATAGTAACCATTCATTAAATTGCACATCAAAAAACTCATTTACATACAATTTTTTTTTGCCTAAGAGGGATTATTCCAGCCATCTTACCATTGATAAAAGCAGGATTTCTTCTGCTCTCTATTTACCAGCTATGTTAAGAAAATGAAACATCATTTCCTCTGAGAAATTAACAGCTTGGGATATATTCTTGACAGTCTGTTATCCATTTGATTTAATGTACTGCTTTGTTTATACCCTCTATCTTTTTTATTGACTGGTACTTCCCTCTTGTGCCATGACATCAGGCTGCAAATGTCTTTAAGTAATCCCCAGCTGTGGAAGACCCATGTAGCGTACTAAAGGAAGATCCTAATTCACTTTTATGTTCTTAGAAGTTACTAGCTGAACTGCTAAGCATAAGAACTACTACAGTATGTGCTTCTGCTGCTGTTGTAAACTGTCTGACTGAATGCTATAGCTTGTAAAATAAGCTACAATGTATCTCAGCCTGTAGATCCTCATATTTTAACTCTTCCTGTAACAGAAGCTGATACAGAACTGACTAACACTGATGCTTACAGAATTGTCACTTTTTTTTTTTTTAAAGGAGAAAAGCAGATATTTTCAGAAGTGAACAGCAGTGAAGGCATAAGTACTGAAAACAGCACAATTGGTGTCCTGGCATCTGTGCACAACCCAAGTAAGAGGCAACCCTCAGACAGCTGGCAAGCTACTCTACTGATGTATTCAAGTGAGGATAACAGGACTTCATCCAACATCAGCACCGTCACAGTGAATGCCACACACTTCCCCAAACTTAGAGGTAAGCAGACATCATGTAGGCAGCTCACGTAATTGATCATTAGGACAGAATATCTACTGAAACACTTCTGCTGCGTCACCTTTCATTGCAAGAGTGAGTTTAATTTGTTAACTTTCTCCCTTATCTTTTGGGCACTCCTTGATTTTCTAAAATATGATGGTGCTCTTCTGGGAATGGTTCTTTCCTAATTCTTGCACTTTGACCCTGCCTTTAATGGCAGCTGCAAGTTCTGCCTTTTTGGAAAGCTGTTAATCCCAGTGTCTTTAACTGGGATGACTCCAAGGTAGCCATCATGACATAATTATGTAGTTGATGCAGTTGTCCAACAAGTGTATGCTACACCTGTGCAAAAAATTAAGAAAGTTTCAGTTCTGGTTATGGAAGTAATAGCTGGAAATTTAAACTTGTCAAATATAAATTTTAGAGCCTTGTAAGAGTAACTTCCCAGTGGAATCCAGGTTCTGAAGTATTGAAATCACTTTTGACAATGAAGACTTAAACAGTGTCCTCTAAATTTATTCTTGTTAATCTTTAAATCTAAGTAAAGAGTTTACTGTCTTTCATTTGTGTTCCTAAAGAGATGGTGTTTGTGACATATTACCTGGATAACAACCAAACCAATCCCTACCTGGTGTGGAAAAAGCTAGGAAGCCCTGACTTTCCTTCCCCAGAACAGTTCCAGCAAATAAGGGATGCTGAGGTATGACTTCATTTTCGAAGTGTCGTATAGGTAAAGTGCTTGTGAATTGCTTAGCTACAGCTAAAGAGACAAGAAATCAACTCAGGAGTCAAAATTTCCTTAGCCTACAGTTATGCACATCTCTTATACATGTGCAAATGCACTTGCAGTCATGTCAAGAAATGCAACTGATATGCATTTCTCGACATATCTATATGACATATGCATATTATACCTAAATGTAGATGACATTTCTTTGCTACTGGCCTACCCTTAGCTAAGGAGGTAGAGTTGCTCCAGAACAAGTTTCACCTTCTTTCTGAAACTTCAGCGCGCTTTGAGAGCCTTTCTGTTCTGTCTCCCCAGATAAGTTACGTGGCCCTGTATATATTACAGAAGGGCTAAATTGCTGCATTAGGGAGTTGAAATGAACCCCTCCAATAGCTGAAAATGAATAGCTACCTGATGTAGAAACTACCCAGTACAGGTTAGGAAGACACTTGGCATCTCTCAGGAGCTCACAGGGAAGCCTGCAGTTTCTCATCATTGTCACCAGTACTGAATGCACACCAGAAGGGATGGAGGAGTAACTCCTCCCAGAGGACTAGATGATCTTGAAGGTGCCTTCCAACCCAAACCATTCTGTGATTCTATGACTCCTCCCTACTGAGAGAAGCCATGCCCAGTGAGAATATATGAGCAGCCTGTCACTTTAGCTCTGTCTCCCATAGTTTCCCAATGCATTCAGACCCATTAGTTAAAATAAAGAAGGCCATTGTTGTGCTCTTAAGGGCCCATAGACAGTAATTGCATTCAGACTTTGGTGTACAGTACTATGTATTCTTTTCCTAATCATCGTAATCAACTATTGCTAAGGCCTGTGGGATACTATAGGAGCCTTCTGAGTATGACAGATCTTCTGTCAACCAGGCAGCAGCAAAATTCTCAATAAACTTGGCCATGTGGTGGAACCTCATTCTCAGAGACCACCTGAGTGGCTGTTATAGCAAGCAATAGCTTTCACTGCACACCAAGAATCCATATCTAACAGGCAGCGGGGTGGGTTATAAAGACCACAGGTCTGAAAGGTATCCATGGGAGGTACCTAAAGTGACAAATGGTGCCTAAAGGGAATTTGTGATCAACCCAGTTTGTGAGATGGACAAACTTTCTGTTTCCTGAAGAGATGGAAAAAAGGTGAAATAGAAAAGTCTCTTGGCTTGAAGAGCTTTGATGGGTTATCAGCACCAACCGTATTCAAAATGTATAGTCCCACAGTAAATACATAGTCCATTTCCACTGATGTAACAGTAGGCCCTTGGGGTGCTGTAATGAAAGATCATTCGCAATGGTTCTATTTGGTTCCACAGGACCCAGTGGCAACAGGCCCATTCCCATTTCCTGAAGATTGCATCCTGACACTGAAGCAAGATCTTCCCATTCCCTCAGTCTTTCTTATCCACATCTGTGCAAGACCTAGATCTGTTCCTGGTCAAGTATGTATTGTATTTTACTGTCGGACTCACCAAATTAAAAACTGCTCCCTGCTCTAAGTCTCACTAAGAAGAGCTGGACTAGCATTTGGGCCTATTTTTGTTAAAAGTAGTAAAAAACCAATACTTCTCTCCTTTGATGGTAAGGCTTTCCAAGGTATAATTTAAAATAAGGCATTCCACAGCAAGTGATAGGAGCCCTCAATGAGATAACTGCAAGTTTATTTATGGCTATAAAATAATAATGCAGTACTGGAAAATGCAGTATCTTTTTGCAAATCACGTTGTGTGCTACCAGGCTTAACAACAGCTCTCCAGTTAATAACTGATAGCTGAAAATGAAATGGAGTCGTGGCTGTCATAGATTAGACGTCTGTATCTGCTTATTCAGCCCCTCCCATGTTCATAGTGGTGCTCAAAGCCTGTGAAAGTCCTCTGCAAGGTTGACTGGGTGGAGACTAGGCTACAAAGCCATGGAGACAGGAATTTTTTTATCCCTTGGTCTCAATTGAAAGAATCAAAGCAAATAATTAGTAAGGAAGGATGAACAGAAAAATCTGACATGGCTGATTGGTTTGTATGTTTTCTTACGTGGGCATGTGTCTTTGGACAGGTGACTGGTGTTCGTTTGATCCCTCTCACAAAGGGGCAGGTCATTGTGTTGTGGGACGATGAATGTGTAAATTCAAAGTAAGTAACTTTTAAAATAAAATGGGTATAACCAAATTACCAGCACAATACTCCATAAGCTGTCACCAGTCCTACAAAGTGAAGTGAGTTCACAAATTAATGACTGCTTGCTCTTTCAGAGATGCTATAGTGTATTTGACAATGAACCGTAGGACCTACATGCAGTACCTATGGAGAGCAGCCCTGACTTATGGTCTGAGCAAAGGAATCTGCCTGTTCCTCACCAGCATTCAATGGCGTTTTTGAGTGACTTGCCTTCAGCGTAGCAGACAGGAACATCTATGATAAAAGTTATACTATATATAAAATTATATATTATAACCTGCAAGGGATGTGAGCTGGAAGAGAAAACCTCCAGTTCCTCACTCAAACAAGCTGTACTAGCCGGGAACCCCTCTGTAGGGAAACTGTATCCAGTGTACATCCATAATCCCTCAGGAAGCACTGGCTTAGCTCCTTTTCAAGCCTTGATGACCCTAGTTTGGGAGTAAAAATTGTTTGACAGTTTATAATGCTGCAAGTACCCAACATAGCAAGTCAGTCTGGGTGTTCATCTGTGGGCTGTTGGATCTGTGATTCTTCCTAATACCAATAATTCATGCCATCCCGCATATGGTAGGAATGTGTCAACTGAATATTCCTGGGTTTGGCCTTCTTTGTTGAAATGGCCTGAGATCAGGATTTGATTACTCAGCACATTATCAGTTTTCTTTACTGAGCTGACTGGTTTTCTTTCCTAGATGTATAAAGACTTTTGAAGTGCAATTCTCACCAGATGGAAAAGCATACCATAGGATTAATGCCAAAGACACAATATTCACTCTCTGGGTCTACAGTCCAGGTAAGGCAAGAACAGACATATTATATACTTTGTTATGTTAGTAGTGCCGCTCATGAGTCTGTGAAACATCATTTAGTAACTACTGAAGGTATGTAGTTGCATGCAATCCCATGACAAATAAGAGCACGTCCCTCCATTTAAGACCACATTCTTAGTGAAAGCCTTATTATTCTCAAGGACAATCACTAATTGACAAATAGTCATGAGGACATTGTTAGGAGTATTGCCTGTCACAGAAACTGAAATCATGCAGCTGCAAGCCTGGCAGGCTCCCTGAGAAGCAAAGCAGCACTTTTGTCTCTACTCGTAGCTGGTGTAGAAACATGTGAAAAAAGAAAGAACAAAAGAAAATAGCTGCACATGACCAGAAATTGATGTTCTGCTCTTGGTAGTAGACTCACAGCAAGGCAAGTCTGAGGTTTGGGATGTCTTACAGGTATTGGCTATACCTTTGCCTAGATTAGTATGATAGGGGTAGGGGAATAGGAGCAAACTACCTTATTAACACTTATTTTATTAAGACTGCCTAAGGACCTGGCATCAACACTGAAAAGAGTAGGAGGTCATATCCACCTTTCTTGGAGAGTTTGGTTGTATTCTGATTCTGAGCTGCTTCAGGGGAAACCTGCAGTTCTGCTCCCTTCATGATGATCTGTCTCTGTTCCCACACCGTTTTATGACTTGGGAATCTTAGGATATTGAGGTGCTCTGCTGTAAGAACAGAAGAGGTCCTCCATTAGGACAGTTTATCCTGGCTATCTGAACACCTAGCCAAGGAGAGACTGCTCTTTTTGCTGTTTCCTTTAGCCCTGACTAGCTTGCCTAAGTTTTAGATGTTTCATGTTAGAGGGCAGCGAGTTTCATCTTTGTTAAAAGGCAAAGCTTCTCCCGGAGCCTGTGGTCATTTCTCAAGTACAACCTAGATGTAATACAACATATCCAGATGAAAAACACTGAAAGAAGATAGTGGTGCCTTCTTTCAGTATTTTTTTTTGTTGTTTGGGGGATTATTTTAACCAACTGTGGTCTAATCCACAATGCAGCTATCCAACAAGTAGTACTAATAAGCACTGATCAGAGTTGTGTGAAACACAGACCTTGGCTCAAAGCGATACTAGAAAGAGCAATCCGAAGAGGTTTTTGCCAGAAACACAAGCTCATCTTAGCTTGAGAAAGGCTTAGCATCAGCAGTGAGTGCATAGTACGTTCAGAGCTATTATTGCAATGTAAAGGCTACACAGGTAAGCAAAGACTGTAAGTCATGGCTAAAGCAAATCTCTGAAATTAGGATTCATTATCATCTACTGCTACACATCTGGAAGACCCAGCGAATTTAGTTGTTTGTTTCAAAAACAGAAAAGTTTGCTTGAAAAAATCTCACATCTCAGCAGCCCTTACTGCTAGTTTTTTCCTTCTTACTCATTATTTCTAACATTCTTTTAGAAAAAAAACTATAAAGCAAACATAAAAATCAAGAAAATAGATGAGAAAAAAACGTTTATATTGTTTATGGGGTTAAATACTCTGGTAGGGAAGGCTATATTCTTCAAACTGTATCAAGGATGAAAACCAGCAGAGCCACGGAACATCAGCTCACATACCTTTGGAGCAAGCGCTGCTGCTTCGTGAGTTGAGCAGAGGGTTTTCAGTCAGCCTGCATACTTCTTGTTCTGCTGCTTTGTTGGTCCTGTCCCCACATTACCTGTTCCAAAGGCACAATTCAGGCAGGAAAGTAGGTCAGAAGAAAAGAAATTAGTCGTTGTGGGTTGCAGGAGTAGTCATCAATTTCTTCCAAAGGGACTGCTGCAACAGCAGTCCTCTAGCTGTACTTACAAATCCTAATTAGTAGAGAGGGGATCCGTGGTGCAAAGAAGGAAAAAAAGCCAGTACTTGGCCATGAGGAATTTATGATCATTTTTAGTTAGGCAGACACAGACATGCTTACATAGGGTGCAGAACTGATTTCATCCCTTCCCCAGCTCATTCCATAAACCTACATTTTATAGGAGAAGTGCCTGCCCCACATCCTCCAGGCACAACAGGTCTCAGCCTTTCACAGTGACCATTTCTAACCTTTTCATTTGCAGGTAGCTCAGTCTCCGGCTTTTACAGAGTGCGTGCCATTGACTATTGGGGGGACGCAGGCCTGCCCTCTCTTCCTGTGAAGTATGTTGAATCTTTCAAGTGACTCTGATGAATGGTGTCTGGCTTGTTGGCTACATGGTCTATGGTCCCTGCAAATGACAACTCCCCAAAAAAATAAACTCCTCCCAAGCTGAGGAGGGAGTATGAAAAGGACCTGATGAAGCAAGTGAGGAATGCAAGTTTGAAACAGCTGCCCTTATTAACTCTTCAGAGCCCAAAAGATAGCCTCATCAAATAGCCACAACTGACAATGCAACCAGTACAATTTTAAGAGACTGATGTACGACTGGGATTCAGCTTAGTAACTAGGAATTAAGGAAATAAATGTCATTCCCTGTTTTACACTGAGCAAATGGCCGGGACAACCAAAGATTTGTAGATGCTACAGACTGCAAGAGGAACAGGACAATCACTTCACTGTATACGTGAGCACGGGAGCACAGGCACAAGGACAACCTGCATGAGAGTGAACTTCCAGCCTCAGCTACCAGGCTGTCTTGGCATATGGTTTGATGGAAAAATGCACAGCACCCAGACACGTTAGGAGCATGAAGTGAAGGATCCCTGCTTCCCTGCCAGTTAGTCACACATGGCCCAGTGAGTTATTTCAGAGCACTTGCCATATCTTCTGATCTATGAGGTTCTTCACCCATCTCTCTCTGCATTTGTGGCTGTTAACTTGGATGCCAGAGGTATTCCCCATGCACAGGCAGAGGAAGGAGTAGCAGCTCATCCTGAAAGGAGAAGAACACACAGGAAACTGCCCTCCAGACTTCCCCACCCTTTCTGCTTTTTCCCCAACTCACCTGTTTGCACTATGACTGTTAGCTGCTGCTTCTTTGTGGTAGACACTATAAACCTGAAAGCCCTTCACTCTCCGCATTACCTCTACAGGTCTTTCAGGTAATGTCTGTCCCAAGTAATGCCTCCCCTGTCAGATTGTAAGTGACCTGAGGTTTGGCTTTCGGTGGCCAGGAGAAAGCTGAAACGCCTTTTGTGTTTTCATGTTGCAGGAGACCACACTCTTGAATATAACAAGGCTGCTACTGACAACCAGTTAGGAAATTAGTCGAGAACAGTTTGAGCCTCTGTGCTTTGCAAAACGTGCACAAGCATGTGATAGCCTCTGATCATGATCTGCAGAACACCTCTGGCTGTCTTTGCAGCTGCCTAACATTTTATGTAACAGCAAAGTTCCCTGAAATTGCAGGGGTGATTTTTCACTCTCCCCTTTTCACAGCTGGCACAGTTTCAAGTTGCCTTTAAAATGCTTGTAGAGGGAAGGATAATGCCAGTGAAAACAGTTGGAGTGTTTTCCATAAGAGGAGCAATTTTGTCACACAAACAAATCCCCTACTGCTCTCTTTGCTGACATCAGCCACCTCATTAGTGTAACAACAAAGACTGCATATTTACCAAAACATTCAGATCTCAGACAAAAAAAAGCAAGTTTGCACAGTAGGAGAGAGTTGAACTACCTCAAATGGCCTCACTTTTACATTACTGGAAGGAAACATACAAAAAGTCAGTATATATTAAATGAGGTGTTGTATCTTACTTTCTTGTTAATCGTTCATGTTCTTATGCAGAAAGTTACCCTTAAAACATTCATTTTGTCACGGCACTCAGATGAAACATTTCTTGCCTCACTGAAGTTTGGATAAGGAGTGCTTATCACGTCTTAATCTGCCTATTCCTTGCCCTTAAAAACTAATTCAGAATAGAAAAGGGCTAGTGGTGACTGCTTAATTGAGAAGTGTTCTCAATTTTAAAAAAAGTTAGTAAGAAGTTCTACTTGGATGTTGATTGTAAAAATAGATTTCCAAGTTGTTATAACTACCCCTAAGTGAGGAATCAGAATAAGCAGTGATGTCATTTGTGACAAGCAGTTAAATAAAATCTAGCAGTTAAGATATATTGTTTTGCCAGTATGAAGTGGAACCACAGGAAAAAAGAGTTTTGGAAATATTCAAGTATACGTTCTTGAGAGATTTCAGTGCATCTGATGCAGAGGAAGATACAGGAGCTCAAGAGGACAGTTTACCCCGTTAGGATATTTGAGTAGCCTTCTATGTTAAAATTCTCCCACATAGCAGTCTTTAACAAACAAAGGACCATGTACTAGTTACAGGTGTTTGAAAAAGAACAACGTATAACTGTCGTGAAGAATATTGATCTTGCTGTGCAGGGGTGTGGTAGAAAATATATAGGCGTGAAAATCATGAAAAATAGAAGATTAAAAATCACTGTCCCGCTCTATTTAGTAGGCAAACTTAAATCATACCTCACATAAGTGAGGTCATTAATGGCATGTATGATGCAGAGCTGATGAGTCCTGGTGGAATGTTTGGCTTTGGCAAAGCTGCAGAATATAGAATGACAATTTGCTTTCTCTTTCACTGTATTGAAGTCTGTCGCTATGGCAAGTGATTTCCTTTAGGGCAAGTTAGCATCTTTTAGAAGCTTTTAGGCTGGTTGGTCTGCTGGTCTGGGATTTCTGCTTCTCAGCTGTGACAGACATGAGGTTTGCAGCTGCCTCTTTGAAGTGGTTTGTAATTCTCATGCTCACTTTTTTTGTTAAAAAGCAAAAGAGTGCTGTTTTCTCTACAGCTTCAAGGTAAAATTCCATACATTATTGTATTGCTTATTGAAGCTGCAAAAAAGCAGCAATTCCATTTGCAAGGTCAGAGCTTATCATGTTGTAGATGGGGAAGACACAGTACTTTTTCAGAAATTTTCCTGGCAGTGTCAAATGTGCATTGAAAGCAGAACTGACTGAAAATGGTGCAGTGTCTGTCAGAAACAACATTTGAATATTCAGCAAGATTTTTTTTTTCTTCTTTTTTTTTGCTGCTTTGGTATAAACTTTTAAACACTTGCAGCAGAGAAGAGACTTCAATGTTTCCGGACTTTAAGTTATTTCAACAAAGTGTAGAAGCTTTAGGCTGCCCTTATCTTTTTTTATAATTTAATGTCTACAGAAAAATGGTATTTGAAACCTGAGCTTTCTGTAACCATCTGGCACTGACTTTGTCTGATAGGGCTTCCAAATTGCTTGTTTATAACTCTACCATCTCCTCTGCTACAACGCAGTGATCAACACCCGCCCTCACAATTTCAGTATTCCAAAGTGCTGGATATATGTCATGCTAAGTGGGAGTAGAAGGTAGTTCCTTAGCTTTGTACTTCCTTAGCATCAGAACCAAACCAAGACTTCAGAGTGCTCAAGTATTTCTGTTGCTGACCATAAATCCAATTAAGAAATCTAGTCTTGCAGCTGCAAGATGAGATTGATTGCCTGCTCTTCAAGCAAAAGCTTCTGAGGCCTTGTAAAAATTTTGCAACTATTTGTTAAAATGAATGTCAGCCAAGAGGCTTTCAAAGGAGTGTTCTATAGTGTCTAATTGTGTATGTACTGCATTCATTACCATCTTTTGTGCTACCTAATAGAAACAGTTCTAAATCTTTCACGTGAACCCTGTATATACAGGATCTGATCATTGTGTTCTGGAAGATGTTCAAAACTCCTGTGTCAGGTTCTCAAGGCAGGAAAGATGGCTTGATTGGTGCAAGTTCCAACATTGCATAAAAATGAAGCGTGAAGGCAATGTGACCATAAGAAATTTCAAGGCTGAAGTAGGAACTTAATCTCAGTTACCACATTCCTGGGAAAACTGGTCTAACTCAACATAATATCATAGCATCAGATCTCAGGACTTGCTGCGTCCTTGCTGGGAGGAGATGCACTAGTGTGTGAAGGACAATATCCTTGCAGGGTGTCTCCTGCTGTTGCACAGTTGTGGCCTTTCTGCCAGCACCAAAGGACCTTTTGAGGACAAAACAACAGTTCTTTTCATTTGTAAACAGCTTTTTCTTTTCTCTTGGTACTGGAAAGTTCATGCAGGACATAAATTATGACTTGAGACCTATATACACACACTTAAATCCAGGAATAATAGACTGGTTCTCATCAGCCAGCTCAAACAACAAACAGAAGTGTGTCTGCCTGTAGACATACCCTACGTGTTGTATGTTGAACTCAATAAAATAACAAGAGAAGCATAAGTCGGATCAGAAAGCACTTTTAGCTGCCTGCCCTACTCTACATCATCTTTCATGTTCCTGCAGTCAGGGGAGAGCAACAGATATGAACCCAACTCCCATCTTTTTCTTAACTGACCAGATTATATGATGAGGGCCTGCATGCAGTGCTGATAGGAACATATTCCCCTAGTTCTTCCAAAAACAAGGCAGACTCCTGGGGCATGTGTAACTGTGGTGTGTTCTGCCAGAGCCACCACTTTCCTCCTGCAAACCTGGATGCATAACCTTGTGGGGCTGACCAGATGAGTTAAGCAGCACTTAACTCATCTGGTCAGCACTTAGTCCTGTATACAGATCCTTCTTATTAGAACTTCCATCTTCTCTGGTCATACTGTTGTTATAACTATAGACAATAAAAATCACACTTCTACAGGACTGATAGTATTGGTCTGAATGTCCTGACCAAAGGCCAGGCTCTTTCAACTAAGCATTTGCATTGTCTAATCACTTGTGATACAAGTCCTAAGTTCACAGATCTCCACCCGAGAAATTCCTAATGAGAGGGGAGCAAATGGAAAACATTCAGTCAATGCACCAACCTTGCACTTAGTCCAACACAAAAGGCTCATATTTTTCAACACTCAGTAGTCTCTATGTATTTCATTGTTTGCCTTGCCTGCTGCTGTTCTTCTGTTTATGTCCTTAGATTTACATGGTAGTTCACTGTCCTGTTCCTTGTCAGGGTAGTTTTCCCTGAACTAGAAGAGCAAGGAACACCTTTATTTGATGCTGGTTGAGAGTCTTAGGAGTTCCACCTGGACATCCTGGGAAGCAAACTTGACAGACTTCCCTGCATCCCTAGGACAATGCCTCTGGTTTTGGAGAAGAGTCTATAGTAAATGGGTTTTATGCTTCTTCCAACAGATGTAGTAGATAATCATTGGATACTATAGACAGAATTGCGCAAGCATCTTCTGTTCAGCTTGGTCATCACTCTGTGCTTGGTAACTGTAACTTGGAAAAATTTGTGTTGCTGATAAACTGCAGGTTTCAGTAGGGTCCTGGTGGTGTTCTGGACTGGTAATGTTTTTCATGGTAAACATTCAAAGTGAATATGATTTTATTACATGCAGTGGATAAGATACATCATAAATGCTGACTCATTCTGCATGAAGTTGTCTAGTTACTATTCTTTTGGTTCCCTCTATCTATGAAATGCTTGGCCGTAAAACCTGTTGGTTCTGTATCTTTCAGTTCTACATCTCTCAGATACTGAAGGCTGGACTATGAAGGCAGTGGTGTGTAAATTACTGCCTACACCATTAGAAAGGGAAGTAAATGCTTTTTTAAAGCAATGTCTCAGTGTTATTGAAAGGAATATCTGCTTTATTGCATTTGTGATACAGGGGCTTATTAGAATTACTCTGTGCAAACTTTTGAGTGTTCAAGTGTACCAGAAATATCCATAAGATATTAGCAGGCAGCAAGGATCTTCCTATCAGCCTAATCTCAGTGTTTGTTGTTTCAGAGGATTTCCTAGCTTCAGGCTTCAAATAGAAATGTTGGTGCGTGAGGTACATTGTGTACACCAGGGCCCTGTAGTCACCTACAAGCCTTCGTTGCTTTGCACAGTCTCACCTGTGACCTTCACCTGCACACCCCTTGCCCCTGGTCCACAAACCATCTTCAGTTCAGCCCAGGTCTCTCCTCCTTGAGAGCCTTGCTGAAGGTAGCTCTGCCTCTGTCCCAGTCTCCAATCCTGTTTCTGGCCAAAGCCACCTAGCAGGCACACCTGTGCCTTGCCCTCTGCCTTGCTGCCCTTGCTCACTGGCTGGACTTCCTAAGTGAACCCCCAGACCTGCCTTGCCACCATACATTTGTCTAATGATCAGCACTGTCAGAGGACCTATCTTTGTCATTGCCCCTGCGCTGCTCCCCTCCTTGGTGCTGGGGAGGGACACTTCCTTGCCTGTGCCAGGGCCACCCTTAGCTGCTGTCTCACCTCCTCTCAGCGAGCAGTCCAGCTCTTCCTGCTCCGCAACAGGAGGGCAAGTAACAAAAAGCAGTTCCAGACGTGTTTTTTTTAAAAACTTTTATTGACAAATACCACGTTAGATATTCCCCTGAAAATTCAAACATAAGTACTGTATTGCGGTCTACAAAATCCCAACATTTTCAAGTGCTTTTCAGGAAAAAAATGCTAGTCCATACTATGATTTTCTTTTTTCATTACCTGAGTGGCAACTTCAAGACCGAGAGGTCTAGTTTCTGTGCTTTAGGATAGGATCAGAAGTGTACTTTTAGCAGGCCCCTGAAAGAAAGAAAAGTAAACTTTAGTCCTTGTAAGTAAATTTGTAAAGTACTTTAACAGCCTTTCAGTCTTCAGTGAAGCTGTAGCTACAACATTCCTAGGGTACTTCTGAATCAAAAATGGGGGAGTGCAAAAGTTGCTGATTTGCATTGCTCTGTGTCTGTTGGCACAGCACTTGCGCAGCCTTTGCTAGTCCCAGCTAGCCATGTGGTTTCAGCTCATGTGAGCACCTAAGCATGGGCCCACAAACCAACTACCCTCACTCTACTATGCTAAGCAGTACAAAAGGTTGTGGGGCAGGTATGCCCTTATCAGCACCAAAAGCTTGGACGATGCCAGCACTTGTTCTGTAGTGAAGGACTGGCTCACAATGATACGCTGTTCAGGAGGTTTTAGCTGCTCTCTCTTGTCTAGCAGTGCAGAATACATGTTACTGTGGCAATTCTCCAGTCCGGCTCTTCAGGCCAAGCTTAGAAAAGGACCAGTCTCCAGAAAAGGTAGCATGCATAGAGTGTGGGCACTCAACTGCCAACAAAGAGTAATATCTGCCTCCAGCTTAGCCTTAAAAAAATACCTGCTTATCTCATGAACAGCCTATGAACTAGAGAACTGGCTCCCATGCCTCCAGAAAAAAGTTTGTCTCAAGATGGGCTTTAGATGTGCTCTGTTTACATGTACATGGCACAACTGCTGACTCCCAATGCCAGCAGACACAGTCAGAACTGCGGCTCAGAGCCCTTCATCGCAGGGCTCTCAAACTGTCCAGGATGCAAATCATGGTGGAGCTAAGAAGAATGAGGGTGATCTTTCCTGGAGGCAGCTTCTCCTCCTTTCCTGGCGGACACTGCACGGACCTAAGGTAAGATGCTGTTACCCAGATTGCCAAGACAAGCACTTCCAAGTCCAGAAACACCATGCTGTTATCCTGTCCTATCCTATCCTATCCTATCCTATCCTATCCTATCCTATCCTATCCTATCCTATCCTATCCTATCCTATCCTATCCGTCTATTAGCATAGCAAAGCTGATCTTTCTTTGATTAGTGTGCCAGTTTCTGCACACAGGACTCCTATAAGGGCAAATGTAAGGCTGTAGAACCAGCCTGTAACAGGCTCTCCTTCATGCAGACTTCTCTTTGCAGCTATCTTTTGTTAGATATAACGTTAAAAAAAAAGGTTGCTAAAAGAGTACAACTTAGTTTGCTATGGTTCGGTTGCTTTTACAGCAAGTGCAATCACCTACTTTACAAGCTGCCAGTGCAGCCATTTCAGTGAGGTTGCTAATTAGCCTGAAGTACCTGACTGAAGCACAGGCTGGAACTGGCCAGACATGCAGATTTCTTCCTGCTTCTGACGCACAATGCGCTGAATGGCTGGCGGGAGGCCACGAGGGTTGCGTGAGAAGATCAGGGAATAGCCATCATCACAGGAGCCATCCTCCTTTAGACTGCGGCAGGCATAGGTAATGGCATAGTTATCATAGTCGGTGTCAATCACCCAGTAGTTATCCCCTGAAACAGTAGAGCATGCATTTGTCACAATCAGCAAAACAGAGCAGAGGTGGACCTAGTCATTGTGCAGGAAAACACCTGATTTCAGCATTCCAGCAAAGGATCTAAAGTCATACCTCACATTCAGCCTGTCTCTACATCATTACATGTCTAGGCAGCTGCAAAGCTATTGACCAGCACTGTGGGACTGCAGAAGTTCACTCACCACCACTGGAGAGGTAGCTGGCCAGGCCCTGGTAAGTCATGTACATTTTTGCTGGCGTGGCTGGGTCAGGTACGGTATACTGAGCAGCCATGTCGGCACAGATCACCCAGAACCTGCAACAAGATCCATGAGATTGAAGACAAAACTCAGTGGCATATCTTCAAATGAGTGTCTTGCATTCAGGACTTGGGCCAGAAACAGGCTACGGTTCAGCACAACTGCATTCGTCATAGGCATGGCCCTTCTTAATGCAAAGTCACAGCTTGCCAGTAAGTAATGCAAATCTGGGCCAAACCTCTCATCACTGACAGTGTGCTGCTGCTCTCTGGTCCCACCTCTCTGCTGTGCAGCAATGCTGCAGCTAAGGTAGTGTTCTGATCCTCCTTCAGCTCAGAAGGCTTTTTACCACTCATTTCTGTACAAGCAGATAGTGACCAAGCAAAATCATGGATGTCATTTCTTGGCTCCCTGCTGGCAATGTGTAGAGTGAGCTGACCTGCATTTGGATTCATTTGGGCTCATCTGCTGTGTTCCCAGGTGGAGGCAGGGAGCTGGCTCTTCTCTCCCTAACACTTCCTAACTCTGTTGGCACAGGGATGTCTGTTACAAGCAAGGAAATAAAAACACTCTGCTCTCCAAACTACTTAAAGGCCTTCACATAGCTTTTGGGAACCCTATAGGTACAAGAACAGCCTGTCTTTATTGCCTATTTCTTCTATGCCCTTTTCTGGTTGGCTTCTACTCACTTTGAAGGCCACCTTTGTCTCAGCACAGTTCATCAGGCGCTAGCTAGATTTGTGAAACAGTGGAACGGTCTTCACTCCCTTCCTTGCACAGGCTATGCTTCTCCTTTACCCTGCCATTGCAGAAGTAGATTCCTAGCAGCCTTGTGACCCCACTAGATTTCTGAAGAGTCCTTTCAGGAATCATCCCACCCACTCTGTATGCCATGCTTGCCAAGATTCATTTGCCCAATCCCAAAGTATCCTGGAGTGCTGTGCTGTTAAGATTTATAAGGTTCATAGCCACTTGCTGTACTCTATTATTTATGCAATTAGACAGTTTTTTGTAGATAATGCACAACAGAACTAGTGTTAGCCTATGGGAAGCCCCAGGTTTTCTTTTCTACACTCGGAAAGCTTTTTACATGTTGCAATTCCTTATGGTAACAATGACCAAAGTCAAAACTTAAACTTCCTTCCATCTGTCTATTCAGGCATCGCAACAACATCCCAGAATTGACCATTTTCCTCAGAAGTCCATTCAACACTGTGTTGAAAGATCTGTGAAAGCAATGCTCACTTAGATTCCTCTCCTTCCCCTGAACCTCTATTAAATCAGAGCCGTCCTGCCCTCGCAGCCCCACAGGCTTCGCTAGATCTGCTCTCTTGGTTGCAGTTAATTTACCTAACCACTCCTTAACTCAAAACTTGATTTTATAATTTAATTTATGCAGTAGTTTTGTGATGGACTCAGACCAGAACCAGGCTGAGAAGTAACCCAGGACTTGTAAGTGTCTAACCTCTGGCTTCTAATATATTACTGCCTTTATTGAGCTTCCTTTTTTGACAAAGAAAACCCAGTCGTGTTGTGTGCTCAGGATGGATCACGATCCATGTCCCCCTCCTCTAGCACCTCATGGCAGCAGCTAGAGCTGAAAGTCAAGAGAGCTCACCCAAAAAGCTTCACTCTGCCTTTGGAAGATGCTGTCATTGTTCCATCTTCCTCCACAGTATACTCGGCAGAGATGTTGTCCTGAAGGAAAAGGCCTTCTGGATCCTTCTTGGCCAGGGCATACCATTTCCCTGCATACTAACATCAAAGACTATTAATATCTGGATTATTAACCATGACAAGATAAGCACAAAAGCATTTTTGTAAACATAATGCCCTTCTAACTATTTATTGCCATCTGACGTGCCCTTGCCTCTGTACCAGAAGCAGTGGGTCTAGCAGCTTTGCACTTGTGTGTGCTTGTACTCCTTGTCACATGAGACATTCTTGTCAGAGTGACCCCACGTTGAAAGCTTCTCCTGTCTGCTGGAGGTTCTTCCCTGTTCATGTTTGGGGTTCTGCTTTTCCACGGAAAATGCCAACAACAATACCATACAGCAGACTGAAAGTCCTTAGCGAGTTGGCTGGAAACACTTCTGTGGTTCCCAGGGGCCACAGTTTATCTCTGGTGTTGAAAGACTACTCAGCAAAGCAAAAAGCCATGGCTCTGTGCACTGTGAAGAGGAAAGGATGTATTTGGGGCTCTAGCAGCAAGGGGAAATACAATGAGATTAAGAGGAAGAATTTTTTTTAGGAAAAAATGGGTCCAAAAATATGCGCAACTAGTATCTAGTAAAATGAAAACAAGTTCTAAACACATAACTGACAGACAGAAGGGGCCTCAGTAGTTAACGTTATCAGTAGAAACATTGAGGAAAGCAGAGCTTAGCTGTGTTAAGTTTGATTCTTCGGTGAAGCATATGAGATCTGTTTGGCAAGTTACATGCTTAAGCCTGAAACAGAGTCTGTAATTCCCAAATACAGGAGCCTGAGCAAAACTTTGACTTTTTAAATCTGGGATGTTTCCAGCAAAGCAAATCTTGTATAGAGGAAGTACTGGCTCCTCCTGAGCTGTGGCTGGAAGTCATGTTTGCTGAGGGACAGTCAAAACAGGTACTGGCATACTTGTTTGGACCTCTCCAACACCAAGTTAGCTTTGAATTCCTCCTCAGAGGCAAGTGCCCCAGGCATGTGTTTGGACTTTCTCTCTGATGGGAACTGTATTGTTTCATTCATGAGACGGCTCAAAGCTGAGATCTATACTGAGCTTCAAACTCACAGATCATGTCTAAAACAATAATATCCTTAACTTTAAAGGGCAGGTTTACCGCAATGCTTAGAAGGTTAAGCAGTACTGAGACAAGCAAACTACAGGAATAGTGTCTGTGAGACCACAAATGAAAAGTTAACTTCTTGATGAGAAACCCCTTTAGACTAATGCAACCCATCACCTGGAAAAACAAGTTTATATATGAAACTTCTTCACATATACTGTTGAAGTAACCATAATTACCCTTTTTGGATCAAAATTGTCTTTCACAGCGAAAGACTCCACTGCACAGGTCTGAGCTAGGCTATTTTCAATTGTGGAGAAGATTGAGGCCAGGAAAACATACTGTGCGTATTTCATTCTGCAAGACAAAACCAGACAGCTTTATTTCATGCAGTAGGTGTGAGTAGCTAGTACTGTTCCTACAGACACATTCCTCTTATTTTAAAATCAGTTTCTTTCCATACTGAGTAGACTGCCAGCTCCCCCAATGAGAAATTACTGCATTTGTGGTGCCTAAATCCAGCCAAAACTAAGCGTCAATGGCAATTACTTTGCAAGAGTATTTTGCTTGTTAGTAGCAGTGTTGTCGTTCATTGTATTTTTACATTATAAACTAAATCAGACTCTAGATAAGGATGGTAAGAATTCATTAAAATTTGATTTCTTAAAAATTTTTGTTTTCACAAGAAGAATAACATTCTGATGGGTTCTGGTAATGCACTGTAGGTTGTAAGTATGCTGTTTCTAAATATTTCATGGTGAATGTCCACTTTACTGTTAAGCTAGCAAGGCTGTGTTCTTTATGACCAGTTCTCTTCAACAAAACAGGCTCTTCCAGCTGTCTACTCTAACAGAAAAACATGTTCTGGTATTGTCTGACCTCAGATCATTCCCTTTACAAATATGACGTAATAGTCAGTTTCTAGAGTCTTGATCTACCATTGCAGCACACCCACAAGGCGGCCATGCCTTTATCTGTTTCCCTGATCATCCCAGCTCATCTGTACCCCAGGATATTTGTTTCTCACACTTTGGGAAGGGAGCACATGCATATATATTCTTGCAGAGAATTTGACTTTGAATACCTGTTCTGATGTCCAGATAAAACACGTGAAACTTGCCTGCAGCATCCAAGCTGAGCTACCAACCCAGGACTTGCAAACACCCAAGCAGCTACTCTGTTCCCAGTTGCTGCCATGTGAGCTGCACTTCCCTGCTGCAAGAGATGTTAATCTGGCCCGCTTCTGCTGAAGAGAGACTTACCTGTTGGGGTAGAGGTGTTGGAGATCTCTGAGACTATTCTGCTTCAATCTTTGGGCTACAGTCAACAGGAGAGTTTTGTGTCAATTGCCGTCCAGCTGCCTTTAAATAATGAATCTGCAAAGTCACTAATTGGTTATTTTTGGTCGTGTGGCTGAATAAAACGCTTAATCTTGGATAATCCATTATGTAAAAACCAACTGTAATCCTCGTACTGATGGGTCTGACTGCTATACTAATACAAACACAGCTTTTACATAATGGAAAAAGCTGCCCAGGAAGCTAATGAGTCTGCTGATGTGATTGCACCACACCTTTGTCTCATTGAAGCCTTTCTGCTTCTAACACGTGTTAAGATAATCAGAACAGATCATTAAACAGAGAAACTCGTGGACTACACATACTCACCTGCATAGGCAAGTGTTCATATTTTGTTTGACAGCTTGCATGGGTTAGGGGTATAATTAGGTTTTCCAATATCTACATCATTAAATTAAAGTGATCTTGGCAAGAGTAGAAAGAAGTTATGCATTATCTACTAGTGCAAAACTGCAACAATAAAGATTTTGCCATCATGTTCACATTTGGATCTTGTAGTCTGCAGTTATCCTGTGCACAGAAATATCTTTATACACATTCTTCCCAGCCCATATTGTCAACTTTTCCAGTTACGTAAATACTATCACTCTCCTTCCCAAGATGTTCTTCCTATAAGTCTTATGCAGAGATGCAACAAAGCACAGAAAAAAATGAGAGGCATGGCTCAAAAACATTTTTGATAGCGAACTGTGCCTGCTGTTCTTAAAGTTTACCCAAGTGCTCAAAGAATTTCCTCCAATTTCAAGGGCTGCCCATGTCCTCTTTCTACCCAGGCTCACCTAGAAAACTGAAGACTTCAGACACTCATCCAGGAGTTTTTAGCACTGGAAGTTACTTCTCCCACTGGGCTTCTGAGTGCTGGGGAGTCTTGGACATACACATTAGGGATGACTGTATAGTTCCTATGGAGTAAGCCCAGGGAGTCCTGAACCTCCAGGTACTGATCCAACAATCTGGACATTTAGAGCATGGCTAAAGCTGCTGCATGTAATGGACATGCTGCAGAGATCCCTTTCAGCCACTTTCCCAGGAACTCCTGAGCAAAGCATGCAATCTGAGCCCATAGATAGTGTAAACTGTGTTGCTTTCCAGGCAGCGTATTTAGGGTTGCCCATTATGTGGGAAAGACAGTCCTTGTTTGCTGCCAGAGGAAACTTTGCTTTGGTCTTAGTGCATCTTCCACTCACTTTTAGAAGGAGGCAATAATACTCTCAATGTGTTTCAGTTTCTGGCTGTGGGACTGAGCTGACGTTGTTCATGTCATCTGCGTGTCTTCGAAGGCAGCCTGGGCAAGATTATAAGGAAGTGACCTGCTAGTGATTGAGGAGAAGAAGGTGAGAGCACCCGTCCAAGACTGGCCATGACCAAGGGCATATGCCACAACATGCCCACCTCCATCTGATGGAGGGTATGGTGCAGCCTTCATGCCCTCCCCAGCCACAGTGAGGCCATGCCATCACACCCCATGCTCTTAGCTCTTTCTGTCTTTTTGGGGGGCACGTATAACACTGCGTGGCTGGACAGCATGATGTGTGATGGCCTCTGCGTTTTGGCTGGGTTTATCCAGGAACACTTAGACCTGGAAGTGTGAGGAGATGTCACACACCCAGCCTCGGCAATGAAGTACTGGTTGCTTCATGTCCTGGACTATGTAGATCTACTTCATCCAGCCTTGACCCCTTGTCACGGTTTTATAGAACAGTGCCAAACAGCTGTTTACCAAACTGATCTTTCAGCTACAGCTATCTGCTCATCATATGTACCATGCTCCAAGGATGGTACAGGGAGCAGGGTCCCTGAAAGGATTGCATGGGACTGGTGGCCTCTGGCACTGAATGTGAAGATAACCAAGTCTGGTAATTCAGGCAGAGCTTGTTACCTATGGCCTTGCACAGACACTGGGCTGTCTAGCTTCCGCTCCCCTGGCATCTTCTTCATAAGCAGCTTTTACTTCATTTAGAAGAGAAAGGAAAATCAGCAGGAAGCCCATTTAATTTCTTTGAAATGCCCAGACACTTAAAGAATATCATAAAAAGTAACACCTTAAACTACTTTTTTAGGGCTAGATGCCCACTAGATTTTCAAAGGACTTTCCCCTGACACTGGATCCAAGTGCAAAACTGCATTTTTCTACCCTGATACAGAGATTTGCGAGAGAGCAACTGCAGTGTTTTCTGTAAACTAGAAGGGCTTCAAAACACTTACCACTTCATCTGTTTCCAACAAAACAGATTAGTTTATGTCCATGTGAGACATAGGTGACGCTTGAAGCCATGCTTAGGTGACCATTTAATCCCCTGGGGATTAAAGACATGCTAATAATAGCTAATCACGGCACAAGATTTTGGTTGGTAACTATAACATCTGTCACTGCATTATTTGCTGTTTCGAGCAAGAAGAAAACAAAATCAAACTAACCTTCATTTTCACAGTATTATGGTAGTTTGTTCTCAAAAAAAAAAGGGAGGCATGGAAGTATTAAATTCCTGGGCCTGTTAAATTTCATGTGCCATGGCACCTATCTTATGAAAACAATGGTGCACTGCAGGAGCTGGTTGTCAGAGGAGATATCCAAGGGCCTGTTCCAGACCTGCTCATAAAACCTGACTGGTTTTTAGTAGAAGTGGCCTGACCAAATAAAACACATATGCAATGTACTAGACTCAGCAAAAGAGTAAGTGGTAGTTTTAATGGCCTACAGTAAACAGGTATGCAGATGAGTTGATTAATCTTATTTTCTGCCATATCCTATGAAACACAGCAGCAGCAGTTTTGGATTTCCTACCCCTCACAGTGCTCCCCCCGCCTTATTATTGGAATAAGCACCTGGTAAACTGCCCTGGGAATTACTGCAATAGCACTGCAGGCTCAGATTTAGCAACATGTGCTGGCTCAGCAGCCCATGGCACAATATGAGATCTCTAAATAGACACCTGAATCAGGCATTAAGTTCCCTGTTGTCCAGCAGAGGATCACATTGTGGGCTTGTTTACAGTGCCGCAAAACAACTATATGTAGATGAATTTTTGGTGACCCTTCATAGCTATTGCAGTGGTTATTGCAGTGTAAGTTGGGAGGATTTCCTGATCTAGATTTAGATCTAATTTTTGCTACTGAGGATGCAGAGGTTCCTTCCAGAGTGTCACATACATGTCCCTACATTGCTGGAGGACGTGTGTCTCAGTCCAAGGTCTGCCAAGGACTGAGAGGAAGGGGTAGCTTGCTTTACTCCTTCACCAAGGTAGGAGGCAGGAGAAATAAGTCTTTCACACAGTGGTACACCACATGAAGGCCATTGGCTAAGAGATTCTCAGTTTCCGTGACTTCTGCTAGGAAATGCTGATCTTTCCCAATGAAGAGGGTGATACAATACAGACAAAGCGGAAATCATTTGAAGTTTGATCCCTTGTGGTTCAAGGGTAAAGTTATTGGGTGTGTTACATCATTAGATAAAAAAGCATCATGAATCACTGCCTTATTACTTTCAAGGTGCCATTCAAATGCGTCACAGCTTTAAATTACATAAACTGAAAGGCACTTTTTCCTCCTGAACTATGGTACTGTCATTCTTGCTGAAGGTATTCAGTGAAAATCGGTAGAGCTGGGGCTCACGTGTTCCTGTGCACACAGCATATCTCAGACACAGACAGGCATACATGTCCTCCAAGCTTGCAAGTGAAAACGAGAGGCAGCCCAAAGCCTGGTGGAGTTTGGGAGCCTCAGATCTTCTCCTGTGATGGGTAACCAGCCAAGGGGAATGGTTTTGTCAGGGCTGTTGTCAAAGGCTTGGTGGCAAAACTAAGTTACAGACTCTCTTCAAAATCCTTCAGCATCTTGCCACCTGGGAAGCACAGGGAGAAGGCAGAGCTGACGACAAAATCTCCTGAAGTCATGTGTAAACATATAGGGATCTGCTGGCCAAAGAGACAGACCAGTTTTTGTGCCATCTCCTGGTTTCTGCACAATTGCACAGAGGATGTTTCCAGCTTGTTTAGTGAGCTGCTGGGTTTCACTCTCCATGTCACGACAGTTTCCCTAGTGGTCTTCTATATCAAAAGACTATACAGACCTGAGAAAACCTGATGAAAAAAGTGAAGGTTTTGGCCATCAAATCAACAGCTGGACATTTTTGTTGTTGTTTTCTACTGTTTACTACTAGGCATACTGTTGGCATATCTATACACGTAGCCAGCATTTACTACTGGTACTGAAACAGCCCATTTGCAGACATTGTCAGGTTTATTCATTTTAATTACGACATTTGCTTAAAGATACAATACTTGTCTTTTCATACCAACCTGCTGGCTCCTGGAGGGCAAACACCAGCCAATTCAGTGTGGGAAGCTTGGAGAGCCTGCCTTTTAAAAGAGGGCAAGAAGGATGGCACATGCAAACATAAGCAGAGTTCATCTGTCTACAGTTAAGGTCTTTGTGCTTGAAAATAGCCATAGGGTGTCTCCATGGTCTAATCCTATTCTTCTCCTAGGGGCAGGCAGGAGGAAGGAGGTTGCTCTCTTGAGGTAGCCAGAACTCCTGCCACATTTTGCGGTGAGGTACAGACCAGAGCATATTTTATCCCTGGTATTATTTCCAGGACGCCTTCCAAAAACAAGAGGCTCAGAGAGTGTGAGAATATCTTTGAGATACATGTAGATCATACATGTAGTATCCTAAGTCTGGTTCTTTTTCTGTTCATACAACAGAAGCAGCTTAACACCAAAAATGCAGGAATAAATCTATAGGCTCTAACTTCTTGCAAAACATGAAACAGCGGAAAGTAAGTCCTCCGTTACATATAGCAGGCTGTAAGGGCTGCCTCCAGATTATTGTTCCAGATTACTCCAATGGGATATTTACAGCTCCTTACATGACATGCATCTCAAAGTGCTTTTATAAAAGTAATACTGCTGCCACAGAGCTTGAGTAGTTCTGGATGAGCCAGGATGTCTATGCTTGCCCTGATGATGGATTTAAAAGCTAAAACCAGAAGTGCAAATTACCAAAGCCAGGGGGATCTGTATATGCATGCAACCAAAGGCAGTTAGCCAGGCACCTGGCCTTCCTGAGCATTAGACAACACAGTTTCCATCTGCAACAGAAGGTGGAAACAGACTGAGGAGGAGAGATTTAGGTGGCAGCACCTCTTTGCACTCCAAGGAGTGCATAATTGTGAACATGAAGCTGATTAGTGAGTCCCAGAACTAGAGAATAAGCCAAAAGCTTTCACATAATTGCATTTCAGCTTTCTACCTCTGCTTCCTCTGTGAGAGAAAAGGATGGACTTCATTATATTGCTTTGGAAAAGCAAAAAGAACTGTTAGGATTTTCTTTTCCTAAGCTATCAAAGATGATTAATAATTTGTTTTCCACAGAGGACTTTGTTTTATGCTTTAAACAGCTCATTTTCTTTGAAGCCGCAAGACCTGAGATAAGGTAGATCTTCCATGGATAGGAAACTTTACTGTTCTCACCATGGCATGCTTCTCATCAGCTGAGGGCACTTAAATAGCAGAGGAATCTATTTTACGTAAGGGCAGAGAGGTTCCAGTCAACTCTTAGAGTCTCAAAGTGTTACCATCTCTGTAAACTTCCAACTGGAATACACTTGACTCAAAGACAGCACTCACATCCAGTTCAGACTGAGCAACAAGATGGAAATACTGATAACTACAGCATTGCCTCAAAGAGATAGTTACTAATACCCACTAAAAATACCATTTCTGGATCAACCTCTGCTGCGAGAAACAAATATTAAGCAGCTCTCAGCCCACAAGGAGAGAAGGAAGTAGAGGCAGGCTGCAGTGTGTGCAAACATTGTCAAAACCTCTGGAGTACTTACTGCAGTTCTGTGAGTGGAGTCTCAACATGGGGAGCTACAGCCATTCCTTTTACAGTCACTAAAACACCTGTAACCTGTATGACAGACTGTTGCTGGTCTCTGGAATGGGAGTATTTGCTTCCTCTTTGCTGCAGCCCTGCTCATACCAGTGTTGCACCCCCCTTTACACTGTTCTGCTGCATACACCGAGAATACACCGTCTCTCCCAGCTTCTTATGATTTCTTGTCTTGACTTCTTCTTACCCAAGGTGTCAACACTCAGTCTCACACTCCTGGCTCCCCAGTTGTTCACAGAATTCTGTCCTTAGAGTTAAAGCTACTTCCTGTGATTGCATCCCTGTGCCCAGAACTGTCACCACATCCTGGCAAGTCCTATCCCTGAGCCGCCTTCATCTTTATTATCTCATTGTGCCATCAGCCTCTTTCTAAACTCATCTGAACATGTAATTCTCTGGAGCATCTTTGTAGCCTAATTAGTTGTCCTGGAGCAGTTGTGTTTAGAATCACTCAGCATCACCTGTTCCTACCTTAGTAGCCAAAAGCAAATTCTGAAAATACTCCCTGTGGGACACTTTAAGTTTTTATTTCCTCTACCCAGTGCCCCCTTGCCTTGCAGAAATGCTTCTGTCCCCTGGATCTTCCCTGATGAGAAGACCAACAATTTTCCTCAATTACCGGTTCCAGAAGCATGAATGGGTGTTTTCTGTTCACTTTTGTCCCATGGCCCTCTTGGCTCATCCTCACTCTTTTTAGTCACTTTACTCTCCATGCTCTCTATATTCCTTCCCAGGTTTCAGTCGTTGGATGTTTCCTTAGCTTCCTATGGATTTAATAATCCTTTTCTTCTTACTCATCGGTTTAACTTCAAATATCAAGAAAGAGCAGAAGAGATGATAGAGTCCGTTTTTCTGCTCCACTTCTTTTCTTTTCTCTGTTTTTTGTGTTTGCTTGTTTGTTTGTTTGTTTCCATTATGGTCACAAATCACTCATCTGGGATGGTGCTCTCCTGTTCTGCAGACATCTGAAAGCCTTTGGTTAGAGACTCTTGTCTCTCATCTTCATCATTTGAAAGGAGTTTAATATCTTTTTTGTTCTTCAGCTTCACAGTATATTTGACCAGCTAAGTAATCTGCTCACTGAAGGTTTAGTGATTCATGCTAAGAGCTTTGGATACAATCTGTCAATTGAAAGATAATAAAACCGATGTAGTCTTATTGCAGAAATTGCCATTGTCACTGTATTGTAATAAATATTTTAACTAAGCCATCTCTCCATAAAATTAAGAGGAAGAGAATCTGTGCGTGTTTACAGTGTATATAAGGAGGATAAAGACAAGAAGGTGTGTTGCTGTGCCAGGTCTGGTGGACTTATTCAAGGCTCAGGTACATTTCTACTCTTCTGGCATGGAAAGATAGCGTTTCTTGTAGATATCTCTCAAAGAAACTAAGAGCCAGACTTGCCAAATTCCCATGACTTACGTGCTAGAGTGCAAGTGAAGGGCTGCCACTTTCAGAAACCCAGGACTTGTTCTAGAGTGTTGGGCAGCGCAGCCTCCAGCTTCTAAGGCACTGTCATTCCCTTGAGCAAAGTACCTGTTTTTACAGCAGGTGCTCTTATGCCTTCTCTTAATATTAGGCAACCACTAAAACAATCAAACAACAAAATACTGGCATTTATTTTAAAAGACTGCAACATTGCATTTAGGGGGAGGTTGGGTTTTTCTTCAGAAATAGAATAAAGCAACTAACTAAGAACTAGATTCACATTAACCTGAAGAGGTACTTTCTGTCTCTTAACAATTTATGGAGCTATTCCAACATGCTTGTTGATTGTTGCTTATTCAGAACACACTACTGATCTAAGGTAAAACTTGTATTTATCTTGTCCGTAACACAATCTCCTTTCCATGAGAACTACTAAGATTCAAGTCTCTGTTTCCTGCAACTCACCAGTACAATATTTAAATTAGTAAGCTATTTTTAAAGTAATTCTCCAAAAGAATTAATAAGGTGAGTGTTGATGTTCCCTGGTCATGACAAGATGACCACCTTGTCATGTCCCACCTGCTAGTTGCCTGACACGGGGTAAGAGTTCCCAGGTGGCATGGTCATATAAATGTGTGGTACCACATAAAGGTCCTTAGCCAGCCACAGAGGGGAAAGAAAGGCCAAGAGATGATGCTGAGCAAGAGCCCTGACATTTTGCACACTAACCGTCTGTGTAGCGAGAGACAACCGTATACATCTGGAGGAGCAGGCTGGACTTCGGGGCAGAAAACAACCCTGGTCCAGGACGGGTAAGGGGCATGGCTCTGCTCCTCACTTGGCCCACGTGGCTCTGGGCAGGAAAGCTTATTCTTGGATACAAGCAGGTGGTATCAGAAAATTACTTGGTAAATCAGATAAGCTGCAATCTCGTTATGCCAACAGATGAGCGGGCCAGAAATATTTGAGTGTAGCTGTCAATATAGCATCCTGTAAAGATAATGCCTAATCAGATTCATCACTTGCAGTTCCCCTATCTGCAGCCTTTCGGTTAGGAGGAAAATATTGTTCCCATGAAAGAAGGACAAAAGCATCTTCAAACCTGGCATCCCCAACGCTTGCCATCACCCTTTCTGTTTTGCAGGCAATATCCGCACCATCTGCCTTGGACACAGTCCCATAAACAGCTTTAACAGTGCTGCTTCTCTTGGGCAGTATGTTTTACTCCATGTCAGCTGGATGATTTTAATTTGCAATTGAAGTTTTTAGTAGTGTCCACTCTACTACTAGGGAGGGACTGTGATATGAGTTGTAGGGAAGGGGGAGAATTTTGTTTCCAGAGACTCCAGACACCAGCCAAGCCTTCAGGACAGTTAAAGTATTTGGAGTTCCCATTTGAAACACTGTTTAAAGGACATCCACCAATACTCAACAAGGCAGAGGTCTTATGCCAACTCTGCAATTCAGTTTTAAAGCTATTAAAAACAAATGTGTGCAACCACACGTGCACAGACATTATTACATTGTGTGACAGCTTAGTGCAAGTTTCCTAAAATAGCAGTTTCATCCTCCTCAAAATCCTTCGTTGTCTGCCTAAGTCCAATCAAACAGTATTATCCTGTTGAAAGCTTAGACAGTACCTACCTCAGTTATCATTAGTAAGCCAGCAGTGGCTTTCATGGTGCCACCTAAGTTTCTCTGAAGGCCTAGGGGGCACCTGCAGCCTTTGCACCATGCTTTAAATGCTGGGTACATCACCCCAATCTTCTCCAAAGGATTTGTTCTGGCACCGCTGCTTCTCTTTTTGCAGGTCATTTCGATTTCCACCCACCATTCCTATACGGTTTCAGTTGCACTGCAGTTATACAGCCCTGATTTGCCTTAACTGATATTACATCTTTGATATTTCTCCACTTCTGCAGCAATAAACTTCAGTAATTTAGGATATTTATTCCTTCGTCTTGTTAAGAGGAAATCGTCTTGTTAAGTTTCGAACTCTGTGTGCAGAAAAAAAGTCGAGCTTGGATATTTTGTATTTTGAACCTGGAGTATCATTGTTGGACACTGCTTGTTTTTCTTACAAATACTTCAATATGAAAACATTTATCTTGAACTGAATAGAAGGCTTCATACCAAACAAAGTAGGAACATCTGGGAAGTTTGGGTGCAAATAAATGCCAGCTCCAACTCAATGTGAATAGTTCATCCATTTGCAATTTTTCAGACAAATCACAATGCAAAAGCACATGCACATCCCTTAATACACCCACCAAGCCTGTTTGTGTCAGCTTATACATAAAGAGTGAAGCAATAAAGCCTGGAAAACACCATATGTTACCAAGCCCGAAAGACCTTCTGTTCAGACGTAAGGACATCCTGAGTACATCCTCTGACTGTACAGCTCTGTGCTGTGACACCTATTTCATATACAGCCTGATTCCTGGATATTGGAATAATTCAGGGAAGTGGCTATAAGCTCTGAGGGGACCTTCTTTCCTTCCACAAATCTGAACTCCTTGCACAAGGGAGTCCCTTTTCTTCCCCATTATTGTGGGATGAAACAAGGCTCATGCTTTACAGCACAGTGAAAAGGCCTAGACTGATACCGGAATGAATGCCTTGCAAAGCAGAAGGATGCCTTTCTTCATTGTGAATTAATCGTCAAGAAAATTACTCCTGTTCAGCAGATCTACACTTGTGCAAGTGAAGTTTTTCCTGGCATCCAGGTAAATGTTTTCCTCACACATGACTGGCCTGCGAGGCCATGGATTGTGGCAGGCTGGGCCAACAGAAAAATGGGCTTCCCTCTGGGTATAAGTTTTTTTTGTCCATACCACTTCTAGCAGGTCAGTGTCCTTGCATGTACATCACTTCTGACGAGAGGTGTTCACTGGAAAAGAAACGACGTCTCTTTTTCTACAGATATCTAAGATAAGGTGAAAGTAATCTCTTCCCACCGCTGTCGAAACCATTTCAGTGCTGATCTGAAATCTCTGGTCTGTTATGGAGGACAGCCTTTTTCTTAGCAGTAGTCTTTTAGACTTTTTGGGACTGTTTTGTTTAGAAAAGGATGACTCAAAGGACACAACAAACCTCAGTCTTTCCTCAGAGGTCACGTTTTCCCACTGTCCTCCAGGTGACACATTTTTTAGTACATCTTGGCATAATCTGTTATACGATAGAAGGTTCATCCTTACGGACATACACCTCCTTCAGCCTGGCAGTGCAGCCTGTGATAACCCGAGGTAGTGACTCACCCCCATGAATTCATCAGGTGACTGTTCTCCACAAAAGCAACACCTTCCACACACCCTTGGTGAATTCTAGTGTCCTTCTCCTGTACACACCTATATGCAATTTAGTTTATGGACGGTGCTCAAACATATTTACAGACACCTGACTGAGGCTCATATGCTGCCTTAATATACACTGATGCTTAATATGCCTGCATGGAAATACTGAGATGCTCTACACCTAAGACGTCCTCTGCAGAGACTCTTACTCAAGAAGTTCTTACATTTCATTAGTAAGCTATTAACAATGACACTCCAGCTTCTAAATACATTTGCTACAACCTTTTAACAGTTTCATCTAAACCTTTTCCTTAAGAGACAGACTCTCTTGTTTATCATTCCCTCATTAATCAAGACCTGTGGCAGTCACTATTTTCCTTGTCTTCACAGACTTCTTACTCTGGCACAAAAGAAGTTACACCAGCATGACACAGTTTATTCTTGAAAAAACTACACTGGCTGTTACTTTTCTCCTCTGCTTGTTAAAGAAACATGTATATTCTTACATTTTCTTAGAAGCTAGATTTAAAGTGGTTTGTCGTGGAATTGTCCAGTTCTACCTTTTTGTGCCTTTTTTTAAATAATCCTACCATCTACTTTTTCCCAGCATTTCAGGACTTCAGAAGATCATAGAACCATAGAACAGTTCGGGTTGGAAGGGACATTAAAGATCATCCAGTTCCAACCTCCCTGCCATGGGCAGGGACACCTCCCACTAGATCAGGCTGACCAAGGCCCCATCCAACCTGGCCTTGAACATAGGGATGGGGCAGCCACAGCTTCCCTGGGCAACCTGTGCCAGTGCCTCACCACTCTCGTGGTGCAGGAATTCTTCCTAATGTCTAGTCTAAATCTGCCCCTCTCCAGTTTATACCCACTCCCCCTCGTCCTATCACCACAAGCCTTTATGAATAGCCCCTCTCCATCTTTCTTGTAGCCCCTTCAGGTACTGCAAGGTCACTATAAGGTCTCCTCAGAGCATCCTCTTCTCCAGGCTGAACAAGCCCAACTCTCTCAGCCCGTCCTCATATAGAAGGTGCTCCAGCCCTCCGATCGTCTTTGTGGCCCTCCTCTGGACCTGCTCCAACAGCTCCATATCCTTCTTTCATTGAGGATTTCAGAACTGGACACGGTATTCCAGATGAGGTCCCACAAGAGAGGAATAGAGGGGCAGAATCACTTCCCTCGACCTTCTGGCCACGCTTCTTTTGATGCAGCCCAGGATATGGTTGGCCTTCTGGGCTGCAAGTACACGTTGCCGGCTCATGTCAAGCTTCTCGTCGACCAGCACCCCCAAGTCCTTCTCTGCAAGGCTGCTCTCAATCACATCATCTCCCACCATGTACTGAAAATGAGGATTGCCCCAACCCAGGTGTAGGACCTTACACTTGGCCTTGTTGAACCTCATGAGATTCTCACAGCCCCACTTCTCCAGTCTGTCCAGATGTTCTCGATTCTGTCCAGGTCAAGATCCTCTGTTAATTATCAGAAAAAGCTATTAACAATGTAGAATTTACTTTACACAACACTCTGAGCACTCCAGTCCTTCAATTACTTTTGTTGTTAATCTTATTCTTCCTAAAATAATAATAGAAAATGTTCACTGTCCTTCATGTTCCTCATCTAATCTCATTTTACCTTTCTGATTTCTCATTTTTACTCATTCACAGTATTTTTATACTCACTTTCAATAATTTTACCACGCTTACACATTTTCTGTCTGCTTTTCTGCTGCTTAAGATTAAAAAGGGCACATAATTTACAAAATGGCCTGTTTTTTCCAGTTTCAAACTCTCATTTTGGGGTCTCACTAACCTAAACTGTCTGCCACGCTGAAGTTCTTAGCTAGTTCTTTCCCTTGCTTACAGTCAAAACTAAAGACAATTTTCTTTTGCTCTTTCTGCCCGACTTGCTGAATGACCCAAAACCTGAAGAATGGCCATCCTTACAGATGTTAGGCAATTGAAATTCCCTGGTGCTACCAAGTCCTGTGCTTGGGACAGTCCTGCTTGTTGCTTATGAAAGGCTTCACCCACCCTCAATCTGGAGACCTGGAGCAGACACCCACTAAGATACTGCTGAGCTAGTCCTCATGCCTCTGTTAGAACATGGACATTGGAGGCAGTGCATAAACCCCTGGAACACATCACCTCCTTCAAGCCTTTTTGAGCAGTAATTCTATTTTAGTATTCTGACTGTGAGAATCACCAGAGCAAGTCTCTGTCATGGTAACATAAAGGTATCTAAGACATTCAACCAGTTGATGCAACATCTCCCATACTGTCTCTCCAATGATCCGTGGAACTGAAAGAAGGCATAGGAGAAAATGGAGTTTTAAGTAATAATGAAATTATAAATAATATAAATAATAAGACCTTTATCGCAGCTTCCCCCATTTTACCTGCAACCTTCTGAAAGGATGTCTCTTAACCCTCTTCCCCTATGTTCCCATGCCTTTGTGCAAGGGTATTCACCTCTTATTTCAGAAGTGGACATGGGTGGATCAGCAGCTCTCTGTCCCATCCTTCCTGCTGACGGGGGCTCTCTCCATCTGTCCCACTCCTGAGTTCCAGACTCCTCTACATAAACGTTTCCAACACTGAAACCACAGCCTCTTCTTTCATCATCCTCCTCCCAGGCACTCACATTCACTTTTGGGCAGGCCTGCAGCACTTCCAGCAGAAGTGGTGGCACCAAGGGATGGACAATCTAAACCTTTATTTCTTGAGCGGGTGAGCCTTGGTTATCTACCAGCACACAGCGCTGGAAATTAAGCCTGTTCCACCCTGATGAAAATCCTTATGCATTTTTTAATTCCACTTGAAGACTAGTGGCCTCTGTGGCATTTTGCCTCCCAACATGACACTGATCCCCATCTGCTGTTTGCACTGCATGGTGGCTTCATTGATCTGAAACAACTTCTGACCTTCACATCCATAATTGCCACCCTTTCTGCACCGATAGTGATGAGGGAGGTTTTTCTACCCTCCTGGATGGTTGTTCTTTTAATATCTGGAAAGCTTCCCATAATTCCTGACAATCTCCTGATTCCTTCCTAAAAGCATGTCTCTAACAGACATGTTTTCTTCTCCTCATTCTTACTAGCAAGGAAAAGAGGTCCTAGAGCTCACAAATTCAGTTCAAATCTGGACTAAAGCATTCAAGATTGGTGCTTCTGTTTGAGAACAGGCCTTATAGCAGCAGATAAATAACAAAGTAATAGTAGAGGGAGCCCTGAAAGAGCAGCATTACCTCACTATTTTTGTTCTGATCACTATGTTCTTTTGTGGAGGATGCACTTGTTACTACTGCAGGGAGCTGGGAGAGCAGAAATAATAAGATGCTCACCTTGCAGCAAAGGATTAGGCCCAAGCAGTATATATTTAATTAGACTTTAAAGAGCTTATTTCATTGTTAGGAGATGCAGTCCTTCCCTGTTGCTGCTGCCTCAATATAATTGTTTCAGTAAGTGTTCTGCTTATCAAGAGAAAGGAGAGTGTTTTCAGATATTGCGAGTACTCCGTTTATGTTTGCACTTAGATTAAGAAGAAGAAAGTTGACTCAAAGCTCTTGTAGAGGTCACTTAATCTGTTTGGTTGAGAAGATCTGTCCTCCCACAGACTCCCCTTCGGCACTATAAAGGAATACCTCTTACTGATGACAAGCTCTCTTTGCAGTGTTACCTCACCCTTGGTCATTCTAGAAGCAACATCTTCTATTACAAAATTTAGGAACGACATCAAAAATTAGAGTGTTGTTTGCATAGACAACATCTTTGGACTATCACCTACTGCAAAATCCAGGGCATTCACGATGAGCATCAGTGAAGACGACGTGGAGAAGTTTCTTGATGGTAACCCTGCTTTTGCCAAGAAGTACTTTGAGAAGAAACTAAGAACAGAGTCATCAGATAGCAATGAGAGTGACATCCTTTTTGAGTTGATCCAAGACATGCAAGAAAGCATCAATATGGAGAAAGTTGTTTTCAAGACCTTGAGAAGAATCAGGTCCCTTATTCATGCTGACCGCTGTAGTCTTTTCATGTACAGGCAGAGAAATGGCACACCTGAACTGGCAACAAGGCTTTTCAACATTCAAGAGGGAAGCACCCTGGAGGAATGCCTGGTCTCCCCAGACTGTGAAATTGTCTATCCATTGGACATAGGCATTGTGGGCTACGTTGCGCAAACCAAGAAAACCATGAACATCAAGGATGTCAGTGAGGTAGGTTTTCTATTTATTCATTCACTCAATAGGTAAAAGACTCACATGATTGCTAGTACAAGGGGGTCAAGAGGCAGCAGGACATTTTGGTGCTCGGTCAAACCTCTTGTGGTGTAATAGGTGTATAGTGGAAATGGACGCACAAGTGGTAAGTCTGTAAATTGCTTCAAATTTTATTTATGGAGTAAGATGAAGTAAGCACAGGAATTACATTAGGTGTTAATGTCTACAAACAAGTACACTGTCACACTTTAATCGTCTAATTAAAAAAAAAAATAAATCATATTAAGTCCAGCAGAGAAGAGAGAGTGAGATACAGTCAGATGTCCACTGAATGCACATGGAATTTTCCACACATATTTATGTTCCAATAGTAATTGCCAAAGAGACAGAAACCCTTTACATTAAGTCCAGAAAGAATTTTCAACCACAAATGACATTTGGAAATGTTTGCTGTCTGGTGTAGCTTGAGTCAGGTGCATTTAGAGGTGTTTTTATCAACCAGAGGGAGTGAATTTCAGAACAAGTGGGTTAATTGCAGCCTGCCTGTAGGTGATCTTCATCAGAAGCAGCAAGAGACAAACTTTGACCAAAAAAAACCCTCTTTCACCAAACGCTGCACACTGCAATACCAGGATGGATCAAAAGAAATGGAATGTTTCATTTTTATGCCTTCCTAACAATATTTATGCCCTCATAGTCCTGAGTTGAATCATGCAAAACTGTAAGGCAGCACTTACAATCCGCTTGTTCTAATCATATGTATAAAACTAAAATCCATGTGACCCAAATATGACATTTGGGATTATTCCATCTATTGTTTGCTAGTTACAAAGAGACCATCTGTCTATCCATCCATTATTGCTCAATACAAGCCTATCCAAATCCTTCAGCAAAAACTTCCTTGTCCTCCACAGAATTTTTTTAGGGAGACGGAGAGAAGAGCAATAAAATTTTGCTTAAAATTCTTAAAGCTCTTTGACTTTAGACATTTCTTCAAGAATATGGAAGGATTTCATTGCTGTGAGCCAAGTGCTAGACTGCAATTCTAGAACTTTCAGGAAGTGCCATAAGGTGATTTCTTTGAGGAAGACACAGAGACTAAATGCTTGGTCTACCCCAACTGGCAGAGAATGCCAGCAGTGGGGGAAGTGTGGGGAGAATGAGCATTAGGGAGCATTCTTTCTGGTGCAGCCTTCTGAATGTGGTCAGAGCTCCAGGGCTTTTTTCTAACCCAACTAGAAGGACTTGTAGCTGATAAGATGTTCAGCTGAGCAGGGACAACACCTTGGGTCAGCAAGACCATCCCTGCACTCACTAATGGCAAGTGATGGTGGTGTCAATAAGGCCCTGTGCAGGTGAGGTGATACCTGACTACCCTTACTCTATTTTGTTTTCTACTGGGATGGTGGTCTGTGGCATTCATATAAGGAACAAATGGATGAATTACCTTTGTTCCGCCCCTCCAGCATGACCTAGCCCTCTCCCAGTGGTGTGAATGGCAATTCCCTCACGAGCAGCTTCCTTGGCAGCCTGATCCATAGTGATGCTAGCTACAAGTTGCAACCACTGCCAAATTGCTCCTGGGGCAGAAGTGGATGGGTTGCTCTCAGGGGCAGGGAGAGAGTGCCAGGAATGACACACACTGCTGGTGTCAGATGCATCCTCCACTGGGATACCTTTCCAATCATCTCCCATGCACAAAGACCCAGCAACATGAGAGGAAATGCCTGGAAGAACATTTTCAAGAGAAATAAGGGGTAGATGTCTTTATGGACGCTGCAGCAGCTTCAGGGTCCAGGCAAAGGCAGGAGGAAATTGACGGTGTATAACAGACAGCACTGGTTTCTAGATTATGGCTACGCAGTGCTGTGTGGTGACTGAACCCACTTTGCAGTGTCAATGAGAAGTCAGAGGAGAGGATGGAGGAGGTACTGCTAAAGATGTCAGTGATCTGATGATGACCAGTGGAGAGCCTGCTTGTTCTGACATATTTTGACGTGTTAAAGTTTATGATTTGCAAGACATCTGCAAAAAGTGAAAAATGCATGTATTGTAGTCAGAAGCCATAGCCAGTTCTCAATACTAGTTTTGTCCTCTGAACCTTGTCCAATTTTATGCTAATTCATTTCTCCTCAATAATTTTCTAAGCAAAACTTTCTTTAGGCAGCTTACTTCCAGGCGCTGTGCTTTAACTCAATTTTAAGACTACAGACATTGTGGAAAATGCTTAATTAGTAAATTTTCTGGTTTTATTTTAACAGTGTGCCCAGTTCAGTCCATTTGTTGATGAGCTCACTGACTACACTACAAAAAACATCCTTGCGACACCCATCTTGAATGGCAAAGACTTAGTTGCTGTTATTGTGGCTATTAATAAACAGAACGGCCCACACTTCACCAGCTCTGATGAAACAGTAAGTGGTCAGTAGCTCAGTTTCTATCAATCAGTTATCATTTTTGCCATGTAACGTGGCCTGTTCTACACTAGGGGTGTCTGCTTTAGAGAAGTTCCACTGGTGTGAATTTCCCTACAGGGGTCTCGCCCTCTAATGGAAGAGGCTTATTATGAGAATGCTTATCTCAGAAATCTTTCAGGGAAGTTACACTGGGATAAGCCTTATCTCACACCAGTGCAAAGCAAAATATTTAGCCGGGGGAATTACCATGACGTTGCTAGAGAGGTCTTGTGAAATACAGTATACATGAGGCTGCTGATGCATTTGACTCATTCTTGTTGTTTGCCTTTCCAGCTTTTTCTGAAGTACCTGAATTTTGCCTCTTTGAACTTGAAAATTTATCACTTGAGTTATCTTCACAATTGTGAGACTCGAAGAGGCCAGGTAAGAGTGAAAATGCAATTAGGCTATATCTGAAAATCTAATCAGTGCATTCTACTTATTTCAAAAGTGTAGCTGGTCTGCTTCAGAGATTGTTCCTGACAAGTAGAAAGAAAAATGTTCCTTCTTCTGCTTGCAGTTACTGCTCCTTCCCCAGAGTTCTTTATTAGTCTCTCTTCCTGCTGCTGTTGGCAAAAAAGTAGGAACTGACACAGTAGCACCAGCTTCAGTAGGACTGAGGTCCAGAGGTTTTGTTGAACTCAGGCATTGAAACAATCTTGGAGTATTTAAAAACTTCAGCCAGCAACACCAAGAGATTTCCTCAAACAATTAAGAACGTGGGGCTTTCTTTTTCTTATCTGCTTATTAAAAGTTGCCATCAGATTTCTTCTTAGTGCCAGCAAAATGATTCTCATATGCTTGTTTCATTGGCCTCCCTCAGTAGAAATGAACAAAGATAAAAGGTTTAGGGTATTCTGAACTGAAATAGTTCAGCCACCATCGTTTTGCATAACTTTGGTTACGAGACTAGTCTCAAATCTATTGGGATGGATGTCAATCCATGTAATCACTTCCTGCAGCAGGCAACTGGTTGTCATTGTAGAAGACATGCAGTCATGTCTATGCTTTTTGACAGCCATGCACTTGTCTCTAGTGGGGTTTCTTGTGGGGATAAATGCCTGTTTCAGCAAAATGGATGCAGAGTGAAAGCATTTTTTAGAAGTTTTGGGATAATAATTTACCCATGGCAAGTGGCGTTCCTTAGGGTTCATAATTGGGACCAGTGTTGTTCAACATCTTTGTCAGAGACCTGCACAATGGGTTTAAGTGCACCCTCAGCAAATTTGCCAATGACACCAAGCTGTGTGGTGTTGTTGACAAGACAGACAGAAGGGATGTCATCCAGAAGGACTATGACAGGCTTAGGAGGAGGGCCAGCATGAACCTCATGAATTTCAACAAGGCCAGGTGCAAGGTCCTGCATGCAGACTGGGGCAATTCTAAGCACAAATGCAGGCTGAGTGGACAATGGATTGAGAGAAGCCCTGAAGAGAAACTCAGCATGAGTCAGCGATGTGCCCTTGCAGCCCAGAAAGCCAACCGTACCTGTGTGCATCCAAAGAAGTGCAGCCAGCAGGTCAAGGGAGTTGATTCTTCCCCTCTACTCTGCGTTTGTGAGACCTCACCTGGAGCACTGCATTCAGTTCTGAGTCCTCAGTACAGGAAGGACATAGATCTGCTAAAGTGAGTCCAGAGGAAGGCCACGAAGATGATCAGAGAGCTGGATCACCTCCTGTGCAAGAACAGACTGAGAGAGTCCAGCTCATTTAGCCTAGAAAAGAGAAGGTTCTGGGAACACTTATAGTAGCCTTCCAGTACTAAAAGGGAGCCTACAGAAAGGCTGGGGAGGGGCTCTTTATCAGGGAGTGCTGTGATAACACAAGGGTTAACCATTTTAAGATGAAAGAGGGTAGATTTAGATTAGATATTAGGAAGAAATTTGTTTACTGTGAATGTGGTGAGGCACTGGAACAGATTGCCTGGAGAAGTCAAGGATGCACTGTCTCTGGAGGTGTTCAAGGCTAAGTTGGATGAGGCTATGAGCAACCTGATCTACTGGAAAGTGTCCCTGCCCAGAGACAGGGACACTAGATGATCTAGATGACACTAGCCAGCTGGAACTAGGTGATCTTTAAGACCCCTTCCAGCCCAATCCATTCTATGATTCTATGATTTTATGGTTATGTCATGTACTTCATCTAATTTGTTCAGTAATCAAAAGGATGAACAATGGTCCTGTGATAAAGCCATCTAGTAATGCTAAGTAATTGAACTAAAGTAGAACTAGAAAAGGTTTATTCCTATTTAGGACTTAGTAGTACTGACCATTCTTCCTTCCTGTGAACTGGCCATTCTTCAGGTGTTTTATTCAGTCCTCATCACTGGGCATGTGGCTTTCAGCGTTACTTATTTCATGCTGTAAAACACCAAAACAGAAACCATTACTTATTTTCCTCTAATGGTTTGTACAACAACACTGCAAACCTATCTGAGGGATGCTCAGGGGCCAGTGACGTTGAACACCTCAAATTTTATAGGAGTGGCAGAGTTGTTTCCATTTACAGTTTAGAAACAGACCAATGCAGATCAGAATTCTCAAAAAAACCTACTAGTGCCCCATGAAGAAGTAAGACACACTTTTCCCGACTGTAGCCATGTAACAGCACTTCTTGTTCAAAGCATAGGTCCAGTCAGCTTCAGCACCGATGAAGTACTGCTCCTCGTGTCTCCTGGGCTTGGCCCATAAAGACTTTCCTTGTATCACCAGAAATACTTGCCTAATTTGCTGTATTTTCACAAATGGAAGAGCCTAATAGCTGTAGCTTTCTTAAAGGTACACCTGCAGGGCACAGTATTGGGGAAAAATATCATAAGTTGATGCACAAAGAAGCTGTGCAATGGCTTTGAGGAAAGTGTTAATTCAGATATTTCCAACTCCAGCCTCTGGAAATTGCAATGTGTTTTGTGAAAACTAGCTTGGATGCCAGATTTTACTTACAGGTATAAAATGTATGTGGGGCCATCCTTCGTCTGGCACTACTACTTTTTTGTGCTACGTTTGTAAGACTGGACTTTTACACAACACTCCGTGATCACAGAATCACAGAATCATGGAATCATAGAATGGTTTGGGTTGGAAGGGACTTTAAAGATCATCTAGTTCCATCCCCCTTGCCATGGTGATGACCTGACTCTTCCTCTTAGTGCATCTTTCCCTAGTAATTTCTGGTGTGAATAAGCAATGCTTTTATACTGTGCGGTATAGGTTGCTACTGCACTTTTCAGAAACTGTAGTGAAAAAAACAGTTGTTTACTTCTCACTCCAAAGACATCTGGGAAGTCCTGCTCTCAAGGAGACACTATGTTTACACTTGGATTTTATCCTGCAGGTGCTGCTGTGGTCAGCTAATAAGGTGTTCGAGGAACTGACAGACATCGAAAGACAGTTCCACAAGGCTTTTTACACAGTGAGAGCATACCTGAACTGTGACCGGTACTCAGTAGGTCTCCTGGACATGACGAAGCAGAAAGTGAGTGTTTACATGTGTGTTGTACATCTTTCTGCATTGCTGCTATCCACTGTGAGGTAACATATGGAGATAACTTTCAATGAAGCACAAAAAGCACGAGCTAGATTTGAGTCATTGTTCCTATTTTGGTTGGCGTTTTTTTTTTTTCCATTGTGCAAATGAAGAATATATGAAAAAGAAAAAAGAGGAAAATGGAAGAGCTTACCACTGTGCTGGGACTGTTGAAAGAGCCGCAGGATAGGAAGACAAAGGAAGGGTAAACGTGACTGATCACGTGTTTTACCACAAGGTGCTAAGCACAAAGTGCTATCAGCATAAAAGCCCAAACTCTCAAATACTCTGTGAAATCTAGCTTTACTCAACTTATTACAACAATAAAGGTAACAAATGATCAATAGTGATCAACAACAAGTTAACAATAACAACTTTAAAGGCAATGTATCTAATCATTACTACAAGAGAATAAGTATAGTAATTAAGAAAGATACATCACCAATTGTACCATTATCGTCATCCAGATCAGTAGGCACTGGAGAGCCTCTTTTTTTTTTTTTGTTCTGCAGCAAAGGTTTGGAGAGCCTGACAACTGGGGAGTCCTATGCAGTGCATCCACTTATAGGTGAGGTCTCCAGCCATTGCTGTGAGGGGTCCAGAATTTATATTGTTAAATAAACAAATTATATCACCCTAAAACCACAGAGGGTCTGGCCAGAGCTGCTTACTGCCTCTCTTTTTCACGCTCTCTGCACCAAAATAGCACAGCACAATTCCACTGATAAAAGCAATGTGAGAAGTTACAATTTAAACACTACATATGGCAATGCAATACAAATCATTCATCGATCACCTATTTTGTTTTAGGCCTGATGATCAGGCTCCGTCACTGCACCATGGAAATCCTGGTCAAAATTTGCAAAATCATGAAGTCTGTGGGTATCAGGAGTAAAGTGAAAGGGCCATGGAAAATCCCAGCAACGAAGCATCTACCTTCCTCAAGGACTCACCCATACACATGTTATCCTGTCTTTCACATGAGATCTGGCTTCATGGACATGAGCTGACAGAAGCTAAATTACTTCTGCATCTCTGATTCAATTGTTCGCACCTGTGGCAAGCTTTATGTGGGGGTTACACAGCATCCTTGTCATAGGAACCCTGCTTCATCCCATGGTCAGGCTGACTGAGGCTACCACAGATTTTGATTTTCACCATGTTGCCTTTATAGGATGCTGGCTTGTGAAGAGATGCATTACAAGACCATTCGTGTGCTAAAGACACTTTGATCAGCATTATAAAGTAGCCTAAGAAAAACAAACAAAAAAATCTTTCACTTTAACAAGCTAGTAAGTAGTAGATCAGCCACACCAGTCACACTCTGGAAAATGAAGAACACATAAAATATTTTCATAAGTCATTTGCCCTGTGAATATAGCCCATACTGTTCACTCAACCAAGCAGCATCCTGTGTATAGGCAGTATATGACTATGTATGGCCATATAATACGTCTGACTCTTCCTAATTTAAATATACCGTTCTTCTGCCTAGTATTGAACAAGTATTATTTCATGCCTTATTTACACAGTATCAACCCCAGCATGGTAGAGAAGTGTTTACTTTGAGGATCAAGGTAGAACACATTTTTCTACTCTAAAAATACTTCTTCCATTTTAAAACCAGGAATTTTTTGACCTGTGGCCAGTACTGCTGGGAGAAGTTCCCCCATACTCAGGACCTCGCACCCCAGATGGCAGGGTACGTGAGAATCAGATTTCTTAAATTTTCTCCTCTCTGGCTGAAGTGCCTTAACATTAATTTTAACACTGTTCTTCTTTATATCTGTAGGAAATAGTCTTTTACAAGGTCATTGATTATATATTACATGGAAAAGAAGACATTAAAGTCATCCCGTAAGTTCTCAGTTTCTGTATGCTAGATACTGACATAGAGTGCAGTGAAAACCAAAGTTCCCCATGGTTTAGACATTCATGAGAATATATGTAAAGGACAGATAGAAGACTGCATAAAAGAGTCAGAGCATAAGTTAGTGCTTCAACTTACATTCCTGCAGGACAAAGATTTCTCTGGAGCATTGATATCCTGACTTGCAAGTCAGGCTCCAAAAGTCACTGCAATCAATGGTTCTTTTTAGATGCAGAAGTTAAATTCCTTAACTGCCTGCAGTTTTGCCACTCTCCTTGCTAGACAGAGGAATTAATCCTTCTTGATGGCTTCCCTGGGTCAGTAGGTGAACCTATAAATATTGCCCTTGTGTTGAGGTACCTGCTGTCCCAGCTCTGCCTCTCACCCCCCTACCACTCTCCCGACCTCTCGTGGTCACTCCTGCTTCTCTGCCTGTCTTCCAGGTTCCCTGTTACTCTCTTACCCTCCAGTCACAGTTACCCATCTCAAGCCTACCTCTGGCCTTTCCTCTTCTCCTGACACCAAACAGAGACTCCTTCTTTCCGAAAACCACTCTCTTATTGCCACTGGATTTTTCAGAGGAGCCTTGGGTGCCTTGGTTAAATACGGGGTAACAGGAGTTCCACCCAGTTCTAGTCACTACACTTTGTCTCAGTGGAAAAGCTGCAAAAAAGGCTCCCATTGCTTAGGTATAGCAGTGTGCGAAAGTTCAGGCTGGAAGTCACTCTTAAGCAGGGACTTTCTTTTATCTTTCTTTGTGCTGAAGGTCTGAAACATAGCCCCCACTTCCAGGAATCAATTTTTCTTAAGTGTCTGCAGTCTATGACATTTTATGCATTATTCTGTATAGGTTATTCCTTGAAGGAAAAGTATTTATTATACATGAAAAATTTTTGCTGCACATACATGGGACCTTTGAATGTAACAGGACTGTTTAACAACTGAGGGTGAAACATGTAAGCGCAGATTACGCAGTCAGCTGAATACCTTTTGGCTCTGTGATCTTTCTTCAGTAAATGTGTATCTGTAATTTCCCTTATGCATTTTTCTTTCATTCAGAAATCCTACCCCAGATCACTGGGCGTTAGTTACTGGACTGCCAACCTATGTGGCCGAAAGTGGATTTGTAAGTACTTAACTTAGGATCCGTCAAGGCTTTCTGAGACTAAGTCAATATTTGCTGCTTTCTCATCAATTCAGGTTTTTGATTTGGTATTTAAACTTCTCATTGCCCATATTGTAAAACTTTTCTTTTGTGTGATCCCCTAGATTTGCAACATCATGAATGCTGCTGCAGATGAGATGTTTAACTTTCAGGTACTGTGAAAACTTCCAGACCCAAAGGACTCTACTTTGTTTGTAATTGACTCTAATATTATGTATGACTCTAAATGTAATTACTCTAAATGTAATTTAGAGTCAATATTAGGCATATAAACATTTCTTTAGCTTATAGTCTTGACATAGAATGGGAGCGCTATTCTATCCAGAAAACACATTAAGTACATGGTTTCTTTCTACTTGCTATTGCTTCAAGGAAGGTCCTTTAGATGAATCAGGATGGACTATCAAAAACGTTCTCTCCATGCCAATAGTCAACAAAAAGGAAGAAATTGTTGGTGTTGTCACATTCTATAACAGAAAAGATGGGAAACCATTTGACGAACAGGATGAGACCCTCATGGAGGTACAGTTCCTTGTTGTGGCTGAAAGTAGTGCATATGGTTGAAAGAGGTCACTATTGCTCACTGTACACGTGCAAAACATTCCCCATTGTTTTGTAGTGAAGTAAGATTCTTTGTTGCTTATAGAAGTGTTATGCATTAGCTTGAAGGTTTTGAAAGCAACTATATGAAATACTCCTTTTTCAGTTTTGGAAACCCAGCTGGTTTTGCATCGTTTTGTTTCAACATTCCTGGATTGGACACCTAGCGATGAGCAGCTATGATGTACTAACACAACTAATTTAAAGTGATCACTTACATGACAGCTGGGCAACTCTCTCAAGAATTTACAGACAAATTGTCTGCATAGCTAAGATACAAAGGGTGGCCAGATATTGAATGTACCAACAGTGGCTGTAATTAAAAACCTTGCTGCTTAGAAATGCTTCTATGCTAGTGTCAGTCCAATACAGATATTCAGCTCTTGGCATCTGTTATCAGTGCATTTCCTGAAAGTGAATTTTCTTATCAAAAAAAAGGCTGTGAAATAAAAAATCAGTTTGAATTGGCAACTGGACAGCAAATAAGTAGAGATTAGACATAGCGGATAGGTAAATATGTGTGAATAGCAATTAGACCACCTCATTCTCCCTTGATTTGAGGGTTCCTGACCCGCTGTCACCATTGTGACACCAGCATTTCCACAGGCATGGAGACATTTGCGGCAACACAGAAATAATTTTCCATGTGCTGAACTGAACAGAAGGTCCTCAGAATCTAGGCAGATTCAACAGCTGGGAAGCTGCTCTGCTGAGGAGCAAGTAGTAGTTGGAAGCAAATGCACAGTTGTTCATTGCGAGACTTCTTGCCAAAGTGGAGCTTGTGTTTCTCTAAAAGTATATCAAGCCCTTTCTGTGAGTTTGAGGAACAGATGTTTTGGTTATTTCAGCATTTCCTTCTCTTTCCCTCACCAAGTCCTTGACACAGTTTCTGGGTTGGTCTGTACTCAACACGGACACATATGATAAGATGAACAAGCTGGAGAACCGGAAGGACATTGCTCAGGATATGGTGCTCTACCATGTGAGATGCGACAGGGATGAAATCCAGGAAATTCTGGTAATGCCTCGTAATGTGCAGTACATCCCTAAGTGTACTGGCCTGGCCCTTGGTTTATGGCACAGGTCTTCCATCCCACAGAAGTCCTTCCAGCAACAATAGTGTGGAGGCAGCAGCCACAGTTATTTCACAGCAGGAGAACAAGCCTTTCTTTTGACTCTGTGGTCTGCCCTACGCATCAGCCACATTGTGTCTGCTGTAATTTTCTCAGCAAAGCCAGCCCTGGAAATAAGGTTCATACAGGTGCTACTCAGAGCAGGGCTATAAGGGTGGAAGAAAAGCTGATTTATTCCCCAGAAACCCCGTTGTGCAGAGGATGTGGAGTTAGAGGGCCCAGCTGGAATACTGGCTCTAGGGGGATATTTGCAAACAAGGGCAGCACAAAACAAAATACAGGAGAGGAGAACATTTTTACCAGGAAGAATGGATTGAAAGACTAGGAAAAAAAAAATTAAAGTCTGGGGGGAAAACACAATTTGCATACAGGAGCTGCCTTAGATTGCCCCAAAGCTGCATAGTGCAAAGTCCTGTTGGGGTTCAGCTATCAATTTAACACATTCATGCTCTTTGCAGCCAACACGAGAAAAGCTTGGGAAGGAGCCAAGTGAGTGTGAGGAAGAGGAGCTGGCAAGCATCCTGGTAAGAGCAATTTAGTTCTAGAATGGACAGCCCTGGTAAACAAATATTGCTTGTAGGTGGGTGGATGTAGGGAACAGTTCCCAGTGTTGGCACACTGGTACGGATCGGCAGGGCACCTGGTGAAGGGTGAAGGCAAAGCATACATACCCTATTCTGCTGTGTGAGTTTGAGGTTATTATTATCAGGTGGCAGTGAATGCCTTCCTCTGCTCCTGAGGAGACCTGCTCTCTGCCTCTTTATCTCAAGGCATTCAAAGTTCACCTCAAAAAACATCAGCCACCTTGACTTGTCACACATTTTGTTCTCTGGAGTAAACATGGAGAGCTCTAAGTCTTCCCTTGTAAGATCTTTCAAGTTTAGAGTCTCCAAACTATATCAAATTGACAATGAAAGTACTTAACAGAATACAAGCACTATTTCCTGCACTCATCCAAAGAAGCCCTCCCTTTCCACCCATTAACAGGGTTATAATGAAAAGCTGCTTTTCAGTCTATTTATGTGTTATATTCCAAAGGGAAAAGTTCCCAGCAGTATCACACTGACAATTTTTATTAAGCAAAACCCATTCCATGTGCCTCTAGGGATGGCATAAGCAGCACAGCAACAAACAGCCCTTCCTCTCTTACAGAAAGAAGAACTTCCAGGACCCACAAAGTTTGAAATCTATGAGTTCAGGTTCTCCGATTTTGACTGCACCGAGCTAGAGCTGGTGAAGTGTGGCATTCAGATGTACTACGAGCTTGGTGTGGTGAAAAAGTTCCAGATCCCACAGGAGGTAGGAGATGGAAACACCCATGGACTCTCATCTTAGATGGCTAGCAGACTTGCTGTGTGGCTAAGGTCCCCTCATGTCGCCTGTGCAGCTCATGGAGTGGCCAGAGGTCTGGTTGCACAGGGGCTTGCAGGGAGAGGGACATGCATCTTGGGAACGCCCTCTCAAAGCCCTTGGTTTCTAAATGCAGGTTTTGAACATGAAGCTGGCCTCTTCTGCTCTGCATGATCTGCTACAGGAGCAGTTTGCTATTTGATCTATATAGATGGGGACTACACAACACCAAAAAATCCCCTCACTTGCTATGTCTAATGTCACTCACAGACACAGCATAAAAGCATCGTTTCCAGGTGCAACACGGGGCAGTGCATACTTCTCTGCATATTTCGTTTGTTATAAAGTGTACCCTATTGATGTCGGCGAATACACACAGAAACCCATACTGCTAAGTCCATCTGCATTTCTTCCCCTTGCAAACACAGACTTGCCTTTACTTGGTGCAGTTGATACCAGCTTCCTGAATTCTGGCAACAGGGGTGGTGTGATTCTGTGAGAACAAGGACCCCATAGCTCCTGGTGTGCAAGTTCAAGCCTTCTGCCATGGTTCAAAACCATGTAGGACATGTGAAACTGGCATTTCAGTGGCTCTGCCCTCCCCAGGGCATTTCTCAGCACCTCATGTGAGGTTTATTTCCATCTAGTGGTATCTGGAGGTAATTGGAAATGCAGACTGGGAATTAGGAGGGAACAGAAGGCAACTGAATTCACTGAATGGGAATTACTGTAGTGTTTCTTATTTATAGCATGTCATTGTCAAAAAGCATTCAAAGTATCTACTCTGGAACAGCTAACTGCTGATACAGGTGTGGAAAGGAGTCATTTTTGGCTGCCGCTCTGAGCAGCTGAGATTTTAAAAAATGCATACTCATCCACGATCAATTTATCTCTAGTAGGAAAATCTCTATAGCTACAAGAGTTAGTACATGTGGAGAAGTAGAAAGAAGAGGGGGAAAACCAGTTTGTTATTTAATGCCCTATATTGTAATGTGATATGAGCACTACCCATCTCTATGTCTATGGAACCACATCTCTTGAAGAAAGATATCAGTATTAGTAAATTACAAGACATGGGAGGGACAGATCTTACAAGTGACGACATACAGAAACACAGAAATTTAATAAATTCATGAACAATAGGATAAAATCTCTTTTACTGTGGACATCATTGCTTCTTGTTTACCCCATAGGCGATATTATTTTTCTTTAAAAAAGAAAAAAGGAAGGAGAGGTATTAAAAAGCAGAGAGCTGTATTTTAGTGTCCTGTTTAGATCTCCATTAAGCTTCTCACTGTAACAACACCATTAGGAAAGCCTGGTGCTATTAGAGCTTCTGATCCATTTCTGAGGATCTGTAGACATGGTCTGAACCTCACCCATGACTTCTGTACATGGTCTCTATTGCAGGAGCAACAAGCAGTAGCCTCAGCACACAAACTAACATCCTCTTCCCCAATGTGCAGGTTCTGGTAAGGTTTGTGTACTCAGTCAGCAAAGGCTACCGCAAGATAACTTACCACAATTGGCGCCATGGATTCAACGTTGCACAGACCATGTTCACACTCCTGATGGTAAGGTAAAACCACACCAGTTAAATCTGTGGCACAGCCTCATTTTACAGGAGGTCTTCTGCTGCACCCTGGAGGCATGCAGGGCTCCTCCTGGTGTAAGACAAGAGTTTGTCACTCCTAGCAAAGGTCCTGGTAAATGAGATATTTGTTGGCCTGAAGTGATCGTCCTTACATTACACTTAGAGTTGCAGCCAATACTGCCCGATGAATGGAGTAATTTAATTCTTATAGGTACAGATGAGTATAGTGTTGAATAACTTCCAGATTAAATTCTTCTCCAGAGTAGGATATACAGACTATAGGACTTCCCCTCCTCCAACAGCTTCTGACGCTAAGCGCCAAAGATAGCTGGCTAGGATGGTGACAACCTCACACTTTCCATTTCTAAGCTGGGATGGAGACAACCTCATGGTTTCCATTCCCAGGCTGGGGTAGAGACAACTTCACGCTTTACATTTCCAGTCAGGATAGGCACAGGCTTAAGTCTATCACTTACACTTATGAAGTGGCAAGTGCCATTCTTCACTGGCCGTCAGGACAATAGGTGCCCCAATAAGAAAAAAAAACTATTAGACTGGAGCTCTGCACTGGGGATGGACCAGTACCAGGACCCACTGCAGACAGTATGGCCCACACAGCTGGCAGCAGAATTATGCCTACAATCCATGACAGTCTTTCAGGTAATTCAACTTGGAGATCCTGTTGCCCAGAAAGATACAGGGCCCCTTCACACAGTACTTTGTATTGGGTGACTGGAGGGGTGCTTATGAGGACCCTGGTGTCCCTAGAGCATGAGGCTGCTATAGCAGCAGGTAGGCATTGAGCACATATGCACAACACACATACCTACCTGAGTCTGAAACATTCCATTTCCAGCTGCTTAACCGGTTTAAACTAAGAGTACCATATATTGCATCTAGTTTCACAAGTGTTTTCTGTCCTGCTGGGCTCTTCCAATGAGGAGATCTCTAGCACAGAGCCGTCACAACTCATAACTTTTCCTATAAGACACACTAACAGACATGCAAATTCTCACCCTCCAGACTGGCAAACTAAAGCGTTACTACACAGACCTCGAAGCCCTTGCGATGGTAACTGCTGCTCTGTGCCATGATATTGACCACAGGGGAACCAACAACCTCTACCAAATGAAGTAAGCACTTTCCCACCTTCCTATCACTTCAAACCATTTACTGTTGCTCTTGCATGGTGTGGGATTAGGCCATGATCCCATCAAACTCCAGTACAGCCCTATATTGTAACAACCTTCTTTTCCCCATATCCTTGCTTTTCAGCTTGATACAGCATTTGGGCTTATGCTCTGGCCAGTGGGGAAATGGAATTTTTGCAGCGCTCTGTGGGGCTTTAATCCCTTAGCAAAGCTTCTTTTGTTAAAGCAACAGTCTGCAGGGTGGAACAAGCGCAGCACAGGCATTTAGTAGACTGCGCATCATAGGAGACTCAGGATGCTACCAGGAGAATCCTGGACAAAAGAAGACTACTTTTTGCTGGAAAGTATCTATAGAGAAAGCATCGTACATGGCACTGCCCTCACTACCTGCAGAAACAAAGCACATACAAGTACGAGGGTCTAGCTCTCTGTAGGTAGTTACTAGCTACAGAAGAAGAGTTGCATTATTTCATTGAAAAGTCAAGCCTCTGTTGATCACTTAAAGCATTGTCACATCACAGCTCTTCTGCAATGCTTGCTGGCAATACTGTCTTACTGTTTCCCGGAGCTTCGGAAAAATATAAGTGAGGGTGGCTGGTGTTTTGTATACAAGAGGGTCTTGCTTTTTACCTAGAAAAGTGTCCAAGGACTGCTACTTTTTCTATTCTTATTACTAGATATCAAAATGTAGCTATTCAGGAAATAAATAAGCTTAATATGCTAAGTAATAAAAGTTCAGTCATAAACAACGTTTTGGGTGAAATTTGCAGTTGGAAGACTGTTTTATACAGTGTTCAAATAGTTGCAAGCAGTGTCACAGAAGTCTTTTACTAGTCTGAAGTACTTAACTATTAAAAATATTACATTTAAGGCTTTCAAAATTAATTGAACTTATGTGTGTAACAAAACTAAATATAAAATGAGACATTTCTTTTTAATTTTAAGTGCCACACTAACATCTTTAATTTTTTGTTTATGCAACCAGATCTCAAAATCCTCTAGCTAAACTTCATGGATCCTCAATTTTAGAGAGACATCACTTGGAATTCGGAAAATTCTTGCTCTCTGAAGAGGTTGGTAATGAACTGTAATGCAGGGACACAAAGTTTTTCAGCAACAAGAGAGGTTGGCACAATGTCTTCCTCTGGTTTTGATACCTGAGGAACTGCAGCTGCCTCACTGTGATGTGCTTTCTTCAGAAGCCATGTCATTATCCCCAAAGGAATATGTTAAATACAGAACTGTTCTTCTGTTGCCCCTCTAACAAGGCCAAGGCTGACTCTTACCTGGCTAACTTTTCATTTCAGTCAAATGCACACTGGGGTCAGGGTTTGGGCACACATTGTGTTCCAGTCTTCAGGACACCGACCTTGTTCATTGAACAAAAGGCAGCACTAGGCACCAACATACAGTGAATAGGGCTCACAACCCCCGCACCTCAGGGGAGAAAGCTGAAGCTATTGAAAAAAAAGCAAAAAGTGAGCACTCTTAGCTCACTAAAGGGGAGAAAGGGAGATGGCTAGTAACTCACAATAGCACAGTGCCTGGATTCTGCAGCTCCTTTTGCTTTGTTTCAGTCACTGAATATCTGTCAGAATCTCAACCGCAGACAGCATGAGCACATGATTCACCTGATGGAAATTGCCATTATAGCAACGGACCTGGCACTCTACTTCAAGTAAGTCAGTCACATACACTGTGTGCAAAAGGCAGAAAGCAGCTGGTACTTCACAAAGACAAAATGTGATGATTTGCTCTGAGAACCACCCCCACGCAGCAATCCTCTTCACAACACTGCCTCTGTGAGGCTGCCTTTAACACTGACATCAGAACTGGTGGGGAGAAATTGAATAACTCAAACTGATTTTTACTCGCTAGATCATTTTTGTGACTTTTTAACCTCCCATTTGCAACAGAGCAGTGCTATATGATCCTTTAATGGAAAGAGATGTTTAGGCTTTTTTTTTATATCTAGCACTTCAGCAGTAAAATACTCTTACATGGCAAGCAGCCTGGCCAGGGCTACATTAACTTCTCTGGGATATCAGCACAACCCAAATAACAAGTGGACCTTTGTAGGTGAATATCCACTTCATAGTCTATTTCACACCCAAAAGCCAAAATTGCCAAACATCTTGGAGAAGCATGCACTGAATTCCTGGGATATAAGGCTGGCAGTCAGCAATATATGACTTCCTAAAAAGCAAGGAGCTTTCAAAATGTCCTTTCAAAATAGAGTGCCAAGGCCACAGACTGGTTCTGTGTTTTGCACTGAAGAATGATTACGCAAAACTTAAACACCCCACAGAACGATATGAGGAAGGGTGCGATATCCAGTCCTCTTACTCCAGAAGCAGAGTTGGCTATATGGGAATAGATACCCACTTCCCTACCAGGTGTCTTTGCTCTCCTTTGTCCACAGTATGCAAGCAAAGGGTTGGTTGAGATTAGACCCAGGCGAAACTATATGGACAGAACACATACGCGAGTAGATTTGTGGATCTGGCCTAAAATATGATCTCTGCTAATGTTGAAACAGAAGATTTTTCTTACTTCTCAAAATATGCCTGTGTTACGTACAAACCCCTGCACAGAATTTGCTGCTTATATTTAGGTGTATAAATAAGATTGACAAGGTTGGACTAAGGATGAAAAGCCACGTAGCTTTATGAACTTTCCAGACAGCTCTAGGTTTCCATAGTTTGCTTGACATTCAGGGGAAAGTCCTTCTTGTGCTGCCTACAAAGGTAGAAGCATTTCTCAGCTGACATAATTTGCAGCAGCAAGTTCCTGATTATGTCTCACCACTACACTTACTTTTAAGTAGTTTACAACAGTCTCCTCTGCTTAGGAGAAGCAGGTGATAGTGTTTAGTTTTGTTGGGAGCTTCCTTGAGGACCTAAATGCCAGGACAGCATTTAGCTATCAATACAGCTATCAACACCAGGATCAGCCATCCACTGTTAACACATTTGTTTCCTTGTTTTGGAACTTCTTTTTTTTTTTTTTTTTTCCCCTCAAAGAAAGAGAACAATGTTTCAAAAGATCGTTGATGAGTCTAAGACATACGATAATACAACCGCGTGGACTGAATACCTGTCTCTGGAGACAACAAAGAAGGAGGTTGTCATGTGAGTAGTGGGCTCTGGAAAGGTTAGTGATGTGGTCACCTGGTGAGAGCTCCAGAATATGCTTAGTGCATCACTGTCCACTCAAATCTGATATTCTGGAAAAACAGGAAAAGAATAGGTTTTGGAGTGTCCTTCTGGTCATACACTCCTAAGGAGATGCAGAATTCCTTCTGGACGTGTATCCTACCAGGCCACTCTGTAGGTCACAGGCAGGAGCCAGCTGCAGTGGCAGATTAGAGTTATCCAACCCATTAGATGTTCTTCCCAGTAGCAAAAAATCTGAAAAGTGTAATGCTGTTGTTTCTGAAGGACAGATGTTTTGCAGAGTGCTCTGCACTGCCAATGAATTGCATACACAATGTTCCCACAGCCTGCACTGCTACACCTCCATGAGGGGCCAGACCTGGTACTCCAGTGTCAAGAAGTTCAGCCCAGCAGTGACTAAAGCAGAAAAAATCCTAGCGCCAGAAGCAAGCAATTCCCTTGCACAAATCCATTTTAATCAGGACAGCAATCCTTGTTCAGTGTTCCTGTCAGAGCCAAGGCTGTTACAGCAACCCATCTTTCATAAAAACAGGGACTGGGGGAGACTTGACACAGTGTTTGAGTAGAAGAACCTTGAGCCTGCAAGAGGTAGAGTGTAGGCTATAGAGAAGAAACTAACATCTTTCCTGTTTTTAGGGCAATGATGATGACTGCCTGTGATTTGTCAGCAATCACAAAGCCTTGGGAAGTCCAGAGTAAGGTCAGGTGCTTGATATACTATTAGATTTGTTGAGCTTATACTTTAACATAATGGAATTGCCTAAGCTGCCTAGAAGCTGAAGCAAAGTTTGCTACTAGAACTGCCAAAAGGACTTTAGAGTAATGGTCTTGATTGTAGTTATGAATTCCGTAGAAAATTCACATTTACCAAAAAAAAGAAAATTACCTCAAGTATTTAGCTTCTTGGGTTACAGCGAGTTTTTTTACATGTGATACGTGGGTTGGCTTTTTTCCCAGCAATATCTGCTGTTTGCTTAGCTATTTGATGCCCTTTAGGACTTCCTGAACTATACTCAAGCAATTGCTAAAGCAATTGCTAAAACCTAAAAGGATGAAAGAAATAAACCCCACCTGCCTGTTCAGCATGAAGAAACGACAACTAAGAGAATCATAATAGGCACATAATAGGTCACAAGTCTGACCAAGAGGTAAATCCTCAAGAGGGACATGCTGAAAATATTTCTTAACTGATGAACAGTGGACTAATGAGCTCCAGTAAAATAACGTTGTTGAGCTATCACTACATGAGTACAATTCCATTGCCACTGCTGCCCTTCTGAGGAGAAAGGCTGGGGCTGGGTATGGACATGAAGTGACAGAGGGGCTAAAGGTAAGGTTTGCTTAATGATGGAGACCTAAAGTGCATCAAGTTATAAAGCTGAGGTCAGACTTAATTTTCCTTTTTTGCTTCTTGACAATGTAGGTAGCTCTCCTGGTAGCAGCTGAGTTCTGGGAGCAAGGAGACTTAGAAATAAGCGTCCTTCAGCAACAGCCTATTGTAAGTACCATGCAAGAGCCAGACAGTTCAGTTCAGACATCAAGTCTCAGCAGAAACTTAATACAAGCAACACTGTTCTGTATCTTCCTGGAATCACCATGCCTGCCAAAATCCATTGGAAAAGAAGGCATTCAGCTAGGGAAGACCTTCTGTGACAGAACCCCTTAGATGAGTCCCAGTGGCTGTGAACCATCAAGGATTCTCCCCCTGGACTTTGTGCTGGCCCCTTATGAAAAAAGTGAAAATGAAATACATATATAATAGAGGAAACCAGAGTTTCCAAAAAAAAAAAAGAGGAAATACATAAATTATTTCTGGTAAATGGACATATATTAAAACAATGTTTCTTAATATATTCTTTCTGCTATAATAATATATACTTAATTTAGGCATTGAAAGACACAAGAGTCATTTCCTGATGCAACCTCCACTTTTGTGGTTTGGGTTTGCTTAAAGTAGACTTTCGTGCACCCCATCTACCCACAGAGGTACCACATATGATACAGTAAGCAACAAGAACTTATAGAGTATTATTTAATATTCAGTTATGTTTTAGAGAACTGAAACTCTCTTTAGCACTTTATAAGATGAACCTTTTCTCAGGTATCTGGTTGCAAGGAAAAGGCTGTCCTCTTTGCCATCCAGAGGCACTGAAAGAGCTGCCTAAAATTTCTGCTAAAATGTTGAAGGAAATAAGCCCACTTCATTTCTCTGCAGTGGAGGAAGTGGGCTGTGATGGACAACCTTTATAGACAGCATAGAATTGTCAGGCTGACACAATAAGGCATTTTTGGGGGAAAAAACATGGGTGTGTTTTCCAATGAAGTGTTCTCACAAATTATGGTGAACTTGTGTCCTCCCACAGCCCATGATGGACCGGAGGAAAGCTGCTGAGCTTCCAAAACTTCAAGTTGGTTTCATTGACTTTGTGTGCACATTTGTCTATAAGGTAAGCAAAGTGCCCCTTTGCACACCTCATTATTCTCAACAGGAGTTCAAATACCAGGTGGGTGAGTCCTGCTGCAGCAACTCATGGGTAGATGGATAAGTAGAGGAGATAAAAACTGCCCCTTTCTGAGGCACTGCAGCATGGTCCCTCTTTGTGTAGTTAATGCTTCCCTGCATAAGCCAGCCTCACAGCAGGTGAAGTGTTAGGCTCTGTTCTGGGGTATGATAGACAAGCACTGTGTCTACACTCCATTGTGCTGGTGGGTGTGTTTTGGCTAGGAATTTTCCCGTTTCCATGAGGAAATTCAGCCTATGCTTGATGGGCTGCTGAACAACAGAAATGAATGGAAGACCCGTGCTGATGAGTATGATGCAAAAATGAAAGCTCTGGAGGAAGAGAAGAAAAAAGAGGAAGAGAAGATGGCTGCAAAGAAAGGTCAGAAACAGTACTTAGCTTTTCAGTCCTGAATCAAAAACATACTTATGAGATACTCTCCAAGACCTACAGCAAGCTTTGCTGACATAGCAGAGTCAGATGCCCAGAACAAGTTTTCCTCCACCTGCTCCACTGGCAAGGTTGAAGACACCTGTCAAAATAAACAACCTGCCCAAATGCCCAGGAGGAGCTAGTGGCTGAGAAGCTAATGACACTACATTCAGCACAAACAGTCATGCAGCTAGGGACAGCAGAAAGTCTTTTGTAGTAATAATACCTAGTAGCAATTATCAGCAACCAAATTCTGTGGGCCCAGCTTGAGAAGCACAGAAATCCATCAGCTGCAGTGGGCATTGGGTGAAAGCTTGTTTGATAGCCTGAGGATTTGTTTGACTCTCAGAAAGGTGGAAGCAGAAGGCTCTTCTGGCCTATCCCAAGTGTCTAAGCAAACACTTGTCAGAACTTGGTGCTTCCACTTCAAAGAGACTGCATCTGAAGTCTCCTTTTGTTTCAAACTGGACCAAAATCCCAAGAGCCCATGGGGTGGAGGACACAAATGGCACAGTTTAAAATTATTAGAGCTTTCCAGATGTCTTATGTCCATTTAAGTCATAGTAATTAACTTTAAATATAAAATGTAAGCAATTTAGCTATGATTTGGAAAAAATCTGAAGAATTATTTCCTAACTAAGAAGTTGGTATTTAAATGAGGAAGGATTCTATTGACAACAAAACACTTTTTCCAAGGCCTTACACCTATGATTATTTTGCACAAAAGACAGCTCTGGATATGGGTACTATAGGTACAACCTACATTGATCACTGAATAAATTAAAAGTACTAAAAAACTCCTTTAATGACTCAGAGGAACATTTATGACTGTACCTCTAATTCTTGTGTTTCTTTTTATACGGCAGATGGAATAACCTGTAATGGAGGAACAGCTCCAGCTTCCAAAACCTGTAGCATACTTTAGAGACATTATCAAGGCAATATATGCCACCCAAAATGAGAATGCCCATGCTTTTTAAGAAAAAAAAAGAACAAAAACCCCTAAAAATCATGGCATACAAATATATTTTTGATTGGACTGTTCTGCTACTTTAATTAGGCTTATGACCAGCCAGGGAAGGGCTAGATCTCGTTTGCCTTAATCGCATCTCTTCCTGATGGTGAGGAGCCAGTTCTGTTCTGTCTCTTGCTCAATTTAATGCACCTGATACCACATGGCATGTGGCAACTCAGAACATTTGGCCTGATAAATCAGGTTGCATGACTATAGAAGAGCAGTTTTCCAGCACAGGAACACTGCTTATCCCAAAGCTGATGGAGCATGTTGAATACCTATCCTGCTCCATACAACCCCATGTGATTGACAATATATGTAACCATAGCATGCAGAGTAGGAAAGCTGGAGAAGAGCCAAATTTATCGTATCTAACCCTGTACCTGTTATGATATCAGAAAGAAATCTGTGGGTGGGGAAAAAACACAAAAACTGACCATAGTAAACCTTTAAACTGCTCTAAAATATTACGATTCCATGTAAGTAAAAAAAAAAAAAAACCACTCACACAGATGATAGTTCTGCACTCACTAGAATTTGGATAGGTTGGTGTTCTCTAGAACATGGAGTTTACATGGAAACATGGAGCAACACCCAGTAGCTGCCATCTTCAAAAGCAGGATACACGCTGTGCGTTGAGGCTTCACTCTGTAAAACATGGCTGTAAGACAACAGAGTTCTCATTATCCGTTACAGTTACCCAAACAACCTGAATCATGGCATCTTCTAAATGTATTCTGGTTTGCCTCATAATGCCAATGTTATCTAACATAGTCCTCTCAGATCAGTATCAACCCTCCCTCCTTTCCTCCTGTTGTTATGTCTGTTTTTTAGCTTCCCCTTCAGACTTTGAAAGACTGTTGACTGTATTATTGTATTTCACATAAAAGTTAGTTTTCATGTTTATTCCTGCAACCATAGTAGGATAGGACATTCAATTACACTTTTGTAGCAGTAGAGACACCCTTCTTTGCTCCCCCCCCCTTCCTCTCTCTTTCTCTCTCTTTTTTTTAAGTGTTTGGAAATTTGTTTTGCTGGGGATTTTCTTCTTCTGTTACTCATGCTACCTTCAGTGCTTTTACCCTTCAGTATCTTGTTTTGCATTACAAAAATACTGCAAGTAAAAGAAAAAAATAGACCTGTGGTCGTACTGGGTGATCATTTATCCATGTTTTAGTAGGCAAGATGTAATCCTCTACCACGATGCAGCAATTCTGTGAGCAGCCAATTGTCCTTCAGGGAAACACAGAAACCTGTCCATTTGCATGAAAGCTAAATATGCCACTAGTTATGACTTCATGCTGTGCCTCTGTTTAGTTAAGAACCATACGGGAGACTTTCATCGTACAGCATAAAAAGTCAAACAAGTCTTTTTTTCGGCAGGAAAAGTGCCACAAGGTTATCATAGATCATCACAAACCACTGTGCACTTGAATTCTGAGAAAAGCTCCTTATGGCCTCAAACGTTATATGGGAAATCAAACCAGGAGACTAACCTTCCTGCTCCCTGTGCTCAACGTAAGGTGCTCAGAGTGCCACAGGGTGCTCCAGCAGGGCTTTTGACACAAGGAACACAGAGTGCCTGCCCAGCACACCGAACAGTGCTAGCAGGACCTGGGGCTGTGGGTGGAGGAGGTTGTTTCTCAAGCGTGGCCTGTTTTCAGGAGAGCAGGAAGCCCTCCAAGACTCTCTTCTGCAAGGAGGTGCTGGGGCAGCCCAGGAGCCCTGCTGCAGCAAGGACCTGACGCGCGTGCACCATGGAAAGCTGTGCTCCACCAATGGGGACAGGGCAAGCCTCTCCCCCAGCCCGCGCGCCCTTCCAGCTCCAATGTATGCTTGTGACACTCCAGGCAGAGCACAGAGCTCAGTAGGTCATTTCTGTAGGTCAGTGGTTGCTTATCCTAACTGCTCTGCCGTCGATTCTCATGTCACCATGGGAAGCCACATGGAGCAATTTGAGAGCAATAAGAAAAACAGCAAGCTGAGACTTTTAATCTTCCTTTTATTTTCCCCTTGTACTATACCTGTTTCTGATAGGATACAGTCTGTAGATAAAGCATTTTTCCCTGCAGCTTAATCCCTGGGGCTGCAAAGTTCTTGCCTATCTTCTGCACAGAAGTTGCATCACTGTTGGAGAGTCATTGGTAACTATTTTGAAGGGAAAGACGTGACAGGCAGCAGAAGTGATCCTTTCAGGCCACATGCAAGCAGTCATTGAAGTGCAAGCACTGACGAAGCTGAGAGAAGGTGCAGGGTGGGATGAAAGGACTGGTGAGACAACATAGAGCTGCAGTCTGAGATTATCCAACAATATCCTGCAAGGTAGCACCTGTCATTCATCCATAGTACCCTGGGAAAGGCCCTAACCCCTGGCCTCCTGGGCTGGCTCATCCAGGGAAAGCATTAATGCAACAATGCAATGCCCGAGACAGGCAGCTGGTGAGAGGAAACTCTTCCCACACATGGGGAGACGTGATGAGATGCTGCATCTGCTACTCCCACTGCCTTCTCATCTGACACACAAGAGCACGTATAGCCCTGAGCTCAGGGCACCCTGCTCTTCCCTTCTGCCCCTCGCTGTGGTTCCTTTCCACTGAAGGTATTAGTCACTTAGATTCAGGTGAAACCTGGCATGGCTCCTACCTTCAGTGCTCCCCCTTGGCAACTGGGAACAGGCCACCCAAGCTAATTTGGCATGGAGAGGGCAAGCACCAAGGAACAGATTTTCCAGCATTTTCCCAGCCTTGGAAGAAAAGTGATGTCATTGCAACACAATTCAGGAGAGGTCTCCTGACCGACGAGTTGAGTGCTGTGTTCAGCTCTGCTTCAGGCATATCTGCCTATAGTCCAGGGAAGTATTTTCACCTGTGGCTTGATGCAGCTCTCAAGTCCAGGGGCAGATGAGAGGTGGCCTGTCTTTTAAGTATCTTACTGAAGGAGGTAACACACACAGACCCTTCCATTCTTGGTTTTGAAGGCACAGGTGGGGAGGTAGGGATATTAATATTAGAGCGGGGGGGCGTTTTCTCAGAGAGGAGCTCAGGGGCTAAGACTAAATTCTCCCTCCTGTGCAGGATGAGGGGCTTGCCTGGGCACAGAGCTGCCAAGGGATTTTTAATGCTGTGGTTGGATCATCATCCCAGATGGAAGGGGTAGGACAATCTGACCAAGAGAGGACCCCTTTGCTCTCCTACCGAAAAAAGAGCATGTGGGTGCACTTCAGCTGTTCTTTTGGAACCTAGCTGCAGGTAGGTTGTAAGTGGAAGTGGCTGACCTGGCACTGACAGAGATGCAGAAGCATGCATGAAGTCTCTTCAACTGGCAGAGCTGTAAGGGTGGCAGTTCCTGCAGAGAGGGAGAAAAAAACTGGCAGGGAGAGTGGAGACCGTGGTCCTGTCTTCAGCCACCTCTAAAGAATCTGGGAAAAATTCTGCCTTCTCCCAGCTAGCGAAGGTCAGCACTTCTGCTGCTGTTCTGAGCAATTCAATCAAAAAATACTAGCTGAAGTGTTCCAAATACTTTATTGATAGAATAGCATGCAGAGATCACCAATGACTGAACAGCTCAGAGCCTAGCCATGTATTTCCATGTGTGAAATTAAGATCCAATCTTTTGTTCATTTCAATATGGACTCTTCACTCGCTAGAAGAGAAGAAAAAAAACACAGTTAGGACTACTAGTCACTCCAATGCAGTACTAAAACATGGAAAGCATTAGTGGGATTCAAGGCTACTTTTAAGTATGCCATTTCTTTCTAGCCAGTTTCTGATTCCCACTTCTGCTTATTCAACAGAAGTGTATTTCACTGCTTTGCGGTAAAGGGATTTTTTGGCTTACTCATCAGTAAATGAGTTTTTGATACTGACGATTCAAATTATTCCAGAAAAAGCTATCAATCCTGGCATGGACAGTTATCCATCTTAAAAGAACAATTTCCAACAGCAGCACTGTACTGAATGACGTTTCAAAAATTGCTTTTCTAACTGGAAAACCACATCAAAAACACTGCTGGGAAAGCAGACCTGTCGTGTGTAACACTTAAACAGATTAAATATTCTGAAGAAGTAACAACAGAATTCCATTAATGCAACAATGCAATGCCCGAGACAGGCAGCTGGTGAGAGGAAACTCTTCCCACACATGGGGAGACGTGACGAGATGCTGCATCTGCTACTCCCACTGCCTTCTCATCTGACACACAAGAGCACGTACAGCAGTAGCAACACCATAGTATAGCGTTTATCTCCGAAATTAAAAAAGTTCCTGCTAAACTAGAAACCATTTAAAAGACCCATTTATTTAGCCCAGGACCAATGGAGACAAATAAAGATGGTAAAACAGCTGTGCAAAATAGCTTTACATCTCATAAGTAACACAGTTCACCAGCTTACATATTTGATTTCACACACAAGCAGCTTATTTAATTTTACAGGGTTTTGTTCAATATGAGTCTTATTTAGGACAATGCAAGTGTCACTGTTTACCAGAGGAAGAGTTACTACGTGTGTAGCTGCACTAAGAATAGCTGGGATTATTAGCCTAGTTTTTCAAGTTTTTCATAACTGTAGGCCCACCTAAAAAACTTCACTGAGGTGAATTCAAGCCAGAAAGCACACTGCTCTGTAAGAGATGGAGGGAAACCCTCCGTTAGAAATGCACAGGGGACCCAAGAAATAATCACCAGGATAAGAGACAGTATGCTGCAGCAGGCATGCTGTAGGGTGGAAGGCAATGAGAAAAAAGCAGCAGCTTTAAACCCAGCTGAACACCTTCAGTATATTTTTTTAACGTAACAGATACAACAAATGAAGACGACCTCTGACCCTATGCTAGTGATACCAGCTAAAATTTTGAGGTGCAATCACAGGCAGTTGTCTACAACTTCCAGTTTTGATCAGCAAATTTGTGAGATTTCTGTATTGCATGGAGGAAAGTGATCATAAGTTTGCTGCATCCAGCTGAATAAAGGACATCTAAGCACTGTTGAGATATAGGTACAGTTATTCATTATGGAATAATCAACAGCTTTTAGCAGTTTGTTTTCTCAGCACAAATTCAGGCAGCCTTTAGCAAGTCCCGTTCAGTTGCAAAAGCCTTTCTAACTTTCCCTCTACTGATGATTACATCATGGAAAACATCCTGAACAGCAGCACTATTTACCCTTCACATAACCCTACCCACTGCTCTGTGGATGCACATGGGTCTGCAGCCCTCTGGCTCCATGTCTGATTTTCTCCAAGAAACACTGTAGTAAAACAGTACTCCATTGGCAAGCCTGTGTGTGCACCTTATACGCGTATTCCACCAGTAGGTGCACTCTGGCATAGGATGCATAAATTAAATTGAGAAACTACCTTCTGCAAGTTCTTTTGCAATCCGCTCAAGTTCTTCACGTTTCTTCTTCTCTTCAGCTTCTATTCTTCTCTCTTCTTCAGCAATAGGCTTTAGGTAGTCTGTCAGTAACAGGATTGCTTTGAAACACTATTTCCATAACCAGGCAGAAAGCTCTGCACCCACCAGCTCACAAAAACCACACAACAATACGTGACTTCAAGCCCATGCGAGTGGGTCTGTGTGTGGCAGCTCAGCCGGTCTGGGGCAGCTCGCGGGGAATTGTGCGGGGCAGCAGGGGTGAGGTGGGGGGAGGGAAGGGGGCAGATCCCAGGGCGTGGTTCGGTGCGAGGCAGCAGGGTCGGGGGGTCCGGTGCGGGGCAGATCCCAGGGGGAATCGGTGAGGGGCTGCTCACGGAGGTCCGTGCAGGGCAGCAGATCCCGGGGGGGGGTCGGTGCGGGGCAGCAGATCCCGGGGGATGCCGGTGCGGAGCGGCAGTGCCGGGGGAGCGGGGCGGGGCAGATCCCGGGGGGTGCTGTGTGGAGCAGCAGCGCCGGGAAGGCGCTACGGGGCAGATTTCCGTGGTGTCGGGGCGGGGCGGCAGTGCCAGTGCAGCCCCCGGGGCGGGGGCGGGGCGGAGCGGGCGGTGCCGCCTGAAGGTGCCCTTGCGGCCCGCGCGGGGTGTCGCGCACTCACCATATCGCTTCTTGCCGTAGATCATCCCCACGAGCAGCGCCGAATACCGCGTGAACTGCGGAGCACAGACAAGGGCGCACCCTTCGTTTACTGCGCTCCCGCCGCTGCCACCGCCACCGCCCCCGGCGCCCCGCGGCCCCCACGGCCCGCACCGCCCTCCCCGCCCCCCCAACGCCGAGGTCAGCGCGAGGCCCGCGCGGAGCCGCTGCCGCGCTCACCTTGATGAGGGGCGAGACCTGCACCGGCGGCACCATCCTTGCGGCGGGCGCGCGGCGGCCGGAAGTGACGCACGGCAGCGGCGGTGTGCGGGGAGGGGCGGGGCTGAGCTTGAGGCGCGCGGGGTGGGGCGCGCATCCAGAGTGGTGGGGTCAGCGCTGGGGGGGGGGGAGCGTCTGCCCCTGTATTCCTCTCTTGTGAGACCTCGCGTGGAGTATTGTGTCCAGTTCTGGAACGCTCAGCGTAAGAGGGACATTGAGCTGTTGGAACGGGTCCAGAGGAGGCTACAAGGATGATCAGAGGGCTGGAGCACCTCCCACACGAGGACAGGCTGAGAAAGTTGGGCTTGTTCAGCCTGGAGAAGAAGAGGCTCCGAGGAGACCTTATAGTGACCTTCCAGTACCTGAAGGGGCTCCAGGAAAGCTGGGGAGGGGCTGTTCACAAAGGCGCAGAGTGATAGCACGAGGGGCAATGGGTATAAACTGGAGAGGGGCAGATTTAAACTAGCTATAAGAAGGAATTTCTTCCCTATGAGAGTGGTGAGGCACTGGCACAGTTTGCCCAGGGAAGCTGTGGCTGCCCCATCCCTGAAGGTGTTCAAGGCCAGTGAAAGAAGTGGTTATTTGTTATAAGTTAGTAACCTATTATTTATTTGACTATCCTGTATAGTTTTTGTGATTTTAGAACTAAAATATAGCATTAGCTTGAATAATAACTTCTAGCTCGCCTGTGCGTGAATACTTATGCTTATGTGAGGACTTTCAATAAGGCTGCAGTTAGAATGGGAAAGAACGTGACTGTATCTATGAAGCCAGATAACAAGGACTAGCGCAATGCTAAGGGAAAGAAGAACCAGCTAGGACCAGATGCAGCCTTGAAGAGGTACCCAAGGAGTCTTAAGAGCAAATTGTATCCACCAAAAGGAAGGAACTTACGTAAATAAATTCCGGGAACTGATTATAATAGACACAGGAGAGACACATTCTAAGGTAAATCTACCAAAGGGTGATGGAGATGATGAAAGGACTGGTGCATCTCCCATGCAAGTAGAGACTGATAGTGCTGGGACTATGTACGACACACAGAAAGGATCGGGGGGATCTTATCAATATTTATGAATATTTGAAGGGCAGAAGAAAAGACTGAGTCAGACTCTTCTCAGTGGTGCCCAGGATGAAAAGCATTGAGCACAAACTGAAATATAGGAAATTCCTTGTAAATGGAAAAGAAAAAGAACCCTTTTTTTTTACTCTAAGGCAGACAGGCCACTCAAACAAAACCTTAGGTCAAGTTTTCTCTCATGTTTAGGTTCTGAGATATTATTAAATTTGGGCTGGATTATGGTTATCTTGACTACAAGCTAAAAAAAACCCAAAACCAAGTTCTTTTACGTTGCAATTCACTGCTCTGCAAAGCATCTCTGTAAACACTCAAATGAAACTCATTGGTCAGATTCAGTTTCAGGTCTCATTTTCACAATGTAACAAAAGAATTTGGATCGACATTTCTTTACATCACATTAAAAATTTTTCAGCATTTCACACAAAATGACAGAATGGTTGAGGTTGGAAGGGACTGTGCTGCTTCTGAAGGAAAAAAAGAATGTCCAGCATAATTGTAATTGTAGACATCAGATTTAATTTCTACCCGCAGAGCAGAAATAAAGGGCTAGAAGCTTTGTCTTTTCACAGGTTGAAATTTATTACAAATACACATATGCATATTATGTGCCTGCTGCACAATATAAATGGAACCATAGAGAAACAAAAGTGCTTTTATTAAATATCAGAAAAATCCTGCAATCCCCAACAAGTGCAGAATCCTACTGCAAGTCATTTAACCTCAACCAGGTATAAATCCCCTTGAATATCTGAACATACTCTCTCACAAGAGGCAAATAATATTAACAATTACATATTGGTACCAAGGTGCTTCAAACCAAAAGCACAAGTGCTTCTGAAACTGATCTCAACTGAAACAAGGTATCTGAATTTGTCTTCACTAGCAATTATGTTAGGCATACTTTGCCACAGTATTTTAATATTTTTTTCCAACAACAAGAAAATCCCTCAAATGCCTTTCAATATAGCATTAATCAGGCACTAAGATAGTTTAAGATCTAAACTAATGGCTCTGCCAAAAAGAAACGTGAAGGCTAGATGACTGCTCACTCCTCCTGTACAGCCTGCTGCAGGGTAATGTTTAATAAGCACAAAGCTTATCAAACTGCACACAAGTGTTAAAAAAAAATTCAACATGCCATAGACTGGAAATTCTACAGCGTTAAGTTTCTTCTGCTGTCTTGCTGACTCAGAAATTTGTGAGATTCCTTAGTTAGCCTCTACTTAGGGAAAAACTCAACTCCCTCACCTGATGGAGAACTCTCATATGTTTTATGGGAGTCTCATACTCTGAATATGAAATCACACCTTCAGAATGACATAAGGATGTTCCTTTCAACAGGCATGAAAACAGACAAGAAAAGCATGAGAAAGCCAAACCTTTCATTTCAGATGAGCAGCTGAGCTGCTTCAGAACTAAAAATAAATTTACCTTTAGTCCACAGCTCTTTGAATGCCTGGGAAATATTAAACTACTTAAAACCTTGGACAGATAGACCCATGACTTCTCATTTGTTAAATACATCCTTTTTTAAAAGGCCAGATATGCCTGAAGAACTGTGTTCAGGTAGCCCGGAAGACTGTGTAAGGGTCACAACTGCAACTCTCATCTAAGCTCACGCTTGGAGCCACTCATACACAAGTAGTTTTCAAAATGCTATCACAAGTTTGTGACTTTTTAAATTTGTGACTAAAAAAGGGGGAAGAGGAGACCAGCAACCTGTATGCACAAACCATGATGCCCTATCCAGAAACCCAGAGGTCTCCATGTCTTCCAAGCCTCACTCCCTCTCTTAAAGCAGCACAACCAGCTGCTTCTCTTCCTGTGTTTGGTTGCCATAACAACTGCTGTATGTCAGAAAAAAAGGGCATTTTGCTGGGTGTCTGTGCACTTCTTAATCAATCATCACTGCAGCAACCTGTAAAGCAGTATTTTTTCCAAAAGGATAACTCTAAAGGAAGGAGGACATGCTTTTCTTTGTATCCCCTATTTACTCAATTTTTTCAGTTATAGGTTTTGGAGGAAGGGTATCAAGCACGACCAGCTAAAACTTAAATATGCCCTAGTTATGGCCAACATAGGCTTTGGTTTAGATCAATATAATCCACACATGAAGATAATGTGAATCAGAGGAACTGAAGTTAACGTTATAACTTCACATGCACTGCACGGAAATTTAAGACAACGTTTCAGTAGGAGACAAACATGCCTCCTCTTCTTCTAACAATACGACCTTCCGCCTGGAGAGAGACACACCATACTTTATGATAGTTAAAGAAATTCTAACAAGAATGCGCAAGGCAAGAAAGGCAAATGGGATTATAATCTGCATAAGATGGAAAATTGCTGTACTAAATTCACTTAACAAGCATGTTAGAAAGAAGGCTCCAAGGCTTACGCATGGATAGAGAGCCAGCTTGGCAAACATAAAGGCATGCTCCTTTCCACCGTATCTAGCAAAAGGATGCAAAGTCTCCCTTTCATAGAGGAGGGCTGTAGTCCATATCGCAAACTGAAATATACTGGCAAAGAAAGTGATAACACAACTGACCTGAATGGCTTCTATTTCATTGTGAGACCTCTCTGCAAATTCACTGGTCAGCTGGTAAGCTAGTGGAAGCCCACCAATGAAAGCCAATGAAAGTATGTTAAGCAATCCCATTAATCGTGTAGCTTTTGTTACATAAAGGAAAAGTGAGTGATGGACAAACCACAGGAGACCAATTGTTACAAATGAGCCAAAGTAGGCAAGGTAGTTTGGCCCATATTCACTTAAAGCTTCAAGAAGGCTGCCATGGAACTTCTCCTCAACTTCTCTGGGATCAGGGACGTTGTCTTCACTGTGGAGAGAAAGCTTACTTTATTTTGCATATTACTGTTATAAAAACACACCTGAAGCAACACTGAACTGCTTTATTCTGAGCAAGTAGGAAACAACAAGCATCTGCTTTGTACTTCTCTAATTTGTAACTTAAAAACAGCATTTCCAATAACAGCTCTGCAAATAAATCAGACCTGAAAGGAAATCTGAAAGAAAATTAGGTTAGTGATAACATTGCCACAGTGACTAAGCAGCTTCTGTTGATAAAAACCTTTTATCTGAAAACATGACTAAGCAAAAAAAGAAAGCTTTCTTCTCCAAGACTCCCCATCCCAACATCCCATCATAGACTGATGGTCACTACTGCTGAAATGTGGGCGTGAGAAGTATCTTTTGTGTTCTGTATCTTTCCAGAAAATCATTCTTAATCATTCAGTGTAGGTTTTAAAAGTCAAAGATAACGTTTGCTCAATTTCATTTCCTCAAATACTACAGATAGACAAAAGTTAATATATTTAAGAACACAAAGTAAAAGACAACACAAAGCCTTACCATATATCCAAAATGAGCAGAGTTGCTACAATAGCATAGACTCCATCACTGAATGCTTCTACCCGTTCCTTACTTAGAGGCTCACTAAGGTAAAAGGTGAAAGTTTCTAAGCTATGGTGCTCCTCCTCTTCATCACTGTGACCTGGGAACAAAAGATGCGTAGTGTACTAGATGTGTACAGATGTGTACTAACGAAAGCAAGGTAGTTAAACAACTTACTGTGACCTCCCTTTCTCTTTCTCCCCACCTGCCAAAATCTTTCTGTAGATAGAAGGGTACTGTTCATCCACACAGGTCACTCACTCTGTGCCTCTCCCTGAAGTTATTATTGCTTTCAGGACAAGTGCTTCAGGGACAAAAAAAGCTCTGTTTCTTTAAACCATATGGCAAACCATTTCCATTAAGTGAATAATGACTCAAAGCTGTAACTGAACAAAACATCTGAGCTAAACCAATCAGATGCTGTGCTGCAGGAAGTTATAGATCCTATAAGACAGTGCTGAGAACTTATATTACATGGGAGAAAAAATTCCTGGAGCACATGGCCTGCACTCAGACATCAAATGGCTTGTTTTGAAATACATCCAGTTTTTGGTCAAAAGGTTGGGTTCTGGAGCTTTTACAGGAAATAACAAACACACCTCTAAAGACTGGAGTCTGAACTGCCCAGACTAGCTAGCCAAACTCCACCGGTTCAGGAGTAAAGACTGGATGAAGAAAAGGTTTACCACTTCCAGAGGAAATAAGGAGAGGAACTGAATGAAAATCAAGTGTGATCACAACTCCGTTAATAAAGCAGTAATTTATGTCAGCTGTCTAACAGGGTGAGAGCTACATAGACATGACCTGAGTGCAAACTACAGTGCCCTGTCACAGTGGGCACAGGCAATAATTGTGTTTATTCTCTGGCTCTGAAAGTATGGCTTTAACCCTCTCAGAGCATTTCTGCCCCATGTCTATGACTGACACGGAGGAGTCAAAAGTCTGTCTCCATTTGCAGTGTACACAGGTGGACTTGTACCAGGCTGAACAGCAGCAGCACAACCAAAAAATTGTTATTCTGACTCACCGTGGGAGTGCTGATTCCAAAGACATGATCTGTTAAGTGTTTTTGTGGTCAGTTACATTAATGAGATTTAAGACCCTAAACAGTTAATTATCTTGAACAAAGTTTGATTTGTAAGTGCTCTGCTTACCAGTTTGACAATGTGGGACCGTACAGAAATGCTGGGAAGAAAGTGATACAGGCATAGAGCTTCCTTCCTATATTTCAAACCTGGGCTCCCTTTTTAGACAGGAAAGGGATAGATGGCCTGCAGCCATCATTCCTGTATGTGTGTGTGTGCATGCACGTCCATACTCACAACAAAACAGAGAGGTTGTGCACTCAGAAATTATCTTTGAATGGTTTTTGCCTTACACAAATCAAGTCACAAATTAAGGGAAACCAAAGAGTAAGAGAAACAAACCACTTGGAAGCACAGCAATAAATCCCCAAATCACTGTGTTTCAAGAACGAAAATGGAAGCAGAACTAAAATTACTTCATTCCAGGCCATTGGGATAACATATTGACAACTTAATAACATATGTGAACAAAACCCTAAGAATATTGTTACTTACCAACAATCTTGGTTTTACACCATGTAATGAATCGAGTGAGGTGCGGAAAAACGATTACGAGCCCAAGAAGTACATAAGACTATAAAGAGGAAAAGGAACACAGTTTAAATCTAGTTTTAAAAACATAGATTACATTCCAAGTTTAACATGAATCATAGAATTACTAGGTTCAAAAGACCCACTGGATCGAGTCCAACCATAAACATGAACTATTACTCTCAATCTTTAAGCATAATCACATAGAGAAAAAAAAATCTTGGGAAAAGGTTCACCTGAAATGCACATGCACCTCCTGAATATTGCCCGTGCAATATAACATTGCTTCTTCGTGGCTATTCCAGTACCAGTAATGAAGCAAGCTAAAATAAGAAGGGAAGTAATTCTGCTAACAAAAATGCAGTAGTGACTTCCTTGGAAGTTGGAGAACTATTGTATGTGATCCTTATGAGTCCCTCCCAACCTGAGATACTCTGATTCTGCTTGTGTCCAAAAGACACCTCAGTGGGTCATAAGTGGTTCACAGGCTCTGCACAGGTCTAAGCAGAGAAGAACTTGGAGACTAATTTTGTTGTTATTCATATAAAGAAAAAACACTAGTGAACAAAGTGAGTGAAAAAAGGGAAGCAAGGATTTAAGAGGAAAACAAATTTTCAGTTAAAATTAGGCCTTTTCATGTTTGGACTCATAACTTTCCCCTTTATCAACAACAACCTGTGTCCTCTCAAATCTGGGGATTATTTAAACACTGCTAATTCCCATGGAATCTTTCTCAAAATTCATGTTTTCCTTAAGAACAAGACTGAGGAAAAGAAACTCAGGATCTACCCAAAAACTAGCTTTCCGTTACAAGTGGGTGTTCTGAGAAAGATAAAAGCTATTAATAAGTAGGAACAACTCACTGCCATTTAACAACAATAGCAAAGAAAAAGGCTGCATAATAGTAGGCTTTAGCCAAACACATTTGTTTTGAGATGCAGGTTGGTCTGCTCATTCTGTTTGCTCTATTTCCTGAGTTACTGCAGCAATTCACTTGCCTTCAGTTTGTGCAATGTCATGTTTATTTATCTCACCTACCTATGATAAGCAAGATGCTAAGTTACAGTTTAGAAGAGCAGAGTAAGTAGCAGAATTTTCTTCCAAAACTATCCAAGCCCATGGATCAAATTACGAATTAGTAACTGTGGACTGAACACCTCCAATGCAAAAATAGCAGCCATGATTACTACACCACAGAATTAGCAACTTAAAGTCTACATATTTAATGTGGACATCATTATTTTAATACACGGTCCTAAATACAACTAATATAAACTGCTGCATCAAAGGTTGCAGTTAACTGGCAGAACTTACCAAAGGAATAAAGAAAAAAGAAAATATTGCTGCTAGAAAGCATAAAATTGGTCCTCTTAGGATAATCTTTAAGATATGGCGTTTATAAAAATTCTGATTTTCAGACACCTGTATCCGTTGATTCAGCAAGTGTGGGTGATAGAATCCATACGCTACTATCACAGCCTGGGAGAAAAGCATTACTGAAGTTATTAACACGCAAGTATACACAGCGTTTCAAATATAAGCTGGCAAAACTATAAATGAACACACTTTCAAACTTATTCCTGACACCTGCATGGTGCATTGGTCTTAGAAACTCTCAGATTTTACAATATGCTGCATGTCAGGATTTTAAGTCTCCTCTGCAGAGCTTGTCATGACCAGGAATCTTCTATGAAAAGGAATGAAGATCTCCACAACAAGGAAGTGACAAGGCCCTGCACCAGGAGAAAACCACTGCCATCAGACTGAGGCTTGAAACCCAGTTTTACTTAGTCAAAACTGTTCAGTAAAAGCCTCAGCAGCAAAAGTCAATTGCTATTCCCCAAAGGCATTTTTATTTAAAGAGTGGGAAAAGAATTACTATTCTGTGGACGTGAAGATCAGCACACTTAGTTGCATAAAATCAGCTTCACAGGGAAGTGGCAATGCAAATTTTCATCATGCATACAGACACTATGCTATCACAACAGGCACAACTTTGAGTAAGAATGCTATATGTACAAAAAAGACATTTAGCAACTTATATCCATAGTTAAAAATGTAATTTTCGTTCTACAACGAAACGTTCAACAAAATCTATTTAAAAGTGAGAATATAAAAGCATAGCTCCAATACCTGTATAAGGCCAATGACAACAGCACAGACACTGAACAGAAAAATGCCAAAAGGTACGTCTGGAAAGGAGGCCATTAAGGAAAACTAGAAAAAATGCAACTAATCAAATATTTAATTAAGAAGCAATGTAGGAATAACACTCTTCATTTAATAAGGAAATTACAAAACCTGAATAATACTTCAATATCATCCCACTAAATGCAATTACAACCTACAAATATATGCAGGCACCCCAACCAAATGAGTCTAGAGACGTGGCTTTGCACTCATGTCAATATCACAAAGCCATAACCTCTCTGACACTATGTCTCCATAATAAGTATAGATTGGCTGGTAGCTGAGCATAAGGATTAACAGTGGTTTTGGTGGACAAGATGTTTGTAGCTCCGAAAATTCTTGATATTAGGATACTTTTTTGATTCTTTTAACTTCTCTACCTCCATGGCTCCCTGTTGTATTCATTTCTGCAGCTACATTACAAGTTAAAAAAAAACCCAGCAGGGAGTAGTATTGAGGTACCACTGTCAATTTTCTAAAACTTACTTCAGCTTCAAGGCAAAGTAAAAAGCATGTGCTCTTGCTGATAAAGATCACATTACTGACCACAGTCTTATTCTTTGCAGACTAGTATATAACACAGAAATAGCCACAGTGAAACAGGTGCCTGTCATACAAATCTGTTCTACACATACAATAATAGTCAAGATGTATTTTAAGCAGCTGTTCTGTTTTGCTAATACTGTGTTCAGCTGCAAATATTCTTGCTAGGTCTAAAGGCTATCTGACCAGAAATTGTGCAGAACATCAAATTTGCAGATTTAAAATATGAATGATTAGCTGCCAGAATCAACCTTGCTGAATTAAGTCAAAAGTGATACCCAAATCTCCAGTCTAGGTAACAAAAGGAAAATGTTTCACCTAAAGAGGAGCTTGAAATACAGCTTTAGTTTCCTTACAAAATTGCAAAATTTTCAGCAGGCAACTCTGACACTTTTTGAGACAGGTGCTTTTTAAAAATTTATCATAGGAAACTATGACTTTCTATGATTACCATTTTTCTTCAAGAATACTGATTTTTCTGCCAGGTCTATAATTTATAGTAATTGAAATTTAAAGCCTGTCCTCATAATTTTTAAAAAAGTAAGACTTAACTTTAACATTACAATGGATTCAGCGTTTATAGAATAATAACATTTTCCTAGGTTTTTGAATACTTTGGTGAAGTCTTCCCAAATAAATACAGAAAAAAAATTGTAATTTAAATATATGTCAAATTTTAGAAAAGTACTTACTGTGTAAGGCAAGAAAGTTATGATCATCATACAAGCCTAAAACCAAAAAAAGCACATTGAAACACTAGGTAAAATAGAAAGCAAGCAATTTCCTCACTAAAAACGTGTCAAGACAATGCAACACAAACAGACTAAATGTTTGCACTGTGTCACAAAAGACTCCACATTTCTGAAGTTGCTGAACTTTGACTGCAACAAATGGCTACTTAGGTGCACACCTTCCATGTTTGCTATCTAAACTGTACAGGCATATTTTAGAAAGCACTACAGTTTTGTTACCAACACCACAGGTAAAAGCTTTCTTATGGTTTTTAATAGATTTATTTCTAAAGTAGCAATGCCAAAAGTACCAGACCTCCTAAAGAGATGATTCTGATTTGTAAAAGACATTCCTCTCTCATCACAAATACTTCATATATAAAAAAGCCAAATGAAAAAAAAAAAACCCAACACCTCAAACACAAAGAAATGCATCGCTTTGAAAGCTACATTAGATAACAATTACGCCCCTTAAGCTAGTCCTCTAACTTAATTTCCAGTAATGTTATCTTTTGGAGTTTAAACTCAGTATTTTTATTAACAAAAATAAACTAACTGTGTGGTTGCACACAGTAAGAGAACAGAATTTTAAACAACACAGTAAAACACAAAGCTCTAGCTCAAAATAAGAATACATTCACCACTGCAGTATCCCATTGCAGCTATCAGTAACCAAGATATACAAGGTCGCTCATTAAAAAAAAGACTCAGATAAATGAAGAATTTTTAAGAGATAAGGTTTAGCCAAGTGTAACTCTCAAAACAGTGATTCGGAGATTGATCTCTCAGTGGTAGTTTTTAAAAGAGTATATAACCCTCTGTTTCAAATAAGCCTCAGAATTAATTTCTGAGCAACTTAAACAGAGAAATGACAGAAAATGTAATTCAGACCTATCACTAAGATTTTTTGCCACAAGAGACATAGCATTTCATTTTCTTAAGCCTGGAGGACAGATACTTCAGCTGGACATAGATTAATAGAATCAAAAGTTGTGCTGTATCTGCCTCTTCAGTTTCCTCAGATGAACTTCAGAGTAACCTGTGGCAGAGATTCTTTTCTGGCTTACAGTAAAACACATCCAAGATAAAAGCAAGTTAATTATCAATAGGCACTGTGGAATGGAGAAATTTAAGTTCTTTGTATCTTCCCAACTTGGAAATTTGGCAAGAATTATGCTATTTAAATTAGAAACTTTAGGATCTGTATATACAGAGCTAAGAAAAAGTGATTTGTACTTCCTAGTCCAGCATGTCTGACAAGACTCACCAGATTTAGAAGAGCGAGGACATCATCTATAAACTCTATCACCTGAAACAACCTGTCAAGTTAAGGTAAGATACCATGAACAAGCCAGGTCACAAAATATGTTTTACAACACTATACAAATTGTAGATTTATTCTATTACAGTGGAATCTGACTTCCTTTGCCCCAGAATTTATACAAGTCGTCTAGGTACTACCAAAATTCATTAACTCTTACATGGAAGTAATTTATTACAAAAATTTGAGAAGCAAGATATGAATAGTCAAGTTCAATAGTGGAGCAGTTATCAAGAACCTAATTTTGATTAACAGGACAAGTGACATGTGATGTAGCAAACTGGCTTTTTTTTTCCCTACTCTATCCTTCATCTACCCCTGAAATTATATATTTACTTTGAAGTAAATTTCACTGTTGTTAAGAGCCAATTCATCTGCAAAGAATTGATCTACATGTCAGTCTTGACCCACTGAATCACATACCAAAAACCTAACAAGGCCATAAGCTACAAATGGATATCATTCCTTGGAAAATGGAAGATACGCGGGTGATTCGGGAGGAGGAGCTGATGATGATTCTCTGAAGGACTTGCTATTTCACTATAGGATGAAATGTCACAGAGCAGGCCACTGGTTTGCTTTCTCCCACAGCAGTTCTTTTCCCAGAACAGCTCTATCTTCTGACACCTGGCACCTGGGACAGGATAGCCAGCAAACTGTTAGTGAGCTGCACAAGGCTTGGGAGCCACAGGACAACCATCACTACCTGACAATAAGTCACCTATTTGCTTAAACACAGGCAAGGCCCAGAAGTAACTGCAGGAGGACAGTCTGCGCTCATTGCTCAAGCAAGTGCTTCTGTAGCATTAACAAAGGCAGACTTTCACCAGCACACACTGTTCACTGCTTACACAAGAACACTAACAAGTCTATTTGACAGCACTGCAGGGATCTTCCAGAGCAGATCCAGATGTTCAGCGTCCATCTAAGGTCTCACATTGTTCTTTGTCTCACATGTCATTGTGAAAAGCTACAATTCCAATTTTCTCTGAGTTTTACTTGGGAGAACAACAGCAAGTTCATGCTGTTAGAGCCAGAAGAGTTTCAGAATTTTAAGGCTTAAAAATTATTTCTCCTGAAGATTCAGCATAGTTACTATTAAGCAAAGAAAATATGCTTTTCTTCTAAACTGCCACACAGTTCAAGAAATTCCTGATCCACAAAAGGGTTACTTAGAATCATCAAAACCAATCACCCTCCACAAAACCCTAAGCTATTCAAAGACTATGCCTCAGTATTTACTTATGTAGGCAGAGAAAAGCAATGTCATAACAGCACTGATGTGAAATATCAGCATCAAATAATGATTAACAGCTTGCACACCTCTAACTGAATGTGCTCAATCTACTTAAGGAAAGAATGTTATAACATTTGTAAATTTCAAAATGCAAACAAAACCCGCCCTGACTGCAATATGATGCCTGCAAGTCAATTTCCTTTTAACCAGGAAGCCACAGGCAGGGAGTTGTGTCCAGGGCCCTATAAAATGCAGCATCTGTAACATTACAATTGATTTTGTGAGAAGCACTGCTGAGGACAGAGAGACAGGTTTTAGGCCAGCTATAGTACACCAGTTTCTCTATTTGTGTACCACACAAGTTACAAAGTTAAGTATACGTTAGCAGCATAATTAGAATTTTAATTCCATCTAGAACATGAAGTAAAATGACTCTAATTTAAAAGATCTATAATACTTGTTTTTTATCTGTATCACTGTGCCAGTGGTGCAAGAGTACAGTTATTTGCCGCTCAGGGAAGCATTTCTTTACCATTCATTTTTTTTATATAACCCAACAAAAGACAATTCAGAAATATATCAGCCAGACAGAAATGTATCAGACACACATCTAACTCTTTAAACAATGCCTTTTCTTTAACTTTGGAGTTAAATGCTGTTTTCCTACCTTACATGAGCTGCCCATGCCACCGTGACTATTAAGAAGGTCATCAAGTAGACTGCAATTTTTGCTAGAAGAAGTTGCTGAACACTTTCACCTAGTTTCTGAAACAGGAAGTGACATCCACAGACAGAAAAAGAAAGTCAAATGCTGCATTGTAAAATTATTAGCAGTATCTGCCAATGAGGAAGGACATGCAGTCATGCAACAGATTTTTTTGAAAATGCCTGCCAAGAATGCAGTTCTCTTCCAACAATCTTCTTACCACCATGCAGTGTGACTGGTTTATTAGACACTTGCAAATATGCTGAAATGAGTAGTTAGGGGCATAAGATGTACCAACACATCTCTTGGATCTGTACAAGCACTTCCCAAAGCTCTGGTTCTCCTCCCGATTCATTTACGCACTGTTACTGTGATAATGCATTTCAGAGGAAGTTTTCATGTGCTGATTGTAAACAATGAGGAAGGGAAGGGATTAACTATTTTGCATTTAGCCACAATGGCTTAAACAGACTAATGCAATGTGCATCTTGCCAAATGATCACACTTAAGCTTCCTGTACTAAATGAGACAAAATATCTGTGCTTAGATATATCTCTTTAAGAGCAGAAAAAGAGAAAAAAAGAACCTGTAAACTTTCTCAAATGTTTATGCTCCCTAACATTCCTGTTTCTTTCATAATTTATTTTCTGTAGTCTTCTTTCCCCACTTTTGCGCTTGTTCTGATTACACTTATTATTGATGTGATTTTAAAACCAATTTTCAGCTTGCACTATGTAAGTGGCTTCTTCTCTAAGTGATGATTCCTTACTAAAAAGAACAGATGCTTTTGGAAAGGTATTTTGGTCAGATAGGCAATTAATTTTTCATACAGAAGTAACTAGATAAAATCTACGGCCTGTAATATAAGGCTCATTCAAGCTTTATATCACAACTTCTGCAGATTACCCACATGTTCAGTATTTCAGTTTCTACCCTTAAGCTCAACAGCTGCTTCCCTTAGGGAAAATTTCTGTTGACTTTAATGTTACTCAACGGTATGGGCTTTTTTAAAGTCTGGAACTTGTGATACTGAAAATGGCAGCAACTCAACTCTCTAAGACTTGTTCTGGAGTTTTAGAAAGCAAGCATGCTTTATCAGGCCTGGGCAACACAAGGCAGTGATCTCCATCAATCATGTGCAATGAGACAAAAGGTGGTTAATGAATATATTTCCCATTTACGTGCATATGTATAAATTTTTCCAGAAATCTTACACATATTCTATTACTTTACAAGGACTAATTGTAATGTTGTTACGAACTTCACTACAGTCAAATCTCTTGCTAATTTGGCTCTTTGGAGCCAGCTCTGCCTGACCTTGCATGAGATAGAAAAACACTGCAAACAGAGATGATTATAGAAGAAGACACATCTGTTCAGCACAGATCACACAAGACGTTATCATCTTCAAAGAACAAACAATGTTAGAGAAAAAAAACACTGTCTGAGAGAAATCATGTTATGAGAGGTATATTCTGCCTAACTTTCAAAAAAATACAATTACTTAGGTGAAACCTAACTCTACTTCAGCTTAAATCAAAAATATTTTACTTTTTGTGATAGTAACTACTTTTGGTATCTCTTGAAATGAACTGGCGGTGCCAAATTTGAATGTTACACGCACTTGCAAGGACATGACAAACAACGACAACAACAAAAGACGCATGATACCTGATCCGGATGTATTTTTGTGTGAGCCACAGGCAAAATCTGAAATAACAAAACTTTATTAATATGTGGCGGTTTTTTCCTTATTATAGAACCATGGAATGGTTTGGGTTGGAATGGACATTAAAGGTCACATAATTCCAATTTCCCTGGCATGGGCAGGGACACCTCCCACTAAATCAGGCTGCCCAAGGCCCTATCTGACCTGGCTTTGAACACCTCCAGGGACGGGGCAGCCACAGCTTCCCTGGGCAAACTGTGCCAGTGCCTCACCATTCCCATGGTGCAGAAATTCCTCCTTATGTCTAGTCTAAATCTGCCCCTCTCCAGTTTATACCCATTGCCCCTCATCTTATCATTCCCTGCCTTTGTGAACAGCCCCTCCCCAGCTTTCCTATAGCCCCTTCAGGTACTGGAAGGTCGCTATAAGGTCCCCTCGGAGCCTCCTCTTCTCCAGGCTGAACAGCCCCAACTCTCTCAGCCTGTCCTCGTATGGGAGGTGCTCCAACCCTCTGATCATCCTTGTAGCCTCCTCTGGACCCGCTCCAACAGCTCCATGTCGTTCTTATGCTGAAGACTGCAGACCTGGACACGACACCCCAGCTGAGGTCTTACAAGAGGAGCAGAGGGCAGGATCCCGTCCCTCAGCGCTGGCCCCGCTCTCTGGGTGCAGCCCGGGACCCGCTCGGGGCTCCTGCCGATGCCCCGAAGCCTCTCCGAGCCGCGAACGCTCCCGGGACGCGCCTCCCGCGCTCACCATGACGGTGGCGATGATGGAGAGCAGCGCGTCGCTGTAGGCCAGCAGCCGCTGCGAGGTCTGCGCGCTGCGGCCCCGCTCCGGGACCGCCACCGCCGCGCCGCCCGCGGCCGCCATCGCCCTGGCGCCAGGAAGGGGAGGGGACAGCGCAGGGAGGGGAGGGCACAGAGGGAGAAAGGAAAAGGAGGGGAGGGGAGGGGAGGACAGGAAAAGGAGAGGAGGGGACAAGAGGGAAAGGGAGAAAAAGGAGGAGAGGGGAGAGAAGGAAGGGGAGGAAAAGGAGGGGGAGAGGGAGTGGAGGGCAGAGAAGGATGGGGAGGAAAAGGAGGAGAGGGGGAGGAGAAGGGAAGAAAAGGAGAGAAGGGAAGGCGAGAGAGGAGAGAGGTAGAGAAAGGAAGGGAAAGGAGAGGAGGAGAGAGAGGAGAAGGGAAAAGAGGGGAGAGAGGGGATGGTTGAGAGGAGTGGAGAAGGGACGTGCGTGGAGGAGTGCTGTAGACACAACCATATGTGAATGATTATGGACGTGTGAAGGGTGCTTTTCCTTAAATGCCTGCGTTGGTGTCTTGAAACCTTAATGTTGCTGGCTGATAATGGGTTCAATGGGGAAGGGGGAAGATGTGCATCATAGAATCACCAGGTTGGAAAAGACCTCTGAGCTCATCGAGTCCAACCATTCGTATCTGCCACTAATTCATATACTTAAGCACTTCATCTCCTATCTTTTAAACATCTCTAGGGATAATGACTCAACCAAGCCCCTAGGCAGTCTATTCTGATGCCCAACAAGCCTTTCAGTGAAAAATTTTTGCCTAATGTCCAATCTGAATGTCCCGTGGCGCAGCTTGAGGCCATTCCCTCTTGTCCTATCATGTCGCTTGGGAGGAGAGACCAGCACTCACCTCTCTACAACCTCCTTACAGGTAGTTGTAGGCTGCAATAATGTCTCCCCTCAGCCTCTTTTTCTCCAGGCTAAACAACCGCAGTTCCCTCAGCTGCTCCTCATAAGACTTGTCCTGATCGGACATTAGAAGGAAATTCTTTGCTATCGGAGTGGTGAGGCACTGGCACAGGTTGCCCAGGGAAGCTGTGGCTGCCCCATCCCTGGTGGTATTCAAGGCCAGGTTAGATGGGGCCTTAGCCAGCCTGGTCTGATGGGAGGTGTCCCTGCCAGTGGCAGGGAAATTGGAATTATATGGTCTTCAAGGCCCCTGTAACCCAAACTATTCTATGATTGTGTGATACCAGTGACGTGAGTTGGCAGGGTCCAGGGGAAGACGCAGGGTTACAAATGACGTGTTGATATGTCACACACCACCAAAGCCCCACGCAGGTAATGGGCATACACCAAAGATTACACTTACCAGCACTGTAGTGTCTGCAGGTACTCCCCCTTATTTATAAATCCTATTTTAAAATCCACATCTGGATTCTAAAGTAGTTTCCCTCCCAAGAGTCACTGAATCATAGAATGGTTTGGGTGTTAAAACTCAAAAGATAGAAGGTGTTAAAACTCAAAATCTAGAAGTGCTAAATAGATAGTAATTGTGCGTTTGGTTCACAGGAAGGTAAGTGCACACTTAATTTGGTTGTGATTCTGATCAAAGTGGCTTGCCTTTTTCCTAGAACTTGCGGTTAGGACTACCTTGTATCCTGCATGGGCATTGTCACTAGCAACATCACCTCTTCTAAAGGCTAAGAATATATCTCCAGGCTAGAATGGGCTGTGTTGCCAAGGTTGAATGGACACAGAAGGGGAATGCATCTAGGCAGATCTATGAATGCAGTCATGTTTTTCTTAGAACAAGTCATTGACGCAATAGTCAGTGACGCACAGAGGACTGGTTGCATCCCACAAGTACAGTGATCTAATACTCTTCATCTGAAAAATCTCATGTGATCCTTGATCCATAGATGTAAGCAGTAATGAGCCAGAGCAAGGAGGGTCTAGCATATGTGTTAGATTTGGTGAAGCATGTAGTTCAGTATTGCAGGCCATTCTGCTTCCAAAACTGTTCAAAAGCTGGAAGCAGTAACAGCAAAATGCTGCAAAAATAACAAGGACTCAAAAATGTGTCATAAGAGTTGCAAGAAGCATGATCAGTTTGTCTTACCAACAGAGACAACATTATTGTGATTACAAATGTGATTACATAGAAAATTCCTGATTTCTGTAACCTGTTGGGAAAAAAATTCTATGAAAGCTGCTCACTGAAGCCAGAAAACTTGAGTATAACATTAAAACGTAAGTCCGGAAAAGATAAATTTGTTGACCAGACACAGAATTTGCTAAAAAAGTAGTGGTCTGGAGAACAGAAAGCAGTTATGATACTCAGTACAGGGTTTACAGTGTGAAAAATAGAATTTCTGTTTAGTTGTGCAGGCCTTGACTCAAAGTTTCAGAAAAAAAAATCTGTAAGCATTATGTAATTACTAAGTCACTGTACTTTACAAAATGATGAAATGTATTTTATGGAAATGGCGAAACTAAATACTGTCCACCAGTAGTAAAATGTGTCTGTGGTTCTCTGAGATTTATTTGCTGCTTGGACTTTAAGAGTCACCAAGTTTCATATGTGAAGTTCGAATTAATACACCAGCACTTCCTCATTTCAGCAGGACAGAGCTGGTCTGTCTTTGTGCTGCCAGCGAACTGGCTAGCAGTAAAGTCAAGCAAGAGAATATTGGCTGCAACTAGCATAAAGCAGAAAAATTATTCTACATCTGACCTGGTTAAGTGAAGCCAAATGCTTTCTTGAAAAACAATCCTTCCCAGTATGCCCAGCACTTGAGGGTTGAGGGAGAAAATGACATTTCAGTCAGGATGGAAAGCAGTCAAGAGCAGGAAGATGAACGTTTCTTATCCTACTGAAAATGCATCATCATGCTGCAAAGTCTTGCATCATTATCAAGATTTTTTTGGCTGTTATGAGCCTGGGAGAGTTTCTAAGAGCTGTACATGGTGCCAGCAGCCTTATTCTTCCACTTGTCTAAGACCTAAGTCCCCAACTTTGTGTTATTCCAGAAAGGCTTCCCCTTTTTATAATGCCCACAGTGGAAAAGTTGAGAGCTGTTCTCTGCCTCACACCTGTAATATAGGGTCTCTTTCCTCTGCATGGGATTCAAGCACCATAGATGCCTTGCACACACAGATGGTCTGTTAGGGTGTAGCAGACAGGAAGAACACTTCTGGTCAGCAGAGCAGGGGCACAAGACTGGGTGTGAAAATGATCCCAAAATAACCTACGTTGTAGTGGTATGACTACCTGGGGTTAATGTGCTGTATACATTTAGGCCTACTGTGTTATTAAAGGCTCTCGCTGTGTCCACAGTGTAATTCTAGATACCATGCCAGCAAGCATGTAGCTTAATAGTTTAATATAGACTAATTCCTCTTGCAGGCAAAAAGAGAAAGTTTTCCCTGTGCTAAGTTCTCAACCATTTGTCTGGATTAGAATCATAGAATCATAGAATCATAGAACCATTAGGCTGAAAAGACCTTAGAGATTATCAACACCAACTGTACCTGTCTACTACTAAATCACATCCCCAAGCACCTCATCTACCCGCTTTTTAAACACCTCCAGGGGTGGTGACTCAACCACCTCTCTGAGCAGTCTGTGCCAGTGTCTGACGACCTTTTCTATGAAGAAATTTTTCCTAATGTCCAATCTAAACTTCCCCTGATGCAGCTTGAGACCATTCGCTCTTGCTTGGTCACCTATCACTTGGGAGAAGAGACCAATACTCACCTCTCTGCAACCTCCTTTTAGGTACTTATAGAGAGCTTTATCTAAGCTAAGCTGCCAATTAAAGATAGCTTGATTCTCTTTATGTCATACTGCAGTCCACAGTTGTGCAGTTTTACACAGTATTCCTACCTGTCTGTAATACTTAAAATGAAATAAAATTATTCAAATGAGATAGTGACTAAATGATACAAGGTGGATTAAATTCAGTGTATGCTAATGCAAGAGGGGAGGGAACAATCTTATCCCCATATATAGAAAATAAAGGTTGCACCTCATTGCAAACATTCAGAAGAGAGATTTTGCGGTTGTAATAGACATAAGGCTCTGTGAAAAGAGTCAGTGCTCAGTAGCAGCAAAAGTTCAAGCTGACTGTTAGGACTTGCTGTGAAATGAAGAGTGGAACTGAGAACATCACTAAGTCATATAAATCTATGGTTTCCTGTCCCGAATACTGTGTGCAATCTGTTTCTTTTTCCCCATCCTCAGAAAGGCTATAGTAAGATTGTATGGCAAGAGTATAGAACATGATCATAGGCATTCAGTGTCTGTCAGTGAATAGCCTAGACCTTCGCAGTCTGGAAAAACAGAATCGAATGGGATATGAAGTAGAGCTGTACACTTCTAGGTTGTATTGATGTGGTGATTTTTTGTTATTGTCTGCTATATGTTTTAATAAAAAAACCCAGAAATATTTGGAAGCCAGAAGGACACTTGAAAGAAAAGTATTAAATGGTTCTGCACAAAATTTGTAATGAAGTTGCATAGCTTCTTGCTCCAGGATCCCATAGATGATCAAAGCTTTTGTGGCTGCCAAGGACAGCTGGATGAATTACAGTAACAAAAATCTACCAAAGACTGGTAATGCCATCTGTTAATAAATTATGTCCCTTTAGCTCCAGTGAGACCCTGAGCTGAAATTGTTGGAGGCAAGGGAAGTGTTTGGAGAAGCATCACTATATAGTTTATAGAAATCTGCTGCTAGCCACAGTGCCAATAGGATAATTAGGTAAGATGGACACCCCATGCAGGCATTTTAATGTTTGTAACAGATAAAAATGGTTGCACAGAGACCTATATGTACACTAAAGCTTTACAATGAGTTTCCCGTGTGACTAATTCTTTGTTCCCAGAACTATCCCCATGTTTTCGCTGTGTAACTGTAAAATATTTGCAGTAAAATTCTGATGTTTCACCTTTTTTCTCCTGAGTACATAGCAAAAGCTGGAATGGTTTTGCTTTGTGGAGAGATCGTATCCTAGGATATAGAAGATTACCAACAAATCATAGAGACATCCTTTAAAGGACATGGTATGATGACTTTTCCAAAGATGAGTGAGATCCTTTGTGTTTTCATTCTTGGATCTGTTCTGCATGTGACAAAAGTCATGTTTTTACTATCTGGTGGAAAATAAAATGAAGTGTGTATCCAGGCCTAGTAGAAAAGTGCTTTTGACAGGCATTTTTCAGTGCCTGGTAATGAAGGAAATATTTTAAGGTGCCATACTTGTTAAAGACTTATTCTTGAAAGTGCAAGGTACATCTTGCTTCTCTGATGCAGAAGAACGTGTGTTTGCACAAATGTCAGAAGGTGGTAACATCTACAGGTGTGTACAGTGAAAATTTTAACACTGATGTTTCTTGTTCTTGGCGTGTATACACCTATGAAACTTGAAGTTCACACCCAAGAGGATTCCTTATGTATTATTAACTTATTTCCAAAAGTACCTTCCTTTCAGCAGCTGAACCTCTTATGTAACTACTACCTTTTCTTTTTCCCTTTTCATGCATGATATATACAGTTAATTCTATCAAACCCTAGAACCTACTACAAGAAAGACTGAACACCAGTTTGTGGTGACATTTTCCTCACATCTCCCAGCTTTAACACCTAAATGAGTTTCATAAGGTACTTTTGTGTGTAGCACACATGGTTTGTTTAAACTGTTCTATCTGTATTTGAGCAGATTTCTTCAAAATAACATTTGCGTTTTGCTTCTTTCACACTGGATACTAAGAAGATTAACAAATTACTGATAATCATCTGGGTTATTTTTTCTTAATAAATGTCAGCATTCCAGAAGAATAGACTGGGATAGTGCTATGGTTTCCCAGTTAAAACAAGGCTACTCTTGATCTAAACATCATGTATACTATATTTGATCAGTGATCAGAGCCTCTGATGGGTCTGTTGCAGAGCTGAGTGGATGAGTCACTGAGCCTACTGTAACAGAGTGATGTACTTTGGTAATTTCAAACACAGTAGGCTGTGAAATCAGCAAGAGAAGAAAAGAAAGCCATACATGTGGCATTTCCAAGGTGTTTTTAGTCTTAATTGCTGTTGCTTAGTAGGGATGAACTGCCTTGAGTTATGCTACTGCTGTTGTTGCACTACAATACAGATTTTGTCCCTGCCTTTTGACAGGAGTGCATTAGAACTTAGGAATAGACTGATTTCTTTATGATGTATCTATCCAAGCATTTTGGAAGGGTGGGAAAGTAGAGAGGCCTTCTTAGTATATAAGAAAACCTATACTAAGGTTGGAGCAATGCTAGTATATATTGGCACGTACATAAAAGCTGTTCCATAGGTAGCAAAGAATAAGCCTATTATACAATTATCTAAAGTTGCTCATTTTAGGAGGGTCCTCCAGAAGTTATGAAAGTGATTCACTATTTATATTTCAAAAGTTATATTTGGTGATTCACTATTTGAATTAATGTTAACACTCTTGTTGTGGTTTAGCCCCAGCTTGCAACTAAACACCACACAATTACTCACTCTGTCCATGCAGTGGGATAGGGAAGAGAATTGGAGGGGTAAAAGTGAGAAAAATGAGTTGACATAAAGGCAGTTTAACAGGTAAAGCAAAAGCTGTGCATACAAGCAAGCAAAGCAAACCAAGGAATTCATCCACTACTTCTCATTGTCAGGCAGGTGTTCAGCCATATCCAGGAAAGCGGGGCTCCATCGCGCATAACAGTTTCTTGGGAAGATAAATGTCATCACACTAAGCATGTCCCACTTCCTTCTTCTTCTCCCAGTTTTATATGCTGAGCATGACATCATATGATATGGAATATCCCTTTGGTCAGCTGGGGTCAGCTGTCCAAGCCCTGTTCTCTTCTAACTTCTTGTGCACTCAACCTGCTCACTGGTGGGGTGTGTGAGAAGCAGAAAAGGCCTTGATTCTGTGTAAGCACTGTTCAGCAGTAACCAAAACATCCCTGTATTATCAACAGTTTTCAGCACAAATCCAAAACATAGCCCATACGAGCTGCAATGAAGAAAATTATCCCAACCAAATCAATACAGATGCCAAACTGTGAATGATTTTAGCATCCACCAGCAAAATCTTAGGCTTATGTATCTCTCTTGGTGTTATTTTGCTTCTCTGACACATGTAATATCCTTTAGTTAACTCTTTTGGTATTGGTATTTCAGTACTTTCTGTTTTGTTCATTTTTTTTCCTTACAGTGAGTTTTAAGCATAAGCAACAAGCCATGATTTTTCATCCACTTGCCTTTATCTGCTTAATTTTGCTGCAGAAAACAACTTGGAGGTTCAAACTGGCACTCTTGGTCTTGAGCATTCACTTCTTTTTTTTTTTTTCCTGTAGATCACAACAGAGTACACAGACAACAATGATGCAGTGGAGCCCATCTGAATGCATATACTTGTCATTTCAGTACATTGTGCCCTGGACATACCTGTACAACAAATACAGAAGGAGCTAATAGAGAAAGTTGTTAAATAAGTCATTCCAGAGAAGTATCCTAATGAGGGTACAATTTATTACTTCCAAGTGAAAAGTTTGTAGAAGGTGGTCCTAAGGTATAGAACTTTGAAAGAGGACAATCTATACAGACTTCAATTCTACATTGACACTTGCTTCTAGATACCCTCTTGCACAAAAAAACCAATAAACTTTAACCAAGAAAGTCTATACATTTTCAAGGAAACTTCAGTCATTCCTACTGGACAGCTGGTATCTAAACTCAAGCTGGACCTGCTTGGACAACCAAATGTAAAGACTCTTGGATCTTTGCCTTGCTTCCAGAAAGCATTTTAAATTACCAAAATCTAGCCCTTAATTTATAGTCTAAAATGTCTGACTGGAAGTGTCTCTTTTCTTTCACAGCAAAATTAAAAAACAGAACTTATCTGATCTTCCATGTTGAAATAATTCAGAAAGCTGAATAAATTTCAAGGGAATCATTAAGTTTCAATACTCATTAGAATTTGACACGTGTTCTGCTTTCCAGGTGCAGGTACTAGGTAAGCAAATCATTGCTGTGAAATTGTAAAAAAATTGTACACAAAACTGGGCTTTTTTTTATAAAGAGTTCAACGAAGGATTAAAACTATAAGCTATGCTTATGACAACAGTGGGATGATGCAGGGATAGCGCTTTCACTGAGAAATAAATGTCAGCTTTACTCCCATATGACCTACCTGAGAATTTAAAATTATTGGATTAATGCAGGCTATCCTCTTTCAGGATGGAGCTTCTCAACACTCTGGAGCTCATTTATCAGCTGCAGTCATCAGCTTTATTACTCTGACAGAAAGAGAACAATTCTCTGCCGGTTGAACAAGTTGGATCAGCTCACCAAGTTGTAGGAGACAGGAAAGCAAGAAGAAGAAAGGAGAGTAATATGAAATGGACTTTGTGTCACCAGTAAGGTGAACTCAGATAGAATTTCTTAGTAGTCTTATGATGGCAGCACTAAGCTACAGCTGTATGAAGCTCACCTCTCCCTTTCTATGTGTATCTAAGTAAAGCTTGTCAATGTTTTATGTCATATGTGACCTGTTTTGCAGGAGGGCTTTTGTCTCTCTATTCTTGGCCTCCATCAAGTATTTGATTGTGATGCTGGACTAAGTTGCAGGAAGATCATTGCTCATACCTATAGAGGCTGGTGAATCCATGGTAGAGGTGGTTCTCTGGAAAAAAACCCTCCAAAGCTGATGATATGCAGCTTGCTGGATTGCAAAATCTCAGGTGAAAGCTGGTCTCTGTAAAAGTGTATCAATCCAGGTAAGAGCAGCCATGAAAGTAATATACCACAAAAGAAATTGTGACTCATATGTGGTCACCCCTTCAGAATACATACTCCCATTGCAGTCCCACTCTAGAACCTCATTTCTTATGCTTGAATGGGGCTCCAGGAACTTCCTTTGGTGGGTGTGTTATTAAGGAGCTCCATAAAGGAAGCCAAAGACATGGTCCAGAATGGACCTGAAACAGTGACCGTGTTCTCTGTAATATTTTTTCTCCAACTCTCTTGCTATCCCTAGTCTAGATACTTCTCTGCATCATCTTTGCTTTTACTTCCAGTAGCTCTAGCAATCCTCTGCACTCGCATGCGAATGCTAGGCTGCACTGCACATTACAGGGAGTCAGGTTAGCAGTGTCTAGACACAGTTGTGCAATCTGCTGTACTATATGGTCATAATAAGTGTAACTTAAACCATTTTAAGTTTGAAATTACCTTAAAATTACTGTGAGTTCTCTGCTGTGTGCTCACTACTATGGTGTGAGATGTGACTAAGAGAAAAATTTGATTGTAAGAGTCTAAAACAAGAACAGTATTCATCAGTCTTATATGCTGAGAAGAAATGCACTTCCTTTCTTGTATATGATTTTTTTGACTACTAAGTCTAAGAAGTGAAAAGTAATGTTTTATTGACCCCTAGACATTTTCACCTTTAAATGGAAACCCAATGTGAATGCTAAACAATCAAGGTTTGTCTAGGCAGTTTGCAATACTAGTTTATACACGTACTTGTTCTGTAATAACTATAACCCAGCACAACAAGTTACTGCAATAAAAAATAGCAGTGATCTGGCTGATGTTTTGCTGCAGAAGTCCATTTAAAAATTTTTATTTTCTCTGTGAACCACAGGAGAGGCCCACTGGTATGATTAGGATCAACGACATAGTATCCAGACATCGCAGTTAGGAATGAGGTCCCTTGCTTTAAATATTGTGCATGTGTCTGATACCTGATTAAACTTGAAGTTCGGAGTCAGGCAAAGAAAAGGGAGATTGGGAATAGTTAAACACAAATAGTGAGAGGTAGCAAATTGTTGATGATGGTTTTTTTCTGAGGGAACAGAAGATAAACTTCTGGTTCCTTATTATGCACATTTGGAGTGACATTTTTGAACACAATACCTCAATGTCTTAATTCTTTAGTTAAGCATGGATGTTGTTATGAGTGTATTTTGCTTTATAGCACTTCACTTCATTGCACTCTACAGATATTGCCATTTTTATTGCGTCATATTTTTGCAATACATTATTTTTTAATTAAGGTATGTGCATTTTTTTTCAGACATAATGCTATTGCACATTAAATAGACTATGGAATATGCATTTTATATGCATTGAGAAACCAAAAAATTAATGTTACTTACTTTATTGTGATATTGGGTTGTTGCACTGGGCTGGAACCAAACCCACAGTACCTCCAAAACAGCCAATAGTGGATGAATTCCAGTAATTTCCAGACTTTCCTTAAATACCCGAGCCTGATTCTAGGCAAGGCAAGATGGATTTTGTTTACAGCAAAATAAGGAGACATCAGATATCAGTAATGAAGGTAAGATGGAAGGAGAGAGAAGGATTGGACAGCAGCAAAGCAAATGTCCTATGAAGTCAAAGAAGGCTGGGTTAAAGATTAACAGGAAGAAAAATTTATCAAGCGGAAATGCAAAAGTGTTTTCAGCCCATTAGTGCCTATGTGCCACAGTAAAGCTTGTCAGCCTAGCCTCCACTGAGGCTGACAATTGACCTGACTGCTATGGCCATTGTCTCCATGCTAACCACCTTTTCATGCTGCAAGGGCAAAATAGATAGGGAACTGCATACTAAATAGCTGTATATTATCACAAATACTATGTAGGCTGTATTTAATGTGTTATAGAATGTCAGCTTGTTGCTTAATAAGAAGCACACGTAGCAGGATCTCAAAATTAGCTGAGAGGAAGATAGTCATGAGTAAGGCAGTTCCTAATAAAACTCAATTCTTTGTTAGTAGTAAGTATATAGATAGAACTAAGCTATTGAACTATTACTTCTGGAAATCTGTAGAAAGCAGACACAATGAGGGAAACTAGTGACAGCCACAGAATGCTTGCATTGCTTAGTGACATTCAAGCAAAACATATTTTCTTCCAAATATACCATGCTGGAAGAAAATGAAGAGTATACTAGTCTATACTGCAGGAGGACTGTGTTTTTTATAAGATGTGACTGATAAAAGCAAATACATTTCAGGGGAGCCTCTCAGTGCTGTGCTGTGCAGTGCTGTGTTGAAAAGAAGCTAATGTGATAACTGGATGTCTTTCTTTGAATGAAGTGAAATTACAAGGAATACTCCCTGGGTTACTTTGTCTACTTCTGATAACTGTGTTTTAAAAAGTATTTGAAAATATTGGATGAAGTTCCAGGGAGTGCATGGAAATAACTCACTGTGGGGGTAAAAAAGTCTGAGAGTGCTTTAGTAACAAGCAAAGCTTTTTCTCATCTCATCCTACATAATCCTTCCTCTGCCTCAGAAAAAAAAAAAAAAAAAAAGAAAGAAAAAAAGAAAAATTGAAACAAACCAGAAATATTTTTAGATTTTGGAGCCTCCTGTCTCAAAGGCATGAAATCTTTGTGTCTAGCTGAGGCTGAAGGATGCAGAATGGCAGTGTCTGAGGATGATTTGAAAGTACCTCTTTTGTTTTGATGGAACGTCGCTTAGGTCCAATATTTGACCAGGCTGAGCATTCTCTGAGGAGAACAGATAAGCTTCGAACATAAAAGACAAATAGCAAAAATATATCTCCTAGCTTTCTTTATGCAGAACACATATGCACAAATCTTCCCTTCATACATAAGATAAGCCTTTTATTTCTCTTCAGCAAAAACTAGGAAAGACTGTTTTAACTCTGTTTGTGTTGTGTGCATGTGTTCTACAGGTATCATATGCTTATCAGTCTGAGTCATCCTTTTGCAATCTCAGTGTTTCATTGAAGAATGTCAGACACATCTGAATGAGAACTGCTTGCTTTGATCTATAGCTTGGAGCCATCATAATGTTGGTGTGCTATTAGTATTTACTGAAGGGAATAATACTTTTAATGCTTTTTAGTACTGCAGTCAGTACAGTGACCTACAAAAAAAGATGGGGTTTTCTTCCCTAGGAATATCAAATTCATTCTTGGAATAAAAGCTGCAATTCTTTTGTGGCCTTTTTTCCACGTCTTTTATTTAATGACAAGGCTTCCTTATTATCACAGAACCCTGGACACTGTCTTGGCCGGCAACTAATCCAGTTTAGTATGGATATGGCTATAGAGGATAATACATGTCATTAACCTTTATTAAAATGTTTTCAAATTGTTATTGCCTAGGAAACAGCAAGTAGATCACTAAAAATTTTGAAATGCCAGAATAATTTCCATTCTTAGTAGTTCAGGAGTAAAATATTTAAATGGCAATAGATTGCAGAGATATATACAGTAAACTGACTATAATCTTTGAGAAAAATTACAGTAAATGGGCCTGTAATCTCAATTTTACAGCTGTCTCAATTACAGCTACTATCAGTTTTACTGCTATGATACTTCAAACTTACGAAGTTGAACAGCGCTTTGGTAAGAAGCTGTGATCCTTGCTTCGTGACAGAATACCATTTTCATATCGTTGACTGTTAAATTTAATGAGAAAATTATTTGTCCAGTGGAAGTGAGAGGAGGCAAATTGGACCATGCTGTGTTTCAGGCAGTGAGAATAAGAATACATTTCTGCAACAGTTCTTTCACCTTGCTTTCTGGTTTCCTATGAATAGACTTAAGATCAAAGCAACAGATCTTTTTGCAAGGAGTGGGGAAACTGTCTGTTGCCAAAGACAAACCTCTCTTTCCCTTGTTGTTCATCTGTGTTTCAAAGTACCTAGGAGCACTAGCTGCAGAAAAAAATCCCAAACTACAGACTGGAACAGGTACATCATACATCCAGTCTCCAGAGATCCTATTTACAACTTTTATCAAGTTTTCTAGTAACGAGTTTAATTTAATTTTAGTAACATAGGGCAGCTAATTTGCCCTACATGAATTTTTCAGAATAGCAAGGCATACGCCTTGACCAAAACAAACAGAGAAAAACTACCTCTGCTACACTTGTAGTGCCTAATCCGAAGTCAGAAACAAAATTACTGCTGCACAAAATCAGTGAAATAATTGTTTTGAATGATTGACATGTTTTCCCATTATTATTCTAGAAATTAATCATGTGAACTGAAACATCAAAAATACAAGAGTGCCCAAATCAGGCATAATCATTAACATGGCAGTTATTGCTGAAAGTTTAGCTAAAAAATTATAATGCATACAAGCATCAATCAAAATATTTTTATTTCCAAATCTTGCAACTATTACACTATCAAACTTGTTATTTTAAATCATGTGAACAGGCTCTTCTTTGAAATATGTTGTTACATTATAAAAATTTTCCAAAATATAGTGGCTAATAACCCAAGTAAGAAAAAAAATTATAATCACCTATCAGAAGAAGAACACAACAGTTTATGCATTGTGTTTTGCAGCTTCATCCAAAGTAGTAGGCTATACAGATATTCAGTTAATACAAAAAAGCTACATGAATGAAAACCCTGTACCGCAGAGAACTACTTGGGTGTCCCATACACTGTAACGTTAGTGGCTACTCTAGAAAACAATTTTTTCAAAGAGTGAATTTTATTAACACTTCCAAAAGTTCATGATTCTTGCTGAACTGTGTGAAGTAGATTTAAAACTAAATCTTTCAAAAGGGCATAGTATCACTCAACCCTAGACTAGCCAATTAGGGAAGAAAATGGATCAAACAGAAGTGCCAGCTTGGCTCTGAAAGTACTTTTCAAATATTTCTAGTCTCAGAAGAGACGAAAGGTCTCTGCTTGCAAAATGAACATGTTAAATTAAGAAAGGTCAAAACGTGTTCTGCCTGCTTTGTGTCAGGGTTAGTTAAAAAACTTATGACTTAAGAGTACATCGCAAGTACACCTTGTATATGTATTTAATCTTCCTTCCAAGATGTTCTCCTCAAATAGATTTTCAGCTGTGCTGAACCTAATATAGCCTATCTAGAGCCATGCAGACATTATTATATATGCCATTTTCCTAGCTATATTTCAATTAAATGTTATACAGGGAAATGCAAAGTAGAAAGCCTGCTCAATTACTATTTAATTAATTTAATTCCTAAGGAGCAGAAAGCAATTACTGGAATGAAAATTAAAGTGCTTATCTTTACTACATGCTAATAGACAGAATTAACATTTCATTTAATAATTCTGCAATTTATAGCTCTGCCCTACCATGACCTTAATACTGAAGGAAATCCCTTCTTTATTACCTTCCCTCACAAGATTTCTGGCCAGAACAACTCTTGGCTTATGCTGGATGAGGCTGTATGAGAGGACTGGATGAGAGTTAAAACAGGAAGGCTGGAGCAAAGGTTTTTTAGCAGTTCAACCATCCTACAGTAGTCCAGTGTTGCTGTCAGAAGTGGGATGCAAATTAGTAATAGATGGCACAACTTGTTTTCCTCTTTTAAGGAGGTATGAAGAATGATGATCCAGTCTATAAATGGATAAGCCTTACTGCCTTTAACAACTTCAAAAAAGGTCCGTAAGCCTCTCAAGCTGCATGAATAAAAAGAATACATTACTCTTTTTGGCCAAATACCATTAAATTTACCACACTTTTGTCTCAGCAATAAATAAAACAGTCAGCCCCAGTACTGGAGAGCCTTCTAGACAGCTGTGGACATTTTCAAACCGCATCAAGGCTCTCCTAACATACCTGTAGTAGCAGGAGTGCTCAATCTACCCTTATTTTTTTCAAATGTAACATTCCTGCTTCTTGTTCTACATTTTTTCTTGTACTTCCTTCTTAACAGATAGTTACTGCTTCTGTGATCTTTCTTAAGACAAATTTCTGCTGTAAGCTGTGACTGTCCTATTTGAGCAATTTCAAGCAACCAATGGAACTTTCAAAAGCTTTTGATAGGGTTTTTAGGACCAGACCTCACACTTAGAGCTTATCTGTATATTATTTTTACTGAAATTTTTGATGATTTGTGCTAAGATCCTTTCTCAACAGTACAAGTAAATCTCACTTGCATAAGTAGTAAAACTGCAAAGTTTAAAATAGTCAGTTTTCATTAACAGAATTTGATTTGCTGATTTTTATAAACTAGAAATGTACACATTGACAGAGAATCAAGATTCTCAGTCAGTAGGTTTAAAGGCATTTCAAGCAAGCATAAATCTGTACTGCTGCTGCTGAAAGAAACAGTTATGCTGCCTTGTCATCCTCAGCTGATTCTTCCAGCCTTCGGGAAGTCTCTTCTGCACTAAGGTAAATGTGAAGCTTAACAGCAAAATTGTCAGGGAACTGGCCATGTTAAAGCCAGTTAGGAACAGAAAAAAACAAACCACCACCCACAAACCCAAAAAAGAGGTAATTTTAACTCAGATCACTCAATCTGTTACTGAAGATACGACAGAAACCTCACTTTTCATCTAAGCTGAAGTATGAGTTTTAGCTGCCTCATCTGCAAGAGAGTCCTCCTTATGGGTACAAGAAAGTGGCCAACGTTCTGTGGTTCCTCATAAGAGATCCTGTTCCTTTTCTAGTGGCCTTATGTGAATGAGTCTTTGAAGAGGAATATTCAGGTGAATGATAGGACAATGAGCAGTGAGCAGAACAGTATGGTGCAGCAAGCCTAACAAGCAGTATTTGATTGTCCAAAATAATTCCAGCCTTTGCCAGGAAAAAAATAACTTGAAAAGTCAGAAACTGAAATGGAATCGAAGGTAGGATGCTCCTGCTGTGAATACATACTCTGCTGTTCTCAAAGTGGTGATGATTGTATGAAGTATGATAGCAGGAAAGCTTTCTTATATGGAGAATTTAAAGAGAAAAATAGTAGTTGACCTCTATTACAGATAGAAAGAAGTTCTCCATATAATCAGACTTGAATAATACAAGCCTTTCTTTTTTATTTTTGTTTTGGTAAGGATATAAACCCACAAGATCTCTGTACAAACCTACTGGCTTTTAAGACCACCCTTGCTGATCAGTAAGGCTTTACAGAACGAGGAGAGAAGCACAAGATGCTGTGAACTTTAAATTTTTGTTGTTGTCCTTCTCTTCTTCCTTGTGCAAACTTGGTATCAAGTTAGCTTGACTTTGTGATTAATAGCATCCGGAGTATGGTACAGTGTCTGTTGTTGCTGTTGTTATCATGTGGACATTGTGTGGATACAGTGAGCACTTCCTGGAACACTTTGGACCAGCATAGGTTGTGTATAAACAAGCCCTGATGGTCTGTGCTGTGAGGCAAGATAAAACCATATAAGGAAGGAGGACTAAAAGCTCAGAAGAAGGATAAGACAAAGAACCCTCATTACTTCACCAGAGACCACTAATAAAATGATAACAAGAGAACTTTGGACATGCGCAGACAATGATGATGTGGTACTAGGAGGGATGAATGTAAACAACTTCCCTGAAATAATTACAATATGTAATAGTTTTCCAAGAAATGTTAATGAATATGTATCAGTTACCTGATTTAAGGAAACTGAAGTCATAATGTTGGTGCACGTGATTTGGCAGAGATATCCCCTATGTGCCTGGATCCACAATAAAGCCATGTACGCTCTTTATGACTACGTGCTAAGGAGTTAGATTCTGGCAACAATGCCAGCACTGTAACTTACAGGATGAAGAGCCTCAGGTTCCTAGTTTATGGAAGTTGACTGAGAAGTACAACTTCAAAATATTTAACTATTCATGTGTGCAGGAGAAAATAAGCATGGCCACCTGAAATCTTATGGAGTTTGGGGATGTCTGGGATTGTCTCAAAATGATGGCTGCTGGCAAGGAGCAGACTGCAGAGACATGACTTTTTGAAGGAGAATTGTGGCTAGCAGTGTTCTTTTTGAGACAGCCTTGCTTTCAGTGGGCTGCTGTATCTGGCCATAGAACCTCATGCAGCAGAATGGCCTTACCAGTTAGTGATCTGCCATTGCTAACACAAAGAGGAGTGGACAGTATACCTAAACGGACAGGCAAAGCTCTACACAAATTGCAGACTACAGTGACTATGAACATTCACGTGCCTGCCATGCTATGACACAACAAAAAAGCAACACAGCCACGTTCTGCTGTGCGTTCAGGTGCAGGCAGTGAGGATGCAGGAAGGGCAGGGGTTGGTGAGTTAGGGTTGCATGTAAAAGCAAAGAATTACAGTAATAATCTGCGGGAATGATATTGAAAATGTTGGCAAATAAACTCTCTAAGACTCGTTTTGGAGTTTTAGAAAACAAGCATCCTTTATCAGGCCTGGGCAACACGAGGCAGTGATCTCCATCAATCATGTGCGATGAGACAAAAGCTGGTTACAGAACGTATTTCCCACTTATGTGCATATGTGTAAACTTCCCAGAAATCTTATGCATATTCTATTACTTTCCAAGAACTAATTTTAATGTTGTTATGAATGTCACAACAGTCCAATCTCTTGCTAATTTGGAACTGGCTCCAGCTGTGTCTGACATTGCATTTGAAATAGGGAGAATAGGGAGAGAGTGCAGTCAGAGGTGATTGCAGAAGAAGAGACATCTGTTCAGCACAGATCACACCTCACGCAAGGCATTATCATCTGCAAAGAACGAACAATGTTTGGAAACACACTGTTTGAAAAAAAAACAACAAACCAAACATGCACCAGAGAGACATTCTAACTTTCAAAAAGTACAATTACTTAGATGAAACTTAGCTCTATTTTAGCTTACACCAATATATTCCACTTTTTAGTAGCAACTACTTCTTGTGTCAGGAAGAACACACATCCTGCCTGAGGGCCATCCCTTGGCCTGAGTTGCTGACACAAGGCGCGTCCCCTCCTGGTGACCACCAGGCTGCGGAGTGTTATTGCTGTGGCAATTAATTGGTAAGTTTTGCTGCAGCTGGTTTGTATGTTTAATTATGTTGTCATATAAATCTTCCTTATATGAAGAGATAATATGCAGACAATCTCCAGACATTATGCTTAGTTGTCTAGAAAGATGAATCTGGTTTTAGGTCAAGAGATAACCTGTCCTAGGGATGTGAAAATGTACTGAAATGCTTAAGTTGTCTTGTAAGATATAGTTATCTTAGGTCAAGAGATAACCTGAAGGAAGTCTCTGGACATGGTCAGATACTCCAAAAAATAGCAAGCATTCTTTGAAGATTTACGGAGTTCTTTGTCTAAAACTAGTATACATACTCATGGCTTTTGTAAGATGTTATGCCTTTTTTAGAAGGGTATCCAGTTCAGTGCTGAATTGTAAAATAAAAATATTACTGTCTTTGCTTCAAAGACTTTGTCCTTTTCAATATTTTACCAGTGAACGTTCTCACATTGGGGAGGGGAAAAGCTGCCACCCATGACCGATGTTCCTTCTCCCACCCTGTGCCCTGACCCTGTGCCCAGCCTGGCCACCTCTGTGAGGAGCTCGGAGGGCACCTGGGCCCCTTCCCGTATGTGAATCTCATGAGGTTCAATAAGACCAAGTGCAAGGTCCTACACTTGGGTTGAGGCAATTCCTAATTTCAATACAGGATGGGGGATGATGTGATTGAGAGCTGCCCTGCAGAGAAGGACTTGGGGTGGACTGATTGATCAGAAGCATGGCATGAGCCAGCAATGTGTCCTCAGAGCCCAGAAGGCCAACCGTGTCATCAAAAGCAGCGTGGCCAGCAGGTCAAGGGAGGTGATTCTGCCCCTCTGTTCCTCTCTTGTGAGACCTCACCTGGAGTATGGTGTCCAGTTCTGGAATCCTCAGCATGAGAAGGACATAGAGCTATTGGAATGGGTCCAGAGGAGGGCTACAAAGATGATTAGAGGGCTGGAGCACCTCCCATACAAGGACAGGATGAGAGAGTTGGGTTTTTTCAGCCTGGAGAAGAGAAGGCTCCAAGGAGACCTCATAGTGACCTTTCAGAGCCTGAAGGGGCTGCAAGAAAGCTGGGGAGGGACTGTTCCAAAGGCACGGAGTGCTAGGACGAGGGGCAATGGGTATAAAATGGAGAGGGGCAGGTTTAGACTAGACATAAGGAGGAATTTCTTCACCATGAGAGTGGTGAGATGCTGGCGCAGTTTGCCCAGGGAAGCTGTAGCTGCCCCATCCCTGGAGATGTTTGAGACCAGGCTGGATGGGGCCTTGGGCAGTGTGATTTAGTGGGACGTGACCCTGCCCATCAAACCAGGGATGGAACTGGATCACCTTTAAGATGCCTCCAACCCAAACTATTCTATGATTCTATTACGTTGTTTGGTGATGCACAGATAGCGCAGATTTTCCAACATTTTGCTGCTGACACAGCAGGCGCCTTGCACTGCAAGCCATGATGCTGACACTATCACACATGGAGAAAATAAAGGAGTAAACGGTACCATGTAATTACCTGCAATAAAATCTCAAATTATAAGCATTAGAAGAGACACGTGGTTTCTTCTCACAACAAAACCACTCATCTTTCTTCCCCATCCCATAGTAGCAAAAAGAGGAGTGGAATTAGATGATCTTTGAAGTCCCTTCCCACCCAACCACTCCATCACCATCATAGGACACAGCCCCGCCCCCTCTCCTTCCCACGCCCTCGCTGGAGGCGGGGCTTCGATGGGAGGCGGGGCTTTGCAGGGCGGGGCTCCCGGCGCGTGTCGCTGGGGGCGGGGCTTTGAGGGGCTGGGCTTTAAACGGATGGGGCGGGTTCTAGCGCTGAGAATTTAATAGTGGGGCGGGGCTTCGCGTAGGGGGTGGGGCTTAGTGCTGGGGCGTGGCTTCTCGCGGGGTGGGGCATGGCGGAAGCGTCGCGCGGAGGCCGTGAGTAACGCGACGCGCCCGGAAGTGGCGCGCGGGGCCCGGAAGTGGCAGCGGAAGGGGTGGGGTCGCGCTGTCGCGGTGGGCTGGGTTCATCGCTCGGTGGAGACGCCCCGTGTGTCCGTCCCCTCCTCCCTTCGCCGTTCGAAGCCATGTCGCTGTTCCAGTCCGCTTTGGACTTCCTGGCGGGGCCTGGCTCCCTGGGCGCCGCCAGCCGCGACCAGAACGATTTCGTGGGGCAGACGGTGGAGATGGGCGACATGAAGCTGCGCATCAGGCGGGTCATCGCCGAGGGTAAGGGCGGGCGGCTCGGCCGTCACGAGCGGGGCCTCCCGGGGCTGGGAACGCCCGTGGGTGAAAGCTCCGAGGCTCCTTTGGGAGGTTTAGAAGGAAAAACGTCCCTTATCAGGCCTGGACAGCGCGAGGGAGCGATCCCCGTCCACCGTGTGCGGGGCGAGAGCGGAGACGGAAGGTGTTTTCCATCTATGTGCATTTTCCCAGCAATCTTATGCGTATTCTATTACTTTCCAAGGTCTGAATTTAATGTTATTGTGAACTTAACAACAGTCAAAACTCTTGCTAATTCGGAGCTGCCTCCAGCTCTGCCTGACCTTGCCTTTGAGATAGGAAGACACTGCAAACAGAGCTGAGTTTTTTCAGCACAAATCATGCTTTACAAGACGTTATCATCTCCGAAGAGTGGACAGCATCTGGAAAAACATTGAACAAAAACATGCTATCAGAGGGACATTCTGCCTAACTTTCAAAAAAATACAATTACTGAGATAAAACTTTGTTTTACCTTAAATAAAAAATATTCTGCTTTTTTTGTAATAGCAACTGCTTTTATCAGGAGCAGTGGGGTCGGCAGCTTCATGCAGCGTTGACGCCCCGAAGGGTGCGTTGCCTCTGTGGCTGCCCTATTTCAGTCCATGGGTGCTCTGAGTCAGTCTGATGCCATGGAAGGCGTGTGGCAAGGACCGAGTGTAAGAGCAAAAGTCACTGGTATTTGCCTGCTCTGGGAATGCTTGTGGAGAGCCAGTGTGTTGTATGGGAACTTCTTCACTTGCTTTATGATTTATAGTACTTCGACCATGTAATAAAACTCTCAAAGGAATTTATGATCCACCAAGGACCTCATGAAAATACCAGATCATGTATCTGTTTGTTTGTTTATTTGTTTTTTTAAGTGCTAGTGTATAATATTATGCCAAAGATGCAAGTTTGCCTGTGCTGGTTTGGGTTGTTTGGAAAACTATGAAATGTAGGAAGACATGCTAACCTTAAAGACAAATGTCAGGAGGCTGATCTGATTCTGCATATGGGCTTTGCTGCTGTGCAGGAATTAAATGTATAGCTGGGGCATGTTTGGACAGTTTTTGGTTTTAATGAATTTTTGGGTAGGCATATTGGCACACCACTTGCTGGTCTGTTTTAAAATACATACTAGGTTTGATGTATGCAAATTACTTAGAAATTAGCAGAAAATGGGATCTTGTGCTTGTAGCAGGGGAGTTACTTTGTTTCTTCAAGCTACAGAGATATTGAAACCTTGTCTCAAAAGACTGAACTGTGAATTTGTCCATATTGATACAGTTACAGGCAGAGAGGTGGGTAATGGCAGCCAGCATGGCTTCACCAGGGGCAAGTCCTGCCTGACCAACTTCGTGGCTTTCTATGATGGGGTAACCACAGCAGTGGACATGGGTAAACCAACGGATGTGATCTATAGACTTCTTTAAAGCTTTTGACACACTCCCCCACAACATCCTTCTCTCTAAATTGGAGAGATATGGATTTAATGGATGGATGGTAAGGTGAATAAGAAACTCGTTGTATGGTTGTATTCAAAGCGTAGTGGTCAATGGCTCAAAGTCCAGATGAAGATCTTTGACAAGTGGTGTCTCTCAAGGGTCCGTACTGGGACTGGTGCTGTTTAAGATATTTATCAATGATACTGACAGCAAGATTGAGGGCACCCTCAGCAAGTTTGAGGATGACATCAATCTGAGTGGTGTAGTTGCCACACCGGAAGTATGGGATGTCATCCAGAGGGACCTGGACAGGTTGGAGAAGTGGGCCTCTCAGAACCTCATGAGATTCAACAAGGCCAAGTGTAAGGTCCTACACCTGGGTTGGGGTAATCCCCATTTTCAGTACATGATGTGGGGTGACGTGCCTGAGAGCAGCCCTGCAGAGAAGGACTTGGGGGTGCTGGTCGATGAGAAGCTCGACATGAGTTGGCAATGTGCGTTTGCAGTCCAGAAGGCCAACTGTAATCCTGGGCTGCATCAAAAGAAGCATGGCCAGCAGGTCGAGGGAAGTGATTCTGCCCCTCTATTCCTTTCTTGTGAGACCTTATCTGGAATACTGTGTCCAGTTCTGGAATCCTCAACGTAAGAAGGACATGAAGCTGTTGGAATGGGTCCAGGAGAGGCTACAGGGATAATCAGAGGGTTGGAGCACCTCTCATATGAGAACAGGCTGAGAAAGTTGGGGTTGTTCTGCCTGGAGAAGAGAAGGCTCTGAGGAGATCTTATAGCGACCTTGCAGTACCTGAAGGGGGCTACAGAAAAGCTGGAGAGGGGCTATTCATAAAGGCTTGTGGGGATAGGACTGTGGGAAAATGGGTATAAACTGGAGAGGGACAGATTTAGCCTGGACATTAGGAAGAATTTCTTCACTGTGAGAGTGGTGAGGCACTGGCGCAGGTTGCCCAGGGAAGCTGTGGCTGCCCCATCCCTGGAGGTGTTGAAGGCCAGGTCAGATGGGGCCTTTGGCAGCCTGATTTAGTCCCTGCCCATGGCAGGGAGGGTTGGAAGTTGGTGATTTTTAAGGTCCCTTCCAACCCTGACGATACTATGATACATAATTCACTAACATTGTACAAGTGGTTGATGTTGTTTAGGTTAAATGCCCTACAGCTTTGTTCAGAGCTCTTTTCCATTGAACGTAGTTTCTGTAATTGCTTCTTGTAATCATCTTCTATTGAAGTAAAATTATAAATAGGTTCATTGAATTTTTTTTTGTGATTTTTTTTTTTTTTTGTTGAAGTCTTAGTGCCCAGCATGGAGGAATGATTTGATTATTCAAGGTAAACTACTCTAGTTAAACTTATGAAAAATTTGCTTGTGCTAAAACAATAAGAGATTGGTCTGTTCTATTTGCTTAAGGGCACATAAGTTGGTACTTTAATGCTTAAGGACTTTTGGCATATGATCTCAGAAAAACTTGGCAGTTCTTTAAGTAGTAAGTTACATTTAAAACAACACTAAAGTCCTATTCAGCCATTAGCCCTTCCTCACAGCTTTTTACAAAAGATCTATTCAGATTTAAGTGAAAGCTGAGCACTCGAGGTGATGTTGGCTGCAAGGTAGGTGCTAAAGGAACTGACTGGTGCTGCTGGTACTGTGATGTTCCTTCCTGCTGGGGTGACTATGGGAGAGAGCAACAAAGGAAAGGAAGAACAGAAAGCTACATTTGAGATGGATCTGCTGTCAAATTCTAGGTTCTGAAAAAAGTATTTCATATCTTGCTTTGGCAGCAGCCTACTGTTTCCCAGGATCTGACAGAGACTTCCTAAAATGTCAGGGGAAAGATGCCAGCTTAGATGATTTAAAGCAGGTGGGGACATGCTTTAAGTCTAGTGCTCTTGGGAATTTATCTGTAACCACTGCTTTTGTGTTCCACATTTGTCTCAGTATTATGGTTTTATTCCATGTTGTTTTCTTTGTATTTCACTACTGAACTTGAGCCTAACTGTTGCCTTTGAAGTAAGACTTTGAAGCAAACGTAGGTGGGCTGAAACAACTGTTAGGGTATATTCAGTATAAATAGAATATAAAAGTCCTACCCTCTCCTACTGTCTTCAGTCCTGAATTTAGAATGTTTCTGTCCTTATCATATAATTTCTTTGTTGCTGAAATTGAATTAATCTTTGAGCTCTGAACCTGTGTTTGACACCTCCTGGTATGTGCTTGCACAACTGTGGCTTATAAGCATTCCCTTCTGTGCTTAAATACAGAGTTATTTTGTGCCAAATTCCTCATTAGAAGGGCAATTGGTACTTTCTGAATTTAGATTTAAAATCCATGGTAAACTGTGTGTGATCCACCAATGCAGACAGAAGGCCTTTTCTGTAAGATGGTACTTCTTTCTTTATTGTTGGTGTGAACAGAGTCTGTGGATTAGTTTTACACAGTATCATTTAGCAGCATAAGTTCCGTTGTTCTCCCACTCTGCAACTCTTTCCAGCTCTGTAGTGTGCTGGTGTCTGTGTTGGTGCAAATATTTGTATAATCGACACGTTATGGCAGTCCAGTGGAGTTCCCACTGGCTGGAAAAGGGAAAACATAACTGCTGGTTTTAAAAAAAAGATAAAAAGGAAGAACCAGGGAAATAAAGACTGGTCAGTCTCTTCCCTGTGCCTGGCAAAATCGTGGAGCCGATGCTTGGAAAACTGCTGAGGCATGTAGGAAATACGGAGGTCATTGGTGACACCCAGTGTGGCTTCACTTAAGGGCAAGTTGTGCTCGATTAATATTGTGGCCTTCTGTGACAGGGTTACAGCATTTGTAGATAACAGAAAAACAGTGGATGTCATCTAACAGGTCTGGTGGAAAGTATTCTAACACTGTTCTGCGCAACATTCTTATCTCTAAATTGAAGAGAAATGTATTTGACAGATGGATCACTTGGTAGATAGGAATTGGCTGTGTGGTTGTGGTCCATGGCTCAGTGCCCAAGCGGGAACCACTGATGAGTGGAATTCTGCAGGGGTCATTCTGGGACCAGTGTTGTTTAAAATCTTTGCGGGGACATGGATAGTAAGATCGAGTACACCCTCAGCAAGTTTGCTGATGACACCATGTGTGCGTTGTAGTCGACACTGGAGGGAAGAGATGCCATCGAGAGGGTCCCTGAGAAGCTTGAGAGGTGGGACTGTGAGAACTTCACGAAGTTCAACAAGGCCAAGTGCAGGGTCCTGCACCTGGGTCAAAGCAATTCTAAAGCACAAATACGGGCTGGACAGAGAATGGATCAAGCTGGATCAAGCCCTGGAGAGAAGGACTTGAGAGTGCCGGTGGATGAGAAGCTCAACTTGAGCCAGCAATGTGCCCTTGCAGCCCAGAAAGCCAACCATAACCTGGGATACATTAAAAAAAACATGAACAGCAGGTCGAGGGAGGTGATTCTCTCCTTCTACTCCACTCCTCACTCCTGTAAGACCTCAGCTGGAGTACTGCATTCAGTTCTAGAATTCTTAGCGCAGGAAGGACATGGATCTGTTAGAGCGAGTCCAGCGCGGGGCCACAAAGATGATCAGAGGGCTGGAGCGCCTCCCTTCTGAGGAAAGGCTGAGACAGTTGGGCTTGCTCAGCCTAGGGAGGAGAAGGCTCTGGGAAGACCTTACAGCAGCCTTACTGTGCTTAAAGGGCTTCTGCAGGAAAGCTGGGGTGGGGCTTTTAATCATGGAATGTAGTGATGGCACAAGGGATTAATGGTTTTAAATTGGGAAAGGGTAGATTTAAGTTAGATATAAGGAAGAATTTTTTTACTGTGAGAGTGGTGAGGCAATGGAACAGGTTGTCCAGAGAAATCATGGAGCCCCATTGCTGGTATTCAAGGTCAGTTTAGATGGCACTTTGAGCAGCCTGATCTAGTGAAAGGTGGTTCTGCCCATGCTGGAGGTTGGATCTAGATGGTCTCTAAGGTCTGTTCTGACACAAACCATTGTATGATTCTGTGAAATATGTGCTTGCCCGTGCTGTATGCTGACACGTTAGCTGTGCAGTTTGTGTCGATGTTTATTACTGTTCATTTTGTAGAGGTGGCGTGCTAGTTGTAAGAGTGGGCTAACTGAAAATGTGGTGTGCTGCTGTAGGAAGCTGAGAACAGCTTGTGATGGAAAAGTAATCATGGGAAATTTCTTGATCTCCACCTGTATTGTAGAAACATTTGAACCTGATTACCAGGCTATCAGAGTATTCATCGAGACTGACTGCTGGTGCCACAGATAGTGAATTGCAGAAACTCATTCCTCAATTCTGTGGCAGAAAATCATCTGAGACCATTTTTGACAGCTGAATATAGGACTAGAAAATACTTTAGCAGTGAAAAACTTGTCTCTCAGGGCAAGAGCTTGGATGAGCATGTACATATATGCAGACTGATAACCTGTACGGGGAAACACTAAGATGATTTTGCTGATACATAGAGCTTCAGAAAACTGACTTAAAACCACACACAGATATTTGTGCGAGTGGAAGTAACGAGTGGAAACGCCCCCCAAAAAACTGCGTTCTTTCTACACCCTTGGGAAGGAAACCAAAGCAGCCCCACTCTGAACTTTCGTTTCCTCATTTGCCTCTGTTGGGCCTACTTTACAGGTGTTTGTTCACAGAGGTGTGTTGATGTAGGGGTGTGACCCGTAACTGACATGTCTATGTTGACTGTGAAATCCTTGGTGTGGTTATAGTTAAACAGGTGAAACTGTTTTGTTTTGTTAATATATATATGTATTTCAAACTGTATTGGTCAGAGTGCTTGTGTAAGCTGTTATGGCAAAAGAAATTCTGCCAGTAAAGTTGCCCCTATTAAAACTGCTTCAGTTGACTAGGTCTACAAAGCAGCCAGCATCAAACCCTAAATGAAACCACTTTTAATATTGAAGCAGTGGGACTATCTTTGCCTTTTTTGAAAGACTTGCTTTCGCCAATAATGAATAGTTTTAAAAAAAAGTAGATTAAAAGTGCCTTCACAACTTACTATATATCCTTTGATATCCCAAAATATCCATAGATTCAATTTTGTGTAGTAGAGTGTTGTGCTGACCTGAAGCCCCTAATTCTGTGAATCAAAGCATATATTTTGAAGATGCATCTCACAGGGCTGTTAGAATAAAATCAGAGAAATATTTATCACAATGAATCTAAAGACTTTTTTCTGTAGGACCAACAGTACTTTCGTTGTGTAGAAAGTCTGTGGGACCTGTGTAGGATGAAGACACGAAGGCAGCAGCTCTGTGGTACAGAGAATGGTGTTCACTGCTGTATGGGCATGCAACTCAATGGGACAGTGGGCTCTAGAACCTGGGGTGTGCCTCTAGATTCAGTAGGGTGCTGGGTGGGAAGACCAGTCAGAAACCGTGGTTTCCCAGGTTCAGTAGAAGGATGACTCAGATTTTCTTGTTCGACCAGGTCTATGAAATCCCTAAACAGCAGTCATAACCAATCAGCTGTCTCCAGCCCCTGTCCTGCCAGTGCCCAAAATGCTGATTGTAATTGCTGGTCAGCATTCTTGCACTGGGGGCTTTAGAAAAGCTAAGGGATCTTCCTGTTATGGGAAGTACTAAACCTGCTTTTGCAGAATGAAGCAAAGTAAATGGATAAGCTCTATGCATGAGTGAGTGATACACGGTGGAACTGAACTGCAGTCCTTGTTGTCTGTCATCTTTGGTGTTCTTGCTGATACTTTAACTCTTCTGTGATGCACTAGTCGCTTGTTCTCCCTGCAACTGAGATCCTGGTTTTGCTGTTTTGTTTTTTTTTGTATAGTTCCCCTATAGATACCAAAAGGAAAGGCTATATCCAGGAGCCTGTCCTTTTTGTTTCATGTTGCGGATGCTGTGGAAAAAGTAACAAGATCTGCGAGGGGTACCAGTCAGGAATCTTGAAGAACACTGTGATGGTCGATTGCCATGTAAAACTTGAGTGCTGCTTGAAAAGCCTTGTGTTTGATTGAATTGCTAAAAGCAAACTCACTTCAGCCTCGCATTAATATTTCTTATGCACAGAGAAGGTATTGGGTACAATTGTGAGGGTACTGGTTTGGACCCTGAATCTTTTTTTAAAAAGTGCCTTGTCAACATGTTCCTTGTCTGTGGTGGTTCGTCCTTTGATTATCCTATTTTCTTAGCCTTCCTATCAGTAAAATTCTGTAGTTCACTGACATCTTCTGTGTTTATTCTCCAAATAATTGCTAGAGAACATTGCTATGTAGTTCAATGAAAATAGAATTTATATTAAGAGCAGAAAGGCAAATCATTGAAGTTTGTAATTTTGGCTGTTACTCTACTAGAGAAACTCCGCAATAGATGGGAAGCATATATACAGTCGCACTGTTGAAACTCCAAGGGTAATATTTCCAGAAGAAATGGAAGTGGTACCAGGATCTCTACAATGGAGTAGAACTTTATTAATTATGAGGTTTTAATAGTTAGATTAATTAGTGATTGAGTAAACATAGCAGACCTGCACCTTTTTTTCAGTGTTGTTTACTTTGTAGAAATTTGTACAGTGTTCTTTAGCAGATTGGTAGCGTTTGAAACAGGTGTTCTGACAAAAGGAGTTGGAAGGAGAGCAATGCCGTAGGGAATGAGAAATTGCAGTTTAGTAACAGCATCACCCTATTGGACTTGTGTGCTTCAGTGCTTGAAAACGCCTTATGCTTTAAATAAGAACCCCGAAGCATGGCAATTATTCTAAAAGTATGAGGAGGTGTATATTTAACATCTTCTGTCTTGGTTATTGCTATTTTTATGGGTAGTCTAACAGTGTAAAACCAAGAAGTAGCTTAATTAAAACCATTAGGTAATATTGACTGTACTGAATCTTGCCTTTATAAGGACCTGCAATTAAAAAAAAATTGCTTCACAGGAAATGTGCATATGCAGACTAATAAAATGCAATAAATGAACAAAGTTACTGTGGTTCTGGCACGTGTAAAAGGGAATATTTTGATTCTAGTGTGTAAGTTGCCGTACTATTGGCAATCCACTGAAAGACATGTATACCTCTTATATAAATTTAGGTGCTTTGCTGAATGTATTAGCCCTGTTAGATTAAAACAAATAATTTAACTGAATGTTGAAATTAAAACTGACTTAATGTACCTTCCTGTAGGTGGTTTTGCTTTTGTCTATGAAGCTCAAGATCTTGGAAGTGGCAAAGATTATGCTTTAAAGGTAAAATCCATTTTCTTCACTATAGGTTTACATGGTCTTTTTGCTTGATGCTTTAGCACAACAGTTAATTCTTGATATATGCTACTAAACAAGTAATTTGGAAAAATCCAGAATGATAGTGGTACTTGTAGCATGCTGTGTGTGTATTTACAACAGTCATTTCTGTTAAGTCCCTGGGCTTTATAGTTGGATGCCAAAGGTGGGAGTTGCTCTATTAATTATTGCTGCTGTTTGTCTTTGTTTGGTTTAGAAATTAATGATGTTGTGCCAAGCTTTTTATTGCATGGGTAAAAGTATTCTTTCCTAGTTACCTGAAGTGAAGTACAGGAATATTTTCAGTTCTGAGAAACAGATTTAGCCTACCGGTTCACCTGCATTTGTACTTCCAAAGCAAGCTTCATCAATATTATAAATAATGCTCCATACTTTCATTCATTGATCAAACTTTTAGCATGGAACCTCTCAGAGACACTCTTTGAGCTCTAGTTTTCTGAAGGCTTATAATAATCGTGTAACAGCTGAAAAACTGAAGAATTATGGAAAGGACAATGTAGTGAAGTAATTTGCTTTGTCGTATTTTTCTGCAATAAAAATCACGTTACTTGCTTTCACCCAAAATGGATTCTTTTTTAGGGTATGGTTGTTCTGTGGCTGTATCAGTATACAGACATCTGTCTTGGAGAGAAAGTGAAAAGGGTACTAGTGTGAGAGGTCAGAGCGGTAAAATGAATGGTGTTACACCGCTAGGAATTACTTGATCTAGTTTTTTCCTTTTCATGCCACATCATACAATAACAAAATATGTGACCAAACCCATATAGCATGTGTTCAAAATGTCATCTAGGAGCAGTCTCATTTAAAAACAGCAGACAAAAAGATGAAGCATCACTGTACTTTCTCTGTTTTGTAAAACTAGTACTTTTATGGCAAATGCTTGGATTGATTCTAGTCAAATGTTGAACTCCATATCCAAGCAATATTGGAAATAATGAAGCTTGATTTTGCTGTTGACTACTCAGGTATTATTGCAAAAGTTACGTTACATACTTTGGAGAAGGTTTGGTTGGAATAGGTTGAAGGTTATTTCTAAAGCTTTGATGCAGAAGAATAATCTTTCCTTGTCAGTACTCAGTGCTGTAAGCTAGGAGACTTCAGTGTTTCACACAATAAAAGGCTTTCAGAGCAGTTACTTTGTGATTGTCAAAGGTTACCACAGCTCAGTCATCAATAAACTCGAACAATACAGGTAGCTGGAAACCTGGGTGCTGTATTTAAGGCAATATGTCTGAATGTACAATAAGCTCACTTTGTTTACTCTCCATCACAGTTTGTTAGGTTTTTGACTGTAGCTTCTCCTTTGTGTTCTGGAAAACAAAAATCCGTGTGCTCTTTTTCTTCTAAATTTTAATAACTACATCTTCTCAATTATCCTGACAGCGATTGTTGTCTAATGAAGAAGAAAAGAATAAAGCCATCATTCAGGAAGTTTGCTTTATGGTATCCTTTTTTTGAACATATTTTAATGTTTTGATTTAATTGCCTTATACCAAACATTTCTGAGAAATGGAAAACTGCTCTACAGATTCAGTTCTTTGCATGCCATGCACTGCTTAAGGGGATTGCCATTCTGAGGAAGGTCTGGATTCCTGATCTGTGATGAATCTGGCACCAGCATCCAGCAAGTTCGGTTCTTCAAAAGCCGCAGGAATTTAATGTGTGCAGATAACTCTTGTAACTCGTGTGGACTTTGTCATATACTTCATCTAGTAAGAAGTGAAGTTATTGTTAGGGCTTTCTTGGAGTCCTTCGACAATGGTCAAAACACCTTTTGACTATGCAGGTGACGGATTTAAGTAGATTTGGATTTTAAGTAGACTTCCCTTACATGCACTGGTTTTACTGCGTTTTTGAGGACAACTCTCAGTGTAGCTTAATTTCTGCCTCAGATGCATCTGGCTTTAAAGAGTGATACTGAATATTAGGAAAGGAATTTCAGTGGAGTACATGCATCAGTAACAAGAAGCAGGAACTGTTTCTCAGTGTTATTGCTGTCATTTTCATCTTCAGTAATGTTAAATGGTAGGGTATAATGTAATCTCAAAGTGTTTGTAGTCCTTGGCTTTAGTGAACTCAGTATTTGTTTTCCAGCATCCGCTGTAAGACTCAGTTTGTTTGAAGAGTCAATGAATACCTGTGATATGCTGTTTAGTTTATCACTCGGTATTCAGCTTCATTTTGAGTTGCAAGGCAAAACCCCTGATCTTAATTTAAGCTACTCAAATGTTTATTTCTTTTTATGATTACTGAACTGTTTGACAAAATCTGACAATAAACACACTTTGCTAAAAGAACATTTGCAAAGAATGGGCCACCATAGCACTATACGCATCTAGCTACTCTGGCTACAACCTGCCAGAAGTGAAAAACAGAATCCTTTTTTGGATGTTTTTTTCACAGCTCAGGCTCATTGAAGCATATGCACAACATGAATGAGTATTAACTGTTGCTGACTTCCCAATATATAACTGTGAAATGAAATTAATTCCTGCAGGTCTGTTGTGAAGAGATGCATAAGATATAAAATATAAACATATAAAATAGTATTGGGTTCATTCTAATTTGGTGGTTCCAACTTGCCCTTCTTTCTAACTTTATTGTGCTTACGATGTCTTTGGTTTTATCTTTTCAGACTGATGAATGCATCCTGTAAACAATGTGTGTTTTCTCGTAGGCATGAGTCTCAATGTTTGACCAAGGTGATGCACATCAGGAACAACAGACAGGCATAATGCCATGTAACCTGCACTGGCAGGAGTTCAGTTTATTTACATTTTACTCCTCTTAATGTAGTTAAAAATGATACCTTGAATTTTTGAACTGGAAGTGAAACATGAAAAAGGTTTACTAATGATGGGAGGATAAGTTCTCCAATCTTTTAGAGCTTTTATTTGTTTCAAACTTTATTTTAATTATTTTAAATTTAAACATAACACACTTAATATTTGCTTTGGAAAGGCAGGTGTTGATACAATAGCCCTTTCTTAATCAACCAGCAGGAGAAGTGGCTCTCTCCTTAGAAGTCTCTCTGGTACTTGTGCTAAAGCCTTGCAGTCCTTGTCAAAAGACAGGAAGTAGTAACTAGGGCTGTTATGAAATCCTGTTTCCTCAGAGCCTTAATCATAAGGATTTTTTTAATGTTTTGTTTTGACTATTTATTATATTACCTTCAGTGGCTTCCCTTGAAGTCTGTTTTTTTCCGAGACATGAATTTCTCTGTTCTCCTTAGAATTTTAATTGCAACTGTAATGTTCTCTGTGGTTTTAAGCTAGCATTTCAAATGAGATGTCTGTGAACTGCTGTATATATGATAATATCAAACTTGGCGGTCACGTTCCTTGAATGTACTGTTTCCAGAAAAAACTTTCAGGTCATCCCAACATTGTCCAGTTCTGCTCTGCTGCATCTATAGGAAAAGAAGAATCGGATACAGGGCAGGGAGAGTTTCTTCTGCTTACAGAGCTGTGTAAAGGTAAACTTTATTTCTTTTCCTAGCAGTACATATGGCTTCTGACAGCTGTTTTGTACAGTTTGTTTCACAGCTTAGAAAGCCTGTTGAAGGTAGCATAGCTCAGTGGAGGTAGACTTCAGCCTCCTCTTTTAAAAGATAAGGATCATGTTTTTAAGCCTGCACTTCAGCCTTATCTTAAGTATTGGAAAATCTTTAAGCTCTTCATGTTTGAGACTGGTCAGAGGAAGAAAGGAGGAGTAGTTCCTTAGAACACCATTTTCTTTGTCACTGCGGTCAGTGTGGACTTGCCAGTTGCAGAATGTCTATCTAATGTTACAACTTGGCGGTAAATCTTAGTTGATCAGAAGAGCATTTCTCTGTTCATGCCAAGCTTTCAGAATCTGTGGTCTTCTATGTGTGCTCATGTGAATTCCTCTGATTTTCTGCAGGGCAGCTGATGGAATTCTTAAAGAAAGTAGAATCCAAAGGACCCATCTCCTGTGACACAGTTTTGAAGATCTTTTATCAGACCTGCAGAGCAGTGCAGCATATGCATAAACAGAAGCCTCCTATTATCCATAGAGATTTAAAGGTGCGTTATAGTGTTTAAATGAAGACTGAGTTTTTTAAACAGCAGGGGAGCCTGTCAGACTGAGTCTGTGTTAAGGCCGTTGACCAAATACAGTGGATGCTCCTGAGCGTAATGGTTACATGTATTGCCTTGCCAAGGCTGCTGGAGGTTATCACTGAAATACTTGCATCTCTTCAAACAACAACTTTTCCATGTGCTTGCGGTGTTAATGCTGCTTACATTCTGTCTGCACAAACTGATGGAGGAGTACTATATCATAGTTTGCTGATTAAGTTAGTCTTTAAGTAGTTTGCATTTATAAAACAACCACTTATGACTTGAGTTGCAGTTCTGGGGTGAGCAGGTTTTCTAAATAGAAGAGAAAGCTTTGAAGGAGAAGAGAAGATAATGTTGGATTTTCTGTGAAAGACTACATAGCCTTTGAGAGTGTGTAGCAAGTTGTTTGTTTTAGAAAAACTTGTATTGCATTTTAGGGTTTTTTTTTAACTTGAATGTTAAAATTTGGTAGGCATAATTCATAATAGAATTTATTCCTTACTTTTTTATTGTGTTGGCCTTTGCTAGGACGCTACAGGTTTGTGCTGTAGAAAGTGTTGTCCCCTTAGAAACTGTGTAGATTTGAAAGGACAACTTCTGGGAATGAGTTTTGTATTTTGAAGACACAAGTTCACTGTGACATGACATTGAATGGAGTCCTGATCAGTGAAGTTATGCTGTGCACTACAAATATATTTGAACCCAATGGAAGGAGGTGGTCTTTGTAAACATAAATAAAAGAAGAAAAGATTCTAATTTCTGAAACAGTGTCTGAATTTCACACATGCTTCCTGCTTGATGTGAATATCAGCTAAATATAAAAAAGGTAAATTTGTTCCTCCTCACTAAGCATGTTCTTGATTGCCCTGGAGAAAGGAAAATTAAACCACTTCTAAAAAAATAAATTTATGCTAAATGTTTTCAACACTGTTGTTGAAGTCTTTGAGATTATGCACTAGTCTAGCCCCTTAATATACTTTCTGAAATAACATGTTTTGTTCTTCACTGAAGTTGCTTTACATCAGTCCCTAGGAAAGCTGTAGAGAAAGTTCATCCCTTCTATGAAGATGTGGAAAAAAAAATATTTCTAAATTAAAATAGGATTTCTTACTTAACCAGAGAAGTTGAGGCAATACCATAATTCAGGGTCTGTTTTTTCTGGTCAAGTAATCTAAGGTTGTGGCAGAGATAAAATATGGGAAAAGGCAGGAATTTGGTTTCATGCTTGTTTTCATTTTACCGGCGCTGCAACGCCCCTGTAAAATGATTAAATGATAGTTGAGCTGCAACAGGTAGAGATCTTACTAGAATCAGGACCCAAACACGATTCAAGCTGTGCTACCCTTTCTGGAAGGCTGAGCTTCTGTCAGCAGTGTGGGAAACTGTAGGTCAAGGTTTTGAGCCAACTTCAAGTCAAACCTGAGATATTAGTGTAGTTTTCGGGGAGCAGTGTATAGGTGGAGTGTGTGTAGAATGGTATCCTATTTTTTTCTGTTATTTTGAATGGTACCCTATTTTTTTCTGTTATTTTGACTAAAAGTTTAAGTATTCATGAAGTCCTGCTTTGCAGCTTAAAACCAAGTTCACCTTTGTAGAGGTGGCTCATTCTGTCCCAATGTGGTATCCATCTGTTCCTTATCAGTGTAGTGTATTCTTCGTTCTTGAACCCGTTTGGACAAAGTTTGCACTTAAAATGTGTGTACAGCACTGTATGAACCATTCTAATTACTGAGTTGCAAAAATTCTAAGCTAGTTAGAGGGTTATTTGTATAGTATCAGTGTTTCTCTGCTATTTCAGTTGCCTCGATTTGATCTCTTCAGGATTTGCTGAGCAGTGCACAGCTAGTCTACATAACACAGGTCGTAGAGCCTGTTAAAATCTGAATAATCAGCTGGAGTGTTTTACATTATGAGCAGCCTTTACAAGAGCACAAAAACCCAAAACATATGTGCACAGAAGCTTGATCTCTAGCCTTTCTGTGACCATTTTTAGTGTAGAAATTTCATTTGATATTGAATGCCACACTTCTTACTGTATATGGAAATAAGCAAAGATTATCCAGCTGAATTCAGATTGCCCATTGAGATCAATACTGTAACTACTTATGTCTTCCTGCGGGCTGGTCAAAATTAGGCTTATGGTGGAAGAAATTGGAAAGGGTGTGTGTACAGGAGGCTGGTAGGATGTTGTGAAAACTGAGGTTTTACAGAAGGAAGTCTAGAGATGATGTGGTTTCAGAGGCAAAGAGAAGACAAACATCATTCTCTGAAATGTGGTGTTGTAATATTACTAATCTTAACTTTTACCCCTTTCCTAACTTCAGATATAGGAATATTCTTTCTCTGCCCTGTTTTGGTTATAACCCCACAATACTTTGTCCATTATGCACTTTTCCCCTTAAGTTTCTTCACTGTTTCACTTCGTAATCCAGGAAGTTTGGATTTTATGAAGTAGGAAAATGAGAATGAGCTATTTAGGCAACATATAGTCCTCAAATAGCTGGTTGCTATCTCTGCACAGGGTATTGGTTCTCTTTTTCTGGGTGTCCCTCAGCAGCCTGCTTCTCTTCTTCCTGTTTTGTGTCTGTAGATGTCTTAATCTCCACTCCACTGCAATTAAGCTAACAGCGTTCAGTTTTATGTGCAAAAGCATTTGGACTATGAGATACTGCTTCTGCAAGTGGTCCTCTGAAAAACTAGCCTCTTCTTGGGCACTTGTGAAATGATGTTTTTTCCTGGAGTTTACTTCCTGCTCTTCAACATTTCGTACTTGTAGTGTTTTCGAGTGCTTCCTTTTAAAAGCTGGCTGTATTGCTACCATATACATCTACAGTACCATCTGAAATCTTTGTGCTCACGTAAAGCACATTCTGGGCTGTGATTATTTTTCTACATATAAATGACTGAATTGATGTTTAAAAGCATGTGTGTTAGTGTACAGATAAATGACATCTTTGATTTACAATTCTACCTCTTTTTGAAGGTGGAAAACTTGCTTATTAGTAACCAAGGGACGATTAAACTTTGTGACTTCGGTAGTGCTACGACTATAGCTTATTATCCTGACTACAACTGGTCTGCACAGAAAAGAGCACTGGTTGAAGAAGAGGTGAGACTATTTTAATGTGATTAAATCTTAATATCAAAAGGAGATTCATTTAGCTGTAACTCTTAATCTGATATTGACTTGGACGTTCAAGAGAACTGAAAATTGTTTTAATTGTAGACTGTTGTTGCTAAAACTTGGGGTTTTTTATTTGTGTTGCCTGAATTCAAACAGTCTGCAGTTATAGTCATAGCATGTGCTCTGTAGCTGCATGTACAGACATTGCCTCAACTTGAGCAATGTCCATTCTGCAGTCTAGTGTGAAAATAAGTGTTAACTACATCTTCTTCTAATTGCACTTTTAACAGGAAGTCAAAAATTGGTTATGCCAAAGTGATTACCACCCTCTCATCTGTTTTGTTGAATAATATAAAGAAGTGTCAAGTCTACTTAGTAGAATTTGAATAGGCAGTATCGCAGTGCCTGTAGGAGAAGAGTGACAGTGTTAAGCATGCAGTGCGTTTTTGCGAAGTGCATTTGATCCTAGTTTAGAGTTGTCAGTAATCCTTGCAAATTGAATGCAATAGATCAACTGACTCAAATTTTTTAAGTATAGAGAAATACAGCAACACTGCACATTCATGTCTGTGACTTATGGTGTCATCGGTCTCTGTAAACTCCTCTTGGAGTTTCAGAATCCAGCATCCATGGAGAGCAATCCTTTGGTTTCTGGAGAAGACAAAATGATGATGTACCACTGTCTTGTAAAATCTATGCAAAACGATGGCTGAAAAGGTCTTTTTGTCAATCCTTGGGAACATAACTGTGTGTGTGTCTGCGTCATTATATGTGATGAGTAAGTGAGAAATACACACTGGAGCATGAATTCACTTCTTGTTTTTTTGTTGATCTTGTGTTTTTGTGTCCCCATTCAGTTTTCCTTATGTAGAACAGTGATTTTTACTTTGAGCTTAGCAGTTTGGAAGAACTCCTGAATGTTACGATGTTATTTATTTGGGATTACTGTCTTTATCTGGCCTTACATTGCAGGATCCAGTTGATAGCTTGTGCCTTGACAAGTATTTCTGAAATTAATTTCAAAGTGACAATGCTATTTATTCTTTATGGAGAGCTGTTTCCTTGGTTAAATGCCATTTGATCTTATTATTCAAGTTTCTGTTTCAAGAAATTCTGTCTTCTGCAGATCACAAGGAATACGACACCAATGTACAGGACACCAGAAATGATAGACTTGTATTCAAATTTTCCAATTGGTGAAAAACAGGACATTTGGGTAAGAAATTTTTCTCTTGCTGTATTATAGTTGATTATGTCACAGTGATACTGATTTTGCAGTCTTAGCCTTAATTTGTTGATTAAATAAAAGCACTGAAATAAACATAGCAATAGACTCTTATATAAAAATAAACTTAAATAGTATGAACTGTGTATCTAAATATTAAAAGAATGAGGTATACTCTCAGAGATTTTCCTCACAGATGTAGCTTGACTTCCACTGTGAGAGGCAACACTGGATTTCTTTGACACTCAGGAGAACCTTTGCCTAGTTGGAGCTTGTCTTGATCGAGCCAGAGTGCTAGTAGTCCTTAGATTAAAATTCTTGCCTTTCATGCTCTGACACGCATGTAAATCTGGGGCAACCTGTTGCTGAGTTTGAAACTGTTATGTCTCAATGTTGCAGCTAGATGAAATACTGAGAGAGAGCAAGGATGAGAACAATGCAGAGATCATTCATGCTTTGTGTAGATAGGATGATAAACTGCCAACATTTGCTAGAAAAACTGTAGCCAGAATTAGAGGTAAATGTTAAATCCTCAATTGTACCTTTTTCAGTTGTGTAATACTGTAACAGTACTGAGGTACTGCCCAGTGATTCTGTGCTCAGAGGCTTAGTTTATTGCCTTTTTTTTACAGAGATGGGTGTCAGGCTGTTCAGCTGTTATCCATATCGGCAGTGGGTTGAAAGACAAGTTGGGAAAATGTAATACTGGTGCTTTAAAAGGTTTTATTTGGAATCCGAGATCATTCCATTTTTTAAAGTAGTTACAAGATATTGCAGAAATTTATTCAGCTTCTACAGCTGTTGGTGATTTTCTTCTAGCACGTGAAGAAATATCAAGAAGAAAACATTTTTCTGACCATTTACTCACTTCGCTTGTGTTAAATACTGGCAGTCTGAGTCAATCCAGCTAAACACAAAGCTAGAAATGCATTTAACAAAAGCCTCACTCAAAAAGGCAGTTCCAGTGTATTTTTTGCTTAGAATAACTCTGTATGTGTTAGTATTAACATAGTGTTTGCTTCCTGATGTGTCTTTGCAAGATCTGTTCCATTTCCCGTGCTTTCATTGGAACATTTTCTGTGTTATCTCTTTTACACTCTGGGCTCAATGCAAATATGCAAAGTATTTGGCGATCGAATGTGGTGCTATCTCAGGAAGCATAACTGAGCTTGTAGTTTGTGGTTAGGATAAGCAGCTTTCCCAAGAAAGTGGGTAGGGTAACACACATAGTTGCAGTTTGTGTGCTTGTCACTGTGTGAGCTTAAAATATGAAAGGAAATAGAAACGCCTTGCTTAGAACAGCAACACAGGTGAAACATTAGTTATCAACTGCATAGACTGCACAGTGGGAATGTGGTTAGGTATTAATTGTAAGATCAGAGGTTTCTAGGCTTGGCCAGCTGCTTTCTCTGCATTTTCTAACTAAGTCTAATGATCTTCAGAAAATAAATGCTGAACCCAAATACCTTTGGTTGCATTTTTTTCTGAAAGAAAAAGATCAAGTTCAGCTGTTAACCTAAGTGTATTTTCCAGCCTAAATGATTCCATGATTCTATGAAATATTTCTGCCTTTATCTCTGTATAGGCTCTGGGCTGTATCCTGTACTTGCTGTGCTTTAGGCAACACCCGTTTGAAGATGGAGCTAAACTTCGCATAGTCAATGGGAAATATATCATCCCACAAAATGATACACGTTATTCTGTGTTTCATGATCTCATTCGTAAGTTTACAATGTTATTTAATTTGGTATTGTTATGGATGCGTCTTATTATTGACATTCATGTATTACTGATAATTGAATTTTTTTGACATAATGATGGAAAAAAAGGTTAACTGCCACAACTTCTTGTTTTATTAAATTTTAATCTGTTATCAAAACTTGGAAATTTTAAATGAAATTTTTGGCTTATTAGTGCTGTTGCCTGTCTTGCTTAGTATCTGACCTACTGTTTTGAGTTTTCTTTGGATTTGGTTTAGAAATTCAATTTCAAAATTAATAATTGCTAGAAACTAATTAACACTGACAGAAATGTGCCTCTCATCCAAACAGTATTAGATATAAAGTTACTTCTGAGGTTATTAATTAACAGATCCTAAAGTATAGTCTTCAAAATACTCTTAACCTTAAATGGTGGTTTTTTTCATATATACCTATTATGAGAATGATATCTGGATACGAGTTTAGCAGTTCACGTTTGATTGCTTATTTCACTGGAGTGTAGTGAAGCATTTACTAATCTCTGCTAGAGAAAAGCTCTGAAGAGTTTGTTACATTGTCTGAATCTCCTTTTTCAGGCTCCACTTTGAAGGTGAATCCAGAGGAGAGATTGTCAATCACTGAACTTGTAAATCAACTGCAGGAGATTGCAGCAGCTAGGAACGTGAATCCTAAATCCCCCATCACAGAGGTAGAGATATGTCATAAGGAGCATTACTGATTAGGTTTCCTGTCTCTCCCTTCTCTCCTCTCTTACCCAGTTAGTGTGAGTTCAATAACAGATGCCAGAGCAGGCCTATTGTTCCTTAGTTTTTTTAAAATTCCACACTAACCTGTTTTGAAGTTCAGTTGAATCGATCTATATCACTTGTAGGATCCTTGAAAATACACACAAAGCATAAAGCTTTAAAACGTGTAAAGCTTGCATGAGATTAAAGGTTATTAGTTATAGTTCTTACTGCTTGTTGAAAAACTTCTCATGATCTTGTATCATTCTTTGGTACACAAGTGCTCTGTTTGACACGCTGCATTTAATCTTAATTAACTTGCACAGAAAAATTTAGTATACAAGGGCTCTGCCTATGCTAATTGGAAACCCACTTAGGTGTCTTCTGTTCAGTGCTTGATTTGCACAATACCACAAGTGAATCAAGTAGCTTATCTTAAATTCCTTAGTTTCTCCTGTGGTTCAGTAACTGATGACTTGCTTGTTCTCGCCAAGTAAAAGTAATTTATGAAGCATATCACGTTGGCTAAATTGGCAAGAAAGTACTCATAGTAAGTATTAATCTCTTCAGCTCTTGGAACAAAATGGAGGCTATGGAAACAATGCTCAGCCTCGGGCATCTGTGACCTCAGTTTCACAGGGTTCCAAGCCTGCAGGACAGCTCAACAATATGTACAATGCAGGTAAGTGCAGAAAGAGATTTCATTGTAATGTAAAACTAGTTGCATGTATTGCATGTGGGGAAAAAAATCATTTGAGGATTTTAAATGCTTTGCATAAGTACTAGCTATTTTGCGTTTATATTACTTTCTGAACTCGTTTTATTTTGCACAGGGTTCCGTTGTATGTTGATACATGCAAGTGTGAATTTCTCAAGTTCATTGCTAGCGAAGATAAAATTTGTTTTCCTGTGTGAAATAATTGAAACCAAAATACATTATTGGCCTGTAGAGGTGGGAGAGTTGAAATAAATAGACTACAACTTCATATAACTGGTGGTTACGATAAGCAATAATGTTATTAAGAACAAGAATTGTACAAAAAGTAGTCTTCAGGTTGTGACGAATAAAAATGGCTTATGTAAAACCTAAAACTTTCTTCTTCAATGAGGCAGTGGTGTTTGAAAGTGTCTTGTGTAAAGAGGAGAGTTTAAAAGGAATTTAAATTTACACTGTTCAAATGCATCACTTCTGAGAAAATTAACTGAAACCTCATTACTTTGTGGCAGAAGTTACTGAAATCAGAAGATAGCCTGAGCCTGTGCACACTGTTGCATCTTTGGTGTAAGAAAGTGGTAGATGTCTTTACTTTCCAAGAAGAACTAATTAAGATCAGATATGTTACAACTTAAAAAGATAGCAGCCATTCTGTGGCTTTTGTTATAACTTTAATACAAAGCGGGTTTGTTGGTGTTTAATGTTTGAGATAGACCAATAACGAAATGCAGAAGCAATAGCAGGAATTTTGACTATAGACCACAGGAGTTCATTAGTGCTAGGAAGTCACTAACCTTATGTGTATTTATTTTAGCGTGCGAAAAGCCTGTATGAGGAAGAAATACTTCTGTAAGCATCTGTGGTCTGCCTCTTCCTCCTCCTCTCTCCCCTGCAAAAAGGCTTTTGACAATCGCCATGGTAGTTTGAAGCATATCTTCCAAAAGGCTCGTGTCTTAAAGAGAAAAAGCAGCAGCCTAAACTCCGTTTTTTGTCAGACTCCAGTACTTTCAGAAATAGCCATAGCTGGTACTGCCTTGAGCCCAGCTAATCATGGAAGGATTTTGCAGGGAGGATTTCAGGAGGTGGTTGCCATAAGGTGTTAATGGTGAGGAGCAGTTGTGGTGCCATGTGAGGAAAAACAGTAGTTGGACTAGCAGTACTAAATTGAGTAAGCCAAAATATGAGGTCCCACATAAAAAATGAGACTAACCCTATGGCTCAGGAACCAAGGGTTGAGAGGGCAGAGTCTGGTTCTAATGTGTCACAATGAGACAATACTCACCTCAGTAGCTTTACTGTGTACAAGTGGATGCATGTTCAAATAGAGATGTTTCCTTACCCTCCATCAGAAAATGTTGGTAGATGCCAGCCCACAATGCATTGCTTGTGAAGCAGTTTTTAGCTAATAGTTTCACTGTGCTTAGCACCCACCCTGTTTGCCAGACATGGCCCCCTCTTCCCAAAGAGCAAGTTGTTGCTCAAAGGAACCCATTTTTCTGTCAGTAGAACAGCAGAAATGACAGATCCTCAACAGCCTTTCATAAAATGATCTGTGGAATTGCTTTGTTTACAGCATTGTATGCTGCTGTGTATCAACTCAGAAGGGAACTATTTTGATGGTGATTGTAGTTGATTGTCTTAATTTTTTAGGTAAATAGTCACAAGCACCGTCTTGTTTTTTTGTTGGGCCTTTTATGTTTCCAGATTGACACAATTAAAGCTGATATACCCATTCTATAAAATTAGATAATTCCAGAGCTTATTCGGTCAAAAATAGCTGCATTTAATGCAGGAAAGGAAATGAGAAACTTGATAGGCTTCTTTGCATATAATTTCTTATTAAAAGGCAATTTTTGCACCCATGCTGTTCTATATAATGTGAGAATATGGAATGTTTAAGTTTAGTGTAGAAGATACCAAGAGAATATTTCATAATGTACTTGGTTTTATTTTCAGCTTGATATTTCTTGATTGGTATTACCTATGCTGAAATTGCCAATAAGGCGAAGTGTGTTAATGTCCCAGGGAAACTTTTGAAACTGTGTGATATTTATTGCAGTAACATTATCTGTATATTGATTTCTGTGGTAGAGTCCATCTTCCTAATAGGATTATTATCCTAAGGTTGTCTGGACTGCTGTTTTGAGCAGAATGAGTGCTTTGTTATATGCAGTTGTATGAATAAGAAATTTTTGTTGGGGTGTTGTGCTTAAGAAGTAAATTATGCCAGTTGCCTTTGAAGCCCAACATTAAAATGTCTCTATTGGAGATGCTTAAGTAGATTTGCTAAAGATGAGCTACAGTTTAAGAGACTAATACTAAAAAAATGGTATCTTGCTGCACTGGCAATATGAAATCAAAACTTTACTTTCAGAATTTTTTTTACCTTGTTTTCTCTTAAATGCAGGCAATTAAACAATGTATTAAGTAGTTTACTAGTACCTCCTGACCACAGGTAGTACTACTTTTTGGATAGGTCATAGTTAAAAAGAACTTTAGAACTCTGCGCCTTACAGCAACATGTAACCTGTATGTGCACTCATTTTCAGCTTTGTAGGCAACTTGTGTTAGTATGGAGCCCATTCCAGGATATGATTTAAACTACCATTATTTTTATTCAACTACTCTAGGCCTGACCGTTGCGGAGTGTGACCAGACTTATGGAGGGTTCTTTGATATTCTGAGGGGTGGAACAGAGCGATTTTTCACTAATATTAAGGATACATCTTCTAAAGTTATCCAGTCTGTGGCCAAGTGAGTAAAAAAGAAAAAATAATTACATTTTTCTGGTAAGAGTTGTAAATGAAAGATCAGGAGCTTACTCCAAAAATGATTAAATTCTGCCTGCTTTCCAGCATACTTTTCAGAGTTCGAGCTCTAGTAGCTGGCAGCTAGCCCTGAGATTTTATGAATGATGTATTAATACAAAAGTTAATTTAGCAGTCATATACTAGAAATGAGAACACAAGAGGCAAAGGCCTGTCTGAGAGTACTACTTTTGCCTGTTTTAGATCCTTGGGAGAGATATGCAGGTGAGGGCTGGAACAGGGTCGAGAAGTATGGACTAGGATATCATATATCAGATTGAATTAATTGCATTAGTAGGTAGGGCCTCCATGAATGAGAAAGGAAGACAAAAAGATTAGGTGTTGAAAGGTATGAATATAGGGAATGGAGGTGAGAAGAAAAAACTGCAGAGAAATAATGTATGATCTCTTCTGTCCAGTTTAGTTTTCAGGTGGGAAACTGTGTCCTCAGGGCAAAGTTAGAGATCTGGACTGTTTATCTCCTTTGCCTGGCATTGTATGTTTTGATGTATGTTTTCTCAGACACAGAGCATGTGATTATTTTTTTCTAATCAGATTTTCAGTCTCTTGCCAAATGTTTCTGGTACCTCTATATGATCAGTATTAATCGGCTTGTACAATTCATACATTTTAAACTCATAATAAAATCTTATTTGGTATAAAAAGTTTTTTCTTAATTCTAGGAGAAGCAGGTAGGTCACTACTGAATGCTATCACTGAACTAGACCCTCCTAAGAAATACTGAATTTTGTTCTTCACTGTAGGGTTTGTGGTCCTTTAATTGTGATACTGTGCTATGGCTTGTGAAGTGTGATGCTTGCAGCATGTTTTTCTGTCACTGAGTGTAGTTTGTGTGGCGCTGCTCTAAAATGTTTGGAATGATGAGATAAGTTAGATCTGTAGATCTTGTACTTTTGTAGCCACTTAAAATGCTTTTTGAGGTGTTCGCACTTACGTTTCATCTGTTAGAACTTCCTGTGTGTGGCTTAGAAAGGACAGGTCCTCTGCTTTTTAAGGGTTGAAAAACCTATGCAGCTTTCATTTGTGCTTTAACTTTCTAGAGAAGTATTTTGCACTGGGGAAACTGCACTTACTCAAGAGAAAATAGGGAGTTGTACAAGGGGAAAGAACTGTTGCATGATGAAAAGTGACTTGTTTGCAGCTTAGCAGAACTGTAGAAGTTCCACACATGAAGTAACTGCTTTCTATTTCATTTCTTTCGCATGTGCTGTCTTGCAGGCCTCTCTTCTGTATGTCCTTGTACCTGCTACTTTCTGTGAAACTGATCTTCTTCTCCCTTCCTCTTCAGTCTTACATCTGTTCCTTTTGTGAATCTTGTTAAATGAAATTTACTTTCTGGTAAAACAATCAAATACTCTACAGGTTCCTTGCCTTTGACAGCTTTACTATTTATAAACTCAAAGGAACTTAATTTTTTGTCTTAAATTCTAGCAGTTTTAAGTAAGTCTTGCGGCAGAGAAATACTTTTCTCCCTTTGTGACAGATAGCACTTAAATTCTTCTCTGCCTCTGATGAAGTTATAAGCCCTGCTTTCCCGTGTCTGTGTTGTATTAGATCTTATGCTGATGCTGTATTTTGATTGCACACTACATGCTTCTGAAGTACTCTTGTACTTCGTTTTCTTGTGCTGTTGTCTCCAGATGACTTTCTGGCTTGTTGTGCCTCCATAAATCTGTTTGAAGAAGTTTCCTTTTCCTGCTCCTGCAAGAAGTTTCTTCCTTTGAAGGCCACTGAAAGTTGCTTTTTTGAATTTCATCTTGTGTAATTTTTCGGTTTTTTAGTTGTGAATTAGGATTGTCTAAAATTGACTTATTAATATGGAATGGCTTCTGCTGTGCCTGCAGCTTATTTTTACTTATCTTATCTAACACGTGTGTGTGGCTTTTTGCTTGATGTGATTTTCTTCGGTTCCACAGTGGGTGTAGTATGCAAGGAATAAAACAGTAATTGTGCATCCAGTAACATCTGCAGAGCTTATCTGGGAGCTTCTGAAGTGTAGGGCAGTGACTACTTGCTGTGTGAAAAGATGCTGTTCAGTTCACTTGCTTTTCTCTACAGATGTTTGTTTAGATTATGATGATTGCCCCAAAATAAATCTTGCATCTATCTTAATTGTAGGATTACTATGCTATTTCTGATTTGCTAGTTAGTGTTGTGTAGCTGAACTACATGCTTGTGACATTAGTTAGAATCCTTTTTTTTTTTTCACAGAAATGGTGAAGTATGTTTGATATTGAACTTGAGACTTCGAAGTCTTGCACAGGGCCTCAAGGCAGGATCATTTATGCCTTAAGTTTGTGTGGGACGTAAGGAACTGCTGGAGTCCTGTAAACTGCCTCAAACCTTATCTGACATGACTTTACTTTGTAGTAGTGTTTGAACCTATGTCAGAAATGGAAGTGCCGCTGGAGATATTTTAATGCATGTCTTGTGAAACTTTCTAAATATTAGTCAAAGAAAAGCTCTTTACTTTTACATCTTATTTGTATTAATTACAGAACATTACATCTAACTATTTAGCAGAGTTGAGTAGCTTGTGAATGTAATTATTTGACCTGGTTTTGGTTTGTAGCTCTTCATTGGTGGGAGTACTTTAATACCCAATGAAGCCATAGCCCTTTTCCAGGTAATGGGGGGTACTTCCACAGTCTGATGTATCGATTGACAGAGGATTGTCAGACAGTGTAGGTTAAGTCCCAAGCTTCATTAAGAGGAGAGCAATCTCTAACCGATATTTTTGACTAGACTGATTGAGTAAGGGTTTGTGACTTGTGTACATCACCTCTGCTGACTGAAACCTGTGAGGCTGTCAGATTTTTATTTAAGCTGTGCACTGACATACATAATCTTGGTTTTGTGGAGGACCTTCTGTGTTCAACTGCCTTTTTGATTTCTTGTGTTGTCCAAGTTTGGTCATTGAGCTGGTAAGTGAAATAATAGGGGGGATTGCACCAAGTGAGAACTAGTTACTTCAATACTATATTATTTTTCCAAATAATATTTAATCAATTTTGAAACAGAAACTCTTTCCACTTGTAATTTGCGAGTATTCTTTAGTGGCTCTTTGTGCTGTAATTTTCACTCTTTCATAAATTCTGTCATGTATTTTGAATCTTAATTATGTTTAACAGTTCACTGAAATGGCAAAACATCAATTAGTCTGAACAATACTTAATGTTATGCAGGACCTAAGGTAGTCCCAGGTTTTTTAGCATTTAAACATTCACTGTGCTGCTGGGAGACCAGTCACTGGGCTTGTGCATTCTGAAACTATTTATGCTTTAACCAATTTGAAATGTTAATTCTTTGTTTGCATCTACTATAGGACATACTTGTTTCTGTCATGGTCATTCTCTGCCTTTGCAAATTTGTGTTGTGGCTACAGCCAATACCATCAGGGATGTGAGAATACCTCTTCTGTTGCATCTTTGGCTGCCTTTCCAAAATGCTTCACCCAACACGAGAAGCAGACATTCTGGACAAACTGAAATGTCTCTCCCTAGTGCATTATTTTCTCACTACATTTAAGCACTTTAAGCACTCCTGGTGTTGGAGTCTATCATCTCACTAGGTAGGCTTTCTCCTTCCTACTTATCAATGTTTTTCTGAGTTGTGGACTTATTTATTTTATCTGCAGACAAACTTCTTTCTTACTGAATCCAGACTACAGTGGAAGAGCTAGTGTTCTGCAGAGGATATATAAAAGTGGTTTTTTTCTCTCCCATAGCTGCATTTATCTCAATTAAAGTTTGGTCTCTTGTTTATTCTAAGAAGTAATAAAATCTGGAAACCAAAACGTGTCACAGGCTACTAGGAAAAGGATAGTGAGTGAGATCCATCTTGATTGTTTCCCGGGCCACCTGACTTGCAGGTGTCGCAATCTTGGTTGCAGATTCAGGTCAGACAGAAGCACTTTACAGCTACATGGAAGAACATAGAACAACAGAGGTTCAGCCCTCTGTTGATATGAACTGACTTTCTTTAGGAAGAAAGTAGTAGGGCACATACGCACTTAGATACTTGTGGCTTTGTGAAGGGGCCTGATAACAGTGTCTGTTCCAAGAGTGGAACTTTGTTCCATCGTCTGTACCCATGTGTGCCTGATAACTCAGCCTGCAGCCTCAACATACCTCTTTTCAGCTCGTCTGTATCTTGCTTGTGATGCTGCTGTACCAGCTTTTATGTTTATTGAGGTCTGCATATACACAGGTTAAAGATGTCCTGCTGAAAAGTATATATAAATGTTTTTAAGTATCCATTCTTCACTAGTATCTAAAGCAGCCTCTGAAAGTTATGATCAATCTTGTTTTGCTTTGTCAGAACAGACTGTTTCACTGAAGAGATTGTGATCTAGTGATCTAGGAAATAAGTAGCCACCTTATGTTGTTAGCTTTCTTTGCTTCTAAGGTAATTTTGCTTCTGGTTTGGTGCTGCATTAATATTTAATTTCATGGAAGTTTGTGTTGCACCAGGTAGTTGAATGATTATTTCAGGTTTTTTTAAGGAAAACCAAGTGGGAGCAGATTGTTAGTTTCAGTGCTGCATTTCTTTTTTGCTTTTAAGAAATAAACTGCAATAATGATGATGCTTTGCTAATTAATAGATTATTTTTTTTAATTCTTATGAGTGTAGGGGTGTCTGGTGGAAGATTGCTTAGTATTAGACCATCACTTAATGGAGATAATGGTTTGTGTGCTGATTTACTTTGTGAATTTAGTTGTTAATTTTAATTGATTTTAATTTATTTTTTCTGCAACTATGTTTTATTTAATGTTATTTATGGTCTTTAAGCAACATTAATAATGCAAACACAAACAGTTTTTAACATGTAATTAGAACTTCTGATTTTGTTTAGGTATTTATTCTGCAAAATGAGAATTCGTATCTTATTTGCTACATTTCCCACTAGACTTCTCATGAAAAAGCCTTGAAGTAGCCTGATATCAGAAAGTGACTAAATATTGGTGTCGTAACACACTTCTCTGTTTAGCTTAATTAGAGCCTTAAAAAGCACAGTGAATTTTCCATATGGATCACAAATCAGAAATCTTCTGTGCCATCTCTCAGTTTGTTTGCAAGTTCTTCTACTTGTATCATCTGTGAGCTACGTCACTATCTAAATGAAATTCCTACTGTTAACAACATGAAAGGAGGGGTCTTATGCCTGATGTTTTATGACAGGGTTATACCTTGAAATACATAAGACTGCTTAACAGTGTGAACAATATGCGGTTTTTTTCCACCTTCCTGCCATTTAAAGCAATCTCAGTTACCAATCTGACATGCACCTCTCCACTAAAAAAAAAAAAAAAAAGTACCTCGTGTTCAATTCTTACTAATGAAATAGTTCTGAAATCTTCAGAATAAAGTTCAATGGGTAGGTCAGACTCAATTCAAGGATAAGGCCTCCTGTTTTAGGATATTTGTGTTGATTTTGTGGTTTTAGCAGCTATGTTTTAATTGTGACAGCACAAGCATTCTGAAGTGTTTTCAGTTGTAACAGACATATAGATTTTTTTTTCCCTGCAAACCGGCAAATTTGAGTTGGCTGTGCTCTGCTGCTGATGTACTACCAGGCTCCACTTTGTCAGCAATGTGTGTATGGTGAGATCCATGCTCCTGATAAAGTTATATTTAAATTTAGACAAAAGTGAAAAGCAAAGCTAAGCTGAGGGGTGTTGCTAGTAAGATGTTAATATTTTAAAGTGTTTCCAAAGGAGCAGAGAACTCTTGTTTTTTTCTCTTTAATAGCTCTGGTTTCAAGTTGCTGCTTAACCTCAGTGTTAAAGCATTGAAGAAATAGTGGTTCTTTGTTCCCAGACTATTGTATTAGGTGATTATCTTGGTATCAAAGGAAGTTGATGTCATTAGAATCATCTGCATGTTTTCTTGCTTGAAGCTGATGGGTGTAAGCAAAAAATCATGTTTCACATGTCTCAATAATAAAGCACTATACTCATCACTAGTTTTAGCAAGAAATCATGATTAGCTCTGCATGTAGATTTCAGGTTTGGCTGCAGCAGTGTTACCACTTACGTGATGAAGTTATGTCATTCCAAAGATGCAAATAGTTTTGACATAGTGATTATTTGGCCATTTTGTCTTCCTCATTATGCAAGATTTTTCAAGGCTGAGGGTTTTTTTGAGGTTATTATAGTGAGACTCTTAAGCTTCCTTGTGATTTAAATTTCTGATGGATTGGGTCGCTATCATTGTTAGGACACTGTTTATGCCATTCCACATGAATACTGTTTAATGTCCTTGCTTTTAGAACAGTTGTTCTCCTCCCTATCCTGGTAAATTCAACGATGTTTTACCAGCCTTAAACATCAGCATTGATGTTTACTGGCAAGCAGTAAGGAACCAAAATATAATGTTCTTTATTGATGTTTCAAAATTTACATGCAGTATCCTAGTTCTTTCAGTCAATGCCTTTAACTTTTTAGTGATACAAAAGCATTGCTTTGATAGTGCTTCTGAATTCCTTAAATGGGCACCACATAGTGGATGTGAATTTTTGGTGTTCTGGAGATAATGTGGTACTGGCTTATTTAAATTAGGGATGTCTAACGCAAATTCTGTAGAGATTTGTTCTTATTTTGTCAATCAGAAGTACAGACCTATGTGATTCTAATCAAGGATGTGGGCCTCTGCTGTGTCTCTTCAGGTTTTTTTTTCTCAAGCTTTTTTATCTTGCTTCATAGCAGATACACTAGGAAAAAAAAATAGTGGTCTTAAAATAGTAAATTATTGGCACACTGTGGGTAATTAGGCAGAGATGAAGGGAGTAGGCTTAAATTAAAAAAATATCTCTGGAGATAATTATTAAAAAAGGCTGCTTTTTAAAACTGTGCACAACTATGAGGAGTGATAATTAATGCATTGCTTGCTGTGAGAGTTTTGGAAGTGAATTTTTGGAGGAATGATGTAAATGAAGAAAGAGATTCAAATATCCTCTATTCATATGAAATCCAGAAGTTGAGCAGCACAGTCATCTGGGCCAGGCAATAACATGTAGGAGTTAGGCAATTTAAAATGTAACATTTCAAGAGATGGTCTTTGTTTTAAACATTATGATGTCCTCCATTATAGATTTCAATGCATCCTTGTTAGGTTTTCCAACTGACACCTGCAATGAATACTTGCCAGTGAGAGCAGAGGCTAGAGAAATGAGTTAAACATTGAAGGCATCTGTACAAATCGCTAGAGATGGTTTCGTTGCAACTGATGTAAATAATTGTTCAAATACAATTTCTGTTCTGAAATCCTTGAAATACGAGTTGGGAAGCCTCAGCTGGAAGAAATGAAATGTGTTGGTGGGTATAGCTTGAGAGACCTGGGTTTTAGACTTAAGGCATGAATGCTTCTGTTTCCCAATATTAACTCCAATGTGTTCTGTTTCAGCTATGCAAAAGGAGACTTGGATATATCATACATCACTTCCAGAATTGCTGGTATGATAGCTATGTGTATTATAAGGATAATTTCTGATTGTTCTTAATACATGAAAAAAGTGAATACTTCACCTGATATTTGTTGTTCGGTCTTCAGTGATGTCATTTCCAGCTGAAGGTGTAGAATCTGCCATCAAAAATAACATAGAAGATGTGCGGTTATGTCTAGACTCTAAACATCCTGGCCACTATGCTGTGTACAATCTCTCTCCAAGAACATACAGACCTTCAAGATTCCATAATAGGGTGTGTATAGTTTTTGTCCATTTCCGTTAAACGTCTTCAACAAAATGTCTTCATTATACATTCAGCTTTTTATTGTGAAGTATGTTAAAATAGGCTGCTCATTCAAAAAATGTTATAAAAGAATAAGTATAAGCATAAGGCCATAGAGTAACCCATATTCTGCTTGTCTTTGCTTTCAATCCAAATATAACCGATTAAAGACTAATATTTAATTTTACTGACTAAAGTCTGTTTCCTAGGCTGGTGTTATCTTTGAAAACATGTACAGATACCTTATGTGTTTCAGATTTAAATGGACAATGCTTAATATAGTAAGAAAAACTGACTAAAATTTCAGTTTCTCCTGCATTCAGAGGTTTTTCCTTTATTGAAGGTGGGACCTCTTTGTCAACTGACATTTACTGGACCTTATCCTTCTCCCACTACATACTGTTTGATTACATATGCCCTGACTGCTTGTTGCTAGTACTGGAAATATTGTTATACCTTAGCTGTGCTTCTGTTAGCCCTTCTGGTTATTTTTCTGTTAGTAAAATGAAGAAATTTGTCTATTTCAGTAACATGGTAGTGAAGACAGCTTCCTAGGTGCTGTGACACTGGATATAAGTGTCTGCTCCTAAATACAGTTCAGGTGAACAGGGAGACTGTTACTGTGTTGTGAGTTGTCTAGCACTGGCCACGCTACAGCTCACCTAAGTTTGTAGTGAACGTGGTCCTTCACCACAACACTGACTGCCCACAGGAGAATCTAGAATCATTGTTTGTTACAGGAAGGCCCTCTGGGGCCTCATGCTGCAGAGCCACCCTTAGCATTACTTCAGTTATCCAGTTCACTTAAACTGTCAGGCTGAGGTATCCTTAATGTGTTCTATTTAGTGTTTGTCACTTCCTTCCCTTTGTTTGCTTGTAAACTTGTACACAAAGTATTGTCACACCTGAAAAATGATTACTGCCTCTTTGGGTTAAGGCAATCAACTTCTTTATCTGCCTCTAGTTCAGTATGACGGTTTAGGGAGAGGCTTTTCAGCAAGGAAGGACGCAAAATCTTCATCAGTGCTTTTTAGTGCTGGATTGCTGGAAAGTCCACTGAGGCTGATGCAGTGAAGTGAACTGATTTATTCCTTAACCTACAAAGATACCTACAAAGATCTCTGTTTATGGAATTATAAACTCTGTGACTGAGAAATTGTTTGCCCTGGGGTTGTTTTATTTTGATTATGCAAGACCTGAGGTGCCTATACACAGATATTCCTGATGCATTGCTGCTGTGAATGGTAATATGATCACAGCTAATTCTACCAGTGGTCTGGAAGTCTTCTGGTCTGCATTTGTCTTTTTGACATTAATTTTGTTTTATGATCTTTGTTTTGCTGGGAATTAATAGTAGATGATAAAACTTGTTTGAGTCCTACTTGGAATAGGTTGTTCAGAGATGTTGTGTACTCTCCATCTTTCTGCTAATGATGCAGAATATTTTGAGCTTAAAACATAGCTAAATAAAAAGAAGGTAATGTTGTATGGTATATATCTCGAAATCAAAATAGTTTTTAGGTAGAAAGTGAAAGGTATATCAGAAAAGAAGTCAGTCTTTTGCTTTTTTGAACACGCTTTTCTAGGCTGTTTTCTCATTTGTAGCTGTAGTGCTGCAACATCCTTTCACTGCTTATTCTAGTATTTGAGATAGATGTACTGAAGCCTATGTAGAATCCTCTGGTGAACAGTATTATAGAGGACTGTTTGACTTACCTTTTGTTTGTTCAGTGGTCACTTTGCATAAGCTTTCACTAACAAAAGAACTTCAATTTAAATCTGTTGTAATTTGAGCTTTCTGAAACTACTCTCTTTTTTAATTAAAATACTACAATACAGTGAAAAGTTGTAGGAGGCTTTGTATGTCAAACTGTTTCTTTCAGCCATTTTTCCTGAACTTGGTACTCTCCTTGAGAATTTTTTATGATAGTCAATCAGTTCAGGTAGTTCATCTCAGAGTAACTGTTACCTGGGTAAGAAAATGTGGATAAGGAAAACTCCTGTCTTCCGCACCCAGCAGTAGTGGTTCTGGTTAAAAAGAGACAGAAAAAGCTTGCTTTACAAGTGAATTCTTTGGTCCTGGTAGAACATCTATACTCTTTAGGTGTTGCAAGTGCTAAAGCATCGGGTTTGATATACTGTGGTCTTACTGGACTGCTTAATTTAAGAATATAGTTTCTCAGCAGTAAGGCTGATTATTTGGTAGTGTTTTGTAGCACTAATTGCAGAAGGAATATTAGTTAACTATGAGGCCCTTTGAATAAAGGACAAATGTAAAAGCAAACGGAGCCTTTCTGGGGGTTTTTTGCATACAAATATGTGCACAAATCAAATTGAAAACTGTTTCACTTTATTCCTTGCCGTAAGAAAGTTTCAGATAGTAATTTGAATTTTGATACTTTTGGTACAGCAGACCATAGACTGGACTGGAGTTTTATTGCACATCATCATATAAAATGGTGCTTATGAGATCTGACACAAAAAATCTGAGACTAACCCTATAGCTCTGGAAGCAAAAATGGGAGAGGAGACACAAAGACATAGTTATAGAACATGTTCTGACCTGTCACAGCGAGATAAGGCTCAGCTTGATCGCTTCACTGAATACAAGTGGACGCATGTTCAAATGGAGATGTTTTCTAACACTTGGCTGGAAAATGCCAGCTGACAATGCGTTTTCCTGTGAAGCAGTTTTTAGCTGATGGCAAATCACTGTGCTTTTAAGCACCCACCCTATTTGCCAGACCTGGCTCCCTCTTCCCAAAGACCAAGTTGGTGCTCAGAGGAACCCATTTTTTGTCAGAACAGCAGAGGTCCTCAACAGCCTTTCATAAAATGATCTGTGGAATTGTTTTAAATGTTGGCAGCATTGTATGCTGCTGTGTGCCAACTCAGAAGGGAACTATTTTGAATATTGTTATAGTAGATTTTATTTATTTGTTAAATAAAAAGTTGCAGGCTCAGGGGGTTTTGTGTCAGACCTCATATGCTGTGTGAAGCTACTTTTCATGAGCATCTTGCTTACCTTCTTTTTGAAGATGGCATTAAAGTATAAAATTGACTCTTACGTATACAGCTTATGGTATGCGAATGCATGTGACTATGTAATTTTATTTCTCAACTTTACTGTCTCTCCCATTGCAGGTTTCTGAATGTGGCTGGCCAGCAAGACGAGCACCGAGTCTTCAGAATCTTTATAGCATATGCAAGAACATGCATTTATGGCTGAAGCAAGACCAGAAAAATGTTTGCATTGTGCACTGCCTTGTAAGAAATTGGTTTACATCTGAAGTGCTTTGCCTAATCCAGCTTTAAATAAGGATGCTAGTATCCACTCAGTTTGTGAACATTACTGGCTTTCTGTAGTGTGAGGCCTGAGTGCAATTTCATCCAGCTATGTCTTTACGAAAGTTATTTCCGAAGATTTTCTCCTTAGGCGAAGTACTAAGATTATTAATACAGCTCTTGCTTGCATGCATGTAGCATGGAGGGTAATGCATGGGGGAGATTCAGGCAAAGTAGCCTTTGGGAGAAAATATGCCCTATCTTCTCAGTGTTTTCTTCATTTTTTGTTCATGTCTTCTGAGTGCCAGCTTGGGTGTACACTGCATTTCCCACTTAGAATGTAATCTGCATCTGCAGAATTGTGGAAGCTGACTACGAGACTTTTGGTGGAGCTTGCCTTTGCTGGCAGCGTATTGCTGTGTAACTTCCACTATTCTCTAATGTATCATTAACCTTGATATAAACCAAAAAAGAATAAAAATGGCAATAAAGAGCCACTGAACCTTAAATATATGTCAGGGGAGAATTTTAAAAAGTAGTTACCATGTTCAAGATCTGCAAACATGAGGTTACTGTTATGTTCAAGAGAATTACATGTGAATTTTTGACATTCTTATTTTCTTGTGCAGTAAAGAGAAACATGACAATTGTTACAATGTTTATGATGCTGCTGGAAAGCATTCAAACCCAGTCCTTTGATCTAGTATAGTAGTCTATGTTTAGATTCTGATATTGCTATCAGAATCTAAGAGGGGATATGTTGATCTGACAAAGTGTACTTCCTAAACAGAGTTTTGTAAGGAAAAAATCAGTTAAAACCAGCTCCTGAAAACGGTTGGAATTTTCAGTGCTGCTGTGAGGCTAGGAATCTAATTCTGTATTGAGGAGATACTTATAATATCTCAGTATCAGGTGAATGCTAGTCAAGTAGGTAAGAAGCTGATGTGATGAATTAGCAACAGTTTTTGTAACATCTTTCCCTTGAAGTGTTTCCCTCAAGGTACCTAAGTCTTTATTCTTCCTTTGGTATGAGGGAAGCTTGTATATACTTATGGCTGCTTGCAAATGTGATGTGAAGAGCATACACCAGAACTACTAGAAGTGAATGCTCGCTGCAGCATGTGTCTTGTATTCATTCAGCTAGAAATCATTGTAGACTTAAAAGCTAGGAAATCTAGGTTTAAAAGAATACTTTTTCTGGTACAGATAGAATATTCTAGTCTAATACATGTTCTGGGATAACAAAACATGAGTTGCTTTTTGTAAAGGTGAAGCTGCTTCTATGTGACAGGGATTCAGAACCAGATAGGGCTTCCTGATCTTCTGATCTTTACTGTAGAAGTTTGCGATAGTGCTGTGAATTCTGAAATTTTTACCTTGTATTATAATCTGAATGATCCAGTTGAGAACAAGTGAAATAAAACTAGGTTTCAGTGGCAGCTTTCCAGTTCAGCTATGGTTAAGTCTTTCTGAAGTGGCAATGATTGGGATCTGTTTTTAACTGGCATCCTGTTTTGATGATATTTCAAGACTGCAGCACACATTCCAGAAGCTGGAGTAACTTGTGGACATCTATAGTAACAATTGCTCTGTGTAATTATTTAGGGCCATGCAGTTATGGTCATCCTGGAAAACTTGCCCAGCTTTAAGGTGTTATTACAAGATCATCTTGGTGGAGCTTGATGGTGAAGAGACTTGCAGCTGGATATGTTGCAGCTCTTCAAGCATGCTAAAGCATTCCTTCGATAGCTGTATTTGATCTGTGTGTAAATGAACCAAGTTAAGATAATTATACATACATTATGAATTATACATTTGTAATTTATTTTAGGAATCCTATCTCTTTTTGGAGTAGTTTAGACATAACTCCTCTGTCTAGCTTTTTGAGGCTTTTGAACAAAAGTTATTCTCAAAATCTAACTTTTTCCAATCACTGGTTTTTATTGCTGCTGTAATTGATTGCTTATGCCTAAGGAGTTTTGTATTTGTTTATTTTGGTAGCCAAGATCCATCATACTTGTAAAAACGTACAAAGAAAAGAAATCGAAATTCTTAAGACTCTTCTCTGTATGGGAGTGTTTCTTTTGTTCCTATTCAGCACCTTAACAATCTTCTTCCTAAAGTGCAAGTTTCTGTTATCAGATTTGTTTGCTAATGACTAGGATATTCTTTGTTGTGAATACTGCTTTTCTGTAAAGTGCTGTTACAGTCTTGTAAATTTGTCCACTGACTTCATGCCACAGTTGCAAAGGATTTGCTTGACTCGCGTGACTTCTTTGTACAATAATTTTTCTCCCCTTGGTGTGGTGCTTTAATTCTGAAGTGACTTTGTGATGCAAGTGTACATAGGTCACTGCTTGTCGTGCTGATCAGTGTTGTTTCATTCTTCCTTGTATTCATTAATGTTTTGTCCCAAGTGTGGGATCTCAAGGTAGTTTTTGTTCCAGCTGTTTTGAAATTTAACTGAAAGGCAGGGCCCAGCCTGTAGAATCATAGATTACTTTGGTTTGGAAGTGACTTCTGGAAATCATTTGGCTTGCTAGTTACACCAGCGGTAATAATAATAATGAATTGCTGAACTGCTCTTTAAGGATTTGTTTCTTATGGTGCTGACGGACCTTCTTCTCATTGATCTAAGGAATGGTTAGGATAGAAACCTGGTTTTTAAGATGCCTGTTAAAACAAGCTGAGGAAAAATACTTCCTTCTTCTCCACTTCTACACTCATATGCCAGATGACTACATAAAGATCTGTTCCATGTTGCTAGCAAAAGGATTTGAGAGGTCCTATTCGGTCAACTATTACCTCTACTGAATCATCAGTCTGTTATAGTGTAGGGATGAATTTGTGATGCGTGTAGCTGTGGTCTCTGCAGAAAGAGGTTCATTGTTTTAACTTCCTTTTAGTTCTGTGGCAAGCTATTAATCCCAGGCAGTTGTAGTCAGAAGACAAAACAGGTTTGCGTGGCTTAGTTCTTCTGAATGTTAGGATGTCTCTTGAGGCAGAAGTCCATGGTTACAAACTAAAAATAGCATGGAACTGAGGTTTTGGGTAGTAGCCAGGAGACAAAAATGCCTATGAGAGATAGTAAGATAGTAAACATCAATTGAAAATTTCAAACAGTGTTAAGCTAAAGTGATTATTCACGTTTGAGCAAGCCGATAATATGTAATATCTTTTGTAGTTTGTGGAAATCAAATGAAAACACTTCACATTCAGATACAAATTCCAAATATAATGGTTTCATTACATTAAGTAAGGAGGTAGCACGTTCTTCTTTAGATTCTGTAATGCTCTTTTCCACTCACTTTAGTAACAAAGGTACAATTTTTTTTGTAGGATGGAAGAGCAGCATCTGCTGTTGTAGTTTGTTCTTTTCTGTGTTTCTGTCGTCTCTTCACTACTGCTGAAGCTGCAGTTTATATGTTCAGTATGAAGCGCTGTCCACCTGGCATTTGGCCCTCTCATAAAAGGTAAGGTATCAGTCTGTTTGTAGGGTACTTTTAAAGCAAGTATTGTGGTTATGCAGTTATGCTACAATTTTTATAGGATGTTTTTTAGGAAGATAAGTTATTTCAATAGTATTTGTATCAGAACAGCAAAATACTTGAAAAGACATATGTATCATGAGTAAAAGAAATGGTTCTGAATTTTGTGAGCCCTTAAGTTACTTACATTCTTGTAGAAAGCAAGTCAAGTATGACATGTAGTGAAGAAATGTTAGGAATGAAAGCAGGGTATGCAGTGCTGTTGAACGCTCTCTTAGGTATAAAATACTCTTCCACATGTGTAAGACTTGTTCCATGTTGACTAGTTTATTAGAGTAGGTTTTACTGTATCAGAACGCTGTAAGTTCTGTGAAAAGACCAATAGTAATTTCTGTTGACCTTTTCTGTTTAGGTAAGAATGCCTTCTGCTTTTTAAAGGATTGCGTGCATAGGCGATTTTTGTATACTTTGACAAATGTTTTAGACTGATCCATTTAATTTGAGAGATCTTATAACAAAGTCTGAGGAGCAAGTGGCACTGGTAGTAAGGATATTTCATATAAAAAGTATTAGATTTAGAAAGGTAAGTAAGGATTAGTGAAGTATATAAATGACAGATTATGCTGTTGTAGAGATTTATATTTGAGTATATTTGATGTGTCCTTTACAAGGTAACTTATATTAATGAGGATAAATTTAAAGCTTTAAGGAAGATTTGAGTTACTAGCTTCAAAACCACTGTGCAGCTTTGATCCACTACGTGTGAGGTACAAAATAAATAGTTCCCCTAGTTTGGTTTTTCTTTAAGCACTTTGGAAAGAGTGGCTAGTTTGTTTTACAATTTGAATATATGTAAAGCTGCAGGCCTAAGGAAATGTCTGGACTTCTCTGGATGATGGGATGCAGGTGTATATGAGTTCACATCTAGTTCTGTATTCAATATTCTGGGCAGTATATTTTTCTGTTTTGATGCAGCCATCAGGACTTTGCACAGAACTGTGTGGCTGTCCTTAAATAGAGAGGCTGGCTAAGGATTGTAAATATTTCTCCATATTCAATTTTTGCTTTATGAAATTCTACCAGATTTGAAAATCCATTTCTTGGACATTCTGTTAAGTGTTCCAAGTGTTTTATTGTTATCATTTGTCTCTGCTCAGTGGCTGGACCTGAGCAGAAGTAATTTCCCTTGTGTGCTTCCCCATTTTTGGATTTTAGTGGTCTGTCTAAATAAGTTAACTTCTTTTGTTTCAACAGGTACATTGAATACATGTGTGACATGATGGCTGAAGAACCCATTATTCCTCACAGCAAGCCCATCCTTATCAGATCAATTGTCATGACTCCAGTTCCTCTTTTCAGTAAGCAGCGTAATGGCTGCAGGCCTTTCTGTGAAGTATATGTTGGTGATGAGAGAGTAACCACTACCTCCCAGGAATACGACAAAATGAAGTAAGTCCAGGTTTTGATTTGCTCTGAAAGAGCATGTTATATTTTTCTAGACTAACTTAAATATGAAGTCCTCACTGTGAGGTGAGAGTGTGATTTTTCAAGTGCCAGTTGAGCAGAAAGCTGTCCCCTTTTGTCTGATGTTGGAAGGTAAATAATAGGGAACAGACAACACGGTTATAATAGTAGCTTGGATCTGTACCTGCAGGAAGTGGGGGTGATATTGGCATGTCACAGTGGGGCCTGAGAGGCAGAGGTGAGCAAGATCTCTTTTCTCTCTCTCCGTGTGATGTAAACAAGGAAGATTGATCCTTAGCGTCTATGTACTGAACTGAACATTGTATCTCAGTCTTGGAAACAGTAAGGATTCCCCAGGCATGGTAGCCCCTGTTCAGCTCTTGTCTGTTGTAATTTAGCACAGGATTTGCAAATGATACTAACAGTTCTAGATGTTGATAGTGACAGACAGAGAACAGATGAGAGAATACCAAAGTCCTTTCAGCTTTCCTATAAATCCAAGCCTTGTAAGGAGTTTATTAGTTTGAAGAGAGTAGTAACAGAAATAGCTGTGGAGAGCTGTAACGTTTTCCACTGGTTTTGTCTTCCACTGTCCCTCAGTGGGAGTCCTAGCATATCACAACAGTGCAGCTATGATTTCTCTCTGCAGTTTTCTTTGGAACAGCTTTCTTTATAATATCCTGTCTCTTACATTTCCCAGCAGCTACTTGAGTAAATATTTTTTCCCGTATTTGATTTGCGAACTGTTGTGTTTAACTATTTCAGTTGCTCTGATGTTAATCTTCTTATTTTTAGAGCAGCTTTTAAGTTTTAATCATTTATGGCTAATTCCTTGTCTGTAAAAGAATTTGAAGCAGATTTTTGTGGTTTGGTATTTGTCATGGTTTAGCTCCACTCAACTAAATATCGGTAGCTGAAGCTGTGCAGTTGGATTCCCAAATCCCTTCCCCCTCCACCTGCCCAGGGAAAGGGGAGAGGAAAATGAGGGGAAGGAGACTTGAGGGTTGGAAACTAAAACTACAGCTTAAATGGAATGATGATGATGCTAATAATAATAATGAAAAAATTAGGAAGTAATAAAATACATACAAATATGAGATCGCACCAGTTGCACCCCTACCCCACCCCTCAATGACTACGGATCACCACAAATGCTGCAGAGCAGACAAGATGGAATGGGTCTGTGGCTAGGAAGGAGCTCGACTCAGGAACTGGATTCAGGAATGTGCAGATCTGGGATCAGTTGCAGCCAGACACCCAAGGTCCTTACTGGATGTCTACTGTTGCAGAACAGAGATCCTTGATCTCTCAATTTTATACAGAGTATAACATATATGGAGTGGAATACTCTGTTGGTCAGTTTAGGGACACTTGCCCTATTCACTCCTCCTCGCAGATGCAGCCTCTTTTCTGACAGTGTGAGGATGGCCTTGGTTAAGTATAAGCACTGGCCTTTTTGCATACCAATGTTCTGTGTTATCGCTTTGGGAGAAGAACACTGTCAAAAACATGCAGTTCACTTTCAGAGAATGAAGTTAGTTACAGCAGCTAAGTTACTCATAAAACTGACTAAGTTAAGTCAAACCACAACAGTATTGAAAGCCTTGTAGAAACCAAATGAAACATAAGGTAATACAGTTGTTTTAAAAATGAAACTAACTGGATATATTTTCTTCAGGGAGTTTAAGATTGAAGATGGGAAGGCAGTAATTCCACTAGGTATAACAGTCCAAGGAGATGTTCTCATCATAATATATCATGCCAGGTCAACGTTAGGAGGCCGACTACAAGCCAAGGTAATGATAAATTGAATAGCCTGGAAGATTTGCTTTTTCTTGTTGGCAGTTTTGGTTTATTACAAAATAATTGTATTTGTGGTCTCAACTACATGCCTTTATTTGCTATTCTTGGTTCAAAGAAATGTGAGTATTCATGTACTTTGGAATTTGGCCTTTTCAAGCCTAAAAATGTATGTCCATTCTCTGCATGTAGATGCTTAGGTAAGCATTTCTGGAACTCACTTCAGTAATGATAGTTACTGTATTTTCATGGAAAGCCTCTAGCCAGTTTTTTTTTAGACAGTGATTGTTATCTCTTAAGTTGCACAAGCCAGAACTTCTTAATTCTCTACACGCAAACTGGAACAAAGGAAAAATATTCAATAGAGAAGTGGAATTCCAGGGATTGCCTGTACAAAGCAGGCTAGAAAAATCCATGTGGTTGTGGGCCCTATTTCTAGAGTCAAGTTTAGATTTTAGAGTCAATTTTCTTACTGGTCTTTGTTCTCCTGAGGGAAAATGCATGTTTCATGTTTTAATTCATAAAATGTCTTGCATAGCAAGGGATTAAGAGAACTAATTTAATAGAATGTTCAGGTTTTCATATGTAGTTCAGAGTGGGGGTAGATGGATTGGAGGAACTTTCCCCGGTATGTCTTTTAGTGAGGAGCTCAAGACTAGACACGGGACTTCGCACTGCTCAACCTGCTGGTAGTACTCTGCCTGTGACTTGAATTCTCATTACAATGTTGAATAAACGCTAATTTACAAGGAAAGCTGTCATAATTCGATTTTATTATATCATATTTAATAGGCTATTACTGGACTTTACTTGCTTTTTAAGGATTGGCAGGGCTATTCCACATGTGTTGTAAGCCAAGAAACAAATGCATGGTGAATTTGTTTGCTGTAATTTGAATTTGTGCAAGACAAGGAGTTACATGAATCTTCTATAGTAGTATTTTCTGGATTCTCACGTGCTGATCACACATGGGAAAGTTGGGTTTTTTTCTGTCACCAGAAGGAAAAGTTGGGAAAGTTGAATGATTATAATGAATGGGTTTGGAAAAGTCCTATAATTCTGCCTGTGATGAATGGTTGACTTGAGAAGTTGCACAGGAGAAAACTCTTTGCATGACTTAAGTGTCCTTTTAAATGAGCTGCATTTAAATCTATTCTGAGCGGACTTGTTTATATATGACATGTTACTTGATTAGTGTATTGCACAATTAGTTTTTCCGAGTGTATGTTATTGAGAAGAATGATAAGGTTCGTAATAATGATCACGTAGTTTCAGCCTCCAGAACAGAAAAATTTAACAGGCTTTGATACAGTTATAGGAGGTATCTAGTTCAACACCTTTTGATTTTGTTTCTGACAGTAACAGATTTATTAAACTGCATTTAAATCTCCGAAGATAAAGTATACACAGAATTAAACCGAAATGGTAGCCAAACGAACACCTTGAAATACTTTAATACTGAAAATCCTTTGCATTATATTAAAGGCAGAACACTGCATACTGTTGATGTGGATTTCTGCAGTTTCCCTCTATTTCTTGTTTTCAACAGATGGCTTCCATGAAGATGTTTCAGATTCAATTCCACACGGGTTTTGTGCCCCGAAATGCCACCACAGTGAAATTCGCCAAGTATGTTGACACACTTTTGTATGAGACTGGAAGAAGTTTTCTTTGAAATGGTTTCAACCTGCCTAAGCAACATATGAGTGTGGGGAGTAAATTCAGTGAGCGTAGGAAGGAGATGACTTTGATTGCAATCAGAAGTTTCTTTCCTTTTTTCACCTCAAAACTGAAGGTTTTGTTCATAATGCAAAAAAAAATTATGTACCAGAATACCACCTGTTTAAAGATATGGGAAAAGTAAACAAATACAGCATGTACTAAACCTTATATTAATTGCTTTAAAATTCTGTCTTGAACTACAGTGTATTTAATCTGGTTAGCCATTAGTATCAAGAATCTACTTGTTATGTATCTTTGCAGGTATGATCTGGATGCCTGTGACATACAAGAAAAATATCCTGATTTATTTCAAGTCAATCTGGAAGTAGAGGTGGAGCCCAGAGATAGACCTAGCTGTGAACAGCCACCGTGGGATAAGATCAATATAAAAGGACTGAATCCGAAGATCCTTTTCTCCACCCGAGAGGAACAACAAGAGATTTTATCAAAATTTGGTAATGAGTGTCTTGAAAAACTAGAGAACATGATAATATATCTAATGTACTTACTGCTTGAGGCTTTTATTTAATTTCTGACATTCCTTTAAGTAAAAGAAATTTAAAAGATTTTTTTTTTAAATATCGCTTAAAAATTTGCATTGTATCAAGGAGTTTCAATTACCCTCTGATACTGGATTCTTGTCTTACCTCCACTGCCATTATGTTTGCTTAATGAAACTATAAATATGCTATTTGCAGGCATTTTGGCAAATGGAATTGTCACAGCCAGGATTTGTAGGTGAAACTATTTGAAAGATCTATATTTTGCTGAACTGGCGCTATTATCACTTCGCTTTAAAATCATCTGAGCATTCTTCACAAATGGTCTTAACTAAAAATGTTCATTTGAGGTCCTTCTTATGCATAGCCAAGTAATGCTGTATTTCAGTTTCTCAGCTTTTACTCATTTTACTTTACTACTGGCCCAGCAGATGTTTAATTTTTTTGAATGTTGCATATTCTGTACTTCATCTGTAGATGCCAGCACTAATTCCAGGTAATGCTGTTCATTAGCTTTCTTATTCTCCTGGTATCAGTAATTAGCTTGACATTTTTGTAAAGGCTTTTAAGCCTTCTCTGTATTTCCAGGATAATGAGCATGATGGAGTTTGTTGTAGTGACTTTAGTACATCGTACATGTGATCTTACTGTCTGCTCTTAGTATGGTAAATCTTCATTACATTTCTTTTGATACAAGGTAGTTGCTGCTCTCATCTCTTTTTTTTTAAGAGGATATGTTTGGTTTGTATTATGATTTGGGTACTTTTCTATTTAACTTAATTTATATAGTTTTTTAAAATCCTACCGTGAACACAACTCGCGGTTCACTAAAGTTAGGACTTCATTGGTAATGAGGATCTGTAAAAATAACTGATACTTAAGTCAGTTTCATTTTCTCATTGATAAATGAGTAAGGGTTTGGTATTCCATTGAAAATATCTCTTAAAACTGATGGGGAAAGGCAGTAGGACAAGACCAAGTGCCGTGAACTGGATTTATAAAACTTGCCTTATTGAAATTGAATTTACACTATTTCATTAATCATAATCTCTAATGTGTATTTTCTGAGGCAGGCTATTTTTTTCAGCATCTTTGTAAGCTCTCAGTATGTGAATGGAAAATGAAAAAGCACTCTACTAGTTTGTATTTAGAGTTAGACAAATATTTTTCTTCTGACCATTCGTCCCATTCTTTTAATACAGTGGATAAATGCTTAATTTAGGGAGTCATCTTATTTGCCGCAAGGAAGCCTCCTTTTAGGGAGATGATATAATAGTCTAACTCAGCCCAACTCAGTCTTACACAAGAGTCACTTAATATCTGATCTTGGTAAAATGGGAAATGTAAGGACTAGTTAATCACAGCACAAAGTGTGTTATTTAACTCCTTTGAGATATTTGTTAGCAACTCCACATTCTTTTTGGGCTTTGTGCTGTGGATTTTTCTTCTGTAGATGCATTTGCTCTTTTCTGATGTTCTGTATAATATTTTAGATATTGTTTGTAGCTCTTGCGTATTTTAGGGGATGGTTGGTACAAGCAAGGTGTTAATTACATACTCCTACAAATGTAAATAGAATGCTTGAGTATTTTGCCAAGAGTCTGATTTAATTTAGTATTATGGTTAAAAATAGGATCCTACCAGCTTTTGCAGTTGAAACAAGTTAATAATGCTAATCTCACATGTGGTGTGAGGGCAGGAACCTTTGCAGAGTGGTAGGTACTTTGAGTCAGTTGTCTTGTTATAGCAGTACATAGGCAAGTCAAATTCCACCTGCTATGACCAGGATTGAGTTTTCTAAGTTTTTCTTTAAGGGTCTGGCTTAAAATCTATCTTACAGGGAAACCGGAGCTGCCTAGACAACCAGGCTCAACTGCACAGTATGAAGCAGAAGCATCCCAGCTGGAGCAGTCTTCAGAAAGTGCACCTACCGAGACAGAGTCCCCACACAGCAGTAGTACTGATGCAAATAACTTCTTTCATTCTCTGGACTGGAGAGGTACAGGTTTTCTTTTAAAGTAACTGTTTGTTGCATGTTTGCCTTGTACACCTTTCAATGAATGCTTAAACCTTCTTATGCAGCAAAAGTCATGGACAGTGAGAAAAAGCTGTTTAAATGGTGAGCTCTGCAGGTTAACAAGGGTTCATTCTGCTTCATTTGTATAAGCACTAGTATTGTATATAACTTAAAAGCTGAGCTAAATTTTTCTTTTTGTGCAAAAAACTTAATCTTAAAGGTCTGCAAGGAAGCATTTCTATTCTCACAGCCCCACTTAGGCTGGCTGGGTAACAGAGGAAACAAAGTAGAACAGCCAGTGGTGTCCGTATCAGTATCTTTGGACTAAGAAAAAGTAACTTTATAGTGCATTTGTAAGTCCTTTTTCTGGGTTCTGCTTTGGCAAAATTGTCATTGAATGCTGTCATTGTGAGGAACAAAGTAATCTGCTACATCCTAAGTTGTATGATGTCCCAAGGTAAATGTCCAAGTTGCTCTCATTTTGAAAAGAAATTGTAATACTTGCCCCTGCAGAATGGCAGGTGTGGCAGCGAGCTGCCTCTTTGCCTGCTCTGTACAAAGAAGTGGTAGCCAACAGCTCTTTTTTCATGAATTATTTTGTGAATTTTGATTAATTAAGGATTGATTTCATATGATCTTACTGTGTAAGTCTGTCTTATCCAGTTGGCAGCAGAATCCTGGTAATCTGGAATTGTTTTCTTTTTATTCAAGAAGGAAAAAGTCCAGAAAGTGGAGTAGAGGACAATTCGTCTAAAAATGATCGTGTTCACCTGTCTGATGACAGGGAGGAGAGTGAGCCTTCAGATGAGGAATTCCCTACCTTTCCAGGTGAAGAAAGTGCCGTGATTGTTGATGAAAATAACTCTACTACCCCAGAAGGAGAGTTGCTTTTTGAAGCTCCATCTACATCATTACAAAAATCTCTTCCTGAGGAGAATGTAGATTTACTGGGACTAGACTCTGATATTTCACCAGAACAGAAACCACCTATCTCAGAAACAGACTCTTCGTCAAGTAACGCAGACTTGTTGAACAACCTGTTTGTGGGTAGTGCATCACAGATTTCAGAAGAACCCACTGGAGATCTTCTTGGACAAGGAACAGATTTCTTTTTCAGCAGTCAGTGTGCAGCTACCACTCAGGGTACATCTTCAGCAGCTGCCATGTCTTCGGGTATGTAAATATAATGTCAGTACTCTTTGGCTGGCCAACAGATAAAAACTGCTTGCGTTGTGCTTAGAAAATGAGCATTATGATTTGATCTGTACACTGAAAACATGTTGATCTATAGGAAAAATCTCCAAAGAATAGGTGGCTTACTGCATGGAGGAGACAAATTGCTGTATATTATTCAGGTATATTGTTACATTCCATATTCTGCTAGCTTTAAACTATGTAAACAGATAAGTATCAGATTTTGAATTCGAGGGAGGTAAAGTATTGTTAAAAAATCCACGTCTTTCCCCTACAAATGTTACATGCTAGGTGCTTTCCTAAATCCACATGTAAATAACTTCTCTTGCTAAGGTATAGAATTGTAGTAATTTTCTGCTTTCTTGCACTTTACCTAAAACAATAGCATTAGATGCGGTACAGGGCTGTTCTGCTTAGGTCAATGGCTATGTGGGATTTTTGAGTGTTAATCAAATAAGACTGCTAGGCCACTGGAAATCCTGTAGACTGTTGTTCAAACCAGTAAGATAACTACCTAGGTAGGATACTGCTAAAAGGTGTTTTCTTGCTAGTTTTACTGATGATGATGGCAGATCTGTATCTTGAAAGAGAATGTTCTACGCTTCCATCTCTTTGGTATTTAAAACAAGGTGTTTTAATTTAGAGATTCTGCTCCTCCTAACAATGGCTCATTAGCTCTTTGATACGTGACTAAACTCCTGGCCACAGGAATTCTTTGCTTGAAGTTACAGTAGGATTTTCAGGGATGTTATCAAATAATCTACGAGACTTTTAGAAGTTTTAGCTTATTTGCACAAAGATAGTCCGCATACAGCTGCACGGTTTTTGTAGAGCATTTAGATGATTTTCAAATATTCCTTTTAAAGTAATTCAGTATTGAACTTTGTTACTGTCATCAAAGAGGAATCACTTAGTTTATCCTTTTTACAGAAGTCTATAAAAGAGAAGCTTTATTACTTTTATTCTTTCTCTAACTTTTCCTTTCTTATATCTACTCCATTAAACACTCTGGTAGTAGTCATCTGTGTATTTCATTCTAACTCTGAATTGAATAAGAAGATAACTGCAGATGTGAGAATATTTGGCCACTGCTGTGTTTCAGGGTGCACATAGAACTTGTATTTGATGAGTATGTGCGATGCTGCAGTAAAATAGGTTGATAACAATCCGGAGTTCAATTTTTTTGAAGTAATACTGAATCCTGTGCAAAGTGTTCATCACCTCAGGACGTACTAGAGCACCATGGCAGGATTATTTGTTTTCTACAGCTTCCGAATGAATCTGGCAGGAGTCCCTGGGCTCTTGAGGGTTTTGACTCTAGGGGGCAGCAGAAACAGGAAGATCTTGAGCCATGATTCCAGCTGACTGTCACATGTTGCTGACTATAAATACTCTTCCAATTAGTTTTTTCTTATTGTGATCACTGGACACCAGCCTTGCTTCTGTTGACTTTCATTCTTGAGTCGATGCGCTTTCAGCCCCAGTCACCAATGCCGTCAAGTCAAAGTGGTAGTATGAATGTTTTATTTTTTTTTTGGTAGTTTAATAGCCTGTTTTCTTTAGATTTTTTTGGATCTATGGTTTTCTAGAGTATTTAACAAATGTAATTCTTCTGTCTGTATGCAGGTGATCACTCAAATTTAAGGTGTTTCTTATGTGATTGAAATTAACGTTATTGAATGTGTGCAACTTTGCTGAAGATCTCTCTTTGAAGACATAACTGTTGGTATTGTGTGTGGCTGAAATACTTTTCATACCAACGTGAAAGTACAGTTATCTAGAAGAGGGGGGAGATGGTGACTCTTTGCCAGAAAACATTCTTAGAAGGTTTCTGCAGTTACCAATGTGAACTCTACTTTTTGATTTTGCTCCCAGAGGAGTAAGGCTTTTTCAACTTGGTTTATCTTATAACAAATTTGAGAATAATTCTGTTTTCTGTTTATTTTTTTAGCTGATCCTTTTGACCCATTCACAATGTCATCAAGTTCAGAGAATCAAGCTCTGTCTGGTCCAGACCTCTTTGGAGACTTTCTTAATCCAACCTCAGAATCTACAGCTAGTACAGTTCCTTCCACACACAGTTCATTTCCACCTTCTACCAGCTCAGATTTCTTAAATTTAGGTAAGTGTACTCCTGGAGTTCTTTTTCAACAGTGTTTGCTGCTCTGTGCCTTTGTCTTTCAGCTAAGTCAAGGTGAATTAGTACCTTAGTAGATCCACTTGTTGTGACTGCTCTTTTAATTAACTCTCTGTTCTGGGAATGCAGGTACAAATACGCCAGCAGCAAGGGCTTTCTGTATAATGTCATACTAATATTTATGATGCAAGAGGATTTCCAGCATTGCTAAACTTCTGTTAGGAGCTGGAGTTCCCTCTGAGAGCTCTTGTAACTGAGGATACACAAACACCTGCAAATTTACTTTCTAGGTGGCAGACTGCTACTTTGATTGTGTTCAGATTTTAAAGATTTTCTGAAAGCCTTGGAAAAGAAATGAGCAAGTCAAGTAATAGTACAGCCAGTTCTTAAAATGCAACCTGAGGTTAGCGTGGACCTTCTTGACCTGAATGCATTCTGGTAATATACTTATGGAGTACATTATGTAATACTCTAATCTTATTTGTTTCATTTAACTTCTGTGGTGTATTCTTGGTGAAGCCCTTTCCTCATGCATTTATTTAAAAATCTATTAATCCTTAAATAAAAAGCTTTGTGATAAATTCAGTCTTCCTCTGTGTCTCTCCTAAGCTTATTTCCAAGGTGTTACTAACTATTGCTTCTAAGCATATTCATTCATTAAAGAGAAACACACCCTTGCATAAATGGTAGAGTGATAGAGCCAGAAGTGTTGCTTTGTAAATAGGACTTTCAAAGAAAATTGGGGGTCTTCTCTATAAGGTTGTTAGTTGTCAGTCTGTAATAGCTCTTGCTCATTTCCACACTGTTCCGCTGTTCTTGCGTGGCCCTTCCCTGTCTTTTAAGGATATGGGTCTCTGTACGGTACAGTCCTTTAGAAACAGACTGCCCCAATGTGGGTTCCCCAGGGGCTGCAGCTCATGCCAGGAGCCTGCTGCTGTGTGGGCTCCTTTCCATGGGCTGCAACTTCGTTCAGGGCATGTGCATTTGCATGGGAACCTTCACAGGCTGCATTGTGGATATTTGCTTCAGTATGGTCTTCTCCTTGCTCTGCAGGGCAGTCTGATCTGGCACCTGAAGCACTTCCTCCCCCTTCTCCACTGGCCTTGGTGTATGCAGTGCTGTTACTCACTTTTTTTGCTCTTTCCTTTCACAACTGTTGTGCAGTGTTTTTTATCCTTTCATACATACATTTTCCCAGAAGCATCACTATTTTGGCCGAGGGGTTCTGCTGTATCCTGCAGTGGTCTGTTGGAGCTGGCTGTGCAGCGTGAAGCAGCCCAGGCCTCTCCTCATGGAGGCCAGCCCTACAGACCTCCGCTTACAAATTTGAGGTAGTTAGGAATAGTGGTATTACATTCCTCACCCTAAATGCAGGACCATTTTACTCCCAGAGCTTATTGCATGTGGCTGCCCCTCCTTGTTGTTCAGTCTGAGATGCTAAGTGATTCTGGGTGATCCAGTCTGAATGTTGGCTACAGAGAAATAGAATAAAACAGATGCAGTATTTGCCCAGCTGAGATGAGGGCTTACTCTTCAAAACAAAAGGAAGCTCACCTCATTGCCTTCTCTACCATGTATTTAAGTGTTATGCTGTAGCTGTTGTTGATTCTGCTGAGAAGATCCCACTTGCTTCTTCCTCTGAAACATTTCTGTTTTGTCCTAAAATACAGTAATACCTCTATGTGCTAGTTGTGTAGTTGCTTATAAAACTTATAAAAGTTTTATACCACTTGTAGTTATGATACTTCTGTCACTGAGTGAGACAATCAAACATAAGATTTTTTTCTTCAGTAGAAGATTTGATCAATACTGAGTATCATCTCAACCACTGTCTTGCTCCAGAGGTAGGAACCTACCAAGATTGTCAAATTGACCTGCTTCAGACAGGATAAAGTAGAGTAGGCTGCTAAGGACCATGTCCTTGCTGATTTTTATTGTTTCTGAGGATACAGACTCTACAACGTCTATGAGCAACCTGTGCCAGTGTTTGCCTGCTCTTATAGAAAAATCTTCTAAGTGGACTTTTCCATGTTTCAGTTTGGCCGTTGCCTCTTGTCCTTCCACTGGGCATCACTGAGTAGAGTCTGGCTCAGTTCCTCTACTTCTTCCCATAAAGTATTTATGCACATTGATAAGATTGCCCACTCTCAGTTCTTCTCTTCACCATGTTAAACAAAACCAGCACCCCTAACCTGTCCTCAGATCACAGGAACTATTATGGACCGAATTTTAATTGCAAAAATACGTAAATGCAAATTTATTTCTAAATGTTTACCTGCAACATCAAGGAGACCACCATCAGTTTTCAGTTGTTAGTAACATTTGCGCATGTACAGAAGAAAATATTTTGATATCTGACTTCAGTGCTTATTGTTTTGTGCTTACTGTTTCTGATTTTGGTTGATAATTTGCACCCTGGTAAATGCATTGGTGTACCTGCTATTTTGATGTAGTTTCTGGAGGTTTCTGTCAATGTAGGGAGAAGATACTTAAAGTGTACCCATCATGTCTTCTATACTGTTACACAGTGATTTCCCAGTATTTCTCTGTTGCTATGCAGACTTCGAAAACCTATACAAGTGCAGGAATTGGGATAACATTTCATGCTTCTTTACGTTTACCTTTCAGATGACAGCTATTTCTGTGTTTTTAGCTGAGATTAAGCATGTATTTGAGCCTTTAGCATTGCATCCAGTCACAAGTATCAATTATAGCAAGGAAGCTAGGAATATTAATGACTATAATGCTTTTAATATGAATGGGTGAGTTTGAGTGAAAGGACATGATAACTAGTAAGAAGAGAAGAAAGGGAAAGTGAGAGTGCCCTGAAATGACATTTGGAAGAGTTTTGGTGAGAGCACAGAATGAAGTGCAAGCATGAGATCACTGATATGAAAATTTTAAACTCACTGAAAGTAGATTAGTAATGCATTACTAATCTTTGTGTTCATGTGTTCATTTAAAATAAAGGGCAGCAAAGATATGTGATGAATCTACTGTCGAAGCAGTAGTAGGTGTCTAGAATTAGATTTTAGTGATGGGTAAGCTTTCTTTGGTAGTAAACAATTAATAAACCTCTATAGATGCCAGGAGAAAAACTGTTTCAGTGAACACAAGTTGGAGAATGCTAAGTTTAGATTTGTATTTCTCAATGTGGATTGAAATTCAAAATCATAGGAGTTTTAAAATTTAACTTCATAGGTAAGATAGTTGATAAAGAATATCTGGTCTGTTAAGGCATTCTGTTCTGAAATATGAAAAGGTTGAGAAGTTACTGTTAAAATAGCAGTGTTTTAACAAGGTAATGTGGTTTTCTGTGAAAAATTGTAGTAATTTGGCAGAGAAAGTAGGTAAGCAGGTAGGCGAGATGATTGTTCACTTCAGAATCCATAACCTGCTCTTAAGTGGCCACACTTGGAAAAGTAAACTATTATGAGTAGCTGGCGTAATATCCATTTTTCCTCAGGTGTCCGTTCAGTGAGCATTTTTGAGACTAGAAGTGGTTTATTTGGATATGCAGGTTATCTCTTATGCAAGTTTACTTAGAAGTGTGTCCCTGTGTGCAAGAATGAACTGGTCTGATCAAAAGATAGCGGGAGATGTGGAAGGTGACCAGACAAAATCTGACTGACCAGTATAGTCTTCTCCTGAGTAGAAGATAGTTTTTGTGATGACTGTCTTCTCAGTTAGGTTTTAGACAAGGTTAAAAAAAGTTGCATCATACTAAACTAGCCTCTTGGTTCACAGAAAATCCTGTTGTCCTCTGTGATTAAAGGATTTCCTGTAGAGATGACAAGTTAAATAAAGAAAACCTGATGTCAAGTTGTGTGTAGGATAATAGTAAAACGCAAATCTCTTATTTTGGGAAGCTGGAAAGTGTGATCTGATTACTGCCAACTTGTTCTTATGTCTTAGCTTGGTTTGAGCGGTGTTAGTAAAGAGCTATACCTGACCTCCAGGAGGTTGCTGCTGTTTGGCTAAGGATTATAAATATGCAGATTAAAGTAGAATTTAAGGCACTAGCAGGTGTGGGTCTGCTTGCCTATTATCTCAATTGCTTCGGTGTTTGGCATATTTAGCTATGCTTTATGTTACACCCTTTCTGTAGATATCCTGTTCCTTTACCCTAGTGTGTCTGAACATCAGTGCACCAGCTTACGAAAATGAGGCATTCATTGTGTGGTCTCATCACACCTCTTCTGAATCCGTATAAGTCAATAAGTATTTCTTGATGTTAAAATCTGTCGTAATGCCCAACTTCTATAACTGGAAAGAATATAGCCTAAGAAAAACAAACAGTTCTAGGAGGTGATTAATCTTATCTGTTCAGTATATTACGTGTTGTACTCCATTGTTTCAGATTCTTATGGTAAAAATATAGTGGATTTATGTAAGCTTGTACTATTCATAGTGGATTTACTGCTGTACATAGCAGTAGGCTACTCCCTGCTTTCTTCAGGGTGGGGGAGATAGTGACTGCTCTTAAACCACCAATTGTAAAACACCTGATTGCCATAGTGTGTTCTCAATCTTTCAAATTCATTCATCTGTAGTTTACTTTATTCTTATTTCTCTCAGCTTGGTTTTGTCATAGTTAATTCTGTAAGTGGTTGTAAATTTCCTCATGCCCCTGTAAAGAACTTGTAATAGCAGAGGTCATAAGCCAAAATTATTTCTAGCTTAAGAATCAATACTAATGTTAATTCAAGGCCCAGTTAAAGGTTGGGAGTGTTATTTGGTACTGCAAATTTCTGAACTGGTGAAGACACTTTCAGATACTATGACACTGATAGCCAGTGACACTGCTGCATAGCAGAGAGCTAGTGTTGTGAGAACTCAGGCAATTATATACTTTCTCTCCGGTGGTTTCAGAGGCAGGGGAATGAGGTTTAATTTTGGAGAAAGGGCTGAAAATTGTGCTATACCTTCAGAAGATTTTGACTAATTCAGGCATCTTATTCTGATGTTTTCCTTCACATGCAGCACAGATGACTGCTGTAATACAGAGTCTTGGCAGACATTTTTTACAGAGCATTTGATATGTTCTCTTTGCAACTGTGAGATCTGAGTATAAATAGAATAAATGGATTGAGGTTTTGGAGGGGGCATTTAATTTGCTTTGAAGAGTTACCTCAAATGACATCAAATATCTTGTATGATTTGGTTTCATTATTCAGAATGTAAAGTTGAGAAGCTGAGAGAAGTGAAAAAACATGATGTAGTAGACATAACATCGAAAGCATCAAAATGTCACTATTTTTATAAAGATTAACTTTATAAGGTTTTAAGGTTAACTTTCCAAATCTAGGTGTTCAAACTGTCTTAGGGCACAACTAAGCATATTGATTTTGCTTAAATATCACCTCCCCCTGTAGCAATGACTGCTGTCATAGCATTGAAGTGGTGGTTACATTCAAAATATGTCCTGTTTCCCTGTGAGTCTGTACAAGTTAAGCTCAAAGGGAATGCCTCAGCCCTGGCATGCAGATTTGAGTGTTGCTTACAGAGGACCTGTCATTCTGAGGATGGCTTACTTCTTACTGTATGCGAATGTGAAAGGGAGGAATCATTTGCAGTCATCGGTGCTAGCAGTTATGCCCCTGTGGTGGGTGTGACACTTTCTATAAATTAGTGGAAGCACCCTTGCGTCCTAATGTGGCTATTTAATTTTGTTTTCAGTTGGCATGGTGGTTTTGCTTTGCACACAGAAAAGCAGCTTTTCTCTGTGGAGCTAGTGATTCTAAATATTTACCCAGAAATTGGTCTTCCTGTATTGCATGCATTCATTCATGTATTCAACCTAAAAGGGCTCTTAGTTTGTCAAGAGTTCACTTTGTCCCATGAGGCCTAGGGTAGGCAACTATGAAGTTTGAAGTGACCTGGCTTCACTTGTGTAGCCTCTAGGTTGCTGAGTGATACAAAGCAGCATTTCATAAAGCCCTTCTGCTTTGTGGTTACCTGCTGTGTTCTCAGGAACAGCAGTGTGCCCTGAAGCCATCAGTTAGCTAGTCCTTTTGCGTAGGAGACCTAAGCTGTTAAAGTCATGGCACTGCCTGAGCATGAAAATATCTACTCTGTGAAGTTCGTGGGATGTTTCAAATACAAATGAAGGAATTCTAGTGGTGTAAAGCCCTACTGAATCGTGTTTAATATTGCATGGATGCGTTATGGAGGAATTGAAGCTAGGAATTTAAGTTTGACCATAGTAGCTGACAATGTGGTATGCAGTTTGTTGGTATGGCAAAACATGCATTATTGTAATGGTTCTCTTAAAAGAAATATCAAAAGGTTTTCTTTCTTCTTCAGGGAACTTGACACCAGAGCCAGCTAAAATGTCATCTTCTACGAGCCAGCCAGATCTCTTAGGTGGATGGGATTCTTGGGCAGATTCTTCAGCAACCAGCAATGTACCACCACCACAACTGAAGCCTCTTTTTGAAGGTATTATATAATGAAATTCTTCCATTAGAGAGAATAAGGAATTCTTCAGCCTTGATCATTTTAATCACCTGAAACTGCCTAACAAGTCTTCATGCTTTTTTGCTTTGTTGCTGAAAGGACTCCATGATCTTGTGCTTAAATGCCCCTTTAGTGAAGGCACTTGCATGGCTTTTCTGAGTAAGTTCAAGGTGGAGGAACCCATTCGTGTCAGTTGTCTATAGTTACGGTGATTCTTGTTGTGGTAAAAGATGTCATGGAGAATGCTAGGGGCGGTTTACACAAGGTGTTGTGCGAGTAGTACTTTATTCATTCTCTTGGTTTCCAAATGCACCAAGTACATGATACATTTGCTTATTACACAGGTCAAGCTTTTACCACAGGGAGCCAATCCAGTGTCTCTTCAGGTCTGTCTTTCAGCCAGGCTAAATCTCAGAACTTTGATCCTTTTGCTGATCTTGCCAATCTTGGATCTGGTCTTCCAGGTAATATCTTACTTTAAGTGACTATACCTAATGCCTCTACTGTTTGATTTGCTCCTTGTGCCAAAAAAAATATAACTGATAGGTTATGTAAAGACAGGAAAGTGTTTTGTTTTAACTGCTAACAATCAGCTTGAGGCAGTTGCTGAGAGCAGACAAGTAACAAGAAAAGCTGAATCTTTACAGTGATTGTGTGAATCATCCAGAATAACACTTCAGAACATAACAACACCTGTGATTTAGGAACAGTATAAATACTTAATGCTTCAGATTCTAGTTGAGAAGGTAAGAGTAAGAAACCAAAGGTTGCTGATTCAGTGACTGAGCATGAGGTTTCTCATCTAGCATTGATTGATACCATGCTGTGAGGGGTATAAAATGAAAGTTGGATTGTTTTGAGCACAGTGACAGTTGCTTTCATTTTAATTCAGTACTTTTCTTTGAACTCAGTAGATATTCATGACTCTGCTACACCAATCTGTCATGTTTGTCAGAGGAGCACAAATCAGGCCCATAGTTGTACATTATGAACATTTGTCAGTTTGTGGTGCATCGCATTCTATAACATTCATTCTCTGCATGCCACTACAGAGTAACACTTGTCCCAGGATGTTATGTTCACCCTGGTCTTAGGAATTAGCCCTGCAGTATTCTCAAATGGCAGAAAAGCTAATGGCAATAAAAAGCTGAGATCCTTCCATTTCAGGACCCATTGTCATAGCAAGTGGCCGATCTTTAGGAATAATTTGGAACAGCCTGTTCCAAAGGCTCTACTGAGCTGCAGAAATGTGGGTTTCCTTTAGCTTGGAGCTGACAGCTTTTTTATCCTGTGCCTTGGCAGGTAGCATTGTGTATTGAATTGAGTACCTTCTTAGTGGAATTATCTTTTACAAACTAGGTAATATACAATGTTTGGCTTCTTTGTTGCCTGTGCCTAATTACTTGCAAAAGTCTTGTATTGAAGCAGTGCAAATAAGGCTGCTTTACAGTAAACAATTTACAAAAAAAAAAAAAAAAATTTAGTTTAATAATTCAGGTTAAAATAGACTTTTTAAAATCCATAGATAGACAGTAAAAATCAATTTAGCTTTGACTTGAAGATGAAAGTATAGCTCCCACTAAATTAGTGGAAGATATACTACTGATTTTAGCAGGATTTGGATCAATTCATTAGTCTTCCAGTTAACTTTCAACAGGAAAAATGACTGTGTTAAAAAGTAGCCAGATATCACTGTGTTAGTTAAGCTTCTCCGGCTTGAACTGATTTTTTTTTAGAGAGTTGTAAGAACTGGAGCTTAGACTTGATGTTATATTTTTCATAGCAGTTTTTCACCTTCACGAAAATGTTGTTATTCTGGAAGAAGAGTTATGAGAGTGAAAACTGCTTGATTAGGAGTGCTATATAAACAGGAAAGAAACAGTAGCCAAGGGTAGTTAGTATTAGAGTACTGGGCTAGTGGTAAAATAGCAGTGGTGTTCTGTGATAGCTGGTGTTCTCATACACCATTTCTTGGAATGATCATGTACTGTGAAGTAGCAGAGTCATGTCAAAGTTGCTGATGATGATAGTGAGGCATTGCCTTGTTCTACAGGAAGAATTGGTTGGCCTTGAGGACTGAAATAACATAAAATGCTTTGAAGGAGTAGTAGAATGACATTATTTTTCGATGTGTGAGATCATGTGCTCTTACTAGTAACAGGGACTTTTCCTGTAAGTTTTTTGAGTTAGAAGTGACTGAAGACTAAGTTGACTATGCAGTGGGTGCCTTCATAGAAAAACAGTGCAATACTAGATTTTATCAAGTGTTTTATTGCAATGCTACATTTTATCAGGTGCGGTATTTTAAAGGTATAGTGCAGTATTTTGTACGTGGCCCTGGGAAGGCACCCTCTTGTGAAAGCTGTTAGAACCATGAGCAGCAGCTCAGCTCTCAGCAGGAAAGAGCTATCAGGACAGCTGAGGTGTGGGCAACCAGTTTTGAAATAGCAAACTGAATTTACATTGCTGTGTATACCCATACAAGCTTGGGCATTTTTTCTGTGGCTTTATGATGTATAAAAGGGGCAGAGAATAGAAACAAAAACAGTTAAGTTCAAACTTGCTTGGAATATGTTTGAGCTGAAAGTTAGGTTCTAATCAGCAGCAGCTGATTATTAACATATGTGGAGATTGAAATACTAACTCACTTTCCTCCCAGAAACAATGAGGTGGGATTATAAGTTTGTCATTCAAGACCAAGTGATAAAACTTTCTGGTTTTGAAGTGAGTATTTAATTCATGTTATACTTCAGATGTGTAACCGTATTTGATCACTAGTTTTGAATTCATGCTCTGTCATTTTTTGGGAATTCTTCCAAGACAAAGAGGTCTTTGTTTATATTGGGATGCTGTAACTATGGTATAAAATGTTTCTCTTCCAAAAGAATAAAAATCTACATGTATCTAAACTCAGTTGTCATGCTATTTTTTTTTCCTGTGAATGGCTATGTATCAGGTATATGTAATTTGCCAAGGGAACTGAGTTTCTAGGAGTCTTTCCAAAGGAAGTCAGTCGAGGGCAATGTAAGGTTGACTTGCTTTAGAATAAAAAGAACTCGTGTTTATTCTCATCAGTGAGACAAATCTGAATAATGAATTTAAAGAGCTGGAGCTTTATTCTGCTCAATTTGTTTACAGTGGATGTTGTAGAATGGAGAAAAGTCTCTGTGTTCTTCCTAAGTGAGTAGCAGATAAAGCTGCCAAGTAGTGGTGTTTGTATTGGTTTAATGATGGGAAATGAGATACTAAAGGTTGGGTCAATAAGGTGTTAATGGACAGAGGCCTATAGGTCGTTTTAGGGTGAGTACAACAGTGTCTCTTGCAGGCTTCAGTCATTTTTTTCAATCCTGTCCAACATTCCCTGCTAATGCTGCTGGAGAATAACCTTCAAAAGCATTTATTTGAAAATATTCTCAATATACTATGCGTACTTTATCCTAAGATTAGTATTTCATTGTCCAATATCTGTTGATATTGCAGAGAACTGTAATGAATTAGGGGGCAAAACGACTGCTAGTGCTGAATTATTTTCTGGCCTTACACATGACTGCCTAATCAGAGAAGCAAGTGCTTCTGCTAAAACTGACAGTTGAGAACTTGAGTTGTAAAAGGCTGAAAGACTTTCAATAATTGCTCTAGCTCCTGCCATACAAGTTACTTGTTGATGAGATTCTTGACTTCATCTTATGCTCACTTTTCTGTTAATGCTTTCTCTTGTGTAGTGATTTCACTGTAAACAATATTGTTAAATGTCACGACCAAACTGTCTTACTTGTATTAAGCAGGTGACAAGATACCGAGCTGAAAAAATTGATTCAGTATTTATTGTTAGGTTCCTCCAGTGGTGGACTCTCAAGTGGTGGCTTTGGTCAGAAGACTGTTCCATCTCAGAAGCTGGGAAATCAGTGGCAGAAATCTACAAAACCACCAAGTACTACATGGCAGTCTCAGACTAAATCCAGCACAGCAGCTAAACCAAATTACACTGTAAACTTCAGTGTTATTGGAGGACGAGAGGAAAGAGGAGTCAGAACCCCAAACTTTGGTAAGTTTTCTGAAGCCATTACTTACAATGGCCTATGTGAAGTTAGTCAGATACACCGTTAGCTGCAGAAACTCTTGTACCTTCATTATTTTGTTTATATTTAGGTTCTATCTAGTAGAAAACAAAGCTTTTGCAAGCTGTCCTAGAATATCACAGAGACAATCTGACCGTTGCCCACATATTTGGAAGCTTGGGCATAAAATTTTGAACCTATGTTCATTCATCCACATGGGTACTGCATTTTCCTTAGCTGAAGAACAGTAGTTGCTCTTAAGAAAGACTGAGGTGAGACTTCCTGAAAAATTCTTGTGTTTGGAACAGGAATGGGGATTGGAGCAGGTGGAATCATTCTTGGAACAAATCCCTTAAGATATTCTAACTGAACAGACAGATATAGGGATGGGCATGACCTCTTCTACATTAACATTCTTAAAAAAATTTATTTGCTGATAAATTTAACTGGTATGTAAATGAACAGCAGGTACTTGTGTAAATTGAAATGGTTCTGTTGATCTGTATCTGGAAGGAGGTAGGCAGGGTGGAGGGCCAGTGGGCATAAGGTGGAGCAAAATAAAGTCTGGAGAACAGGGAGAAAATTTCAATTAGCATGGTGAAATGCTGAAATGGAGCAAAAAATGTTGTGATTCCTCATTCTTGAAAACACGTGGACCTCAACTGAACAATGACCTCAGAAATTTATCTACTTGTCTGTTTTGCATGCGGATTGAACTAGCTGACATCCAGAGGCCTCTTCAGGATTTATCCTACAGTTCTCTAAAATTTGTTGGTTCTATAATGACTATTCATGTTGGTATTTTATCTCTTAATTATTCTGTGTAACTTTCAATGTGCTTAGGTGTTGATTGCATACTTTTGACTAGAGTATTAAGTGCATGGTCACTTGAGAAACTGCTGCACAGCAGTTAGTTCCGTATTTCCGCTATGAAGTAGTTCTATTTCCAAAACCATAAATAGGTACATGTGTATTCCCTCGAACCCACTCCCATTCTTTAAAAGGACATGAAAGCATTTAGTCTCATGTACACACATCACATTATCTGTTCTGCTGGACTGAAAGCCTGTCAACATTCCCTCTTTATTCCTTGTTTCTGTTAAGTCTTGTGGAGTTATCATGATAGTTAAAAATGTCATGCAGGTGCATCTAGGTGCAATCTATTTCCCTCATTAATGTATTCTTCTATGTAGCTTTTCATTTAATGTTTTTCTCCTTTTGTAGGTCAAAAGCCAAAAGTTTCAGAAAATGACTTTGAAGATCTATTATCTAATCAAGGCTTTTCAGCTAAATCTGATAGAAAGGGGCCAAAGACTATTGCTGAGATGAGAAAACAAGAAATGTCTAAAGATATGGACCCCTTGAAACTCAAGGTTTGTTTAAGTGATTATGGTTTAGGTAGAAATCTGAGCTTATGCTTAGAACTGCTGGTAACAGAGAAGGCACAATAAATAACAGAGCAAACTGATAAGGCAGAATATTTTTATTTGTATTTAAGTCATATAACCGTAGAAAATTAGCACGAACAAGAGTCATATGGCAATGAAGCAGTCGTGACAATAGCGTAAAAGGTGTGTGAGTGGAACACAAGATCCTGTTTCTCTGAGCTAACCTTGGAGAATTTAAGAACCTGATGCTTGTCAAGAGTCCATTTCTTGAATCCAGGCCTGTTATTTATCTTCAATGTTCCCAAAGTTTTCCTTAGAAAAGATAGATTTGGCTGATAATACAAAGCCACATTTTAAAAATCATGCAGATGAGAATACCTGTCTTCTGGGTGACTACTTGACTTACATTTACTGATTAACAAGTGCTCCTGCGATCCTTAGAAACTGCTGAAAGATGCATTTCTGGATATGGGATATAGAGCTAGTCTGTGAGGTGTTACAGATGAGCTGTTCAGACTGTTTGACTATAGTACTCATTCATAACATCACATATTAATATACTTTCAGTTTTGTAGTCCTTATGGTGCTTTAGAAAAGTTTGTAAAACAACTTTGGAGAAATGTCAAAATTTGTTTTCACAGTGTCTTACCTGAAGAGAGTGTGCACAGTTTGCATGCACGTCTTCTAGCACAAATCATCATCAGTGAAATTTTTATTTACCACACTTGTTGCTCATAGAGGGCAGAAATTTTCTTATTGCATAAGGCAGTGTCAATTAAGACACTGCATCAGTGTCAGTGGCTTGAATATTACTGTTAAAGTCTGAGATGGCAGGTTCTCATGGAGAATCAATTCTCATGGAGACATCTGAAAGAACACTTCCATTTGTGTGTGCCTGCAGGTTACTTGAGTAAACATTAACTGTTAGTATAGGTGATCTGAGACTTGTGCACAGATAAAGATTTGTAATAAATTAATGTTGTGCCCTGACAGGGAGTTAGTGTAGCTGTAACAGAATTAAAAATAATTACTCCTGTCAATTCTCTTGCCATTAATCTTATAAAGCTATGTAATATGTAACTGTCACCATAAGTTCACTTGCAATGACTGAATTTCTGCAATAAATTAATAACATTGAGCTGCTCCCTGGTGGCAGATGCAAAATATCAACTTCTGGTGGCTAATTATCTGCCTGCCAGAAAGAAGAATGTAGCAAGACAGTTGAATTTGGGGGGATGAATGCAGCAAGACAACAGTGCAGCAAGACAACAGTGGGTCTTAATCTTGTCTTGTACAGTGTGAAGGTTGTACCTCTATATAGATTGAGAATGCTTGAAGTGCTGCATTCAGTTCTTTACGTTCTGTTTTTCCCAGATTCTTGAATGGATTGAAGGAAAGGAGAGAAATATCAGAGCATTAATATCCACTCTTCATACAGTGCTTTGGGAAGGGGAAAATAAGTGGAAACCAGTCAGCATGGCCGACCTAGTCACTCCTGAACAAGTAAAGAAGTACTACAGGAAGGCGGTGCTTGTAGTTCATCCAGATAAGGTGGGTATGTTCCTCTGATCTTCCTTCCTTTAGAAGGAATACCAATTACTTTTGCCACTACTAGTCACTGACAGATGCTGCACATTTGCTTCTCAGTCAGCACCCTAGCTGCAGTTCATTTATGTTCCGAATTGGGTGCCCTACTGTATTCTGACACAGCACAGAATTCAACAAAAGTTAACAAATGAAAGATCCCGTCAAGGCTGTGCTGAGCAACAAAGTCAGTTATGCTGGATTCTGACTGACTGCTAGTTATTTGAGTCTGCTACACGACCACCAGCTGATACTTCAGGTGTTTTAGAACTGTTCACCAAGTATATTAAGACTCAGAGGCCGCCATAGCAAAATCGGTGGGAGATGCCTTCTAAACCTGCTTTACTAAACAACTTTATCAGGAACTATAAAAAGTAAACGTTACCAGAGAAAACAAAATAGCAGGTGAAAAATACTTATGAATATGACATTCCAGTTATCTTTTAAAAATCTTTAATGCATTCCATTGCTGTTTGTTAGTGTCCTAGTGTATGAAGGTAGCTTCTCATTCTGAAGCATTATTTTAGGCTGTGTTTTAGATATAAAGGTAGTTGTTGAATATACCTGCTTTGAATTTTCAGGCTCACCTTCACTGGTGGTTTAGTGAGCAGCAGTCTAAGTTTTATTTCTTCTTGTGACCATAACAGAGAAACAAGATATTCTTTGTTCTTTTCTTTCCCCTATCCTTCGCTCTTCTTGGCCATGTGGCTTCCTCCACCTTTGTGGTGCATTCTGTAAGCCCCTTAATGCATTAGTATCAGAACACGAATCTTTTTGAGGGATTTTCTTCCTTGCTTTTTTTTCTTTAGCAGTTTAAGTTAAAACTTTCCCTAAAAGGGTCTGTAAAGTACTGAACCTGGCAAAAGCCAAGCAGTAGGAGAAGGATATTACTGGAGAGTTCTCTGGGGGGTTTCCTTTTGTGTTGGAAAGAACGTGTTAAAATGACTCAAATGACTAAGGCACATAATTCCTAATATTTTTGTGCTTCTAATATGTTATGTTTGTTTTCAGGCCACGGGACAACCTTATGAGCAGTATGCCAAAATGATCTTCATGGAATTGAACGATGCATGGTCAGAGTTCGAAAACCAGGGATCAAAGTCTCTTTTCTAAAAATTCACCTTTTACAGAACACTTCCAAAAAAGGAGCTGAGCGTTGTGACTTTATGGCACCTATGATTCGTGAAGCGCTTTTCTGTGATTTCAGCCCAGTTACCAGTCATGCACTTAAATGTGCATTACATACATGTGTTAAGTAAACATCTGCTTGGTACTAGAAGAAATCACAGTCTGGGAGTGTATTTGGTAAAAAGTAGAATTTTAATCTGTGATTTTGGGGATACTAGTATTTAATTATAAATCATTCCAATTTCCTTGACCTTTGCTTTATGTGCACCTACCCAATTTGTCTGTTACTTTCAGTACTTTTGTGATTCAGTTTTGATGTTGGTGCCTGTTGCCTTATTCAATGTGCTTTAGTTATCGGCAGTGAATTTGCTTGGCTTATCTCAAACCTGAAGGTGTATATTTTCATCTGTATTTTAGGTAATCAATCTGATAATCGTTCTGTAAATAATGTTTTCTGACAATAAATGCGTTCCTACAATAAATTAAGAGTTGTTTAGCCAAAAAGGCCCCATTTGTGGGAAAGTCAGTCAGGGTTGTTCTTGATTTTCAATTTTTTTTACATATCATGAATCTAGAAACAAATCTTGACTTGAAGGTCTGCATGTTCCTGCTGTTCTGTTATTTATTATGGACCTTTGGAAGACAGTACTCTAAACAGTGCTTATTTTCCTGGTTCTTTAAGTGGTGTCTTTTGCTTATGATTTCAGTGGAACATTCCTTCCATTGGACTTCAGATACTCCGATAGAAATAAAGTTATTCTGAAGCTTGAAGTGTAAGCACAAAACATTCTACTCTGCTTTGATTTGTCTGAGTAAATACTACATTACCCATTATCATCTGGAGAGCATTTAATGTGTTTTAACACATTTTTCTTCATGTCTGAACTTCTGTATTTTTGAGACACGCTTGACATCTGTGTATGTGAAAACAAGGAGTGTATTGGTAGACTGTTGCACTTCTGCTCACCTACCTCCCATCTGCTGGTTAGTGCAAGATGAGTAGAGACACAACTTGATAACAAAACTTGCCATGTTTTCTCATCCCTATTCAGAGGGAAGTTTTTCACTAATGCTGGGGTGAATGGATGCAAATAACTAGCAACTGATGTACTGTGTAGTAAAAAAATGCAGCTTTTGTATCAAGTTTGAAATGTTGAAAATTGATATTGTGGTATTAAAGCTTTGACAAAAGTTTCTTGAAACAGTACAGTTGGGTAGTTGAGGAGATATTTTAATCATCTTGCCACTTTATACATTTTGCATGCTTAATGGAAAAGGGACCTGTACTATTATCAGAGGTAACTGTTCACCTAAACAGAAAACGTGAGATTTTAAGGCCACCTGCTAGTTGGATGAGGTTTTCTACTGCCATACCAGACTGGGAGCTGATGAGCTAGAGTCGTGAACACACGTTGCAATTTGTAGTCTGTAAGCTCACATCTAACACAGTTACTCTGATAAAAGGTTTTGTATGTGTATTTTCACGTATATTCCGTGATTATTTTTTTTAAGATGGAAGCCAGGATCAGTTATGGATCAGGAAGGTTATGTATTATTCATAGTTGCAGTTGTATTTCCTTTACTGCTTTGAAGCAGTCTTAAATCTCAGTGGATTTCTTCATAAAAACAGGTAACTTCCTGCATGACTTACAATAAGAGCAAATCTTTTTTCTGTGGGACGCTTCATTAGTTCTTCATATGCATTGTCTGATCTATGGTAATTAAAGGCTTCTGCTGGTAGGACAAGTTTGTTAGAGAGCTGCATGGCTTTTTACAGTTCTAAGGCAAATGTTATCTAGTAATTGATTTAAAAAGACACACAGATACATGATGACTGATTGCACTCCTACATACAGCTGAGAGGTAAAGCATTTCTGAGGGAGCCGCTTTTAGTAAGGGCTACTTTTAAAAACCTTTTAAGTTGTGCATACAGGCAACTTAATTTGGAGAGATGCATTTTTAATTGCTGTCTTCTTGAAATATATGTATTAAAAAACCAGAAAATTTGGAGAAAAATATCTTTCTCTGCTTTGTATGTTTGGTAGGATTTTCTCAATAATGTCTACGTTTGTCTTGCTATTTCTCTACTCTTGTTTGCAAAATTAACAACAGGGAAGAACCTTAGTGTAGTTTTAAGTGAGCAGGGAAGCATGAGTGCAAATGTTTTATTTGTAACTGAAGAGTTCTTCAAATTGATTCCCCCTTTTTAAAATTATGGAAATCATAAATTTTGGCTGTGGATTTTTCCAAGAGCCATTTGATAATTAATGAGATTTCTCTTCAACTTATTTTATGGCTTAATCAGCCTTGCTGATTCTTCTATCCTGCTCATTTCTATGTAGTTGAATTTTGGTTCTAAGAACCTGGGAGAAGCTTAGTTTGGTGAACTCGGATCCTGACACTGAAATAGTTTTGCAGGGGGTTTTTTTTGTGTAACTGTGTTATTTACCTATCTTGCCTACAAGAATGTATGTAAAGTTGGATTTCAGTGAGGCTCTGTAAGCAAACTTTAAAAATTCAAGTGATGAACATGAACAGTAAACAAGTTTTTTGTTTTCTTTGGAAGATAAAGCAGCATGAGGACCACCGAAGACATTTCGTAGTGTAAGGCTTATATTAATTTTTTTAATTGCACTACTCTGGGAAGATGGAAGTGAAAATAAATTTTATATAGAGACATATATTGAGGCATAATGGTGCTTTTGAAGGAAAGGATCATTTGGAAGAAAAAGTCCAGAAATTCTGAGTTCATCTTGAAACAGTAATAAAAAATTGTGAAGAAAAAAAAGGGGAATGAGGGCTTTTCAACCTTTCTCACACTCTGTACTTCACTGTTAATTGGCTGGCTGCTGTATGGGATAGGTCTGCACACAGACTGATACATACATATATTGTTATAGCTGTATTGTCCACATACTGAAAAACTTGTAGAATAGGCTACAGAAAAAATTGGTTAAGATGAGGCTTGGTTAGATACTGTGAATTTTCTTTAGGCTTAAAAGTGTCTATTTTCCATTTATCTCACATGTTAAATTTTGAAATGTTGAAGTGAAATCAAGTCCTGAAAGCTAGACCTTATATCTGCTGCTTCTGACAGCAAAGCTTGAGGTTGAGATAACTGAATGTTGCCAGTAGATTGATGTTGTGTCCACCAGAGTTCACACTTGGCACTTGAATTTTGATTGTGAAACAGGTAAATTTAACTCTTGCAGCAAGTTGTGGTGCCTTTTTGCCTATATTTGTAGTTCTTTGTCTGTTATCGACAGCTGACTTCATTGCAGCCTGCCAGGATCCCCTTCTTAAAAGGAGGTAGCTTGACATGGCTGTTGCAAGAGCAATGAAAAACAATGCAACATAGATTCAGGGAAGAGTAGAGAAGAAAACTTCCAGACTCCAACCTACATACCAAATGTTGTTTTCTAATTCTCTCTTTATTGATCTATTCGTACCTACCTCTGCTAAAACCAGGTCTAGACTAGTAGGAAGAACCTGTTTTGCAGGCTGTTTTTTGAACCCTTTTAGAAGTGCTACTCACTGGCTACAGTCCTTGGATTATTTTTTTTTTTTTTTGGCAGAAGTTGCTATAAAGCAGGGCTTATAAAATGATAGGGCAGACTTTCACTAGCTTTTTCTTGATTAAGTTTATTGTTACATTGCTGTTTGAACTGGAGAGTCAGGCAATGTAACTTTTAAAACAGAAAGCTGTGAAGAAGTTGGTGTTATGAGCGTGTGTGGCTAGATCCTGCCAAATGGAGAAGAGTGTGTTTTGACCATGTTGGAGGAAATCAGTTGGTGTCTTTACCATTGAGCGTGTCTGTGGTGTTTTGTAATGCTGCCAGATTTCCCTGAACTTAACTGCAGGGAAGAGAAAGAAAATGAGCAGTTAAGCACTCACTCATGGGTTTATGCTCAATTTTATTATTGAGTAGTGATTCCCAGATATCAAGCCTGGGTAGAAAAGTTCCTCTGCATTGTTATTTGGATAAAGTTCATATAGTTTCCTAATAAATTATAGTTTCCTTCATCAAGTACAGAATGGAAAACCTACAACAGCGACCAAGTAAGCTTGCTTGCACCAGTGGCAGAGTCTTTGGTGTTGCACCTGTGAGGGTAGCTCATGAAAAATGCCTTTTTACGTCCATTTTCTTGCTATTTGTAGAAAGTTCCTCCAATGTTCTACCCAGCACGGAGTAACAATTCCTTCCTGAATGCAGGCTAAGTCTCAAAGCTGCATGCACAGGATTAGTCTTTTGCACCAAGAAAGCAGAGTTTGATTGTAAACGAAATCTTGGCTGCTCTTTGGGACTGCGACGTTACACGCACCATTCCACAACCAAAAGCCAGACTGCAGTTTCCCTGTCACCGGTAGTATATTTGCATAGTCATTGGCCATTGCATTGTCTGCTGCTTGTAGGAGTGTTTCAGAGGTTGCCTAAGTGTAGAAACCTTGTTGCTCCTTAGTTGTGCCCTTAATTGCCTCCTAATTGCAATTTAATGAGTGCTTTGTAAATAGTTTCAAATTAGTCTTTTGGAATTGCCTGTGCTTTGAGTCAGTTGACATTTTCTGTCAATAACTTGCAGGTGATTGACCTGCAAAAGCTGCAGAAGGAATGTATCATTTCTTACTCCTTGAGTCTGTCATTGGTGCAGAGTAGCTGTAGCTACTGGATGCCCAGTGCCTGGGAGTAAAGGGTTACTCGGCTGTCCTGTGGTTCTGGTTTTGATGAGTATCTCGCAGTGCTTGTTTGCTCTCTGTTTTGGTGAGCTTATTGTGGACTGCGGTTTAGAATGCATTAAGCTTCCAATATATGCTCCAAAAATACAGATTCAGCCATTTTTATGAAGCATACATGTTGTTATAGAAGCTTTTATTACCAAAAGAAAATTAAGAGGCATTGCCTCTGAAAACTCTTCAGTGGTATGTACTGTATATTTGCAATGTAGACTTCTAGAAGTGATTGTCATCTCTGATAAGGATTAATTTGCTTTTGAGGTCCTTATTGTATTTACTTGTAGTTGTAATTGTACTTTATATACCTGTGTTTTTTTCTGGTTGGGGTTTGTGGAAGGACAAAACAGAGGTTCAAGTCTTACTTTTTGCCATCTTTCAGGAAACGCAATGTACTGAGTAATGCTACTAGTAGTGAAATGAAGATTATACCTGTATGTATACAAAGGGGATATAGTAAAATTAAACCTTGTTTTAAAGTAGATTTAATGTTTGGCACAATGTCCTTGAACAGAATATTTGCTTTGAAATGTATTACAACTTAACCAATGATCAATTAAAACAAACAAAATGACTTTGCATATTTGTTTCTTTAGCATGGAAGAAATTACTTGAATACCCCAAGCATTTCCACTGCCTCTTTCAGAACAATACCGAATTGTCAGATATGGTTCTCCTCTGTATGTTGAGGTTGACTGAACCTCTTAAAAAACAAATGTCTCTTCACAAGTGAGTCTCTCCTCCTGATGGAAGGAAGAGACTCTCTGCGGTGTGCTATGTGGTTTGGCAGCTGAATTTCTTAGACTGCTGTCTGTATTGGGCTTCTTACAAAGAACTGGTGCAATGCAATGCCATCTCGCCCACCCAAGGAAGGTCCTGTATAGATACATGACAGTAATCAAGGGAAAGGACAGAAGGAACAAGTAGACAAGACGGAGGCAGGAGGAGGAGCAACCTTTAGGGAGAGTGCGGAGTGGGACATAATGGTGCTGAAGGACTGCAAGTCCAGGGAATCTGGAGGAGGGGGAGTTATTGCTGAGATGGTACTGACAAGGTGCCAGAAGCATCTTTTTGCTTCATAGTCTCAAACAAAAATGAGGGAAGCGGGATCTTTTATAGTTGAGAAGAAGCTGCTTTGTGACATTGAGAACATTTCTTTAAAAAAATAAAAGAATAACAGCGTAAGATAACTACAAGGAAGTCCCCAAGGAGAAGGGTGAAAAACAGGAAGGCTGGGGAGAATGACCATAGGAGGATGGGTGGAATAAGCATGGGGCGGGATAAGAGAAGTATTAGCAAGCTGAGGCACGAGCAAAGCAAAGTTCTCTTTGGCCTTTCCCTTTCGTAATGTTTTTCATATTTTGCTTGCTACTTTGAACAGTGTGGGTTTATAAGAATGTAACACTAATACAGTTCTTCTAGCATTTTCTCATCAATAATCTTTCTCCCTGTATCCCTTACAGAACACGCTGCTACTTTTGCTGTTAATCTGTTTACTCGTAAATTGCAAAGCTGCTGAAAAATGTATTCATAACTCCTTCTTTGCTGCAGCAGTAAAGGACTGGAAGTATTATGTTAACCAGCTGCATCTTTCTTTGCCGTATACAAAGCCTCTGGATGCTCTGACGTGTATTTTGAAAGACTGAATTGTGAGTGCAATCCACAGCAGATGGAAATCCTGCCGTGTCAAGCTGGCGGATGTCAGTAACTACACCAGGCAGGCAGGATGCGTTACAAAGAAATAGCACGGTCCTGAGTTCAGTAGCAAGCAGAGCGAACAAAACAAAAGGGCGAGAGCAAACGGGGGATTAAAAAAAATGCAGTAGGAACACTGTGCTGAACACTGCACTGTGGTGCACAGTGCAGCCTGTAGCAATCTGCCAAAGCCTTCCAAGCCTGCACTGCAGACACCTGAGCTGGAGTGCTGTGAAGGATATGATTTGCCCTGTGTCAACACAGCCTCTGTGAGGTGAGAGGAGGACTTCTGGCTGATTTTCACCCTTTATGGCAGAACTGAGCAAAAAGGGCTGAAGAAGGGAAAATGGAGCATATAGGGAGATGAGGATTTGAACTGGAAGGATCCCTTTCAGTACGAACTCTGTAGGGGTTTCCTCGTCTTTCATTATCCGTGAGAGAGTGCTGGTTTTTCTCCTGAGGTGGCTTCCGCTCCTTAATCAAAGGTCTGGGTGCACACCAAATAAAGGCTGTGAATTTCTCTGGCGTGTAATGCTGCTCGCAGGCCTAAGAATTAAGTAGTTATCTTTGTGGGGTTGTTCTGGGGCTCAAATTTAGTGAGGCCTCACTTGGCTGCTGTCTATTGGTGAACTTCACTGGTTGCTTCCATGTTCATGGTTTTGGTGAGCAACAAACAGCAGAAGCAGTCTGCAAGTTGCACTCTGAGGAGATGGGATTGTGGGTGTGTTGCCTCCCCACCAAACGTATGCAGTGTATTCAGCAGACTTCCAATGTGCAAGATGAAACCTGAAGGGGCAGCTCATCCAGCTTGTCCAAGAAACCAATTTCAATGACAAGCCTTTTTAGAGGTTTAAGACTGCGGCTGCTAAATCTGTTTATTTCTCTGGCATGAGTACCAGTCTAAACTTCACTCTCTTTGGAAAAAGGAATATTAATTGTGTTTGTGGAGCATCTTATGTAGAAAGTAGAGTGGAAATACCTTGAAAAATGGGGAAACCGGGAGAGTTGGTTGGACTTGCTGCTTCCTACATTAGTAGGAATGTCATACGCTGAAGTGCTGAGTGTTCTCTAGCTTAGTGTTTGAGCTCAGTGCTCTGGGTCTGCTCCTCTGCTGATTCCTGCTACCTAGTCCTGTCAGTTTCATTAGGAAGCCCAAAAATGCTAAGTGATGTTGACAGCCTTCTAAGTAGCTGTTAAATGTCATGTTTGACCAAGAGCCTTCCCTATTGTCTTTCGTTCCAAGGCTTCAGCGTCCTCTGGGCTTCTGGAGTTTGTAGAACCATGGATTCACCAGACTTAATGTGGAAACTGAATTTAATAAAAAAAAAAAAAAAAAAAAAAAACACAAAAACCCCACACCAACCAAAACCCATCAACCTGCAGCAGTGAAGAGCTGTGATGTCTCATGCCTCTCCTTCTCCTTTCCTGCTGCTTCCTTGCTCTGTTTGCATCCTAGCTGTGCTCACCGTAGAGGCACAGGTAAGGTGCCCGGTTTGTTATCGGGATGTATGAACTGTGGGAACTGGACTCTCACCGAGTAGGGAGTGCAGAGGGAAGGACAGAAAACAGAGTAGGAAAGCAAAGGACTAAGGAGTAAGCAGCTAGATCCTACGGCTGTGCATTGTACATGCCGAGGCTGTGGCAAGCAGATGTGTCCTTAGTACAGATGTGCAAGTATTTAGAGTGCAGATACTCAAGACACAGCTGCCTGCAATGGGAGGAGGAAGAGTACACTAAGCAGCCAAAGCTTTCTGGCAGAGCAGTCTGCTATAGTATCCCAACACTTGCTCTGAACCCCTACTGACTGGGCTGTACTGGCTGCTCAGCCCAGATGGCTTCCACCCGTGGTGAGATTCTTGAGCTGTTATCTGTTCCTCTGTGGGTCCAAAGGATGCCTGCCTGCACTGCCCAGCACTGGTCTCAGGAGTGGCATCCTTGACACATACTCCCATAGAAAAGACTCATCTGTCACTAGGATTCCTGTGACACGCCATGAATGCCACAAAAATCAGCTGGTCATCATGTTAAATATCTGAATTCAGTTGCTGAATTAAATTCTACTCTGGCGAGTTTCCTGTCTGAAGAAAGCTTCAAAGAAAATTTCATCTGCATTTATTTACTCTTATGGAAGAAGGTTTAAAATTCAGCTCAATTGATAGCGGTTCACAAGTTGATATCCATAAGGCATTAAAAGTGAAGTTTGATTTGTACTTGGAGGAACGGTTGAAAACTGCATCTTATAATGTGATCAAGCATCTTGTGCACAGTAAATAAAATCAGGTGAGTTTCAACTTCTGTTTCTGTTTCTGTCAACAGAATTCTGTGTGTGCTTCAACTGAGAAATGATAAATGCATTTCTTCAGTTTCAGTGCTATGCAAATAGAATTAGAAGATTATTTCTGATGCTGGGAGATCTGCATCTGTTGGAAGATCTGTTGCTGTGATCCATGACGGCATTTAGTACTTCTTGTTCTTTTAAATAGGTAGACTGAAAGCTTTTACCATAAAACGTACAATGCTTTGCTTCTAGCACTAGTTGTGTGCTGGATCAACATCCTGCCTTAGTGTTTCCTCTGTGTTGCGTATTGGCATCCCGTGTTCTTTGCCATGGAAATGTTCTGTTGATAGCAGGCGATTTCTTCCTTCTTGTTCTAGGGTATGTTTAGGATGATCTTTCTAAGTTTCAATCTGCCCCTTGATAGTAAGTTATACTTTCTCCTTCCCTGTAGGTACACAGAATTAATTATACAACGATTGCTCAGGTTTGCTATTTCTTTGCATACAATATGATTTCTTAGGAAGGGAGAACCACGCGACTGCAGAAGCTAAACAAAACTTACGCTAAAGCAGTTATGAAAGAGCAGGGGGAAGCTCAAGCTTAAAACCACAGTCCAAGAGCAGACACTGGCCATTTGAAAACTTTGCTGCTGCAGCTGGGAAAAGCTCAACTATGTGTCTAATCTTATGTTAAGCTGTGGGTAATGCATCTTAACTAATTTTGCAGACATGTCTGAAATCAAGCAACAATAGGTTCAAGGCATGCCAAGACCTGAGGTCTATTGTAGCGAATTAGTGTCATAAAGCTTGAGGTCCATTGTGAGTATGGCTGAGCTATAAGACTACACTTTCTGTGTTAGAAAAGGCAAGTCCAAGGCCTCCTAAGGCCTGAAATTTCAGCAATTCGTGTGTGCTAGTGATACGTTTGTGGTGAGCAAACACCTACTTTCCCCTGTAAAGAATTATCAAGAGTTAGGAGGAATGAAATCCTTCAAACGACCTACACTGCCGTGGGCTTCACAGTGGGAGGTCCTGTTTGTTTAGACAGCTTCTAAAATATCTCAGGTTTAGTGTCTTGACTATGGATCCTACAGACCTGCATCTATCTTGACTGTGTCTGAGATAATGTTTGCCTCTGTTTTACATGTCTAGTTATTGATGGCCAAGCCGGTCAGGTTTGGAGTAATGAGCGTTAATTAGAAAGCAGCTTGGTGCTTTTGGTAAATGTGCACGGAGGCAGGGCTTTGTGTTCAGATGAGCAGCTTTCACAGGATTAGCTGTTTATCCCCTCTGCTAATCCAGCGTTCAAGTCATCTGAAATAGTGGTGTTGTTTCTGGCTATACAGCATTTCTGGAAAACTGAAGTGGTTCCCTTGGTGCTAAAAATAACTACAGTTATACTTCCAGTTAACTTTTTAGCTACAACTTGGGTTTCTGTGGTGAACACCAGCCTGTGCGGTTGTGTACCTGGCCCGGGCAGGTGTGCCTCCTTGGTGGTGTTTGCTGTGCCCCCAGGCCAGGCGCAGGGAGTGGGAGGCCATACGCCTTCATGGAGGAGAGAGGGGGGTTCTGTGGCATTAGGAGCATGCTTTCTTCCTGGTAGGAGAGTTTGATAAGAAACTCATGTTTGTAGTCCTGCTTTTTGCTAAAAGGCAGAATAAATACTGAAGTGCTAATATCCAGCTGAGCTGTCTGAGTAATCTCCTAATAAATTGCATAATTTATTAGAATTATATGGGATGGGTGGATGAGGTGCTGAGGGGCATGGTTTAGGGATTGTTAGGAATGGTTGGACTTGATGATCCAGTGGGTCCTTTCCAACCTAGTGATTCTATGATTCTATAATAAGCAAGTGAATTCAGTAGTCCAGCTGTTTACACTGATGCATGATTGATGTCTAGCAAATAACATATCAACTTGGTATTTTTTCCTGCTTTCAGGTATGCTGATATGGACCTTTAAGCTTTACAGATGTGGAGGGTGAGATGGCATGATCTGTTTCTTTCCTCTCTGCTTGTGACATGGTTCATGTAGTCCCCAGGATTAGGTACATCCTCTGCAGTGGGGGCCACTGCTGGCCAATTGAACCATTGGGCTTTGCATGAGAAATATTGTCCCATGATTTGTAGCTGCTGTGACAGGAAGAAGAACAGGCACCACCTCCCTCTTTAGCTTGCTGGTTATGGTGTGCAGGCTGGTGGTTATGGTGTGCACTACGCAGAACTGATTCTGCTCCTGCTTCTGCAGACTCAACAATAAAATTTGACAAGACAGCTGGATCAGCATCACTGCAGGGAGGACTTTGCAGGAGATTGCTCTGGGGCTTGCAGAGGCTGCAGCAGGAGGTAGGGTGGCTCTGGGATGGTGCATACATGGTGGGTACTCGGACCTCTGGCTCCAGGGCAAACATTGCTGAAACGTGGCAAATGACACCTGAGAATATACACCCAGCTTACTTAAGGACCCTATCCTAGATCTACCTGCCTTGCATGGTCTGGGACCCTGGAACAGGGCCTTGGTGCACTTCTTCTTGTGGCTTCAGGACAGATCAGACCTTGGAGTGTCTGAAAACTCACTACTACGCTGCTGGTGATGGTATGAGCCTGAAGTATTAGAACAGCTGATGTGCAAACAGAGGTTTAGCAGTTCAGCATCAGGGAAGGGATCTGCCCAGCTCCAGTGGGTCATGTCATGGCAACATACTCTTCTGTGCTCTAGGGCAGGGACCAAGGAAAAGGAATTGTGTGCCCACAGCCAGCCCTCTGGAGATATGCTCTCCTGCTGCTTCCCCCTGCCATACCTTAAGCTTGGGTAGGAGACCAGAGAGACCCGCTCATTGGTGTGTGTCCTGTAAAGCTTCTGTCAAATGTCTTGGAGAGGGAGGTGGTCCCTGTTCTTCTTCCTGTCACAGCAGCTACAAATCATGGGACAATATTCTCCTTACAGTACGGAGTTGCATTTCTTATGCCTCCTTCATGTCCTCCTGCAAGAAATACATTGCTGCCTAATACAACAGTACAAGAGCATCTTGCTGTTTAGCCCAGTTTTTCCTCGGTGCTGCAGAGGGGCTGGTGCTTACCGCAGGCTCCCCTCTGGCTGTGCCATGGGGCACTGAACCTTTTAAAGCTTCCTACCCTCTGCCCCAGGAGCTGACTGGCAGCAGGGTCTGAGACTTTAAGGTCTGTGCCTGGCGCTGAGTGTGCTTTCACTCCAGGAGAGGTTTTGCTATTGTACTTTTCTGTCCTGCTGCACCTCTGGACTCAAGGCTTGTTGGGTTACAGATGATGCAGAGCCCTGTGGCAATGGACCCTGTCAGCTGGAGGGTCTGGATGGTGGGAGCTGGCTGACAGCATCTCCTTTCTGTCGTGTGTACAGCATGATCCGCATCCTCCTCTCTCACTCTCTCTCTGCTGAAGTGCACAGGTTTAATTTGCCAGCAGGCAGAGGCGGTGGATATGCAGAAAGTGTTGCTATACGCATTGCCAATTTTACTGCTAGGAAGGCTTTAAGTGTCTGAAGTAAGATAAGCTGAACAGCGTTGTGTTGGTATTAGTAGACAAAAGAATTGAAACTAAGGGTTCTGCATAACAACAACAACAAAAAAAGGAAGTATAGAGTCTGATATCAGATGATTCATGAAATAATTAGTGTTTTCAAGTGTGTTTAATTTCAGACAAAAGTGAAAATACAAGAAGATGAACAGAAAATGATGGGTTATGCTTTTGGAACAAGGTACTTTAATTGAGCCAGATGGGCCCAGATGTTTCCTCCTACTCTCTGACTGAAATGATCCCCTATTCAGAAAGATATGCTGTGGGAGAAACTGTACAAAGATGCAATAGGAAATTTTCCACAAGCAATGATTACCTTAAGGGGACTTCAGGCAGCTCTTACTGCTCTAGTGAGGTTAATTGCATATGAAAATAGGAGCATTTGAAGGATGACTTAACAAGGTGTTGCTGCTACTCACACTTCAGTTTGCATTTTGATCCAACAAAGACTTTATGTATCTCCTGTTTCACCAGCTTGGACTCTAGGTTTCTTTTTGGTCACCTGCTCTTTTTGTTCCTCATTAATGCAAGCAGTCCTCTGTGTCTCAGCTTTACCGATGAGTTTGATGAGAATGACTATTTTTCTTCTAACCCATTTTTAGAGTTTCAGTTTGAAGTTGCACCTGAGACAAATGGGTTTATATGATTGAAACATTTGAAATATCAACCTAACCATAGATCTTTGAACAGTATCTCGTGCCATGAAGGTTTCCCTGCTTCCCTGCACATGTCTTTGAAGCTGCCAAGGGGTTATGCTTGCATGGGTAGGTGGAAAGTGTGCATGCACTCATATGCAGATATGTTATGTTCACATGAAAAACTTGGAGATTTAAGACTATAACATTAGCAGCCTGTTAGGTGTTAAGAAGATATTGACGCCATTGTGTCTGTAATGGGTCTGAGCGTGGGGATGCTTGATCTATCTGTCCTGGGTGCTCCCTGCTCTCCTTCTTACCTTCCTGGCTGCAGTCAGTCACACGTGCTATAAGATTTGGTGTATTATTCTGTTTGAGGCTGTGGTGGGCAGATGCAAGGCTGTGTGGAAGTTGTCCTTGGGCAGCTCTGACCGCATACCTTAGTACCCTGTTACTTGATCCTCCTCTTTGCTACCCTTGTTCTTCCCTTACTTATCTCAATCTATTCCCAAATAAAGAACTCCCTCCAAATTACTTCTTCTCTACTGGTTCCAGTTTTTCCACATTTTGGTATTTCTGATATGGTTATACATACAATCTCAGTCTCCTGTGCTGTTACTGGTGCAGGTCCAGAGTCACTGATGGCCTGTCAAGAGTCTTTGGCCTGAATGTCCCCAAAGCTCCCCTTGCTTTGAAATTCAATCGCTTCTCACATTTCTGAAAATCCAGTTGGCCCACCTTGTGGCCTGGAAATTTCCATCTTCTTCCTCCATTGAAGTCTGTCCTGAAGAGCTGGCAGAACCCCTCTTCAAGACCATGTCCCAGCACTGTCCCTCAGCTATCAGTAGTCCACCTCCACTCCTCTTTGTCATGCAGTGAGAGAGGAGATGTGGAGAACAGCCACCCAAGTCATCTGTGCCATTGCCTTGCAGGGAGGGCAGGAAGGACAGAGCAGTACCTGACAAACTCATGAGAAACAGACACAATTAGGCTGCCTTGTGACTGAGTTTTAGTTGAAGCTCCTGTAGTATCCTGGCGTCCCCAGTTCATTTTGTGAGACTCTGCTGGAGACTGGGTACAGCACCATCTCCCTCACATACCCTTCAGGCTGGATGGAGCTGGGAGCATCCCAAGGAGGCTCCATCTTCCCCTCCTTGGACAGTGTGCTGCTCTGGAGCTGGGACTGAAGCTGAACTGTTTCCCCACTCGTGTTGAGTCCCAGATGCTGGCCTTGCGCTGTTAGTAGCCAACAGCTTGCAAAACACCCTGGGGGCCATTTGCTGGGCAACCTGCAGGGATGTTGCTGGGAAAACAAAGTAACTGACTTTGGCACTAAGAAAATCTTCTGAAGAAAACTTCCTGTGCCTGGAGATCAATTCTCTTCCAAATGCTCTCAGAGTTAGGAAAAGAGGCCTCTCCCACCTAGTCCAACCTCCAAAGTGCTTCTAGGTTGCAGCTGTTGCTACTGTACCCCAAATGGGAACTGCTGGGCCTTGGATGACATGTGAATGGGTCTCTGCTTCTTCAGAGAGGTTCACTGGGAGCCGTGTACCCTTTTTCTATGAGCTGCATCTCAATCCAGCTCATCTGGGTAGGAGGGCAGGGGATTGTTGGTGAGTATTACAGTAATTAACATTGCTGAACGGCATTTCTCTCTCCAGTGTGTGTGTGACCCTGCTCCTCTAGCCCTGGGAACTGGTTCCTGCTAGAGGGTTTTACCTAAGGCTGGTGGAGCAAAAACCTCCAAGGAAACCCACTGCTTTTGTGTCCTTCCTGCTTGATGACAGTGATTCAGGGATTCAGATTTGCTTTACAGCCAAACAGGAGGCTCTTTCCTTTGGCTAACCCAGGGCAGCATGTTTCTCACCACACGCCTTCTGTTGCAGAATGGCAAGGGAGCAGACACAAACATGGTGTCCTAAGTGGTGCTTGAGACATGGGAAGCTGCTGCATCCATCGAATTCTTCTTGGGAAGAGATTCTCATTTAGAAAATGAGACCACTTGGATTAATAAAATACCTTCCAGAGGCTCGGTCCTCTTCAACTTGGCAGCTTTCTTCCGAGCTCCTGTTAAGCACTGCAGCCAGTTGGTGTTCTAGTGTTTTCTTGGAGTGGGGGGAGCTGATTGCAGGTCACGAATGGTCTAGAGCTGTACCAATAGCATAATAGTCCCTGAGATGAACTGCTTTGTAGCTCGTCATATAGGAAAAGCCTAAAGCTGTTAGCCAAGTATTTTCCTCTGCTCTAGATCCATATATGTGGATTAATCAGTAGGAGCCCCTGGGAGCAGAGCTAGTACTCACGTTCAGTTGTTCCAAACAACACTACAGGACAAACAGATGTTAAAAAAAAAACCATATGGAGGCAGTAACTCTTCAGCACCCCCTCACACTTGTTACCTTGTAGCTTACAAAATGTCCTCTCTGCTGATGGGAATAAAAAGGCTTTGTTTGTCCCTCTATTCAGTAGGCTTCTGAGTATCAGTTAGTTGCACAAAACTAAAAAATCACGAGTTCCTGGCTTGATCTTGATTTAGGAAGTCAGTGCTGTACGCAATGCTTTCCCATCCTGGGTACAGCTGTAATGGATTGTGGATCGGCAAACAGCCACTTGGAGGCAGGGAGATACAAAGGCTTCTTGTGTGTCCTCAGGTAGTACAGCTGCAGAGAAAAATAAACCTGCCTCGAAATATGGCTTGGTAGCTGATCAGCTGCAGCTGTCACTATCACAGCACGTTAGAAGTGCTGGATATTCATTTAGAAAACTGACTTCCAGGGTAACGACCAGTCCTCCCTTAAGCTGTCAGTAAACACTGAAGTGCGCGTACTGCAACTCCTGAATGGATGGTGCTCCCTGCTTGCACCTTGGGATGAGGGAACCTTGTTCCCTCAGCTTTGGCAACCCAAATGTAACATTACTGATGATGTGGAAAATTTCCTCCTTGTGAATGCATCACAAGTTTTCTTTGGCTTTGTTTTGTTTTTCTTGGAAATACAGGGCAGTGGGAAGACGAGACAAACTGCAGTGCTCCATGAGACATAGTGGTTCCTCAGCAGACTCACAGAAGCTGTCCAAGTAGCGCAAAAGCTATTGTCATGTCTCTGTTTCATGCTGGTGTTTCAGTGCTAGAGTATGAGATACTGCAAGAGACACTGAATCCTAATCGAACAACCTAACTTTCAAAGAAAGAGTAACTGCTTGGCAATGAATTTGGACACCTAATTTTTGTGGATCAAGGTGTTTGGCCACTTCGAACCCTGGCATTCATCAGCTCTCACCTGTAGGGAACCTTCTGTGGGATTGTATAAGTATTTCAGAGAACTCCATTCAAATTAAGAGCCAGTTGCTAACTTGGGGAACTCTGAGTATTTATTCAGCCTCAGCTCTGCCTCTTTGAGTGTGACACAGCAGCTCCCTATCACGAATACCCCCTCTGTTGTCAAGTCAGCAGGACCATGGCTTGGACTGGGAGTTGTTCACAGAAACCTTGAAACAGAAACAAAAATTCTTCAGCAAATTTCCAAAATAATTTTAGTTTTTTTCAAGAAATGTACAATGGTCAACTCTTCCTGTTCAAACAGCTTTGATCAAAAGATCTTCGTTGCTGTCCCAGCCTGTCCAGGACATGCCTTCTCGTGTAGGACAGGTGACAGATAAAAGCAGAAAGAAACTTAAAAAAAAAAATCACAACAGCCAAGTCACTTTAATAACTGTTGCCTGGTTATCAGATGTATCCAGCATTAAGTAAACAGAAGCCATTGATAAATAATGACTAGCTTTTGGCTTAATAAGGAAATGCCTGCCTTATTACCGCATTATTTATGGTCTGACACCAAGTCTCACCAGTGAAACGCAAGGTTGGGACACAGGCTAAGGCAGCCCCTGGCAACCCTGTGTCATCTTCAGTGAAGGCTGTCTGCATTTATGCAGTTATAGAATAGAATCACAGATTGGATTGGGTTGGAAGAGACTTCAAAGATCATTAGTTCCAACCTCCCTGCCATAGGCAGTGACACCTTCCACTAGATCAGGGTGACCAGGGCCACATCCAACCTGGCCTTGAACACCTTCAGGGATGAGGTATCCCTGAATTCTCTGGGAAACCTGTTCCAGAGTCTCATCCTCACAGTAAAAAAAAAAAATCTTCCTGATATCTAATCTAAATTTCCGCTCTTCCAGCTTAAAATGTTTACCCCTTGTCCTATCACTGCAATTCCTGATAAAGAGCTCCTCTGCCGCTTTTCTGTAGGCCTCCTTTAAGTACTGGAAAGCTGATATAAGGTCTTCCCAGAACATTCACTTCTCCAGGCTGAACAAGCCCAACTCTCTCTCAAGGTGCTGTAGTCATATTCATGGCCCTCCTCTGGACTCATTCTAACAGATCCGTGTTCTTCCTGTGCTGAGAACTCCAGAAATGAATGAAGGACTCTAGATGAGGTCTCACAAGAGCAGAGTAGAGTGGCAGAATCATCTCCCTTGGCCTGCTGGTTGCACTTCTTTGCATGCAGCCCAGAACATGTCAACCACACCACACAGCTTAATGTCATCAGCAAACTTGCTGAGGGTGCCCTCAATCTCACTATCCATGTCTCTGACAAGAATGTTAAACTACAACAGGCTCAATTGAAAGGGATGTTCTTGAACTCGTGAAAGCCAGGTATGGACCAGGCTCTCCTGGGTCTGAAGGCCCTGGAGAGGAAATTGGCTTTAAATGGAAGTTCAAAGGCTGATGAGCAGTTAGCACAAATGGTATCCTCAAGCTGTGCCCACTGCACCCCATGCCAAGCAGTGGGCTGGGAGAGGGACTTGCAGATGTGTCATCATGGGGTGCCTGTGCACGTGCTATGAATAATGAGGGGGCTTGGACGTGCCCTTCCAAAGGACTTTACTGGGGCCAGGGGAAGCTCCTTGCAGAGGAGAGGGTCTGCATTACCTGATGTGGAGCTGAGAGAGCTCCCTGAGACAAACACATTTGGCAGCAGCGTATGTGCCATCTCGCGTCTCACTCCTATTGGGCCTTAGAGCACCCAAGAGAAAATACACCATGCCCGAGAACCTCTCCCAGAAACATGTTTCTGAGGGTTTCCTTCTTGGGAAAACTCTCCCAATTCATGTCACTGCTGCTTCCTGCATTTCTCAAACCACCTTACTAAGGATGCCATTTGTTTTAGGTGTCACGCAGAAATAGGTCGAATGCTCCACAAAAAGTCAGAGAAACCCATGCCAGCCTGGATCCTCTGTCCAACCACTCCTCACCCCTCCGAACAGAACCCATTCTAACAAGGGCATCTTTTCATCTTCCCTCTCCCAAGGTGTAACAGTAACTAGATTTGGAAGCCATGCTGTTTTAATAAGATAATCTCTACTCCTTCTGCCCTACTTCTAAATTTTCTGGCTTTTCAAAAAGGTCAGTAGTTTAATTCCTAAAGGAAGCGAATGCCTATTTCTGTTGTGTCTGAGGAACTGAATAAAAGAGATGGTAATTTCTTTGACACTCTAAACTGGGCCTCACCTCAGAATTTCTTGTTCGTCTATTTCCCCTGGTATACCTGCATTGCAGGGACTTTGCAACTCCAGCAAGCAAAGATCTACCAGCAAAAGATATCTTTTGCCAGCTGGCATGCAGCATCTATCTTGTTTGTGGTAACACACCTTTTAAAGAATATTGTTTTGTGAAAACAGAGTGTGCAGCATCTATGTGACAACACCCAAACCTGCTGCAAGGGGAGTCAAGCTGTCCAGGGAGGCAGGTGCAAAAGAGAGAACAATGGGAGTGTACAAGAGAGATCAGGCATGGGCTTGAGAACACTTGTAACCAGACTGACAGCAGTGCCTTAGACAAGATGCAGAGTGAAACTTTCCCCAAGAAAAAGGGGGGTTCTGGCTGCAGCTGAGGGAAATTACTGAGTAGCTGGAGGACACAGGAAATGCCTGCCCTGCCTGAAAAGTGCTGTGAGCCGGAGGGAGTTCGTTTACTGTGCCTTTATTTCTATTTCACGGATGATGACTCTTCTCAAAAGCAGGTTGCCTAGTGCCTCTTCTAACAAAAAGCAGCCCCTAGTAAGGCTCAAGATATCTTCAGGGCTAGGCTATGGGCAATGTGGCCACAACAGAGAGATGGCCAAAACATCGTTTATGTTTGTTTGTTAACGCTGAATGGTAAGGTGGAGAAGTGGAGTTCACTCCAGCAGTAATGTTGGGGTGACTTGTTCTGCTTTCCTTGCATAGGTGAAAGGGAAAGAGACCCTACTTGTGAGGCAGGTTCTCGAGGACACAGAGCATATTCTGTTGTTTAAGCAGACTTCCCAGCTCCTGGTTTCTACCCAAGAACTGAGTTCCAGAGGTTAGCTCAAAAGCAGGCAGACTTTGCAAAGGAGCTGAAATTAGAAGTAATGTATGAAAATGAATTGTGTATTGCAATGACTGAATTGCAATGAATGCAATATAAACATTAAACAAAATAAATAGCATGTGGTATAAATTCTGTAAATATAACAGAAGTGAACAGAATACTTGTACTGAACATTTTGAAAACCTGAAGATGTTAAAATGCCAGAGATGTGTAGCCAGACTTTGCACAGACTTCTGATGCAGCTTAGTTCTTTTACTCTTTTTACAAAAACTACCCTGGCTCTCCACCTTTTAATCAGTTTGAAATGCTAAAGAGTAAGCAAGCAAAAAAAGTCTGTTTTACTTCTGTAGTTTCTTGCTGAAGACCACGTTCTCTGGTTCCTCTTTTTCTCTTTGATACAGCTTAGGCTTAAAATTTTAACATAATACTCATAATCTTGATGCTGTGAAAAGCCAGGCTTGATAATCAATGCCAATTTGATTACTAAGTAAGGCATTCTCTAATGTGATGCCGGGCATGCAGGGCATTGCTCCACTTAATATGCGTACCACTCCAGTACAATTCACAAAGGCTGTATACAGTCAAAGCACATATATTCATTGCTTTTCCTGCAACAGGTGTGTCTATTGTAATTGCAGTTCTTGGAATTCGTTTACATAAGTTTCCTCCCTTTGGTGCATGTGCTCTGCCCTCTGGGGGTCTTCTTCAGGGGTCTCTGGATGAGGACTATAGATCTTCCTCACAGTTGAACTTTTCAATTCTCCTTCACGTGCATGCTCTTAGACTCTTTGGGCACCTCTTCAAGGTTGCGTCTGGTCCTAGCTTTTTTTTCTTTCTCTTATCATTGCACTAGTCCTTGTTATCTGGCTTAATTAGATACAGTCACATTCTTCCTCATTCTTTCTAACTGCAGCCTTGTTAAAATTCCTTATGTAAGCGTAAGTATCCAGGCACAGGTGAGCTAAAAGTTATTATTCAAGCTAATCCTATATTTTAGTTCTAAAATCACAAAAGCTATACAGGATATTCAAATATATAATAGGTTGCTTACTTATAACAAATAATCTCTTCCTTCAGTCCTTAAAAGAAATCTAAGGCCTCTGAAAGAAATGGAAAAATTTATTGCCTTTGTTCTACTTCTGCTTCTTGTAGGATCTCTGGGATAACAGCAGCCACTCTGTGTTATGTTTGCACAACACCCAGTTCAGCAGATCTGGTCCATCTCTGGGGTGTCTACGTCCTGCTGAAATACCTGCAAACCTTCCCTGCATTCTCCAAGCATTCATCAGGCTTGCATTCCTGCAAGAGCCCAGACTGGATCTCTGGCTAACTGAAGGCACTGCCAGGTGCTTGGCTTCTGCACCCTCCTTTGCCCCACACCAGTTGTGAAACAGTGCACCTGTCCTTCCAAGAGATCTCCACTCCCATTCCTATCAGCTGCACCAGCCTATTCCCACTCCTTGTATACGCAGCTACACAGTGGTGCTCACAGTGTTCCATCTCTACACAGACAAGACACAAACGTAAAAACATGTGCCTTCTCTAAGAAGTGGACCATCTTCATTTCAGCAACTCTACACAGTGATAAAAGAGTGCAGGGTTTCTAGAAGAATCTTGCTTTTTATCAAAAAAGGAACCTGCCAGCTGCTGCCATTTCACTGCAGTCCTCAAACAAAACCTCAAGGAATAATTTGGAAATATTTTATTTAAATGGTGGAACTGTGTGCTCTGGAGGCTTTGTCAAGGGAACTCCTGTTTGGTAGCATAATGAGATGGGAAGGTCTGAAAGCATTTCTCCCTTGGTTCTATGTCAGAGTGTTCCTTCCTTGATTTCCATGTAGTCTCTTGTTCTCTGCAAACTTCAAAAGAAAAAAAAATTGTTTGTATTGAAAAAAGTATAACAAAGCTGCTACTTGAATATGCTCTTGCATTTAGAGGTGTGTTGGCGTTCCTGCTGAGGAGCAGTCCTGGCGGTTAAGGCAGCACTATGAGCTAGTCAGTGCCTGACTCCAAGACTGACCCCATGCAGATTATTTAAACCTCCTGCAGAATAAAGTTCTGCTCATTCTGAGTGGGAAAAGCAGGTCTTTGGTTAACTTTACTGCCTTTTTCTCATTCTATTGTTACGGCAGCAGTCCCCAGATGGCACTGTTTGGCCATTTTATGTGTTTTTTTCCATTTGCCCAAATTTTTTTTAATAAACAGTGTAGAATCTTTGAAGAAATGCTATATTCTCCTACACAGAAGGAAGGGCACCTTCCTAGGAACCACGGCGTGGTAACGGGATTGATTATTTCTTTGTGGTTTTGGAGCCTCCCTCATAGATTCCTTGTTTTTTATAATCAGTGTTTCATAATGCTCTGTTCTCCCCACACCCTTTCCTTCAATGACAGATCTTCTCCTCTCTCATCTCTGGAGAACTATCTCTGGAACTGGAGGCAGCAAGAAACCAATAGCAAGACGCTACTGTACCTGGATAGAGGGTATATCCTGAAGCATCTTATGACCTAGTATCATTCTTTGCAGCATTAAATTTTCATACTTTACTCTGAAAGATGTTTTTCTTTCTTTCTTCCCCTCCCTTTTTTTTGATGTCTTTTTTTTTATGACTGCTTTCATTGTTAAATCATACTTCAAATACTTAAACAAAGCCAAGACAACTTTTGATACATTTTTCTCCAGATAGAGTCACAGCTAATAAGGGACCTCTAAGCTGTCAATAACTACTAAGACTGCAACAGCTACAGTTTGAGGAAAAAATGAATTTTTATTGTTGCGTTTAGTACTTAGAAAGGGGACAAAGGGCCAGATAAAACCGGGGAAGATGATGGACAGAAATGTTCTGGGTGAGAAACATACTGGCAATGAAACCTGTTCTCAGGTGGAGAGGATCACAGTCCTCATCTAGTAAGAGAAATGGTGTGGAAAACAGGAAGGAAAGAAAATATCTGTTCAGTAAATTCATACTAAAACAACAAAATGAGGGGCCTTAAGGGGGCATACAAGAAAGCTGAAGAGGGACTGTTCACAAAGGTTTCTAGCGATAGGACTAGGGACAACGGCTAAAAATTGGAGGGGGCAGATTTAGACTAGACATAAGAAGGAATTTCTTCACAATGAGGGTGGTGAGGCACTGGCACAGGTTGTCCAGGGAAACTGTGGCTGCCCCGTCCCTGAAGGTGTTCAAGGCCAAGTTGGGTGGAGCCTTGGGGAGCCTGGGCTAGTGGGAGGTGCCCTTGCCTATGGCAGGGGGGTTGGAATTAGATGATCTTTAAGGTCCCTTCCAACTCAAACCATTTTATGATTCCATGAGAAAGACAGTACTGTTATTCTGTTTGGAGTGCTGAGGAACAGTTGATTTGGAGAAGGAAGGGCAGAGGCAATAGGTGCTGACCGCATTAGCCCATGCAGAGATAGGGCTGGTCTGTGATATCCTATAGATCGTAACTTGTTTAATTTTTTTCCTAATAATTTTTGGCACAAGAATTGTGCCAAACTGGATTGTTTAAGGAGTTGAGAGCAATGATACAGCGTGAGTTTCAGTAACATAAAGTGGTAAGATAATGCTCTTGATAGCCAGCAGCAAGAATTGTTGCCATCAACTGGAAATACATCAGGGTGGTGTAGGAGAAACAAAATGTGAGAGCATGCCAGTTACAAGATGGTCAGGCTACTAATGGGGCACAACTGTGGAGAAGCTTTCCATCTATGTCACAGCCATTGCCAGCAGAGAACTAAGAGATTCTGAGAGTCACAAGTGACCTGTTGAGGCCCCTTTGAAAAACTGTGTGCAGCACTGACCACTGCAATATTGGAATAAGGCCTGGTGTGACAAATTATAATCCTCTACAAATTCATCACTGCAGAGGGATGGAAACCCAGCTGGGAGTGAGAGAAGCTAGGCTGGATGGCATGCAATGCTGGCACATGAACAAGGGATCACCAATATGCTTAGATGGAAATAAACAGCTTTCTAGCAATTGCAAGTCACCTTTTTGGAACAGCCTAAGAAGCCTGACTAAAAGCAAGACAGAGTGTGACAGGTTTATGGAAGACAGCATGTAGGATGATGGGAAAGAGACAGCTTCCGTGGGTGAGGGGTGCCCCCTTCGTCTACTTTCCTGTGCCAATTTGCTTGAAAAAAAGAAATGTGATTTGTCATAATTAGTACTTCCTTGTAGAGCTGTATCAAGACAGCTATTTGGGACTGAGCTTAATCATTGTTACAAGTAAAAACCCACACAAAACAGAAGAAAAAAACAAAAAATAAATCTTAACTTCCTGTTGTAGCTACTATACTGGGTGGTTTTGGTGATCTGGGTGTGCTGATAATCAAGCTCAGAGTTCAGCCCCCTGCATTTAAAATGGAGTTGGTAATGGAAGACTTCTGTTTCAATAAAAAAGAATACTCGCGTGCCTTTCCTAAAAGCAGAGGCATTCAAGGAATGGAAACTCATTTTTACTAAGAGCTATGTAGAAATCTCATCTTCTTGACAGTTCTTGATTCTTAGTTACAGTAATTCTTGTGCTCACTGAAAGCTTTCAAAAGTCAGTAAAATGGACACGAAAGACTCCTAACATTTTTTCTGATATCAGGAACACCTTTGAAAATCTTCCAGAAGCTCCGCCATTTTCAGTGTTGCTGGGACCCAAGCCTCATTCTCCATCTCCTTTTAGAAAATAGGTACTGAGAATAGCTAAAGTAAGGGAGAGATCTTGCTTAAGCCTTGTTGCACTTGATGGATGCACCAGAAGCTGTTTTGGAAATTAAGAGAAAGCTATAACAAGGAAACTCTTTCAGTTTACTGGTACAGATAAGCTTAACAGCCTGCAATCTGATATAATGATTCTTTGCCTGATTTCCTCTAGAAAGAGGACCTACAGAGTGACTCTGTGTGTCAGTCCATCTTAATTTTTTTTAATCCCCTTGTCAAGCACAAAGAAACATGGAAGAGAAGTAGCAGTGCTGCATGACTTGAGAAAACATATGGCTGAATAAAGTAGAGAGGACCTATGACAGGCTGGAAGCAATAAAGCAAACTTCAGTCTTATAAGACCTTAGGAATCCATGAGACTTCACAAATGTGTCAATGGCAGCGGAAGCAATAGGTCCAGCCATCTTAAGAAATGAAATTGTAAAAAACCTAGATGATTTTGCATTTCTGCTTGGCAAATTACCGTTTTCTTATCCCGTCTGCAGTGGGAAGGTGTGAACACAGGGACAAAAACCTCAAGGAGTCTTCTTGTCCAGAAACATGCTCAAGAGTGTCCACATTGACAAAGAAACCACCTCCTGGTCCGGGTTCAAGATAGTCTACTCTTACACATATTTTGATTTGTTCCATGTCCCCTCTGGAAGTGAAGCAGGTAACTTAGATGCAGTGATGCAGATCATCTGTTTCAGAGACCGCCTTCCATTGGGTGACACTGTACCAGGCTTGGCTCCCTGTGACCATCCAGGTATGCTGAGTTCCCTCTGCTACCTCACGCACCTTCCCAGGGCACGCAACAACTGACTCTCAGCTTCACTCCACAAAAAACACAGCACTCTGCCATTGCAGAAGCAAGCTGGGAAAACATCCACAGCAATGGTCTTGGATCCCTACTTGATTTGGGATATGGAGCAGAGTAGCCTCCTCTGGCCCATGAGGAGCAGCTAGCCTTTCCTCACAGGGAATGACATGGGTGCATCTCCCTGACAGGCTGTTAATTGGTAACAAAGCTATCAAAGCAAGAAGTTCTAGCTACAGGGTATTGGAAGCGATTTATCCTGAAAACACAAGCACTTTAAAACCTCTTTGAGAATTTACTGATGCCACACTTTGATGATGGTGATTCATTACCTAAGGTGACTAAAGACAGCTAAGTTACTGTTTGTTGCCCCCTCAAAACCAGTTTTTGCTTTCAACAATTTCCCCATGACGCATTTTCCTGTGCCTGCACAGTAACAAGCAGCATCTTCTGACCCCTCACCAGCCACTGATACATCTTACTAAGGACCCTTGTATGGTTTCATCTTCTCCCTTGGTGGTGGCTTGGTTATTCAGCATCAGTTTTGACAAACAAAGTGCATACTTCAGTCTGCAAATGGGCAAACAGCCTGCATTCTTAATGCCTGCTGGCCTTTCCTCTTTTCTTCTTTCTGAAGCTGAACAGTTGAATAGTGCCTGAGAATTAAGATGAGCAGGTTTACGATGGTAGCTTGGTACATCATGGAATTTGCCAGCAGTGAAAAGCAACATATAAAAGATCTCTATCTGGGAAACAAGTATTTGTGTGCTAAGAAGCATCAGATAAGAAGCTGGTTTCTAAACTAGAAGTGCCTACATTATCTGTTGGTATTTTTTTAACATAAAGTAAGTGGTGTTTAGCTATTAATAAATACCTAGGCTTAAATTAAATCAAAGACAGTGAGTGTTTGGTACGTGCCGGTGAATTTTGAAGTTAGTTCATTTTAAATTGAAGACTTGGTTTCAGACAAGGGGGAGATGTGAGGCAAGAAGGCTATAAATACTGAAAAAAAAAAAAAAAGAGACTTGGCTAGGATTTCTTGCATAGGAAGGTTATTTCAGTAAATTCATATGTCATGGAAGAACATAACTACATTTCCTACTTCAGCATACTAATTTTTTATCACCATTGCTCATAAGGACATATGAAAAGAGGATTTCTGCACCACAGAAATTCTCAGTAGGACTCTTGCAGCTCACAGAGAACCTGCCTGCACGGAAGCACAAATGCAGTTCTAAAGCCAGGGCTTTTTTTTTAAAGCAGGAGTGACTTTACATTTCTGTTACGACCCTGTGTAGAGAAAGGAGGATAGAGATACTGCTACTAAGCAGTATAAGCTTTGAGTGCAGGGCTCCTGGGGAACCTAACGAACAGACTATTTCTTCAATTAGTTCATGCTCAGCAGATTTGCTTCCCTTTTGAAAGCAAGTGATTTCATACTGCAGCAAGGAGCAAGTCTGTAGTCTGTAGAAACAAAACAGACTGACTTCCAACAGCTCAACACCTCAGAGGCTATCAGAGGTTATCTTCTTCAGTGATCCCTGGCTGCCTCAATCTCAAATCCCATAAACTCTGAAAACATGGTCTCCAAAGCATCTGAACCTGAAGGAAGACTGTGTATGTACACATACGTGTGTGTGTGCAAAGACAGGCAATAGATTATTCGATGCAGAGAAAGCTATTAAATTGATTTTTTATATATATTTCTGCTGTTTAGTTCTCCTGTATTTACAGAAATCCACATTCAGTCTCAGATTTGAGAAGCAGGGTTTACAATGGCAGTGCTTCTGCATTGTCTTTTGTGTCACTCAGCAACTGCAAATCTCTGGAGACTTTGCAGTGCAGAAGGAAGGAGATTCACACTTCAGTAGACAGTCTTTGATAACCTTTTCTGATGTTTTACCATGGCTTAAAAACAGCAGAGACCTGACATACATTCAAATTGCCAGGTATTGAAGAATGGAGGAATGATAGGAGAGAAAAAAATTACTATGTGTCATTATGGATTTCTAACTACACAGTAGTGCTATGAGAATGTCAGATCACCTTGGGAATCCTATTTTTTCTTGTTTCAGCTTCACTTAACTGATAAGCTACACAGCCCTTGTATGTAAAAACAGTGACTTTTGCTTACACCAGTCAATTTTCATAGAATCATAGAATGCTTTGGGTTGGAAGGGACTTTAAAGATCATCTAGTTCCAACCCCCCTGCCATGAACAGGGTCACCTTCCACTAGATCAGATTGCTTAAAGAACCATCCGACCTGGCCTTGAATAGTGCCAGCGATGGGGCTCCATGACTTCTCTGGGCAACCTGTTCCAGCACCTCACCACTGTCACAGAGAAAAAAAAAAAATCTTCCTAATATCTAATCTAGATCTCTTTCAGCTTAAAACCATTACCCCTAATCCTATCACCGCATTCCCCGATAAAGTCACCATTTCCTGTCTCTCTTGTGTGTTCCCCACTATGGTATTGAATGTCTGAGGAACAGGTTTAACACGTATCACTCTGATTACAGAAAACGGATGCTTATTATACTACCACTATAAAATGTTGACATACCTGACCTTGTCAAGTTTGGAAGCAATGTACAGGTTTCTCTCTCACAGAGAGATGCAGACATGCAGAGACACATACATGTTAAATTAAGACCAGAGGGGGATGATAACTGAAGCAGTTCAAAGACCAAGATAGCAGGCTGCAGGTTCCTAAAAGTCATTAACTTAACAACAGGTAAGGAGACCTGAGAGCAAGACTACAATGGAATTAGTCAAAACAAGGTTAAGACAAGAGGAAAGAAGAAAGACAAACTGCAGAAACTGGCTGTGCATTGGCATTATTTGAAACTAAAGAAAAGGGAAAGATTTAGGCTTTTTTTTCCAGTCCAAATAAGAAACATAAGAAGTGAAGGAATCATAGGATGATTTGAGTCAGAAGTGAACTTAAAGATCACCTAATTCCAACCTCTCTGCCATGGGTAGGGACACCTCCCACTAGATCGGGCTGCTCAAGGTCCCATCCAACCTGGCCTCAAACACTTCCAGGGATGGGGTATTCACAGCCTAGGAATTAGGAAGAATTTCTTCACCATGAGAGTGGTGAGGCACTGGCACAGGTTGCCCAGAGAAGTTGTGGATGCCCCCTGCCCGGAAGAATTGAGGGTCAGGTTGGATGGGGTCTTGAGCAGCCTGATCTAAGCTCCAATCAGGAGATGTCCCTGCTCGTGGCAGGGGAGTTGGAACTAGATGATCTTTAAGGTCCCTTCCAACCCTAACTAGTCTATGATTCTATGATGAGGGAAGATGTGCTGTGCAAAGGTAAAGCTAGGGAGTTGTCATGTGTGCTGCAAAAAACTGTGCAGTCTTTCTAGCAGAGAGACGGGGCATACAGAAACTGCTCGGGCAGCAATGAGAAGCAGTTCTGTTTGAGGGAATAAAATTCGGTGTTTTGAAGCTATTTTCCAGTTTTAACGACAGTTCTTTTGCCCTGTGCATAGCAAGATCAGTGTGGATACTGTTTCACTTTTGCTTTTCACCTTCCTTTCATTTAAAAAAACCCTTGTTTCTGCTTTTTCATCTGCATTGGCTCACCTGTCTGTTGGCTTTCCAGTGGAAAGGTCAAGAGGTTACTGCGGTTCAGTATGATTTAAGGGTGAGGTGGGGTGGAGATCCTGCTCCCCAAACACATGCAAGGCACTGACTGATTCAGTCCTGCCACTCACCTGCCCTTTGGGGCAACTTTACAAGGAAGTCTCCGTGTCAGGAGACCGCAGGCATCAAACTGGTGCTTCTCCCAGGACTGCCAGTTTCTATAGGAAACACACGGCCTCAGCACAGGGTCTATGAGCACAGGCGCCTACGCAGCACAGCTGGCGATGGGGATGCCACTGGGGAGCGGGACTTTGGGGGCGGGGCTTAGGACGGGGCGGTTTCTGGTTGGGTGGTGCCTTGGGGCGGGGCCTCTGGGAGGCGGGGCTCATGGACGGGCAAGGTTTCTGATTGGCTGGGATTCTGGGGCGGGGCTTCTGTTTGGGCGGGGCTTCCGCTTTGTCATGCTCACGGGGGCGGGGCTTATGAATGAGCGGGGGCTTATGAATGGGCGGGGCTTTCAATGAGACTTGGGGGCGGGGCTGCTAGAAGGACTAGTTTGCCGGGGGCGGGGCTTCGGGGGCGGGGCTTCTGGTTCGGCGGGGCCCGGAGAGCGAGGCGTATGGGGCGGGGTTTAAGAACAGGCGGGGGGTATGGTGGGCGGGGCTACAGGTGGGCGGGGCCTTAAGGGAGAGGCTGCTGGAGGGCAGGGCTTCTAGCGATGGGGCTTCTGGGGGCGGGGATTCTGTTTGGGTAGGGCTGCTGAGTGGGTGGGTCTATGAGTGACCCGGGACTCTGGGGAGGCGAGGCTTATGGTGGGCAGGGCTTCTGGTTGGACGGGGGCTGGGAGTGGGGCTGCCAGAGGCGGGGCCTCCGGGGGCGGGGCTTATGCCCCGGCTGGGCTTCTGGTGTGCGGGACTAATGTTGAGGTGGGGGTTTAAGGGCAGAGCTGCTGGGGGGGCACGGTTTCTAGGGTCAGGGCTTCTTTGGGCGGGGCTTATGGCTGGGCGGGGCCTCTGATTAGGCGGTTTCTGGGCCTGAGGCCTCTGATCGGGCGGGGCTGTGATGTGGGTGGGGGTTCTTGTTGGGCGGGGTCTGTGGGCGGGGCTTATGCCGTCCGGGGCTGCTGATTGGCCCTGCCACCACCACTCTCCCTCCCCATTGGTGAGACGGCGGCACCTCCCCCTGGCCGCGCAGTCCCCGCGCCCGCCCCTGTCGGAGCCCGACGAGGCGGTGGCCATGCGGCTGCGCTCGGGCGCGTTCGCCTGCTCCTGCCTCCTGGTGGAGGCCCTGGGGGTCGCGCTGTTCCTCCGCGGCTTCTTCCCGGTGCCCGTTCGGTCCCTGCCGCGCAGGGGGGCCCGCGGGGACGTGCCCGCCGAACCGGCGCCGCCCGGCCCAGGTAACCGCGCCGCGGTTCGTGCCGGGCTCCGCGGGGCAGAGGCGGGCCCAGTCCCGCCTGCTTGTGCGAACCCGTTCCGCTCCGTAGAGAGTTAAACCTCGGGCTCGTCGCTGTTAATCCTAAGCAAAAAAGTGAAGCGAGAGTGGAAAAATACTTCCCTGCTGTGGTTCTTCGGGTCGCAGTGTGGTTGCGGAGTGTCCTTTTGCCCTGGGGACTGAGCTCCGAGGGCAGAGTATTGCTCCCTGAGCCGTGACACGGGATGCTTCCAGCTGCTTTAGGTCTGGTGAAAAAAGAGTATTTCTTCAGTGTGTCTCAAAGAAGTAGTTTAGAACTCAACTAACTTGAATGACGGGCTGAGAAAGTTGGGACTGTTCAGCCTGGAGAAGAGAAGGCTCTGAGAAGCTTACAGCGACCTTCCAGTACCTGAAGGGGCTACAGGAAAGCTGGGGAGGGGCTATTCACAAACGGTTGTGGTGATGCGACGAGGGGCGATGGGTGTAAACTGGAGAGGGGCAGATTTAGATGGGACATAAGGAGGAACTGCTTCACGATGAGAGTGGTGAGGCACTGGCACAGGTTGCCCAGGGAAGCTCTGGCTGTCCCATCCCTGGAGGTGTTCAAGGCCAGGTTGGATGGGGCCTTGAGCAGCCTGGTCTGGTGGGAGGTGTCCCTGCCCATGGCAGGGAGGTTGGAACTGGATGATCTTTAAGATCCCCTCCAACCCAAACTAGTCTATGGTTCTGTGATTCTAATTTTGCTTGTAGTTATCAATCACTGCCAGAAGTACCTGCTCACAATCACAAAAAGGCTAAGACATCAACTGTTATGGTTTTGGAGGGTGTTCTTTCCCATCGTTTTACTCCCCTTTCCCTGAGTGATGCAGCTGTCATACCTATACTGTTTAAGGGTAAGTTGTTTGCATTGAGTAATGCCATTTCAGTTGCAATGCTTCAGGTGCTGGTTGGTTGTGATGTGCTTGAAAATCATTGTTTCTGTGATGCTTGCTGTGGTGTGCGTCTTAATGCCGGTATGGTGAGACTTTAACACTTACGGGGTGAGGAATGCATGTGTGGTATAAAGATCTCCTTCACAGTCTGGTTGAATTGCAAAATGCACAGTATTACTGGCCATTACTGTTTCCCTGAAGTCGTCGTCTGTACTGATCCTGCTGTATTACTTAGCTGAAATTGTGAAACCAAAGTTTTCAAGCATCCTTTCTATGAAGAATTGGTAGAGGATGTTTTGATATGTAGCTGTCTTACATGTATAGTTACAAGTTGTATTAAAATAACGTGAAGAACAGGAATGTGTTTTTGAAGAAGTGTTCCTCACTAGTGTTTGCAGCTTGTGGGATGAAACTTCATGTTCAATGACAGCCAAATTGAGTAGTGCTTTGCTCTGGAAATCTACTTATGGCTAACTTGGTGGAACAGGACTGTAACTGACAAACTTGTCTTCTTCTTATTAATTCTAAAGTATATGACATTATGCATTTGGGAGAAGCTGGCTTAAATTGTGAGAAACAGTGGAGGAAAAAGAAGTTCGTGCAATTTAGAGTGTGGTGTGCTGGTGGAAACATTGAAAGAATTTCATCTGGTATTACATCTGAGTGGACCTAAATAGCATGTTGCTTTTCAGTTGGAGATTTCCAAGACAGTCAGAAAATTTGGATAGGCTGCTATGAGTGAAATGTTGCATTCACATTTGAGTGTTAGCAGGAGACTAAATTTGAGGGGAGACCCTTTTGGTGGGAGGGAAATGTCAGTTTGAAAAATGTTTTGAAAAGACTGGTTTGGGTTGAAGCGTATAAATGTGTAACACGTCTCTACAAAGAGTTAAAATTTAGGCGTGCCACTAGTAATCCTAGGCATGGATAGGCAAAAGTGGAGTAACAGTAGAAAATACTTCCTTTCTGTAGTTCTTGGGTTACAGTTTGCTTGCAGAGTGTTCTTTTTCTCTGGATCATAAGCTCTAAAGCCAGGGCATTGCTTATAAACCATGGTACAGAACGCTTTCAGCCTACTTCAGATCTGTTAAAAAAATAATATTTCTTCAGTGCTTCTGAATTTTCTGGATTTTGACTTTGTGAACCCTGACTGTTGTTGGAACCATTCTGTCTTCCCTGTGGGATGACTAATATAAAACCATGTAGTTGCTTGTATAATAGTGAATCCTTGCCGCATGTCACCGGAGTAAGTTTTTGGTAGAACCTATGGTTTTCTTCACTGCCTACTGAAGTTTGGCTTTATTTAAAGTAACTGTTTTCTAAATAACTGTAACATGGATAAATAAGTTTACTGCATGCCAAGGTTTGCACAATGTATTGCTTTAGCTATCTTAGAATAAGTCTTTTTGGATGTCTGGTAATCCTAGTTCCTTTCTGCTTCTCATTATTTTGATTAACTGGTGAATAATATTGTTAGGCAGTCATGAGTAGGGTGTATGTTTTTACAGTCTGAACATTTTTAGTGTCCAGCAAATTTTGTTTCCCAAAGCAACTGGATAGGAGTAAATTCTGAGGAAGATTTAACTAGCAGTACAATATATCCAGTGTCCCCTCTTGTTTTTCATTGAGGGCCAAAGCATGCCTGCAGAGTTGATAATTCACATCTTAAAAAAACAACATTATTATTATTGTTTTAATCAGGGTTGCTGACAAGTTGGCATTTTGTTGTTGTTGAGATTTACTTCTTCCTCCTTGCTGTGCCCCCCTTCCCAATTTCCTCATTTGGAAAACTCACTAGCAGTAACAAGTCTGTGAATGTCAATTTATTGATACTTATCTATGTACCCAAAAATAGTTCTTGAGGTTCTCTTGTTTGACAGAACATTATCTATGACCTTTCCAAATTGCCGAATGCTTATTCAGAAACACGTTTTACTCTAAAAGGATGTAAAAATCTTAAATTCATATAATACATGTGCTGAGAAGTTGGTTCATCACACTGTAGTCTGAGTAGAGGTCTCTGGGCAGGATCCATTCTGCTTCCATTTTGTTCTTTGGTGTTTTTTCCTGGTAGAGAGATGGAAGCTTTAGAGATTGGGCCAAGAACTGCTGGTGTAAAAACTAAATGTCACTTTTGGACTAACCTCAATGCAAATGAAGAGTTGCTGTAGCCAATATTAGGTCCATACAAGGGAAAGAGGTGTGCTTGGAGGCATGACGCTGCCTGCTACCTAATCCACATCAGCATTTTGCTGTGCCTGCCAGTGTAGCATGTTCAAGAAGTTCTGGAATTGAATTTTAGCCCTCCAGCTCTCATCACTGACCTACCCTGGTGCACAGTCTTCTACCTTGAAGGGCACAAGCATGCAGAATTTTTTTTCCTTCAAATTTCAGTGAAACTACCTGTTTCTTTGTAGTTTTCCTGTTTTCTTATGGTGGGATTTTATTGAGAGTCATTGCTTGAGACGTGTTCTAATGTACAAAATTGAGTATTAGCGCAGGTAAATATTGCACTTTTTTTTCTAACTGAAGTTGTCTGTCATATATATGTAATTCAGCTTCACTAAGTTAAGCAGAGAGAAGGCAGCAGCTATCCCTTCTCATTAATTTGAACATTTTCCATTTTGAAGCTTTTCTTTAGTTCTCCCCATTTCACATAGAGCATTCATTCGCATTTTATTTTCCTTTATAGATACTGTTTTGGATTTTTGTTGGTTTTGTGTGTTTGTTATTATTTGAAACTTCTGGCTCTGAATTGAAAGTTAATATAGAAGTTGGAAGCACTCATTTTTGTCATTAAGTTGTCCTTTAATTTCCATCTAGCCATTGTTAACAATAGTTGATGACTTCTATATACTCTTTTTTTCTTGTTTGTTTTGTTTTGTTTAGGGATGGTTTCTAACTGGACCAACATTCCACTACCGCTTTTCAAAAAAGTTGTCATTGTGCTGATAGATGCTTTGAGAGATGACTTTGTCTTTGGATCCAAAGGTAAACAATTCATGCCGTATACTACAGAAATTGTTGAAAAAGGGACATCCTACAGTTTCATTGCTGAAGCAAAGCCACCCACCGTGACTATGCCTCGAATTAAGGTAAACGTTTTTTTTCCAGTTACTGTTGTTTCATTTGAGAAGGTTTTGAAAGCTGGATTGTTTCATATGACTGGAGTTATATGCCCCTTTAGGGCATATTTCCTGTGCTATTGTGATTTGTGGGTGAAACTTACTTTGCTGTAATAGTGCATGTGACAGAGTCTCGTTTTGCCATGACTCAGAGGTGTTTTGTGTAGGAAAAGTTGGGTTGGGCATCTAAGGAAGGTAGAGAGGCCGAGTAAGAGGAAGAGGTGGCAGCTTCCACTTAAGACACTTTGCCTTGTTTTGTTGATTTATTTGGTAGCTCGGTGGTGGGAGGGTCTGTGAGAATCGGGTAAGGGCAGTTAAGGCCCTAGTGCAGGCTTAAATGATAGGCATCGTCTTTCATTTGTAATCATGGGAAGGCAGTAGACTTTCAGTCATCAGATTTTCTGGTAGTCTTCTGTCCAAGAACATTTTTGTTGGCTTTGATATTGTTCTTATCTTCTGATAGCATATCCAGTTTAGTGTAAATTTGTTTTGTTATAGGGATGTTTTTGCAGAGCTTTAAATGAAAATCGCGTAAAGTTCCAGTTAACTAGAAGTCTATGTCATGAAAATACTTGATCACCAAGGCTTTTTAGTGGTGGGTGTCAGTGGTGTTCCTTGCACTGAAAAAGCTAGAGAGTGAGCTTTGGTAGGTCAGCTAGGAGGCCAGTGAGAGAGTGAGGGAGAGGCAGTCTGGTAACTCTTGATAGATAGACTTAATTGCATTTTCCGGGAGATTCTCAATTACTGTTTTAAATGTGGCATCATTGTTATTGTTGTGTTAAATCAGTCTGCTTAGGCCTTCTAAATTGTCTTTTTGGTGATTTAGTGACCAGTAAATGAACTACATTTCAGCTGGCATACAAAGATGTTTTGCTATCTGCTAATTGAGAAAGTGTTATTTTTACTTTTCTGTAAACAGTTATCATCTCTGACATAGAGATGATGTCTGTGTTGTGGCAGGTGGTGTGATGTGGCATGGCAGCTCATGTGTTCTTTATTATGTTCCTTTATTGAAAATATATAGTTTTTCTGCCCTCTGCTTAGTTGCTTCCTCGTACGCTAATACTTTCTTCTGAGTGTTGAAAGCTTTTTGGTTTTTGATAATATGTCTCTTCTTTTCTTATTTTATGTAGGCTTTGATGACGGGTAGCATACCTGGTTTCATTGATGTTATTGTGAATCTCAATTCTCCAGCTCTGTTGGATGACAATCTGATATGGCAGGCAAAAACAGCTGGGAAAAGAATAATATTTTATGGTGATGATACTTGGGTTAAATTGTTTCCAAAGCATTTTATGGAATATGATGGAACAACGTCCTTTTTTGTGTCAGACTTCACAGAGGTGAGGGGCTTTCTGTAATCCTAAGTTAAATAATGTGAGTAGAAAAACATAGTAGCACCTTTTAACAGTGAAGGTGTAAAATTGTTTTTCTGAAATATGAACCTCACAATTAAATATAAATCGAATTTATGTGTCTTTTCAGTATTGGCAATGTGAGGCTAAGCATTTCATATCCTTATGCATATGCTGTGAGAGGTGTTTGGATGATATACAAACAACACTGTATTACTGTATAACCTCCTTGAACATTTGATATTCTCACAAAACTTGTTGTGGTAGGAAGTTAGACCACTAGCTTTGTTCAAAAATTTCACTATCTGCGTTTCCAGTTTGATGTTGCATACTTTCTATAGTACTTTATGGCTTTTGTAGTTGCAATACGAGTAGTGTTTCAGCATGTTACCAAAGAGGAAGCACAGAAAGTTATGAAACAAACTTGTAAAACTTGTGAACGGTTCATCAATTTTAGTTCATATTTAGAACCTTTGTGATTTGTAAAACCTCAGGCCATTGACCTGCTGCTACTGATGTTAAGTGTTTTGTTACCTTGTTTAAGGAAGTTACATAGATGTAATGTGAATTGGAAGACATTTAATTGTTTACTGTAATAAGAATTGCAGAGGCTTCAACATGGAGTGGAAAAATGCAGACGTTGGTGAGTCTGCAGTTATATGGCTCTCAAGCTCTGTATGCAGTCTTTATGCTTTCTGGATATAGTCCATTAAACAAAGATTTTTGTAGGATTTTTCATAGTTACACCCCACAGGCAACAAAGCAGTGTTGCATTTCATAAGGACTTAAGTGAAATTTCATAAGGACTATGAATATCCAAGGAAAAATATATGCAACTAAAAATAACATTGTCAGCCTAAGCAGGACAACATGTGAGTTAGCCCATAAATAGCACTTTCCAAATAATTTCTCTTTCTTTCTATGCGATCGGTTCATTTTCTCACAGCAAGTACAAACTTTTTGCGTTTACACAATAGCAAAAATTGAGTTGAAAGAGCGGGAGTGGTTTTTTTTTTTCGCTGTGCTTCCAACCACCAGAGAGAGGATTTTTCTCTGTATGTGCTCGTGAAGTGATAGATCAGGAGTGTAAAGGATGAAAGTGACTGAAAATTTCTTGGAACAGTTTTTAAGAAGTATCTGTGGAAGCATGATAACCCTTTTTCTCTGTTCGTATGTAATCTGATGCCTGTAAACCAGGAAAGAGTGAAATGGGGTGAAGAATCTGTTTTGTAAGACAGATTTTTTTGGCTCTCTAGCATTGAACTAATCGATCTGATTTTTTTTTTTTAAAAAAAACATTGAGTCACTGTAATTCTCACCAGCTTCTACAGAATTTTCATGGTTAATCCAGTCTAATTTTTCTATGTTTTTTATAAGAGGGGCAATTATTTTTACCTTTTAATTGTTTTCCTTTTATTTCTGAGGTTGATGATAACGTTACCAGGCATTTGGATAGAGTGTTAAAGAGAGAAGACTGGGATCTCCTAATCCTACATTACCTGGGGTTGGACCATATTGGACATATGACTGGGCCAAACAGCCCATTAGTAGGACCAAAACTTCGTGAAATGGATAGCATCCTGAAGAAGATTCATCTTTCTCTTCTTTCAAAAGTAATGTAACTCCTTGGATCAGCATCTGTTAGTTGTGGATTGGCATTACATTGATGTTCTTTAAAATGCTTGCTTTTTTGTGGGTAGTAGGTTGTTTATTCTTAGACCAAAGCAGGTATTCTTCCCGTTCATTTCCTTCCTTGGCCAGTCCCCCATTAAAAGCATAGTGCAGCATTTTTAGCAATTTACTGTCTGACCTTAGTAACTTCTGTTAAAGCTTTTTCTGATCAGCTGTGGGAAGTAACTTCCCTCTTGGTGTGCAAGGACAGAAATGTGTGCCAAAATTTTCTTATCACTCATGAATTAAAATAGTGGTTGATGTGCTTTCTCGTAATGAAATTCAACAGAAGGAATAATAGGCATGTACAGTTAGCAGCTCTGATTTCTACAGTTGTAAAGGCCTACCTGATTCTTAGAACCCAAAAAGATTCAAATGGAAATGGTGGCTCTAAACAGAGTTTTTCTTATGCTAAATGTAGCACATAAATCACCAAATCTGAACCTGTTTTTAGTTTGGGAAGTATAGGATGTCAGTTATCTAAATAGTTAGGGTGTTGAAGTACCAAGTCCTAATTCCAAGTGGTCTGAAGCTTTTTTTCTTGTTTGCTTTTGGCAGCTGCAATTCAGAACAGTTGCTCATAAAATTTCAATAGTATTTTTAGAGAAATGGATACTATTGTCTGAAAAGAAAGCTTAAATCCTCCTTGTGGAAGTAAGAATATCAGGAATGTTGCAATGAGTTTGCTACAGTTTGTTAGTATGTTTTGTTTCTTCCGCTGTATGCTATCTCCGTTTTAGAATACGGAAATAATAAAAAGAACTTTACTTTAGGATGCAACATGTACTAGTAATAGCTAGAGGTCAAAAAGCCACTCTGTTATGGAATGACAACATTTACTTTCTGTGGGCTTTGTTAACTTGAAATTCTTGGACAGGCCTCACTTACACTTTTGTTTATCTTGAGAAAGGTAAACATCATTTAACATCAGCCATCTCGGATTTCTACTCCAAAAGCACTTAAAAGACAAGAGACTGTTAGAAATGGGATTGTCTTTTTGCATTACATATCTATTATGTTAATATTTGCAATATTAATAGGTTAGTATTTCTGTTATACTAGGAAGTCAATTAAACTGAAGAAATGGGGAGGGGTAATACTTCTGTCTTAATTCTGCTGCTTCTGTACTTCTGATTTTCATCCTACAGTATGATGACTTTAATCCTTTGATCAATTTCTTCCGAGTCTGTAAATGAGGCATTTTTTAAAGCTTTTTTATTGTTTTTGTAACATAGTGACAAGTATGTTAGATCCCTGTGTGTGCCTTAACTGTTAAAAGTGAATATTACTGCTTAACGGTTGCAAAAAAATTGTGATCTACTCTAGGTGTTGTGAGACAATTGAAAAAAAGGAATTTGTTTTGATAGTTAAAATGATAAATATGGTAAAGCATTATACATACACATGTTGTTTGTACAGTAACTTAAATTTATTTCTGTGATTTGCAGGAAGGAGGAACTTCCCAGCCCAATTTGCTTGTTGTTTGTGGGGATCATGGGATGTCTGAAATGGGTAATCATGGTGGTTCTTCAGAAGGAGAAGTGCACACACCATTGCTGTTTATCAGTTCCGCTTTCGAAAAGAGAAGTGGTAAGGATCAAAGAAGCTGGATCTTTTTTAGAGCACAGTACTATCACTAATTTGCGTTAGCTCTAGAATTCTTCCTTAAGAGTGCTCTGGGTTTTTTAACATATATCAGGTATGGCCCGTTCTTTGTGACCTAAAACTGGTTTTAGTTGGCATTTGCATCCATGTCGTGCCATCTTAAGCTTTGCACCCACCAAGAGAATTAGGTTTTTCTCAGATGATAACCTTGTGCACCACTGTCCTACTTGAGAGTTGAGAGCTAAAGAGATCTTTTGTCAGTATCCTGGGATACTGGTGGATGGGTAGGATTGGAAGTAAAATCCGATTTGAAGAGAGCTTTAAGTTTTATCTTTCTTGGCCAGAATATTTCTCTGGTCCCCATTCTTCGTCTCAGACAGCCAGAGTAGAGGAATGAATGGTGGTTTCTTATGCTGAGAGTAGCAAAAAAGAATAATTGCCCTTGTGAAAGGGTGAGAGATGACAGCATTGAAACCATGACTATTGATTGCTAAGTGTTAAGGAAGGATATGGACCATGAATGTATTGGCCAGACAGTTCATTTTAAATCACTAATGTGAGCTTATGTGTTTCTGAGTCTTATTTTCTACTTGAGTAATACATCTTAAGGTGAAAGGCAAGAAGGGAATGGCATATAGGGAATCCTTAGTCTAATTTGTAGAGTCTTGCTTAAAGTCTGAGTAAATCAGTGAAATGTAGTTTTACCAGGAGTGAACATTTTCTTAAAAATAATACTTCCATCTGTCTTTCATTCTGCCTCTTGCTCATTTCCATCTGAGTTCCTTGCTTTTAAAGCCTGTTTGCAGGACTTTGTCTTGTTTATCTTGCTGGAGGTTTCTGCAGCACAGTGAAAGTACATTTATCTGCTGTTATTTATAAAGCTGTTATCTAGCTGCAATAGAAAGCATTGTTTGATGTCATTGGACTATTTGCAGATATAAAAACAAAAAAAGAGAAGAGCTGACCAAAGCTTTTAGGTAACCTTTTGCTTTGTAAATTTTACTTGCGTGTATTGATAACCAGGCCACACAAGTGTAGATGCTGCAAAGGCAGTCTCTTATTCCTTAGGATTAGTGTCTGTTAGGTTTAAACTAAACATGCACTTCATATGCTACAATGCAGTATTCTGTTCCCTTGCCTTTTGGGATAGAGTTTGTGAATTCTAATGATACCTTTGTAAATATCCAGCATCTTGCTTTTCATTGATAGGGAGATCAGAATTCTAGTGACTCCTTATGATGCTACTGTAAACAAAATGTACTGTGATTTAATTTGGTAGGCCTCAAAATAGCAGTCCTGTGGGCTTTTGCATTTAGTATGCTGTCAGAATATTACTTGTATAGCTTTCCACAGAGATGTGTCACCCATGATTGGTTAAATGCATGTGGTAGTTTGACTTTTTTTTGACTGGTTAAGAACTTGCCTTTAAAGATGAAATCTGAAAACTGCTGACATACAGGTCCTCATGCAAAGAGGCTTTAGGGATTATGAATGACATTCTGTACAAGTATGGGATTAATCAGAGCTAGATGAGAAATGAGAGAAATTCTAATGCTCTTAAAGGGAGTCTTGAGAGGAATAAACACTGTATATAGAATTCTTTCTGTACCGTACTTAAGTGAGAACACTCAATGCCTGCAGTAAAAAAGAGAAACAAAGTAGAAGCATAATAGAAAAACACTGTTATGTAACTAGTAAAGCACACAAAGGAAACAATTGGCACGATGATCATAAACAAAGGTAACTTACATCAGTGAAATCATTCTTTCCTGTACATGTCTGTAGGACTGAAGGATAATGCTGATAAATGCAGTAATGTAATGTAATCCTTTAAAAATCACTGAGTATTCCTGCATTGAGCCGAGGATTTGAGCCTCAGCATTCTTTACCTGACCTCCAGTTCTGTTTGCCTAGCAACCTGACGTTAATTAAATCTTTACCTGTTGTCATTATACCAAGAATCTTCTAGAAAGCTGTCAGTATTATTTTAGATTCATTTCTTTGTTCATGCATTAAATTATTGTACTGCATTCTATTCTTTCCAATGTAAAAGTTATCTAACTTTCAGGATGTAGGCTGCAACTTGATTAAGGTGATCTCCTGGACCATTTCTTTTCTTATTTGTACTTGTGTAATATTCATGTATTGTTTACAGTACTTACTGGATTGAAGAGTGGAACTTACTGAGAATTAAATAAGTTTTGGTGTTATAATAGCAGAGGACAGCAGCTGAGAGGGATCACTCAGCTCTCTATAAATCACTTGAAATAGCTGATCTCACACCAATGAAAAAATTTTGCAACAAACAAGATGTCAGCTGTTTCTGGAGCAATAAAATAGGCCTATTATTGACATACTTTTTTCCTCTCTCTTTTGTCTTTTCCCTTTTTTAACTGTTTCTAGGTCCTCTGACCAAACCTGAACTTGTGCAACAAACTGATTTAGCTAGCACGCTGGCAGTAGGTCTTGGTCTACCAATTTCAAGAAACAGTGTTGGTAGCCTTATAGTGCCAGTTTTTGGAAGGAAGACAATGAGAGAACAACTACGTTTTGTGCACTTGAATGGGTTCCAGCTTAGCAGACTGCTACAAGAGAATACACCTGCATATGAAAAAGGTAAATAAGCTGAAAAAAAAAGTTTCATATACAAAAGGGAATTGTTTATATAACCCAGTTTGTGCTTTTAGGTTCAGGAGTATATAGCATGGCACTGCAAAGTAGCAATTCAGTTGAAAGTAGTGTTCAGAGAAATAATTAAGTTCAGTCTTTCCTGTAACCTACTCTGGCACACTGCCTCTGTTTTTTTAATGACTAGGACTACTTCTAGTAGGTGAAGGAGCAGAAGTAGGGGTGAAAAAATAACATTAGAGTAAAACTGCCAGTGTAGTTTAAATCTCATTGGTTTCATATCCGCTTTTTATGAGGTGTCCTACATAGAGCACTGATTCTGAGATATTTGGAGGTATAGGACAATGGATAGAATTTGCTAGTTTAAATAAAAAGATGGTTCAGGTAAAGCTGGGAAATAATTCAGAGTACCTTACATTTTTTTTTTTTATTCTTGTGTCTAAATTTACCTGGAGTGAGAACTTAAACAAATGCAAAGTGGCTTATTAAAAATACATGTAGATGTGCATATATGTGTGTGTGTGTATTTGGGGGAAAGAATAAAAACTAGTTGGAAAAAATTAACCAAATCTAGCAAAATATAGTATTTTGCAGGAAGTATAATATTTACATTGCAGTTTGTAAGCAAGCTAATACAATAATTTTGTGAAAGAAACGAATGAGTCTGAGGATGAAGGAGAGTTTTACTATGGACATTAGACAATGTTCTTATCTTAAAGCAACTTTGAAGCTTGAAGTCTTTGTCACTTGATTTATAATCTGTTGAATCATTAAACTAACTGAATGATAATGCACAGCTGTGTTACAGCTATAAATAATTAAAGTGGATAGCAAGGTAGTGTTTAGCAACATGATCATTGTAGGTCAGGAATTAATTATCTTTCAACATGGTGGCTTTTAATAATAATTGAACCCTGTCCAAGGAGTCTAACAAAACAAATGCTGCTTATGGTAGCAACATGTCAATAGCAGGACCCGTGCTCTGTTATTTTGATACTTTGTTCCAAAGAGATTTCCTCCCTTTTAACTCATTTGTGTCAAGTGAGGAAACTTGTCCTGTTGGTGCAGTTCAGGATATGGCTGTGTTACTGAAATTTCCAACATAAAGATCCATCTGTCAGTGTTTCTACAAGCACTAGTGAAACAGACTGACTTTCTACCAGCTTCTGGTTTATATTTTCACTTCCATTTTGTTTTTTGGGGGAACAGTTTAATGTCAACTTGTAGCTTTCATCTGAAAAATGATAACAAGATTCCTGAGGATAGAAATATTAGAAAATTTTATGCTACTTGCTTGTGACTGCAAGCTGCTATTAGAGGTTCTGCCTTACTGGAAAGGAGTTGGAAGGGCAAAGCATCCATTATGAGCTTCTCTCCTTTTGATAATGGAGAGTCTCATTAACATGAAACTAGAACAAAGTAATGGTAGCTTTTTTTTTTTTTTTCAGAGTCTTAAGGTGACTTCTTCCTGTTGCTGTAAACTTCTTAGAAGATCTTGTTTTTCTTAGAGGATCCTAGATGTTCAAGGCAATAGCTTAGTGCTTTGATCAGGATGATAAAGATTGGCAGGGAAAAGAGGTGTGCTGTTTTTTTAGTGTTATGTTTGATTGATGTGGATACTTTAGGCCCTAGAGATACTATAGAAAATATCACTAAGTTGGTGACTAATGCTGCTTATAATGTAAAAACATGCATGAATGGCCCTTTGTTTTGGGTGTCTTCTATGTGAAAATAAATACCGTCCCACTTATCAAACTACAGGGACATGCACATATATGCATATCTGTCATGATAAGGAAGGGATTATCTTGCAAAGAAGTCATTACATTCAGTAAACAGTTTGATCTTCAAGAAGGATGCCGATTTTTAGAAATGGTAAAAAGGAGAACCCTGGGAACTACTGACCAGTCAGCCTCACCTCTTTGCCTAGTAGGATCATGGAACAAATTCTCCTGGAAGACATGTCAAAACATGTTGATTAGAGACAGCCAACATTGCTTTTCCAAGGGCAAATTGTTCTTGGCTAAACTGGCAACCTTCTGTGGTGGAGTAACTGCATCACTAGATAAGAGAAAAGCTTCAAATGTCATCTACCTAGACTTCTCTGTAAGGCCTTTGATATGGTTTCCATTAGCATTCTTGTGGCTGTATTAGAGGGATGTAGGTTTGACGAATGGATAGGTAAGGAATCGGCTGGATGGTCATGTCCAAAGACTTATAGTAAATGGCTCAATGTCCAAGTGGAAACCAGTAACAAGTAGTGATCTAGTGAAAGATGACCCTGCCCATGGTGTTGGAGGTGGAGTAGATGATCTTTAGAGGTACATTCCCTTCCAATCCAAACCATTCTCTGATTTTAAGTTGGGAAGGTGAGGAGATAGAGTTACCAGTTATGTGACAGAGCAGTGGCAGTGCTTGGAGTTCTGTCTGGGGCGGATAATGAAACAGTTGAGGACTTATAGGTCAGGATTAATGGACAGACCAACATGGGCGTTACTGTTATGGGTGTCTGCTACAGACAGGCTTATTGGGAGGAATTAGTAGGTGAGATCTTCAGTCAATTTGAGGAAGCCCCATGTTAATCTGTGATTCTGATATGGTGCTTCTACCATGTTGTTGCAGTCCAGGCTAGAAAACTGGACCAAAAGGTGGACCAAAAAGGGGCTGAGCCTCTGGTCTTACAGGACTATAATCAGCATTCACCTGGATGTCAGTTGCTAGTTATCACCCGTAGGGCTTGACACTGGAGCTGGTACTGTTTAATGTCTTCATTAATAACCTGGACCATGGGACAGAGTGCTCCCTCAGCAAGTCTGCACACATTACAAAACTGGGAGGAGTGGAACATGCCAAGCTGAATATCTGCGAGCAATAGTCCCTTGTGGAAGGAAGGCCAACAGCTTCCAGGACAGTCATCGGCAGGTCAGTTCTTCCTCTTTCCTCAGCTGTGATGAGGTCCAGGGTTGGGTCCAATTCTGCACTCCCCGGTATAAGACAGACACGACTATAGTGTAGTGAGTGCAGCAAAGGGCTGTGAAGGTGATGAAGGGATTGGGACATCTGTCATGCAAGGAGGGACTGAGGGTGCTAGGACTGTTCAGCTTGGATAGGAGAAGATTCAGCTGAGATCTTATCCATGTGCATATTACGTGATGGGAGGGAATAAAGAAGGCTGAACCGGGCTCTGCTTCATGGTGCCCAGTGGACAGGCAACAGCAGACATAAATTGATATACAGGAAATTTTATTTAAAGGAAATAAAAAACCATTTTTAGGTAAGGAGAATCAAACACTGGAATAGGTTGACAAGAGAGTTTGTGGGATCTCCACACCTGGAGATATTCAAGACCTGAGTGGACACAGTTCTGAACAATGTTCTCTAACTCACTCTGCTCTGAGCCTTTTGTTTTTATCGGTGGGCTACCTGGACACTTGAAGTTCATAGAATCATAGAATCATTAGATTGGAGAAGACCTTTGAGATCATCAACTACAACTGTAGCTGTCCACTACTAAATCATATCTCCAAGCACCTCATCTAACTGCTTTTTAAACACCTCCAGGGATGGTGACTCAACCACCTCCCTGGGCAGCCTGTTTCTCTGCTTGATAACCCTTTCTGTGAAGAATTTTTTCCTAATGTCCAGTCTAAACTTCCCCTGACGCACCAGAAGTCCATTTGCTCTTTTCCTATCACCTGTCACTTGGGTGAAGAGACCAATGCCCACCTCTCTACAACCTCCTTTCAGGTAGTTGTAGAGAGCAATAAGGTCTCCCCTCAGCCTCCTCTTCTCAAGGCTAAACAACCCAAATTCTCTCAGCTGCTTCTCGTAAGATTTGTTCTCCAGCCCCTTCACCAGCTTCGTTGCTCTTCTCTGGACACGCGCCAGGACCTCAATATCTCTTTTGTAATAAGGGGACCAAAACTGAACACAGTACTCAAGGTATGGCCTCACCAGTGCAGAGTACAGGGGGAGAGTCAGTTCCCTAGTCCTGCTCACCACGCTATTTCTGATAGAAGCCAAGATGCCATTGGCCTTCTTGGCCTCCTGGGCACACTGCTGGCTCATGTTCAGCTGGCTGTCTACCAACATCCCTGGCTCCTTCTCTTCCAAGCAGCTTTACAGCCACTCTTCCCCAAACCTGCAGGACTGCACGGGGTTGTTGTGTCCCAAGTGCAGGACTCAGCACTTGGCCTTGTTAACCTCATTGGCTTCAGCCCGTCGATCTATCCTGTTCAGATCCCTCTGCAGAGCCTCCCTTACCCTCCAGCAGATCAACACTTCCACCCAGTTCAGTGTTGACTGCAAGCTTGCTGAGGGTGCACTTGATCCCCTCATCCAGGTCATTGATAGAGATATTGAACAGGGCTGGACCCAGCACTGAGCCCTGGGGAACACCACTTGTCGCTGTCCTCCAGCTGGATTTAACTCCTTTTACAGCCACTCTTTGGACCTGGTTATTGAGCCTGTTTTTAACCCAGCAGAGGATGTGCCTGTCCAGGCCAGCGACAGCCAGTTTCTCAAGTAGGGTACTGTGAGAAACTGTGTCCAAGGCTTTACTGAAGTCCAAGTACACTATGACCACAGCTTTTCCCTCATCCATGAAGCGGTCACCTTGTCATGGAAGGTGGTCAGATTAATTTGTCAGGACCTGCCTTTCATAAACCCATACTGAATGGGCCTGATCACCTGGTTGTCCTGTGTGTGCTGACGAGTCTTGGGCTGCACCATTTCTGGATGTCCACAGACTAAGTATGCTGCCACTTTTTTTGAGGAAAGAAACCTCAGAAGATAACCCAACTAGAAATCTCCCTTCCATTTGCTGGTTGTAAGTTGAAGCTTTCCAATGCAGATTCTCAGCTAGTAACAAGTGGCAGATCATACCATTTCATTTAAATGCTAAAAGAAATGCTTATGACTGGAGTTTCAGTTTAAATTAAAGAATACTTGGAGAGATTGCCCAAGCCTTGCTGCTTTAAAAAAAAAAAAAAAAAAATATTTTCAGCTCAAATAGTGGGTTCTTCTGAAGGGAAACATTGAATTCCTGGGGAAAGTATTGTGATTTGCAGCACAGAGATAGGGCACTAGCTCTTCGTACCTTGAATATGATGACTGATTCATGGTAAAAAAATATTTGCCCTTTGTAAGCTCTAGCATAATGTATACTTTCATTTTTGGTGAAATATTGATTTCCTTTTTAATGCAAAAAGATGAAGTCAGATGTTGATGGAGATGAATCGCAGTCAGTTAGGAAGGTAGAATGACCTTTACATGCTGTTTCATGAAGACGCCATGGAGTTGCCTGAGTTCAGCCACTCCACTGTTAAGAATATACTGGAACTGTGCACGAATATTTTCATTTTCAAGGATGTCCAAGGATTTCGTTAGCAAAGAGCAGAGTGGTGGCAGCCCAGCAAATTCTTTTTTTTTTTTTCTGTGTTTGTGCATATAAACATGCATTTGCAAACCAAGAGGTGGTACAGCGTTTCATGACTTGGATTTTGATTTATTGAGATACAAAGGAATCTTCATGTGGAACCTATCTTCAGGTAAATTAAATTTTAAATGAGAAAATTGAAGCTGGACTAAAGGCTTAATTATTTTGAAAAAGGCTTTTTGAAACATACATAAATGCTAACATGAGGCTTTAGGTTTTCTTTTGTTAGAGGTGGACACATGCAGCTAAAAAATAGTCAGGAAAAAGAGAATAAAATCAGCTGGCAAAAATGAGGCTGAAAGTAGAAGTATCCAGAAACACACTTCAGGTTTCTGAGTTAATTCATACTTTGTTGTATGTTAGGCAGCTGCAGGTATCTAGTAAGGCTTCCTTCATGTTCTGAAAATTCATCTGAATGATGAACAAGGATTATTTCTTTCAAAGGTACTTCACAGTAGAATGAAAAGTCATGCTTGAGAGCCAGTTGGATGTTGCTAGTACAGTGAGTGTCTGCTTTTCAATTTGGAACTAATTCTGGACTTGTATTAGATACATGTGTTCGTTGAAATAATTTGATCGTTACTGGGAGATTTATATACTGAAACTGGAGAAGGTGCTTTTACGTTATCCATTCTTTTCTTATCTTTCATTTTTTTAAATGATTGCAGCCTGTGACTGGAACTAAGTGGAATTGCTATCAAACAGATGCTTGGAAAGCATAGCCGTTTTCTTGTGGTAGTATTGGAGGGAGGCCAAAGCAGAAAATCCTGATGTAATACTGTGCAAGTAAACCATTGCCAGTTCTTTGGGAAACCTGTAACTAGGCAAACTTGATTGAAGTTTTGCCTCAAGTTTAACTTGTTTTGTGAGTATCTCATATAGGAATGACTTGCAAATGTTATGTATAAGTTACCAAATAGACTTTGGGTTATTGGAGAAGCAGTGACCTTTCTCATTTTATACTTACTGCCTAAAAATGTGCCACTGAACAGTTATTACTGGAGTTACCGAAGGAAATTTGGTAGTCATAGCTCTTTATTCCTTTCTGTAAGATCTTTAAGTCAAAGATATAAATATGGATTTGACTAGAACAGTCATATTTCATACCATGCACATGAGTTTGGTGGGTAGTAACACGGGAGGAGGTAGATGAGAGTGAAGCAAAAATGCCAGAAGGAATGAAGAGGGAGACTAGGCAAAAAGCATGAAAAGATAGCAGAAGATGAGGAAACAATAAGTATAAATTTCAAAATATAACCTAAACTTGTTTCAGTGTTCTGTTGACATGACACTGTTTAATTAAAATCTTAGTTTGATTAATGCTCATTTTAGATGATACTTTCTGGATTTCTGGATTTCCTTAAAAGTATGACTATTTACCACTTATTTCAAGTACACTGGAAGAGGAACTTCCTAGGTATTTGCCGTTAAAAGAACTACAGTAGGAAAACGAAAGTCTTTGTGTGCACTGGCATGTATCTTGATATGCAAGTGTTTGCTCCTTGCTGAATTGTACTACTGGCAGGTACCTGCAAGCCTCTTGCGTAGTAGGATCAGCGTGCCTTGAAATTTCTTTTTTTAGAAATTTTAGGAGACCAGATGGGACATTCTAAGTTAAAAATTCCTTTCTAAAATTTATTTTATATTTAACCTGTAATAGAACACAAAGTGTCTTGTAGTGGTAAGAGACGTACGGATGGTAAGCACAATACTTTCATAACTGTACAAGAATTGCGAATAGAAATGCTTCATTCATCTTCATTCACTTGAAATAACATTAAGAAGTTTCTGGATTTAAGAATGTACTTTCACTGGAAGGGCTTCATAAAGAACATGCTGTTTTATTTCTGAGTCTGATACACTGTTGATCAGCCAGGAGTAAAAATGAGCGTTAGTGTAAGTCTTTGTGACACCAAACTCGCTTCAGTCATTGCTTTAACCCGTTTCGTCTGAAACTGTACAGCAAATCTTTTGCCCTGCAAATCGTGAAATCACCTTCTGCCACAAAAGTCTTGCTGGAGGGAGCATCTGGTTTTCCCTTTTTTTAATCAAGCTAGACTGTGGGCCATCCTTATTATACCGTAGTGAAATTACCAAGTTTCACTGCTAAAGATTTCTTTGCACCAGCTTCATAGTCCAAATGCCTAAGGCCAAATTATGCAATTCATCTGTTATCTTTTCTGTTGCTGCTTCAAATTCTAGCATCCTGTGTGTTTAAATTAGTATTACCAACTGTCTCTCATTAGCTGTGCAGCAAAAATAGGTTCCCTAATATGTATGTGTGCTATTTAGTGTTTCCTCCAGAGATCAGCTAATTGATGGCTTTCCATTTGGTTTGTACAATATAAACTGAAAAAATGAGTGATTCCAGTGGAAAACGTTACTTTTTTCAGGATTTAAAGCATTTGAATAACTGTCCTGGAAACCTTTTGTAAGAGTAAATGGGTGTGTTAATCCGTTTGTCAGTTTTGGAGGTCTGGACGTTTTATCTGGTTTGGGATTAATTGCTTTCATTCTGAGTAGCTGGCTCATTGTGGTTGTGCTGCAGGAAGATAATGTAACTTTCCAGGTGTGAAAAAAATTCCAGCCAACATAGTAATTTTTTTTATACTATGCAAGCAAATGTGAAAATATGATCACATATCTAATCTTCCTTTGTTCATGGATCCTTTCGCCTCTTTTCCCTCCCCCCCACTCCCCTTCTCCTTAGATCCTGGATATGAACATTTTAAGATAGCAGAAAAATCCCATGGCAATTGGATCAAACTGTATTTGGAGGGGAATGATTCAGAAATACTTTTAAATCTTGGCAAAAAGGTCCTGAAGCAGTATTTGGAGGCCCTGAAGACTCTGAGTTCTTCACTAAGCAAACAAGTAGTGCAATACGACATGTATTCAATGATGGTGGGAACTGTGATCATTATGGAGGTATGAAAACACATTGTTCCATGAAAAAGCTAAGTCCACAAACATAAACATTTCTGGGTTTTGACTACTTAGCATATATTATTATGGGGTTTTAGAATTACTGAAGATAAACTCTTAGAATTAGCTGACTTTATGCTTGGATGAGGTTAATATTTTTTTTGAAGTATAACTTACCTTTGAGAGATTTTCTTATAAGTTACTTGTGTTTGGTGTAACTCATTACAGTAAGTGTGCAGATGTACTACAGCTTAAATTACCACCATATTAGTTAGCCTTCTATTTTTTGAGTAGCCTTATTGCATTAAAAGAAATAAATCTAGCAAATGAACTCCTACTTGTTTCTCTAACAGTGCGTGTAGCTGCTGACAATAGGCAGTACCTTGTATGGGCAGTTTTCACAATTTGAGGAATTGTTCTTTGCACTGATAGGTGTAGAGCGCTGAAATAAATACTTTCTGTAAGGTGCTGGGTTGCCATTTTCATATCTCATGTACGAATAAAGGTAAGATATCCCATATCTGGAATTTTAAGTGGTTCTCTGTAATTGGCATTCTGGGCACATCTCAAATGCTGGAAATAACCTCTGTGATAATGCTTTTGTTGTAATGCTAAAGGGATACCGTGCCTGGACACTGAACTTTTATGTACAGAAGTTTGCACTGATGTTTTGGATGACACAAGTGTCAACTTTTTTAAGAATAAGTATTGTTCCTTGTATGGAAAGCTACTTGTATGGAAAGCTACCTACTGCAAAGCTTAATTTAGTCCTTGCATATGTGTGGTGCTGTACAAGACTAATTGCTGTAGCACTGGGGGCCTTGAATGGATAACAGTAAATGAACAGCTACTTAATGTTTGATTCTCCTTTGTCCTGGCAGGGCTCTATGCCTCATCTCAGATGCACTGTTTGCTGTGTACAGAGTGCATCTGAAATGGCTTTCTGGTAGACAGCTCAGTGAGATTAATCACACTGCTGACCACTTTGCAGGAATTAGTTCACAACACCCTTGGGAGATTGAGATAGTAGGTTCTGTTCTTTCTCTGTAGGTGGGAAATACGGAGGCAGACAAAGCTTAGCATGAATCTGAAGTATCATATTTGTTTTCTGTTCCTTTGTTTTGGGAACCTGGGCATTCAAGCTCTTTACAGTTACTTTGGACCCAAAGTAACTTTTGATGTCTTTTTTTGTTTCTGGAATGCAATTGTAGATACTTACTATTTCTACAAAACAGATCTTGGGTATTTTACTCAATGGGCCTTCATCAAAAAGAACATACAGCTACTGACTATGAAAATTTTGGTTGACAAGACCTTGCTCTCTGTAATAGTGCAAAACTGCTGGAGGTTTTTCTTCAGTGTGGTACTTGAATCTGCCTTGCTTTCTAAAATCTTTTTGTCTTGATATGTTTTTTCCACCCTTGCTGATTAAATAAAGGCAGGAAATCTTGCAGGTGACTTCAAACTATACGATGCTGTAAGTGGCATTTGTCCTGTATTTCACATGAGGAGAATACCTCTCTGATATGAATTGATAAAACTGCATTTGCTCAAAAGAGCTAAATCTAGATTTGTAGATGACTACAATTTGAGCATTTTCCTATCATGAGCACTGTCTTTCTTTTAATTGTAAGAGCTGTGTTAAAAGGTAAGACCTTAGCCAGATACTGTCAGACCTCATATTTTCATAACCAAGTGAACTGCATGAAGTAGAATATTAAGAAGAGAGATGACTACTGCAATGCATTGGATTTTTTTTTTTGTCTGCTTCACTCTACCTCACTGTAATATGTGAGAAATTTTAGGCAGAATTTTCCACAAGTGGCAGCTGAAGATTATAGGTTGGCAAATGTTTGATATAGTTAGTTTTATTTTGATTTGTTCTGATCTTGGCCTAGCACTAGTTGACTGAGCTCAGTCTAGTCCTAGCTCCATCTGGGCCCCTTGCAAAGCATTTTGATTTGTGGCTCAATTTTTCCTTTACTTGTGAAAGTTTATACATGGTAGCAGAAATTATTCATGATATTACTCATCTCCACTGCTATGGTTACCTGAGAGGAGACTTGGAATTCTGCATGATTTGTGTACAAGTTAGAACAAAGCGGAAGTGAAACTAGTAAATCAAATTATCATGAGGAGAGGTAAAAAAAATAAATACTTGGAGAATTTGTAAGCTTGAAATGCAGCATAAACTTGTGTGATTGTATGAGATCTCCAAAGACCCCTTCCCTGGTTTAGGAAGCTATTTAATTCTTCAGAATGTCTGTATATGTGTATGTCAGACATAGTGAGATAAATGGCCTTCGACAGAGTGTTTATGTAACCTCAGGCATTTACAGGTGACAAATAATGAGTCAAATTTGTTTGCTTAGGAGCTAATTTAACGTTAGAGTTAAAGCTCTTATTTTTGCAGGTATGAAGATCATGCATGTGATCAGTTACCATGAGTGAGGAGGTAATTTATTAAAGTCTGGTAACTTATGCATCGAAGCACTTAATAAATGAAAACACAATCTTTGATTTTCCCATTTATATGGTAATAACTTACTTGAGTCTAAAGATCCAGCGTAGTTCTTCACTGGGTATTTTTAAGTATGTACACTAGCAGAGTGATGTGGATGACAAGAGTGTGATCTTTTTGTGTGAACTCTCACTGTGTATTTTAGCTAACCTCAATTCTTTAAATATTAATTTTCTGGTTTTTATTAGGTTCTGCTGCTGCTTTTACTCAGCATTCCGAAAGCCTTGAGTAGCCGGGCAGAATTTGAAGTCCCCCTCTCCCCTCCTCTATTCTCTCTGCTGTTTTACCTGATGTGTCTGATACTGTGTGCAGTTCATGTCATTGTATGCACATCGGCGGAAAGCTTATGCTATTTCTGCAGTATATCCTGGCTAACAGCAGTTGGAGTGATGATGCTGATTTCCGCACTCATGTGTGGCATTTTTTCTGCCATTGCAAAGATCTTTGAGAATTCTAGACTTCCACTGAAGGTGAGAGCATGCATTAATTACGGTTCAAAATGTTTTGTTATTTATGGTATATTTTCAGATGAAGCTTTATAAAAGTGTTCTCTGCCTGTTCTTAAAGAAGTTATTTTGTAATATAACTTGAATATTTTGAAATTGTAATGGAAATGTGGTACGTTCACTGTGACATGATACCAATTACTGTGATGACAGTCGTAGAAATGCTTATTTTCACATTACTTTAGGAAGCATTCTAATTAATGTAAAATATTTTGCAGTTCATTTTATGAGATTGGAAACAGTTATGCTGGGTGCTAATTTTATGCTGTTGCACAGTGCAGTTTCACAATTGCACTTTAATCAAGATGTATGATATTTTGCAACTACATGCACTGGTGATTATCTGTTCTTTCCCCAATACCATAGATGTAAATGCCCTAGGACACACAAGAAAATACTTTGCTAGTACCCTTTCTTATAGTTTCGAAACTATTTGAAATTGTCTCCTACTTTTAAACTTTTTTTTTTTAAACTTTTAAGTTTAAGATATTGAGGTTTTTTACAGTCTTCAGAGTGCTCAGTAGTATTGTAAAGTACTTGCTAAGTTTTATTGTTATATTGAATAAAACACAGATAATTCCAAGGAAAGAGAATTTGCAATGTCCTACTGTTCTTTCAGTGTGAAACTTAGTATGGCAAGAACTGTCAGTCACACCATAAAATCAGCTTCTGGCTGTTTTTTTTCTCATGCTTGTTAGTCATATCTTTCAAAGGGCTCTGAAATTCAGTAACTTTAATGATCATAGCACTCTTTTCAATGGTGCATTCTCTGTGCAGTACGGTACTTTCTCAGTCTGGGGTTCTTTGAATTACACTTGGGGTTTTAGTGTCCTTTTTTTTAGTGTGTGACAGCGTGTGGCAAGTATATTGCTTTAATGAGATGATGACGTAGTCCCTTCAAGATAAAAGCAAACTTTGTCACTTAGGGAAATATTTGATGTTTCATCACTTTCAGGTGGAACTTTCTGTGTTCCGATTTGTGCCCATAGTTCCTTGTCCTGTCACTGGGCACTGTTGAGAAGAATCTGGCCCCATCCTCTTGACACATACCCTTTAGATATATATTAGCATTGATAAGATCCTCTCTCAGTGTTCTTTTCTCCAGGTTAAACAGACTGGGCTTACTTTGTGGCCCTTCACTGGAATCCTCTCCAGTGGTTCCTTGTCTGTCTTAAACTGGGGAGCCCAGAACTGGACACAGTACTCCAGATGTGGCCTCACTAGGACAGAGTAGAGGGGGAGAATGACCTCCCTGCTTGCTACGCTCTTCTTGATGCGCCTGAGGATACCATTGGTCTTCTAGGCCATTATAGCACATTGCTGGCTTATGGTTATCTTGTCCACCAGGACTTTCAGGTCCTTCACTGCAGAGCAGCTTTCCAGTAGGTCAACCCATAACCTGTGTTGATGCATGGGGTTATTCCTCCTTAGGTGCAGGACTCTGCACTTGCCTTTGTTGAAGTCTTTATTCTGTCCAGGTCTCACTGAATGGCAGCACAGTCTTGCAGTGTAGCAGCCGTTCCTCCCAGTTTTGTATCATCATCAAACTGGCAGAGGGTACACTCTGCCTGCTCATCCAGGTCATTAATAAATGTGTTAAATAAGACTGGGCCCAGTACTGACCCCTGGGGAACACTGCTGGCCCCAGGCTTCCAACTAGACTCTGCACTGCTGATGACAACCTTCTGAGTTCTGCCATCCAGCTAGTTCTCGATCTACCTCACTGTCCACTCACCTAACCCACACTTCCTAGTCTTATTTATGAGGATGTTATGGGAGAGAGTGTCAAAAGCCTAGCTGAAGTTGAGGTAGACAACAGCTACTGTTTTCCCCTCATTTACTCATCCAGTTACACCATCGCAGAAGGCTATCAGATTGGTCAAGCATGAATTTCCCTTGGTGAATCCATGTTGACCACTTCCGAAAACCTTTTCCTCCAGGTGCTTGGAGATGACATCCAGAAAGAGCTGTTCAATCACCTTTCCAAGGATGGAGGTGAGGCTGACTGGCCTGTAGTTTTCTGGGTCCTCCTCTTGGAAGACTGAAGCAACACTGTTTTTTCTCCGGTTCTCAGGCATCTCTCCTGTTCTCCATGATTTTTCAAAGATAGTGGAGAATGGCTTAGCAATAGCATCTGACAGCTCTCTCAGCTTTTGTGGCTGCATCACATCAGGGCCCATGGATTTGTGGCTGTCCAGTTTGCCTAGATGATCTCTAACCTGATACTCCTCAACCAAGGGACAGTCATTTCCAGACTTACTCTCTTTCCTCCAGTGCCTGGGATTCCTGAGGGCTGACCTTAGCAGTAAAGACAGAAGCAAAGAAGGTATTTAGCAACTCTGCATTCTCTGCATCCTCCATCACGAGGGCACCCACCTCATTCAGCAGTGGGTGCTTATTTTCCCGGCTTCCTTTTGCTGCTGCAGTACTTGAAGAAGGCCTTCCTGTTGTCCTTGACATCATTTGCCAGATTTAATTCCAAGTGGGCATTAGCCTTCTTTGTTGCATCCCTATGTACTCTGACAGCATTTCTGTATTCCCGCTAAGTGCCTAGTCCCATTTCCCACTTTATGTAGACTTCCTTCTTTCACTTGAGTTTTTCCAGAAGCTCTTTGCTCATCCATGCAGGCCTTCTGCCTCTGTTGCTCAATTTCTTACTCCTGGGAATGCACCAATCTTGATTCTGGATGAAGAAATGCTTAAATATTGCCCAGCATTCTTGGACCCTATTACTTTCTAGAGCCCTAACTCATGGGATTGCTTCAAGTAAGCCTTTGAAGAGGCTAAAGTTAGCTTTCCTGAAGGCCAGTTTTGTAATCCTGCTTGTTGTCCTGCTGCTTCCATGTGGGATCCTGAACTCTACCGTCCTGTGGTTGCTGCAGCCAAGGCTGCTCCCAACTTTCACATAACCAACCAGACCTTCTTTGTATGGTAGTACAAGGTCCAGCAGCACTCCTCTTCTTGTTGACTCTTCCACCACTTATGTCAAGAAGTTATCATCCATGCACTGCAGGAATCTCTTGGCCTGTGTGTGCCTGGCTGTGTTGTCATTACAGCAAACACCCGGGTGGCTGAAGTACTCCATGAGAACCAGGGTCAGCGATGGTGAGGCTGCCTGTAGAAGGCTTTGTTGGCCTCCTCTTCCTGATCAGGTGTCCTGTAGAAGATGCCGACAACAGTGTCCCCCACATTAGCCTACCCCTTACCCATAAGGTCTATGGTAAGGTAACCTTACCATAAGGTGTGGTTATTCATCCACACCTAGGCAGATCTCGATACATTCCACTTGCTCGCTCACATAAAGAGTAGCCCCATCACCTCACCTTGCTGGACTGTTTTTTTCTAAAACACACATAGCCATGTGGTGGTATTCCGGTTGTGTAAGCTGTCCCTCCATGTCTCTGTGATCACAATGAAGTGGTAGCCCTGTGAGTGCAAACCTGTTTATAATTTTTGCTGTCATTTCTGAATTTGTGTTGTTCCTTCTTGGAAATGTTGCTTTTCTGAGGGAAGCCTTGAACTGAGAGTAATGCCCTTGAACGAGAAGTAATGCCCTTCTCTCCTGAAGACAGGTCTTTCTCCTTCCTTTTCAATTTTCTTCAGTGTGATTAATTTCAGTGAAAGTGCTTAAAAAGAAGATAATTGATAGCACATGGTGTTTCATTCTTATGTTTATATTTATCAGCCTCATAAGGCTTAAGTGTGTCTGTTGATTATTTAGGTAGACTAAAATAGACTAACAAGTCAGCTAACACATCATCTTAATGAATTCAGGGTAAGAAGTTTCATCTCAGGTGTGGCGGCTGACAGAACCGTCTTTGTAAGCATAAATCATGGTTTGCGCTTGGTACTGACAATTTTTGTGTCAAAGTGGTGCTAATGTCTTGCTTCCAAAGCTGGTGATGCTTTTGTCGTTTTTTTTTTTTTTAAAGGCACATAAAAGAAGGAAGTAAAATTAACTAATATGGATGAGGAAATGTGCTGATTGACATGCCTTGTTGTACAGTTTGTTAATGCTGGTGGTACTTAGGGGCATGTTGGTCTTTAAATGCACTCAATTAACTTCTGCGATTTCTGAGGGCCTTTATTAGCTTTCTTTGTTTTATTTTAAATGAGGTAGAAATTATTCTTAGAAAAACTAAAAGAATATGGTCTTGAAATAATAATAATTAACGATCTCGTGCATTCTATAGAAACATAACATTTACTTGCTGGGCAATGATAAACCCCGCTATGGAAGAAAAGCTCATTTTTCATCTTAATTGTTACCGGTTTTTCTAATTTTAGGAAATAGTAGGAATCTAAAAATTATGACTGTCTAGACCTGCATAAAATTTGTGGATGTTCAATTTCAATAGAAGTTGAGAGCAATAAGAATGGATTATAGCTTTTATCTTCTAGGTTGATAGACTGAAATCCTTCAAGAGTATCTGTGACCAGAAATCTTAGTTATATGGCTTATGATGAGTTAATTCCTTGTGACATCCAATACTGTAGGAATAACTTTATGACCCAGGAAAAAAGCTTTCCTATTACATCAAAGACTGGAATCTAGGAAGATGCGGCTATTCCATGTCTCTTACTAAATTCTGAGTAGATTTTTACCAGGTTCTGTTTGACGGTTACAAGCATTTTGAATTTGGCCTGAATTTCATTTTCATCTGTTGGGTGGGATGTTATTATGGGTTTCATTCCCATCTACTCTTGGCACATTTTTATTCTTGTTGGTGATAGACAGCTGCTGGTGTGAAAAACTTCCTGCAGGTGGCTTATATATTTCCAATACAGCTGCTCTGTCAGTAATCACAGCAGCAATTGCAAAATGTTTCCTAGTATTCAAAACTCAAGTTGGATGGGAAGGCTTTTCTTATGAAAGGAATTAATTGTTAGCTTCCTGATGGAGGCAAATAAACAAATACTGTAATTCACAAACATTCGTGTCCCACTTTCTGTCCCTTTTTCCAGTAGAATATGTAGACTTTGGAGGAGAATTTAAATATCTTTATATGCTGAGTGTTGATCCTGAAGGGCCTTCTATGTCAGTTAGGAATATTGAGATTATTACTTACTCTAAATATGTCTGAATCCAAGTGTCTGTGACCTGTGCATCTCCACAGTGCTAATCTGTGTGTGGGCTCCACTTCTGAAAGAGGTCTGAGGCCCTGCTCTTTGGTAGTGGAAGCAGAATCCTGAATCAGGGTCTTGCCAGTTTAAAAAGCTGGAAGCCTTTTCTATGTTCATGCTGTACAGTAAAACGGAGGTGTTTTAAAAGTAATTAAGATAAGCTCTCCTGTTAATGGCTTCAGAGCTTTTTTTTCTTCAAATTGTTTCTGTAAAGATTCTCTGAAGTGCTTCTCATTTGTAATGCTTTTTTTTCCACTGTGGCTGAATATAGAAACTGATTACCAAGTTCATGAATTTTCTGAAGACCAGTGCAAGCAGTATTAGCATCTGCCTTCTGACTGTTATTTATAGGTTCTGATTTCTGTTTCTAGTAGCACCAGTCCCTTCTTTAAGGCTTTAAGTGGTTCTGCAGCCCTTTACAAATTCCAGAAGGCCATCAAGATTTTTAACTTCTTGTTCATAGCTTTACTCTAATTGCTTGCTAGTTGGCTTAAGTACGATAATTACTATTAGCAGTTGTATTTTTTCTGTATTTCTGATATAAATCCAAACCAATATTTTTTTGAAAATACAACACAAAAATTAAAGCGTGTTAGATACAGCTTTTGAGAATTTTCATTGTACAGAACTAGTGTTTTTTCATTACATAAACAAAATGTCCCTTATTCTGTTTATTTCAAAATACCCTGTTCTTTTTTAAAAAAAAAATCTGTTTTTTCTCTCAGTGTGAACAACCAAATATTTTTATGAAATTTTATGTAATTTTTTTTCTACATTTTTTGAATTGTGGAAAAAAAGAAATGGTGATTGGGTAGTTTTCAAACGTGATGCCAGGCTTCTGGGAAAATGTAGGAGCAAGTACGGCCTGTAGATCTCAGTCACAGAGGAGTTATTATCACTGGGAGTCAAGATTGGGTGCATGGAGCTCAAATATCAGAAGGAAACAGAATGACAAGTATTTAAATTTTTGCTGATGGTAAGCATGTAAAATAAGGCTTTTCATCTGAAAAGTGATTGTAAAAATTCCTCGGGCATTAACCATGAATGGTTAATTTCTGTGAAAAACAGCTTTACTGTCAACCATACAGAAACCATGTAACTGGAATTGGACCTAGAAGACAGACTACAGGAGGGTTTATTTCAAAGGGAAGAAAATGTGCATTTCATAGGCAGAGATGCATGTATTCCATTGTTTATGTACTGGCACTTCTGCAAGTCATAGAATCTTACAATCACTAGGTTGGAAGGGACTCACTGGGTCATCAAATCCAATCATTCCTAACAATCCCTAAACCATGCCCCTCAGCACCTCATCCACCTGTCCCTTAAACACCTCCAAGGAAGGTGACTCAACCACCTCCCTGGGCAGCCTGTTCCAGTGCCTGGTGACCCTTTCTGTAAAAAATTTTTTCCTGGTGTCCAGCCTGAACCTCCCCTGGTGGAGCTTGAGGCCATTCCCCCTTGTCCTGTCCCCTGTCACTTGGGAGAAGAGGCCAGCTTCCTCCTCTCCACAACCTCCTTTAAGGTGGTTGTAGAGAGCAATAAGGTCTCCCCTCAGCCTCCTCTTCTCCAGGCTAAACAACCCCAGCTCCCTCAGCCACTCCTCATAAGACTTGTTCTCCAGCCCCCTCACCAGCTTCATTGCTCTTCTCTGGACACACTCCAGAGACTCAACATCCTCATGCCATTGGTCTCAGCCCAGTGGTCCAGCCTGTTCAGGTCCCTTTGCAGAGCCTCCCTACCCTCCAGCAGATCCACACTTCCACCCAGCTTAGTGTCATCTGCAAACTTGCTAAGGGTGCACTCAATGCCTTCATCCAGGTCATTAATAAAGACATTGAACAGGGTACTGAGCCCTGAGGAACTCCACTTGTAACTGGCCTCCAGCTGGAGTTAACTCCCTTTACCACCACTCTCTGGGCCCGGCCATCCAACCTGTTTCCAACCCAGGAGAGTGTGCGCCTGTCCAGGCCAGAGCTATGTTCAAAGATAGGGCAAGGAGGTCAGTTTCTGCATTACTTAATTACTAATTCTGATACATCAAACCTTAAAGCTGCGTTGGCCTGGTTTATAGGCTTAAATTGAAAGCCTGGCACTTTCAAATTTCTAAACTGAAGATTCTGTATTAAGTATGTTTGCCAAGATATCAGTGTGAGTCATACAAGTCTTTTAATGTCTGGAGTGCCTGCTGAGTTCCAGAGCATTTGAAGTGTTCAGCAGCTAGCAAGACACAACTATGAGAGTAGGACATAAATTTCTGTGCCTGTAAACCAGATCTAAAACCTAAGCATTAAGTAATCCTAGATCAGGCTGTATAGAACACTGTAATGATGTCATTCCTGCTAAGGCACAATTAATATATAAAGGATATAGAAAAACTTATTGAAGCTATTTTCAGTATTTCTTAGATCTTGGATGCTCAGGAGATTATAATTTGCAGGATAAATGTTCATCTTGCATAGTGACTAACTCTGGTTAGAAATGTGGTTTATCAATAAATGCCGTTGAACTTTAACCCATTGAATTCAATACAGGAGTAAATTCTTTTCATTGGAGTTGTTAGGGTCAGACAAGCAGGCAAGAAATAACGGATTTCTGACAGTAGGAAGTTTCACACTAATGCCATCATTTTCAGGAGGCTTTTGCACATTCCCCATTGATAACACATTGCTTCTTCAGTTTTCATGTCAGTGCTGACAGCAACCAGATTCAAGAGAACAATCCTTAGATAAATTTTTGTTATGTCTTATAAAGAAGACGAATTTTATTGAAGACTGGTTCTTTCCCTTTTGTTGATTTCAGATTCCTTTGTCTTTGCAAGCAGATCGTGCTTATGTGCTTGCTCATTACTTAGTTAGCGTAGGTCTTTAAGTTGTGCATGTTAGAATTACTGAAGTTTAAACTTTGTAGTTTAGTCATGTGCTATTCTTGTCTCAACTTTGTGAATTTCGTGGTCTTTGGTCTCTGCACAGATTATATCTCTACCTTGTCCTTTTGTTTCAAAATGTAGCTCATGCATTTAATTTCTGGAGTAGAGTATTAAGCAAAAAGTAGTGGACTTTAGAGCACCAAAGAAATTTCAAATTATATTAAATCTAGATTAGGCTAGTTTTTCAGATTATGACTTTTTTTGTGCTGAATTTTTTAGTGTTCTGCCCCCAATTAAGGTTGTGAAGGTTGTGTCTAACCTCATGGGGATTATTTTTTTGGTTGGTTTGTTTCTTGTTTGTGGGTTTGGTTGGTTTTTTTTAGGTGAGGTGATTTTGGTGTAATATATTTCTTTAACAACCCAATAAATGGAGGTGATATGAATAGGTGATAACTCCAACTATACCTCCTGCATATTTTGACATACATCTTTTATAAAATCTTGATTTTGCAAAAGTTGTTTTCCTCAAAGTGGTATTCCAGATAGTGTTAACTAGCTTCTTGCATTAAGTGTTCTTGTTGTCCTCTCCAGCATATGTTGTCTTGCTTAATGAACAAAAATACGTATGCTGCTGTCAGTAAATCTTAAACATAAGTGAGACTTGTATCTAAGATGCTCAAGGATATTTGTTGTGACCTGCTCTGATGTTAGTGAGTTTCTATATTATTTAAACAAATCATTTAAACAGTTCAGGAATTGTAGTACACTGTGCATGTTTGAATGTGAGTATATTCTCTGTGAGATTTATCTGTATGAATATTCAAGGCAGTTTTTTGAAGTTTGTAAAGGTTTTCTAAAGTTCGTTTTTAATGCCAGATGTAGGATGGTGAAGTGGTTGAAGTGTGCAGTTAAAGAAATAAACATAAAAGTAGGTTCAGAGATCTTTGTTCTCAATTAAAAATGGCATGCAGTACTGTTGATTTCACTTTCAAGTTGTTATCAGGTTATCAAAATACCATTTGAAGGTAAACTCTTTGATATTCTCTAATAGAGGGAAAATGCTAAATGATTTTTGGCAGTCTGTTTCCCAAAATGCTGCACAAGTGAATGACCTCATTTGTTAAAGTATGTTAAGAACACCTTGCTGGCCCTGTTGGCCTCCAGAGCTGGGGTGTTTGTCCTGCCTTGCTGCTGGAGCCCAGCTGTGCATGCCTGGCCTGGGCTGTCATCTCCAACTCTGGCTCGGACTTTGAGGAGAACTTAAGCAGACGGAGATTCCTCCAGTCAGTGACCTCTCACACTTAGGTAGGCACACTGGGCCTGTCAGTTTCTGATGCAGCTTGGTGATCCGTGTCCACTTTTCCAGTTGCTGACTCCCTGACCTCTCTTGTACTCTGATCCATCCAGCTGTCCTGGTGGCCTGTGGTCATCTGTGGTCTGTAGCCTCACTCAACTGTAGTCATGGGTATTACAGGCATATGGGTCCAATCACCTGTGATCTGCTCAGGTTGCTGGCGTTTGCTTTTTCTCGCTCTGGTCTCAAGTTGCTGGCTCGCAGGTTTGTCCCAGTTACTTATAGTGATACCTTACAGCATCTGCAGGTGGGCCGTGGAGTGGAGTTTCACAGAAAGATAGTTAGGAGAGGATTTAATTTAAGACATGCCAGATGATGGTGATCAGATACAGGGCTCAGTCAGAGAAGTGTACCTGCTTATATATGACTCTAGGCCCTTTATCCTTCCTCCTCTCACTTTGTCCCCTGCCTTCAGCCTGTTCCTTACTCCTCCTTTCCCCCACCTTTGACACTTTCCTGAAGCATTACTTAATGAGTTTGCATAAATCCACAGGCGCCCTCGGATATCCATAATACTTATGCTCTGTCACTTCCTCCTTATCTGTTACGAAGTCCAGGATGATGTTCTTCAGAGCTATGCCTGTGGTTTCTTAATGGCCTGTCAACTAATGACTAAAGAGTTTTGATCATCTTTATCTTGCCACTATGGCAAGAACCAGATGCTCTCACCTTATACTCTTTTTAGCCATATCATTGAAGGCAGTGATGATGAGGCAATTCCAAGTAGCTGCTGTGAACAGGAAATTGGACTAATGAGGGCATTAGACAAAGAATGTTATGGCTTTAGAAAGGCACAGCTTGTGGAGAAAATAATAGATGGGTTAGGTGTAACGTGGATTTTATGAAGAAAGACACATTTCAAGCTAAGCAAGGTTAAGGGATGCCATCAGTCTGTCTGCAAATAACTTCTGTTAGTTTGAATAGTGAAGTCTGTCACTGTGCTGGGTTATGGGTAGCAAAGATTTAAGCTCTTAGAAAATGACATATTATCTATATCTGAAGTTTGATTTCTGCAGGATTTCTATTTTACAGATGTGCAATGGGGAGAGAGTTTGTTTCAAACCTTCTTTCACAGCATGGTAGGAAATCTTAAGCTGTACAGTTGTGATGATTATTCATAGATACCTTTCTTCCCTGTAAACAGAATGTAATTTTGAAAAGTATATATTGGAATGCTTGCTAAACAGGTTACATTAAAATAATTATTTTATAAATTTTGGGGATTTAACAAGGTAGAAATTACTTCTCTTACTGTTTATCTTGTTTACATAGAGGAAATTACTGTAAGCACAGTATGAATGCTTGAATAAGTGAAATTTTTACACACTTTCACCACTTCTTTTGTTTGTTTTTTTTTATTTACAGAATCCAGTTGTGTCCAGTTCCAGCTGGTCAGAAATAAATGTGCTGATTCTGGCTGGAACAGTTGGCCATGTTTTGAGTTTGGGGGCAAGCAGTTTTATAGAAGAGGAACATCAAACTTGGTATTTTCTTATCAATACGCTTTGTTTGGCTTTGTGTCAGGAACTTTGCAGAAATAATTTTTTTCTGAAAGAAAGTGACCCTCGACATAACACCACTGTGAAACAGAATTTTGATAGTGTAAAGGAAACCTCTCAGTGCAAGAATATAGACATTTCAGCAGCAGATAGTTCAAAATTGGGCAAGGACACCTCTGAGTTCTTAAAAGGATCATATAAGTGGATAAGCTTAGCAAGTCCATGGGTCATCCTCATTTGCTGTCGGCTACTTCGATCATTGAATCAGACAGGCGTCCAGTGGGCACATCGTCCAGACTTTGGACATTGGTTGACCAGGTGGGTATCTTATTTATTGTCATACTTTCTATCTTATTTAAGAATTAACATATGTTTCATTCGGTGAAATATGTTTACATTTCTATACAGTGTCTATATTAGAGACGCAAAGTGGGTAGATGGTGAAGCAACAAGGAATTTTTATCTACTGTTTTATGCAGAAGTAATTCCTTGTGTACTATCAATAGTATATAATCTTTGCCCTGCATCATGACCTATCCTGTGTAATTGGCCTTAATTAGATAGGGTCATCAGAGGCAAAAAGTAAATATTTTCCATGTATAAGTCAACAGTGGCAGGCTTGGGAAATTGAAAAATGCTTAATAGAATTAAACCCTTGAAATTAAGGCAAAAGGTTCTGCTCAGTTGCAAACTTTATGAAGTTGCTGGAGGAGATGCTGCATGTAATATTCTTCCTTGTCTGTAACAGACATTTGACGTGTGGGTAGAAAACTGAAGGAATTTTTTGTGTACAAGAAGGATAATTTTACAAGAAAGGGAATATTTTACAATTTGAAGTATACTGGAAAAGATCTTCTACTTATTATTCTACCTTGTAGTATTGTGAAGAACTACACCAATTATTCAATGATAAAAAGTACTTGAGATTTGAACAACTTCTGTGCTTCAGCTCCTGGACAGGCAAGTAATACCTTGTGACTGACTACTCAGGGTTTTGCAGACAGCAGATGAGGAGGGTTTGTTAGGTAAGATAGAGATTTTTTGCCAGTATCTTGTAATATGTGGGTGAAATGTCATTCAACATTGATTAATAGCTACATGAGCAAATGAACTAATATGAGACTTGTTACTTATTGGCAGCCTCACAAATAAGATACTAATTGCTGTGACAAGCATGAGTGCTGAAAGACGTGAGTTATGAAGGACTTTATCACATAGCAGTTGTTCTATACTAAAGTTTTCACTGTGCATTCTTCTTGAGATTAGGTAAGGTGTTGAGGAAGGAATGTCACATTCACGGTGTTAAGTCTGCATAATAGAGGACTCTGTCATTGTAAGCTAAGCCAGTATGTGAGTAGGTTTAGTTGTGATTTGATCTCCCAAAGATTCATTTGCCCATTAATTTCCTGAGCAAGATGTCTTCTTCAGACTGTCATTCCTTTTCTTTGGAGTATTCTAGTGCCACAATCCCGTGAAACAAGGATATTCTTGCAGATCAATAATTGTGTTTGTTCCAGACATGTGATTTTGCTCCTGTTGTCCACCAGGAATGTTTACTGACACTTGGAAATGTTACTAGCCTGGTAGAAATTGTGCGTGTATACCTGGACTTAACTTCCAAAGACCCTGTCTCAGTCAAGCATGCTCCCACCTCTGATTTCCTGGTGCTAGATATGGCTACAGAGCAGCAAAACCTGTTACAGACTTGGGCTATGGGACTCGTGAAGACACCACACGTGGGTTGTAGTCTGCAGCTAGAGCAGGTGCTTCTAGGGCTTCCTGGTTTATAACAAAAGAGCAGAGTGATCTGGAACAGATTGTACAGGCCTTTGATCTCCAAGCGTGGAGGCTCCACAACTATTCCAGGCAACCTGTTTTCTTTTCCACGTGCAAATTTTCCTTATGTTTAAATAGAATTTCCTTTTATTTCGCGTCCATTGCCCCTTGTCCTTATACTGGCTGCCTCTGAGGAGAATATGGCTTCATAATTTTAACACCCTCCAGCTCCAATCAGGCTGGTGAGATCAATACTGAGGTTTCTTTTCATGGAGCTAAGCAGTTTCAGTGTTTTGAACTTCCATTATACGACAGATGCTCCAATCCCATCATCATTCTCATAGTCCTTTACTATACTTCTCAAGTACGTTCTGTCTTTGTCAGTACCCATGGGGTAACCCATAACTGGACACAGGACTGAGCAGAGGAAGAATAACCTTCCTCAACTTGCTGGTAACTTTGTTCACAATGCAACCCCAAATGCTGTTGGTTATCTTTGCTACAAGGGCTCATTTCTGGCTGATGATCAACTTGCTGTCCACCAGGATGGTCAGAACCCTCTCTGAAAAGATGGTCAGCCTCTGATATGTCCTGATGTGTGTACCTATTTGTTCCAAGGTAGAGGACTTGCCTCTTTCCCCTTGTTGAACTTCATAAGGTTCCTGTTGGGCCATTTCTCCAGTCTGTTGAGATGCCTCTGAATGGCAGCAAACCCGTGTGCTGTATCAACCACTCCTCCTAGTGTTCTGTTGTATGCTGTGGGGGCAATCTGCCTGACAGTCCACATCATTAATGAAGATGTTAACCAGCATCGGCCTGCGACCCTGGGATTAATCACTAGTGACTGGCCTCCACCTGGGCTTTGTGCTGCTGATCACAGTTGTGTGATCTCAGCAGCTGAGCCAGTTTTCAGTGTACCTCACTGTTCACCTTCCTAGCCTGGACTGCATCAGTTTGCCTGTGAGGGTGCTATGGGAGATGGTGTTGAAAGAATAGTTAAAACCAAGATCAACAATGTTGTCTGCTCTCTGCTCTTCCACTGAGCTAGTCACCCCTTCAAAGAAGTCTGTCAGGCTAGTGAAGTGTTACTTCTCCTTCATAGAGCCATCACACCCCTATTACCCTTTCAGTAAGGCTGAAGTATAGCCGCTAGATATCAAAACCAAAACTTCAGAATTTACAGGAGAATTACTCATTCTATTTCTCCACCAAATTATAACCTCACATTGGATATATTTGCTTGGGTCTTGAATCAACTAGAAGAGAAAATGTACTACAGCTGTAATTTTAGCCTACAATTGCTTGTTGGGATATAATGGTATATTAAAGGAGTTTACAAGGATTACAAGGCAAGGTGCCTGCTGTGTTGCTGATCCCCTCACTGGCCTTCTGTTTCACCAGCATAGCTATTGCTTTGTCAATATGGTAAACTAAATCATTGAATAGATGTGGCTGGAAAAATAACCCTAAGGCAGAGTGAGACACTGTTGGCTTTTAGATGAATCACTTCCCACTCTGATTTACCATCCAGCTTCATAGGCAAATGGGTTGGCTTAGTAACGGGAATGCAAGGAGAGAAAAGTGTGCAGCAGCACTGCTGGTATTGAAATTCCTATAGAAACAAAATATGGAAGTATCTGCATCTTATGAAGTGCTGTAGACATAAATGTATCTTTCTTTCTCTCCTTCTTGACATTGTCAAGAATTCTTTACAAAAAAACAATTCCCTTTCAAATCTGATTGAGAAAGAAATAAGGATTCAGAATTCTACTCTGTGGGCTTTAAAATGACTGTGTAACAATACACAATGGTGTGCCATGGCAGGCTAAGAGGAGATGTCATTGGGGCTGCCACAGTTCTGCCTTCTTTTCATCAGTGTAACCACTTCTGCTGTGTTTAGGGAGCAGGTGAAAGAGCAGAGTCTTAGCAGCCCTGGCCCAGCCTGGCTCAGGCTGCTGTGGAGCTACATCCTGAGTTAAATCAATAGAGCAGTTTTTAGCCTAGCAGGAGAATATAATGTATGTCACCATGCTGACATACGCCTCGGTTGCTTTGTAGGGTTAAAAGATTGCCCAAATAGCAGCATTTGAATGTTCTGGACTTGAATGATGGGATATAGGTGAGTCCTTGGGTCTGAAATGGTTCGCTGGATGTGCTTCAGAAAGATTGGTCAATGATGCAATTAAATTGTTACATATTGTGTGGTTTGTAGAGTATCTGTGAAATCCTGTTTGGTAAGCATTGTTGTTTTCTGTGGTCAGAGGTTTTAATGTCTTTCTAGTTTCTTCTTCAGGAGCAAACAGGGTGGTAAAGATGTCTGTTTCCCTAGTGTTTTGATCAGGATTGAGATGGTGTTTCCTTACAGCATAAATTCAAACTTGGTGATAAGCTGAGTTGTATAAAGAATTTATTCCTCTTCCCAAAATGCATTGCTAGTCTGTAGGGTTGTTTGTTGTTCTATTTTTAGTATGTGTTTAATTTGCATGGTTATGTCTTAATAGCACATTTTTTAATAATGAGGAATAAGAACGCTACTCAGATCATGTTAGCCTTGTTAGTATGAGTTACAATAAATCTACTCAGGCTTTTTCTAGCCAGCCTTCTGTTTTGTCTCTAAGATACACAAACTATCCCCTTCCTGCTCCCCTGCATTGACCTTTTATACACCTGTGCTCATGCTCAGGCTAGTATTTTGCTTGTGTGGACAGTCCTTAAGGGGCTCAGCATTTGAAAGACTATTGTGCAGGTTTGTGCATGGTAAAATGTAAGCTGAAAGATACAGAAAAGTAATCTACCTGTAGTGTGTGGGATTTGGCTACTAGGGATGCATGCAGGGATGCATTCAACAGTGCTAAAGTAAGGAAAATGTTCTTTGTAATTTGCAGAGAGACTCTCTGATTCCTGCTACAAAGGGAAAAAAAAAAAAAAAGAAAGGCATCGGTGGTATAAAAGGCAAAAGAAAATCAGACAGTGGGCGAGTACATGCAATTTACCTGAAAGTAGAGTTTTCGTTTTAATTAGTATTCAGTTAGTTTCATTTGACTGTTAATCTTGGTTAGAGCTGATACTTGGAAGGTGTCAGAGCTGCTACATGGCTCACTGTGGAAGGGATGAAGCTGAAAATGACAGTGTTGGCTTGAAGAGAAGTCACTAGATACAACAGCATGGGAAGATGATAATGTCTTTTAATAATGGACTTAACCATCCCCAAGTGTTCTTCCTCCCAAAGCCAGCATACCATGTGACTCCTGTGTATTCTATTGCACATAGCAGAATTAAAGTAAACTATTTAAAAAGGCTTTGTCCACGTAAAATGAGTCACGTGCATATTTATAATTCCTTTCACTCTACCTGTATTTGCAGTAGTGAGGTGAGGTCACGTCAATGGAAGGAAATGTATTTGGTCTTCATTCTGATACTGGAAGTATGAAAGTGTAGAGACCACAAGCTGTTGCTGTAAGAATAGATAGCCAAAGCTCTCTTTTTTCCCCTTCCCCACTCCCCAAATTTTCTCTCAGGAAACTATTGGTTCTTCACTTTCACTTTTGTGGTTTGGGCAAATCCAACTACATTTCAGTTGAGATCAGAATAATATGTCGGTGCTTGTGTGGCTGAATTCTATGTTGAGCAATTACAATTGCTTTTTGAAAATACATGCTAATTTAATATGCACTTAGCTGCCTAACTGTAACAACCTTGTCTGGAAAATCTTGAAACTGTAGGTGGTTTGTGCTGGCCTGAGTTCACTTGCTGTATATCCTTTTGTTGTTTCTTCAGCAAACTTTGTGAACTGGAGTAGGGTTTTTTTTGTAACAGACTTACATGGTTCAAAAAAAATCCAAACCAAAAATCACAGAGGACTGTTATGAGAAAACCTGGACATGAGTATAAATGCCTGTGTTAGCACCATTAATGACTTTGTGCACATAACTTTGAACATACCCTTGCTGTCCACTGAGCCTTCTCTGAAAATTTTCTTTCTTTTTGGGGGAGTTAGTGTGATTTAGAATGTTTACTGTGGGAAGTTGCAGCTGCTATTGTGTCTTGCTTGATACAGCACCAGCAATTACTTTTTACAGGTAGTAATGTTCTGCTTTTTTAGATCAAGACCAAAGAAGATGATGATATGCTGGTATTTATACCTTATTTGTTGTATCTTGCTCTTATACAGTGAACAGCCAAGGAGAGTACAACCTGAAAGCTTTTAAAATTTTCCTCAAAGATTCATTGGAAAGCTGCAATAGTTACTAAATTAGTTCTTTATGCGTTGATCACAAGAGATGGTTGTATGCACTTCACAGGTTACTGCAGCAATCCGTTCACTGCTTCTACTGTTTCCTTCTGTAGAGGAAGACTGATACTGAGAGGAAACATCAAGAATGCATTTTCTCTCCTATAGTGTTATGGTTCTTACTGCTGGCCTGCAGAGAGCAGTGCATCTCTTGGTAGTCCTTTTAAGTTGCATGAAGTGCTTCACTGGGTTTTGCAGGGAGTGCAGTGCAGTTTTTCTGCCTTGTATCCTTTCCTCTGTGACTTTCCAAGCACAGCGGCTGAAACAGCTATTAGTCAAACTCCCAATAAAGCATATACTAAGGAGTAGGAAAGTAAATCTGTTCAAAGTACTAGAATTCTGATTAAATCAAAGATAAAACTAGATTTTCATAATTGCAGTCAGAATTAATGGAGATAAAAGCCCAGGTTTAGTGCAGCTTGCCAAAGTTAGTGGTCTTTTATCATGTGCGAAACAGAAGAAAGAGCCTTGGGCTCTCACCCTCTACATGTTGTTCTTAACAGAAAGTTGATCTAACAAAATTAGTGTTTCTATGCCATTTGGGATTCTGGCTGTATTAATAATTCTTGGATTACACTGGACTTTCTGAAATCGCATAGCTAGCTGTGGTATGGGTTGAGTGCAGGTCTTTACCTTAACCTGTTACATTTTGCAATGCTAATCGATATCACTTAGATTTAAATACATAATATTGGCAGCATGCGAAATGAAGTTCCTATGATTCTGGAATGAGTGTTACCTTTTTAGGATGCGGAGGAACAGACTGTATGTATCATCTTCTTGGCCATGATACTAATTTTGGGTCTTTATCTCCTGTATGTATTGATCCAGTACAAGATGATGTAATCGTGAAAGGAAATCATTCTATGCTAATGTGTTTGTGTGTGTATGTTTTAAATTATGTAAATATATTTCTGGTCATTTTGGCTAGGTGATGTTTTTTATGTCTAAAATTAAACAAATCAAATATATGTACAGATATTTAAAAAAATAATTTCTGTAATGTAAAAATCTGTTTTTTTCCTTATGCTAGGAAATAAAATGCTGTAGCATAAGCAAAATGCACTGTTTCAAAATTTATCAATTACAAACCCCTAGTTTAAAAGCATTAGACACTTTTCCATTATGCAATATGCAGTTTAGTTTTTATATAATTAACAGAATAACTAGCATGTGGTGGAAGACAATTATTACACTTTTAAACATGCTCTCTTACTAGAAAAACTCATTAACGAAACTGCTTTTCTAAAGGTACTAGCATATTTTACCATACTTCCTGGAAAAGTTGTGACAGATATTTAGTGCTGTGATTAATTTGGAAATACAGGGCTGTATTGAAGGTTCTGTCAAATGTGTTTAGCAATAATTACAGTGGTTTGAAGAGGCCTTTTTGTTTTTGTTTTTCCCAGCTCTGAACATAAATCTGAGCTCTCCTTCCTGGCTGCAATCTCACTGCTTATGATCTTCTTTCTGGTTCAAAGAAAATGCTCCCTGGTTTCAAAAATTGCTATGGCACTTGGGCTTCTTGGAATCTACAGTTATCGGGCAGCTATTGGCAATGTCATATTTCCATGGCAACATGACAGCAAAGATATTTCAAAGTAAGTTAACCAACAGGTATGTAAATCTATCTCTAGAGAGGTGTTAACACTTTCGGATATCAGGGGATGATGTGGTAGGGGATGTTATGTCTATGCTGGAATGACGTTCTTATGAATAAAACTCTATTTTGTAGGTGGCAAGCACTCAGTTCGTGTCGCGTATATGTAGTTTTGAGCCCCATGAAGTGTCTTTTAACTATGACAGATCAGAAGCCAGTCAGATAAGAATTAGTATGACAAAAGTCCAATTTTTCCTACAAAGACCCCTCCAAACGTGGTTTCCTCTTTACTACATTTAGCAGACCGGCTGCCAACGTGTTTTAGGTACTTCCTGGTTTTGAAAAATGCTTAAGTGGTAATTGGGAGAGTTACTTTTCCTTATCTTTCCTTTGGAAGTTAGTGTTCTGTAATGAGTGGCCTTTCAAGATGTAACCAAATCCTTCTTGGGGTCTTGACTGTGCTGCACAATGCAGAATAAGGACTTTTTGTGAATGTTAAGTTTCTTGTAGAACTAGTCTGTACTGTAAGGAAGCTGCAAGCTATTTAACCGATATCTACTTTTAGAATGTCGCTAAGTGGCTTTAGTTTTTTATGACAGTTTTTACGGTTGGATTGTACCTGGCTTTGTAGCCTTAAGTTTTTCTAGATGTCAGGGAGCTTCAGAAAACTTCCAGAGTCAGTTGAGACATTTGAGGAAGAGAAAGGGATCATGGAAAAGAAGTTGTAAAACAATTACATTCTGGATGTAACTAACTTTTTCTCACAGTCATTTTGAGTTTGATATGCATACAAATGGTTTCTGTTGGAGGTTCTTAATAAGGGGCCAGAGATTGAGACTACGTGCTGGGATGGAAAAAAACGTGCAGGAGTAGATCTTGGGACATACAGAAGATCACATTTGCTAATGATGCATGTTTTATAACAAATTTTCAAAGTATGTTGAGATATATTTACATGCATTCTATCTCTCCAAATATTGAAAACAATTCTAGTTGCATACTGGTGTTAAGTTAATGTGTGCTAGCTCTGCTGGATGCAAAAGTAATGGTGATCTATACTTGGTCTGCAGGATTTGGCACTCTGTTTGAAACGTGTGATTTTTAAGTCTGATAGTAGAATCCTATTTTACTCAAACTATTTACTTTAATAGTTCTGTAAATTTACTATTTACAGAAGAATACTGTCCTTTCAGTACAAAGAAAGATATTGTAGTGGAGGACAGAACATTAAGTACAGCAGTTGAGCCGCAAACAAAATGCCATTAGAGAAATAATGGAGTATTTAAAGGCAAAGCATTTACTGGTAACTTGTTCATTCTATAGTTAGCATATTGATTGCAATTATAACAAGAAAGGTACAGGCTTTTTGAATTATTTCACCCTAAATAAGGAGTGCATATGGTGATTTGATCAGATTATGTTAAACCTTTATATATAATCTCTGATTATATACTGGTTTAAAAATTACTGTCCAGTTTTGAAGCTTTACATCCTTTAGATACTCTGTGTAAGCTGTTTGGTGAAAGCTGGTAGGGTTAGCAAATGCATATTCAGACCTTTGTGTTAGTTCTCTTCACGGGGAATTAAGAGGCAAATTAATTTATGGGCCTAATGAATACAGCAATAGTGCTAATTACATTTCCATTTTTTTTGTAATGGGATTATTTAGGGATTTGAAAACTGTGTGCAGATACAATGAAAAAGTGTGCTGGCATAAACCAGCATATCTGTATATCTGCAGTTGTATAAGATCAGTAAATGTTTGAAATATGCAGAAATTTCAGAGTGAAATAAAGATCTTCATATACCATCACTGTCTTGTTGGTTGGCTAAAAAGAAACACCTTTTTGTGTGAATGATTTGTGAAAAATCACTGAACAGCTAAAAGGGAATATTAATTTTTAAGTCAGTTTGATTCTTGAAATAAAGTTGCCATATCACTCTAAGGAGTATTTTTGAAGAAATTCATTATGCTACATAAATGGCATGTTTATATGAATATATTTGTAGATCTAGACCTTGAATAGTAATAACAGACATTTATTTTGGTTACATTGATTGACATATAAAATTATATTTAAGGCTAGTTTTGATTTTAGCACAAACTGTTTTCTATAGTTAACTTGGAGGTGTTGTAATTTAAATATGAACCATTTTTAGAGGTTTTTTTAATTTGAGAAAGCTCTCTTGCTCCTCTTGAAAGACTTTTTGCCCTGTGACGTAAATATTAGTAAGTCGCTCATTTTTCTGTTTTATTAATTCTTATTACCTTTTTTTTTCCAATTTCCTCTTTAGGGGGATTACTGAAGCTCGTTTTGTTTATGTCTTTGTTCTTGGCATAGTCTTCACTGGCACTAAAGATTTACTAAAGTCACAGGTTATTTCTGCAGACACCAGCGTGAAGAGTACAGGATTATGGGAAGTGTACAGTGGATTGGTTTTACTAGCAGCCCTTCTGTTTAGACCTCACAATTTACCAGTCTTGGTATTTTGTCTGCTGATTCAGACAGTGATGACAAACTATATCTGGAGACCTTTGAAATTTGATGCAGCACAGATTTCTGTCATGCACTACTGGTTTGGCCAAGCTTTCTTCTTTTTTCAGGTAAGCTGAATACTTCCCTGCTACAGAGGTGGGAGGGGAAATAATTTTTGAAAGAATTATTGTTCATTGTGAGTAAAATGCCAACTAAATCTCAGAGTGGAAGAGTTTTGTGAGTCTACAAAATTTTTCAGTTTCTAACTGTATTATTAATGTATCGTTTTCAGAATCGGGGAAAGATACATACCTTGTTAACTTATCCTCAGTATAGATTTACTAAAGTGTTAATAATATTGGAAACCTATACCAGAGGCAACTTTTGATCTGGTAGTGGGCCTCCTAAGTACTGTTCTGGTGATAATAAATTTCAAAATTTCAGCTCAGTTGATTAATGCCACCTGCCCCAGTAAAGGGCAAGTGGCTTTTTGTCTCTGATTCTTGAGGCTTACAAAACCTTTGGCAGCATCACAATAGTTCTACATACAGTTTAATACTTGAAGGGAAATTCTGTGACAATGTAATGTCTCTTACGTGAATCAGAAAGAATTGCCCTTCTTATTATATCAAATGATATCTTCTTTCCTAAGGAACCTCACTAATTTCAATAACATAGTTGTCTGCATTGCAAATAAGGTTGCAATTCCACAAAACCTTTCCATAGCATCGAAGCTGGAGAGGGTCTTTCCACTTCTAATAATGTTGGAAACTTAGTGTAGCAGACTGTCTCGAGAGGGCATTTGTTAAATTGGGAATTGGGTTTTTTCCAGTTTAAGAGGAGAGGTTTTCTGATCTGTTGCAGAATTTCAAGGTGAGACCTGTGTGAGCTTTGATTTTGAGGCATGGCTGAGGACCTTAAAACTCTCGTCAAGCCTGGGTTACCTCATACTCTGTTTCTGATTCTGTTAGTACTGACTGAGGATTGCTTGACTTTGTCCTGAGAGTATGTCAGGATACAGGATTGCTGATGGGGATAAGACTGTCGTGATTCATCCCTTCCTACTCAGTTTTCTTGCTCGGAGGACGTAACATTTTGTTGCTGAATGACTTCTATGTGTCTTGAATGTCACTGTTCAGGAAGTCAGCGATGATTATGACCTTCTGAGAGCAGCCCTTATTGAGGCAGGTAAGAGGCTGAAGGCAGAGCCTTCTCAATACTGAGGTACTAACCAAAAGCAGCTGCCAGAAATTAATCAGTGGGTAGTCTGGCTAGAAAATCCTGGTTGTGGGAAATGGGCTGAGAAAGAATGGTTTCAGTGGTACAGTTGGCTGAGAATTTCACAGAGCCACCGAATCACAGGAAAGTTGAGGCTGGAAGATGCCTCTGGAGATATTCCGTCCAGCCTCCCTGAGTCCAGTGGCAGGTTAACCAGATCACATTGGTCTGGACTGTCTGGTCTGATTTTAAGTACCTGAAAGGCTGAAGACTTTGTAAACTCTCTAGACAGTCAGTCCGAGTGCTTGACCACCCCAGTCAGATTTTTTCAGATGTTTAAACAGAACTACTTGTATTTCACTGTGTGTGCATTACTTTTCATCCTTCTGCTAGTCTCTGGTGACTTGAGAAGGTCAGAGTCTGGCTATGTCTTCTTTACCCACCCTCATTGAGTATTTATACACGTTGCTACAGATCCCTGCTGAGCTTTCTCCTCTTGAAAGTAAACAGACCCAAGTCTTCCAGATAGATGTTTCTATGAGAGATGCTTCGTTCCCATTATTATCTTTGTGGTGCTTCAGTGGACTTTCTCCAAGTGCATCCATGACTTTCTCAGGGAGCCCAGAACTGGACCCAGGACCCCAGATGTGATGGCTAATAGACAGCATGGTTTCCACCAGGACCCTATGTTCATCTCTACCAAGCTGTTTTCAATATGGCAAGGCTGTGGCCTGATCAAGATTTGACATTTTCCTTTGATGAACTTAATGAGTTTCTTGTCAGCCCATTTCTGCAGCCTGTTGAGGTGCCTCTGAGTGGCAGCGAACCTATTTACTGTATCGACCACGCCTCGCAGTTCTGTATTGTGTGCAGACTAGCTGAAGGAGCACTCTGACCTGTTGTCTACATCATATAATGAAGATGTTAGAAAGCATTGGCCTGTGTCAGGAGGTTGATCACTAGTGACTGGCCTCCACCTGGGCTTTGTGCTGCTGATCACAGCTGTGTGATCTCAGCAGCTGAGCCAGTTTTCAACCTACCTCACTGTTCACCTTCCTAGCCTGGGCTGCATCAGTTTGCCTGTGAGGATGCTATGGGAAATGGTATTAGAAGCCTCCCTGTGAGGTGAAAGTGCATGTAGACCCTGTATTTTCAGGCCAAATTTTCAGGTACGATGGAACAGAAAACAAAGACTTTCTGAAATACTGTGCTTTGTACAGAATTGTCATTGGGCAGGTTGATTTTTGTGTCTTGTCTGATCTGACTGCTGTAAAAAATTGAGGATTAACTTTTCTGGAAGAGTTTCCATGAACTTGCAAAATGTCTTCAGCTGCTTCAGAAATTAGCTATTAGAGGTAGTCAAGAGCATGATACCACTTTCCATTTGACTATACTGTATTAAACTTTTTTTCTGTACCAATAAAAACCCAGATCTGACAGCACATGTCAGTTGGTTTGGTTTTTTTTTAATGGTTTCATACTGGTGTTAGTGGGAAGATAGACATGTTGTAAGATTTTTATTTTTAGTGGCTGGGTTTTTTGCACTTTGCGCTACCCCTGCATTTGTGGAGCATTTAGAAGACGGTAAGAATTGTTTTCCATTTTAATTGGCTGCACATTGTGCTGTTAGAGATCTTGCATTTTCAGGCCCCATCAACTGGCTGGCAATTTTGACTTTTCTTCTATATGTGTTTCATTTGGAAGTAATAGCTTCCAGCATGGTACAGGTTTCAGTGAACTTGAGAATATTTTAAAGACTGACTCTGACAAAGGAGTCTCTTTAGCATAGATGTGCTGTTGAATCAGAGCATCCAAAACTCAGAAAGCAGAAATTATCCATTGCTTCACTGGTAAGCCAGATTGCTTGACTGGTTGTGCATCTCCTGTCACTCTAAGATCTGGAGAATGAAAAATTCTTACTTATAAAACCTTCTAGAAGCAGACTACCTTTTTCCCCCCTATATTGTTTCCCATGCTGTTTTATTGTTAAGTCCATGATATGAAACAGAGCAGATCCAGCTAAGAAAGTGCCTATTTGTGTCTCAACACGTGTCTTGTAAACTCCGGCTTTGAAGAGATTACTTTGAATTTAGGAATGGCCTAGCAAAAATTTTGACAAATCTTTACTCTTTAGCACAGGCCCTTTAAAAAATGTAACAATTTCAGAAGAACTTTCCAGCAGCCTTTTGCAGCTTTTTTTAGCTATCTGCTTGGAAAATCAAGGTATGTACTTCTCACTCTGCCCAAGACAGAACAGAATGGCAAAAGAATTGTAATAAACCAGGATTTTAGAATGAACAGTTTTGACTGTGGTCTATATTTGTTTTATCATTTTTTTTCTATTTATCTCTGTTCTTCAGTTTTTGTAAGATCCTAGAGATGTTTCAAAAAATAGAGGAATCAATTGTGCTAAGGGAAAGAGTACTTTTAAGAGTCAGGAGAGATGAAATTTTCCTCTATCCCCAAGTCCTTAGAGAATAGGTTTTCAGTTCTCTTTTAAAAATGCTGTAAATACGTTGACAGTAGGTGCCCTTTCTACAGTGGAGATTAAGAGTTTATCAAAATACCACCCTTCAGATGTTAGCATTGTTCTTTTATTCTCTGGTGAAAAAAAAATGTTCTGCAGATATGGAAAGAAAGAAATTGAATCATGCAAGGCTACAAGGTGGGGGTTTTGCCCTTCACAATTGAAAACATTATCTGATGTGCAAAATATTAGTGTAGAAGAGTAGACTGGTTGTGCTGGTAGCTCATAAGATTACAGACGCCACGAGGGTACCTCAAAATCTAATTAACGCTCTTTCTTCAATTGATACATTTTTACCAATTTATTCTGAGAATAGCTTGTTCTTTTTGGGACTGTAGATCCAAGGATGGAAGAAACTTTTTCCAGAAAATATGTTTAATTTCTTACTGTTTGTATGTAGGTTTGTTCTGCGTGTATTTGATCTGCACTACCAGGGAAAATAAAAAACCTGACAACATACAAAACCCACCAGTTTGTCCTTCCCCTTCCTTTGAGTTCAGAGTTTAGAGCATGAATAACTTGTTGCAAGAGAAAAACTGAACGGTTTGTGTACCTTAAAATCAGGATTGAAGCATTTTATTGATTTGTTGGTGACACATAATTAACTGGCAATTATACATTAATGGCACTTAATTAGCTAGAAGTCACTGAACTATAGATTCAGATCTCTATCAGATATAGAAGAGGTGAACACTCACTAATTTCTCTGATTTTGATGATTTGGAAAAAGATATAGCACTCACTCCAGGACTCCCCCTTCTCGCAAACACATAGAGGTATCTCCCCCTTCACGTGTGTTACGAACATTCTCTTTGCATAGCAGTGCAGGTCCCCCTTTTAACTTACACCCCTTGTGACAGATGCAGGCACTTAGGCTTTAGGTATTTACATATATCACAAGAGTACCATAGATGAGTGACCTCACAAGAAGCCATAGGTGATTTGACATGGTTATATACGCTTTTCAGCTTTTCGTTACCCAAGTCATGGAGAGTGGAACTCTGAAAGCACCCGTACTTCTAATGATGTAGCTTTCTGGTTAAGTAAAAGATCTTAATTGTTTGAATCAGCCATTTAATCTTGTTTCTTTAGTTGTGGGAAAGACAGGAGGATCTTTTCTTGGTGACAGCTTGCAGATCACTTCCTTACTTCTGTGCTTTCCAGTGAGGATATATTCTTGGCACATGTCCCAGATATAGCAACTACCTGGCTTGGTCATGACCATCAACACTGAGGTATTACATTTTGCCTGACTATGGGAAAGGGTTGTGTTTCGTACAGAGTATCTATCATTTGTTCTCAGATACTGAGTAAACATTAAGAAAGTACAAATGAGCTTTTTGTGCTGGAGAAGTCAACTCAGGTACAGAGCTTCGGTATAGACCTCTGTTCAGCCTACCTTGGTACCAGCTAGTCATTCATTTACTACCTCTGGAGTGAATGATAGCTATGCTCTGTTACAGGAGAGATATGAAGGAAGCACAACTGCATTGCAAGGCAAGATGTGCACTGCTGGCATAAATTTAGATGTCTTCCTTGACTTACTTTCCTCAAGTTCTGTGATTACCACAGTTATTACTATTAAAGTGGCTGAGTTCAGAGTGGTGCTAAATTTTTAATTTCCAGACGAGCTTAAAGATCTAGCGTAGCATACAATAATCTTAGCAGGTTTATTGTTAAAATACGGAAATTGAAAAAGGCTGAAATTTATGATTGATGTAGATCAGAATGGATACTAAATTTAAACTGTCCTAGCTAAATAAGTAAGGAGAAGAGAAATATAAACTAAATATAAACCCCTTCCATCTGAAAATAGAGGGATTTGGAGAACCACTCTCTGCACATGTCCTGGTGTGCTTATGAGGAGAATGAGACTTCTTGTCCATGTTGCTGAGTCTTTATTATATCTTGGTAGGCAAGACGGTATGTAATGACAAAAGTGATAACTCTGTCTTGCTAAGTGTGGAATGTAAGTGATGGCCTTTTGAATATGATGGAGAGTAAAAATAGCCTTGTTCAGAATAGCATATTTAATGCATGAGGCAAGGTTCTTGTGAAAAAGATATCGTAGGGTCCTTAAAGACTTTATCGAAGTGCAAGGTCTGACACAAGAAAACCAAGACTGTGTCCACAAGCCTTCTAATTTAGCAAATTAAGAAAATCAACTATGGTTACCTTCAACATAGTTCCCTTCCAAGTTGACACACAGCTGCATGTGATGCTGCCAACATTAAAGCAATTCCGTAGTTCATTTTCTGAAAGGCTGTTGAGGATCTCCGTCATTTTGCTTTCGTGTTCTGCTGATTAAAAAATGGATTCTTTTCCATTCTTTTTTTGGATTCCCAACTTGCTCTTTGGGAAGAGGGAGGCAGGTATGCAAATAGGATGGGTGCTCAGCACAGTGACGGTGTTATTACCTAAAAACCAGTTCACAGAGCATTGTGAACTGGTTCACATCAACATTTTTCCAACCAAGAGTAAGGAAACATCTCTGAACATACATCCACTTGTACCAAGTGAGGTGATAGAGTTGAGCCTTGTCTCACTGTGACATGTTCAGTAACCATCTCTTTGTCTCTCCCCTCCTGCTCTTGTTTCCTAAGCTACCGAGTTAGTCTCTGTTTTTTTGGGTCGGAGCCCAAATAACATATGTGAAAATCGTGTGTACAGTGAAAGCAGCGTTCATGGTAACAGGTACTATTTTTCATTAATCAGTTGGCATAGTTGATGATAGTGGGGGGTAAAATGAAGTGCTAGGGTTTGGAAGCTAGTATTTTAATCTCAAATAGAAGTAGAAAAAGACACATATTAAGTACAGGTTGGAAACAAATACCTTGAGTTTACACTCAGGGTTACACTTGTTTTTGCATTCTGCACTTCATTTGTGTCAGGGCCCTGAATGCATCTCCTGCCTAGGAGTTCAGTTTAGCAGAGTTCAAGGTCATCTTCACTGAGGCAGACTACGTATTAATTAATTTTTTCCAACCCTGTAGCAATATTTGTGTGAATAGTAAGCAGTGGAAAATGTTGCTCACAGAAGTTGTGCTGTCATCACACTTCGAGTTCTTCTGAGCTTGCCTGGATAAATCCTTTGTTATTTAGGTGGAGCTGGGTGAAACCACTTTGGGTTTTAATCTTATTTTAGTAGTTAGGATTTTTGCTTTATTTATTGCTTTTGTGTAAATTAATGAAGAGGAGCAAAGTGAAAAATACCCCAGTATTGTCTAACAGAGATGAAATTAGTATGTTTAGTCAGAGTGCTACTTACTTGTCAGGCTAATATTGCAAGCCTGAGAACTTTGTAATGCATTTTTCAATAAGCTTGGATGATTGATTGTTTTCTTCTAAGCTCTGTTGTCCACATCGTATAACTCATCAGTCACTTCCCAGAAGTATTGCTTACAAAGACTTGTATTGATAGGACTTGTGGCAATGGGTATAAACTGGAGAGGGGCAGATTTAGACTAGACATAAGGAGGAATTTCTTCACTATGAGAGTGGTGAGGCAGTGGCACAGGGTGCCCAGAGAAGCTGCAGATGCCCCATCCCTGGAGGTGTTCAAGGCCAGGTTGGATGGGGCCTTGGGCAGCCTGGTCTAGTGGGCGGTGTCCCTGCCCATGTCAGCAGGGTTGGAACTAGATGATATTTAAGGTCCCTTCCAACCCAGACCATTCTATGATTCTATACTACATCTTTGTTATTTCTACTTGTCCACCGGATACAGTGGGGACAGAGATAAATATCATAGTTCTTCCTCTTAACCACAGCAGCTCCTAAAAAGTGTGTGTTCATGTAAATATATCCTAAAATATTTAAGTTACCTTGGATAAAAGCCCATAAATTAACAAAAATTTCATGTATTTGTTTGTCTTGTGGTTTTTTTGTTCACATCCTTAGAGCAGTGTATCTGCAGAAGAGGAGAAAGAAAGTGCAGTCACAAAACTTTTGAGACATTTTATATGTTCTGATATTTTTTATCACTGGAGGAGAGCAGAATAGTTCTGCATATTTTCAGAGCAATTTTTATCTAACTCATTTTGCCTTTAGGTAGAGGGATGGACCGAGTAATGTTCTAAAGTGGTTTGTAGCTTTCTCTTGTTGTGATTTAAAAGCACTGTAGGATAACTTCCATTGAAGAGGACCTTAGAAGGCCCACATTTCAACTGCATTCTCAGGCAGTATCATTTTGTGAGGTCAGACCAGATTGCTCAGGACTGAAACCTCCAAAGATGGATACTGCAGAGATTTTTTTGGCTAGCCTTTTCCAATTACTTCATTTTTTCACCTTAAATTATTTGCTTCAAATGATTTCCACGTTCTCTGCCTTTTTAATAGAATTTCAGTAATTAGAAAGGCATGCAGTGATGTGAACTGCTCAGTGGAAATGCAGTAACAGTCTGCTGTGTTGTATCAGGAATTAAATAAGCCAGAAGCATGTCAGTTTTGTCTTCCACCTCTGTACTTCTCATGTCAGTGAGAGTCATTGAAATACTGCAGCTAATGGCTCAAATTCAGTGAGTGATGTGGTATCTGAAAAGTTTTCAGAAAAAATCCTTGCACCTTTAGCTTTAGGTTGTTTACATTACTGTCTGAACAGAGGTTCTACTCCATTACTGTAGCAAATATGCCAGGTAGTTTCTCTTGCCATGATGGATTATCTTGGAATGCTTTTATGCAGTAGTGCATTGTCTCCAGTTACTTTCTGCCCATACCACGATAAACTATTGCAGTGTTTGAAATACCTGAGCGATACTTTGAATAAGAGCAGACAATGTGAATTGTCAGTTATTTATGTATTGTGTAGAGTATTAGAAGTTATAAGCTATGGAAATTCAGTTCAAATATTTTAACTAGTCTTGGAGAAAGATGTCTATGTGGAGAAAAAAAATTACTTGCTGCTCAGCAGGGCTCTTCAATAGTAGCTGTGTAGCGATCCATGAAGTTTAGCAGATTCCTGGTGAGAGCAGAATGTTTGGACACTTAACTGCATACAAGTGCACAGCATCAAAGCTTTGTGTGCATCCAAGTGTGTGCATCCTTGTTCTTTAGCTACATCACTTTAAATAAAGTCAAAGACAGCTGGAGTGGGCTCTGTGTGAAAAGAATCACAGGCACTTGGGAAGAAGGTGGAAAACTGTTCGTTCCTCCTGGATCCTTCCTTTGTCCTCACTACTTTCCAAAGAGAGAATATCTCTTTCCCGTGTTGTGTGGCAGCAGTGACACGCACTCCAAGGTCCTGCATTTATTCTTGTTCCTTCTCATATGTGATAGGATGGGGAGTGGCCCTGAGGTGCCAAGGATCAACCACGTGTATGTGCAGGTGGAGCAAACAACGTGGAAGAGATCTTTCAGTTTTCCATGGGAATTGCATATCTCAGCTTTTCTGCTCTGCACACATCATACAGAAGAGAAGGAGGAGAGAGAAAATAAGTAGATGTGATGGGGAAAGGCCTGTTGCTTTGGACAGGGATGGGGAAAAAGAGAACCCATCCTCTCCAAACCTGTCCCTGGCAAACTTGTGCTTGTTGAGGAAGAGCACCCTGTCCTGCTCTCTGAGTGCTGCACTTGGCCTTTCTACTCTTGCTGCATCCTTGGTCTATACTCCTTAAACCTGAGAAAAAGCCTCGTTTTACGGCTTTCTCTTCCAGTCTCCTCTTACAGGCTCTAGGGCACAGGTACGCTTTTTCTTTAGCTGCTCATCATTAGTTATACTTTGCTCTGCTCCTGTCATTGCTGAACATTATGCTAAATGCATAAAAATGATTTATTACACTGATGCAGTGTCACAGTAATTTACTGCAGTGGTGCATGGTGAAGGTCAAAATAAGAATGATTGACAGTCACAGTCGATTTTTTTTTTTTTTTTTCTCCAGTATGATGATGCATTGGTGAAATCTGTACTTTACTGCCCTTTTACAGCTTCAGGCTGCCCTTGCATTCTGGAGTATCTTTGTGAGAGGATTCGTGAGGACAGTGACTACTGATAATGAGCTCTGAATGGTTCTGTCAATGTGGATGCCTTGTTTTGTCCTTAGATTTTAGAGCTGTTTCAGAAGGAGGGTTTTTGCTGCCCTTGGTGCCTAGTTATGAGCCTGAAAAAGCTGCCTATTTTTTGTGATTCCTTGTGTGCACTGGATTTTATGGGCAACTCAGATGTGTATTTGATGATAGCACTTCCTCACTGGGGTAACTTGTGGTTCCAGAAGACTGCATCACTAAGGTGAGAGGAGATCAGGTTGTAGGGCAATGGGGAGCTGCCACTCCTCATGTGCTCTGCTGGGACTGGGTCTGAGGCTATCGGTGGTGACAGCCCTTACTTTTGGATTGTTCTGAGATTCTCCTGGGGGAGAAGGAGAGTTTTGGTGGCTGTTAGAATACCAGAATTATAGAAACAAGTCAGTTTCTCCAGGTATGGTGAGAGTATGTAAGAAGTTCTGCATTAGTCTGAGGAAACCTATCTGTGACCTGCTAATCTAAGGAATATTCTGTCTTAATCACAGGGTGTATTTGCTACTTTAGGTATTTGACTAAAGTAAATTGCTTCAGGATTTTGAGTGGAAGTAAATTAGTTCAATTTTATATTATCCCTTGTTATTATATTTAGTGGTCCTAGTCACTGACGAAGAAAACCAGGTAAACATGCAAGTCTTGGACAGGTCTTGATACTTCAATTGCTGTATGTTCCTTGTGTTTTTCTAGGTTTTAAATGCCTTTTATTGATCATTCAGGCTATCTAGGCTGACTTCTGGTCTGTTTCAATGCGGTCTTTCATGGCACAGAGACTTAGGAAGCAGAAACCTCTCTGAATTTGCCTGTCTTAATCCAGTTACATGCAGCAACTTGTATTGTGAGGCAGGCAGGTGAGCAGTGTAGTGTTCCACTACAGCTCTCGTTTAGAGCCCTATTGTCTCTAGAAATATTTATTTCCTGGTTTAATTTTAGGCAACAGACCTTGGGTTTGAACCATGAGTAATAAAAAAATGCATTTTGTTTCATAGCTATGAAATCGGTAAGTGTAGCTACTTGCTATAATCTCCTTATTTTTTTCTTCTCAAATGTAATTTGTTAAACAACAGGTATGCCAGTTTGCAGGCAAAATAAGACAAGCAAAACACCATACTCTTTATGCCTTTGTTTCTCTGTAAATCCTAAAAGGAAGCTCTTATTTTGTATGCTGCTTTGTTGAAATTCTGATGTAAAGAGTATGTAAAGCATCTTAAATAATTAAGTCTTCACCTAGTGCAATAATTAGTATTGTTCTAATGTATTCTAAATGCCAAATTGGGAGTATATGAATTTTACTTTCTGTTCCTGTTCTCAGGGAAATTCAAATGGCATTGCTACTGTGGACGTTTCAGCAGGATTTGTGGGACTAGAAAGCTATGTGGAGATACCAGCTATCTTCCTTACAGCATTTGCAGCATATGCAGGACCTTTGCTTTGGGCCATTCATCTGCTCTGCTACCTGAGTTCTGAAGTTAGCAGGTAATCATGTTTTGAACTGAAGTAGTGCTGCTCTATGTACTTTAGATATATATATCTTCCATATAGCATATGCCTTTTCAAACAAATAGTTCTCCTCATATAATTTTTTAGCTTGGAAATTAGTTTCCTATTAAGAAAATGCATGTTCTTTTTTGATATGAGTTTGTCTCACCTCACTCTTCCAGTTTTATTTTCTCTGCAGAAGTTTTGCACTGGGAATATACGTGTATATTTAACTGATTTTGTTTCTTAATGAGTTCTCAGTATGCTGTTCTAAATTACTTAAAATTTCATTACATTTTGTTGTAACAGCATGTCCTGCCTGGAACTTGTTAAGTAGGAGATCTGAGAAGGACTTTTTGAAAATAATAGAGTAGAATTCAAACTTCACTAATGTACTATTCTTTGAATGCCTCTCCTGGTTTGGTATAGTGACATATAAGATTTTGTCAATAAAACAAATTTATTTTATTGTATGTCACTGGCTATTGCAGCCATCTGTAGCTAAAATATTTGTTCTTTAAAGTATCTTGCGTAGCATATGTCTTAATGTGAAGAAGCACATTTGGAATTTTAAGAAGGCATTGTGTGGAAATACGCATGTAACTTGAAAGTGTGCATGTAAAATCCAATTAGACTCTCAAATACTGTATTTAAGTCATTGTCCAGGGCATTCAGACTGAGAGACGCAGTATGTTAAAATAGCGAGAGGAGTTGTAAAGTCTTTATTGTATAATATCAATGCACAAATGCAAAAACTTGCAAAAACTTGGTGTATCTTCACAGAAATAACATTGGACAGTGACTACATTTTTAGCATCCCAGAGTCTTTTCTCTGTTATGTGTGGAATTTAAATGTACACTTTTTTTTAAACAGGGAACAAGATGTTGGCTTGGTAGGTGGGATTTTAGGCGGTGTTTAGCTTATCCAACTCTTTTTTTTTATGGATTGTCATCCTCTGTAAATTTCTGACTTCTCTTTATCTGCATAGTGTTGTCTGGTCTCATCTTGTCAGTGCTTTTTGATTTGACTTCTCTCTTCTCCTTTTGCTTTTTTATTTTGGGCTGTACCCATACTGTGAACTTGTGGTGTGTTCATCAAAGGAGATAGGAACCTGAGCTGAACAAGCTGCATACAGTAGGGGAGGTTTTTGAACCAGGAGCAACATTTAACAGGCTAAATTCCTGCATGGTCATTGTGTCTATTGTTCCGTATAAACAGGCACTTTTTAACAAATAGAGTTGTTGTTCACCTTATTCACTTACTTGCCTGTCAGCTATATTGTTCTCTAAAGATGTCTACCTTTATCTACTCTACTGCAGTAAAATTATGTAGTCTAGTCCTGGACCATTGTATTGCTCTAGCAATGCAGTCGTTTGTGTAGATGGGGACTCATTGTGGAATGTTACCTCTTAGTCTGAGACCAGGTACCTTGTGGTCACCTTTGGTCTTGTATAGATTGATACTGTCTTAAGTACTGATATGTGTAGTGCCTCTAAAAAGATCATTCTGATGTTTTTTTGCTGCAGGAGGAGTAGATGTGAGATATGCTAATTATTGATGTCTAGATTCATATAACCACAGAAACCCTTTTCTTGAATTTTCCTTAGTAGCTGGCATTTTGACACTAAACTCAGTTTTAATTCTCTATTTCTAGTGCTCCTAAGATTAGTTTTAGTTACTGCTTTACTCCATCAGTACATCTTCCCAGTATCCAAGCTCTTAACCTTTATTTGTTCTTTCAGCTCTCTTGAGAAAGAGTTACCATGTACATATAAAAAGCCCCACCTCTTGTCTTCCAGTAAATATGTGACCCAAGACCCTGGGTATTGCTTACATTCTAATAATCTATTGTTTTTTCCAATTCCTTTTATACCTGTGCCATGCTTTAAAATAATGCTAGGCAGTTTCACTGGTCACATCTATGTTCCTGTGTTGTTGGGGTTTTTTAGCAGCCACGCTTCGCATTCTTCATTATTACTGTAGGTGATAATCGAGCTCTTTGCTTGTGCTTGAAGGACTCTGAGCATAGTGGAGTAAACAATCTTAGTTCCATTCTCTGGCGAGGGAGAAGGAAAGAATAAGAGCTCCCATAATGTTTTTAAGGAACTTGAGTTTTAATGTTGTATAAACACTGGACTGCAGACTGTGATGAACACTAGCATACAATGAAGAGAAAATGGTATCTGATAGCATGTTTTTTGAAAGCTCTTGTAACAAAATCTTTGAGGCTCTGTATTTGTTCAGTATTGTTTCAAATAATGTGCCTCTAGTTGTGTTGGCTGTTCTGATGTTTTCTTCGTTGAATTTTCACAGATTAAAAGCTCAGCTAGTAGTGTTTCCAGGTACAGTGCTGATTTAAACTGATCTCACATGGGTAGCTGTGACTTGTAATAACCACGTCACTTAATGTAAGTGGATTCTATCAAACAGTTTGTGCCTGTAGCCATTTTAAGGTTCATTGGGTCAGCTGGTAAGGTTGTTTCATCTACAAAACAGTGAATAACTGATAATCTCTGTAGCTGCTGGGTCTTCTTTAAATTGGTATGTTATGGTGCTTGGAACTTGATATGTACACTTTTTATTTTAATCTTCTGGTTTTGTGTTGCTGGCGAAATGGTTTTCTCATTACTTTGTCATTATTCCTTGGAGCCAAAGCTGAAGCTGCAGAAGGCAGAGGTCAGCTGCTTAATGTGTTTTCTTAAATCTATGGGAGACTGAGTGTTTTTAAAAACTACTGGAAGCTTTAGAATGTTCTTTTTATAAAGGCTTCTTGTTAACTGTTTATAAGCAATATGACGTCAGTGAAATTCAAACCCTTTCCTTTATGTGGTCCTGAGTGAAAGATTAAAGTCCCTTCCCTGCTTTCTCCACATAGGAGGGTTTAAAAGAATTGGGCTGCCCTGTTTTTTTTTGTGAAGTAAGCTGAGTAGATTCCATTAGGTTGCCTCAGGATGTCATCAGGATTCCTGACCCATCCTAGTACAGTCTCAGCTGGATGGATGTGCCTAGAATTGCTCGGCAGTGTGTTAGGGCCTGACCTGCACCAACCTGCTCACTAAGATAGGGGAGGCAGGGTTAGGTTTCTTTCTGTATGTTTGTGTGACAATTTGGAGCAGCAGCAAATCATTCCCCAAGAAAGAAGAGAAGTAACAAGGAGAAGAGAAAAATAATCCTACCCCAATGGAGTCCAACAGTTTCCTTCGGAGATATGGTCCATGGAGTAGAATGTGTGCTTCTTGGCAGGGATTATTTTGGGTGGTCCATCCCCTATTAGCGTGGAAGGTGTGGTTTCTGTTTCTTCGACCGGAAAGTTCTCAAATTGGTGTAGAAGTCCCTTCAAGAAAGTTCTTGAATTGGGTTTGGGGGCTTCAGGGGTCACTGCCAGCTCAACAGACCCTTGCTGGAAACAACCTCTGCATGAACCCTTTGGGTACATATGTGCAGTCAGGAGTGCTCCTGCCTTAGCACCAGGAGCCACGCTGGAAATGTGTGGGTGTGTTACTGGGGGGCAGCAGTACCTGCTCCCACACCTCCTCCTCTTCCCTCTGCTGCTGCCAAGCTGCACCAAGTACCAAGTCACACAAAGCCTTCCTCCCGGGCAATATTTAAGGCAGACAAAATACAAATAAAGAAGTTGATCTTTACACAGTGCCATTCTTAGCAAAGTCCCTAGCATCCTGTTGCCTGAGTTAGTGGTTGCATCTGATGAAATTGACCTGGACAGGGAAGCCTGACTTCTGTGCTAGCTATCTTTTTTTATTCCAGCCACTTCGCAGACCCCATGTAATTTATAGCTCCATGAGTTGGATTGGTTTACCAGAGCTTCTTGCTGGATTGCTTAGAAGCTGAACTCCATTGGCTCAGTGCTTCCTAGGGGCAAGTACACCTGCATAGCCTGTCTCTGTACTTTGCATTTATGAAAACACAGAATACCGAAAAAAAATATTCTGTAGCCCAGCCCTCCTGTCCAAAGGAGAGCAACCACAGAGGTTCTTCAAGGCCATGTCCAGTTGGTTTGTAGGTATATGTGAGGCTGGACACTCTAGGGTCTCCTTGCGCAGTCGGTTCCAGTGTATGACGACCCTTGCAGTAAAACAGTTGTTTTCTGATATTTAAGTGGAATTTGTTGTATTTCAGCTTGTGTCTGTTGCCATTCATCCTTTCACTGGCCACCACTGATAAGAGGCTAGGTACATCTTTATTTCTGCCCTTCAGATATTTATGAATGTTGCTGAGATCACTGCTGAGCCTTCTCTGCTCAAGGCTAAACAATCCTAGCTTTCTCAGCTGCCGGTACGCCCATGTTTTCCTTGTCCTGAGGAGCCCAGAAGTGGATCCCGAACCCAGATGTGATCTCATCACTGCTCAACAGAAAGAAAAGATCACCTTTCTCAACTTAGGGGCTCTGCTTTTCCCCCCTATAACCCTCAGTTGGCTCAAGGGAACGTTCTTTGCATACATTGAACTTGTCTACCAGGAACAGTCTTCTGTCCTTCTCTGCCAAGCTGTTTTCCAGATGATCGACCCCAAGCCTGTCCATGCATGGACAGGAAGAATACCCTGGTGCATGGGTTTATTCTTCCCCAAGTGCAGAGTTTGGCATTTCCATTTGTTAAATTTCTTAAGTTTCTCGTCAGCCCATTTCTGCAGCCTGTTGAGGTGCCTCTGAGTGGCAGTGAACCCATCTACTGTATCAACTGCTCCTCCCAGTTCTGTATTGTGTACAGACTAGCTGAGGGAGCACTCTGACCTGTTGTCTACATCATTAATGAAGATGTTAGAAAGCATTGGCCTGTGTCAAGCCCTGAGGTTGATCACTAGTGACTGGCCTTCACCTGGGCTTTGTGCTGCTGATCACAACCGTGTGATCTCAGCAGCTGAGCCAGTTTTCAACCTACCTCACTGTCCACCTTCCTAGCCTGGCCTGTATCAGTTTGCCTGTGAGGATGCTATGGGAGATGGTGTTAAAAGCCTCCCTGTGAGGTGAAAGTGTATTAGATACATGTAGACCTTGTATCTGCAGGCCAATATAGTGAAAAGAAATAAAGATAAGGAGATTTTGAAATAATACATTTGCCATGGAAATGTAGTTGGAACTTCTTAAACAATTTGCTTCCATCTGATCAAACACGTGGAACTGTAAAATACTCTCCTCATATGGAAAGGTAAATATGTTTCTAAAATAATTAAGTGGCATGTGATAGACAGTCACGTGGGTGTTACTGCCACTTTTAGTCCGTCAGGCTCTCCCAAGAAACTTGGCAGCTTAAATGTGATGGGATTTTCACAGACAGAAATAGTAAAAAGAATTCTTCAGCTTCAGTCTCCATGGAAACTGTGCAATAACTCTTGAAACTATTCTTGAGACAGGGACTACTGGTTAAACTGATACCTAAACTTGCCAAGTATTCTCTATGTGAGTTGTGTAAATTCCAGAGGGCACCTGATTCGTATAAAGGGTTGTTTTTATGGTGACCATTGTATTGCTCTGATCTGAAATAGAATTTTGGATTTCAGGATTCTTATGACTGGGCAAAAGGTCACGTCCTTGGATAATCTGCCCTGTATTTTATGCACTTGCTGTGCAGTATGCTCCAGAAGGGTTCAATTTTCGAGCTCCTACCCAAACAAATTTGTTGTGTGGGTGATGTTCACAGCATTCTGCAATTACCACTCTTCAGCTAGTCATCATGATAGATTTCAGATTACTTGCACATTGGAATCTGTTTTAATTTATTTAATTAGTCAGGTATCAGGGTGAACTGGTGGACATATCCCAGCATTAGAAGGCTGCATGCTTATTGTCACTTCTTCCTTAGTGATCCAAAGTTGCAACAGTGCTTTCATGTTTGCAAATGGCTTTCAAGTATTGAAAATGGAAGTTATGCTCAACAGGAAGGTGTTAATAGTTGCAAAACTTCTAATATTATGCTGTGACATTGTAAACGTAGAATGCTAGCACAGCAAACTTAAATTTTACTGTGAATTCTTTTATAATGCTGATCTAAACAGAATTAGGAAGAGATGCTAGCTACAGGAGTTTCAGCTGTTAACATCAGCTTTTGCCTTCTTCAGCCTAATGTGTTTGATTGGTGGAGTCTCACATTCACAATCCATGTTACTATCTTAGTCCTCTTTCTTTCTGACATAAACTGGGCATGTAGTGAGTGTTTCAATACACCTATTTTGGGTTTTTTTTAAGTCGCAGGCAGAAAGCACAGTGCTCAAAGTCAAAGGAACAATCCAAACAGGTTTTCCCTGAACCCTTCAGGATTTTACATTAGTAGTTTTAAGTTCTTGTGGCTTCACTCCATTCTCTCTTCCTTAGTTTAAGTATAGCTGAAAAAATACTTGCCACTAAGAATATACTGCTTCTGCATCTCTTGTGTTTGGCAGAAGTCCCATTCTCTAAATAAAAAATAAAATGTATAGAAAAGGTAACTACTTGTTCATTGATGCGTACGGAAATCTGGAAATGATTTGAAAAACCAGCATGGGGTTTTATTGCCACAAGCCGGAAGAGGATTTTACTCACTTATGTATATCTCCTGCCATTACAGCGATGGCTGGAGATTTCACTTAGGCATCATTAATGCTCTGTGATGGATACCTCTTCATTATTTCTTTTGTCATGCTGGTGAGATATTGACTTTTCCTATGAGATTTCCTTCAGGTAGCCATGAAATAAAAAGTATTAAAAAGTAATTTTCTTTGAAAATTAAGAAGTATTTACTTTGAAAAGTAATGAAAAGTAATCCAGAAAAGTAGGCTTGCCTGCAGTTGTCTCTGTTATAAACAAATGACAAGTCGCTTCAAGGCCATTTGAAAAATAAATGTCATCCTGTTGCTCCATGGACCAGCTATGCAGCTGTGTTTTAGGAGCTGAAACGCTTTCTATGCAAATGCTAAGGAAAATTGTGTGCACAGAACTTATAAATACACAGATTTGGGGTGGGATAGCTTATTTTTATTTTGTGAATACAGAATTAAGCATATGAACAAATTTGGAACTTAAAAATAGTAACATAAATTTTGGTAGAGTTGCCACATCCAACATGTTAGTTTTATAGTAATGACTGATGACCCTAATTGAGAACTTGTGCTCCAGTGTGCTAGCTACTGCCCAGGTACATTGTAGGGTTGGCCACACAGCTTTTAAATGGTCTTATGGTGTCACGTACTCTCATTGCTATGAGATTGTTCTCATTGACAGATCTGCTGGCTTAGGTAAAGGCCACTTTGAGTAAGCATGTCAGATATGCTTTTTAAGTGGTCTATCACTTTGTGGGTAATCTTGAATTTTCAATTAAAAAAAAAAAAAAGGAAAGGGTTCTTGAAATTTACTTCTGCTGAAACTCTACTTTGAATTTTTACGGCTATATTGTCTCTCTCCTCTTGCTTTCCTGGTGTTTGACTCATAGAAATATGCTCAAAAGCACATAACTGAGTTGGCTGTACAGCTTTTCAGTTCTCAGCTACAAGCTGCCTCTTATTGTACCTAGAGTACAGCTAGGCAGTATCACTTTGCAGTACAGGAGGATGTGGAATTTGACCTTTATTCTGTTTGGAACCTCTGCATTGTGAGACAATATTTTTCTGCAATCTTTTATTGCAAATCTTAGAAGTAAAAATGATGCTTACATGAGTGTTCAGTAAATTGAACAGCTTCCCTCTTGCATACATTCTCTCTCTCACACGCCTTCTATCTGATGTGAATTTTGCCCCTCTCATGCTTTCTTTATCTCTCTTGTGCTTTTTCTTGCTCACTGTTTTCATTCTCTTGCACTCTCTCCTCTGTCTTTCAACTCATGTCTTCTTACCCCTCTTTTCTTTGTCATTCTTCCTTTCTTGCATAGTGTCTCACACAATTTCCCTTCTTGTTAGCATTTTCCACACTTTTTGCTTCCATTTGTAAGCTTTCCCTCTCTGCCTTACAAGCTTCTCATATTCACCCCGTTATACCCTTTCTGTCTTGGGTTTCTATCTCTCATGCTGTTATGTATAACCTGGCATGCTTGAGCTCTCTCACACACTTGCCCTCTCACACTTTTACTTCCTCACTTCTGCAGCCTCTCTGTCAAATTTGCTGTCTTGTGTGCTTTCACACTATCCTTCTCATTTATGTATCCTGTCTTATGCATTTCACCCTTCTTCTGCCTTCTCTCCAGTGATTTCTTTCTGTTCTGCTTTCCCTCTCTGCAGTGTGCTTCACAACTCCTGTATGTATGCTTTCCTTCTCTCTCACATGCATGCATTTTCCCTCTCTTGCATGCGTCCCTCCTCCTGTGTGCACTTCACCTCTATTGCATATTCTTTCCCTCTCACTCACTTGCATGGTTTACTTCTCTCTCCATGGAATTCCTCCTCACATTCCTTCTCTCTTGTGCATGTGCTTTTTCCTCTGCATCTCTCACATATTCTCTTTCTTCCTCTTGTGCACTTTTCATCCCTCCCTGCCCCGTGCAGTTTTCCTCTCACTCATGTTTGTGCTTTCCCTCAGTTGTTCTTGTTTCCACCTTCTCTTGTACCCTTTCCCTCTTTTTCTCTCACATACTTACTGTTTTCACTTTCTTGCTTGCTTTCTTGTGCTTTTCTTGCATGAGTCCCCTTTCTAGCATGCTTTCCTTTCTCCTACTCTTCTGCACATTCTCTTCCCTGTCTCTTCTGCACCTGTTTCCTCTAGTATGTACCCTTCCCCTCTCCATTTTTCAACTTTTCTTATGGGTTCTCTCACACATTTTGGTTTTCTTCTGTATTTTACTGCCTCTAATGCTTTCCCTTTACTGCGTGTAGTTCCTCTTTCTGTTGAATGATCTCTCAATCTCTCTTGTACTTATTCTCCCTCCTGCACATTCTTTTCCTCCTCCTTTCACTTGCTCTTTCTCTTCCCTTCATCTCCTCTCTTAATCATGCTTTCTGTCCATCTTTCATGCTTTCCCTTCCTCTGCTCTTCTTGCACTTTCCTTTTTGTGCATGCTTTCCATTTCTAGTGTGCCTTCCCTTTCTTGCATGCTTTTACTTCATTGCATGTGCTTTTCTTTTTGTCTATGGCAGTTGTCCTTGCTCTTTCTTGTACACTTCTCTCTTACGTGTGTGAATACACTTAGCCTCTCTTTCCCTCACACTATTGTTTATAGCTCCTCTCTCAAGTTTTTCCTCTCTTGCATGCATGCTTTCCTTCTTTCTCTGTTTTATGTTTTCTCTCTTGGGCATGCGCTTGTCCCCTCTTGCACACTTACCCCCTCTCAGTCTCTTGCACTTTCCCTTGGTTGTGCTTTGCCCTTTTCTTTCTTGTTTGCACTTCCCCTTTCTTGGGCACATTTTCACGCAGCCCTTCCCTCCTGCTGACTTGCACACTTTCTTTCTCACTTGTGCACTTTACTGTTCTGTCACTTGCTTTCCCTCTTTCATATGTGCATTCTATCTCTAATTAATATTTTTCTTTTTTCCATATATTCCCTTTCTCATGTATTTAATCTTTTTCAGTATGTCTTTCCTCTCTTGTTCACGTTCCCTCTCTCTCACTTTCTCATATACACACTCTCTTTCCCCTTCCCCCATTCACTTTCCCTTCCTGTCTCTGATATGCTTTCCTTCTCTGTCTCACGTTTTTCATCTTTCTCTCAGCACTTTCGCTTAGTCACATTTTCCTGCTATATCATGCACGTTCCCTCTCTCTCTCATACGCTCTTTCATTTTCTCATATGTGCTTTGTCTCTTGTTTGTTCACGCTTTTCTAGACTTTTCTGGGAATATTTTTCACTTTCATGCTCTCCTGAGCATTTAACACATGTTCCCCTTTTGTGCTTACTTTCCCTCTCAGATACTTCTTTTCTTGATTGAACTTGTCTCTTTCATGCTCTTTCACTCCCTCTCACATAAGGCTTCCTTCCCTGTCTTATGGCTTTACCTCTGTTCCACACATCTCTTCCTCTCTCTTGGACATTCTTCACACTTTTCAGTTCTTTCTTCTTCTCAGGCTTTCCCTGTATCTCATATTTACCTCTTGCATGCCATCTTGTATGCTTTCCCCATCTCTCATGTATGCTCTGTCACTACCTATTTTTCATTTGTCTGCTATCCTTATAGATTCTGTTTAGTTTCCCTCTCTTGTGTACTCTTACCCATAATGTGGGATCTTTGCACTCTCATACATGTACACACTGTCCCTTTCATTTGCATGCACTTTTTGGTTTTTTTCTTCTTGCACTCCCCTCTGTTGTGCTCTTTTCCTCTTCCTGTCATGCACATCAGGGCTTTCCTTCTCTCTTGTTCATGTTCTCTCTCTTGCATGCTCTACCTTGCTGTCCTCTGCTTTTTGTGTCTCTTTCATGCAATTTGCCCTTTTATGCACTCTTCACCTCTTGTGTGTTTCTGTATCTCTCACACTTTCCCACTTTTGTGTAGACCTCTCCTCTTGTGCACTTTCCCCGTGCTGTGGGTTAACCCCAGAATGCGGTTAAGCGCCACACAGCCATTTGTTTCTTCGCCTCCCAGTGGAGTGGAGGAGAAAATCAGAAGGGCAAATGTGATAAAACTCATGGGCTGGGGTTGAGCAAGGTTAGTTAAGTGAAGCAAGGCTATGTGTGCAAGCAAAAAAAAAAATAAAGAATTTATTCACTAGTTCACATCGGCTGGCAGATATTTAGCCACTTCCCTGGGAAGCAGGGCCTCAGCATGCATAGTGGTTGCTTGGGAAGACACACTGTAACCATAGACATCGCTCTACCTCCTGGTTTTCCCCCAGCAGTTATTGCTGAGCACAACATATGGGATATCATGTTGCTCAGTTGGAGTCAGCTATCCCAGCTGTGTCCATTCCTAACTTCTTGCACACCCTCAGCCTAGTTCTTGATGGGGGCAGCTTGAGAATCTGTGAAGGCCTTGATGGTATGCAAATCATGTTTGGCAATGTGTTACTGGTGTTATTTTTCATGACAAATCCAAAACGTAGCACCATGTAAGCTGCTGTGAAGAAAGTTTAACTTCATCCCAACCTCACTTAGTCCATGCTCTCTCTCATGCATTAGCTCTCAAGGATTCTGATGTGTGTCTTACCTCTGCATGCTTTTTCACACTAATTTTTGCTCTCCTTCTTACTCTTTTGCTTGTTCCCTCTTGCTCTCTCACTTTTCTGTCTTTGTCTTTCTCTTGAATTCTGGGGCTTTTCTCCCTTGCATGCAGTTCATCCCTCCTGTTGTCCTTCTTATGCACTCTTATCCTTTCTCTTGTAGCACTCTTTCCCGCTCACTGTCTCATACTTCTTAATGCTTTCCATCTCTTCCTCTCTTAATTTTTCTCTGCTCCTATTCTGTTGTCAACATATCTTTCATGCTTTTTCTTCCACTTTCTCCCTTTTTCTCCACCACGTTTTCTCAATCTAGCAATATGGCCTTTTTCTGTCATGTGTACACCTTCCCCCGTCCCTTTCATGCTTTTTCTCACACACAGCCTTTTGCTCTTATATGTACTTCTGTCTCCATCTCACATATGCTTTTGTGTTCTTGGACTTTCCATCTCTCACATGCTTTATCTTATCCTTGCATATACCTTCCTTTTCTTGCGAGAATGCATGTTTCCTCTCACTCCCACCCTCACTTTTCCTCTTTCTTGCACCTGCTTGTTCACTCTATCTTACTATCTTTCCCTCTTACTTGTGGTTTCTCTCCTGCATGCCTCCCTCTCTATGTGCTTCTGTTCTTTCATGTTCCTTTTCCACTCTTGTGTGTTTGCTCTCTCAGTCTTTCTTGCTGTGTCATTTCTCCAGTCTTTCCTGCTCTCACACCTTTTTCTTACTGTGTACTTCTCCTCCCTCATGCATACTTTCCCTTTCCCTTGCAGTTTCCCCTCGCTGTTTTACTGTCACCTTCTCATTCCTTCTCTCTTGCCCTTTCCCCTATCTTCAGTTTTCAAAATTTCCTGCTTTACCTTGCATGCGTTTCCACTCTCATTCTTGCAGCTTTCTCTCTCCCATGATTTTTATCTTGCATAGTTTCCTAGTCTCCTGTGCCTTCTTTCTAATGTCTCTCTCTCTTTTGCCTTCCTTCTCACACAAGTTTTCTCTTGTTGTGTACTTTTCGCTCTATTGCTCTTTCCTTGTTGCTGTCTTTACATCTTTCTTGGAGCATTGAGCTTTACCCCTCTTTTGTGTGCTTTGCCTCCCCCTCCCACTTATGATGTCTGTTACGTCTGTCTCATGTTTGCCCTCTGCATTGCATGCTTTCATCTCGCCCATTCATGTTTTCCCATGTTTGCTCTTTCTTGTGTGTTATTCTCTTTTGCATGCTTTCCCTTTTGGGGGGGCATTTCCTGTCCACCCCTCATATGCTCCTTTCCTTCCTTCCATGTTTTTTCCTTTTTATGGTATTGTGCTTTTCCTTTCTTGAGGATGTGCTTTCTGTCTCTTCCTCCCTCACACTCCTGCCCCACCCTTTCTCTCAAATGTTTTCTTGCAGGCTTTCCTTTCTGTCTTGCTTGTGTTCTCTCACACATCCCCTTCCCTCTCTAGTGGTCTCTTTCTTGCTGGTTCCTTCCTCTATCTTATGGTTTCCATCTGTCTCTCAAGTGACAGACTTTCTCTTCTTTCTTTCTTTCTTTCTTTCTTTCTTTCTTTCTTTCTTTCTTTCTTTCTTTCTTTCTTTCTTTCTTTCTTTCTTTCTTTCTTTCTTTCTGTCACACTTCCTTGTGTGTGTGTTCATGTCTTCTCAGACATCTCCCCTCTTTCTTGCGTTTTATGTCCAACTTTCTCTTATCCCGCTCACTCAATTTTGCTTTTTCTGTCTGCCATGTGCTTTCTCATCTCTCTGTTATGGCCTTTGCCTGTCTTGTGTTTTTCCTCTCTCATGTGCAGGTGTGCTTCCTCCCTCCGTCTTGCTTTTCCCCTTTTCTCCCCCATCTTAAGCATTCTTTCCTTCTCTTGTGAACACCCAGTTGTTCTCTGTCACTCTGCATCACGTGCTTTCCCTCTTTCTTTCTGTTGTGCTTTCCCTCTTTCTTTCTGTTGTGCTCTCCCCCTTTCTGTTGTGCTTTCACCCTCTTGTATGCTTTCCCTTGTACAGATGTTCTCTTCTTGTTTGTGTCTTTTTCTCACATGCTTTCCCCTCTCACTTTCATGGACTTTTCCTCTCTTTGTATCCCTTCTCTCTCATACATGCTTCTCCCCCTGCTTCTGTGTGGTTTTCTTCCACATATGCACACTTTCCCACTTGTATGTGTGCTTAGTTATTCTTGCAATTTCTGTGTCGCTCGTTCTTTCCCTCAGTCTTTCACCGTTTTTGTCTTGCTCTCCTGCTCCTTTCTCTTGCTTTTGCTTCCTCTTCTTCGATCTCTTGAGTTTTCTATCTTTCTCATGTGCATGTTCTTGTCATGTACCCTTTCCTCCTTGTTCGAATCTCCCTCTCTCGTGCATACTTTTTCCTTTTTTTGCATGTTTTCTCTTTCTTGTACTTTCCTTCTCATGCAGTTTCTTGGGTGTAGTCTTCCCTCTCTTGCATATTCTTGCCTTCTCTTTTACATACCCTTTCTGTTTTTTTCACATGAATGCTTACCCCCTCTGTCCCATGCTCTGCCTCTGTTCTACATGGTTTCCCTCTCATGCACATGCACTTTCTCTTGCTCTTTTCTTCTTGATCTCTTGAGCTTTCTCTCTGTTTTCCTCCTTTAGCCTTCTCTGGCTCTCTACCCCTCTTGCTGGAGTTGTGTCCATTTCCTTTTGCTCTTGCCCTACTTTTCCATCTTTCTCTCTTTTGCTTGCTTTTCCCTCTCTTTCTTTTATCTTCTCTCTTTCCCTGTTGTTTGCTGGCTTTGCGTCTTGCTTTTCTATACTCTACCTGCTTTTCATTTTCCTTTCTTGCCATCTCACTCCCTTTCCCTCCTATTCTCTTTGTTACTTCCCTTCTTGAGCCCCTTTTAGTACTAGCTTAGTTTCCCTCTGCCTTTCTTCTTGATTACTTTTGCTTTACCTCTCAGCTGCTCTCTTTCCTTCTGCCTATCTGCCTCTTGCTCTCTTCTGTACCCACTTATTTGTTGTCTTTCACTCTTCACTTATTCCTTAACTGCCACTCTGTTAAGCTATCTTGTCCCCTCTACCTCTCCTTTCCTCTTGCTTTTTCTTTCACTTTCGTGTGGTGTTTTTTCTCTTTCATTTTTTTCCTGTCTCAGCACACCTCTTGCCCAGTGTCCTTCCCTCTCTCTCTGTCTCGCTTTCCCTCCTGGTTGCTCTGACTCACATAATCTCTCATCTCTGCTTCTCATTCCCTCTTGCTCCCTGTTTACCTTTCACCCTTTCCCTTGTGCTCAGTTTCTCTGTTATTTGTCTTAGTCCCTCTTGCTGTCTTACTTTCTCAATCATCATCTTTTGCATTGATTTTGTTTCACATCCACTTGCTCCCTATAGCACTAGTCACTGGCCCCCCACTAGACACTTTGTACTGCTGTTCACCACCCTCTGGGGTTGGCCACTAAGCCAGTTTTCAGTTCTCCTCACTGTCTGCTAGCCCACACTTATTAGCTTCACTATGAGGATTTTATGAGAGACAGTGTCAAAAGCCTACTGAAGTCTAGGTGAGCTATATCCACTGCTCTCTCCACATCTACTGAAGCAACTATTTCATTGTAGAAGGTTGTCAGGTGGGTCAAGTATGACTTCCCTTTGGTAAATGCCTGCTGACTACTCCTGATCACCTTCTTGTCCTTCATGAGCCTGGAAATGGTTTCCAGGAATAATTGTTCCTTCTGAGAGATCTAGATGAGACTAACTGGACTGTTATTCCCTGGATCTTCCTTTTTTTGGAGATTGGAGTAACAGTTGCTTTCTTCCAATCCTCAGGTATCTTTTTCAATTTCCATGATCATTTAAAGATTCAGTGTACCCTTGTGAAATCATCAGGTAGCTCCCTCAGTACTCATGGCTGCATTCGATCTGGGCCCATGAACTTATATATATACAGTTTGCTTAAGTGTTCTCTAACTTGGTCTTCTTCCACCAGAGCTGAGTCTTCCTTGCTATTTACTTTCTCTTGGTCTGTAAGTGCTTAGATGCCTGAATAACGGTCTTATTAGCAAAGATTGAGGTGAAGAAGGTATTCAGTACCTTAGAATTCTCCACATTTTCTTGTCACCGGGTCACCTGCTGCCTTTATCAGCAGGAAGACTTTTTCCCCAATCATTCTTTCCCATTCATGTACTTCTGTGTAAGTCCTTCTTGTTGCATTTTACAACCCTTGCCAGATACAGTTCTCAGTGGGTTTTGGCTTTTCTAACTAGATCTCTGTATGCTTGGGCTGTGTCTCTGTATTCCTTACGTATTACCTGTCCCTGCTTCTACCTTCTCAGTGCTTCTTTTTTGTGTTTCACTTTTGCCAGAAGCTTCCTGTTCCTCCATGCAGACCCCCTAGCATTTGTGCCTGAATTCCTGCTCACTGGGATGAACTGCTATTGAGCTTGGAGGTGGTTATCCTCAAATATCAGCCAGTTTTCTTGGATCCCTCTTCACTCCAGGGTCTTTTCCCATAGGATTTTCAAACAGATCTTTGGAGAGGTAAAGGTACATTTTATGAAGTCATGAGTCTTGATTTTTGTGCTTTTGAAGCCATTGGATCTCTGAGAAGATCATGTCTCTCTTTCATCCTCTCTGATGCTGCAGACCCTGCTCACTTCCTCCTTTAACTCCCCCATTTGGTGACACAGCTCTTCAACAATTGATTGTCCGCTGCAGAAGAGATGATCACTGCAAGCCTTAGAGAGGGGCCCTATTCAGTCCCTACAGTTGGGGACTTGCAAGCCCTTATCTCCTGTTTAAAAAGGTCCGTCTGGGACAGCTGCTCCATGAACTGCTGGAGAATGTGCTCTCCTGCATCACTACTATACCTGAGGCTAGTCTGAATTGACATGCAAATCCATTCATTGCACTCTTCTGCACAACCTGCTGTGCTTCTTAGCTGTGCTCTAAGCCTGTTAGCTGTACAGGTGCTTGGCTGTTACTTACGAGGCAGCAGCTCTAACAAAGATTTTGAGCACCCTGCATTCAAGGGCAGATGACTGAACACATTAGAAACTGGTGAAGCTTCCTCAGGCCCACAGCCCTGTGGCTCCTCTTACCTTGTTTTTAGCTTGCAGGAGCATGTACCCTGAAATTTATCATAGAGTTCCCAAGAATCCCCATGTCTGTGCACTCAGTCACACCAGAAGCTTCAAAAGCAGGACCCAGAAACTGTTGTGCAAGCTGCTTGCTCTTTCTCCTTCTTTCTTGCTAGTTTTCTTTCCCTCTCTTCTCTGTTCCTCTTGCTCTTCCCTTTCCTGACATTCATTCCCTCTGCCACTCTCTCCTGCTCACTTGTGTTTCTTTCCCTTTCAATTGCTTCTTCCCATTCAATGTCTCTTCCTCTGTCTCCTTTTTCCTTTGCCTCTCTTTACCTGTTGCCATCTTTCCCTCTCCATTATTTTCTTTCCCTTTCTCTCCTAATAAGTCTTTCCAGGTCATAATTACCCTTTGTCATATCTCCCGTTCTCTTCCCCCACTTGCTCTTCTCTCCCTCGCTGTCCTTAGCTCTGCCTTTTGCCTTCTTGCTCACTCTCTTCACCTGCCTGCTCCCCTCTCCCATGCTTGCTCTCTCTATCTCTATTGCAGTCCCTTTCTTCCCTTGTCTCTCTCAGTCTGTCCCACTGTCTGCCTTTTTATCTCTTCAGCTCAAGCTCACTGTCTTTCCTTCTGCCTCTTTGCTTTAGTGTCCTTCTGTGTTGTTCACTCCCTGTCAATCTCAGCCTATGCTTGCTCTTTCTCCCCTTTTCTTTTTGCTTGCTGTCATACCTTTGCCTTTATTTCCCTCTGCCTGACTCACTTTATTTCCCTCTCACTGTTTTCTATCTGCTGTTTTTTCTCTTTCAATCGCACTCTGGTTTTCTTTGCCTTTGCTTCTATTTCTGTCTCTTTGCCTCTTAACTCCGTCTGTCTGTTCTGCATGCCTCTCTCCAAGTCTCTCTCCCTCTCACTTGCTCTCTTTCCATTTTTGCCTTGTTTGCTCTTTCTGTCTTTCCAATCTCATTCCACCTTTGTCTCTTCCTCTTTACTCCTCTCAATTGAATTTTCTCTCATTCTCACTCAGTCCCTTCATCTCTCTCACTCCCCGTCTGCTCACTCCTCGTCTTTCCTGATGTCACTCTGCCCATCATGCTCTCTTCTCTTTTCTCTTCTCTTCTCTTCTCTTCTCTTCTCTTCTCTTCTCTTCTCTTCTCTTCTCTTCTCTTCTCTTCTCTTCTCTTCTCTTCTCTTCTCTTCTCTTCTCTTCTCTTCTCTTCTCTTCTCTTCTCTCTTCCTTCCTTCCTCTCTCTCTCTCTCTCTCCTTACTCTGCACTTTTTTCTTGGTCTTAACTGCTATCTTTCCCTTTTTCTCCCTCCAACCCTCTTCCCCCTTCCTCTCTTGCTTGCTCTCCCTTTTCTGCTCTTCTATTTCACGTGCACATAGTTTCCTTCATACACATTCTCTTTCTACCTTTGTCTTTTCCTCTTTCTCACTATCTCTTCACTTTGTCTCTCACTCACGTTGTCTCACTCTGTCCCCATTCCCTCTTTCCATTCCCTCTTTCTCTTTCTCTTTCTCTTTCTTTCTCTTTCACTAGCCCTCTTTCTGTCTCCTTCCCTCTGTCAATCTTTCATTCTCTTGCTTTCTCTCTCTCCTCCTCTCTCACTTTTCCTCTCTTCTGCCTTTCTCTGTCAGTTTTCTCTTCCACATTGTCCCCTCACTGCCCCTCTTCCTCTGTCTTCTTTATCTCTTTCTCTGATTCATTCCCCTTTCTTGATCTGCTTCCCCTTATCATACTGTCATTTCATACCATTGTCTTTCTGCCTTCCTTTTCTATCTTCCTCCTTTCTCTTCCCCCCTTTCTCCTTTTCAGTTTCTCATCCTTCTCTTTGTCCTTTTCGATTTTCCTCACATTTTGTCAATCTCTTTATCTGTCTGTTTGTCTCTCAGCGTCTTTGAGTCTCTCTCCCAGACGTTTTCTAGCTCCCCACATTCACTTCTTTTTTTTCATGTCCCTGTCACTCTCTTGCCTCTTACCTTTTTTCCAGTCCACACCCTTGTCTCTCACTCCTCTTTTCTCTTTTCTGCTTTCATACTCTTTTTTTCCATAAGGTCCACAGCCTTTTGTCTCTTTCCTGTTTCCTTTCGTACCCCTTCTCTCTATTCCTCTCTTTTTATGTGCCTCTCCCTCCTTGTTTGTGTCTCTCTTCAGGCTTCTTTTCCATCTCTTCATGTCTCTCCCTTTTCAGCTCTTAAACCCCACTGCTCCTTTCTTTCTTGCTCTTTGTTTCTCTCCTTTTGTCTTTTTTTCACTCTTTTCTATGTACCTCTGACTCCATCTCTCCCTTTCTTGTGTTTCTTTCTCTCCTGTCTCTGCTGTTCTCTCCCATCTCTTTCATCCTGTTTGTTTCCTGTATCTCACACCTGTCTCCTTACTCTCATTCCTATTCCTTTTCTTTAGCTTATTTTCTCCTTCTCACTTCTCCTGCTTCCTCTCTTTCCCTTGCCCTCCCCCTCCTCCACTTTGAAGTGTCTTTGTTATTCTCTTTTTGCTCTCAGTTTCTCTGTTTTCCTCACTAACTCCCTCATTCTTTCCGACTCCTTTTTTCGTCTCTCCCTCTCTCTGTCCTGCAAGTGATGTCCACGTTTTCCTCAGACCTTTCTAGGTTCCTTGGCCACTGAGCATACTCAAACTGCAAAGTAACATCTGCAGTCTTCTGAAAGTTGTGTCCTTTCTGTTTACTTTAAAGTTTCTGTGTCAGAGCCTAGGTTAGCATTATAATATCATCAAAGCTATGGCATGAAAAATCCCATGCTAATTTTCCCGTGTTCTCTTCAGCTGCAGTGTGGTGAGGAAGAGGGTCTTCAGCTGGCATACCAAAGTATCTTCTTCAAAGCCAAATTGTTATTGCACTTAATTTCTTGCCTAGGGGAAACCATTTTTGTTTACTGTTCCTTTCTGCTTCATGGTATTAACATTGTCTCATTGTTTGAGGATATCTTAGGCTATGGGTTTACAGATCCTGCAGTAATCCATTTTATTTGCAAGAGAAAGCATGTGGGCCTCTACAATCTTTATGCTAATGCTAAGTATTGTTTTTAATTATTCAACTTGCAAATTATTTATAAGTCCAACACTCCTATAAACTTACCAAAATAGAAAGTATGTATGATACTTGGGCTCAGTAAATAATAATTCCAGAAGTCATCTCGTTGCTCCAGAAGGAATAATGAGTCAGTGAAGATGAATCTGCTGCACATTGCACAATAAAAAGCTGTAAGAAAGTTGTGGGCAATATTCTGATTCACTGCATGAAGTATATAGAGTGCACTGAAGGAATTCTCTCTCTTTTTCTTTAGTACTTTGGATGTTCCTTTCTATTAATTAGGAAATAGAAATCTTCAGATTGAAATGTATTACAAGCTTTATTTCTTCGCTATTATTGTTAAGGACTGCATGATGATGCTGGGTTCCCAGTGGTTCATGTTACTGCTTAAGCAGGAGCAGGGCTATTCAGAGGGGCACTTCTGCAAGAAGGGGACCATGTTTATAGACTTTCACTTACATGCTTCTTAATTGTAGAAATGTTTCTACATGTAACGTATACTTTTTGCTGTTAATGGCCTTGTCTTACTTTTCTTTCTTGTGCGTTTTTTTTCTTTTTCACTGTTATTTTTCTACTTTCTGTTCTGTGGCCAATGTAAGCTGCCTTCTTGGTTCTGGTAGCTGTGGATAGGACTCTATATGGGATACTGTTCTTCTGCATATACCCAGGACTTTGCAATCTTCTTTTCTCACACCTGTTCTTGAAATGCACAAGTTCTTCTCAAATTTTTGTTATTGGGGTGACAGGAGTAATTGAGTAGAGATTATTATTTCAGTTAAGAGTAGAGATTATTATTTCAGTTAAGTCACAAGTTTAAAAATAGTTACTGTCATGGCAAAATACAACAAAGAGCTGACTCTGCCCTCAGAAGAGTGAGCATTGCTTCACAAACCCATAAAACAGCTCAGGTTGGAAATGACCTTGAAAGATCATTTGGTCCAGCCTTTCATGGGAAAGAGATCCTTGATGAGATCATCTAGCATCTTGTCCAAGTTGTGTCTTGAAAACCTCCAGTCGCAACCTCTACTTGTGACTGTGCCACGTCACTGGGGAGATTGTTCCAGTGATTGAATTTTTTACTGGAAAAAATACTTTATACTGAGATAAAGCCTCTCCCAGGACATCTTGTACCCGTTGCTTCTTGCCTCCTCCATGTGGTGAAGAGAACACCTCTTTGTAGCCACCCTTTAAGAACTGCAATACTGTGTTGAGATCTCCCTGAGCCTAACTAGGGACCTAAATCCTACAGTCTTACCTTGCAGGGTGTGCTTTCAGCCCTTTGATTATCTCAGGCCCTCCTTTGGACCCTCTCCAGTCTGTCTGCATCTTTTTTGAATTGTGGGGACCAGAACTGAGCACAGTATTCCAGGCCTGACAAGCAGTGAGTAGAGCAAGATGATCACATCTCTATCTCTGCTAGTAATGCCCCTGTGGATGCAGCCTAGTGTCTGATTTACCTTTGTTGCTGCAACAGTGCTCTGCTGACTCATGATTGTCTTGTTGTCCACCAGCACCTCCAGATCTTTTCCTTCAAGACTTTTTCTCCCAGCCACACGTGTCCTAGACTATACTGAGTCCTTTGGTTATTCTGTCCCAGGTGCAGGACTCTGCACTTGTATTTGTTGAACTTCATACAGTTCTTGCAAGCCCACTCTTCCAGCCAGTCTAACTCTCTGTAAGACAGTTATCTTCTGGTGTGTCCCCCTCAGTTTAGTGTCGTCAGCAGACTTGGTGAGGGTCCTTTTCATTTGATCATCCAGATCATTTATGAAGACATTGAACAGTATGGGGCCCCGTATCAGTCCCTGGGGGATCCTGCTTCTGGCAGACTGCCAGCCTGATTGAAATAATTGGTCACCGCCCTCTGAATGTGGCCTTATTGGCCAATTCCTACCCATACTTCAATAATTTTCTACCAATTGCTTAAATAATTTGTGCCTCACCTCTCTAGAAATGCCTGGTTGCACTGTTCGTATGTCTTGTTGTATTGGTATATTCTAAACTGGTTGGTTTGAATTCAATTAAATAACATAGGAACAGTCTATCTTAAGTCTCCTCAGAGCCTGCCTGTCCAAGCAATTGTTGGATGCAATTTTTCTTTTCATCTTTATCTAAGATGAGGAAGAGTGGTTTGTTTACAGTAGTGGGCGGGAAAGCCTTCAGATGCACCTTAACAGAGAATGAAGCTCTAAGTTTTCTTGTTGTGCCCTGCATGTATGTCACTGATGTAAAACGCTTCAGGCTGTTTTTCTATCAGTAGTCTGCAGAAGTGCTAAGTGGATTTTGAAGGAGTTTACTTGCAGGAAATTGGCTAATGCTGGGCTTTAAAATAATTATGATTTGTGTATTGCTCATTAGGATTTTTAATTATTTGGTTATATATTGTTGCTCTAAAGTCTGTGCCAGTGTTAATGGGAACAGACTAATTTAAACTTGGTTTTCTTGGAGGTAAACAGACTAACTAACTAACTAAGGATTTATGTGAGTAGAGCCCTGTGAGAAAGCTTGAAGCAGTGGTAACAGGCAGGAACCAGTATGGTCTGCCACAGAACTAGTAAGGAAAAACATATCAAGCAGAGCACTTGGGATTTCACTCAAATCCTGAAGCTCATTGATAGCCTCACAGCTTACATGGAGAAGGCTGGTTTCCTGAGTCAGAGGTACCTACTGAAAAGGAGTAACTTCAAAGTGTTTTCTCATTTCTGTGAGAGGATGTGAGGACTGAGCAAGTGGAAGCTGAAAAGTAGAAAGTTTCCAGTCCTTTCTAAGTTGAATGCTATAGGACCTGTAATTGGGGAAATAAGCACATGCAGAGAATACATTGTATCTAGTGGACACCTTTCCATTTACATTGCCATTAGGTTAATAAGCCTTTACTAAGAGTACAGTTCATTCATGTCCTTGCAGTTAAATGGTGATAGCAGCCTCTCAGAGTGGCAGTTCAGACCTTCTGGCCCAACGCCAGCATAATTAGATTCCTACTTGGAATCTAATATAAGTCTCTGCTAGGTATCCAATTTAGGGAGTCCCTCTGGAACTGTTTTCAGGAGCCAGAAATGACTGAAGAAGGGAGAAAGGAACCTGATAATCGATATATGCCCTGTATTTTATATAGAGCTCTGTTCAAAGCAGGTTAGCTAGTAATGGGTGCCAGTGGGAAGGGTTATCTCTGCTGAGTGACTGGGACTACTTCTCTTTCTGAAGGGAAGCTCACAGCACAACTGATTATGCCAGCAGTTAAAATAGGCAAAATAATTGATATGATTCTATTTTTCCTGCTATGGATGCTGAAATGAAGAGAACTGAAGTTTTTTAGGTTTTGCTAGCCTTCTACAGCTTAGTCTTCATAAGAACCTGCAAATAATATTTAAGGATCACCTCCTCCAAGTTCAGGACCAATGCATGTCTATAAAGAGGATGTCAGGCAAAACCGCCAGGAGGCCTGCATGGATAAACAAGGAACTCCTGGACAAACTTAAATACAAGCAAAAAGCCTACAGAGGGTGGAAGCAAGGTCCGGAACCCTGGGAGGAACACAGAGAAGTTGTGGGAGCACCCAGGGATCAGGTTAGAAAAGCTAAAACCCTGATAAAATTTGATCTTCCCAGGGACGTCAAGGGCAAGAAGAAAAGCTTCTATAGCTACATTAGTGACAAAAGGAAGACTAGGGAGAATGTGGGCCCTTTCTGTAAGGAAAGACAAAAGGAAGACTAGGGAGAATGTGGGCCCTCTCTGTAAGGAAACAGGAGACCTAGATGCCCAGGATATGGAGAAGGCTGGATTGTTCAACGACTTTTTTGTGTCGGTCTTCTCTGGGAATTCACAGAAGACAAAGGCAGGGACTACAGGAATGAAGAACCACCCACTGTAGGAGAAGATCTAAGGAACCTGAAGGTGCACCAGTCCATGGGACCTGATGAGTTGCATTCGTGGGTCCTGAGACAACTAGTGGATAAAGTACTAAGCCACTATCCAACATATTTGAGAAGTTGTGGCAGTCCAGTGAAGTTCTTACTGACTGGAAAGGAGGAAACATAACGCCCATTTTTAAAAAAGGAAGACCTTGGGAACTATAGGCTGGTCAGTCTCCCCGCCGTGCCTGGCAAGATCATGGAGCAGATCCTTCTGGAGTCTCTGAGATGCATAGAAAATAAGAAAGTGATTGGTGACAGCCATCATGGCTTCATGAAGGACAATTCGTGCCTGATTAATGTGGTGGCCTGTGATGGGGCTACACTGTGGTGGATAAGGGAAGAGTAACCAACATCATCTACCTGGACTTGTGCAAAGCATTCAACACTGTCCCATACGACTTTCTTGTCTCTGAATTGAAGACATGTGGATTTGACAGATGAACCACTCTATAGATACGAAATTGGCTGGATGGTCACACTTAAAGGATTTTGGTAGATCAGTGATGAGTGGTGTTCCATAGGGGTCAGTATTGGGCCCAGTGTTGCTTAACATCTGTCGGAGACGTGGGCAGTGGGATTAAGGGCACCCTCAGCAAGTTTGCTGACGACACCAAGCTATGTGGTGCAGTTGACATGCTGGAGGGAAGGGAAGCCCTCCAGAGGAACCTTGGTTGGCTTGAGAGGTGGACTGTGTGAATCTCACGAAGTTCAGCAAGACCAAGGCCAGGGACCTGCGGCTGGGTCAGGGCAATCTCAAGCACAAGTACAGGCTGAGCAGAGAATGGATTTGAGCAGCCCTGAAGAGAAGGACCTGGGGATGCTGGTGGACGAGGAGCTCAATATGAGCCAGCAATGTGCTCTTGTAGTGCAGAAAGCCTGTATCCTGGGCTGCATCCAAAGAAGTGTGACCAGTGGGTCAGGGGAGGTGATTCTGCTCCTCTACTCTGCTCTCATGAAACCTCACCTGGAGTACTGTGTTGAGTTCTGGAGTCCTCAGCACAGGAAGGACACGGATCTGACAGAGCAAGTCCAGAGGAGGGCCACAAAGAAGGAGGGAAGCTTCCTCCAGTGGAGGGCTGGAGCACCTCCTATACAAAAATAAACTGAGAGAGTTGGGCTTGTTTAGCTTAGGGAGGAGAAGGTTCTTATAGCAGCCTTCCAGTGCTTAAAAAGAGCCTGCAGGAAAGATGGAAAGGGGCTCTATCAATCCACTGTAGGAACTGGATGAGGGGAAATGATTTTAAGCTGAAAGAGGGTGGATTTAGATTAGATATTAGGAAGAAATGCTTTTCTGTGAGAATGGTGAGGCACTGGCACAGGTTGCCCAGAGAGGTCGTGGAGCCTCATCCCTGGAGATGTTCAAGGCCAGGCTGAATGAGGCTTTGAGCAACTTGATCTGGTGGGAAATATCCCTGCCCATAGCACAGGGGGTTGGACTAGATAGTCTTTAAAGTCCCTTCCAAGGCAAACCAGTAGGGTTTTATAACCCTACTACAGTCCACTGTAACTTTCTACCACAGACACTTGACTTTGCCTAGATAGTTTTAGATTCTCTGCCTTTCTTACTGGGGAAGAGATTGTACAGGAAAATCAGTGGTTATGCCAAGTTTCTTCATGTCCATGGTTGTAGAGTACCCTTGACAACCCTTTTGGCTTGCTAGCAACCACCCTTTTTGACATCTGTCTATTGATAAGGTTTGGTGTCAAACTGTGACCCGATAGAATTAATGCTGTTCTGATTGATAGTTTATACTAGAGCTGATCTTGTAAATTTCCAAAGGACTCGTGGTTTTCTTGGCTTTGCTAAAAACATAGTGTTCTTCCACAGCAATGCTGGACTGTGTGCTATAATTGATACCAGCATTGTAAGAATTATACCAGGTGCGAGCATGTGGGAGAGACATAGCAAATTTGTTCTTGCTTCTAAGCTTCATGATACTTGCTTAGATCAGAGGAATATCTTACAGATTGCAGATACTCTTAAGACGTCACAGGTAGACCCTTGAAGTACTAAAGGTTTGGTTCCTGACTGCAACTCTTTATTAATATATACAGGTCAGATTAAAAGAGTGTCAACTGTTTTCTCAGAAAGCATCAAACAGGGAAATCCGGCAAATGGAAAGTACAAAAAGCCTTGGAAGAGAAATGCCACTAATACAGTGAAATACGCTAATACAGTAAAAGTTCATTTCAAATATGTCCTTTCAGTGTCCTAAATAGGAAGTAAACTAGGCAATGATATTCAGCTAGAAAAGAGAAGCTGAAAGGGCAGAAATGATGGGTAACTTACGTTGAAAGGTTTTGTTTCATACTGAAACTCTCCAGACATGACCCACTTCCCCAGTCCCAGAAAAACTACAACCCTGGCGTACTCTTCACTCATATGCCTCCGTATTTCTAAAACGTTTATTTGATTTGTTGGGTAAGAGTCAGGATTGGAACAATACAGTATATTTTAAAATTCTTTGTGAAAGCATTTCTGAGAGTTGGCAATTAGAATTTTGTAGATCAGAAAAAGGCAGAAAACCTATTAATAGCACAATTTCTTGGCTACATTTTTCTACATACTAAATATTCAATTAAAAGAGTGGATTTTTATTGAGAGCCAAGATGTGCTCTAGACTAACATTTCCAGTTTTAATATGACGTGTTCAGTGATGTGAATCTGTAGTATTCTTTGCATCAGAAGTCTCCAAAGGCATTCTTTTTTTCTGGATCTAGCAATCTTCAGCATCAATGTCACATGAAGTTTGGATGTGCTTTGTCTTTAACACATTCAGATTTGTCATTAAAGCGCCAGAAGGTAACTTGCTAAATGAGTTCTGTACTAGAGGCTTGGTACTTCTTTTTCTGCTGTATTATGCAGAGGCCTGAATAACGTGCTGGTTCTGACAGAACATGGAGGTAGCATGTACAGTTTATGTTCCTCTATGCTCTTCTCCTTTATGTATTGAAAAAAGCCGTTAAATACTGCAGAGGCAGTTCAGTATGAAGTAGTGAGAGGTTGGTGCTTTACATGTGTCCTATAATCTTCTGCTGTTTTCACTGGAACAGCACTGAGATATTGCAGGGTTATAGAATCATAGAGTGGTTAGGGTGTGAAAAGACCTCTAAGTTCATCAAGTCCAACTGTTAGCACACCACCACCATGCCTACTATTCATTACTGGCTGATCGAGCTCGTAAATGGCAGGGTGCACGAGTGGCATGCCACAACCAGCTTTTTGTGCTCCTCAGTGATTTTTTTGGGAGTAATTCTGGAACCAAAAGAACTACCTGGATTGTCTTGGTCATGTTATCAGCATAAGCCTGATCCCTGGCCACTTGTGGCCTGGCAAAGCCCTGTACCCTCCTGTGGTCACTCTGAGTGTGTAGAATGAGCAGAATGAGCACACTAAGTCATTGTTCTTAGCTATTCAGCAAACTGAGTGTCTGGCAGAAGCAAGAAGAAAAAACAGTGCTATGCTCAAAGAATTAAGTTTTTACTTTAGGGTCAGAATAGCCAAGAAAGTCTAATTGCTTGTGCTCAGTCATTCCAGTGCTGTTTCTGTAACAACACACGTGTGAACTCTTATACCAGCTCCAAAATAAAGCTTATTATCCTGCTATTGAACGCCACTAACAATTTAACTGTGGATACAGTGTGCTTCTGTTGCCCTCACTAAATGGTACTGCTGCATTATGCTGTGCATTTTCCCAAGATTTCCCTCTGCAGGTAGGTGTCTGTTTTGTTGAAAGATGAGGCAAGTGCTGAGAACTTTTGGAAGTAAAGGTATTATCTAAGCAGAAAACAGTTCATTATTTCACTGTATCAGCATACAAAAATAATGGTACCATTTATTTATTGTCTTGGGGATTTTTTTCTAGTATTCATAATGTGAAAATGCAGAATTTAAGTGTTATTAGTAAAGGTTACTGTGTGTTCTCATTCCAGTATCAAATGCAAATATCTAAAATGTTGTGTCCCTAATTTTTAAGCCAAAGAAGTGAACACTAAGAGATTCAATTCAAAGTAATCTTCCAGCCAGTTTCTTCATAATTAAAAGTAGCCGTTTTTAAAATTCTTAACACTATTGATGTATGATTAGGAGGTTTCTCAAAATGGGGTACTAAATGTGTGTGTTAGGTAAGCACAAACTAGGGAAAAAGATAGGAACTGAAATTTAAAATGGAGGACTCTTTCAAAAGACCTGGATATATAACATCATGTACATTCCCGCTTTCCTCTTTTATGATTCCCTTGAAAATTCCATCGAGCTCAATAAATGTTGTATCAGCAACGACCTTGCTGGTGTATCCAGTGCATTTGGTTTTTTTACTCTAGAAAGTGGTTTAAAATTGCCTGTTTGCCTGTCTGCCTTACAACCTATTTCCTCTGTTTATTCAGTTGTATTGTATGACTACTACGAATCTTTCTTTTATTCATGTCAGCATGAAAACAGCTAAGATTGAGCGGACTGCAGTTTGTTTAATCCTTGTGAACAAAATCAGTTATTAACATAAAGCTGGTTATTAATGCAAACTCACTGAAGACTAAGATAGTTTTGCAGAAGCAGGGAGCAGCCCAGTTCAGTCTCAAGCACAGTTTCCTTGGCTAAGTAGTGAGGGAAATACTTTACTGTGAACTAAACATATGTTTTGCAATCATCCACACCTGCTGTTCTTACCTGATTTCTCAACTCTACGTTGATGACCTGTTCTTCCTTCCACTGAAAGCCTTGGAAATTTTGCTTTTGACTTTACTGGAAGACAGGACTATATACTAATTGTTTTGATTTAAAGAATAAGAAGTTTAATGATTTATGCAAAATGCTGCATTCTGTAGCTTACTTAGTCATAAGTGACTAATTTACATCTCACAGAACTGCTAGTCTTCTTAAATTTTTATTACTTGGTACAAGATCAGAATTAAAAACTGGGAGGAGCAGAATAAATTCTCAGATCAGGATTTCAGTGTAAATAACTTCTGCTTTTTGCCAGTGTGTTCTTTTGGGAACTGATGATGTGAGTTATTTTGACAGAGAGAGTAAATGTTCTTATTGTTACAGTGAAATACCTTTATTCCTTCCTTTTGTCTGAACAGGTAAGCATCTGAATTTGGTGTGAATTAGTCTCTGCAGATGTGGTTTGAGGAAAGCAGACACATGCCAGCCCAGCATCCTTGCTGGGAGTTGACACCTCAGGGGTGGGAGAAAAATCATATTGCTGAAAACCCTTTTGCTTCCATTTTCAGCTGAGTTCTGTCACCCACCAGATACCTCAATGTGGCAGATTTGGACCATATAGGTTACTTATGCAGCAGACGTTTCTTGCAGTGCTGTAGGGCCAGCTGAGCTAAGCCACTGTGTAAGGAATGCAATGCTCATGTAAGCCTAGAATGTGGTGAATATGGTATTCCCAGGAGTATGTTATGTTAGCTAGCTTTGCAAAGTTTCCTAGTAGCACAATTTTTGTGGTACTTTGTGCAGTGTTACTGGCTATAGGCAGCAGTGCAGCAGTGTGCTCTGGCAAGTTTTATGCCCTTTGCAAAGGGAGCAAACTCCATCTGATTATCCCTTGTATAGTTTGGTCAATTTTATGGAGAGTACTGAAGTCTTTCTATTCTGCCTCTTGCCATCCAGATTGTATAAAAAGGCACTGGAAGGCCAACAAGGCATGAAACTATCTTGAAACTGCTTAATGGAGACTTTAACAATAGAATGAAGTATATTAAAGCTCAGAACCTTCTAAGTTTGAGATGAACTACTGGGTGCCTTTGTTGTGGTGACAATTGCTATGCTTATACTTAACATACTTACACATTATAGGATATATAGAAGCGATAAGGACAAGCTTTGCTAGTTACATTGTCGCATCGATAATGATTTTTCCAACACCAAATGGAGAGCTGTGAGTATTCTGTATGTTGTGAAATAATGCTAGAGTGAAGGAACTCACTACTAAGTTTGCCTGAGAATGAACTCCTCTGTTTTTATTACCAGGAATTCAGCGGCAGTGGGTCACGGCTGTTTCTGCTATGCTCTAATGCGTTCAATTCCAGTTGCCATCTACATTGTTTTGATAACAGGTCTGCGTTACCACCTGTTCATATGGAGTGTCTTCTCGCCAAAACTGCTTTATGAGGGAGTGCATGTATTCATCACAGCCGCCATCTGCCTGTTCTTCACAGCCATGGATCAGAACCGCTCTCACAACGTGCAAGGTTGAAAACAAGTGTGTGGAACACAGTTCTGCATTGCACGACTGTCCAGTGTGTCACAAATGGAAGAAGGAAAATGATGACTTTACGTTTTTGTGCAGAATTTGAAGAGTAGCCTTGTGTATTTTACTGAAGATCAGGATTTGAAAGCCCTGTCCTATTTTAAAACTGAGTTTGCTTTAAAAATGTTGAATTGAAATAAACTGTTTTTTAATCATAACTTCTGTTCTGCAGCTGTCATTATAGCACTCTCCAAATAACAGAATGGAAATATTACATGATTTGAATTTAAAAATGTACATCTTAATATGAATACAGGCCGATGTCTCATGGGCACTGAAAAAATTTTTTGCACATACCATTTGTTACCTTCATAGGCTACAGAATCCTAAAAATATACAGGATTTCTTGGTGCTGCTCACAAGATCTTCTATTCATTAGCTGGAAGTGGGATTTTGTTTCTAGTGTGTTTATTGAAATTATTATTAAATTATTAAATTATTGTACAAATATCACAGGTAAAAGATTTTTTTGTTTGTTTTACATAGCCAGCATTTCTATTTTAAGGTGATGTTTTCTTTGTAAGATGAATGCAATCATTATCTGTAATGGATTTTGATCTGCACTTCAGGCACTGGGTAAGAAACTCTAGTGGACTAACAACGTAATGAATCTTCTATGGAGTCCATTCACTGCTAAAATGTTGTTCTTCTTTTTATTAATGTATAGATCTTATATCAGGTTGGTGGCAGCTGTACTGAATATTTGGTCATGTGTTCCACACTAAGGTAGAGAGTTATGAGCCATGAGGAGGAAAATAGTTGAGTGGGCTAAGTTAACAGCAGAATAAAGGTTGTGTTTGCATCACCTTACCTGTAGCAACCTGGCTAGCCACCTCAGTTGAATGAGTTATAATTCATTCCTAACAATGTTGTCTTCCTTGTTTCCGTCAAGAAGATACGTGTTGCTGACTATCTTGATTATCAATATTCTATTTATGGGGGTTTGTTTTTGTCTCTTACTTTCCTCAATGTTAGCACCCAATAGGATTTAATCTAAATGTATTAGAGATTTAGCAGAAGATAAACATACAGGGAACTTGAACTTCTGTTAAAAATCTGAAAATAAAAAGCTCTTAAGACCTAGGTAGCTGACAAGACATTTGTTAGGATCACAGATACTCTTTTCATCTCGTTTCAGATAGAGCAAATAGTAAAAAGTAGGCCTTTCATTTTTATACATTAGTTATAGGCCACCTTGATCACTGATAATGATTTTTTTTTTTCTGATGTATCACAACATAATTTTAGGTACCCTGGCAACATATTGCTGTTTGCCTGGAGAAGAGCTTAATGTCATTCGCTGTGACCTGTTGGAGGTTTGAAAATTAAGTACATTTAATAAATTGTTTTTTCACTGCAAATTATGGAATATTTAAAACAGCGTGCATTTGTGAATGTTGTACACATTTATAATTTTCATCATTCTCAGTATTTTTCTGGTTGCCTGTTGCCTAGCAACCACATGAGGATTAACGACATCTTCTCTTTTTGCTTATTTGGTTAATTCCTTAGCAATCCTCCCTAGCATTTGTACAGAATATGTTTAGAAGAGACTTGACTTCGAGAGAAAGGGTGCTAATAAAGAGACAGAAGAAGTGGGGGGAAAGTTGCCTCTGGGGTACAGAATACTAAAAAAAATGGGGTGGCATTTCCAAGATCTTTCATTCTTTTGTTCTGATATTTTTTGCTTCTAGGTTAGTTCTTTAGATTCCACTACTTCATAAAATGTCAAAGTATTGTGTATGTATTAAGCATACATTTCTTCATTTCTTCAGCTTACTTAGTTAAATAATCATCGTGTCCTCTTTCTCCTCTGAAGTTGTAACATGTCCCAGAGCGTGATGGAGTTTGAGTTAAGACTCTTATAAGTGAATTCTGGTTTAAATAAAACAGAAAAAAAACCAAACCAAACCAGGTAGTAAGCTTCTTGAGTTTGCAAGTTCTTCCAGGAGAGGAGTTTCTTGGGTTGACTATTCTGGTGAGCTCACAGCAGGAGTAGTTACCTAAATGCTTAGTGAGTTATTAGATTGTCATCTAAATAAGTGACTATACATTAGTGATTCGTGAGGTTAGTGGAGATCTTCAGCATGTCCTTGTTCATCTGACCCTCTCCAGACATTTGTGTTAACCATGAATAATCTTAAATCACATAAGCTTATAGTGATTAGCGCCTTGTTTTGGCCTGGGAATGAGAAAGCATCAGGGAGCCCTTCTGGCTGTAGTCAGCTTCCAAGAGAGAGGGCATGGATGTGGTGAAGATGGGCTCTACTCAGAAGGGCACAGGAACAGTCCCAAAGGTAAGAGGTGCATGTTACAGTATGGAATTTTGCCAGGAGGTCAGAGGAGCCTCTTCTCCTCTGTGTATTTATGCTCTGGAGTAGGGCCCAGACGTCCACCCTTGGGATATCTTACCATCTTGGAGCAGGCTCTGTTGTGGGCTGGAGGTTGTTTTGGGTGAGTTCCAGAAGTCTCTTCCAGGTAACATTTGTCAAGGACTCTGTGGTTTTGTTATGTTTAAAGTTGACTGCCATTTTTTACTCACCATTTCCCAGGCTGCTTTCTGAAGTCAAAGGGCTTGTCACTGATTTCATAACAAAAATATTAAAAAATCTAAACAATAGGAAATAAAACAACTGTGTCACTTTTTTAAAGAGACAAACGTAGCAGCTGAAAACTGTTGTTAATTTTGGTTTTGTTTTATGTAAATATGTACTTCTAAGATAGATACAAGCATCACTGGAAGAAGAGGTTTAATGCTGTCTGCTTTTAGCCAATTCCTTCAGTGCCTTTAGCTTGAGAGTTCCCAGATTTGATGAGGAAGGGCCCTATTTTGCCGTTGTTTCTGCTGTGATTCAGATGATTCCCCAAAACACTTAGCTTGCCTATCAGGCCTCAAGTGAAAGTGGTGCCCTTGCTGTGATGTGATCTCTGTGGGCCCATGCTGGGTACATGTGATAGGACACATACACGGAGGTGACTTGATTTCCGAAGCTGTTTTTCTGGCTTCAGGCTAAGAACTAGGCCTGTGAACATTGATCCCTGCATTTTGCCTTGTGGGGTGCATCGGTCCATCACAAAGGACCTGTCATCTCTCAGCATTTGCTAAAAAGCTTGAGTTGTCTCCCATGCTTAATGTAACACTATTGTCTTCCCCACTTGCAGGCGACAAAGATGTATTTTCAGTGTGATGCTAGCTTAAGGTGTAACTCAGGTTCACTCTGTAGCTCAAAGCACATGCTTTGTGAATGACATTGTGAACTTTAAAGTGAGAGTGCTAGCCACTAGAGATGGGTTTCTGCATAATGCTTGGTCTCAGAATTTTCATCACCTCTGCCTTTTTTATGCCTCTGATTTTACCAATGCTGTGTGTTCTTTTTGGTAATGTCTACTGCAAAGACCGCTCGCAATGCGGAATATGACACAGCATAGCTCACATGGCTAATGTGCACCTGCTACTGCATGGTTGGTGTATTGGTCACCAACCAGAAGATACAGGATTCAAAACACTTGGGATCTCTTGAAGCTGTTACCCTGAGAGGTGGTTATGTCTGGTGAGATAGGAAGACTTTAGCTGAACTTTTCCTCATACAAAAAAAGAAAGCTGTTTGAAGAGCACTGTCTTTGAAGGCTGTTGGACTTCCCAGTGGGTCAGAATAGTCCAGCCTGGTCCCAAGATTTTGTTGAGAAAAAGATGTTTCCATGGACTGATCGTCTGAAAAAGCTGAGTCTGTGGTCCCAGAAATGGCACTGGAGAATGGTGTGTTGTATGCAGTTGTTTAGGTTTGCTGGTTTGGCACAAGTTAGTTTGTCATCACATGTGTACAACAGTGGCTGAGCAGAGTTAGTCTGTAGATCCTTTGGGTGAATGGGCTGGGTAGGATGGGGCCTTGGGCAGCCTGGTCTAGTGGGAGGTGTCCCAGCCCATGGAAGGGGGATTTGAACTGGGTCATCTTTAAGGTCCATTCCAACCCAAACTATTCTATGATGCTGTGAAAACGTGCAGCTGAATCATACCTAGGGCCATGGAAACCAACACCTTATTCTCTAAAAGTAGACTTTAAAAGGAAAAGAGACAAACAAATCTACTATCTGTGATTCTGCCTCAGCACCTCCAAGTAGTACTTGTTACAGTTGGCTATAGACTACCAGATGTGCTTGACTGATGAGAAATGCAAAGCATGTGGACAGAAAGGTAGTTTTGGGGGAACAGTTGAATGTTTTCTAGGTGACTTTTTGTTTTGGGGAAAGGCTTAAAAAGAGACAAACATGACTGGTGGAGCTCTCTTGGCTGCACATGAACTCCCTCTGCTCATTACTGCTCAGGACTTTTGGCAGTGGCAACAGAAAGCCTGGTTCCTCCAGAAGAACTGTGCTGGTGATGCCTTGATCATGAAAGAATCTTATTGTCCCTATAGGAGACAGCTGCTGAGAAAAGAGAGAAGCCCATTAGAGAGGAGTGCTGCTGAGTTTTTGCTGTCTGCAACTCTGCCAGTGGCATGTTTGTGAGGATGTGAACATCTTCTTTCCACTGTGGGTCTTGACAGAAGGTGTCCAGCATTTCCTATTTAGACTTGCTAGGTGGCATGCCGCAGCACAGGAATCCTAGGCTTCCCTCGTGCTTTCCTATAAACTTCCTGGGCTAGCCTATGGAGATACGGCTAAGCATCAGCAGTATATCATAGACAAGGATCCTGGGGCATGTCCTCAGTAAAGGCTGGTGGTCAGGACTTAGACAGTGCCCAGTCCACATAAAAGCAGCTGTCTGACCAGTCTATGCAGGTAAGCTTTGGCAAAGGATGCATGTTGAAACCAGGCTTTGCTAGTACCCCTGGACCCAGAACAGCTTTATTTAAATGCATACTGACTGAAGAAGCTCCTACAAGTTCCTTCTTACTTGCTCCAGAAAGAAGTAGCTGGAGTCACCTGGGAAATGTGCCTCACTAGCAGAGTTTTACTGCTTTTGATTTAGGTTTCTTAGCTCAGACTATGGTCAACACTTGCAGCTCTGCTTCAGCATCCTTCTGGGATCTGGACAGCTGTTTTGGCTCCTGAGAACACATGCAGGGCAGAAATGACAGGCTTTCCACCCTTCTCTGCATTCCTGCGTCTGACAGTGTGTGTGAGACCAGCTGCACGGCTCTCACCTCAACAGACATGTAGGGAGCAATGCCACACAGCTTGCTTGGCACTTGGACTGTGAGTTGGGGGCAAATGCTGTTTCCCCTTCACTAAGTGGTGTGGGAATAGGGCTGGGTCTATCTGATACCAGAAGGGACACACAGTACTCTTCTGTCTTGCAGATCAGCACTGACACACAGTTAAAGAAAGGTCAGTCTTTCTTTTTGCATCGCCTGGAAATGTACCTTGTAGGACCAGCTCGTGTGCCCTAGGGTGCATTTGGCGGAGCCAACATGATGACACCAAAAATGTATCGTGTGCTAGGCATGGCTAGCAGGCAGGTATAGCACAAACAAGCTATTTAAAGCCTGAAAATTCTGATGATAAAATGCTACATGATTAGCAAAGTAATTTTAATGCATTTGCAACAAATGTGTGCATTTGCAACAAATGTGTTCATCTGCATGAAGAGTGTAGTGAACATAGATTAGCTGAAACAAAAGCTAAGCGACTGGGCAGTTTTCCTCTTTGATGCAACGATTATAATTATTATAGTTGGGTTTTTTATATGTGATGTTCTGAAAATGTCTTAGCTGAATACAGAGTAAGTGTAATTTTTCCAGAAGTGTTTCACCTCCTGTTGGATGCTTAACTCAAATTGCTGGCTTCTTTTCATCAGATCAATTAGGTTTTCTTACATTCTTGCATGTGACACCCTCCCCCACAGACCCTTCAAAGATACTGTTTGCCTGGAACGCAATTTTTAATGGTATTACTTAATGGCCTTGCTCCATTCCCACTGAAATCAGGGGAGATTTGCTCATACTGCCAAGAGACCCTAGACTTGCAAATCATTTCCAGTTGCCATCACCGAGATCTTCTACTTGCCTGATGCTGTATTGTTTAAAATGTCTTAAGTACTCTTAGAAAATAAAGGCCAAATCAGTTCAATTCTGCATTTGAAATGTCAGTGTCATGCTGCTTTTATGTAGGCATATGCATATTATTATTTTCTGAATGTAATTGTCTTAAGTGCTGTTGATCGTGCAAAGAGTATGATGCATTCTCTGACTCAAGGGTCTGAGAATCAAAGATCTAAATCCTGCAAATGCTTAAGCATGTGGAGAAAGCCCTCTCAAGGGATTACACGGACACCTAGCTACTCTTGTGTTCAAGGCTGGTGTGCAACTTTAGTAGACCAAAACCAGCAGAACGTTACATCTCCGAGCGGTGATGGTCATTGGAGAGAGAGGCTGGGCAGGATAGAAGGAGAAGGATAGGTAAGGATAGGAGCAGGCAGGAGAACAGTAGTATGGATGGAGCATTTGGAATCAGACGGAAGTTTCCAGATGAGGCATAGAAAACACTAGGAAGAAATAATGAACAAAGTGGGGGAAAAGGAAAACTGGGGAATGTGTGAATACTGGGTCAGCCCTGAGTCAGTGATGTCTCTCCACAGGCTGATTTCAGTGAGTCGTCACCTTGTCCTTGAAAGTGGTTGCATACCCATATACATCGCCGAATCAGGTCCCCAGCCCCTGGCCTCCTTTCTTGCAAAGGCTGCTTCAGTGTGTGAGCAGCGCGAGCTCCCTGCATGGAGCATGTGCTGAGATGTCTTCTGGTGAGCTAAACCACTAACTGAAAACCAACCCTCATGTTTAGTTGTCTATTATCTATTGCTATTAATGTACTTGATATAATTTGACAGCAGTGATTAGAATTAATTGGGGATTTGCAGGCTGTCAGATGTAGCTTTCTCTTGAGTTTGTGGTCTTTAAGGATTAGCTGCTATTTAAAGCAGCAGTGTATGGACTTCTACAATATTTTTGTGCTCTGTCTGTCCAGCTGTGCTGGAGGAAGAAATGGTGCCTGTGGGTGCAAGCTTGAAATTCAGTGCTCTGCTGCTCTGCCTTGACTCCCCCAACCCTGGTGAGATTGATCACAGAGTTTCTAGTACTAAGGTGTAGGCTTTCAAATCCTCTTCTGTGCTGGACTCTACAACTAATGTTGCACTGGAGACCTATGTAGTCTTGGTCTCTCCGGGAAGGGACTGCTGCTATTTGACAGCCATTTCTTTGGGGCTAAAACAGCTGTTATTCCTGGTTTGCTCCTTGGCACAGGCAATTCAATCTGCCACTTCCACTTGCAGAGTCCATCCTCTGCCTCAGGGGAAGACCCGAGCTGTTCAGAGCAGAAGCAAATTCCTGCAGCTCAAGACCTGGACATACTGTGCCAGGGCTGCTGTCTTCCTGGCCCAGACCAGCAGCAACACAGGCAGGAGAGCTTGTGGCAGCAGCACATCCAAAGAGGATGTGTCATGTTTCTCTGCCTGCCTGAGCATTTAAGCACATGATTCACACCCATCACACCTGGATGTCCATACCTTTTTTTAACGCGCTTTTTGACTTGGGTGGACACAGAGAGGATAACTGGAATCACAGAGGGCTGTGGCGAGAGCCTGGAATCCACCTGCTGAAAGGCAGGTGCTTAAAAATGAGTGCAGAGGCCGAGATCTGCAGCCTGACTTCCAAATCAGGAAAGAACATCACATTTCCCACAGGATTCAACAGCAACTTTCTGGAAACAAAACAGCAAAACAACCCAACAGATTTGTCATCTGTGTGGCCAACATCAAGTTTTCTCCTTTTTATGTTCAGGTCCACATCTTCCTCTTTTTTTTTACCTTTTTTCTTTTTTACTACAATGAAGCTTTTGCGTGCTTTGTAGTAGGAATTTAAAGGAGGAGACAGAATGAAAAATAGAGTAGGGGCACTGGGTCTTCTGGTCTCGATCTTGCAAATGTACTTATGTGGGATGCTGCAGCCCAACATGAGGTCCATGAGATCCATGGAAAAGGCTGTGTTTGACCATGTTAGGCCTGAGCATGCACTGGCAGGAGCCTGGCCAACAGTCCTCTCTTCAGAAGCTATAGATCTATCTCTCCTGGCAGTTGCTGGAGCGAGCCTTCTGCTAGCTCCTGGATAGACTAGTTCTTTGGCCTTCTCTGTAAGCTATCGTTTAAGAACATGAAGATGTTTCTAAAATGTTTAGGTAACAATCAGCATTCAGCACACACCTTCCTATTTTCAAACTAGGGATTTTTAACTGGACAGAAGTATAGTTCTCTGACAAGAAGAGATGGCAGCTAGAACTGTTCTGGTGACTGATTTTGCATTTGCAAGTTACTATAGAAAACTTTTCAATCCAGAAATATTTTAGCTGGCACTTGTTTAAATTGGATCCTCTTAAAATAGCTTGAGTTATTTTAGAAGACTTTTCTGCCTTTAGCTTCTTGGTACCTATTAGGAAATATTAAGCGTGCATACACTTTTCTAAAATGAATAATGGAGATCTTAGAGCAATCAGTTCTGTGTGGGATGCCTAAAGTGTTAATATAGTTGAAAGGATTATTTCCAAATTAAGATACCTAGAATTGGAAGTGATCATTATGTGATTTCTGCAGTTGAAAGGCATGGAGTAGGAAATACAGAGAGCTGGCGGTGTGTATGTGTTCTGAATTACGATTATTTATGTGTGCACTCTCTCAGCCCTGTGCTATAGTGTTATTAATATCCATCCATATATAATTGATTTAAAAACTCTGAGACTCAGTTTCTGTGATCTGAGAACAGAAACTTTTCACATGGATCTACTAATCCCAGCCAATTTAAAGCAAATAATGTTATTTGTTATTATAAAGTTGCTATTTTGAAAGGTTGTTTTATTGTTTCCTTTTTTTTGTACATAGAAAGAAATCTTCTTTTCAATGGGAAAATAACTACTGCTGGCACAGCAGAGAGATAATTTTATTGCCTGCATCTTCATTTTGGATGGACAGGCATGTGCCAGAGAAAGCTGTGTAATGCTAGAGCTTCTGTCAGGCATGGCTTTGGATATCTTGCTGCCCCTTGGGACCCTGATGACTTGGGAGCTTTAATATCTGCTTGTGTCTGAAAACTCCAGGCAGTTTTAGGATCCCTGGCTGATCCGGGACAGGAGCTCTGGGTAGCAACTGCAGTGATGACTGCAGGCTTTGAGATGCTTTTCAGCCTGCAGTCACGAGGAGGTGGCAATTGCATTACCCTGCGGAAAGCAGAATGTGAATCTGCAGGTGGGATGGAGGCGTGACTGGGGGACTGACAGCCAAAGCAGCTGATAACTCCCTGCCTTCCTTCAGGGCAAGACTATGGTGCAGAGAAGATTGCAGGACTGCACATCAGACTAGCATGATAAGGTAGGGTGAAGCAGTGCCAAGAGGTAGGCGGGAGAGGGTTGTTTTACAGGAGCAGCAGAAGTTTTCAAGCATACTTTCTGCAATTTTCTGGGTGCTAGTCCAAAAAGAGAGAAGTACTGCAGGGTAGGGACAACCTGTAGGGATCATAAAACTGGTGCCCATTTTGCCTGCTAAGTCCCAGGGCTATCCTTGCAACTTTGCTTGCACCATCCAGAATGGACCTTCATGTGTTCATGTAAGCACATCTCCATTTCTGGCACTTTTTCTGTAATGTGCTCTCATTAAGATGCTAATTTTTCCCCAAGCCCAGAAAATGGTGCATGACAAAAAGTTTGGCTTAAGCCACAGCATAGTAAAAGTGTCTCGCTTTTTGTTTTCGCTTGTTTTGCTGCTTGAAGCTAGTAGTTTAGACCTATCTCTCTGTAACTGTGCCGTCCTGAAGGACAGAGGCTTCTGTCCACTGCTTGGGCTGCTGCAGTTCTTTCTAAGTCCACCTTATTACTGGATTCAACACAAACACACACACTTTGATAGTTCTGCATGACTTTTCATCCAAAAACCAAAACCATAAACAAAATACGCCTGGTCTGCATTTATTCCAAAAGAAGAATGACCTATAAATTCAATTTAATTATTTCTCTTTCTTAAGCAGTGTGTTAACAGCCGTGTTGTTAGAAACAGCGTAACATCAGCTCTTGGGATTTTCTCCTTACACAAAGTTGCCTCTGCCTTCAAGCTCCTTTATGTTGTGTTTGGTGCTCTTCAGTGGTGCCTCCATGTTTATCAAAGGAAATGCTAGTTTTTTCAGAATGTCTTGAGTAATTCCAGAGCCAAATAGCTTCTGGTATGTTTTAAAATAATACTTTCTAATTTGAAAGTTTCATACAGAAGACATTTGCTAACAAAGAAAAGCACTATTTGTTGGCACCTGCTAGCAAGGCAGTAATAACCCTAATCAAATTGAAACCCTTTGTGCTCATGCCTTACCTGAACCATGTTAAATGGACTTTGAGAGAGTGTTTAAATATACCCTTGTGGCACTTATGATCAAGATGTCTTTGAAATGAAAAAACACTAAAGTGTTTGTCTAAAAATTGTTTCCCGTTGTCCTTCCTGCGCCAATGCCTCAGAACATGTTGGGTTCATGCTTGTGCTAAGCAAAATCCTTCAGATTTGTAGTGAGCACTCAAATGGATACCTTGGAGAAAACAGGTAACAATGAAGAAAAGTGAGACAATAACTGGATTGGAGCCCTGCAGGGAAAGCTGTCTGGGGTCTGCACCAGTATAGCAAAATCTTTAGCGCTGGTGGGGATCATAGGGTAGTCTTTTTTTTAATGCCCCCTAACAACAACCCACGTAGCTCAGGTCAGCTTTCCAAGCAAAGCTTTGCTGACATGGAGGCCTGCTCCTGTTCCTCTTGGCGGAATGTGAATGTGGCAAAATTCTCAGTATAGAGAAGGGGCAGACCCTTTCACCCATGAAACGCACAAACAGCTGGAAATACCTTTAAGGTTTGTTCCAGCAGCTGGGAACAGAAAGGGAATCATAATCCTCCTTCTCCTCCTGCCACTCTACAAAGGGCCACATTAAATTTTGCAGCAGCGATAGTGGCATCGCTGCAGATGGATGCTGGACAAAGGAATGTCAGGGATTTGGAGACCAGTAGCCTGCCACCTTGCTCAAATACTGCTTGTCCCAGGTGCTCAACTAACTGACAGCAGGAATTGGCCACTATGCAGTAACATAAAACGAGGTGGGTGCTGGGGTATGCCGGGCCCCTGTGTATGCCGGACATTATGATGCACACAATGATTTGGAATTTCTGGGCTGTGTCACTACTCAGTGAATGGCTGCAGTGTGGCACCACAGACATGGCAGTGGACAGGAGCATGGATCCTACCTGCCGTGCTGCACCTCTGCAGTGGTAGGGCGATGACCGTGGCACACTGCCTGTCTTCCTTGGTTTTGGCTTTTGCTAAACAGGTTGCAGAACTCAGGATTGAAGTCCTCGCTCTGCCCTGGAGAGCCTGTCTCCTCCAGGAGGTTCTTCTGGTCACTTTGGTATATTTCAGCCAACCATGACATGAGCTTGCTGGTGACGTCCTGCTAGGGGCCCGTCTCAGACTGACAGCTAGTAGGACAAAGCTTGCTGACATGGCCTGGGATGTGTGCCAACCCATCACTCACTACTGGATAAATTTGACCTTTTTGTTAGAAAGACAGAGAATCCTGCTGTCCACTGAAAGGAGCCAGACACCTGGGGGGCATGCTGCTGGGTTGGAAAGAGCCATGAGTGGGGCATAGAAGAAATCACAATACGAGGGTTGTTGTAAACACAGACGGGGGAAAAAAGAAATCATTACTAAGACAAGTCAATTCTCTGTGAAGTAACCTGGAACCCATCTGAGCTGGCTGCAGACAAATGATTTGGATATCAAAGGTCTTTCAGCTGGCAGTGGCAAATGCAGTCCCAGAGCAAGGCTGGGACACAAAGAGCAGCAGTGGAGTGGAAGCGGAGCAATGGTGTCACCTGTCTTCTTGCTTCTGGAGTGACTGCAGCAGAAATGCTGTGTCCAGCCCTGAGCCTGCAGCTTAGAAACACACTGCTGTTTCGTAGGAGGCTCTGAGGAGACCAGTGAGAACTATTCGGAGACTAGAAAACTTGCCTTTGTAATGAAAGAGTTGGGAGTTCTGTTTATTCAACAATCACCCAGGAGGCTAAGGGCTGACTTGATCCAAATCTGTAAGTACTTGCCAGGAAATGATGACAGAAGGCTCTTTGGTCAAGCAGGCAGAGGGATAACAAGATCTGCTGCTGCTGCAGGTTAAAACAAAACAAGTTGAAAGCATAAGTGGAAGGCAGCTTTTACCATCTGGGTTAATTGAGTCTGTGGTGGGGTCTCAGTCTTGCTCCAGAGGTTGTCCTTAAACCTCAGCACTCCTGTGAGCTGGAAGGGGGAGTTAGCAGAGCAGCAATCCCTTGCCTTGCAGTTCACCTGGGAGAGGGCTGGAAGGTTGGTTTGGGCAAGGGCCATGCAGGTTTGTGGATTGCCCGACTGGGGCTCAGTCATCTTCCCCACAACAACTCGCAAGTGTTGTGTCCTCCAAAGTGGAGGGATCACACAGGAATGCAGCAGCAATGCCTCTTCCCAATGGGATCAGCTCAGCTACTGCTTCACTGCTCTCTGGTGTTGCGGGGCAGGCTGCACCACCTGCACTATCCGTGGTGTTGGCACTGCCCTGTCAAAGGTTGCTCGAGCTGCACTCTGAGGTGAAGGTTCTGCCTTTCTGTTGACAGATCCCCCTCAGGGTGCCCAGTCTCTTGAATACTAGAGAAGGGTCCACCTGGAAACCTGTCATCTAGCCCTACATCCCTTCACTCAGCATAACCTCCTAGTTAGTCCTCCTCGTGTCCCAACACAAGTGCAAGGCAAGTCTGTCCGGCTTTGGCTTACTCTGGTGGAAGCAGCATGGTCTCTTCTTGGAGTGGCTCAGCAAGGGAGGGAGGGATCTAGGGAGGGAATGGGGGCACAATGGGAAGCCAGGTCACCCCCTTCCTCCTCACCCCTTCAGGGAGGGAAAAGCTGTGCAGGTAGCACCTCTTTAGCTGAGACAAAGGAGACACAAGAAGCGTGGGCAAGGCACATGTGATTACTAATGTAAAGTCGAACTCTAGCGTTCGTAGCACATATGATTGGGCTGTTTGTGCTGCTACAACCCTAGGTGGCCTGCAGAAAAAATACAGTATCTCAAACTAATGGAGATGGATGGATTTGTGTTGCTTATGCTTGGGGCTAGCACATCCATGTTTCATGGCAGATGACTCTCACATCCTCTGGATTCCACGCACTGCCTGCTTGACCCCAAAACGGGATAACCTTCTTGGGTGAAGGTCTATAGGATGGTCTTGGGGACCTGTCTTTGGCAAAAGGCACTCCAGAGTGTTTGGCTGTCTAGAGAAGATAATGGAAAAATTATCCTGTCAGCTGTGCATAGGTTTCCTCCAAGAGGGAGTTAGATTGCATGAAATCATTGCCACCAGTGCATGATCAGAGTCTGGGAGTGAAACAGACAGAGACTAGCCCTGGGCTGTTAATATGGCTTTGCCTACCCAGCATTGAAGTACTACTTCACTGCTGTTGCTACATCTGGCTATATTAATGTTTTATAAGACCTTGCACAAAAGCTCAGAAGGGCTCTCCTTGCTAGCTGAATGGCCAAATTGTCATCGTTATCCTGAGGATTAACTCTACTACTCAGACTGCTATGTAGTTTTCTTTCATAGCTATGGAAGCAGCTGATGCTGTCTCTGACACACTGCATGACTTCTTGAATGAAAACGGAGAGCACAAAGATTGTCTGTGATCTGCTCTGCTGCGCTACTCAGTAACACATGGTATTTGTTCATAGCAAACCCCTTCTCCCTAGGAGAGGATTTTCAATTCTTAGTGCACTATGTACTGTAACGTTGACGTCCTCCAAAGAGGACATTTTCTGCTTGCAAGGGAAAAGCTTTACAAATAAGTCACATTCAACACTTCCTCCTTCGGAGGTAGGTAAGAATCCTACTGTATGCGTGATGTGAGTTGGTTTTATACTCACTTTTCTTCCCTTCCTTAACACATTCCACTGAGCTAACAAAATGGGACTATTACTACCCAAAGGTAATTATCAGAGGTCTAATGCTGGCTCTCCCTCTGTCACAAATGTTTCAGACTAGAAGCTACGTACCTGGGCGATGTTGCCTCTGCATGTGCACCCCCTCAGCAATGTGTGCCAACTTTGTGTTTTGCAGCAAATTGCATTTACTGTTTTCCAGGTTTCTCTTGGGGTTTGGGCTGTGGGAAGCTTGGCTGCCGTCCTCGTGATTTCCTTTCTTTTTCTTTACATCTGCTGTTTTCCATGGTGGCACCATTCTTTCCCCACGGGCTTGCTCATGTCCATACTTCCACAGTAAGCAGGGAGGAGCCAGCAAGTGCTGGTACAAAGTGAGCCTCAGGGAACATCTGCAGCTTTCTTTTATTGACTCCAGAGCCCTCTCCTGAGTTTGCAAAGCAAATGCCTTTGGACTGGATAGATGCAAATCCTTCCCTGATAAACACTCTGGAGACTGCGTGGCTCAGGGCTTGGATTAGCAGAAAAAGTTTTAGTGAGTCCACCGGCTTGGAACAAGCCACAGAAGGACAGGCTTGTTATCAAAGCTAGGAAAGGCAGAGACGGAATACCTGAGCAAGAGAGGGTGATATAGGAGAGACAAGATTGCTCTTTTCTCCTCCACATGGAATTCTGTAATAAAAGCCCAAAAGACTTGTTTTCTCTTGAGGTAAAGAAAACTGATTTTATAATGAGTGAGCAGGAGAATTCAGTTCTGACAGGATGAGCCTGCTCAGGTCTCGTAAAACTGTTACTCTTCCATATCTTCCAGATAGGCTGTCTTTCCTTGAAATGATGTTTGGCTGAAATCTGCTGTCTTTGGATGTTTGCCTACAATTGTAGGTGTTCAATGGCCTGATCAGAGTTCTTATGCAGAAACATTATGCGGTCATTATGCAGTCCATGCACTGCAGATGAACTAGTGTGTCCTGTGCAGGTGCCCTACTTGTTACACACTGAAATAGATGTGTTGAATATTTTGTACATGATGCAGAGAGAGTCCTGTGCTCAGGATGCCAGGTTTATATTGCACAGCCTCGTCCATCATGGGATTTCCATGGTGAGGTGAGCTGGACATGCATGTGCTTGAATTCTGTCCTGGAAAACCCTCCATGGGGAAAGACATGGCAGCCCTGTTTTGTGGAAAGATGTATGAGACAATAAATAAAGAGCTTTCATGGTTAATAGGCTGTTGAAAATCTTTACTTGGCAAGACAAAGGAGAGTATCTTTCCCCTGAGGTTAAGATGCCCCTTTTGCAGGTGGAGTCTATAAACACAAGTGAAGGAATGATTGATGGGATCACACACTACCCAGTTCCATTATCCAGTCTCAGACTACAACCAGTGACAAACACCGTACTGGACAAGCATAGTATGGGAGATAATATTTGGTGACAGTTTGGCAATTCACCTAAAATCCTGGTCTTGACACCTCTGACAGCTGATTTCTGTTTTTGGGGTAGGATGCTGAGGCTTTGTATGATGGCTCTCATTCTGTGATGTGAAATTAGTGATTTCCTGACCATCACTCTATGACTGTTCTCACGTCTCCCAGCTGTCTCTCTTCTTACTTAGGGTGCATTCGATGCCCTCATCCAGGTCATTGATAAAGACATTGAACAGAGCTGGACCCAGTACTGAGCCCTGGGGGACACCACTTGTGACTGGCCTCCAGCTGGAGTTAACTCCATTGACCACCACTCTCTGGGCCCGGCCATCCAACCAGTTTTCAACCCAGGAGAGTGTGCGTCTGTCCAGGCCAGAGGCTGACAGTTTCTGAAGCAGAATGCTGTGAGAAACTGTGTCAAAGGCTTTACCGAAGTCCAAGAAGACTACATCCACAGCCTTTCCCCCATCCAGTAGTTGAGTGATTTTGTCATAGAAGGTGATCAGGTTAGTTTGGCAAGATCTGCCTTTTGTAAACCCATGTTGACTGGGCCTGATCACCCGGTTCTCTTGCATGTGCTTCATGATAGCACTCAAGATCACCTGTTCCATGACTTTCCCTGGCACTGAGGTGAGACTGACAGGCCTGTAGTTCCCTGGGTCCTCCCTTTGACCCTTCTTGTAAGTGGGTCTAACATCAGCCAGCCTCCAGTCCAGTGGAGCCTGCAAAGCTCTTCCTGCAACCTGAAAGCTCTGTGTGTTCTGTTCTATAAATCAAGTGCTTTATTAGATTCACTGCAGTAGAAAATGCAAAGTAAAACTGAGCATAGACTTATTTCAGACACAGTAGTAGCAGAATTAAGAAGGGAAATATCTTTGACTTACTGGAGGAAGTCATTTAGGAAGAAATTGGAATGGTTAATTAGAGAAAATTGTCTCAATCTAATACGTTAAGACTAATTTAAATGTTCCAGTCTCTTCCATGTAAGGAAAAAAAATCTCTTTTAATAGCTTGGATCATGATCAAGGGACATAAGTTTAGCACTAGCAACAAATAAGTTTTCCATCTGGATACATTGTTAAAGTGGCACCTAAAATGTTGCAAAAGAGATGTAAATAGCGGGCTTCTATGTTTTTTTTCTTTTTCTTATTTTTGGTGAATGGGAGGTTGGGAACAGGAAGAAAACAAGGGAAGAGACTTATAAAGCTTTTCGATTTTTGATGTACAGCATGAAAGCTAGAAACTTTGAGAGCAAAAGCCATAGCTGTGTGGTTCCTGAATTCGAAACTATCAAAAGAAACCCTTAATCTCTTGACAAAATCTCAGGATTTGTAGGGATGCCAGTAAAAATGTTTCTTTTTCACAGTAGGTATCTTAGTCCAAATTCCGCATCTGGTTTGATTTCACCTAAGAAATTTTAAAAAGCCTCAGGTTAATTACCTACCCTTCATTAATTCAATACTTTACCTAGGCTCCCATTCCTTAAACTAGGAGCTTGGGAGTAACGTCTGACAACTTTCACAAAGAATTCTGGCTTTTACCTGCTAAGGACCTGAAGTTTTGCAGTCTTTGCTGCCTGTGAGGTTGTAGTAGACTCTCGGTTTGCAAGTATAGAGTTGCTGTAAAGGCATGACCAAAGTGTGAGACAAAATATGCTTGTCCCGTTACCAATGTGTTCCACTCCTCTTTGCCTTGGTTGGGGTCATCTGTCCTTTCCTTGTTAATTACTTCCTAATGAAGCAGTTTTCTAGCTGAAATCCCAGCACACCTGGCACATGATTGCTTCTGTTCAGGAGAAACTTTGGTGAGATTTTACTGATTTTCCAGTGAGAAGATGATATTACTTTCTTTTTTTTTTTTTTTTTTTTTTTTTCCTGTCTGCCCTGTTTCCTCTGCTGCCCAGGTTGTCCAGCCTGATGCAAATGAGGTAGTGTATGGGAGAAACAAGGACAAAAGAGGATCTGTGACTATCACTACCACTATCCCTGTGAGAGTGCCTCATCAGCACTGTGCATTTTCATGTACAAAAACATGCAGCATTTGAACACCAGACTTTTAGTCCTTGATGCCATTTAGCTTCATTCTCATAAGAACAAAAAGCAAGCCAGCCAACAGGTCCTCCTTCATGCAGAAAACTCCTTCCTTCCAAAACAGGCAAAAACCTCTTGCAAAGTTACATGTTTAGCACGAGTCTGGGCACCAGCCAGTGTATGACCGTTAGGCTGTGCGTGAGGGAGACGTTGTGAGGGAGACTGCAGAAAATTGCTCTAATGAGTCAGTACTGTACAGTCCACACAAGGGCAGCCTTGTATTTTCTACTGAAATGTGGGTAACCTGTTAAACTACTCTAAGATGCACCTCTGCCCTCACTCCCCAGGGAAGAATGAATGCCATTTAGTCACTAGGTAGGCAACAAATATCTCATGACAGTATCTGAAATTACCTAATGAGAAGTTGTAGGATATTTTTTCCCCCTGAGAGATAATTTTCAATGTAATTATGCATCTCCTACATCAGGGATGCTTTGTTTCAGCTAGTGTAATTTCTGCTTCTCACTGCATTTTTTGCAAGGGAGTCGGACAGATTCGGCTATGTTAGTCTAGAATAAATATGCAGTGATTCATATTTTCAGTAGAATAATTCCATTATGACAATGTTACTATAATAAACTTTTCATTATTTTTTTTTTTTATACAGTACAGTTCTGACAGTATTGTGTTTTGGAAAACATTACAAGAGTGGATTAATCTCCGTAAAAGTGGTCAGCACTCCAGCTCTTACATAAGCATGATGTGACAGCTTTAGGACCAGAATACAAATGGCTCCTGAAGGTATCTCTCTCTCCTTAAATAATTTAATGTTAGGAACTCTAACAACAGTGAAATGCCATAATGACTCCTTTGTGCCACTCTGGCACAAATCTGGTAAGCACGGCATGTACTGAGCTGATGACTGAATTCCCAAATGTTCATTAGCATTTAGCCCACAACTTTTGTAAACAGGACCAAAATACATACTCACCTTAAATCACAAGAAGGAGTTATGAGAATAATCAGCAAATTCAGTGCTACATATATGCTTTCAGGCATAGATCAATCTTTAGTCTCAACAGAGGCTCAAAAGGAACAATCTCTAAGTGCCCAGGACTTTTGTGTCTTTCCATGGAGCCGCCAATCCTAGCCAAAAGATTTTATCTGGAACCATCACTGGAGTTTTCTAGTATCGCGGATGCTGTGTTTACAAGTGCAATTAAAGACTTTTGGAAGGGACCATGTAATGGCACATGGGGCAAAAAACGAAAACAGAGCTACATTCTGATCTTATTTGGATTAACTTCAATGTGGAGCAAATCCAAGAATTTAAGCAAAATTAGCACATGTACAGCAACTGTAAATTGCACTTGAATTGGCTTCAATCTGCCACACACCTTAGTCCACTCCCATCAGCCTTCTCCAATGCTCAGGCAGCACGCTAGCCTGATGTTCTGGCAGAGGGGAGACTGCTGCTGTGTGTGGGCTCATGCTCCATGGTGCCTGTTTCCTCTGTGACTTTGCAGAGGTTGGAAACCACTGGCTCAGATGTCTACACCCAGCCTAGGTTCCTGACAGCTGTCACCATGAGAAGACATGCTAGCAAATAAAGCTGTACTCAAAATGATGGATTCATATATCCTCTGGCTGCATCTGTGGTGCCCTAAACGTGCCAGCATGTATCCTGATGGGGAAGGGGAACTTTCAGCAGCTGCAGAAACAAGGGAAGGCAGGAGAGGCTGAAGTGGCAGGACAGATAAGAGGTGAGGAGGCTGGATATGAAATGTAGGGACAGAGGACAGCAGGTCAGAGGAACTGGGAAAGGCTGGAGAAGGGAAGAGGCAGACAGCTGTTAAAGTGGCTTGAATTAGTGTGGAGAGCTTCCAATGAACAGGCCAAAGAGAGAGAGAGAGGGAAGTCTTTCCTGCTATTTTTAGACAAGCAGCTGAATTACTCCACTTCCCTGCCCGCGGGGGTTGGGTGGTAATGGAAGCCACCCTCTGAGCATCTGCTGAGCAGGAGCAGAGCTGTGCTTTGCCTGCAAGTACAACTGATTTCCAAGCACTTCATGATGGCACGTGCTGTGGTGCAGACCACGCCTCAGCCGGAGTTCAGGAAAATGAAAATGCTAAGGGATCTGGCCATGCATGGGAATGTGCTTGCTGCTGACTATCCCAGGGGACTATGGGACATCAAGGCTGCAAGTGGCCCTCTTTGTTCAACTGCTGGGATACCACTGCTATGCCTGGGCAGAGGTGTGCCCCATCCTGCAGGCAAGCTCCCTATCAATGTTGTGTGAAGCAGCCCGTCTCGGTTTCAGCACTTGGTGCATTCTCTGTGTCTGTGAGCTTGCATAGCACATAACTTAGGGTATCTTTGGTAAATCCTTAGCTATCTGGGGAGATTATCTTCTTAACTTTTCAGCACCTTGTGTTTTTCCAGAGGGCAATTTAGTGTGGCTAAATTAGATTCCTGCCTTGCTTTGTGCTTTGGAAGAACCTTTTTTCTCTGTCTAATGGTTGTAGAGTACATACTTCCAGCTCACATGCTTAAGTGAGATGATGCCCTGTACATAGTACTGATTTTCCCTAGTCCATGTCCAAGAGTTAACACCATATATTTCTGGGCTTGTGGGAAGGCACCACCTTAGAAATACAGATCAAGTGTCTGTCTAGCTGAGCATATAGGATGGGGGATAATGTGTAAGGCTGAGTGTAATAAAGGAAGAGAGAAGATCAGAGCAATGCTGATGTGTTAGTCACACTTAAAGAGACCTGCCTGGGTTTCCTCCTCTACAGGAAAATCCAGGTGATGTATTCTCAGGATCCAGTTTCATCAGTGGTGGTCTGTGGGGAAGTATAAAAAAATCAGTTCATTTCATAATCTATTTTTTTAACTAACATTTTTATTTTTACTGTTGCCTTTTTTTCCTGTCATCACAACCTTGACAATAGTGTTTGAAGAATAAATGGATGAACTGACATTACCTTTTTGTCCTCCAGAGATCTAAGAAGTGAAGATGAAACGTAGCAATTGCTTCAGCAGAATAGTATCTTTTATGCAGAACATGCCCATCTGGTTAAGAGTTTGTAGGTTTGGGGTTTTTTTTTTCAATTTCGAGCTATTATCTACAAAAAGTGAGTGCAAGAAGACCACAAAGGATGGCGTTCTTCAGTCTATCCATTGAGATAAGTCCTCACAGATCAGCTTGAGGCTAGTGAAAAGGTGGGTTTGCCGGGGCTCTGTGGTTTGCCAAATGCAGGCAACAGCACGGTTTGTCATACTTGCTGGTGGTGCCCTGGGAAGAGCAGAGCTAACTCATCCTCTACAGGATAAGAGTGGTGTGAATGAGGTGGTCATAACTTAAAGGGACAGAGACTAATAAAAAAAAGATCCTATCAATATCACATGTCATTTGTGGCCACAAAATAAGCCTACTTGGCCTATCGTATCTGCTGTTCTTGCTTAGTTTAGACTTATGGGCATGTATGGCTTATGGTAAAGAGAACAAAGCCTCTAAGAAGAAGCTGGCTGGAGGGAAGAAGGATGAGCTGACACTGAATTACAGGCATCAGCAGTGATCCTGTGGGCACCTTGATTCTCTTTACTTCCGCATGGAAGTGAGAAGCTTTGGCAAAGATTAGTCTGTGTCTGTTCTGAGATTGGTTTTGACACTTTAAAAATACAGTGTGCTAGTGTCTTTGGGTCAGGGTCATTATTTTGTTTACAAGTGTCTCAGATCAATGTGTTAAGAAATTGGTGAATGTGGGAGGACTCTGTGCTAGTTTCTTTCTGATGTGCAGGAGGCAGCAATTTGTATGATATGTCTGGCTAACTGGTGAATACTTTCCTGTCCCACGTGCCTTGCAGAAGAAATGTATTGGTGACATGGTGCTTTCTCATGTATGGTCTCATCCTTTTGTTTCCCTCAGCTCCTCACGTCCTTGTCTCACCACAGATAGTGTGTAAGCACCGTGTGCTTTTCCTCAGCTCTCGCAGCAGATGCCTGCAACATGGGATGCTGCTGGTGGTACCTCCTCCTCCAATGCAAAATGGCTGCACAGCTCTCTCTAAGTTTGCTCAAGGCAGACCTGTGGGTTGTTTGAGCAGAGGGTGAGATCAGAAGTCAGGCAGGCAAGATGTAATGAGTAGGGACACAGTTGGGCAATTCCTGGGATACTTTCTGGGCACTTTTTGGTTTGTTTCTCCCAAATCATTTATACATGGGCCTGGGAGCCATACCTCCCCTCATGCCTCTGCCACTACCCTGGCTTGCTGATCTGGATGGAAAAAAAAAAAAAAAAAAAAAAAAGCCTGGTATTTACAGGAGCTGCAGGAAAAGCCAGTTCAGTTCAGGCAGGCTTGGGTCTTGAATGACTCTTAGGTTAAAGTTGGGCAATTTAGCCCAGTTACTGCTCTGGGTGTTTCAGCAGATGAATACACTGTCAGAGCCAGAAGTGGATGTGAATGCAATGGGCAGATGTTTCCTGCTAGCTCCGGGGGAGGAAAGCTGGCAGCCCATGTTCCCTGCTGAGCTCGACTAGAACATGATCTTTCTGTACCAGCTGCCTGTTATTGCTGAGAGACACCACTGGGCTTCAGGTGGCATCTTACTGCTCAAGACCTGTTGAAGGTGTGACCTAGCACTCCCTTCCTTTCTGCAAAGAGGCAAAACAGCCTGTTCCATCTCTGTCAGTGTTAGGGCCAACAGTTAATAAATAGGCAGAAGCTGGGCATACAGCGTACTGCTGCAACCCACCTGTGCTCTAAGGTCTGGTCTTTGTGCTCCACTGCCATCCCGAGGTGGGGGATGGCACCATTCCTCTTCAGGGTAAGTTGCTGCAAAAGGAGAAACACGGGCACTCCTGTAACAGGTTTTCACCGAAAGAAAAGAGATGCTCAAGTGTCAGTCAGTCAGCATCTCTGTCCTGGCTTAGAAAAATGTATTGACTCGCACCACCATGGTCCCCATTTACCTCAGGCTGGTCTTGGAAAGTCCAAGGAAGTTAAATTCTTCTGGAAGGAAGCCTGGAAATTAAATTTCACCAGGCATGCCAGACTTGAGAGTAAGCAAAATGCCTCTGACTAAATGGCTGGAGATCTGCTTATATGCATTCAAAGAAGGGCTATGGGAGCCTTTGGTGCAATGGAAGAATACGAAGGAGTTTTTTGGACATAGCTGGTACAATGACTTTAATATTGCTGAGATTTTAGTATACCTGTGATGTGATAGAGCACTGATGGCAGACATCTTTTTATTATTGTTTAAGCTGACATGACAAAGCGTCCTTAGTACCTGACCTCAGCTAGATCTGATAGGGGTCTGTAGCTGCTGTTCTGGTTTGCTGCTTTTTCCATTGTGCAGTTTCTGCAGATAAGATCCGTGGTGTGATTTGAACACGAGGTATTTGAGGTATTGGTTGTACAGAAAAATACTGCCATTTCCAGGAAGCTAAAACGTACATGAACAAGACTTCAGTGATGCTGCACGTTTGAGTCTTGGCTCCATTTGGAAATCCATCTTCTTCAAATTTACTGGCAGAGGATTCATAGATGTTTCTGGAGCCCTTCCCCTTTTCTGGCTTTACTTCATAATTCCAGCCAATTTAGCCTTTCCTCCCGTGCTTCAGGCCAGCTGTTCCCCAGAGCCAGTTTCTGCCTCTCCTCATAGGGAGCACATGGGTCATGGTGGTTCACGAGAAAACATTCAGCTCTTTGGTTTCATCCCAACCACTAATTCACTACACGCATTTTGAGGTGCATGGCAGCAGAGGAGTGTGGCTAAGAGGCAAGAATGTACTGTGGATGCAACCTGGAAATGCTGCTATGTTATGTAAGTACAGAAGACCTGTGCTTGATATAAGTATTTGATCACAGCTTCGAGCACATCACTGCTTCTCCTAGCAGGATCAGACTAAACTGCCGACATGCACAGCAGCTTCAGTTCAACGAGGCTTAATGCCTGTGAGGTTAATGCTTTCTTGCCTATGCCAACTCCAGGCAATACCCTCGTTTTTTGGGATAAATTTGGGATAAAGCAAACAAAGCCAAAAGGAGGGGATGCAAGAGGAATTGCTGATAGCAGTTACTATTCAGTTCAGGCAGCTGAGAGTGTTTTATTATCCCTTGCACAGTATCCACGGGAACCTCAGGAGCTCCCTAGCAACAATGTAGCAGGAAAAAGAAGTGTCTTAATTTCTGGAGCATGTGTGTTCATTTGGGGCTATAGGTCCATGAGCACTCTCTGTCCTGGATTTGAAGGGATGGAAAGATGGTACCTCCTTCCACAGTAGCACCAGCAGCAAAATTGGGAAAGGCTGCAGCTTCTAGAACCAAGAAAGAGAAAGAGCAGCCATGGTCTAAAGAATCATGTGGTTGCTCCAAAAGGAAATTCTTTTCCAGTTATTAGCTGAAATGCATGGTCGGCCTGTATATTTTATAGAGCAAAGCTGTTTTGACCTCTCTATTCCTCCTGCTCTTGTAAAAATGCCAAGTTCCTTCCCTCCTTTTCTGTCTCCATTTAATCATCCCTTCATCCAAATCTAATGCTTCCCTGTTTCTAAAGATGAGTTGCCTGGTCTTGCCATTGCTTCTCTTACTGTTCTAACTGGATCATTACAGGAAAATGGGAAACTGTACCCTCTCTGTTACACCAGGACTGGCTTCATAAAAGATCCCAGATTTCCTTGATGGCAAAGCTTTCAAGACAAAATGCAGCTTTCTGCAACAAGCAGGTACTAAGGTCCTTTAGGAAGTGAAAAAACACTGACAATGGCGACAAATGGCTCCATGTGTAAATGTCATCTTATAAATTTGATTTTAGACTTTTAATTTTGAAATTGTGCTTAGGTATGTCCTTTCTTTATTATACAGGTTGTCATTGCATCTTCAATTTCCTCTACAACAGGGATTTGTTCACCTGATGCAGTTAGCCTAAAAAGTACCATGGCAGGGTGCACTTTGCATGTGCTCAACTTCAGATGATGGCAATATCCGAAAGTTGGTTGTGACCTTCCTCTTCTTCCAGTATTGCACTTCGTTTCACTTGGCTGGACTGGCTTTTAAACGTCTGTCACCAAAATTGAGCTGCTAACAAAAAAATCTTATTCTTCCCTCATAAAATCTTGAAAAAACACCGTGTTGCACTGTTACCTCCATATGTAAGCTCTGTTCTTGGAAGACAGAGCCATGTCTTCTTCCAGAGATGAGGTTGCTGGGAAGGACTTTCATAGCTGGTTCCACGTGTCCATTGGACAGGTAGCTTCTTTCTGTTGCTCACCAGGCTGTAACTTCCAGACATCGTTTGGGTAAGAGCTGAACACACCTGGAACAGTATTTGTCTTTCTGCTTGGGGAATATATGAGGAACTTTATCCAAAACACTGTATTCTTAACCTAGACCCTTCTGCCTGTTGGAAAGGGGTGGAGAACCCTCATGCATTGACTTCCCTTGTCTTGACACGAAGAGTTTTTTTGACTGAAGGAGGCATGGGCATACCTGAGTAGCTTTGCTGCTCTCTAGAGCACTCTGGCTAAAGGGGAATAAAATTTGCATTGCACTGCGGACACCTTGTCACTGTCTACCCCTCCCTTATTCAACTCTGCGGTGGGAATATGTGTGCTATACCCCTTTCCACGTTAGCAAGGTAAAGTTTTGCCATCTTCATGAACATCCAGCTCTGTGCCTGGTCATTTGGGGATGGATCTGTGTCCCCCTGCATTTTCTTGTTATTGCAGCATTTGCAGCCATGATAAGCTGAGCAGAACTTGGGCTGGTGATTCATTACTGGAAGAGTGTTGAGCATACAAATGACAGGGTACAATCAGCAGTGGAGCTTATTTTGTGTGTTTCTGTTCTACTTTGCTTCAGCAGCAGGAACATTTACAAGATCAGCCTGCAATCCTCTGCAGTCCTGACCGCCTGCTTTCTGGCAATGTAGCTCTGTAGAGACTGCTCTGACATGCACAGGCAGTCAAAGGAGTCTTGTATTTACTCACTGTAAAGTGCTGCTGGCACCTACACACCTATGCTAAGCACCTCTTCTCCTGATGGTCTCTTTTATGAGTTAGAAAAGTAAGAATTTGAAACAAAACCAAAAAAAAAATATGCATCTCATTGCTCTCCTCATATAAATCAGTGTGCAGTGAAGAACCCTTATTATTTGTGTGCTTCTACCTACTTGTAGATGGCCACAATCCAAATTAGATGTTCTTTTCCAGTACATCTGATTGTCAATAAGCAGCAGCTTGACTGAGCTGGATTGAAAGGTTTTTCTGCATATGACAGAAAAGAGTTGCTGAAGTTGGCTGACTTGTGGACTGTGTAGGATATATTCCAACTATTTTATTTTTTACTTTGCTAAACATCTTCCAGCATTTTATTTTCATTTTTAAGAAATGCACTCAGAATTTCCCATAAGGCATCTGGGAAATCTGACAGTCAGCACTTTACATGCTCTGCTCTCCCTCTGGTGAAAAGAGATGTTATAATTCCATTGACTGCAGTGGGTTTATTTCCATTAGCCCTCATCAAAGAGGTCAGAATTAGGACCTGACATTTAACCATTGCTGATAGAAAGGTCAGTGCTGGCTGAAAGGCAAGTGTAGGTGGAAGGGAACAAACCCAGTGAAGAACACAAAAGGATCAAGGTACCAGCCTTGTTGCTAGGAAGTCTCCTGTTAGTGCTGAAGTGGCCAGCCAGAATTCAGTGGTTCACTGAAACTGGCAGGTAGTGGTGTGGTAGATCAGCAACAAATGGCATTTTTGATGCAGTTGCTCATGCAAGGATTTATTGAGCTCCTTAGGGAAGCGGCAGAACCAGGCTATTATGCTGAAATAGCCTGTTGTCTCTTCGTGTTTGTTATTTGTGTTGAGGTTCTAGTGGTATTTCTAAGTTGAAGTGGGTAAATGTTTGTTCTGGAGATGCACTTTGATGTCCATCTCCTCTGAGCAACGCAGTTATTCATAGAAATGAGGAAATTTAGCAGGCAATAACTCAGGAAACTTGCTCTTTCCTATTTGGAGCCCTAATTAGAGCGATTAATCACTGCTGCTGCTGCCATCTAAGCTTCCAGGCTAGAATATATTGTCCTCTCTTGTCAGAGCAGAAATGTAAAAATGATTTCCCTTTACCTGACACTTTGCCAGTAGAGCCTTTATTGGTGTCTGCCTCCTACCAGCTTCTATCTTGCCTGAGAGCTGGAGCTGAAAATGCAAAGAACAAACTGACGTGACTGTTTCAAAAGAAAGAAGAGGTGTGAAAATTTATGAGATCGACTTCTGCACTGTTTGTGTAGGTTCTGGTTGAATTTCTCTGCTTGAACGATCTTCCTTGGGAATTTCTTGTGTGTTTCCATTTTGCTGTGTAAAAAGATGATCATCTTTTTCTGGAAATACCTGGACATACCCACTGTAGAGAGGCGTTTTCTTTCCACTCAATGCAAATAAAACTTTCCTCATTAAAATTTCTCTTCCCACCTACTACCAAAGTTCTCCCAGTATGTTCCCAGAGCAGGGTGAGGATAAGGTTGCCTCTGTGTGTTTTAACTCCATCTCCACCCCTTGGATGATCCATCGTGCTTAATTTTACTGGTTAAATACACAATTGTCACTCCACTCATCCTACTTCCCTGTGTACGACTATGCATCGGCCATGGAGCTGTAGGGGCTGGCAATCACAACACAGTGTCATGGCCATCCTTGTCTCCAACTACGCAGCTCTTTAAATTAGAGACATCGGTGCTTTAGTCTCTCTTCTGTGTGGCTTTGCAACGCTGATAACTTCTCCAGGAAAGAACGGCCCTTTTTGTGTCATTTGACCTCATGGTGTGCTGTGCTCCATGATGTGCTGGCACCCTGTGCTATTGAATATCTCACTAGCCTTAAAGGTTAAGCAAGAAAGTGAAGATGACTACTACCCCCTTCTTTCCTCTTTTCCTTGTGACACCTGTGCAAAAGTGTGGTGGCACCTTCCTGTCCATAGACCTCCAGGTTTCAAAGCAGCTGCCCAAACAGTGTACCTGGGAAAGAGTCAGGCATGGCTCCATCATGCTGGAAATGCCTACACATCTACTGAGATTTGGTGGGTGAGTGGGGGTGTTCTTCTGCTTTGCTGCATAACCAAACAGAACAGGTGAGCTTGCCTCACCGGTGGCAGGGACCCAGTTAATGAAAGCCATCTGCGCACAGCCAGCATACGCAGTTAAGCCACGCACACACAAGACTAAAAAATCCCAGTGTCTAGCTATGAACACAGAGGGTATTGGAGTGCAAGTCATCTGGAAATTTGAGGCATTTCCAGCTGCATGTGTAAGGCAAGTCGAAATTCATGTTATTGTTAGGCTTTGCTGCACATTAATAACACTATGACAGCAGAATTGACAGTAGAATTGTGAAATATCCACTTCCCTTTGGTGTAAACACCTTCTGCTTCTTCCTTATCAGTCAGCTACAAAACCCTCTTAAAAATAGTTCTCTGGATCTGAGATGTTAATGCTAATGTTTGTGTTTTTGCTGCTCTTGATGAAAAAATAATGAACTATGAATGAATGAACAGTTCTGCCCTGTTTCTACCTTTTTTCTTTTCATGCTTGGATGCTGAGATGCATTTGCTGGAACAAGGCCAGTGTTGCTTTTTGACTTTTGAGATAAATTGGTTCAGGAAAACTCCCAACAGGAATCCTCATTCTTAGAGTTCTGGATCTTGCAGACCTTAAGCAGACAGGAACTGTCACCAGCCTTCAGCAAAGGACAGCCCAGAGCGTCGTACGGTGCTCGTAATTTGCCAGACATAGGACACAGGGAAACATTTTTCATGTCTTGTTGCTCATTTCTATTTATTGCTACACCAGCTGATTGAATAATTCAGTACATCATTGGCAGATTCTTCCCTTGAGCACAGAGGCGGTAGAGAGCATGCACTTTGGCATCCTGAGTCTGTGTGCATGCTTTTCCTTTGGAGAAATTGCTAGGAGGAGCAGAGGGTGCAAACCGTACACAAAATGGACCTTAACACCTGTGTTCTGAAGGGCTGCAATTTCATCACTTTCATTTTCTTCAGGAGAGCATAAAGATAGTCCTCTCCCCATTCCACTTGACTTTGGCATTTTGCTTTTGTGAAAGTGACACAGGAGCAGTCTCCCACAAGCAGCCTGCGCCTCTCCACACACAAGACCACTGTGTTATAAGTCTGGGAGCCTCAGCATCATAATAGCAACACATACCACAGGACAGCATTTCACCTGGCTGCGAAATGCCTTACCTTTTCTCAATAGTCTCAGAACAGTGCCATAACGCATGCATTTCCAGTGGTTCAGAAGCTCCCTACACGTACCCAGCAGGTGCTGGTTTAGTGGTGTCACAAGAGACAGCTGCTTGCTCCCACTGTAAAGACAAGAAAATGTGTGGTTCACTGACTACAGGAACATGCAGCACAATGGGCTAAACAGTGGGCCAGGTAAGCCTAGATGATTATGGTGCTTTTCAATATTTTCTGGTAGCTCTCCAAGGGCTTTACTGAAGAGGAAGTATCTCTGCCAGCCAAATGTGTTTCTGTGCAGCTATCTGCTCCCACTTTGTTGAGAGAGGCACCCTTCTGTTCCATTCAGCAAAACAAACCATATTTCTTAGCAAGAGTTTCACAAAAAGCTGTTATTAGAATTTCTTTCCTTTTGATTTACAGCAAGGAAAAAAAGTCAGAAAGCAGTATATGTTTTTTCTCTAAAAACATATCTTCCAGTCTTATTTTGGTGGAAGTAGTTTTTTCAGTTACTAATAATTTTGGCTGATCAGGTCAGGAGGTGCAGTTCCTGGAATTAACACAGCTCTTGACTACACATCACCAAATTCTGGACACATTGTGCAGTTTTCAACACTTAAATTTCCATTTCCTCTTTTTTCACAAGAATCTAACTTAGATGATCTGCACATGCTGGTAGTTTCTGATCACTCAGGAAGAGGCAGATATTCCAAAATGCAATAAATTAGAAATTTCTGTGTGGTTTTCTCCTTTCCAATGCAAGCATGAGCTTCTTTTGGCAGGACTATTCCACGTTTCTAGGAGCCATTTGGCCCAGACCTAGTGAGGAGACTCTACTCAGATCCACTACTGACCATCCCTTATGAATATCTTTGTGAAGACATTAATTTTTTTTAATTACATACACCTTGAGACTGCGTGTGGCTCGTCCAAAATTCATGACTGCCTGGTTGCCTGGGATTGGATTTTATGGGAGCTTTCCTTTCTGTAGTAAAACTTCATTCTGTTACCTTTTTCATTCATGAAGGAATGACAGGATTTGTGTATTAGCGTATAAAGGCCCATCTGCATCATATCCCAAATTCCTTATATGACCTCTACAGGAAGTGGTGGCACTCAATACTTTGTAGAGCAGCTGTACTCACTCTCCCTAAATTTAATAATTTAAATACCTGGAGATTTCACTGAGCTTTCATTTAAAATGCAGAACCTGGGAGAAAAAGCAAATTCTGAAAGAACTTTCTCCAAACCCAAGTATTAGATTTCCAAAAATATATCCCTGGAAAACAACCTTTTTAGATATTATAGGTATTCTTCCATCCCCAAATCCAGTTTCTTTATATAAAACCAAAGAATGCTTTGGAACGTTTAGTCCTCTGAACCCATTGAGAGGAACACAATGAGCCTTCTCTCCTCCCACACTTCACCCTCTGCTACCAATGGCCACAGAGAAGACCAAATGGTGAGGTATTTAGTAGGTGTTTAATCCCTCAAAGCAGTGAAACAAATGATTCATCGCCAAAGACCACGAATTGAACTTTCTAACATCCCCATTAGATAGAAGCATACCAGGAGTAGAAATCCAAAAGTGAAACACTGGGAATTTCTGCTAGGTTGTATTGCTACTGGGATACATTTACTGGATATTTTCACTCAGGACATGGAATTTTCCATGATCTGGTGATGAGTCAGAGCCATTTTGTACACATTTTTCACTATAAATGTTTCTTTCCATAAAGCTTATGTAGGACTTCCAGATATCTAAAATTCATTGAGTGGGGGAATAACAGTCTGCAATGTGATCTCAACTCCTCCTCCAGGGTAAACTCATTGAAGTTTAAGGCAGCTAGGTCTGAGGAAGGAATGAGAGGACTTCAGGACCTTTTTTCCCTCTGCAAAGTGAAATATGCTCAAATACGCTGTCCTTAGGAGTCTTATAGCTTCTTAAATGATCTGATCTTTAGTCTCAGGTTATCTATAATGGCATCAGGTTGATATACCCATAAACTTCAGCAGAACTTCATCAAGTGGGTGAAACACTCGGTGAAAAGTACATAGCACAGCTAGCTAGTGGAAAGCAAGGCAGTTTTTTGAATGAAATGTTGAGAACATTTCATGTTGTGGATTTCACTTTCAGCTACTCAGGGAAAGAATTTCCGGATAAGTATTGTAATGGAAAGGCTATACAAACTCTCTGCACCCAGCTTAACTCTCAGATTTCTAGTTGCTTTGTTTGGGCAGTGCCTCCTTTAAGGCAGGACATGTTGTACAGAGAATTGTTGCAACATGTAATTGAAGATTTTCCCCCCCCCCCAGCACTGCATTAGCCTGTGGCGTTTCTAGGGATCATCATTCTATATGCTAAACTGTTACTAGATCAGCTTTTACTGATTCTGGACATATGTAAATGTACAAGCCATTAAGTACTAAGAGATAATAAAAACCCTTAAAAACTCGACAGTGACCGTGAGGAATTCAAATTTACTAACCCTTACCATTTTAATCAGAAATATGAATCCGAGACGTAACTTTAGCACACCTAAAGAGTGCCATTGTATGAAAGTAACAGGTCTAGATTTTTATGAATGAGACTTATCTAAAATAATGGAACATCCTGTAACTAAGAAGAATTAATGGGAACAGCTTGAAAGCTGTAGAATGTTAGAAGCTGGAATTTTATGTCAGGGTTCCACTTGTACATGTTGTAAGACCCTGAAAAATACATTTTTGTAATGAAAGTTGTAATTAGATCCCTAGTTTCACTTCAACTATTAGACATCCATCTAAAAAAAATTAAGAATATGAAATGAAGAGCATTAGGCTTTTCTTAGAGGATATGCTGTGCTTTAAAACATATTTTATTGATCCTAAAATTACAAGATCAATTACTGACATTTTCTTGAGGATCAATCTCGGATTAAATGGCAAAATGAAGAAAAGGTTTTCATATGTACTATGTCCAAAAGCAGAAATAGATTCTCATGTGAACGTTCAGAAACCTTTTCTGATGATTAAACAGTATGTCTGAAATATATCTAAGTTATACCAGCCACCATAGCGCTTTTTGGTGAACCAAAGAAGTCCTACAGTGAAATCAAACTTTTGAGTAAAATCTGTACTACTTTAGTACAATTTCCCTCTAACATGATTTTTTCCTGTTTTTAGATTCACGTGTATTCTGTCTGTCAATTACAATGCAAACTATAAGTAACAGATTTAAGCAAAGATGTTGGAGTGTGAAAATAACTCATGTGAATTGCTAATAGGCTGGTGGGAATACATTTTTCCACATGAAGGCAAATCCTGTCGCATCAAAGACAGAAGACTTGATTTTTCCACCATTTCATCCCTTGGCTAGATGCTATTACCTGCAAAAGGGACAGCAAACCTGGGAGCCGTCTGCTACCAGACCAGTACGCCACCGTGACCAAACCAGCAGTATTGTGTCTATTCTTCCCTCCCTTTGAACATGTGAGTAAAGCTGTAAGCAAACTAAGACAACAGACTATGGGGCAAAACGCGGTCTCGTCATTACCTCAGCTAAGCAAAACAGAGGTGTGATAGCACGTACATGATGTTTCTCTTCTGTTATCCCTGGTTTTGATACTTAAGGCAAAAGCCTTCCAGCTAACATCCTCCAGTGACATGAATCAATCAGACTTGCATTTGCCTGACTGGAATGTGACAGGGAAGGGAAAGTCGAAGGACAGTATGAGTCCTCTCAGGTAATTAACCTACGCTCCAATGCTTCCCACACCAGCCTATTTTCAATTTCAGCGCAGTACAGTTTATACACTCTAACATTATTGCTCAGAAAATAGAGTGGTGATTCAGGTTTACTAAAAATGGCTTCACAATACTGCAATCATGCTTGTGAAGCTTCATCTTGTATTCTGTACTTATAAGTTTCTTCTCACTGAGAAATAAATAGGTGTGGTGTTTATCAGAAAAGTTAGTCATCAGATACCTGAAACACTTGTATACCATCTTTAAGAAAACATGGCTTGTTTGGTCAATTTGCCTGCCAATTTTTTTTTCTTTTTTTTTTTGGGTTTTTTTTTTGGTTTTTTGTTTGTGTTTTTTTTTTTTTTTTTTTAAGAAAATGCGTAGGTGACCTCCCTTAATACTGCTATCCATACAAATAATAAATGAAAAACAATGTGCCACTGCTGCATCCTGTGATGCCAGAAGATCAATATTACTTTAAAGATTTAGAGTAGGTGTTACATATCATTCGTGCCCAGACCCACTGAAGTCAATGAAATGACGCCTACTGACTTCTGTGGGAGTCCGACTTAGACATTATTCTGGCAAACTGTGCACCACTAAATTAAACCATTAAAGGGGATAAAGCCCAAATGAAGAAAAGTAGAAATTCAGAAACTCAAACTGAGCCACAACTAAATACCTTAATTCAATGGCATTCTGAACAGACTTAAATAAAACACACACTTGCACACACACGTACACACATGCACACGTGCACACACACACACAGAAGTCACGAATTGAACAATCTAAGTTTTCATTGTTTAAAACTGTTTACATTTAAACAATTGAGTATAATAGGTAGCTTTCTTGACTTTCCATTTATTTCCCTGAGCACTGATCTTTGGAACGTCTGGAGTTTCAGAACTGACTAGTTCATAATTCCTAAAATAGTTATCTTAAGTAAAATACTGTCTTTTATGTCAAAAATCAATTCCTTAAGTAAAACTAGCATATAACTTCCATGAACTACAATGTATATAGCCAATTTTTTTTTAAAGCCAACAACTATTATTATACTTCACTTCTAGGTATTTAGGCACCTAGCTGGTCTGATTTTCAAAATCACCCTGCAGCCTCGCTGTTCCCATAGCACAGGGTACTATGCTGTCTCCATGAACTCACCTAACTGGAGACCTACAAAAGGACTTGCCTGCTTGCTTTAGTTACGTGTTTGCCAAAACCGCAGTTGTACGAGCAATACGGTATCTTACAGGTTTGATTTTGTGCCTAAATTAGTATTATAGGTAAAGATTACAGGACTTTCCAGTCACTTCTTCTTAAGAGACAAAGGAAGTGCACCTGCAGAGAGCCAGCATAAGCCCAGTCTTCAGTAGTGAAATGGGACTTGGCTATGGCATATGATTTAGGCTGGCATTCCACACAAGGAAATCTGCTGGCCAAACCCAGCTGTATTTTAAATTTCTGCTATTTAGAACTGCTTGGAAAACTGGCAACTGCTTTTAACTGTCTTCTCTAGATTAGAGCTTTAATTATGAGCTTCACAGACATCAGTTTGCAATTGTAAGACTTCTAAGGCATTCTGCATTTCAGATTATACAAAGTACGCAAGTCAAAACACTTCATAAAACAAAACAGTGCAAAGAGATTTGAATATTTTTAGTCTAAAATCTTTCCAATTCAAAGCTGTAAATTACGTCAGTCTCTCTGCAGATAAAAATTTTAAAATAATGTTCCATTGACACAGAAATACACTGTAACTTTGCATCCTCTTAACCTGGTCTCTTACTCTCTGGGTAGCTGATACACTGGCTTTAAGCAGCAGACTCCAAACAGAGGATTAACAGAAAGGTTATTTTGTGATAATTCATCTCGGTACACTGTAGCTGGGGGAAGGGGAACGGAACCAAATGCAATCGGAAGAGTTGCTTTTTGGTTCTCTGCATAACACAAAATTAAGTCTTCACCTGTTCTTGAATAACGTAATAAAATATGCCATACCCACTTCCCTTTAATTAGCACTTTCTTACACTATCTGGTACTAGCATTGCACAGCAGAATCCCAAAGGAGGATTTAGCTGCTTTTCTCTTTGCAAAAAGCCTTTTAGATACATCTAAGTTCAGAAAGAGTTAACAGTGTACAATCCTAATATTCCCACACACACGCTTTCAGGAATTAAAGTGGCCTCTTTTTTAAAAAAAACCAATATTTTTAAACAAAAAAGAAAATTCTTGATTTGCAATAGGAGTATAAAGACTGTTTTGAAAACACATTTGGAAAATGTTTTCCAAGATGGTTTATCTCTCTTTTTTTTCCCCTTTAAAACTGTGACCACTGCACCAGTTAAGGCTGTTTTACTATATATATATATATATATATATATATATATTTCAAATAAAACTTTAATATTCAAGCTTACCAGATTGATGAATTCTAACAGGTAAAATGGAACTCTTTACAGGTAAACCATGTAGTTGTACAAAATAGAATTAAACCCTTCACCTGTGTAAAACAAAAAGAAATTCTGCCTTGCATTGAAAACACAGGACCTGTTTACAAAAAGGAATGTATGACATTTGGACTTCCTTTTAACTGCCATATCCTAGCAACATCCCGGTTGTTTTAGTAACGGAACTAATCATCAATTTTAAACTGCAGCGAATTTACCAAACATTTTCACTATAGACTTCTGAAAGCTTTTACAGTAATAAGTTATCAACAAAAGCAGGCACGTTAGTGTACAAAAACGTTTTTTTTTTTTCCTGTTTCTTTTTCAAAGTGCAGGTTTTTCTCAATGTGCATCTTACAAGACCAACGAATGTTTTAACTCACTATATCTTAAAACAGAACTCAATTCTCCCGAGGAGTAGTGTAAACGTTAAAGATCCCCAATACACCTCTAGTAAACGTGACACAAATGTCTCTGCGTTGTTTAGAAATTTTAGCTCTTCAGGAGGTAAAGAAGCTCGATGACACCTTTTCCTTACACTGGCTGGTTATCATAAATGGGTAACTGTACTGCTAAAGCTGGAGACTGATGAATCACTTGAAGGGAACTAAACTTGGCTACGGAGGAGAGGCGGCGGGAGGAACCAACCCTTAGGCGTATTCCAGCGCAGCCTTTGGAAAATTCAGCCGCCGACCGACGGAGGGACGAACAGACGACGGAGGGTGGCCGTGAGGGAGGGAAAGTGGGGGGGGGGGGGAGGGGGGGAAGGAAAGGGAAATCGGGGAGAGAGGGAGGAGAAGGTTCAGGGAGAGAGAGAGGAGAAGGTTCAGGTGGAGAGGGAGGAGAAAGCTCAGGGAGAGAGGGAGGAGAGGGTTCAGGGAGAGGAGAACCTTCAGGAAGAAGGTTCAGGTGGAGAGGGAGGAGAAAGCTCAGGGAGAGAGGGAGGAGAGGGTTCAGGGAGAGGAGAACCTTCAGGAAGAAGCTTCAGGGAGAGAGGGAGGAGAAGATTCAGGGAGAGAGGGGGGAGAAGGCTCAGGAAGAGGGAGGAGCAGGTTCAGGGAGAGAGGGAGAAGAAGATTCAGGGAGAGAGGGAGGATAAGCTTCAGGGAGAGAAAGACGAGAAGCTTCAGGGAGAGGCGGGAGAAGGTTCAGGGAGAGAACGAGTTGAAGATTCAGGGAGCGAAGGAGAAGGCTCAGGGAGAGAGGGAGGAGGAGAAGGCTCAGGGGGAAAGGGAGGAGAAGGTTCAGGGAGAGAGGTAGAGGGATCAGGGAGAAAGAGAGGAGAAGGTTCAGGGAGAGAGGGAGGAGGAGAAGGCTCACGGGGAGAGGGAGAAGCTTCACGGAGGGAGAGAAGCGAAGGTTCGTCAGAGCCAGAGGCGCCGCGCTGTCCCTGCGCCGGGCGAGGGCCGGCGCTGCCCCGGGCGTCCCGCGGCGCTGGCTCTAGGTGCCGTGCCCGTAGGGCTCCGCGGGGTAGATCTCCTCGTAGGCGGGGGGCTGCTCGCTGGGCAGCGGGTAGCAGTAGGGGTAGGAGGCGTTGAGCTCGGGGTCCATGGGCGAGTAGCCGGGCAGCTCGACGGAGGGATGCCCGCCGCAGTGCACCTCCACGCCGGCCTCGTCGAAGACGTGGAAGACGCCCACGTTGATGTAGGAGACGGCTTGGAAGGGGCAGTCTCCGGGGTCGAGCTCGGGCTCCCCGCCCGAAAACAGCGATCCCTGGCTGTGCCGCGGCGCCCGCCGCGCCCCGGGGCCGCCCCGCCGCCTCCGCCGTCTGCCGCCCGCCGGGGCCGCCCTCCGCCGCCGCCGCCGCCGCCCGCGCTGCTGCGAGGCCTTGTAGTTCTTGACGAGGAGCAGGTTGAGCAGGCCGAGGAGGCACTCCAGCGCGTTGAAGACGGTGGAGAGCACCAAGCCGCGCTGGTAGTCCCGCAGCTTCTGGCAGCGCAGCGCGGCGGCGGAGCCGTCGGGGCCGGCGCGGGGGCGCCCCGCCGAGCCGCCCTGCAGCAGGCAGTAGTGCGAGTACTTCCTCTCCACCAGCGATACGGTGTCGCCGTCGATGACGGCGCCGGCGAAGGCGCTCAGCACGCCCAGCATGAACACCAGCACCCCCAGCAGCAGGAAGTTCTGCCGGCCCCCCGGCGGCGCCTTCTCCGCCGCCCCCGACGGCGCGGCCGCCGCCGCCTCCCCCGCCGACCCGCCGCCCGCCGGCTCCGCGTCCCCCCCGGCCGCGATCGGGGCCGCAGCGGCCGCCGGGGCGTCGTCGGGCGGGCGGCAGCAGAGCAGCGCGGCGGCGAGCAGCGAGAGGCCGGCGGCCAGCAGCAGCCCCGAGTAGAAGGCGCCGGCGGCGGTGCCCAGGCGGAACGGCTCGCCTTTCAGCTCCGAGCCCAGCGAGAAGCACTTGAGGCCCACGGCGGCGGCGCTGAGCGCGCAGGCGAGCAGGAGGCAGCTGGAGAGCGCGGCGCAGGCTCCCCGCACGCTCCACTTCATCCTCCGCGCCGCCGCCGCCGCCGCCGCCCCGCCGCCCGCATCATCTTCCTCCTCCTCCTCCTCCTCCTCCCGCGCACCCCCCCGGCCCCGCGGCGGCGGCGGCGGCCATGCGAGCGCGGCGCTCCCCGACGGGGCTCGGCGGCGCTCCGCTCGGCAGCAGCGCTGCCCGCAGTGGGCCGGGCGCGCCGAGCGCACACGCTCCCCCCCGCCCGCCGCCGCCTCCTCGTCCCCGCCCGCCCTCTGCGAGCGCCGCGGCTGCGGGGAGCCGTTTAATTATGGATGGGAGCCGCGGAGGAGGGGGAGGAGAAGGGGGGAGGGGGCAGCGCGACGCCCGGGGCGGTGACCTCGCCCTGCCGCCGCGAGGATGCGGTGAGGGGCGCCCCGCGGGGTTTGCGCTTCCCCCTCCCCCGCAGGGTCCGGATGCGGTGTGGGCTGCCGCTCGCCTCCGTGCTCGCGTTCTCTCTGTCTTTATTACGTTCTATCGTTCGCTGTCGCAGGAGGAAGGGGTCCCGACCCCTGCGCAGCGCCGGCGCGAAGTCCCCGCACCTGCGGGGCCACCGGTCTTCGGTGCGACCCCCGCTCTCCTTCCGAGCCACCCTTTCCTCCCCTTTCCTCCCAGCCACCCCTTTCTTGGCTCTGTGCTCCGGCGGGGGGATCGCGCCGGGGCTCGGGACGCCCCGTCCGGGATGGGGACGCGGTGCCGGGCGCCGCCTGCCCGCGGGGAGCGCCCGGAGTACCCGCCTCCCAACGGGGAACGGCGCTTACGCCGGGGCAAAGCTCTTCCTCGCCTGTTTCTTTTCCTGCAGGGAAGCTGTAGCCTCCGGCTCCCCCATTTTCCCCTTCTGCTGTGCGCAGCCTTGCTGGGTATTTTTAGCCCGCGCGGCTGATTAGCATTCAGGGGAGCAAACGAGGGAGAGGAAGCCGTCTTCCAAGTCGTTTTCTCTTCCAACAGGGCCAAACGCACCTATTGGCGATGGGAGATGCGTGTGGGGCGTGATCTGCTGCGCTTCTCCAGCGATGCGACCCTGCTTGCCCTATGGGCACCTCCCCGGACAGCACTGCTGCCCGGCTGCAGCCCCCTCGGCTGGGCAGGGGGCACAGGGCTCTGCCTCAGCAGCTGCTCCTCCCACAGCGGTTTCTGGGTCCTGCGTGGGGTCCCTTCGTGGGATGCCATCCTGCTTGGAGATCAGCCCTCCCTGGGTACAAAAGCATATCGGGGCTCCAATGGGACAATGTCATCCTGCCCTTTGGGGCTACACGGACAAGGGAATTTTCATAGATTCATAAAATAGTTAGGGTTGGAAGGGACCTTAAAGATAATCTAGTTCCACTCCTCTGCCATAGGCAGGGACACCTCTCACCAGACCAGGCTGCCCAAAGCCTTATCCAACCTGGCCTTGAACACCTCCAGGGATGGGGCAGCCACAGCTTCCCTGGGCACCCTGTGCCAGTGCCTCACCACTCTCATGGTGAAGAAATTCCTCCTTATGTGAAGTCTAAATCTGCCCCTCTCCAGTTTATACCCATTGCCCCTCGTTCTGTCACTGCAAGCCTTTGTGAACAGCCCCTCCCCAGCTTTCCTGTAGCCCCTTCAGGCTCCTCAAAGCCTTCCCTTCTCCAGGGCTGAACAACCCCAACTCTCTCAGCCTGTCCTTGTATGGGAGATGCTCCAGGCCTCTGATCATCTTTGTAGCCCTCCTCTGGACCCGTTCCAACAGCTCCATATCCTTATGTCAAGGATTCTAATTTTGCCCCCTCCTTCCTGTTCTCAAAGGACCCATGAAGCACACTGACTGTGTAAAGAAATACAACAATCATGATAATCCAGGGCTGGCTGACCTGTGGCCATGTCATGCCCTTGCTGGGTCTCAGTCCTGGCCATGAGGGTAGAAACAACCTTCTTGTACCCCTCCAGGGCTGTGGACAGAACATGCCACCCACAGATGTCATTAGCTCTTCCCAGGCTGTACCATGAAGACTGGGGTGTGTGGAGCTGCTGATCTGTGGCCATGTGAAGATTTTGCTGTAGGATCTGCAACTTTGGCTCTGAGTGCCCAGACTGCTGGGGAAGACCTTCATGTCTTTAAAAGAACTTGCCCTCTGTCTTTATGAATCCTAAAAAGCAAATGCACACAGGGCACACGGCATTTTACAAAGTACAGCACTCGTTTCCTGAGGTCCCTGCTGAGCTCCAGACATTGCCTTGGAAAACACATATGAACTCAAAATCCAGCTGCCAATCCAGTGAACCTCAGGAGGCACATTGCGTGTGTTGATGTGGAGTCAAAGAAGCTGTAGCTAATGGAAAGTAAAAGCTTAATGAACTAATTTTAAGTAGAATGGACAAAGTGCCTTGCTCCCTGACACGCAACGTAAACTGACTTACATGGGAATTTGTATAATTTCATTGCTACTGTCAAGAGCTTAATGGTGTTCAAGAAACAATGAACTCTTTGTTATGAATAGTGAGAATATTCACTTAACAGTAAATAATTACAAAGTTAGGAAGCGTCTCTGCCCTCATACGTTGATTTATTAATGAGCCTTTAATTGGCAATGGTTAAGGTAGGAAAAGCAAACCTTCTATGGGGTGCAGATTGTGCCTTTGTTGTTCAAAGGGTTTCTTGGTGATTCTTTCCTGTTTCCTCTTTTGGCAGCTGCTGAAATTGAGCAGCAAAGCTTCTCCGTTCACGTGTTCCTACAGCTGTCTCAGCTGGTAAGTCTTGCTCATCTTGAATGTCATCTTCTATGGGAAGGACTCGTCCCCTCCTTCCCTAAAAGCTGTACATTGTGAGGTCAAGTTGGTGCACAAGTTGGAAATGTAATTAAGTGATTCTGCTACACCTTTTTACTCCTTCTATGCTCCTACTTGCTAGTGATAACTTTTTCCAAATTTTACCTGTTTCTTCTCCGTGTGACTCTCAGGCTTCCAAGCACCATGTTCGATATAGAGGGACAGAAGTTACACTAACAACATGCTTCTCCATGTTTTATTTACTATTCGTAAACCTCTCATGTTTCAATGTCAGTGTCTGACTTAGCGTAATTTTTCTTATGGTTATTAACAGCTTTGCACTGTGTGACGTTTTCAGTAAGAAGAGAAACACACGCACACCCACATACCCACAGAGTAAGGTCATTGGCGTATCCTGCAAGTTGAAGTTCAACTGTCCTTGGATAAAAATGTCTGAAAACACAGTGATGATGTTACTTTTATAGTAATAGACACAAGACTCTGTAAAATATTCTGTCACATCTGCATCTTACATGGAATAACTTGTTGATGATTGAATTGGAATTACTGTAAAAAATGACTGCCCTGCCAGCCTGAATACAGGTCATGGGAGAGTTCTCTGGGTCCCAAAGGGTACTGCTGATCACCTCAGTCCTAGCTGGTAGCCCCTTCTGATCAAGGCTAGGATGCCTATCTGCATGTTCACAGCTGATCACGTGTCTGATTGGTCAGCCAGGTCTGTATCTACAGAGAAAGAGAGTATCTACAAGAAAAGATGACAGAATTGCAAGCCTCTTAGCCTTACTAGTCCATAACGCAAATCAGTCACTGCTTGGTCTGCCAGCATCAGTTAATAGCAAAGTTACGACCTGATGGAACGGTACTACAACTGCTGACTATGAAGTATGGTAGGTGCCACATGTTTTGAGTTTCTGGATGTTAGTTTTGTTTTCAAGCTTTGTTAGTTGCATTTTCCTTTTTAACTGCCCAAATCAAAGTTTATCACATTTGTTTTCAAGGGTTATTTTGGTGATCTTCAGAACAGGTGCGTAAAGTTTTATGGGGTAATGATGCTGGAATATCTGTTCCCAGTGCTCTCTTCATGACCATAGAGTGAGCTTTCTGTATCTTGCAAGGGAAGTCATTTATGGTCAGATCTTGCTTCCAAAGGGGATAGGGGGCTTTGGTCCAAGGTTTTGTTTAGCTCAAGAGAAAGATGAGGGGCTGCGCTTGCTGGATGCTTGTTGGGAGTGGGCACTGACATGACCAGTGATGCAGGCTTGCTTTGCTTGGTGTGCACATAGCTGGAGATTTGCAGTGAGGTTCAGATCAGCCTCTTAAATTTCTTCGTGGTGACTCAGTGGCACAAAGGACGACAGAGGTGTTAATTATTGGCTCTCCAGGCTGGAAGCTAAACTGTGGCTTGTAAAATAGATGGTGATCTTCAGCTTATGCCACCAAAGCACAAAACATTGCATTATTTTGTTGTGTGCCTCTCCCACGCTGCATCTATGGTAAGATATATGTGTTGTTATTTCAATGCCAGTTTGATAAATGGGCGTCATAGCTTTGACTATTCAGTCATGATGGCTGTGTCACCTCCCATAACTTATTCTGTTGCCTACTACTTCATTTTTTTTCTCTTTCTATAGGGGACATTATGGAATATAAAATCTTTTTACAAAAATTTCTTTGCACGTGGCTATGAAGAATACATTAGAAATTGGAAAGTTGAACCTCTGGAAATGGGACCTATCATGTTTCTTTCTGGTCCTTTATCTCCTCTATTTGCAAGGTCTACTGGGATGTGTCTATGTGTTTGAGGCCTGCTGCTCTCCTACTTTCACAATATTTTACATGGAAGACTCATTTCTGCAGGGAATTTATAGAAAATACATAAAGGGAAGACATACTGGGAAAGGCCCTACATTAGGCTAAAATTTGGACATAGCTGGTGGCTAGACTCTAGTGAAAACACAACATCTTAGAGATGCTGTTTCAATGAGTGACATTTAAAACAGGAAACAGAAAGGCTGGGATGAAAATGTAAGGTGTTAAGACAGAGAAAGCAAACCTTCTGCTTGAAGCTGGGGGTTTGTAGTTGGCTTGGAAGTTATTAGCCCTAGGAGCTTTGGGTTAAGGGAAGAAGGGTTTGAGAAATTAACACAACAAGGTTGTTTGCGCTGTAAGATCATGGGATAATTTAAGTTGAAAGGGACCTTGGGAAGTGTCCAGCCTGATGTTCTCAAAGCAGGGACATCTCTGGGACCAGACCTTGGGGCTCAGGACTTTGTTGAGTGTGTCTCTCTGTATCAGCAGCCTTTACCAGTGTTTGAGTTATCTTAGCATTTACCAGTGTTTGAGTAATCTTAGCACTTCAATCAGTTTTTCAGAACTTGTCTATTTCTTGGCTGTCTTCCTTTTTCCTGGCTTTAAGTGACACTAGGACATCTGAGAAGACCTCTTCAGGGCCCTGTGAGGAGTCCTTTTTGCCTTTTTTGTTCAAATGCTCCTGAGTCTGAGTGAAAAAGAGTGGTTTCTCTGTGCAGTAGGATTTAATCTTTTCAGTGAAGGGGCAATCATGTCAGGAACATTCTTTGTTTACAGGGCTATAGAACAGGGCACAGGATATTCTGAGGAGAGGTCAGATGTTTTCTATGGCATTTTTAAAATCAGTTATTTGATTTTATTTTACAAATTATATAAACAAGGACATCTTTCTTTTGCTTATTTCACAGAATCATTCAATTATGAACAATTTGCAGAAACTGTACCTGACGCTTTCCTAACTGCTGTCCTAATGGTGGGACCTGGATGGTATGTTATTGTGTGTGTTCTAGGAAACTGCTAAGTTAATGATAAAAGATTGCTGAACGCTTTGCCAGTCAAAAGGACCTCCATATTCTTCTCTTTGGGCTCTCAGGTTATTTTGAAAAGTGTTTCAGTTTAGTCTGCGTAGTTGATGTACTACCTTATCCTTGAAAACAATGCTGTGTGAAGGCTTGAGGCTGATGCATCTCTTAGCTTCCAGTGAGGCTTACTGCACAGGACCTTAGCAGCAATCATACCCTTTGCCTTCTGCTGAATGATTAACGTGCTGCAGAAAGATGGCACAAGCTTTGAGAGGTCAGCAGGCTGTGTTCCAGGTTCAGGGAAAGGGGAGCTAACTTCCTCACTTGGGAATTTATGTGTGTGTCCTATCATTTGATGTTGTATTGTACAGTAGAGCTGAGACAAAGAACCCATTTTCCTCTGAGGAGAGGAAGGGTGGTGTCCCAGGTGAGTTGAGAGGGATCAGATATAATCTTTCTTGTTCAGCTATTGAATGAGGTGTCTTGTCAGTCTCATGTTCCCAGATCCAAATTAAGGTGCTTGGCTTGACACAGGGATCCTGAAAACTTCCTGCATTGATGCTACTTTGTCTTAGATGAGTCTATCCACTGAAGATGCCTTACTTCTGAATTTTAAAATCTTCCATCCAGTTAAATTGTATTTTGTCCAATGACTTTTTTTCACATCAAGATTATAACATGCTCTTGAAGGAGTGTCTGGAAGTCATCTTTTAGCGAGTGCCCTGCTAAACTCTTGTCCCAGTTTGATTTTAGCTTCAACAGCCTTTGATTTTCTAGAAAAATTACAAGGCAGGAGTGGAAGGGGAGAGCAGACCTCCACTCAAGCCAAAGTTGCTATGCTAGGAAAGTGTATCTTGGGATCCCTTCTGATCCCAATAATATGGGAATCATTCTTCTCTGTGGGGCTGGCCTGTAGCAAAAAAAAAGATGTGGTGGGAAAGGGCAGCTCATTTAGCTGCATGTTGAGAAAAGGAATAGTCTGACTTGATCCCTGAAAGCAAAGGCTGCAGTGAGCTCGCCTTCATGGTGGGGGATTTCTCCAGATAGGTCTACAGCCTGGGAAGTACCTCCCTGCTGCCTGACATATCAGTGTGGCGTGCCATGGTTCCTGCTCTGGCTTGGTAACAAAACTGCTGCCTTAGCTGCTTGTCACACCTTGTCCCTCTGAGATGTCTCTGTCCCTTGCTCAGCTTCTTGTCTGTTTTTTCCCTAGTATGTTATTGCAAGTGATCCCCATCAAAGTGCATTCTTGTCAATCGTGATCACTTAGAGGTGTAGGTTAGTGAGTAGTGAGAAATGAAGCCAGCAGAGCTGAAGGAACAGCAGTTAGTGGGGCAGGGGATGCACTGTCCTTCTCACCCATGGCAGTAGCTACTGGGGGAAGCTGACTGTCCAAGAGGGCGAGGTTAATTGAAATGCAGCACTGCCTTTGGCTTTTCTTCTAGGCTACTTAGCTTCCTGCTCACCTACCAGGGTCCTCAGGGTACACCACCTGTGGAGTGCTCTATGCTGGCCCAGCCAGCAGGGCTCCAATAGCCCTGCAGCTCCGTGTGTGCATTGCAGACCTGGTTTGGGTGTAGTGTTTAACTCATTTCCTGCCAGAGCTGCATTTCTTACTCCCTTGAGGTGACAGTATTGCAGCCCTCTAAATGTTGTCTCCGTCTTAGCAAGCTTCTTCCTGGTTTTTCAGCTCTTGTACCCATTTCCACCAGCCTAAGAGTTAGCTTCTCACATAATGCCATTTCACATGCTTCATTGAAATCTCGGGGGAGAGACAGACAGGACAACCATCAAATGGAGAGTGTAATGTTCAGACTCTGGGAGGTCTGTACTACTGTTTTTGCCTCCTTATTTTAAAATTTGTCTTTTATTATTTTTCCCTTGCAACTTGTTCTCGTGCCTGGCACAGATCTAAATAATGTGCCCAGACTTCTTACTGTGTTTCAGAAGGGGCACATGTATGTTCAGATTTGTTTTTCTCCACCCTATTCCAGATGATTAACCTCACCCTGCAGGTCTGCATCCACTGGCGCCTCTGTAACGCTCGGTTGGACTTGTCCATGCATCTTGATTTGAGTCTGTGAAGGTTTCCGTGTTTAGGCTCCAGTTTGAGTGAGATAGGTTCCTTGTCTTCGGTGCTTTCATTTCCATGGGCTGCCCCGCCATTGATCTAGACTTGGTATGATCTTTATGGAAATCCTAGTGGAGCATTGATTTAGGATGCTCCAAATTGCTTTTTCTTTATTTTTTTTTCCCTCTTTCTTCTGCTTACTGCCTATCACCTGAAAATTTTATTTCCTTATATTCCTATTTACCTAACTGGCAAGCTCTTTTTCTTGTTAATCTGTGCAGTGCATCTATGCTTCACTATTAGAAATTCTCACTTTGCTCTCCAACTCTTGACCATATTTGTGGGTGAGGTTTTCTTCCATTCTCCCTCTTTTGTTTCTCTGTGCTTCATTTCCCCCTCTTCTCTTCATCGAAGCTTGCTTCTGGCTTATTGCCAGCACTGTTGTCTTCAGGATTTTTTCCCTCTGGTTGTAGGTCTTCTTTTTCTTTGTTCTAACAGAGTCCTCTGTCATGTAAATCTGCCCTTCCCTAGTTTACGGGTGGATTTCTAGTTCTCTCCCTATCATTCTTCTGTCTTTTCTATTTTTTTTTTTCTTCATACAGCCTCTCTTTCTATTTCTTTCTCCTGTTAGGCCACTGCTTCTTTCTTCTTAGCCATCCCGTCTGCTTCTCCAGCAAATTTGTTCTCCTTGTTATCTGGGTGCAAACAGTACCTCAACTCTATTTTTATCCCACTAGTGGGAATCTTCTGCATCTCTTTTGCCCTGTCAATTGATCAGAGCTAAAGGTCTGTCTTGTTCTGTATGTCTTCGTGCATCTTCTTGTTCGCATTGTTTTCTTCTGCTTATGACTGCATATTCCTGTTTGAATTTGAGGTGCTTTTCACAAGGATATTTTTTTTTTTTTGCAAGAAAGCTGTAAAGGATGCTCAGCATGCCTCAAGGTTCTCATCTGCTGTCGGTGTCTGCAATTTTTTCAGGTCTTCCCATTACTGTCATGATTTCAGACTTTTCTTTCCTGCCTTCATCTTCAGAAGCATGGAAGAACCTCCCACTGCACTTACAACTTATTGTTTTCTGTTTGCTGGATCCATTAATTCCTGCCCATTGACTATTTAAATTCTTCACTCAGTTGTCAAGCTAATGTATTTTTTTTTTTGCTCCAGCTGCTGTCTCATAGTGGTATCTCATGTCCCACAACCTCTTTTGTATCTTGCCTTTGAGAACAGAAAAGTATGAAAACCAAGTGAAAGTCTTGCCTTTTTTTGTTTGTGTTAATGCTGGGTTATTACTGGCTGTTTTGTGCTAGAGCTCAGGATGTCAGGATATGGCAAAAGCTTTGTATCTATGTGTTGTCAAACCCTTAGGAAATAGCAAATACAAGTTTTTTTCCTATTACTTGAAGGACCTTAAAGCTGTTTATGCCTGTCCTTGGTGAGAACGTGCTATTAAACCTGGAACTAGAATGGGTAAAGAAGCTCATATAGATCAGTAGAAAGTGGTTAGGCAGTGTGCTTGGATTTGAGTTCTTTCTCTAGATCTAGTCCTACTGTATTTCAACACGTGCCTGTGTTGTAAGTGAGCTATCCTTGCTGTCATTTGGTAGGCAGTGGTGTTCTTTGGTGGCAGTAACCCTGGATGAAGTTGCAGGCTTCAAAACTGGGATGCTGTATAGGCACTTCTCTTTTCTTGGGCAGGAGAAAAACTAGCTACAGTCTTCAAGCTGACAGCCGGAGAAGACCAATTGAAACGAGTACATTGACTCAGCAAAGAAATGGTTTTAAGTGCATGAAACCCAGCATGAAACCCATTTCCTATTGAAGTAGCAGGTGGTTGAACACTTAAACGTATGAGATGTTGGTACCACATCGATATAGACTGTTTTAAGGGGCTCTGAAGTAGCCTCTAGCCCTCACTAGCTCTTGGTGAGGTGCTGAGCTAATTTGTCTCAAGCAAGCTCTCAAGGCACAGCAAGGTCAGATGAAAATCCTGAATAGACTCGTTTATCTCCAACTCTTACTGGGGATATAGGCTGATTCCACTCCCCCCTTGTGCTATATCAGATTCCTTTTCAGTATCACACCACTACCATTTTGAGAAACAGTGTCTTTGGGTGATGGGCTTGATGTTTTATTTTCCTCTTTCCTTAAGCCCTCCCTAACAACCGCTGCCTGGAACAGCTTCCTTGGTAGTCATAGGCCAGAGGGCTGTGCTCAAACACGTTGTTTTCCTGATGCAGTACATCAGGCAGTGATTTTGTGTGGCATCTGGACCTGACCATCAGGTCATCAATTGTATCTTGCTTGGACACCTAGAGCAGGATCGATTCATTGGCAGAGGCAGGGTTGTTTCTTGGCCTCCTTTGCCCCTTTGATCTCATCAGCAGTGACATTTTTTGTGAGGCTCTGAGGACTGCAGAGTACCTGTACGTGAAGAGGGTTTGTGGCTGCGGGAGGACAGCTCGGTGGTCAGGTGTGTGTACTCTCTGTGGGACGCAGCTAGAAAGAGGAAGGTGACAGGTGTCTTCCAGTGAGTGATTGTAGAGGGAGGAGAGACCAGTGCAACACCTCACAGATGCTCTCAGAAGGACAGTGTCATCAGTTGTTGCTGCTCAGCAGCTGGCACTGTCCACTTTTGCTTTCATGTGTATCTAATACATTTTTTCTTTAAATCTTCATCATAGTGCTCCATATTATATCTGCTCTTTGTAGCTACTAAACGTACTTGTTTTGAGATAACTCCACAATATGGCACATATGTAATTAGGTATAATTAGCTCCAGTTAACCATATGAAGTTTTACAACACTTGTCCTGCCATATTCTGAAGCTGGGTCTAACAGGTTTCCTGTCTGTGCATTAGCAGGTTCAAGCTATACAAACCCATCCTTATTCCAGGTATTTCCTTTTCCATTTCAGTACTGTGCCTTTGAATTAAATGATTTGTTTTTCAGTTTTCTGCCTAATTAACTTGCAGCCTGGAGGACTCTACCTCTAAGTGCAGGATCCTCCTTTTGTATCTTTGGTGCTCTTCACAACATGCTTCTGGAGAGCTGCAGATCATGACAACGCTGTCTTGGTACCTAGTTTACAAACTCTATACCTTGTCAAATCTAGTTAGATGAGCACATGCTACAACTGACATAGGCCTGAGTGCTATATGTGGTGAATAACAGTTTGCCTTGCTTATTTAAACACTGAGGCAAAATTTTGGCTTTTATTCTTTTTAAAGCTTTTATTCTGCTTCTCTGATGGAAGAAAATCAGCATCTTCTTTTGCAGCTCAGTCTAGCATTTGAAGGTGGCTCTTGGTCCTCCAGATGCCGACTAGCACATTTCTTAACATATTGTCTCCTAAAGAACAGCTAGAAACAGCAGGATTGCTTGTGTATATTGCAAGGTCTACCCCGTGTCTAGTTCAGAAAAACAGGAAAGTGCAGGCTAGAAGTGCTGACAATGGCACAAAAAGGTGTCTCAGTTGGCCTCCACACAAAGCAGTTTCTTGACGTCTGTGAAACAGTCCATCGCTCTCCAGTTTTTCAAGACTGCATGGATATTAATTAGCTTCAGGTTATAATCAAGCTGCCTCTGATTTTAATGGGCCTAGGATCAGATAGGACTTAGTGTTTATATGGTTTTCATTACAGTGTTAATTAACTTAACATGCAGATTTAGCTATGAAGCTTAGAGATTTCATTTAGATTTTATAATTGAATTGAGGAAACATGGCAGTAAATGCAGATGGGAAGTTATGTGCAATTAATATTGACCCAGGACTGCTCACATGTAAGACACTTGTCTCTGAAGACTCACTAGGAAATCCAGTATGTTAAATATTGGTTTTGTACCGTGAGGTTTTCAAACAACCTCAATGCTCCCCTAGCTATATTCTTCCTGAAGTCCAGGCTGTGTGAGACCTGCAAAAGCCGACACTGAAAATCCTGTCACTTGGCAATGCTAGCATAAGTCTTACCTCCTGCATTTTTTTTATATATTTTTTTTTCAAAAATGCTGAAACAACAAATAGGCAGAATTAGCCTCTGTGTGCTACAGTTATGTGTGTGTAAGGGCAGGTAAGATATTGTTTTCGTGGTTTTAAAGGAATATAATTTAAAGCCATTAATAAACAACTTATGGGAAGCTTGGAGAATGAAATGCTCTTATCACAGCAGTTGGTACACCTTTGACTGGCCTGAAAGAGCCAGTGCAATGGTGAGAAGGGTGGGTCAGTTTCCATGCTGACCTTGTCCTTGGCATAGCCTGCAGACTGAAAGTTAGGCTGACTACCGTAAGATGTATTGATATTAGCCTGCCGAAGTCTCCGTCTGTTTTAGAGAAATGGCTTAAAGTGGCACTGGGATTTGTACTGTAAGTACTGCCTTATTAAAGAAATGAGTAACCTGTTGTCTTACCTGCTGGATAAAACCTTCTAGCTGGGGGTTTACTGGAGGACACATAGTTTGACAGGGTATGGAAATGTTTTTGTTGGAAGTGTCTAATAACAGCTTGGGCAAATCTCTCTTGTAGGTTGTTCAGGTAAAGCTGGACCTGCTGAGGTCCCTCTTTAGCCTGCTTCTCTGAGATGTTGACACACTGCTGTACTTTTTTCTTACAGCTGGTGTTTGATATTTCAAAGAATGAAAAGTCACTGCTCTGCTGTGGGTCTGCTATGGAGGGAAGACCTGACGACAGGCATCTTCATGCCTCTGAGATGGCCCATGACCTGGAAACCTTCACATGGTGCTTAACACAGCACTCTGTGCGCAGGGGGAACTGTGCGGGAGGGTGCAAGACTTTTCCTCATGTGCAGCACTTGAAACTTGAGGTTTAAAAGCCCTCTAATTACTGAAGTATGTGTGGCTCCAAATGTCACTAATAGCTTAGGCAGAGAGGCAGAAAAAATGAAGCTCCTGAAATAGCTGCTGGATTTAAATTGGAGGTAATGGGGATTGTGCTGGCTGCGTGTTCTTCAGATTCACTGTTCAGCAAGAGGAACACAGTTTGGAAGGATGTTTGTGCCTTGCAGATTGCAGGGGTTCATTGAGTTGAAAGATGTCATTAGTGTCATAGGACAGCAAAATACGTTTATTGAAAAACAGAATACAGAGGCAGTGTTAAAAGCATTTAAACTGGCAAAAGGAACAGAAACAAATTGCGGAGGTAGACTGCTAACCTGCATGTTAAAGGCACAAGTGCATGGGCAGGCTTGGGAACAGCTCTGGACTGGCATTTCTGGAACATGTTGCTCACAAGTGTTGTGCATTGCGTTCTGCACAGGACATGGATGCTTGACTGCTGCTTCACGCTTCCTTTCTGGCTCATGTGCAACTCCCTTGGGTGCCTTGGGAAGCTCTGTGTCACAGGCTAAATATGAGGCATATTGTACCTGGTACAGGATGGGTGTAGAAAGAGAAGTGTCTGTGCTCTGCTGTTACCAAAGGGTATCTCTCCCGTGACTCTGTTTGCTGGAAGTAGTCCCACTTCATAGCTGTGCGCTTGAAAGGTTGTCCTGGTACATGAATGGACGTATCTCCAATATATGAATCCTCACTCCTCCTTACCCATTCATTTTAACTCAGCTGTGGGAGACGGGACATTGGAAGGCAGCAGAAAGTGTATACCTAGGCAATTGTTCAATGTCAGAGCTGGGCTCCCACAAACCTCATCCCTTTCACTTAGTATTGGGCTTTCGGAAAAGAGGCAAAAAATGTGATCATTTCCTCCACCAATCCTCACCGCACTTTTGAAGGCAGGCTGAAAACATCAGCGTTTGGAGCAGCGATGTCTGAGTCTGCAGCTTATTGCAATTTTCAGTGCATTGTCTCCCCATGTGAAGAGCTGAAAAGCTAAGCTGGGACAAACAGCCCTCCACTGCTATTCTCCTGGAAAAGCTCCGCATTTAACTATGAAGGGAGAAGCTCTGTGAGGGACTGCCTCCAAACATTGGCCTCAAACTGTTTTTCGTTACAGAATAATTTTTGGTGCCATAGTTTGTAGCACATGGGTACGCTGTAGCTACTTCACCTGCTTCAGGGTTTCTGACTGTGTTATGTGTAGTGACTCAGAGAGCTTTCTCTTGGAGGAACATAAAAATTCACTTGCAGTCCGTCAGCTTACGTAAAAGTTTGAACTATTTTTGTTCAAGTGCATTGCTGTACATTTTTAGACTAGCTCAACTTCATGTGCATTTTGTTTGCCAAATCCACTACTCTGCTACATCCAGTGAGAGGATATCAAAATCCCTCTGAAGCTTTTAGGGTCTGCAGTGGTGAAGAATGCTCTGTGCATCCAAATCTCAGGGGGAAACCTGTTAATATGTGCATGGTATAATTCCCACTTTCTAAAAGTTATCAAAAATATGGAAAAAAGTCTAAGTTGAGAAGTACTGCTCAGATTTAGAGTGTATTAAAATAGGCTTGGGAAGATGCTTATAGATTGCAGTTATTAAAATCCTCATGATGGGACTGTATTCAGTCTTATTTTTGCTGTTATACAGAACTAAGCTCTGTATAGCTCTGCCTTTTCTTGTTCATCCTCTACTCCATTTCATCCCATTTTCCGTTTCACTGTGCTTTGATTCTTGGGTCTGTTTTGTCAATTCCTCAAATAGTCACCTCTACATCCTTTCCCATGAAAACTCTTAAAGCAAATTCAGTTTTCCTGAATCCATCTGCCAGGCCTCTGGACTTGCTTATTTTATTAGGTCTACTGGATGCTCGATGTATTTCCTTTCTTTTTTCCTTTCCCTAACTTCTGTGCTTAAAGTGCAACATTCTGACCACAGGAAGCATCTTGTGTTGGGAAGGAGCTTCTCAGATACAGGTATTTTTGTCTGTAACTTGACTCACTCAGAAGGAAAATAGGAATGCCTGAGTTGTCTAGGATTTTGGTTTTTACATTTTTTTTTCTTACATTGGAATTGTTACTGGATGCCTTGTAAAAATGTTTTCCAAATGTCAAGTTTTCTATGAATTAATTTGTTTGTTTCTCCCTGCTGTGTCCCAGGACACTTTGAAAATGAGATTTTTTTTCAAGAGTTTTATCCTACTGTGATTATTTATATACATCAAATTGCAGTAAAACCAAACAACTTCCTCATTTGCAATGCAGTCTGCAGAAGTCAAATAATTTCTCCTGTGGCTGTGTCAGGGACACCGTGAACTTGAAGTAGTGGAGAGAAAAAAAAAGCTTCAAAGAACAGGACTCAGGATTAAAATCATGCAGTCTAATAGAGGTCTTGAAATTAGGAATTCCATCATACCATATTTATTGTTTTAATTTACTTTGGGGTCTTTCAGTATTGGTGCATGAAGTATTCATGTCCTTGCACGCTGCATGCATGGGTAGAAGGTGAAAGGGTTAAACAAAGTCCCTTCATATGAGTACCTGAACCAGACTATGGGCCTGAATCAGGTTAGGTGAAAAGTGACACTAAGTGGCTTCAAGATGGGGCTCCCTAAATGTTGAAGCATACTTGGTTCCAGAAAGGTGTGTGTTCAACAAGGGGGCCAACCTGGGGCTTCACTCTGAGAACCTCTGTTGCAAAGTTTAGAGCAGTCTTTTGGATATGCATCTTTATGCTGGAGGAAAGCCCCCATAGCTTGGGTGCCTGGAGGAAGAAGGAGCTTGAGGTTGGCTTTTGCTCCCTGTGTCTCCATCTGGGCTGAGCAGAGCTCTGGTGTCAGTTAAATTCTGAGTGTGTGTTTCCTAACAGTGAAGTCCTTGTGGATGACAGCAGACACCGGTGCTAGACTGAAGGTCTGTCTTCTCCCAGCTATGTCGTGGCTGCAGGGTAGTCAACAGCTTCCTGTGTTGGTGTTCTGCACCTGGTAAATACCATCCTCCCACACTGACGCTGTGGGGGATGCAAAGGTGTGATGTGTCTGTCAGGGTAATTTTCAGAAAGGAGGAAGGGGAATGAAGGAAATGAGTTATGGCATCAACAGGGCAAGAAGGCACTAGCCACCAGTGGCCTGTGGCACTGATGAAGGTGGCACTGATGAAGGTAGCATAGTAGCAGAACTATAGCCAGCAAAACTATTATGACTAGCTTGGGTGTTAGTCACTCATTAGTTAGTGTCTTCTTCCCACCTCACTAATGCTAACCAGCAGTTCAGAGACAGCGGGAGATGCAGCATCTTCATGTGGGTGAAGAAAGCACATAATTTTCTGCAGGTTGACATATGAGATCCACAGGGCAAATAGAGGCTGGTTATGTGTTTTCTTTCTACTTTTCAGAAAGATTATAGAGTGGCTGCTGAGCTGCTGATGCTCCTGCTTGAGACTCTTGAGACTTGTGTTTGTTCCCACAGTAGAAGGTCTGTTTATGTACTCTTAGTCTGTCAGTCACTGCAGCATCAAGTCTACGTCACGAGCAAAGAGCAGGACTAATATCTGTTGCATGTGGATCTTCCCTTCCCCTGACCCCTGATGGGGAGATCTCTATGTGGTTTATTAAATAGCTGATGTTCTATGTTCTGTTTCCTCTCCAGTAGACTCCAGCAGTGGAAATAGAGTTTATAAAAGAGACAGCATCTTTTTCCCTGTTGTTTGTCTCACACTGTGCCCACTTGTAAGTATTTAGCATTTACAGGCTCTACAGCTATGCTGTTATTTCCTTTAGATGACATCCCACATTCACACAAATGTCAAAACCTCACACTTGCTCCCTCTGTGTTGCAAGAGCCTTCCTGCCTTAGTAACAATAATGTGCAGAGCAGTGATATCTCATCTCCCAAACTACCTCTCCTGAAAAGCTGGGGTGAATGCGGGAATCTATGAAGCAGAACAGGCATTTCCCAAGAACATTTTCAATTTTGTTTCCCTTTCAGTAAGAGGATATACTAGCGATCCTGTGAACCTAGGTTCTTTTTTTATTCATTTTACTCATTCACACAGGCACTGTGATAGCAGTTACTGAGTTAAACCCTTTGATGAGTGTTCTCAACTTGTAGTGGGAATGCTGTCCAATTGGAGGCCACTGAAAATATGGAAGAATAATACTAGGATTTTTTTTCAATGATCTGATTGGTCCTTTTTTCGCCTGGACCTCATGTCTGTGTCACCTGTGTTATGGTTCATGGGGTGTGCAGCACAGGTTAGAGCTGCAATGCTGGGCACTGGCCAGGGAAAGACATCTGCATGAGTGATGTACTATGACCTTTCTCATCTCACATTTTGTTCTCTAGTGGAAATCCAAGTGGCATTATGAACTGAAATAAGAGGTGAACAAAGGATGTGATAAAAAGATGCAAAAACCTGTACTGAGGTGAGCTGAGGATGTAGAAAGGGTATGAGGTGAGGAAAGGCAGGCAGTTTAGCTAAGAAATGTTGCCACTGAGAGGGACGGGTACCTGGTGTACAAAGGGTGCTGGAAGACTGTCTTTCTACAATTTCCTGGGCTCATTTCTAGTCCACTCATTTCTATTCAGAATAAACTCTTTGCTAGATCTGCTTTTCCAGGCTTGTGAAGGTACTCAGAAGCTGCTGCTGGTCAGAGAGAGGAGAGGGTCTGGACTTGGTGCTGCAGGTGCCTTGCAGAATGCCTTAATGGCTGTCCTGAACTCTTAGCTGCAGATAGGTCTGTTTCAATTTGGAAATGTAGAAAAAAGTGGAAATATCCTCTACATCCCCTGCCCTGCATCTGAGGATTCCTTGCTCTGTATTCAAAAGCATACAGGGCCTTGCAGGAAGGGAAGGCAGGTGGCTGTGTTCTCCAGATCAGAGCTGAGAAATAAACAGAGATCATCTGAAGAGCTGTTTGGAAATGCAGATTGTTGTAAGGATTTGCACCGGTGGGTGCATCTACAGAAGAGAAAGGGGATCACCATGGGGTCACTATCCAGAAGATGAAAGAAAAATAAGGGTGCATTGAGAGAAGTGAGCGAAATGATTGGAACAAGCAAGCCTGCACAGGGCAAATCCCTAGTGCAGTTCTCAGGCCCCTGTTCATTGTTGAGAGGAGTGCACTGGAGGTGCGTATTTTTGTGCCCACACTCTCCAGTCAGTTTTTTTCAATTACTCTGTTAAGGCCAAGAAGTTGTGGAGTGGGCATAACTTCATCAGCTTCACTCTGAGTCATTGTTGCAGGAAATGCTGGAGCACGTGAGCTTTTGGGGATTTAGGGGGTGCCAGCCTGCTGCCTTCCTGGTTTGGGTAGAAAAGTACTGTTGCTCTGGCAGTACACCCCTGAAGTTGGTAACACAAAGTTGTGTGTTCATGCTACTCTAAAGGGTGTTGGGGTTTGCCTCCCTGTGGGCGACAAGATTATGAAAGCAAAGGCAAAACATACCTCTCAAACAGAAAAGTCAGGGAGCTTAAGAGAAGTGTGTGCTTTTGGACAGCAGAGCTTTAAGACAGCAGAGCTTTTGGTGGAATTACATGATGTGATAACGCATGACTCTCTAAGCAAAGGCAACGGATGTGAAAGACTAGACAATCTTGCCCACTGAAGTGAGAGGGCCTGATCAACAGACCTAGAACAAAATAGGTGACCCATGGATAATTTGTATTACATTGCTATCTGTACTATTTAATCTGTAACTTCTCACATAGCAATTATCAGTGGAATTGTGCTGTGCTATACTTAATACAGTGAATGTGAGAAAATGCATCATAGTTGCATTATCAATAGAGCTGGGCTGTGCCACTTTAGTTGTGGCTTCTTCAGTCTGCACGGGATGTGAGGGGAAGCATTGTGGAGAAAGGTGACAGGCCCTGGGCCATCAACACTTTGGCTGACCAATCAGCATGAGTATGAACACTAAGTAAAAGGAGAGGAACTATGCAGGAATGCTGTGCCTCAACAGTCCCATTAGTTCAAAGATAGGATACCCCACGTTTGCCTTGATCTCCCTTCTTGGTCGCTGGCCATGCTCCAAGTGGGAGGACAATGGAGCAGCTGAGACCAGGGATTCTGCAATTTTAGTATGATGTAAGTTGTTTATTTAGCAATATAAAAGCTAGACACTCTTACAGCAACTTTGGAGTCCTCGTCTGTGAGTGGATGCACTGCGTAGGACCTCCCGATTGCCATGGGAAGGCTGTCCAAAATCCCTGCTGCAATTAGGGGCTTCCCAGCAACTGCAGATCTGAATGATGGTAACAGGATAATTGGTGACATATCTTCCTTAATCACTATACTTATTTTCTTGTAGTAATGATTAGTTGCATTGCCAGTGCAAGACCTACAAGGCAGGGAGCAATTCTTGTCACATTTCAAGAGGGTATGAGTTAATTTCCCACATAGTGAGGACTATATAGCTGTCTGGCTTTTTGGTACTTTCTGTGCTTTGATTGCTTCTCTGCAGTTTTACAGCTGCATTTATGTAACATTTTTTTTTTTTTCCCCATTTAATTCCCTGCAGTGTAGTGGTGGAGAGGGGTTATACTTTGTTTATTCAATTGTATATTTTAGTGCAAGAAGGGGATAAGGAATGTATCGGTTTATTGCTACCTGGGGTCCCTTTCCCAGTAGATTGTGGTTGTTTCTGAACATCACACTCTTTGGTTTCACAATTTCTGAACACTGCCATCATTGTGGAGCACCACCAGAAGCTTGTCTTTCCACGCTAGAGCAACCTGACTACTTGGGCTTGTAAATGCCATCCATTTCACAAGTGTGACAGCTAGAAAGGTTATTTCCCCAAAGTTCCATGAGAAATAAGACAGGAGAAGAATAAATCTGTGCTGGTCTTTGTATTACTAAGTCACTGTATAATCAATTACATTTCTCCTAGGTGAGGCCCTTACTCTGTTTGTTTTGGTTTTGCCATACATAAAACCTTGTATCACATCAGTCAATCTTCCTTGTGCTGCTAAGTAGATTTTGTGCCTGTAGGCTTCAGATTTTTTCAGACACGTGGGAAAAATCCTGCTACTTCTAGATTTGCAATGAAGTTAAGGGGTGTAGAAATGAAGTGAAGATCATGTTTTAATTCTGAAAGCAGTGCTTGGGAATAAATATGCTGAGTCTGGCTGCTCTGACTGAAATACTGCTCTGTGCAAGGGAACACAGGCTGGACATGAGAAGTCAGAACTCCAGCCTGTAGTCACTGTGTGTGGGATGCAGGTGTCTACACTGCATTAATGCCTGTGGACTGCATTGGTGTGAGAACCACTTGTCAGCTAACAAGCATGCTGGAGCACTGTGTGTGAAAGAAGGGGTACTGCTCTATGGTGGCTTCCTTCTGATGTCTTACTGCCCAACTACTGCCTTGCCATTTAAAGCATTGGAAAATGCCAGGCTATCTGCACTGGTGTGAGAAGATTAAGGCAGAAAATGCTCTGGAAAAGTGCTGAGTCACTATGGAATATGTTTGCCAATGGGATTTCTCAGGTGGTGCATGGGATTCAAGAGAGAATTGCCTCTAGCAATTCTGTTGTCTTTCATGAAGCCATGCCTTTTTCTGAAACTCCTGAGGATCCACTGGGCTAAAGCCACTGAATGGGAAGTTTCTTAGTTTGTAATGTTGTTGTAACTGTGGTGGTCTGACGACACAAGGCAAGATTTTGAACACGAATACCAAGTTTTACTAAATTAGCCAGTTTAATGGATAAAGCAAAGTACGTAGCTGGGTACTACACAAGCTTTCAGATGCATGTTTTTTCTTCAGGTCCACTCTAGATATTGGTGTATTTTTTTCAGGCTTGCTTGGTAGCAACTAGAAACTATTCCAGCTGTCTTCTGCAATTTTTTTTGGTTTTGTTTGACTTCTGACCCTTTTTTGAGTTGTTTTTTTTAATATTTTTCTTTTCTTAAAGCTGTAGTCCTAGGCAAGAGTGTAAGTTCATGCCAGGCAACTGCAACTCTTATATGCATGTATGCACACAAAATATTAGTGACGGAAGTGTCACTAAGTGTAATGGACAGTCGTTCTTCTTGGTCGCTGAATCATTTTTCAAACTATACTCTAAAATGTACTTATTTGATTGCTCTGCTTTCTTGAGCAGGCCTCTGCAATTTTATGTAGATGAGTTTTCTACTTTACAGTAGGAGGCACATGAGATGAAATCTGATGGTATTTATTTAGGTATTTGTATGCAGCTCTGGTGTTTCATTTTGAAAAAAAACCAAAGCCAGATAATTTTTTTATGGAAGAAAGCATGCTGTTCATCTAAGTGACTGCAGCGATTCTGCCAGCTCAGGCATTAAGGCTTCTTTAATAATACTGAATGTTTTCCAGAGGACAACATAAAGTGGCAACATTTACTTCAACTAGCAGAACTGAAGTTGTGAAGTTGGCCATGTTTTTAACCTGAGGTAGTGCATCCTAACCCAGCCACCACTTAGCTAGTTACATCTGGGCCTATCTTTGCTTTAATATAATTTATAGCAAAAAGCAAAACTAAATGTGTAAGTCAGTAGAGTAGTTGTAGATTTCATAGCATAAGTGATAAGTGTGTAGCACTTCTTCCTAATGTGCAGTATGGATCTGTAAGCAGCTACCCTAGGAAGCAGAGGAGAGAGATAAATGATTTGATTTGGGAACTTCAGTGTAGGAAGAAGCTGTCAGTGGAGTCAGACAAGAACTTGTGCTGTTATACATGTTTTTAACTGTTATGGCAAAGGAAGTAAATAGTGCGTGGAAAAGTTTGCTGATAGTGCTGACTTTGTTCAGAGTTTTAAAGATAAGGACTGTATCAAAGAAGGATCTTGTGAAACTGAGTGGAGAATAATTAGGCAGCTAAAATTCTGTGTAGGCAAAGGTAAAGGAATACATGTGGGAAGGACAATCCTGGCTTTACACATGAAGGGCTCTGAGTTGACTGTTTCTATAGCGGTGTGAGATCTTGGGTTTTCAGTGGAGCTATGGAAATGTGAGCTAAATGCACAGTAGCAGTACTCAAATAAGCAAGGACACAGAATAACATAGCACTGGATAATACTAGGAACTGAGCAGGAAACAAAATGAGGAACACAGTTATTCCACTGCACAAGTCCAGGGTAGTCCCTTGCATGGATGGTCCTGATTGATGATAGATTAGTTCAGTGGAATGAACTACAATGATCATCTAGTCCAACTGCCTGACCACATCCAAGCTGACCAAAAGTTAACACATGTTATTAAGGACATTGTCCAAATGCCTCTTAAACACTGGTAGGTATGGAGCATAGACTACTTCTCTAGGAAGCCTGTTCCAGTGTTTGACCACCCTCTTGGTAAATAAATATTACCTTATATCAAGTCTGAATCTCCCCTGGCACTGCTTTGGACCATTCCCATGCATCTTGTCACTGAATACTGCAGAGAAGAGAATAGCACCTCTCCACTTCATCTCCTCAGGAAGCTGTAGAGAACAAAGAGATCCTTAGCTGCTCCTCGCAGGACATGCCTCCCACCCTTTTCACTAGCTTTGCTGCCCTTCTTTGGATACATTTATGTGCCTTAACATCCTTCATAAATTGCGGGGCCCAGAACTGCACATAGTGTTCAAGTTGAGGCCACACCAATGCTGAATACAGTGGGATAATCACCTTTTTTGACTGTCTGGTTATGCTGTGTTTGATGAACCGCAGGGTGTGGTTTGTCCTCTTGGCTGCCAGGGCACACAGCTGGTTCATATGGAGGCTGGTGTCAACACCCTGAACCCTTTCTGCAGGGCTGCTCTCCAGCCAATCTTCTGCCAACCTATACTTGTGGAAACCTGACTTTTTTTTTTGTTTGTTTCAAATTTCACGCCATTGAAGTTTGTCCAAATCTTACAGGGTCTATGGTCAAAGATGCAAAAGTACAGACTGTGGTAATGTGGGTGAAATAAGGACTAGCTTCTACTAGCTTGCATTCCTCACAGTAGAACACCTGGAAATTACACGAAGGTCTGTTAAATGACAAATGACATGCATGAAAACAAAGAGAAAACTCACTCTTTCTTCTGGTCCAAAGTCTAGGGGCTTTGCAATTACACTAACTAATAGTGGCCCAGACCAAACAGGAGAATCCGTTTCTCCCAGGAGCTCACAGCTGTGGAAGTCTTTTTCACAGGGTGTTGAGCATACTCTAAGTCTCATAAAACACGTGGGCAAAGCCATGGGAGAAAGTCCTGCTGAAGACTATACACCATCTCTGGCTTGGGAACGTACTAGAATATCACATCATTCTTGACATCTTCATATGCTTGTGGTTACAGCTCATGGTGGGGTAGTCAATCCATATGTTTATTCTTCAATACATTAGAAATAATGTTCATACTGAATATACATATGAGTAGTTGCATTTTTTCCCCCTTTTTCTTGACAGAGAAAATGTTCCTTTCTGGCTACTTTGGCATCTCCATATACAAACAAGTGGGATGGTATTGGTCTTCTTGGAGCTCCACTGGCAGCCTGAGAGTGAAGTTGTTTGCCTTTGTGCACTGTACTACTCCAACTGGTTTTGTCCCTCATGGACCTCTCAGGCTAATTTGGTGGGCATCTAATGCAAGATAAGAATCAAAAGTTCTGGGAAGAATCCAAATAAAAGAGTGTTTCAAATTTGCCGTTCACTCATATCAGTAAAAACCAAAACATTTCATACTATCATGTCAGTCTTTTCTCCAAAGGAGGTTCCTGACAAAATGAGAATTATGGTCAAAAGGTGCTATTGTCAATTTTTCCTTTAAACCCAGGTCCATCCTGTTGGTGTTTTTCATTCACATTACAAGCACAAATCACACCTGTTCTTCGGACTGAAACATATGTCATGTGGAAAAGCCTTGAGCCAGGAGTGCTGGCATTCTGTGACTGTGCTGTGCATTGGGGTGAAAGCTGATTTCAGATTCCTTGTCCTGGTGCAACCAACTTCTGCTGTCTGTCCCACACTGCTCGTCTTAGGATGGAAATGGGAGGTTTTACTGCCTGAAATGTAAAACATAGACTCAGTGAAACACAACACCGAAAGATACTGAAAGTGCCTCCAAACCATTAGTGAGCCACTGGTGAATACCTAGGAGAAAGGCAGATATAGAGGGTGCTTTCTTAGCATAGTCCTCAACTCCTAGCACAGAGTCTTCCTGAACCTGGGGAATCCCTGAACTTAGAAGCTGGATTTTATTCCATGGATTTGCCTGACTTCCCTGAAAGATTTGCCTTCCTGCTAGCTAAACTAGTGCCACACTTTGAGTTTGTCCCCAGCCCAGGAAGGCTGAGAGCAAGACTGGGGCACCTCTCAGCTACGTGGCATTTGCCAGTGTTTCTGCCTCTGTTTATTTGGTAACACATGTTACCTGCCTGTTTGTCCCTCTATGCCTACAAGGAGCTCTGCCTCCTTTGCTGTTACTGGGTGGTGAGGCAATGAAACATCCTAGAGCTTCCCATCCCAAAGTACGCCTGGGGAGAAGGACTATGCTCTTGCTTTGAACCACGTTAGCATTGTTAGGCACCCTAGTGGGACTCAATCCCTTGATGTGCTTGTGGATGCACTGAGTAATATCAGGGAGATGGTAGAAGTAATAATGAAATGTCATGCATGCTTATCTGTGCTGAAAAACTGAGTTAAAAATCTTTAACAGTGGAGAGACAAAAGCAAACACACACCCAACACTCAGAAGAAAACAGTAAAAGAAGATTCTGTATGGATGAGCAGCAAGACCTGTCTGACGAGGGTCACTCAGAGATTTTGCTCAGAGGGTCGGTTGCAGGAGATCAAGGCCACTTCTCTGGAAAAGGTCTGAAACTGTTTCAGGGAAGGCTAAGCCTTTTTTGCCCTGAAACCTCATGCAATACTGCAAGAACAGCTAACACAGCTTGAGCATACTGCATACTGCCTGTTTTATGTCCATTAATAAGTTTCCCTTGTGTTGCAAGGATAAACTTCATGCCCATATAGTGTCTTCTTTCTCATATTGACAGATCTGTTTTGCCGCTATTGAATTAACCCTAAGAGAATTATTTTCTCCCAAATTCTTCTACCTTAAAAAGATTGTGGATTATCGGTCATGGATGCCCAATCCCTGGAGGTGTTCAAGGCCAGGTTGAATGGGGCCTTGAGGAGCCTGATCTAGTGGGATGTCCCTGCCCATGGCAGAGAGGGTAGAACTAGATTATCTTTAATGTCCCTTCCAACCATAACTATACTATGATACTATGATTCCAAAAAAGCTCTGGGAATGATGTGGACATAGTTGCCTATAAATATAAAAGGTTTCTAATGCCTAATTTTTCTCAACATAAACTATAACATTTTTATTCGGTGTGGGTATGCATATGTTACAATGATGACAACTCTGTTAATACATTATTCCATTTGAGAACAAAAGAAACAAGGACAAAAATCAGAAGTCTGTGAATAGTTTTTAAGAAGAGGGCAAATAACAAATGCATTGCAGATTTTCTTTTAACTTTCCTGGCTGATGCGTTCTATTGAAACATAAAAAGTTAAGAACAATACGTGGAGAAATTTTGAATCTGAGCTCTGCAAAAAGGAAAAGAAGGCTGTCAGGTACTTTAAAGAGATGGATGTAGTATTAAAATTGTCACTATATATAATGAAATAGCTGTATCCAAACCTCACCGTTAAATTATTGGAATCAAATCAGAAAATATTTAGTGTAAAAAAACAAAGGTGAAATATATTTTTATTTCTGGTGACAAAACAAAAAAGAATCAATAACCTTTAAATAATTTCTTACATGAATAGAAGTCATAACATATAACAAAACAGTAGTGTTTATCCTTGAGGTGGAAATAAAAGACTACTGAAAGATTTGAGCCAGTCTCTGCCTCAGGACAGATCACCAGAACTTCACTGAAGTTAAAGCGGTAGCTGTGGGCTCTATTAGACCCCAAATCCAAGGCATAAGGGGTATAATTTCTGTTGATATACACTCTAGCTTTGTACTAATGGTAACTGCATCCTGTGTCATTCTTCTGTATTACATGTGTACAATTGCTCTACCACAGTTTCAAAGCAGAGTAAAAAATCACAGTATGAAAAAGTTTGCATTTGTGGAGGGAAATGCTCTCCAAAATCTTCAGAAAAGTTTTTATGCATGGCTATCATTATCATCCAAAACATTATTATTTTATTATTCATATATTAGAGTTACTGAATAGTTAAAACATCTGGTGGATAATTTATGAGTGGAAGAGGAGGACCTCCTTTTTTATTAAGGATGTCACGCAAGCAGACAGAATCACATAAATCTTAAATGACTATTCAGGAGGAACAAAAATTTGTATTTGTTATGTCATTGTAATGAACAAGGTCTAGGTTCAGATTATTTGCACATATTGTGATTTTTAGTAAAGGTTAATGGCAGTGACACTGATAAAATTTACAGCTTTTTTATTTTCTTGCCAAGCAACAGGAGTGCCACTGTGCTGGATGACCTGGTGCTTATTCAAACTGATCTGGTCATGGCAAATTTTGTTACCATTGTGGTTCATGAGAGATTTGAGTTGAGTGGCAGTGGAGCTGGGTTAATACAAGGCTGGTCAATGCGTTGCACCTTGGCTTTTAGCTGTGATGATCTGCTCTCAGAAGTGAACACCTGGGAATAAAGTTTGAGACCAGTTGCCTTGTAGTACAGTAATGCTTCAGATGATGAAGAAGATGTTAGGTGGGAAATGTTGGCAGACAGCATATCCTGTGTGGTTACAAATAATCAGACCTGTGCATCCACAGATCCACAAAGAGGTTCAGGAGATACCAAGTATTGGACACACAAAGTGGTTATGGTGTTCTCATGGTTGGAGCCCAGTGAAAACTGTTGGAATAATTTCTTAAATTATTTCTTCTTTCAGTCAGCAGGGTTGAGAGAGAAGTGTTCCTGTGGCATCACCTAAGCCAGCACCAAGGCTGTCTGGTCACCTTGAAGGGGTGGTCTTTGCAAGAGCAGCAGAAAGTCTCTGGAACCAATTGGCTCTTTGAGGATCTGTGGCGAAAGCATTGCAAGGTAGCATATAGTTTCATATGCTAGTTATCTTATATGCATAGAATTCTGCACAAAGGGGATGATCAGTGAAGTAAGTGGAAGAATCCTAATACTTCATTTGGCCAGAACTGCCTTAATATGCAGAGCTACTCTTCATATTCTTAACCTTTGTGGACCCACAGCAAGATTTTTAAAGGACTCTTAAGAAGCTAACCGTTTTTTCATAGAATCATAGAATGTCCCCAGCTGGGACGGACCCACAAGGATCATTCAGTCCAGCTCCTGTCGCTACATAGGACATAATTCTATGATTCTATGACATACTCTAATTTGCCATTTTGAATGCAGTAGAAACTGCATGTAGGTAGTAATACACTCATAAATTTTAATCCAGAAATGTATTTGCACTGCTTCAGTCTAATGTGAGTTCCTCTGACAATATGAGAGACCATTTATACTTCTAATATGAACCCCTAATTAGTGTGAAAAATTTACTTTGCTTTGTTTTGTATCCTGTTGGAGAGACTAATGTACAAACTGTGAATTGAATTGAAGAAATATTTGGAGTAGCAGACTGCTCTGATTTTGGTTATTTTTTTGTGTTTTTTTTTTTTTTTTTAAAAAAAAACCTGCAATGAAAAACTGAATTTTGTGCCTAAATCCAGCAGATTCACCCCCTTCTGATTTTTTTTTTTTTTACTTTGTAACCTTTGCAATACGTTTTGTTAGAGCTACAGTCATAGAATAGTTTAGGTTGGAAGGGATGTCCAGAGGTCTTCTAGTCCAACCCTTGCTCAGAGTGGGTCTTATTGGATCAGATTGCTCAAGGCAATTGCCCAGTTAAGTCTAAACCACCTCCAAGACGAAGATCAAACATCTCTGGAGAACCTGCGTCAGTATTGAGCCACCTTCACAGCAAAAGTATTTCCCGTTTTCTACTTTGTGTCCATTGCTTCTTGTCCGGTCACTGTGCATGTCTGAGAAGGGTCTGGCTTTATCCTCTCTTTATCCTTTGATCAGGTGATTGTAGTGGACAAAAAGGTGTCCCCTCTCCTTTGTCTTTCTTCCTCAGCCTCTCCTTGTATAGCATCTGCTCTGACTCCTGACCATCCTAGTGGCCTCTAGTGAACTTGATATGGTCTATCAATGTCCTTTTTGTATTGAGGAGACCAGAACTGGACACAGCACTGCAGATACAGTATTGCAAGTGCTAAATAGAAGGTAAGGATCACTCTACAGGACTTGCCAGCTACATATGTACCAATACAACCCTGGACGGAGTTGACCCTCTTTGCTGGAGGGACACACTGCTGATTCATGTTTGACTTGTCATCCTGAGACTTTTTTCAACAGCACTGCTTCTCCGGCAGTAAGCCTCAGTCTGTATTATTTCATGCTGTTATTCCATCCCAGAAGCAAGACTGAATTTTCCTCTTTTGGACTTCACAGGTTTCCTGTAGCCTATTTCTCCAGGTCCCTCCAGAGAGTAGTTTTTTTCCTATAGTGAATTGACTGGTCTTCCCAATTTCATGTTATCCAGAAATCTGCTGAGAGAAGACACCATCTTGTCACTCTGGTCATTGAAGAAGACATTAAACAGTCTTTGTGCAAGTCTTCATCCCTTAAGGGGTGTCACTGGCTACTGGTCACCAACTGTGCAGCTGTTTTCTGCCCCCTGTTGTATCAACTTATCCAGTCCGTATCTCACCAGTTTGGTGGTAAGGCAACCATAGGAGGCTGTGTCAAAGGCAGCATAAATTCAAGGCATGCAACATAAAAACTGCTGGCTGACTGTAAGCTGTTGTAATTTCAGTTATGTATGAAGGACTTGCGGCTCTGAGGGTTGTAGTCACGGATCCTGAAAGGCAAAATCACGTCGTTTAGCTGCTGACGTTTAAGCATGCAAGTCCACCTAGGGTGTTTATAACCTGGTTTTTTTTTGACTCAAAAAGGCATCAGAAATGAATTCTTACAGAAATAATATCCGCAACTGCACATTGGAATGCACACAGACCCTCGAGCAATGCTGCCCCACTGGAGCCTCTGGTTGTCTAGAGCTTGGCAGCTCCATGACACAGCACTTGCATTTATATCGTTGTGCTTAATTATTTGGGTGAACTGTGGACTTTTGCAGCGACATCTCTTGAACTCACTCAAGGCATTACCCAAAAGTGGTCCTACCACCTTCATTAGCTTGCAACTGACAAAAAAAGCCTGCAGCATACCCTGTCTCTCAATAACGTCTTGGGAATTTTTGGTATGTCTGTTGCTTGTGTCAATGAAAATGCAGGTTTATTTAAACACCTATGACTGAAGAAATCACAATTTGTAGTCACAGTGGCTTAGTAGAAGCATGTGAAATGATCCACCACATGACATTGGTCCTACAGGGAGCAGGGCTCATGGTGCCTCATAAGAGGTCTTGGAAAATCACGAGAATCACCTGGGCCAGAAAGTATGATAAATTAAACTAAATAATTTGGTTGGTTAGGTAAATAGTGACTCACTGAGTGAAGCCTTTGTAACTGCATTATCAGCTGCAAAGTGGAGCATTTACTGGAAACATATGCAGATATATTAAGAAATTTTATGATGTCAACAAAAGGGGGAATTTATAGGAGGAGTTTTGAGAAAAAAAATTAAATATATTCCTTGAAGTTAACCAAGTGTTTGTAGACAGGTAGACAAAGTTTACATGGAAGGGTTCTCTGGAGAAGAGAGATCTGTGAGCAGTTCTGCATTCATAATTCATGTGAACTAATCAAGGCTTATACTTGGAAGAACAGTCTATGCAAAATATTCAAGAGAACAGTTCTTCTCAGGGATACTGAGGAGATATGACAGGTTTTACCTGCACACCAAAGCTCTCCTCTCTCTTTGATATTTTGCAGAGGGTTCTAGCCAAACTTTCACTACCTTTGCAGTTCTTGCATTACCTAACTACAGCACGGGCTGCAAAGTCTGACAGTATAGGGATGTTCTACAATCCTGTCTTCTCAGTGCTTAAAAAAAGGATTAAGCATTATATTGCTGCTGATGTCACTATGGAAGAAAAGATGATATAGGTACAAAATCCCTTTTTCACAAAAAAAAAAAAAAGGAAGAAATGGAATTCTGTTGTTCTATTAAGCACTTGGTCAAACTTAGAGAACATTTGTAGAGCATCTAAGTACATTTATGAAAACAAATGAAGATGCCAGTTAGGTGTTGAAAGGAATACTATTAATACAGAACTTTATAACCAGAGCTTTCAAATTTTAAACCCCTCTGTTTCGCACACTTTACTGGCCAAATGACAGTGTTACACAGGCAGGCAGGCTGGCTGCACAGTATTCTGTCTATGAGACCGCAGCTACCTCAAATGAACCTTAGGAGATCATTATTGTTATCTAAACTGCAGAAGAGGGGATTTTTAAGGGGGTTAATAAAACATGCAAAGTCATTAAAGATGACAAAGCTGAATTATTCCAGTGCACTTATTTTAGGAAACCATTTGACAATGAAGAAATTCAAAGGTGTGATCTTACTAGGAAGTGTTGTGTTTTGTGTGATAGCCTAATAGGCTTTTACAAATCAGGTGTGCTGAACCTGCTAAACAGAAGCACTTTCTTGGGTTTCCTAAAGTCCTCAACTGCTCAGTCCTGAAGAGCCACTAATCTAAATGCATGGATAAGAGCTCATTCTGCTCTGCTTTTCTCATTGTGATATTATTTAAGTCTATGAAAAAGGATGTAAAAAAAGATGTAAAATTTCACCTTTTGTATTTGTTTTCTGCTTGATATAAATGATCACCTGCATGGTATAGAAAGGAGCCTGATCTTTCATGATGGAGTTTCAATCATTTTATTGTATAATTGTCCAGTGCCATTTCCTGCTATACTATCTGGACTGACATGGGGCTGGTATTCCAATGTCACCTTGATAGCAATGCATATTTGCACATAATGTTTTATGTGAGTGATTTAGGCATTGCTCTTCTGTCATCTCTTTCCAATATTATTTTCTATTTTCCTAGAAGAGAAAAATATTCTCGCTCTTGTTTTTATCTGTAGACTAAAATAAATAACTAGAATTATTCAGAAGAAATAAATTATTAATGCCCAATGCATTGTCCCACTTTTCTTTGTCTTGAGGAGATGTTTACATTTTGCATGCCTCTAGATGAATTGATGGATTTTTCTTGGGTTCTTTTAGTTGGTGTTTTCTATGAGGAAAAATTAGAGTGTTGACAACTAGAGACTGTTATAAAGTATAGCTGCTGTAGTCAAGAAGTGCATGTTTTCTCTGAGATGAAATTAAATGTCTCCCTTATTTCCTGAAGAGGAGGGAGTGAACATAAGCAAAATGTAAGCAATTTTTACTTCTGGGTACTGTAGAGAAACTGAATCAAATTGGCTCTGGAGCTGAATTCTACTTGTCTAATAGGTTATGTGTTTTTTTTCTTTTATGGGTTGATATTTTAATAAATTTCTGATGAGAACAGGATGTAAAACACTCCTCTGAAGAAGTATTTTCTTGAAGAACTACCTCTTTTATGAGATCTGAAAGCTTGACTTCTTATAGAGATTAATATTGTCATAAAAGAACTGTTCTTCCATACCTAATGTTGCTACTATACACGCAATCTACAAATGGACCTTTACAAGATAATGATTTATATTTAGCAAAAAAAGGGATTGATATAAAATATAGATCAGAACAGAAGGGATAATAAATTTTTGAGTGATTTTTGCAGAGTTCATTTCTGGAATACAATTCAGCATTTCCCATGTGATGTTCAATGGTATATGAGCTCACCCGTTTCCACTGTATTTGTTGGAAAAGTTCCCAGTCACTCAGTGTGATTTGACCTCTGATATCAGAAGTTATAAACATCTCTAAGTTGCATGTGCACGGTGCCTACACATAAGTACGATTTCCCTTGGCACACTAAAAGGATCTGAAGAAGAATTTTCTATAACTAGTGTTGGAAAATGGACAATGATATTCCTTCTGCTTTGAGAATCAAGTAATCTGACCAACAATTGACATCTGAGAGCTGGATCAATAATGGAGAGAGATTGTGTGTGGTGGTTGGCTTTTCATGAAATATCCAGCTACTTTGGGCACAGTAGGAAGAGAGATAAAGGTCAGTTTTAATCTCTGCTTCCTGGAAGCACTGGAATTTTGAATCTGAACCACGAAAATAATGAAAAAGGAAAGATTTTGATGTGTTTACAGATTGACAGGTTGTTTTGGTTTTTTTTTTACTGTGACTAATTTTCTATGTGAGATTTCACTTCAGATAAACTTTTCCCTACTATGCCCACAAAATATCTCTTTAACCTAGAAAGTAACTTTAAGAAAAGCTAAGCTACCAGAAAACTTCTGCGGGATAATCTTGTTCTTTGGAAATACATGTAGCTCTGCCTGTTCGGAGAGATAAAGAAGTGATCCTTAGTGATTTGGGTTAATTTTATTACCTCATAATTCCTTTATATGTATGTTTGTCTGCTATTTTTCCTCAGAAAATTCTAGCATGAATTGTGTTTCTAATCTGTACAAGTTGAACAAGAGTCCTTTTAAATAAATTACATAAAATTCAGCGCATCAGTGTGGATCTTCGTAATTTGGAATTTGAATTGTCTCTCCCTGCAATGTGTCTTGGCATTTCAACATCCAGCTGTTTTTCCAAAATGGCTGAATTTGGTGCTTATACTTAACAACATTCTCTTATACACTAGAATTATTAGTTTAATTCAAAATTCCCTGTGTCAGTTACTTTCCAATCTTACTGAGACCGCTTTTTTAAAGTGCTAATTCTTAGGTATTTCTTTTGGACAACCTAACTCATATTTCAGTATTTTATGCTCACACTACCATATGGTTGAAGATTTTGAATATCACTCTTTAATGGCTAAAAAGGTTTTATCTCTGATTTCTTTCTATTTCTGATCCTCAAGATAAACTTATGTTTTAGGCAACTGTTTTATGGAAATATTTCATGTTACCACTCAGTGATGATGAACTCATTGGTTCATAGAATCATAGAACCATAAAGTTTGGAAAACGCCTCTAAAATCATCCAGTCAAACCACCAGCCCAACACCACCATACTTACTAAACCATGTAATGAAGTGTCATGTCTACGTGTTAAAGACCTCTGGGGAAAGATACTCCACCAATTCCCTGGTCAGACTGTTCCAATGCTTGACCACTCTTTCAGTAAATATTTTTTTTCTAATACTCAATCTAAGTGTCCCCTGGTGCAACTTGAGGCCATTTCCTCTTGTCCTATCCCCTGTTACTTGGGAAAAGAGACTAACACCCACATAACTATAACCTCCTCTCAGCTACTTGTGGGAAGTGATAAGGTCTCAGCCTTCTCTTCTCCAGACTAAGCAGTCCTGAGCTCCCCCAACCGCTCCACATAAGACTTGTTCTCCAGAGCCTTCACCACCTTTGTTGCTCTTCTCTGGACATGTTTCAGTACCTTAACGTCCTTCGTGTTGTGAGAGTCCCAAAACTAAACACAATGTTCCAGGTGCAGCCTCACGAGTCTGGAATACTGTGTCCAGCTCTGGAGCCCTCACTAGAAGAAAGACATGGACCTGCTGAAGCAGGCCCAGAGGAGGGCCAAAAAGATCATGTGGGGAATGGAACACCGCTCCTGTGAGAACAGACTGAAAAGTTGGAGTTGTTCAGCTGGAGAAGAGAAAGCTCCAAGGATGCCTCTTTGTGGCCTTTCAATACTTACAGGGGGATTATGAGAAAGATGGGAACATACTTTTTAATAAGGCTTGTGGCGATAGGATGAGGTATAATGGTTTTCAACTAGTGGAGGGTATATTCAGAATGGATATAAGAAAGAAACCTTTTATGATGAAGATGGTGAAACACTGGAACAGGTATCACAGAGACATGGTAGATGCCTCATTCCAGGGAAGATTGAAGGTCACGTTGCTCATTGCAGGACCCTTGGACTAGGTGACCTTTAAAGGTCCCTTCCAATCCAACCCATTCTATGATAATATGATGCTATTATCGGTGGCAAAGATTCCAGCTAAAAGTCACCAGAGCAGTACTCCAAGGTGGACATCAGGGCCAGTGCTGTTCTGTGTCTCCGTTAATGCCTTCTGTTTCCTTGAATGAGGGCCAAAGGGCATCATCAGCAAGCTGCAAACTATCCAGAATGAGGAGTGGCTGATACTCAGGAAAGCATGCTGCCGTTCAGAGGATATCCAAGTGTATGCAGCCCTGAAAAACCTGCTCTAGTTGACCTTGCTTTGAGGAAAGGGTTTGGACTAAATGGTCATTGTAGAGGTGCCTCGTAGCTGTAGCTGTGTAGTGATTCTGATTTTCTGCAAGAGTTTGCCATATTTTTTAACAAGTTCTGGCAATTTTTTGCTTTCTACCAATACTTAACTACTTTGCAGAGCTCTTGTGTGTTTGAGTGTCTGTGCACTGGGGGTTTCACTGGCCATCTCAAGCTCACTGCAATGGACATCTGGCAGCTCAGGCTGAGGCATGAGGGGGGTTGTAGGATAAAGTTACATTGATGTGGCTATTTTTTTTCTTTACTGGAATATATCAGGCTGTTGTCCTCTTCTTAGTAGTGCAATGAATAACTTTTACTGTATTTATTCCATATAATATTGCTGCTGTGAACCTCCACTCATTCTGCCTCACATACTTCCTTTCTACTACAGATTTTTTTTCTTTAGAGTTCTATTTAAAAGCATTAGGGCTGCCACTGTCGTAGAAAAATGGAGAATAACATCTTCAGTGGCATAACAAACCACGAGTCCACGCAGAAACAGACACATTGAGCATTTTGTGCACTGCAATGAACAATGTATTTTCATTGCAAAAATGACTCTCTTCTTCTGGAGATTTCCGGCTAAGTCATAAAGCAGTGATCCGTGACATCCACAAGAAATGGCCTGTTTTTTTCATAGGTGTGTCTCTAACTTCCTGAATCCATGCTATTTCAGGGTGATTGTAGGGTTAATTTAGTCTGATCCTTTTCAGACTGACTGTCAGACCATTCTTATCATGCATTCTTGAATTTATCTAATATGATTTAGAAGAAAGAAGAAATGGAAAAGCAGTAAAGTGAATGTGAGTGGTTCATATGATTCACCACAGCTGGGTGATCAGTTGACTTTTTAATAAAATCTAAATCATATTAGGTATAAGCTCAGTCTCACTCCTAACTGCAGAGGGGAAAAGCCAAGTGTAAGCAGGTGATTTTTGTTGCCCCAGGTAACAGAAAAGATTAGTTTTCCTTTCTTGCCTTATTTATCATCACAGAATCTGCATTACAAAGTAGATGGAGAGAGGGAGGTGATCTGTGCTGTCTGCTGAGGTCTGGGCTGTTTGAATTCTTCAGTGTCTAACTAGGATCAAGCTTATATTATATTTTCCTCTTTACTGAGGTACTGATAGAAACCCTTCCTTCTGTCTTTTTGATATTTCTGAAACTTCTCAAAAATTCTATTTTTTGCCACCCTTTGCCTGCTATCAAATGTTATTGAAATTGATTGAGTACAGGTTTTTGGTTTTTTTTCAGTTGTAGAACAAGGAGAATGTCAGCAGACAAGAAAATTGTGATCCTGTGTGCTGGATTTTAAGATATCGTTAGAAGTGCAGCTAGGTTTAAAAATACAAAGAACTCATTACATTTGATAGTCCTTCAGGATTTGTCAGTCTTTTAAAAAGTCACTTTAGACAACAATTTCATTACAAGGAAATGGGGAAATATCTTTTGTTCAATAAATGTAAGAGACTTTGTTATTTTGTGTTTATTTTGGGTTAGTTCTTTTGGGCTAGTTGTTAGTGAAAAAATGAAAAGATGATTGCGCTGAGTTTAGCCTTAGCAAATCACCAAGCTATTTCACCTACTAAAAACTTATCTCTCACTACAACACTTGTACTGCAACTGGCAACTCAACTGGCAACATCAACACTTTCTCATGGTTTAAAGGCCAGGTTGATTATTCTGGCAGTGAGAACCGCATTTTGCAGAATGTCATGATAATTATAAGGTTTTCTTCCACCAACTAAAAGAACTTTTTACTGAATTTGCATTCTCTAAAGATAAACATGCTGATTAGGAAAAGGGAGATTTCTAGTGATACAAAAAATATTAGAGACACTAAGTCAAAACCCTTCAATGAAAAACTTAATACAATGAGAAAATGTAATTCAATACTAGGAAATTGAAATTATCTGGAAGACATTCAGGTTTGCAAATCTAAGGCATTCTCTTTCTGTAGGTAATAAGGGTTTGCAGGTAATTGATGTAATATACACATCTTGATTTATTGATCTGTAATTGTAGCAGTGTGAGAGATATGTCTCAGGTATATTGGTAGGAAGTGTGAAAGATTATTGTTTATTAGCTTTTTCAGGGCATTTAACTAAGTATTTTCTTCTGTGATGCAACACTTGCTCTCCTTTCACTTTGTTGCTGGACGGCACAGCCTTCCTTCAGAAGCCAGATCTTTAAGATACAATTCTAAGAGCTAACAATGCATCTATGTCTGTTCAAGTGTTGGCAAAACCAGATACACTGAGAAATGGATCAGGCAGCAATCCTGGAGCTACTGAGCAGTCATGCAGAAACTCTTTTCTCATGGGTATAAGACTAATACTCTGCAGGATATTTTCCCCTTGTTGTGCCAAAAGGAATACTGTCAATCTGAATTATTGAAATATGTGAATTTAAACTGTTCAAGTTGCTGATTATTCACAGTTTGGTAAAATGTGTTTAATGTAAAAAAAAAAAATCTTGAATGAATTTTGTGTACTTTTATTTCTGCTCATGAGTCCATGAAGAGGACAGGTTTGGTCCTCTGTGTGCTATTACGAGGTTGTCTGTTGCACTACCATGGACCTCCCAGGATAGTTAGTAAGCACTAGCAGACAGTAACATGCTTTTTTGAATGCTCACACATAAAATAAATTAGTAGGACTCCAGTGGCTGAGGAACTACAGTGGAACTGAATAGGTCTGGCTTTCATTCCTGGCTTTACTGTACATTGCCTATGTGACCTTGGATAGAGTTTGGTTTCTTTTGCATGGAGATGGAAGCCAGGTTTGAGATCTTTCTCCTGTTTATTTAGGCTGAAATATCAATGCAGAGGCTGGCTGACTCTTGGTGTGTTCTGCAAGACAGAACATAGCAGGACCTTCCCATCTACAAATTCAGGACTGATATGCTTTTGCACTGTTGAGGAGGCAGTGGCTCCTCACGGATCACTTGCTTGCAATGGAAGAATCTGCAGTCACACAAGATTGTGCTAGAGCTGCATAGGTGGATAGATCTTGTTCTTGACAGCAGCCATGCACAAGAGAAGTGCTGAAGGTAGCCATAGCTGAGATGGAAATTAAAATAGTTGTCTTATTTCCAGTCACAGATATGTCATGGGGCAGTGGAGTGGGAAGAGGTAGAACTTCTACGTACTTATTTGTGGAAGGGAATGAAAAAAAAAATACCACAAATGGAACAGAAGCAGGCAGAATCCCCAATGAGTTATTCTCCTTCATGTTAAGTGGTTACATGTGTTTTATTGTTAATACCCAGCTGAAACTTTCAGGGAAATTTTGGTGGGGTGTCATGGGACTGCTGACTCAGTGCAGCTCTTGCAGTCTATTCAATAGAAACATCTGGTTCAGCTCTGATTTACACTTGTTAGAAGAGGGAAAAGCAGGTGCATCTACTACCGCACTGAGAAGCTGTAAAAAGGAGAGACCTTCTCTCACACTATCCCTCATCAGGGTAACTCTACTGTGGCTTGCACTTCAGAAGGCTCATACCCTATCATAGCACATAAATATTAGGCATCCCTCAATCAACTGACAATGAGAAAGCACTTTCCCCTTCTTACAGAGGATAAATTATATCACTGATGAAGGACTTGACTGTTTGGTGTAAGTGCCCTGTTTTCAACTGATGGAGTGAATTTAAACTGATTTAGGTGTGGTGGATTGATTTAGCTGAATGGAAAAAGATCTCAGAACGAAATGGAAATATCCACCCAGCAGCTAAATGACTGGTTTAAATGGTTTCTCCTATACAGGAAGTCTGACCTAACAGATCCACTTAATACAACTGTTAAGTACTGATCACTTTGATATGCCACAACCCATGAAGTTGTGAGAGAGACATGATGTGAGTCTACCACTCTGCTGTTGGTGCTGAAGAAGGTTGAAGGCTTGCTCTGCAATGGGTATAAGCATAATAAATTGTCATGGTTTTTATCTTCTTGGGCACCCAGGTAGCCATCCATGAGAAGTGTCAGGATATATTCCAATCTGGAATGTTCCTTTTATGGCATTGTGGCACAAGTTTGAAGTGTAGTGACTGTCCACATTGTAACGCTGAATTTAATGAGGTAGGCAGTTGAGCTTAAACACTGGATCACACCTCCAGGATTCGCTGGCATACTTTCTTTAAATTACTGGAGTTAACACTGGCGTCAAGTTGGAATAATTGCCAAATGGAGCTCAAATCTGTCATCAGCCAGATTTGGTCTGTCATGTGGTCTTGCAACAAAGTAAGTCAATATCTGATTTAGGAAGTGTTACCAGCAGATCAAGAAAGATGATCCTTCCACTCAGCTTAGCACTTGTGAAACCACTACAGTGCTAGCTTCAGCTCTGGTCTCCTAGTGCAAGAGACATGGACATACTGGAAAGAGTCCAGCAATGGGCCACAAAGAAGATGGAGAGGTTGAAGTATCTCATGTAAAAGATTGAGATACATGGGACTGCTTAGCCAGTAGAAGAGAACAGTCAGGGAGAATCTCATCGCTGTATGTCTGTGTATCGCTGGCTGGGAAGGAATAAAAAAAATGATGGAGCCAAAATATTTTCAGAGGTGTCTAGTGAAAGGACAAGTAGCAATGGGCATAAAGGGTTTTTTGGTTGGTGGTGTTTTTTTTGTTGTTGTTGTTGTTTTACTGTCATGGTGATTGAACACTGGCACAGGATCACTAGAGAGGTTGTGGAGTCTCCATCTTTGGACATACTCAAAACCTGACTGGATAATGCACTAAGAGACTTGCTGTAGGTAACCTTGCTCTGAGCAAGGGGTTTGGGCTACATATCTCCAGAGATCCCTACCAACTTCAACCAGGGCTGACCCTGTAATTGAAGAATGTCACAGTGTTATAGCCAGCTGCATAATGGCTACAGAATCACAGAATCACAAGGTTGGAAAGGACCCATTGGATCATCGAGTCCAACCATTCCTAACACTCCCTAAACCATGTCCCTCGGCACTTCATCCACCCGTTCCTTAAACACCTCCAGGGAAGGAGACTCGACCACCTCCCTGGGCAGCCTGTTCCAGTGCCCAATGACTCTTACTGTGAAGAATTTTTTTCTGATATCCAACCTGAACCTCCCCTGGCGGAGCTTCAGGCCATTCCCTCTTGTCCTGTCCCCTGTCACTTGGGAGAAGAGGCCAGCTCCCTCCTCTCCACAACCTCCTTTCAGGTGGTTTTAGAGAGTAATAAGGTCTCCTCTCAGCCTCCTCTTCTCCAGGCTAAACAACCCCAGCTCTCTCAGCCGCTCCTCGTAAGACTTGTTCTCCAGCCCCCTCATCAGCTTCGTTGCTCTTCTCTGAACACGCTCCAGAGCCTCAACATCCTTCTTGTGATGAGGGGTCCAGAACTGAACACAGTATTCGAGGTGTGGTCTCACCAGTGCCAAGTACAGAGGGAGAATAACCTCCCTGGACCTGCTGGTGACCCCATTTCTGATACAAGCCAAGATTCCATTGGCCTTCTTGGCCACCTGGGCACACTGCTGGCTCATGTTCAGTTGGCTGTCAACCAGCACCCCCAGGTCCTTCTCTTCCGTGCAGCTCTCCAGCCATTCTTCCCCCAGTCTGTAGCGCTGCATAGGGTTGTTGTGCCCCAAGTGCAGGACCCGGCATTTGGCCTTGTTAAACCTCATGCCATTGGTCTCGGCCCAGCAGCCCAGCCTGTTCAGATCCCTTTGCAGAGCCTCCCTACCCTCCAGCAGATCCACACTTCCTCCCAGCTTAGTGTCATCTGCAAACTTGCTAAAGGTGCACTCTATGCCTTCATCCAGGTCATTGATAAAGACATTGAACAGAGCTGGACCCAGTACTGAGCCCTGAGGAACTCCACTTGTGACTGGCCTCCAGCTGGAGTTTACTGCATTGACCACCACTCTCTGGGCCCGGCCATCCAACCAGTTTTCAACCCAGGAGAGCGTGCACCTGTCCAGGCCAGAGGCTGACAGTTTCTGAAGCAGAATGCTGTGAGAAACTGTGTCAAAGGCTTTACTGAAGTCCAAGAAGACTACATCCACAGCCTTTCCCCCATCCAGTAGTGGAGTGATTTTGTCATAGAAGGTGATCAGGTTAGTTTGGCAAGATCTGCCTTTTGTAAACCCATGTTGACTGGGCCTGATCACCCGGTTCTCTTGCATGTACTTCATGATAGCACTCAAGATTACCTGTTCCATGACTTTCCCTGGCACTGAGGTGAGACTGACAGGCCTGTAGTTCCCCGGATCCTCTCTGCAACCCTTCTTGTATATGGGCACAACATCAGCCAGCCTCCAGTCTAGTGGAACTTCCCCAGTCAGCCAGGACCTCTGGAAGATGATGGATAGGGGTTTGGAAAGGACATCCGCCAGCTCCTTCAATACTCTTGGGTGGATCCCTTCCAGCCCCATAGACTTGTGGGCGTCTAGCTGGGCAAGCAAGTCTCTAACCGCCTCCTCTTGGATCATGGGAGCCTCAATCTGCTCCTCTAACTCTTGGGTTTGTAAACAGAAGGAACAACTTTCTTTGCTATTAAAGACTGAGGCGAAGAAGGCATTAAGTACCTCAGCCTTGTCCTTATCCCCTGTCACTGTTATTCCTTCTGCATCCAATAAAGACTGCCATGGTGCTTAATTCACCTTAATTGTGTGCAAATCCAATCCTTACACTGCCTAAACTTCACTCATTAGTCTCTCTTCTTCTAAACATGGCTCATACTAATTCAGATAACAAGGAAACACTGTGACAGATTCTAATAGGGAAAAAAAATTGTCTAAAGTGTAAGTAACCCTGAGAATCACAGAAACATTTGGGAATGCTCTGACTGTTAGCGCAGTGACTGTCACAGCAAATGAGATTAACCAACAAACAGAAAGTGCTCCCCTAAGCCAATCAAATACAAGCTGGGATCTACAGTCAAACTGTGATTCTGTTTTGCATATCATTTTGTTATAAAAGGCCCTGTGTGTTAAATTCCATGTACAGTTTTCATGCGTTTTTACAGTTACATCTGCTGGGATTAACCCTGCATCTTGTACTTCATTAACAATGCTCCATGCAATGGCTGAGCTGAATAGAACTAGACAAATCTTCTGAAGTTTCTTCAGCGTGCAGCACCAGGAATTAGTAAGAAACACGATTAACATTGTGACTGAATTTAATTTTCCCAGGTTTACCTTCCCAACAAGATATAATTTCTGTTCTTCAAAAGGCAAATATGGGTCAACTAAATCTGGTGAGAAGAGAAGCCTCAGTTCCAGTCTGTGGTGCGTGTGGTGGAAGACAGACCGAAGCATCCATCTAGAAACTGGAATGCCAAGGAATTTGGCCAAGGCTGCTCTGTGGTTTGGAAAGACAAGTTCACCTGTACCTCTGGGCAGTGTTTGTTACCTCGCAAAGGCCTTGAAGAGAACTTTTGAAGTCTTCCCAGTTAGGGAAACTTATCCATGCTATCCTTTATTTTTAGATCTGAATGAGTGACCCTTAAACTACTGAGGCATCCAAGTGCAAGGCTTTACTGATGCAGCTTTTTGAAAACACTATCTATGCAAAACCACTTCCACTGCAACCTAATAGCTATGTTTAAAAGAAAAGAAAAAAAACAATCTGAATGTTTTGTGGCAATGGCAGAGTGCTGAGTATGGACTTGCAGAATTATGATGTTGTGAGAAAACATTTTGACTGTTGGAACCCATCAGGTTCACACCCAGCCAATGTTCCTTTGTATTTGCAGGTGCTTGCTGTATTCCTGTTTGCCTCTTGACTGCTGTTTTCTCATTTCAGTGTATTCACTCTCTGAGAACACTAAGCGTGCTTTGGAATACAGCTATTATTTTATTATAAATCACCTACTCTCGACCACAGTGAACAAACAGGCTGTAAAAGAAAGGGTGACTTCTTGTTCATGTATGGGATGAAGTCTCTTACCTGAAAATTGACCTTGTCACCTATTGTTCTTCTCCCTTTCAGCTCAGTAACCACAATTTCTGTTAATTACCAGGCAATAGAACCTAAGACTGTGGCTTAATTAGGAATGAGGAAACACAGCTTCTTCTTCCTGAATTCAACAATTTGACTGCAGGGTTCAAAAGGCTTTTGTGCACGGGTTGCTCCATGGCGCAGTGTGGTTCTAATGGTGGTGCTTAATCTCTCAGTACACAGAGAGGGCATTGGCAAAACCTTCCCACCCTGAGGGTCCAACAGCGCGTACCTGACATAATAATATGAGAAGTGCAGATGAGTGACATCTGTCAGGGTTCTTACCTTTGGAGCATGCTCTTATCCACAGGGGGGCTAGAATGCCACTGGCCCTGTAAATGTCCAGGTCTTGAGCCTCACTGTAACCAGGCTCAATACTCTGTACACACATGACTTAAGATCTTTAAGGATAGTAGGACTGAGCGATACTTCATTTTGGAAGAGACCCAACATTTGTCCACTCAGGTCTTGAAAAACTCCAAGGGCTGAGACTGCACATCCTCTTTGGGTCCCAGCTCTACTGCTGGGCTGTCCATGCAGGGAAAAGCTTCTGCTTATACCTGGTCTAAAGCTCTCTTGTTCAGCTTTTCCCATTGTTCCTCATCCTCCCAAGATAAGATGCATCTGGTCCAATGTCTTTGATCGCTTCCCTATAGGTACAGTGGTGCTGTTAGGCTGTGGTATATTGACTGCTTCCTGCAATTTGGTGTCAGATGAAAATTTGACAAGAGTCTAATCTGTTACTTATTCAAGCTCACTAATAAAAGTGTTTTTCCCTTCCTCCCCCAATTAAATTTTTGCTTTAATTAGGCTGAATCAGACTAGCCAAGCTAGCCTAAGAAGTGCTCTTTCACCCTGAGTTTTGCCTCACAATTACCTGGGGAGTGAAAAAAATACATTATCTTATCTGGTTTTAAATTTCAAACTTAATTTCATTGAATGTCCTTTCAATCTTCTCTTCTGAGAGAAGCAAGATAGCACTCTGCTGATTTATTTTCTCTGTTCATTTTTAATATACCTTCTCCCCACCCCTTCCACCTTACTAAGGGAATCTGGCCTGAGCAGCGTGGGCTCTGTGGGGAGTCCCGCAGTTGCGCTGACCTACACATTTGAGTGCATTTGAGAGCTGCCCAGTCTTTTTGGGTAGGGGTAAAGTCAGTTCTGGATACTACAGGGATTGCTTCTGCGAGAGATGAAGATTGTTCCTGATCTGGCATTCTTCTACCAAGAGAGAAGTGTGGTAGTTTGGCACTGAGCAGGGATAGTGTTGCTGTCTTGGTATGGTGTCTTTCGCACTCCTCAAGTGCTTCTTGCACTGTATTATGAGAACCAAAATTTGTTTGCAGACTGCAGTTCTTGCGTTATCACTGTGCAAAAGATATTTAACTGGTTGTCTCTTTCTGCACAACACATTTTAAACACCTTGCATCAGGATTTTGCTGTATACTGATGTATGCAATATCTCATCTTTGGGCTTACTTGTCTCTGCTAAGTTAGGTTCTTAGCCAAGCAAGCATTTTACTGTGTATTTGAAGGTAAGCCTCCTGCCCTCGCTGAAGTCATTAAAACTGTTTGGGTCATTAGTTTAGATCTATGTGGGCATACACATGACTAGCAATGCTGCTTAGTGAATATGCAAAAATACTTCTTCCTAGGTAGAACAAACTCAAGGCAGCGGCTCTGTCTGTAAAAATCGTGTTGTTAGAAAAACTCTTCACCTTCAGCTTAGTCTGATGAAATCTGTGGCATCTCTCCAGATGAAGACTGAAAATGTTTCCTTCCTTTTCAGCTCACTGGGTTTTGTGTGTGCCACAGGGACTTTATATCACAGAATCAGTTAGGAAAAGACCTTGAAGATCATCGAATCCGACCATAAACCTATAGTTCTAGTGTATTTATACTTTCAACGTACTCGTTGGCAGATGGGATGAAAAGTCTTAGGATTTATTTTGCTCCTCATTTAGAATTAATTTGGCATGGGTATAAAAAAATCAACCTTTATTCATTTACTGCCTATTCACTGTGATTGTTCTTTAGAAGCTTAAAAATAGAAGAGCTATGCACTAGGCAACTGGCCAACGTGCATGTGGTTTGAGACATATTGCTATCAGATTTGGCTGTAAATTTTATCTGCATTTTCCAAAAGGAGGGTACACTCTTAGGCCACCTGTACAGATGTGAAGACTACCAACCATCCTGGTAAGTGCCTGTGAAGGGCTGTTGCGAAGTGTTTATTGGTGTGACTTCCCCCATATGGCCTTCACTGGATAGAACAGGCGAGGGAAGGCTGTTGTTTTGAGGACATATCTGTGTCTCCTACTGTCTCTTGTGTGTCATCTGCACTAGGTGGAGCAGGAGGTTATGAAAGAAGGGTGGCCAGAGAAGTAAGCTTTAGGGTCTTTTAGAGAAGGCATATGTGTTGCTTTGCCTAGCGGTAGTCCTGTTACTGGAGATGAGTGATGGACCTGTAGAATAACCACACTGCTGCTGAGTCCTGATCACTCATGCTCCGCTGGGCTAATCACAGTGATTATTATCTATATCACTTTCCCCAGCTGCCAGTAACAACTACCTGTAACTTGCCTTGATAAATACAGTAGATATGAACAATTAATTCAAAATGACAATTTAAGGTTTCAAAGCAGTTCACATGCTTTGCAGTGCTTTAAAGATCTCCCAATGCAATCTTTTATATGTGCTTAAAATCTGCCTCTGCCGCTACTCAAATATATTTATAGGCTACTGGTGGGCTGCCTATGAAAATTCTCATCCTACAGTTTTTCCTTCAAGTTGGTGAATGCTTCTGCATTTCATGAAGGTTAATGCTACAAAGAGAAAGAAGCAGCTGCTCAGGATAGGATTGTAAATGACTGCTAAGCCTCTTAATCTGTGATCTCAATAATGTGTTCACTGCACGCTGTAGAAGCACAATTCTATATCACTCATGCAGAATCAAAGGCTTGTTTCATTTTCTTTGATCTTTGTAGTATATCCACCTATTTCTCCTTTGAACAACTCCCCCAAATTATTTAAAAAAGAATAGGCTTCCTTCCCCCTATTTTCCTGCTCCCCTCTTCCCAGTGTGCAAGCACGTCCAAGATTAATCACTGCATGCTTATATTCCTATTGCTTGTATCCTTCTGTTGGCTCTCCCTTTCTGCTTGATTCATGTTTACTGTCCAATCAAGCCCAGTTTGGGGCCTGTTTCTTTGCTAGGCTTCATTAACCCCAGGGAAGACCTTCAGCAGCCGTTTAGGGTGCTGAGAGCCCATGTCACAGTCCTAGAGGACAAGCTCAGCACAGCAGGTATGGCATATCATAATTTGCCTTACAAAACTGAGCCCTGCTTTAGGCTCCTGGATAGGCTGTGGCTTTGGACTGGTGTCTGTGGTGAGAGAAGAGTTTGCCTGACTTTACGACTGTGTACAGGAAGACATGAGCCAGTGGGGCACCGATGTCAAGGGCAATGGTGGGTGGCAGCGCTGTGGCTATACTGCAGTGTCCAGTGATAGTGGAGTGAGGGCAGGAAGGGAGCCAAGGTAGGCCAGCCCTTGGTAAATGAGGTAAGGATTTGACCAAGAGATTTTGGGCTTAAGGTCCTATGTTTAGTTTCCTGCAGACATGCTGCTGTGGTTGCACACCCCCCAAGAGAACAGCTGTATGTGTAGCCTGGGGAGCAGGGCAGAGTCTTTGAAGGCTCAACACAAGCATGCCCTAAAATCTGCTGATCAAGATTAACTATCAAATCAAGAAATCATGGTTAGACACTCATGGAGTCAGAGGCCTGACTAGGTAGACTTGGTCCTCAGCTTCCCTCTATGCCAAAGAACTATTTGAGTTGAAGCTCTCTGAGGGACCCAAGCGTGCTAACGGCCTAAAGCAGCTGGACACGGTTCCCATGCCTTCCTTCAAACCTCCCAGCTGCAGGGTTGAAACACACAGCTCTGTACAGCAGGAGAAGCCTGTGGAGAGCAATTGTAATCTGTTTTTAGTGGTGCGTATGTCACAGGGACACCGTACTGGTGATCTCTCCTGTTTCTCAGTGCCCTTGTTACTGACGCAGCCTGTCTGTCAGCATGTTGTAGCTTATCCCTGTTCTTTGAACTCTCTGGTCTTTGGATTTCATCTCAAATTAATGGCCTCGGTATTCACACTATAATCCCATTTGACTAATTAAGAACATAGCCCTGTTTCTGTGACAGATACAGATACGCTTGCAAAATTTGGGGGCTGTAGGTTACAGATCTTCACACACACAGAGTCTGTCTGTGTACAGTTTTGACATGTAAGCCCTATGTGTTGTTCCTTATGACTTCTATGGAGGGACAACGATCTCTGCCATTTGTATTCCAGACATGTCTCACTCCACTATGAGTATGTAAGATTGGTTAAATCAGGATTCTGTTTTCACACAGGGGAATGTCTTGCAGGAGAGTGAACAGTATCTGATTTTGGAAATTGGTATTGGGGCTGGCTTGATGTGAAGAAGAGATGTAATGCTGGTTTACTTCGTGGAGATGTACACAGCCAGTCCCTAATTTGTTCCTGAAGAAAAATGAGATATGCACAATGATTGTTTCTTTCAGTGGTACTAAGATACCGTAATGAAAAGCTAGCTTGAAGATATACTTACTTCAAAGAACTACCAATCCAAAATATGCTCTTGCAGAGCTTGAAAGTTAGTCAGCTTAATTAACATTTTGGCAGCTAAATAGTAGCACTTCTATTTACAGGGACAATGGCCAAGGAATATGATATCGAATGTTGCAGTTCTGATCTGCTGTACACACCTGACCTCCATTTCCATTGCTACTTTGATTAGCCAGTAGTGATAATGGCATTCTTGCAGTGTCAGTGAACACTATATGCTACAGGATGTTCACTCCCTGTGATTTTCAAAGTTGCTTAGCATGTCTGGGTCCACATCCTTGCAGACCTGTGTGGAGCCACCATACCTAGCCAGCATCCCTGCTATCAGGAGGAGTAGAAGGAGCTTCCTGGTGGGAGCTGTGGCCTTTTTCTCTCCTTGCTCTGGCTGTGCCTCACCTTCTGGCTGTCACTGCTTTGTGCACCTGTGTTCCGTCATCTCTGCTGCATTGTTCCATTCTTTCGTGGCTCTAAGCTTTGTAGTTGCAGAGCACTGGCCTCCGGGGGCTGCAATTTGACCTGCTGTTTTTCCCTGCTCTTGTCAGTTTAAGATTTGTCTGAGCCGCTTGGTTTACTGTTCCGGTTTATGTATCTTACAACATTGTGTCACCAGGGCCTCAAACAGTACCACATCTGTTTTTTCCCTCTGGTTCCTGGAAGGCAGGAATACTACTTCACCTTTGCTCTGTGGCCGTTTCCAGCAGAAGAACACAGGGAATGGCAAGAATGCAATGCTCAGTTCATCCTGAGCTGCTGTTCCCTCTGCAGCATCCAGCAGAACTGGCTAGCTGAGAGGAGGTACTTTTTTCTTCCTCTGCAGCACACACTATCTCTAGGATGTACTGGGCACAGTCCTCCCACTGCTCCACCCTACCCAGTGTACAATTTTCCCAAATAGGTACAATACTTAGAGATTCAGTTCTTAATGCCTGATTCTTATTCTGAGAATAGTTTCCTGCTCCTTGCTGGAAAGATGATTAATACTGCATTGCCCAGCCAGTCACACTATCCCCAGTAGAGCTATAAATAAATACCACCCAGCAGCTGCATACAGCAAGCCTTATTTTATTATTTTCCATTCATAATACAAAACATGAGAAACAACTGCCATTTAGAGGAGAGGCTGAGTAACAGCTGTAGTTTAGTAGGCATCTCACTCTTTTATCCTCCATCATCCAGGGGGCAAAGAAAACCCACACTCATTATTGTGTAAGCTTTATTGTTCTCTAATCATAATGGTTATTTGTCCATCTAGTTGTCTGGGACATGTGATGAAGTGTGTGGTGCACTTCATATGACCCCAGGTAGGAATGCTTTTCCTGTTCAAAATCAGGTGAAAACCCTCTACCAGAACTTGCTTTGTTCAGTGGAAAGTTGGTTTCTTAGCCAAAATGCAAACAACTGTGATGGTTGCCATGGTATCTTAATTTCTTCTGAAGCAGAAGTCTCTTCTGATGTTGGATGAGCAGTTTTGGTTCAAAAAAAAGATAAAATATTTTAAAAACACTCAAGTTTTGGATATTAAAAATGTCAAGAAGGACTGAAGCCCTTTGCGGGAATGGTTTTCACTGACATTTTCCTAATTTATTCAAGATTTGGACTTTTTCATTTTAAAAAAAGTAAATCATGAGAAATATTAAATCCCAAGCTTTAGAGATTCCTACCTGAAAGTAATTTTCAGCTGGCTTTATTAAGGATCCTGCCTGAGCTCTTCACTTGTGTGTCATACTGGAGGACGGGTTGATGAGAGGAGGGATGCAGGAGAGGGAAGAGGCTGGTGTCTCTCTGATGTGGGATGGGATGGGTGAGGCAAGGAAGTAGAGCAAATGCGTTCATGCTGAGTGGGGGTGGACCAGGCTTCGGGTGTGCCACCAGGTCTCTGTGGACACTGGAGACACGAAGCTGCCAGAGAGCTGCCTTATGATGTCTAAGGTGGCTGCACACCGTGTACAGTCCTGCTAGGTACCAGTCCCTCAGTGGGACTGTAAAACCTTGCAGGGGAAATGCAGTTTTTCTCCTCTTACTGTCAGTGTGGCTCAGGGACTCGAGAAAGGCTTTCACTGCTGTCACATGAACAGTTCCAATTACGTGAGTTTTGTTTTCATAAAGCTGCTAGCTTTCTGAAATGTATTAGGGAAAAATACCTACCATTATAGTGTTATTCACCAAAGCCTAGTTTTCATCAAATATAATGCACAATAAACTTGCAGAAACTACATGACTTGTTAGAAAATATTCAAGCTATTTAATAAGGTGTTTCCTAGGGTTCACTTCTGTGTTCATAATATAAAAACCTACACTCTCAAAAAACGAAATCCCCCCGACCCCTCATACACGAATTGTTTTACGATCTTTTTGTGTGATACTTTCTCCAGCTCACTAAGGTGCTTGCTGAATGATTAACTGAAAGGACCAGTGGAGATGTACTTTCATAGAAATCAGCCTGTGGTAAGTCCTTATAGGATTGAAGTCTTTATGGTTTTGTTGTAGGATGTCAAATGTAGAACCAATAAAAACATTGTTGAAGAAATAAGTTAGAATCAAGGTAAGGATTTACAAAAAGAAAGAAAGGGAGAGAGCTTGATCTATCAAAAGCCTTTAGATGGTGGTTGTATAATTTATTGCTAAATCCTCATTGCTAGAATCTCCTTGCTAGTTTTTGGTGAAAAAGGGATCCTTTCTTTTACAGAATGCCAAGTAAAATGTAAACAAGTCATGAGCAAAAACTGGAGACTCTAGAAAAGCATGAGAAGACAGGCCTACAAAGAAACATCTTAATGACTCAAAGATCACTTATTCAGCTCTTTGGTCCCCTGTTCTGAGACTGAGGAGAATGAAGTTACACAACACATCTATGTCTCATGATTATGACTATGTCTCTTCACCTTTGTAAGACCCTGCAGAAAGTGACAGGCTTGGGGCTGGATGGAAGGGAGGTTTCTCTCTCAAGTGCTCTAGTTTTCCTCTCTTTGCTCTGCTAGTGTCAAGCACCAGAAATATACTCTTAACTGCACAGACTTCAGGAACTGGTCCTGCTGAGGACACTGCCAAACCCGTTGGAAGGCCTTTGCTTTAGCAGGGGTTAGTGGCTGGAATGCATTACTCTTGTAATGCAGCAAGTAATCTCCTCATATCATTACTCTCAGCTAGCATTTATCTTGGTACTATTGTGAAGATTGTTATGCTGATACGTCTGGCTGCAGCTCCAATCATCAAGGTGGAGGGTGCAAGTTCATCTCTGGGTGGTCTATCCATAGAACCTGATGCAGCTAAACTCTACTGCTTTCAAAACTTTAATTGAATCTTGTGCTTGACCTGCTGACCCTTTTTGTGAGATTTTGGCTGCTTCCTGTCTTGTAAATAGCATCTAACAGAAGAAGAGGAATGATCCTGCGTAGAGATTTTCTGGTTTGTCAGCAGGGAGAGAGCAGACCCTGCCCAGCTGGACCCTAGAGAGCAACCAGGTCTTCTCCAACCATTGTTAAGGAACTCTCACTGTGTGGCTGTAATGTGAAAAGTCTCCACATTTTTGATGAGACTGGTCACCTTTAGACTGAAGATTTTTTCATCCTGACTTTATTCTTCTTCCACAGTTGACAAGTCGTTCAGCTGAAGAAAAGAAATACAATAATCCTGGATGAGCACTAAATAATATTTATTTGTGAATGGAACAAAGTCAGCAATATTAGTGTGGCCGCTTGGAGACCACTCTCAAGAGATGTCCAGCTGGGTTTGAAGTTTACTTAAACTGTTAAATCAGTCTATCAAAGTGATTTCCTCACATGACAGACAAGTCCTGTGCCCACCCTGTTCCCTGTTAATCTATGGCAATTCTGTGGGCCCTCCATAATCCTCCATCAAGGGACTCCTTTCCCTGGAAGGCAGAGTGGGGATCTCTCCCTTTAGCAGTGAGCTAGGAAAGCATGTAACTGGAAAAACTTGTGAAGTAATAAAAACAGGAGCACACACCAAGTACTAACTCACTTGGCTGAAGCTTTTGGGTGATCAAGAAAGCATTCTGAATACATTCTCAAATGCAGGTCCACAATTTTTTTTTGTAAGACCGCATTTAGAATTAAAAATAGTAAGTGCAGGAGAGGAAAATTTTGAATGAGTCTGCTCTGTTTTTTTGAAGAGGCAGACAGAGACCACAATAAGAAACTTCATCACAGCTGTAGGGTGAAAAAATACCCACTGGTCATCCAGATGCCTTCCTTTTTTTCTTTTTTTCCTGAGCCCTTGAGTCCTTTGTATATTCTCAAGGATGTTTGGCTAAATTATTGTCTAAGGCAAGACAGCAGTAGGGGTCACTTGTAGAAAAGTGCATCAGCTGGGTGTTTCCCACACTTGTTGCTGGAGTTTGCATGTCTTTCCTCCTTTGAAGGCAGAGGCAAAGACACAGATACTGTCCTTTCTTAGGATGCTGATTTACTTCAAGTGGGAGAAGGATCAGGATCAGGGTTGGACTGAGCACTTCTGCTAATAGCAGCTTTGTGCATAACAAGTGTAACAAGTGAATGAGTGACAAGTGCACAGATATGCAGATCAAGACTTCAAATATTTTTCCTGACTCTTTTCGCTCGTGGTCCAGCCTGGTTCTGTAGAGAGACATGTTTACACATATATCTTACTACTGGTGTTATTTAGTAGATGAGACACAGATCAAGGTTTTCAGTAACCCAGATGTTTTACTCGACTTCACTGCCAATCAGCAGATGTTCTTAAATACCTCGTTGTTTTTCTTCTGGCCTTCTATCTGGTCCGTGTGTTTGTTGTAGAGGTGTGTAAGTGTGTATTGTTATGGTGGACCCTGTTTCCTCTTCAGCCTACAGTATGCTATTACAGTTCCAGTGTTGGCTCCTGCATTTCGGCTCTCGAGTACTACAATATTTATCCTTAGCTGTAAGGAGTAAAGCACTTCAAAATTTTTTCCCCTAAAAAACCTGCATATTGCAGGTGTGGTACATATTCTTAAGCATTAGAAATCACTAGATATTTAGCTGCTTAAAAGCGGGTACTGCACACAGACTATTTATTTTTTAAGTGAAGATTTGGATCAAACAACTCATTAGAAACAACAGACTCTTTATTTCTGTATTTTTTTTTTTTAAACTGATGATCTCCCTTGATATTACATTTTAAGAATTTAAAAGCAAAACTGCTCAGTCTGGAGGATCATTGCTTTGTACTTGATCTCAGACCATACATTATTGATTTCCAGTATGTGAAAAATCTCTAATATATCTGCAATAAAAATGCAAAGAATAAAAATGCTTTCACTTCTTTTGAAATTAAAATAAATTTTACATGCACTACGTTGCAGGGAGTTGAAATTTGTTAAGTGGGTTAAGTAGTGGGAGGAATATTACAGAAAATTTTTGCATTTAATTGTAAGATTATTAAAAAAATACTATAGTTAGTATAGAAATAAAGTTAGTATAGAAATTCCGCAGCTGAATACCAAAAACCACTAATGCAATTGAACTGCTAATTGCAGAGAAACAGGTAAAGCAAAGGTTAGGTTTGTCCTATAACAACCATGTCCTGTAAATCCCTGACAATAATTCTGCCTTTAAGTAAGGGATCAATAGTTGCACCCGAGGTAATAATGGCAATAATCTCATCTTTAATTCCCAATTTAAGTGTCTTCTTGCAGCCTTAACCCCAGACTGACAGATGACAGCACAAGTTATTTACTTACTTGTAGCGGGCCAGGATTGGGCTGCCATTCTGGGGCCAGGGACAAAACAATCACTGTATTTTTTCTTGCTGTCCTTCACTTTGGAGAGGAGGAGTTGTAGGGGGACAACAAGGAGATTTCAGGCTTGGGCTTCGTTTCACCTGTATTTGACTACAGCATCATGCAGATGCAGGCTCTGAGCTACCTGTTCAGGCTGTCTTTGTAGCTGATGGGTAGTGGCAAGGAGTTTGCTGCATCCTTGAGGTGGGGAGAGTCACATTCCCCTGTGGGCTGTTGTGGAAGACCAAGCAACAGCCTTGCATGTCTGCCTATACTTGGGCAGTACATTTAGCATCGGTGCCCTTCTCAGCACAACCTTCTTGCTCTGGGTTGCTGCTTGTGAAGCCTGGCTGTCCTGCACCCTGCTGAAAAAGCTGTGGGTGCATGGCACTGCTTCCCATGCAAGAGCTGTCATTCTCCCTGGCATGCATACACATATTTTGAGATGTGTGAGGTTTTCCCAGAGACATGTATGGGCTCTTTAATCTGTGAAGTTTTGTGGTTCTAGAATAACCTAGGGTTTTATGTGTTTCCTTGTTTTCTTGAGAGTAACCCTGGTTTTCTTCTTTTTCTTCTGAGAACTGTTCTAGTTGGTGCTGCTGCCGCGTGCTGTATGATATTGACCCTCCATCCTGGACCTTTTCTGAACAGAGTTCCCAGGGGAACTAAACTTCTTACTGTCTGAACAATGTTACAGGCAACTTTCTAAAACACATCAGTGCCTATTTTCCTCCTTTTCTTCCTCCCATCCCCTCAGAGTGCTATATCATGCGGATTCCCAGTGAAGTTTTTCCTTATTTTTGTTATGCATTGGAGACAAACTATAATAACTCTTGCCCTGTTTATCTTGCAAGTTTACATACCAGTGGGATCAGTAATGATGGGACAGCTTTGATTCTACTTCAATTACATGCAGAATTCTTTCACAGACCCCCCCTAAAAATCAGACAAAAGCTAAAGCTTCTCTTATTTGCTGTCTTATTCCCAGATTTTGCTGCCAGCTCTTCTCAATACAAGCGAAATTGTGTACTCTGGATTTTCCACCTTCACAATATTTATTGGCAGTCTCTCTTTCTAGTGAATATAGGTAGAAGCCTGTCTAAGGAACAGCTGAGCTTCCTTTGGGGTGTCTCCATACCCCTGGTACTAAAAAAGCCATCCTCATTATTGTGCAGTTTGTAGGGATTTATAATACATACTCTACTGGAAAACAGCTAGCAGAAATATTCAATTAGCAGAGGGTAAACACTTACTACCCTGCCCTTGTGTTGACCATCTGTTAGTTCTGTTAAATACAGAACTTAATCTGATACAATTGGATTTTTTCCCCATTGTTTTCTTTCTGTTATTCTCTTTAACAAAGGGTAGTAAAAGTATATAGCTTTGTGTAGCTGATGTTGGTCTGACTTCTGAGCTTATTCACTCATTTTTGAGAATAATCCTTACTATTTGCAACAGGATCTAAGAATGCCCCTGGTTTTCCCAGAGCTGCTGAATGGTTTGATTGGATTTATATTGTACTGGGTTTTGAAAATGCAAGATTAATCTCTCTCCCTTTGGTTTTCTTCCATGGGTTTTACTTTATTTTGTTTTCTTTTATTTTGTTGGGTTGGGTTTTTTTTCTGAAAATAAACCTCACTTTACTCTCTCTTGCCTGATTCCATCACTGTAAGGCACTTTTTAGATTAGATTAGCGACAGTACTACTACTAGAAGTAGTACTAGTAACAGTAGAAGTTGTAGATTTTTGTTTTACTTGGCAAAGGAACAAGGTGTGGAGCAATTTTTGCGGCGTTTGCTCTTTTAAGGATAGAGTGACATCAAACTGTGTTGCATCTTATTTTCTTGTTTCCCAGAAACAGCTAGTAGAAAGGAGCCATTGGCTTGTAAAATTAAAATAAACAAGCAAAACAAAACAGTCTATACTATCAAGTAAATAATTTTCTATGAAACTCTATTTTCCTCATCTTAATGTGGTTAACTTCCTTTAGCTTTGGGATTTTGTGACTATGCAAAATAAGAAGATTATACATAGATTAGCATAAGAGCAATTGCAAAAATAGTGGTTTTTAATAGATCATTTAGTAGTGCTTTGATGTTTTTAACAATCCCTAATTGTGCATCATTAGAAGTTATTCTCTATTGCTCACAATTGAGACCTTAAGAAGGAAAAAATTTGCTGTCATTATAGAGAAGGCATCTATTTATCCCTGTCACAGACCTGGGATACTGCCTCACCTTCTATTTCTTCTGAATAAATAATAGTCTCTGACATAATGCAACACTGGACAGGCTAGAAATAGCATCTAGCTAGTGAGAGAGGCTAAGCTACAACAGCTTGTCAGCTGAAATGAAGCTGAGAACTGCTAGGGGTGGGGTCAGCTTTTCACTGACTTGCTGTCACAGGATCTAAGCAGAATTACATTTATTTGAAATATTACCTCAGAGATTCTTGCTGAAGACGTTCTTGTAATCAGAGAAAAAGGGATCTGAGACTCTGTCGAAGTCCCCAACAGACTGGGCCCTGCAGATGCATCCAGGGTCCTAGGGCTGAATTTACTGAGGCATGAGTCTAGTGATAGAAGGAAACTGCACTGCTTGTTCTGCAGCAGACCCAGAGCCTTTTGGTATTGATACTTGCCTTTTACAAACACATAACCAACATCTTTACAACTTCCTCTCCCTATTCCAGAACAGAGTTTGTCTCCCTGAGCTGTTAGCAAAGCAGTCAGAAATACCATCTACTTGGGGTATTTATTGATACAAGACTGGTTATCTTCTAGCACAGGGTATCACATAATTTAATCTCTGCTGGAATCCCCCAGATGAAGCCTGCTGACCAGAACATGCTATGCGGTGCTGCCTTGCCAGACATCTCCAAGGGAGGTCCTGTCCATCTATGTGATGAGAGGTCCTTTGGCTTCTAGAAGAGAAGTGGTCACATCGGTACAGCATGCACCCAAGATAATTAGGACTTGCTGAGAAAGGCAATGGAATCCCTAGGACAATCACTGGCACAGTAATGTCTTTGCCTGTTTCTGCAACTGGCTCGGACAAAGCTGGTCAGCTCTAGCTGTGTGGTACTGCATTCCAAGCCACCAGAATCATGTAAGCCATAGGTCCTGTAAGTTCCCCATAATCTCTGGACAGGTGATTTGGACATGAATCTTACCTTTTAGGGCAAACTTCAGACATAATATCAGAGGATTAAACACTATGTTAAGTACTTGCAGGGTCACTGCCAGGGTTATGATTTTACTCGAACCCATGCTCCAACTGTACAGGCTCTGGTGGTCCCAGCTGAAAGCCTTTGAGCTCTTGCTACAAACCGTAGTCTGATTTTTTCATGACACAGGCTTGTGTAGCAAAGATGTTGCCTTGGTCAATAGTAGTGATCCTATATGTGTCTGAGGAGGCATGACAGTTTGTGCTCTTCCCTTTTGCGAGCAGAAGTATTCCTTTTTCTTAACAGATGAATGGAGGCATTGAAATAACAGTCTTTAAAAGTATCAACAAACACAACAGGCCAGTTCCTCATGGCATTTTAGACAGGGTCTCTGTGCTGTGCTGAACCACTTCCCCCTGCTTTGCTCTGTCTGTCTAAATCGCCTTTTTGTCCTGAGATACAAAAGATATCATGCAGGGTCTGTAAGAGCTGCACTCTTAGAGATATTAGTCACAGTTTGCTCTTGTCAGAACTGGGAAGGCTCATGTGTGCAGAGATGCAAAGTCCAGAGATAAGAAATTAGTAAAACCCAGTTGCTAGGAAAGGGATCTTGGGATGTGAATTTTAGTGGTGAGCCAAACCTGCTTGAAGGTTGGTAATTTCCGAGAAAAGCAGAAAGACGTGGTTATGGTTTTTGCTTTTTTACATGACCTCTCAAAAAACCTGATGTGCCAGGGTGCTTTTGTTATGTGCTTGGGCATGAACTTTCATGAAAGGTCTCCATAGTCCTTACAGAACTGAGAGTCAAGCTTAAAGTCAGCTGAGAGTTCAGATGAGTAATATCAATCAAATCATAAGACTTAACACAGAATCCTCTGAGAACATGAATTTTCTATCCTAGGAAGTTTAAAATCTAGATTTAAAAATCATACATACATATTTTATGTTTGTTTCATCACCAAAATATGTCTCCACAGCAGCAATCAAAGCCTCAGAAGATATATCTGTGAGTCAATGTTGGGAATCATTTAAAGAAAAAGCCTCCAAATGTAATATTTATATCTTCACAGACTATCTTTAGGTGCCATTTGTCATGTTCTTGCACAGTGTCTCCCAAGCCTCTTCTTTCTGAAATAACAGCATTCCACATCTCATTCTTAAACTTTGGGTAAACACTGAAAGCTCCTAAAACAATTTTCATTCATTTCATAGAGCAATAATATCAATGCCAGTAAAATTAAGTTGTGCTACTTATCTTATGCTTCCTCAAAAATGCTTTTGAAATAAATCTTTCACATCAGCTGCAATGTGCTTGCAAAGACGCTAGGTTGCCAGCCTTCTTGTTTTCTGTGAGATGAGCAGATGAGTGCACCACAGTCAGGATTTGGTGAATGTAGAAATAATGTCTCCCTGCATCTCTGTGGGGCAGCAGAGAGCGTGAATGAAACAACAGAGAGGGTGAGTGAAAGTCTGAAATCATAGATAAGGCTGATACTAAATCTGGGAAAGGAGAGAGAGAGACACAGTGATGAAATGCCAGAACAGATGTATGGGAGAGGGTGCTGCAGCAGTGGTGTGTGTATGAGGAAATAGTGTGGCTTTTTATGGAGTGAAGGTAAAAAAAGCACTTGCAATAGTTCTGCAAGGAAAGCATATTCCTGCTAGGGCATGAGAGGGGAAAGAGTAAAGTAAATTTAAGAACCATACAGGACTGGATATCAACATGGGAGAGAGCTGTTAATGAGTGTATGGTGATCTCAATAAAAGATATTTACTGGCCCTGAAATCTATGAATCCAGGATGCTTTGTATAAGAGTCATTCTTAATGGCAATAAGTGAGGGCTGCAGGATGAAGATAGAATAGAAGATAAAAAACAGATGGGAGAGGGAGGAAAATAGGCAATACTGTGTATGTGAGTTATTTCGAGGTATAAAAAAGTTAATGAGGAAGACTAGCGTCATCAGAAGAAATTTTGTGCTTAGCTGGACTAAGGCAGTTTTGGGCAAATAAGACTAATAAGTTTTTACATGGGAGTGGTAAAGATATTAATAATGCAGGAGAGGTTAAAGTATCTCCATCTTCTGTCCTTGGAAGAAGCACCATGAAATGCTGCTAGAAACCTAAATACTGTTAGAAACCGAGAATAAATCAACAGGGATTTTCAATCAGCAGTCTAAGTAATTTGTTCCCATGATCTCAAAAGAAAGAAAGAAGCAACTTCTCCTCCCTCATAGAAGCAGAAAATATTTTATTGAGAGTATAAAACAATTCTGTTAAAATATTTGAAACACTGATGAAATATATGGAGACTGGAAGCTGGCTATTAATAGGTAATCAAGATGACACAGAAAATTACAGACTGACTGACCTGACATCACTCCTGAGCAAAATAATGGAAAAATTGATACTGGATTCAGTTAGTAGAGAGATACAGGGTGGGAATATAACTAATGTCAGTGAACATAGTTTTACGCAAAATAAGATTTGTCAAACAAAATTTATTTCACTTCTTCAGATATAGATTTGAACAATGAAGATAGCTATGGAAGTATAAAATTCTTTGTAATTATTTTGATTTTATACCATTATCTTTCTGATACATGCTATTCAACACTGAAATGTGTAGGCACTAAGGATTAATTAGGTGGCACAAGTAGTTTCTAAGGGAAGTTATCATAAATATGGATTGTTTCAGTCCATCCTGTAAAATTTGCTATTGAGCCTGTCACGTATCTTCCCCAATATCTGAAGGGAAATATAAACTCACTGAAAAATACAGTTGAATCAGTGTCAGGTACAATGGCTGCAAAACCAAGGGCAAAACCTGCTGTACAAAAGGAGTAATCGGGATTATTAAGCAGGCCATCTGAAGACAAGTGGGTTGGTACTGTTCAGTGCAGGGCTGTGCATGTGTGGACAGGAAATGGTGGCCTGATGTGCAGCCTGGAAAGTATTTTGGAGACCTGAGTGGGTAAAGCAACAGAAATGTGAACATGTGGTTGATGCCACAGCAGGTGGATCTGATATTGTGTTTGGAGTTATATGCAGTTGAGAAATGAAGACTAGACAGGTTGATGAGAAGCTCGACATGAACTCGCAATGTGCACTTGCAGCCCAAAAGGCCAACAGTATCCTGGGCTGCATCAAAAGAAGCATGGCCAGCAGGTCAAGGGAAGTGATTCTGCCCCTCATTTCCTCTTTTGTGAAAACTCATCTGGAATACTGTGTCCATTTCTGGAATCCTCAGTGGAAGAAGGGTATGGAGTTGTTGGATCAGGTCCAGAGGAGGGCTACAAAGATGATCAGAAGGCTGGAGCATCTTCCATTTGAGGACAGGCTGAGACAGTTGGGCTTGTTCAGCCTGGCGTAGAGAAGGCTCAGAGGAGATTTTGTAGTGACCTTCCAGTACCTGAAGGGGCTACAGGAAAGATGGAGAGGAGCTATTCATAAAGGCTTGTGGGGATAGGACAAGGGGGAATGAGTACAAACTGGAAAGGGGAAGATTTAGACTGGACATTAGGAAGAATTTCTTCACGATGAGAGTGGTGAGACACTGGAACAGGTTGCCAAGGAAAGTTGTGGTTGCCCCATCCCTGGAGGTGTTCAAGGCCAAGTTGGATAGGACCGTGGGCAGCCTGATCTAGTGGGAGGTGACCCTGCCCATGGCAGGGGGGTTGGAACCAGATGATCTTTGAGGTCCCTTCCAACCCTGACTATTCTCTGATTCGATGATTCAATGAAATGTGTTGCTGAAAATTCAGTACAGGAATACATCATTTGTCTATGTCCACAGGAAATACTGCAGAAAAAAGATGTGGTGTTGGGTTCAGGGGGGAGGGAAGAGAGAGGCAAAATCTTTCTTGAAATGCTGAAATTAGGCCCTTAATTTGTTGTTATGTTTGGAAATGTTGTTTGAATTAGCTGCAGTTATGACTTTCAGAAAGACTGAGCTCTTATGGGTTGCTTTTCCAGGTCCTCATTCAGAAAGTGTGACCTTACTTCATTACAGAATAGTTCTTTTTCCCAGAAAGGAAGCAAAATTTAATTGAAGTGCCTTTCACTCTGAATGCCAATTTCCAAAATGAATGCTACTTTAAACATTAATTCAGATCATCTTGCCCCATAGTCCCTGTGCAAGTAAGCTTGAAAAGCTTTCAAGAGATATCATTTGTCTCCTCACCTCAAGTACTATTAAAGCACAAGTACTAGAAGGGTGTTTTTGGCATAGAAGACAAAGGCATACAGGGAACAAATGGTTAGAATTCAGGTTGGAAGTACAGGCTAGAAGAGAGGTGTGTTGGAAGGTATGTTGGAAGAAAACTGTGAAATAGATGGTGTCTCTTGAGATGTCTTTAAGTGAAGACAAAGCTCTTCTAGAAGCAATGATAAGGGTCAGAATAGTGTGGAGAGCTAAGTATGAGCTTAATTGTGAAATATTAAATAACTCAAAATATGCAGGAAATCCTGATACAGCATCTGACCACGTCTAGTCTTAAATGTGATAATTAAAGAGAAACTCATTTGACAACAAACCATATAAGAAGCAGAAACACTGGTTTCAGCGGTAGTGCTGAAAGAGATGCCATAACAGGTAAAACCATGCTTTTGCTTATGTGAGGTAGACTGGAGCTGGGCAAAGATATCTGGCTGTCCTACTTCTGCTCAATCACAATTTGGCATGTGACGTTGCCCATGGCTCCAAGACCCATCATAAAGTTTGTGTTTATTAGCCTTCCCTGAGGGCTTCAAGTCTGCCTAAAGTGCAAAGAAAGATCTTTACCTACTCGGCCGTTCCTGAATCTTAACAAAAGCAGGATAGGAGAAGTCTTATCTGAAATACCACAGAAACTGTTCAGTCCTTGTCCTCACACAATGCCTACCACACTGCGCTACTCTTTACAGTTGCTAGTTTATGGCCTAGTGCGGTTAAGTGTGCATAAATATTTCCAAGTCATTACACTGCTTCTCTAGCACCTGCTCTGTTGTTTCCATTTGGCATTGGACTGTAGTCTGTTACAGAAAGGAATTTAGATGGATGTTTGAAAATACCCTTTCTATTTTTCTCAGTAGCCCTGAAAAACCCCTTGTAACAGGTTCACAAAATCTGGAACGTTGAGAGTAATTCCTTCTGTCAACTAAATGTAATGTTAAACAACTGTCTTTATTTTTTCCTCATGTTATTCCCTTTGCCTTTTTCCCTTAGGTACTAGTGACTCAGAGTGGAAGCTTTATAAAATATGAAGAACATGCAAAGTCTCTCAGAGAATAAACAGTACTATTTCATGACAAAACAGCACATTGACAATTACTGAGCAACAGCATGATATGCAGAAGATATAGAAACCCTAAAAAAGGAATTGACGTGATTGTGAAACTCCCACACAAATGAAGAGAACAAGAGAATCACAGGTACGACTCAGTTAAACTCTGCTCAACCTTGCTGCTTACAGAAAACATGCCCGAGGAAAGTGAATGTTTTTTGGTAGAGGTTAATGACGTCGGTTCCATCTTCTCCATACCAGCAGTCTTTTGCTTGTGGGAGCAGGAAATACATAGTTTAACATTTAACTGCTCAGATTCTCGGGAAAGTTAATCTTCTACGTAGACGCACACAGGAGAAGTGCTTAGGTGTCCAAACACAGTGCCTGGCACTTGCCATCTTCACTTAGATTTCTATTACCTGCTGGTGCTTAGGGCTCTCTGTCCTCTCCTTAAAACCCTCCCCATATCTCAAGTTGATCCCTGTTTTTTTTGCCCGTAACTCTCCTATCTCTCCACTTTGAATCATCTGTTCTGAGTTCTGCTTCCCCTCTAGTGCCACTCCACGCAGGAAAGCATTTTGTTATTAATTTCTGACATGTCCTTGTATTGTAAAATGCAACATGACCAAAATGGAATTCCAGATATCTCCCCCTAGAACAATTCCCCTTCCCTATGGATGTTGGGTGATGGCAGCAGTGTGTTGTCTAATTCAGTGGCCTCAGAGAAGAATGTTAAACAGAACCCCTCAAAATCCAAGCCCCAAGCCCAAAAACAGGTGGATGTGACATCTTGATAAATGGAGAACTGCCTAAAATTTGGGTTTATCTGTCTTTTCCTTCCTATCTGCCTACTTACCAGGACAGCTTCTCACTGCCTTCTATTCTGGCAGGTGCACCTATTCTTGGGCTGGGCTTGTCTGTCCCGCTCTCATATCTGCTTTTAGTCACTTCACTAAGCACTCCACCCATTCTCTATAGCTGCCCTTTTTACTGCTTGTCCTGTTTTTCCTCTCATTCCACATGTGTGGGCTCATACCTCATGACAATGAGGCTGGTGGCAAAGCAAAGGTGTGATGCCTCCTCCTAATGTAACAGCACAGTTAACAGCAGATCAGTTCTCTGTTTGCAGTGGAGATGGCAATTATTGTTCTGTACTCAGCACTGATGAGGTCTCCTTTTAGGAAATCAGAAAGAAACTGTGGAGTCCAGAAGAGGAGGAGAAAGCATTAAAGGTGAGAAAGTCTGCAATTAGAAAATGTTGAAAGAACTCAATTTCGTGAGAGGAAAGGAAAGGATAAAATAACGTGTCTTTAGCAAGTCTTCCTCTGCCATAAAAAATATTGCTAAAGAGGTCAGTGAATAATTAATAGTTTCCTGGCCCTGAGAGGGTAAAGCTGGTAGCCTCCAGTGAGGGAGAGCTGCCCTCACCTTCCTCTTCAACACTGCTTTTGACAGCTGCAGTGGTGTTGGAGCTGGAGTGCAAGTTGGTGTTGTAGAAGGACACCCATTTCCAGCACTAGTTTCTTGGACACTCATTTACTGCAGAACAGGTCAGGTTTTTGCCCTGTCAACAATGAGCAGCCACTGAAATAATAAATGTAGCCCAGCCACCTTCGTCACTGGGCAATGTGTAACCAAGCCCAATGTGTTGAAAGGAGCGACACCTTTCTGTCATGCTGTGGGAGCCTGTCACTGTGACAGTGCCATGGACCATGCTTTGTGGGGTTGAGTATCCAAGAAGGTAGTGGCAAGGTAGGATTGTTTTCTGACCACGTCTGGATCCCATGGACTGGATCCTGTCACACAAAGTAGCAAAGCGTTCAGATTTCCATTCACATGCAAATTTAGTGAATACACTTTATGCTTCAGTTTATTTGGAAAAAACCTCTTTTCTGAAACAGTGCCTGTTCTGCAATTAAGGCATAGGCCCTGTGTTTCACATCATGAAAGAAGAAGTAGTATTTTTACAGGGCTTACACTGGCCTAGACCAGTGAAGATGGTTTGATTTCACACTTACTCTCTGCTGGTAGTCTGCTCCATCACCTCCCCCCACAGCCAACTTCTGTGATTTGCCTGGGTGACTCCTTTTGAAGTCTCAGCACAGCTCACCCTTCTCCGACGCAGATAAGAATGACGAAATCTGCTTTGCTCAGCTACAGAAAGAATCCTCCTGAGCTTGCTAATAGGTTCCTGGAATAAACAGCCAGGGTAGGAGGATAGAAATCAGCTTCACTGAGGAGACCTGCCTTTGGGTACTTTCTGCAGAAGCCATGTTTTTAATTGGATGAGGTTATTAATTTTCAGAAATCACATGATGCCCATAGCCAGTTAATCTGTCAGTTCCACTAGACTGGAGGCTGGCTGATGTTGTGCCCATCTACAAGAAGGGTTGCAGAGAGGATCCGGGGAACTACAGGCCTGTCAGTCTCACCTCAGTGCCAGGGAAAGTCATGGAACAGGTAATCTTGAGTGCTATCATGAAGCACATGCAAGAGAACCGGGTGATCAGGCCCAGTCAACATGGGTTTACAAAAGGCAGATCTTGCCAAACTAACCTGATCACCTTCTATGACAAAATCACTCGACTACTGGATGGGGGAAAGGCTGTGGATGTAGTCTTCTTGGACTTCAGTAAAGCCTTTGACACAGTTTCTCACAGCATTCTGCTTCAGAAACTGTCAGCCTCTGGCCTGGACAGGCGCACACTCTCCTGGGTTGAAAACTGGTTGGATGGCCGGGCCCAGAGAGTGGTGGTCAATGGAGTTAACTCCAGCTGGAGGCCAGTCACAAGTGGAGTTCCTCAGGGCTCAGTACTGGGTCCAGCTCTGTTCAATGTCTTTATCAATGACCTGGATGAAGGCATCGAGTGCACCCTTAGCAAGTTTGCAGATGACACTAAGCTGGGAGGAAGTGTGGATCTGCTGGAGGGTAGGGAGGCTCTGCAAAGGGATCTGAACAGGCTGGACTGCTGGGCCGAGACCAATGGGATGAGGTTTAACAAGGCCAAATGCCGGGTCCTGCACTTGGGACACAACAACCCTATGCAGCGCTACAGACTGGGGGAAGAATGGCTGGAGAGCTGCACAGAAGAGAAGGACCTGGGGGTGCTGGTTGACAGCCGACTGAACATGAGCCAGCAGTGTGCCCAGGTGGCCAAGAAGGCCAACGGCATCTTGGCTTGTATCAGAAATGGGGTCACCAGCAGGTCCAGGGAGGTTATTCTCCCTCTGTACTCAGCACTGGTGAGACCGCACGTCGAGTACTGTGTTCAGTTCTGGACCCCTCACCACAAGAAGGATGTTGAGGCTCTGGAGCGTGTCCAGAGAAGAGCAACAAAGCTGGTGAAGGGGCTGGAGAACAAGTCTTATGAGGAGCGGCTGAGAGAGCTGGGGTTGTTGAGCCTGGAGAAGAGGAGGCTGAGGAGAGACCTTATTACTCTCTACAACTACCTGAAAGGAGGTTGTGGAGAGGAGGGAGCTGGCCTCTTCTCCCAAGTGACAGGGGACAGGACTAGAGGGAATGGCCTGAAGCTCCGTCAGGGGAGGTTCAGGTTGGATATCAGGAAAAAATTCTTCACAGTAAGAGTCATTGGGCACTGGAACAGGCTGCCCAGGGAGGTGGTCGAGTCACCTTCCCTGGAGGTGTTTAAGGAACGGGTGGATGAAGTGCCGAGGGACATGGTTTAGGGAGTGTTAGGAATGGTTGGACTCGATGATCCAATGGGTCCTTTCCAACCTTGTGATTCTGTGATTCTGTGATTCTGTGATCTTTTCTCATGACAGTGTTAAGGCTTGGTTATGCACAGCTCTTGAAGATGCTCTCTGTGTGTAGTTTGCATCATCAATTTCTCCACAGCTGTGGAGGATGCATGGATGGCTTCTAGCTTGCTGTAACATCAGCAAGAAAGAATTCTGCTCAGATCTGCTTTCGTATTTCTGCAACTCCAAAGCCTTGACAACTTCCTGCCATGTGTAGAGCAAATGACATCGTCCCATGTATCACATTATGCCATACGTTGAAACAATGCCCTTTTACACAAGTCCTTGCAAAAGAGAGGAGCATTAATATTTGAAACAGAGAAAGAGAGTGAGAGACCACTGACCTTCTGCTGCATTCATTACCAGCAAGGCTGAAAGAGCCGTTGATCACATTGTGGCTGGTGCACGGCCCCATTCTAGCCATATAGGATTGTTTTGTTGCACCCCGTCTAACTCTGATCACTCTTCACAGCATCCAGGATCAAGTTGCCCAATCTCTTCTTGGTCAAAGGGTCCCATTTTTTATCCTCTCCCAGATACAATGGACTAAGTATGGAGGAATATGTGAACTCTGTTTTTTTTCCCTCTCCTTATGTATCCCTACTGCATCCTGCAGGGGTCAGGAGGAGGGGTCGGGGTGAGAGGAGGCTGCTTGTTTGATTAAATCCTCCTTTGTTGATGGCAAACAGAGCGTAAATCTTAGAGTGCAGATAATTTCTGTGGAAAAAGGCTGGTAAATGTTTCCATATGATTTCATATGTTCTCATCATACATAATTAGAGGCAAACACAAGAAAACAGCAGGCATATTCCTTTGCTCATAAGAGACACAGGTTAAAGGATTAGCTTTTGAAAGTGCCTCTGAGAAGTAATGACTGTTCCAGGCATGAATGTGGTAAACTATAATTAAGGTATTTGGGGAATTGAAACAGGTTTTGAGAACAATGGCTCGTACTTTTACATTAACTAAGAGTATAGCCTCTGTATAATTAAAAGTAAGCACTTAACTACTGTTATTCTCTTCCTGTCAACAAAAGCTATTGTTTGTTTAGAAGTGAAAAAAGGCCGGGGTGGGAGCTGGGCACATTATTGCAAAACAAAAAGACAAATTAGAGAGAGTATGTTTGCTAATAAGCAAGACTGTTGAGTGACGTACAACAGTAAACAATCTCAGCTCTCCTTTCAACTGGAAAGGCACTGGTAATATGATGTCTTTGAATGCATGTTGGTGAGAGCAGGGAAGAGGGCACACCATTGTCCCTAGGATGAAATACTAAGAGTCTTCAGCTGTACTTAGAGTTTCTCTTGGGAACTCCTGGGACTAACTACTCACGAACTGCTGTATTTGCATATGTGATTCTGTGGTACAGAAAGGATTTCTCACACCAGCAACCATCTTACATGTGTTTTAGCTATGTACAGGAAGATTCATTTGGCTGGAGTGCATTGGTTAGGACTCCACCCAACAGCAGAGCTTTTCTGCAATAACAGCTGCTGCATTTAGAGCCATAAGAATGACACCATACTCTCCCATTTTCCCAGTGACTGTGCTCCATGGTGGCACTCAGACTGCTGGTGTTCTGCTGAAACCATGCCCTTTACTGTCTTGCAGCTGCTGGGAGCACTGGATGCCCTGGGAAGATTTTCCTTATGCTTCTTGTCAGCTAAGGAGATAAGAGGAGGAAGAAAGACAATCAAATACATGTAGGGGACATATAGAGTCATCCTTTTAGGTATAATTAACATATTAGGTTAATTATAGGGTGAAAGTGGATTCGGAAAGTGAATGTTCTATAGATGCAGCTATCTTCTAACTGAATGGCCTCTTCTCCTGCTGAATGACTGCATAACAATGTTTTGTGAGCCTTGAAAGGCATGAAAAGCAACTACCCCTTTCTGGCATATTTTTCTCAATAAGATGTCTGACAGTCACTCTGAGGAACCTAGTGCTGAGAACAACAAACTTTATGGTGCTAGGGGATAGGGGGAAGAACTTGGTTTGGGTTGGAAGGGACCTTTAAAGATCATTCAGTTTCAGCCCCCACTGCCATGGCCAGGGCAACTTAAACTGGATTGGGTCTCTCAAAGCTCCATCCAGCCTGACCCTGAACACTTCAATGGATGGGACATCCAAAGTGTTTCTGGATAACTCATGCCAGTGCCTCACCACCCTTATTATAAAAAATTTCTTCCTTATGTCCAATGTAAATTTACAGTCTTTCAGTTAAAAAGTGTTGTTCCCTGTCATGTCACTACAGGCCTCAGTACAAAGTCTCTCTCCTTCTTTCCTATAAGCCCCTGTAAGTACTGAAAGGCTGCAATAAGCTCTTCCTGTAGCCTTCTCTACTGTACTTGGCAAATACTTATCAATAATTAACTACTCTCGTTAACATGAGTATCACAAGAACGGACAACGCCTGTAATTTAGTTAAAAATGACAGCTATGTCTGCTATAATTTTCTCAGATACACGATAACCCAGCCACTTAGTATCTTTAGTTTTCCTGCTCCCCAGAGCCGGATTTGCCTTGTTTTTCAGTCATCAATAAAGTGTGAAGAGGGGAACCCCTTCTCCTGTTTGCAAATACAATAAGACAAAGAGGACATCAGATGACACAGGCACCATTGATTCCTCACTTATAAAACATTTACAACATTTCCATTTTTACACATAAAAGAATTGTGGCTTGTGTACTGAAATATATCTCTACTGAATATTGACCAGTTCCAAAGGCTGCTGACATCCATATAATCATAGAATGTCAATCCATAGAATCATAGAATGTCTTGATTTGGAAGGGACCCACAAGGATCATCAAGTCCAGCTCCAGTATCGCCTTTGGACTGGCCCAGAGTGGCCAGAGCAGCTGCTCCTCTTGAGCACAAGATCATTGTGGAGCTTCGTCAGTGCTGTCTGCCTGGAAGAGATGGAGTTGCTCCCCTTGAACACCTACTGAGCATCTAGGAACACCCTCAATATCATCTGGCAGGCAGTGCTGCCACTACTGGGACCATCGAATGTGACTGGCAGAAACCTTGTCATGAAGAGATTTTCTGGCCAGCTGTAGTTGGTGAGTGAATGACATGCCTTACACTGCTCGTTGTGGTAAGGAATGCCACATTCACCTAGGACATTAACGCCCCATAGGAAGTCCAGTGAGCACTGGAGTTAAATCCAGGTTAAATCCAGAAGGCTGTGTCCCATTGGCTCTTGAAAGAATCTGGTGTGGGTATGCAGATCTCTGAAGGGTGAAACTTAGATTTGATGACCTAGCAATGTTATCTTACAGTGAGTGAGCTAAACGTGTTTCCAGAGTGGCTGGAATTACTCCTCTTCCTCCTCTGTGTCTTAAAACTAACAATTCATTTACAGAAGATGGAGCATTTTGTATGCATCAATGCCAAGTTTCTTATGACTGAACTAACAGTGTGTCTTTGTCAGGAAGTTTAGCTATTTTCCATCAAATAGCAGGGTCAGCTGTGCTGAATATTGAAGGTCATGATCTTTTTGGCAGTTTTTTGCTTTTTCATGAAAGGTCCTTTACTGTAGCAACTGGAACCTGTTCTCATGCTCCAGCTTTCCCCTGCTGGTATGTGAGGACCCCAGCAATGGTTACTGGGGCAGTGAGCTGGCTTTGGCTCTTCCAGCCTGGCTCTGAGGCTCTTTTCCACAGGAAGGACTCACTTCCTGGGGACCCAAGGGATTACACAGGTGAAGAGAAGAGAAGGTAGGTACCTGTTCTCACTTCAGTTGGAGAGCAATGGCTAATGACTGTTGCCCTCCCTTGCTGGGCTGACAGCATGCTTTTCTGCTGCCAGTCTTTGTCAGCTGCTGAGTATATGTCTTACATCTCACAGCACACATTTCTAGCACCTGAGTGAATTTAGAAAGCAGGATGGGATCTGGCACAACTCACTTTGCTTCGGAGTACAATTTCAGCAGGTGGACTGGGATTGTTCATGGCTATTATTAATTTGAAGTTTAGAAATATTCTTTCTTTATCTGAATGGTATTGGTGAACCCAACAACAGAGGGCCAAATTATTATGTAGTACGTTACTCAGATATGCTGCTTTCTAACAAATACTTTAAATCATATTGCTAGAAGGACTCCACCTAGATTTGAAGTCCTGAATAACCCACTGGAATCCTCCCACTCTTCCTAATCTTATCCCTATCTTCCTCCTCAATCCCCTTCCCATCTTCCCCTATCTCTTCGTGAGAAGCGTAACTCTTCCAAATTTTGGTAGTAAAAGCAGATACAGAATTTGCATTTCCTGATTAAGGACATCTGTGTCAGGTTAAATGAAGAAAACGGGTGTAAGAAATGCCTTCCTAAATATGGTCTGTACTGCTAAAGAATCTGTGGCTGAGTTTCTGTTGGAGCCAGGTAGTCTATCTGTATTTAGTGGTTGTATTTTCTGTGTGTGGGGACTGTGAAGCAATCATTTTGGCTATTTTTGTGTGTCAGGGAAAAAATGTGTTAGGTGCATCTCCCATCTTACCAAGTAATGACCTACACATGCCTTGGCAATTATACTTTCCACAGTGGAATGACTATACCTCTTCTCTGCAGTAGAAAATGTTTTTACAACCCCTAAAGATATGTAAATGGACAGGGGTGCTCAGGCAGCAGAGTGCATCCCCTCTGTAAGGCTTTCACTGGTTTTGCTATCCCTTCCTTTCCATTTGTCCTGGGCTCTTGTAAAAGTCTTTAGTTTGGCACAAGAGTTGGTTTAAAAAGAAAAAATAGCCACTGAATGCTCCTCACCTTCATCGTGAGTGGAAAGTTTGGGCTATCTTGGCACTATAGATAATTTTTCTGTGGTTTCTGTTGCCTGGAAGTGGTCAAGAGTGAAAAACCAGCACTTTTCTTCTTAACTCAATTTCACATCACAGTCACTCACCTCTCCAAAGCACTGCAAAGCTTCACAAAGTTGCATGTTTAGCAATAGACAGTACAAGCCTGCTGATGTAACTGGTACTGCACAGAGATCCCTGGAGAAAAGCAGACTCAGATTTACTCTGTGAGCCTTTATTCAATGAACAGCTTTTGTACTCCATTTACTTCTTCTATGAATAGCTCAAATGTGGAAGTGCCATGGAAGATAAGGCCATGAGAGTTAAGCAGCTTGTGTCTGCAACATTTTTCGTAAGTATCACTAATGTTGCAGCTCATTTGGACAAGATAAAAATAGAGCTGAATTCGCAATGAGCATTCTAGCCTCTGCAGTGTGGTTTTCAAGATCTGTCTTTGGTTACAGATCTTTTGTGCATCCAGCTTTATTGTGAAGTGTCTACACTTTACTCAGGAATAAAAAGTAATGTCATCCACTACACAAGAAAGATGCTGCAATGCCTCCTTTGAGGACTTTTTGCTTGGTTTTGTGTTTTTTTTATCTTTTCCTGGAAGATGTGGTAGTATATTACCATGCTTCTTTTCCAGAGTGGCTAAAATGCTATGACAGTTTAAGGAAAAGTCTTCTCTTTTAGTGTTTTTGTCAGAAATGCATTATTACTTTTCCTTTATCTTAGGGTAGAGGTAGTCAGTAACAGCAAAAAAGAACGAAGAAATAATGCAGATTGGGATTGTGTTTGTGCTGTGTTTCTTTACGAAAGAGTGCGGAAATTTGTCAATAGAGGATCTCTGAATAACACAGATTTTTACTACTTGTCAGGAAGAATATTTCACAGAATCACAGAATCACAAGGTTGGAAAGGACCCATTGGATCATCGAGTCCAACCATTCCTAACACTCCCTAAACCATGTCCCTCAGCACTTCATCCACCCGTTCCTTAAACACCTCCAGGGAAGGCGACGCAACCACCTCCCTGGGCAGCCTGTTCCAGTACCCGATGACTCTTACTGTGAAGAATTCTTTTCTGATATCCAACCTGAACCTCCCCTGGCGGAGCTTCAGGCCATTCCCTCTAGTCCTGTCCCCTGTCACTTGGGAGAAGAGGCCAGCTCCCTCCTCTCCACAACCTCCTTTCAGGTAGTTGTAGAGAGTAATAAGGTCTCCCCTCAGCCTCCTCTTCTCCAGGCTCAACAACCCCAGCTCTCTCAGCCGCTCCTCATAGGACTTGTTCTCCAGCCCCTTCACCAGCTTCATTGCTCTTCTCTGGACACGCTCCAGAGCCTCAACATCCTTCTTGTGGTGAGGGGTCCAGAACTGAACACAGTATTTGAGGTGCGGTCTCACCAGTGCCAAGTACAGAGGGAGAATAACCTCCCTGGACCTGCTGGTGACCCCATTTCTGATACAAGCCAAGATGCCGTTGGCCTTCTTGGCCACCTGGGCACACTGCTGGCTCATGTTCAGTCAGCTGTCAACCAGCACCCCCAGGTCCTTCTCTTCCGTGCATCTCTCCAGCCAATCTTCCCCCAGTCTGTAGCGCTGCATAGGGTTGTTGTGCCCCAAGTGCAAGCATCATTTAATGATGCTTGTATGAAAACAGTGTTTTTTAAACTAATAGCTATAGCATAAGAGGAATCTATGAAAGCTTTCTCAGGTTTCTTTTCTGTTTTATTTGGCTCAGTCTACATCAAAACTGGTATCAATAATTTTTCACTTCATCATAATCTTCATTCTAATAAATCCAGCACTTTGGGTAAAAATTTTGAATAAAATTTTGTTTCTCAAAGCAACAAGACCTGTTCTTAGCTCTTCATTTTCCTGTCTTACACTGAGAGGTTTCTCACTTTCCCATGAAGCACTCAGCCTCTTGCAAGAGCACACGTCATCATCTCTTCAAAGCAGTGGGCTTTCTGGTTGTTGTGTGTCTCAACCCATTTTGCTGAAATAGTCTTGGGCTATCTGAGCCTCTGCTCTTCCCTGTCTCCCGTTGTGCATTTGTGCTGCTATGGAACATGAAAGCACGAATACCTGGGCACCACTCCACCATAGATCCTTAAGGATCATATAAGAACTGAGAGAGTTATAGTACCTTTTTAGTCCTATTAGAGGTGCTGGCTGAGACATAAATGCACTGACTTTGCATCCAGACACATGCCTGTCCTCCTCCTTGAATGTCCCTTAACACCAGAGTGTGTTGAATCCTGCTTTCCACAGCCATCCAAGCTGGAGGTTTAACTAAAGACCTGACTGAGCAGGGCGCATGGTCTGAGGCTGTTCATGGGTTTATGGTTACAGACCTCTGGCAAAGTGTTCATAAAAGTGAGCTCATCCCTACTAATACTCTGTTATTGATGCCTGAAAGCGTTTTCTATATCGATTCTTTAATGTTGCCTGCACGCTCCAAAGAAACATAGCAGACCTGGAAAGAAGTGTGGAAGCCATTGTATGTTGCTGTCTGTGTAGACATCTGTGAAATATTTCATCTCTTGAGGGGGGAGGTTTGTGTTGTTTGGGTTTTTTTTTTGATTACTTTTTCCCCCTCTTCTTTTACATAACCTGAGCTGGTGTAGTGTCAAGTAAAACATATCTGTGTTATGGGGAAGAGGTTTGCAAAGTTATCTAGTTTGTGAGCATGTCTTGTTAACAGCTATTCAGCATGAAATTTGACAAAAGATGGACAAAGTAGTGAACCATGCCTAGACACACAGACCCTAACAGGCAGGAGGTAACAGAGACACTAATGAAGTCAACAAAGCACGTAAATCACCAGCTGGTGGGCAGGAGCCGCTCAAAGCCTTGGAGAAGGTCAGCCAGGAGAGACAGGAAGGGAAGAAATGAGGTTACCACGGGTCTCAAGAGAAAGAGAAAACTTGCAGTGGGATGTTTTGGGGTGTTACAGGATTGTGTAAAACCTATTATGAGATTTTTCAAGGTGACTGTGGGAATGCATGTTACTTATGATCAAGGGAAGGGCCAAGAACAGGAAGGAGGCAATTATAGTCGATCCTGGAGGAAGAAGTATGGGGAATGGGTGGGGTGAAAAGAGTAAAAGAAGCTATTCACAGTGTTAAATATGTTGTTGGCCACTGTGCTTGTGCAGCGGAGTCCTGAAACTGGTCACTGCACCTCCTCTTGTCTTGGTACTAAACTGCATCTTCTTGTTTTTAAGGCTTCAGGGCCTTGGGACAACTGGTTAAAGGATTAGGAGCACAAGTAGTGTTCTTCCCTATACCTCCAATTGCACAGAATGTCGAGGAAAGAAATAGGAAGAGCCACCAGATCAATAGCTGGCTCTGAGACTGGTATCTGGACTAGTGTGCTAATGGGTCCTTTGGTCTGCTGTCTCTGTGGAGGTAGGGGATGGAGATCCATGTGGCAGCAAAGATGCAAGGATTATCGATGTGTTAGAAGTAACAGAAATGCCTGAGAATAGTCACAGAATCACAGAATCACAGAATCACAAGGTTGGAAAGGACCCATTGGATCATCGAGTCCAACCATTCCTAACACTCCCTAAACCATGTCCCTCGGCACTTCATCCACCCTTTCCTTAAACACCTCCAGGGAAGGAGACTCGACCACCTCCCTGGGCAGCCTGTTCCAGTGCCCAATGACTCTTTTTCTGATATCCAACCTGAACCTCCCCTGGCGGAGCTTCAGGCCATTCCCTCTAGTCCTGTCCCCTGTCACTTGGGAGAAGAGGCCAGCTCCCTCCTCTCCACAACCTCCTTTCAGGTAGTTGTAGAGAGTAATAAGGTCTCTCCTCAGCCTCCTCTTCTCCAGGCTAAACAACCCCAGCTCTCTCAGCCGCTCCTCGTAAGACTTGTTCTCCAGCCCCCTCACCAGCTTTGTTGCTCTTCTCTGGACACGCTCCAGAGCCTTAACATCCTTCTTGTGGTGAGGGGCCCAGAACTGAACACAGTATTTGAGGTGCAGTCTCACCAGTGCCAAGTACAGAGGGAGAATAACCTCCCTGGACCTGCTGGTGACCCCATTTCTGATACAAGCCAAGATGCCGTTGGCCTTCTTGGCCACCTGGGCACACTGCTGGCTCATGTTCAGTCAGCTGTCAACCATTACCCCCAGGTCCTTCTCTTCCGTGCAGCTCTCCAGCCACTCTTCCCCCAGTCTGTAGCACTGCATAGGGTTGTTGTGCCCCAAGTGCGGGACCCGGCATTTGGCCTTGTTAAACCTCATGCCATTGCTCTCAGCCCAGCGGTCCAGCCTGTTCAGATCCCTTTGCAGAGCCTCCCTACCCTCCAGCAGATCCACACTTCCTCCCAGCTTAGTGTCATCTGCAAACTTGCTAAGGGTGCACTCGATGCCTTCATCCAGGTCATTGATAAAGACATTGAACAGAGCTGGACCCAGTACTGAGCCCTGAGGTACTCCACTTGTAAGTGGCCTCCAGCTGTAGTTAACTCCATTGACCATCACTCTCTGGGCCCGGCCATCCAACCAGTTTTCAACCCAGGAGAGTGTGCGCCTGTCCAGGCCAGAGGCTGACAGTTTCTGAAGCAGAATGCTGTGAGAAACTGTGTCAAAGGCTTTACTGAAGTCCAAGAAGACTACATCCACAGCCTTTCCCCCATCCAGTAGTTGAGTGATTTTGTCATAGAAGGTGATCAGGTTAGTTTGGCAAGATCTGCCCTTTGTAAACCCATGTTGACTGGGCCTGCTCACCCAGTTCTCTTGCATGTGCTTCACGATAGCACTCAAGATTACCTGTTCCATGACTTTCCCCCTAGGTCAGACTGACAGGCCTGTAGTTCCCCGGATCCTCTCTGCAACCCTTCTTGTATATGGGCACAACATCAGCCAGCCTCCAGTCTAGTGGAACTTCCCCAGTCAGCCAGGACCTCTGGAAGATGATGGACATTATTGAAGAAGGAAATCTTAAATATGCAGGAAAAGGCCATGGTATCCCCAGATAGTGAAAGCTGAGTTGGAGGGAAGCAGACCAGCTTGTGTGAACAGAGAGCTTTGGCTGGAACTCAGGAAAAAAACAGAGTTTATGACCCTTGGAAAAAACAGCAGGCAATTTAGGAGTACTACAAGGATGTTGTGAGATTACACAGGGAGAAAATTTGAAGGACCAAACCCCAGCCAGAACTTAATCTGACTACTGAGGTAGAAGACAATAAGAAATGTTGCTACAAACACCTTAGCGGCAAAAGGAAGGCTAAGGAGAATTTCTTGGATGTGAAAGGAAAATTAGTGACAAAGGATAAAGCTGAGATACTTGATACCTTTTTAACCTCAGTATTTAACAGCAAGACCAATTGTTCTTCAGCCCTCGGAGCTGGAAGGCAGGGGTGGGGAACAGAATGAAGTACCCATAATCCAAAGGAAAATGGTTAGTAACCTGCTTTGTCATTTAGACATATATAAGTCTATGCAGCTGGATGGGATCCACACAAAGGTACTGAGGGAGCTGACAGAAATTCTCATCAGGCCTTTTTCCATAATTTGTCAGCATTTCTGTCTAACCAGAGAGGTTCCAGTTGACTGAAGGTCAGCAAATATGACTCCTATCTTCAAGAAGGGATTGAAGGAGAATCTGAGGATCTACAGGCCTGTTAGCCTGACCTCTCTGCCAGGGAAGGTTATGAGCAGGTTATGCTAAGTGCCATCACATGGTATGTATAGGACTACCAGGAGATCAGGCTCAGTCAACATGGGTTTAGGAAAAGCAGGTCCTGCTTCATTAGTAAGATATCCTTCTATGACAAGATGACCGCATTAGTGGATGATGGAGGGGCTGTGGATGTTGTCTACCTAGACTTTAGTAAAACCTCTGACAAGTTTCCCACATTCTCCTGGATAGACTGGCTGCTTGTGGCTTGGATGGTTGCAGTCTTTGCTAGGTAAAACATTGGCTGGTGTCTGGGCCCAGACACTGGCGGGGAATGGAATTTTATCCAGTTGGTAACCAGTCACAAGTGGTGTTCCCCAAGGCTCAGTATGTGGGTCAGTTCTGTTTAATATCCCTATCAATGGTCTGGATGAGGATATTGAGTGCACCCTCAGTATTTTTGCAGATGACACCAAACTGAGTGGGAGTGCTGATCTGCTTGAGGAAAGGAAGGCTCTACAGAGAGATCTGGACAGACTGGATCAATGGGTAGAACCAGCTGTGTGGGATTCAATAAGGTCAAGTGTTGGGTCCTGCACTTCAGCCAGAACAGCCCCCTGCAGCACTACAGGCCTGGGAATGAATGATTAGAAAGGTGCCTGGCAGAAAAGGACTTGAGGGTATTGGTTAATAGTGGACTGAATATGAGCCAGCAGTGTGCCCAGATGTCCAAGAAGGCCAAGACCATCCTGACTTGTACCAGAAACAGTGTGGCTAGGGAAGCCAGCAGGGCTAGGGAAGTGATTGACCTGTACTTGACCTTGGTGAGGCTGCACCTTGAATACTATGTTCAGTTTTGGGCCCCTCAGAAGGTATAGAGGTGCTGAAGCCTGTGCAAAGACAGACAGCATAGCTGGGGAAGGGTCTGGAGCACAAGTGTTATGAGGAGCAGCTGAGGGAATGGGGGCTGTTTGATCTGGAGAGAGGAGCCTGAGGGGAGACCTTATTGCTCTCTGCAGCTACCTGAAAGGAGGTTGTAGTGAGGTGGATGTCATCTTGGTCTTTTCCCGAGTAACTAGTGATAGAATGAGAGGAAATGGACTCAACTTGACCATGAGCAGGAGATCTGTACTGGGAGACCCACGTTGGAGACGATGACTGGGTAAGAAGCCCTTGGACTCTGAATGGCCTCAAGGTCTCATCCAAAGTTCAAGGGACCTGTGAAAATGAGGTCAGATGTAAACGACCAGAATGAGTGTATGAGTAGGGTCTGCAGTGACCGTCAGTTCTCACCTCTTAGAGAGGAAGATGAGGCCTGGTACCATGCCTGGTGCCACTCTCTCTATGGCCATCCATGTTTGCACTCTGTATACATGTGCCTAATAGGACTGCATACTCTGTCTTGCTACTGGATGGAGATATAAATGTCAGCAGCGGAAGGAAAAAAATGAGGAGGAGAAATTCCCAGGCACTTTCTTCTGGATTTCACTGCCGTCAACAGATGTTATTGTCACCAGTGACATCTTAGGTAGTCGTCTAGATCTTTGGCTATTTTGCACATGATGCTGTGTGGGGCAGGGGCACAGAGTGCCCAAGTGGTAAGCCTGTATCTATATGGGCTGCCTGTTGAAGAGCAGACTAGTAGAAATGCTGCCATGGGGTTATTATTCCATGACTGGCAGACCAAAGTCTAAGTGGTTGTTTATCACCAGGCATTCTAAGCAAATCCATCACCAAAGAAAACATCTGGGATACCTCTTTGTTACAATCAGATTACAGTGGGGCTATCTGTGAAATGATGAATATATAGCTTGTTTTCCCATTATTATAATTTTTGATAAAGCAGGCATGAAAAGCAGCAGCACAGTGCTGATGCCAGCAAATGCTAGTCATGTGAAAGTTCCAGAAAAACTGTTCCAACTGTATTCTTTTTCACCCATTTAGTTAAGCTCTTACAATAATGTTGCCCAAGAAAAGAAACCGTATGTACTGACGTTCTCCTAAAATGCCTATAGAATGCCATACAATGCTTTTTCATGTTGACCTTACCTTTCTCTTTCAAGGCTCAGTGGAAACATAAATGATATCTGTCCTACTGAAAATGAAGCAATATGTTCTTTGAATGCATCCGTTTGCACCTTACGTCCTTACAGTGATTAACTATACAAAATTCCTGTGAGACCAGACTCTGTTAGGAAATAGACCTACAGAACAGCATGAATCGCCATGGGGTAAATGTGTGTAATTTGAGGTGGGATGTTAGCCTCATGAACTAATGTAAAGCCAAAACCAGATCTCGTCAGTAGCTGCTTTTGGTTCTCTGTACACAAACAGCCTGTCCTACGTTATGTGACTGAAACCTGCCGATTTTCTTCCCTGACCTCGAGAGCGCTGACAACAGGCTTGCTGTCTTTATGTCTTCTATCTGCCTGTTTTGGTGGAGATGAAGAGGAATGACTCTGTGGGTCCATTTGCTGATGCATTTACCGGAACCTATAGGTTAATGGTTTAAGGGATTGGTTTCCTCTGGAGTCAGTGCCAGAGGCAACGTTTTCATGAATAATGTGGATGATGGGATGAAGAGCATGTTATGCATTTTGTGAGTGACAAATCGGGGATGACAACACATCATTGATACACTGGAGGGTAAGATTGCCATTCCAAGACCTTCAGAGAAATGAGCTGACAGGACCTCCAGATGTTCAGCAAATGGGAATATGGGGTCCTGCCCATGGGATGGAATAACAACAAGCTACAACAAAAGCTGGGGGCTAACTGCATAGGGAAAACCTTTGCAAATACAAACCCAATGGTGGACAGCAAGCTGAACATGAATCAGCAATGTGCCCTTGTAACAATTAGCGATAACCACATATTGGCCTGCATTATGAAAAGTGTAGGGAGCAAATAGACGCAAGTAAGCATTGCCCACAATTCAGCATATATGAGGCCTCATATGGAATACTATGTAAAATTTTGGGTTCTTCAGTGCAAATGAAACATTGAAAAACTGGAGCAAAAATCTAGTGGATTAGGGGAGGTTGGCAGAGAACATGGTATCTATGAGAGAAGATGGGTTTATTTAGCCTATAAGAGAAAACGCTAAGAAAGGGTCTAATTTTCTAGGGTTTTTTTTTGACGGCCAGCTGAATATGAGCTGGCAGTGTTTCTAGGTGGCCGAGAAGGTCGACAGCATCCTAGTTTGTATCAGTAATTGTGTGGCCATCAGGACTAGGGAAGTGATCAGCCTCCTGTACTTGGCAGTGGTGAGACTGGACCTTGAGTACTGCGTTAAGCTTTGGGCCTTTCAGTAAAAGAAAGACATTGAGGTGCTATACTGTGTCCAGAGAAGAGCAACAAAGCTGGTAAAGGATCTGGAGTACAAGTGTTATGTGGAGTAGCCAATGGAAGTAATGCTGTGTATGATGGAGAAAGGAGCCTAAGGAGAGACCTCATTGCTCTCCACAACTATCTGAAAGGAGATTGTAATTGTGTGAGTGTCAGTCTCTTTTCCTGAGTAGCAAGTGATAGGACAGGAGGAAATGGCCTCAAGTTGCGCCAGAGGACAGCTAGATTGGATAATAGGAAAAAAATCTTTAGTAAAAGGGCTGTTAAGAAGTAGAGATGACTAGTTGCAACATGGAAAATTCCTGACTGAGCAGTGAAAAAAAATTCCTTCAGCTGAAAGCTGTATTGCCCTAGCACAGGGATCAAAGGGTTGAGGAAAATCCAATTACAATTCTCAAAACCTATCTTGGCAAGGTACTGAGCAGTCTGATATGACACTGAAAACGCCCCTTCTTTTGACATGGTGTTTCACTGAACACCTCTAGAGGTCTCTTCGAACATAAATCATTCTGTTTAGACGTTGCTTGAAATGCCATGGGTCTTCCTGTTTTTGTGTTACTGTATGTATTACTTAAGAACACCACAACATTCCCAAGGTAGTTCTGTAAAAGTAGAAATGCCCTTTCACCCCTTCCTAAGACCAATGTTACGGATTTAGGCATCTTAAAATTGCTAGCAGGAAATACAGTTTCCAATTCAAATTTGTTTTCCCATTTGGTGTTAACCATTAGCAGAAGAACACAAGAAGTCATGTTAGGTGTAGAAAGCATCTGGGAATAAGACAGTCATTTATGGATCGAGAAAAAGCGTGAAACAAAGAAGAAATTCCAGCCTGGCTGAGCTTGTACTTACACAAAAAGAATTACCAGCACCTTCTGGAGTGTCAGGACTGACATGCAGCTTTACCACACAATTCAGCTGGATCTATAGACAGCAAAGTGTAGGTGCAAATGAGACCTGAAGAGTAGAAATGCAGGAGTTATGAATGATAATAATGAATTGTACTTGTTCCCTTAAGTAAGCTGTATTTTCCTTGTGCTGAGATCTTAACCCATTCAAATTAGCCCTGCTTGCAATACAAGGTGTTTCTATAATCGAATCTAACATAATATAACATAACGTAACACAACACAACACAAGACAACACATAACATGATGCCATAAGCCCCTTATTGGATGAAATGCTAACTTGTTTTTCTGATGCAAGGTTTGAGTTTTTTTTTTCTATCCTATTTACTTTTCCTAAGATATCTTTTTTGTAAGTCTTTTTTCTTATTCCTCTATTGACTTTAGAACCCAGTGTTTCTTCTCAGTTTTTCCCACTGTATTCCTTGTTCATTTCTAATCTCAGCTACTGTAGGATCCGCTTATCCAAACCCACCCAACTGTTAGTCATCTCCCCACCCCACCACCTGCAGGCCATGTCATTCATGGCATCAAATCCTTGCTCATCATAATTCAGTTACTCGTGTTTTTCTTTCAATGCATGGTTTACTTGGATGTTGTGCTTCCGCTTCCTCCTTCCTGCACACCACTCCTACTTAACCACATTTCAGGCTTCAAAGTTACAGCAAAAAGATTAGTTGGATAGTGAAAGAGATGGTCTAGCACCATGGTGTGATATAGCTTTAATCATCATTTCTGAGATCCAGGTGTGCATGTACGGTGATGACTGCACAGTCCTCTTGTTAATAGCTTCTGAAATGAAGTTATTACTGGCTGCTATACTCACACAAAAGCTAATGGACCTTTTCAGGACATTATCTCAATGATATATCCCAGGTCATGTTTACGTCTTGAGAGAGAAAGTTCATCAGTCAACTCAGAGGTCCAACAGTTTCCGGATGCTGAGATTTTGGGGCATGTTAGACCTCATACTTCACAAACGTAAACAGAAATTGAATTTTTTGGGAAATGCAGAACTGTCTACAAGCGCTAACAGGATGAAAACCAACCTCAGAGTGTGTGGCATTTCCAGGACAGATACAACAGGAACAGAATAAAGGAAAGCATACTAGCGACCTCCTAAAATTTGCAGTAGGGGAATATTACAGGCCAGTAAGTAGCTTTTTCCATTACTGGAAAGGCTGTACATTTTTAGGAAAGGAAAGTGGAAGTGAGGGCAGAGCTGCCCAGTCATATAATGCAGCAGCGAGAGTGTCAGCAAGTGGCAGCTGTTTGCTGCATAGCTATGTGTCGGTGGCATTAGGCAGAGGGCTGTAAGTGCAGCCAGCAGGAGACTCAGATGGACCAACATTTATCCTTCACCTACAATGACAGAGAGGCTAGCGGTGGCTTTTGTCCATTGTACATGGTGAGAATGATCATTTTTGCTGGAAAGCAGAGCAGAAAGCCAAATAACTTCTTCTCTCTCACTCTTATTCTGTTTGGCAGCCGGACCCAAGCCGTGTGTCCTGCTTGTATATGCTTGTAGAGCACCAGAATCTCTCCCAGGACGTCTTTCTATCTTGCTGAGCAGAGACATACAGGGGCACAGCAGGCAGGGCTGCTCACCAGGACCCCATTTTAGCTGAACGCCAGCTGCTTGCAGGAGCGTTGCTCACAATCATGCAAGGGTGAGAGCCCAAGGATCCTAAATAAGAGTAATATATGAACATGTGTTAAAGACAAGGGGATCCAGGGAATCACAGCCCCGTCAACCTGACCCCTGTGCCAGGGAATGTTATGGAGCAGGTCATATCGACAGTCATCATACAGCTCTTACAGGATAACATGGGTACCAGACCCAATCAGCATGGGTTTAAGAAAGGCAGATCGTGCCTGGCTTATCTGATCTACTTCTGTGACTTTGTGACCCACTTAGTAGGTGAGGGAAAGCCTGTTGGTGTTGTCTAGTTAGACTTTAGTATGGCCTTTGGCATTGTTTTCCACACTATTTTCCTGAAAAAACTGCCTGCTTATGGCTTAGACAGGTGTACTCTATGCTGAGTAAAAAGATGGCTGGGCTCAGAGACTTGGAGTTAAATGCAGTTGGTGGCCATTTGTAAATGGTCTTCCATGGCAGTCAGTGTTTGGGCCATTTGTGTTTAGTATTGTTATCAAATCATCTGGATGAAGGGATCAAGTGCACCCTCAGTATGTTTGCAGATGACACAGACTTGTGCAGGAGTATTGATTGGCTTGAGGGAAGAAAGGCACTACAGAGAGATTTGGACAGGCTCAATCAATGGGCTGAGCCAGCTTTATGGGGTACAATAATGTCAAGTGTCAGGTCTTGCACTTGGGTAACAACAACCCTGTGCAATGCTAGAGGACTGGGGAAGAGTGGTTGGAAAGCTGCCCAGTAGAAAATGACCTGGTAGTGGTGTGTGCCTGGGTGACCAAGGAGACCAATAGCACCCTCATTCATGTGTAGCTAGCAGGAGCAGAGAAGTGATTGCCCCCCTGTACTTGGATCTGGTGAGGCCACTCCTCCACTGTGTTCAGCTTTCGGCCTGCCAGTACAAAGAAGACGCTGAGGTGCTGAAGGGTGTGCAGAGGAAAACAACAAAGCTGTTGAAGAGTCTGGAGCAAAAGCATTATGAGGAACAGCTGAGGGGAATGGAGTAGTTCAGTTTGGAGAAAAGCGGGCTGAGGGGGAGACCTTATTGCTCTCTGCAGCTACCTGAAAGGAGGTTGCAGTGAGACAGGGCTGTTTTGGTCTCTTCTCTCAAGTAATACGTGATAGGATGAGGGGCATGGTCTTAGGTTGTGCCAGGGTGTGCTTGAGCTAGATATTTGGAAATATTTCTTTATTGATGAAGTTGTCAAGCACTGGAACAGACTGCTCAGAGAAGTGGTTGAGTCACCATCCATGGAGGTCTTTAAAAGGTGTACAAGTGTGGCACTTAGGGACGAGGTTTAGTGGTAGAGTTTGCAGTGCTAGGTTTATGGTCAGACTCGATGATCTTAACAGTCTTACAATCTAAACTTTCCTGCGATTCTATGTGAGTTTTGGAAGGATGTGCAGAGATTCTTTTCTTCTGATCTCTGTGTGAGTTAGGGCGAGCGAGGGGAAGCTTATTTCAAACCTGAACTAAGTGATTTTTGGTAACTTCTTTGAGGAAAGAAAAGACACACTTTTTTGATCTTCCTGAGTAATTTAAAGTGACAGGATCTAGTGAGATACAGCAGCATTTTAATAGCATAATACCCTGAAAAATATCTCCTAGTCAGAACCCTGTGATGGAAAAATAGATGAAAAAATTCTGCAGTATTTCAGTGGTTTGGTAATATCATCACATTCTGTCCTGCCTTTTCAGAAATATGTCAACCATCAGTGAAAAAAGTGTGCAGTGGGTGAGAAGCCTGATTTGATCAGGTATGGAGACTTTCCTTCTGAATTTCTCCTACAGCAAAATCCCCTTTACATCCCAACCTGCTAGAAGATAGAGAAGGAAGGGAGGTCTCCTGCCCGTTCCTGGTGGTGTGCCCTAATCAGATGTAATTTTCCAAACAATTTGTGTATTTACTGAAAACAACAGCCGAAGCAGATGCCGTTCATGGGGAAACAAAGTGATATTTTTCCAAAGGGAACCGTGAAATACAGTGCTTCACAGTCTTAGAAGCACTCCAATATGGTAAAGAAACAAGACCAGGTAATACGTAATATTAGGTTATGCAAAAAATAAGGTATGAATTTCTTTTCAGCGTAAAGAGATTGGAGAAGAAATCCATCCAAACAACAGGCAATGCAGCTGTATCTGCCATAAGGGACACTGAAAGGTGCTTCTGCTCTTGCTTCCTACAAAGACACCATTGCCAGCATGCTGTAGTGAAAGATGACCGAGTAGGTCAGTTTTCTGCTTTGTGGAAGTGGAGGTTGAAGTGCTTAGCAGCTGGGTCTCTGGTAACTGGCAATAACACAGCCAGGCAGGCCATCAAGCATGAACTGTGAGCTGTTGTTCATGCTAATGGTACCAAATGCTTTGTGCACACAAGAAATTTATCAAGAACATTTATCAGGTTCTCAGAGGTAGCAGCTTGGAATTAACATCATAAGGACCTTAAAATAAGTTCTTGTAATGCAAACTTAGATTGAAGATACCACTATGCAGCCTTTCCTCCACTCATGGGTCCACCATTTAGCCCCTCTGCTCATGGGTCGCTGCTGACCTTTAACTCCCATGATATTTCTTAGTTACGTCATCCTTCCTGACTCAGCAGAGGTATATCTGAGTGAGGGGTTTTTGGCACTTTCTTGGACTAAAAGTAAGCATTGAGTGTAATCAGATCAAGAGTATCTAAAGACTTCATCTGTTTTGAAAGTGCACTGTTTTGAAAGTGCACTGTTTTTTCTAGAATATGCACGAAAGTAGTGATTACATGACAGATATTTGGTGTCACCTTAATGAGGATGACTACATATTGCATCTGTGTGTCTTACGTCTGTCTTTTATCTCCTTCATCCTAACTTTGCTTACCAGATCTGTGTGCAATTAAGATGGCTGTGTCTCTTCATGGAAATTTGTATCAAGCTAAGGTTTTCTTCTGTGAACTGTACTTTCCCTCTTGGGAAACTTTCCTGTATTTTCAGGAATGGAAGCATTTTCAAGTTTGCCTGTCTTGTGCGATGAAGAAGCATCAACATTATTTCAGGTCCAGAGATGTCATGCAGATGTGTTAGCACAGTGATCTATTTGAGGCCAACTAGTCTAACCAAAAAATTGGATGGAAAAAACAATGTGAAGCACCAAACTAAGGTATTCCTTATGCTTCCATTGTCTCGGGTTTCTCGTATGCTGCTGCATCATGCTGTATAAGCTCATGGTTGCCTGAGTTTGATGAGAACTGGGTCAGACTAGTATTGCCAGTCTGAAAAATTTCATTGTAACCTGTGCAGTTTGGGGGTGAGTTTTTGAATCTTCCCCAGGAAGGATGGGATCGAAGGCTGCTGCCTCACAAATCTGCCCTCATTTTGTTGCCCTTTGTAGCTGTCTGTAAGATGGAGCCAAGTCACATGCCTGCTGTTCTGCGTTTGTATCCTGTAGTGAAGCATCCATTTTCAGCTGTGTTGAAGGGCTGTCCACAGGCAAAACAGGCAGCTGCTCTGACCCTGAAGAGGGTGAGGTGCTGCGGGGAACCTGGTATGGAAAAGTGAGAGGATGCAAGGAATACTGCAGGGGGGAGGCATAACAGAAAGACAATGGTTGAACTAGGAAGAAGGGCTGAGTGCAGCAGGGCAGGTGATTGGGTCCCTACCCAGAAATGAAGGACAGAAAGATGGCATTGCCATTCTTATCAGCTAACTGAGACTCACAGGGGATATGGTGAGAACTATGAAGCTGGTTAAAGTGATGTGAAGAACCCCTTCATGGCCCAGATTTTTAAGAAAGGGGCAGAAATTTGGTGGAAGGAATTCACAGAGACGTGGCAGCAAGGCATGCTTTCCTAGGAAGCTGGATCTCCCTCTGTGGTAGGAACTCAGGCAAGATGGGAGTCTGAAGCTTGTAGGAGGGATGCTGGCTCTCACAGAAACGGGAGGAAAAAGGTAAGGAGAAACAAAATTCCTTTTGTTCTGTTTGGGAAATCATAATTCAAAGCTGTAAAGCAGTAAGTTTGAAGTTTAGATAAATAGAAATTATATGCTTTGAAAGTATAGGAATAGAAGATTAAAATTACCCACAGACTGTAATTATAACTCTTGCCCTCTGTTCAGATCAACGTGTTTCCAACAAGTAGAAAAGTAGCAGCTGCTGTAAAAACATTGTTCTAGACTTACATGTAAAGAGCTATGCAGTTCACAGATGTCTTAGGGGAAAAGTGACTTGATAACTTGATACATAAGATATTTCTTATGGTAGATATGGCTGTTAATTTTATTTCTGTTCTCTTTGTACTGGAGAGAAATTTGAAGATGGAGTGAAAAAGGAGGGAATAGGAACTGTGAAAAGGAGAGAATCCTTGTTTCTGCAGCCTGGGAGGGTAAAGGGAAGAGTAGCAGTACTGAGCACGCCACAAAAATTACCTTGGTGAGAGTAGTCTTTCTGTATCCTCGTACCCTTCTCCCTTGCTTGAGAGCCAGGCAACATCCTGTGTCTGGACCATAGTACCTTCCATGCTCCTGCAGGAGATCCTGTGCGTCCTCCTCTGTTTTGGATAGATTGTCAGTTCCCCACAAGGGGCAGTGCACAGCTGCTGAAAGGATTAAGCACGCTGATATTTACTATGTGGATCAGAGTAAAATCACCCTACAGGTTTCATGAAAAGCAAACATTTAGGTACTCATACAGTCCAGCCTTCTTACAGCATCCAAGCTCTTCTGTGGTGGACAGCCACATTAAAAGAGGGGGATTTGAACACAACTTTGCGGGCAATGCAGAATGTAGATCACGTAGATGTGCAGAATGTAGATCATCTTAAGCACCTTTCATTATGTGTGTTCAGTCAGGGTAAAGGAGAAATTAAAAATCTGACATTGCCAGTGTTATGCAGATTGTGTTTCATACATTTTTCTTTGAGAGTGAAGTGACTTGCCAAACCTCTGATGTGAGAAGTGTTTTGGAGATAAATTTCCATATGCTGTTTAAACCTTGTTACCATCATAGTTCATTTGTAATTTGTATGAAGAATACACATATCTTAAGTGGAAATACCACCATGCAGAGATACTACTCTGTAGAGGCTGGCATCCTGCAGAACTCTCTTCCCAGTCCACTTTAACTTTGTTGCAGTGTTGGATGGAATGCTGAGATGTAGCAGCTAACCTGAAGCCTACCAGTAGGGGTTTATGAAGTTCTCAATATTTCCGGCACATTTATACTATGAAAGCAAGCTGGTTTGGCTGGACAATTGCTCAGTGCCTTGCTAGCTGTGTTTCCCTTCTTCTTAACTTTCTTATCGCTACCTTTCCCGTCTATTCTGTAAATGTGAATAAAATGTCTTGGTAGAGTTGTTTTTGGTTTTACATTAATGTTGATTTGGATATTACAGAATCCCTGTTTTGAAGCTGGTTTTCATGGCACATAATGTTTAACAGCTGTAACACTGAATTACAAAATAAATGTTTTCTTCAATTAGGTTCTTCTCTGTAACTCTGTGTGTCCCCAGAGAATGAGGGTCAGTTGTCTGATCTTTAACAGAAGAGAAAGTCACAGAAAGGTTGACACAAACAATATGAAAGGCCTGTGAAGTATTTTTAGGTCATTGTTTTTATGACCACAATGATGTTGGCACTTCCTGGATTTGTGCTCTTTCATCTATTGGATTTTGATTTTCTGTTTTACTTTTATGACAGCTAGAGTGAGTTAGATGTGCCTTTTGGACTACTAAAAGGGAGGAAAAATCAATATTTCAGCATTTAATTATGATTGCATACTTAAAACTACTTTTGCTTCTTTGCCCTGGCTTTCTTACTCTGGAGACACAGACTAGATTTTTAAGCAGAAGATAAAACATATCTTTCCCCTGAAAGATCATATTTCTGATACACAATTTTATTGTTGCACTTGTGTTTTTTTGCTCCATTAGCAAATGTTCAGCACCAGTGTTGTCTCATTTCAGTAACATAGCTCCTAATAAGAATGTGAGCTCTCTAGAGCTGTGTGCTGGGATGGGGCCAAGAATCATCTGGGAATATGTGTTACTGTTTAAGTCTTGTGCTTCTAGGCATTACTGCAGTAGAATAAAAGAAGACAGCTACCAGAGTTGCATCACCACTGGGAACGCTAGAAATCTCCCTGCCACAAGTCCCTTAATCCCATTGAAAAGGGGCTAGATGTGATTTTCTGGCAGTCACGGCACAGTTAGAAAACAGTGTGAATGTTAAGACTTTTCATTTTGCTAGCTTGAGACTCCAAAGGCATTTCGAGCTCCTCATGTAAATGGCTCAATTAATTCCTGACATGTATTTATAGTCAGTAATTATTAGCAGTGAGTTTTATTTATCTAGTTTGCCTGGTGGAAAGGAGCCTTGTTCGCATGATTGTTGGGGGAAGATGAAACAGCCACCTGAATACTCTGACTTAATCAGCTTGAGCATGAAAGGTCTCTGCCCCAAGTGTGTGTATCAGCTGGGAGGGAACGACTCACCATATGACTGTGTGGCAGGAGTAAGCAGCCAAGCACTTTAAAAGACTGCTGGGCTTAAATAGCTCCAAAGTGAGGATCTCTTCCACCTGCAGCTCAAACCACACCAGAGCCATTCATAATCCATTGGCTTGGAGACAAATGAGCAAATGGGGAAACTGGGTGAAGGAGTGATCCAGGAAGCATGCTTTTTGGGACAGACTTTTACAAGTCAAGGCTATGAAAGATGCATTCAACTTTCCAGAATTTAATTATTCTCTAAGTACTACTGTGCCTATGTGGGCACAAGATGTCCTCTCTACTAGCCTACAAATCCCTCACCATACTGCCACTTTTCCTCAACTGCATTGCATCTTGTCCTGACTGTTTGTTCGCTTGGTCAATGACACTATGTCCAATCTTTCTTTGCACAAGAACGTAGTGACTAAAAGATGATGCCATTGCACCTCTAAAACCAGGGACTGGATGTGCTTTGATATCATAGAGTAATAGAATCATAGAATCATATAATTCCTAGGTTGGAAAAGACCTTTGAGATCATCAAGTCCAACCTTACCTGTCCATTACTAAATCATATCCTTAAGCACTTCAACTACCCATCTTTTAAATACCTCCAGGGATGGTGAGTCAACCACCTGTCTGCACAGCCTCTGCCAGTGCTTGATAACCCTTTCAGTGAAGAAGAGTTTTCCTAATGTTCAATCTGAACCTCCCCTGGCACAGCTTGATGCTGCTCCCTCTCATCCTATCACCTATCACTTCGTGAATTCCTTTCAGGTAGTTGTACACAGTGATAAGGTCTCCCCTCAGCCTCCTCTTCTCAAGGCTAAACAACCCCAGTTCCCTCAACCACTCTTCATAAGACCTTTTCTCCAGTCCCTTCACCAGCTTTGTTGCCCTTTCCTGAACATACTGCAGGACCTCAATATATTTCTTGTAGTGAGGGGCCCAAAACTGAACACAGTATTCAAGGCACAATGTCACCAATGCTGAGTTCAGGGGCAGAATCACCTCCCTGGACCTGCTGAATGTGTGATGTTATTGGCCTTCTTGGCCACCTGGGCACACTGCTGGCTCATGTTCGGTCCTCTGGCAGCCAGTACCCCCAGGCTGTTCTCTGCCAGGCAGCTTTCCAGACAATCTTCCCCAAGCGTGTAGTGCTGCATAGGGTTGTTTTGTCACAAGTGCAGGACAACAATCAGCAGTCCTGGACAGTGATGGCAGACTAAAAAAAAACAAATGCCCATGTGGATTTTTCTTACAAAAACATATATAAGACAAAGACAATAGTGACTCTTTGAAGGAATGGAAAAAAAAGGATATGGGTGAAAGCAAATGCATGAGGTCACTGTGAAGTTCCTCCAAGAAAAAGGGAGAAATATATGAAAACATCAAGTCACCTGCAGACTGTGAAAATCCCCATCTGTCTGTCGCAGAATCTCTATCATGTTTCAGCAATAGTATTACTTTGGAAGTCATGTCATGGAAAGTGAGGCAGTTGTGTGTGAGAAATATTATGAGATTGCTGAACCTCTCTAAGAGACAAATAATATAAAGGAAAGGCAAAAAAGCTGATTTGCTCTGGGGAGGAAAAAACCTTAGGAAGCTGAAGGGTTTGAGAAACTGGTGTGTGTGCCTTGGCACTACCACATGGGGGTTTCCTCCATCTGCCAAGACATCTACCACCACTGCCTCACTAGGCGTGCAAGTTACTGTCATTCCCCAGAGGTGCATTGCTTTCCCTCATCATGGTAGTCTGGGTTGTGTTTAGGGGTAACAAGCCTATCTGTGCACAGTGGGTGGATCTTTGTGCCACCTTCCTCTGCAGATTGCAAAGCCACCCTTTGCATCCCATATGTCTCTAATGTGTCTGGTGTTGGGCTGCTTGTGCTCTCAGGAGCTTCATCCCATGATGTCTGATCGTGACCTTTACCATTTCAAGGATTTGAGACACTGTCCTACATGTCCTCTATTTTTCATAACAATAAGGAACACAAAAAGGAAAAATAAGGCAGAGAGAAGCTTTCAGTGAGTCCTTACTTCGCAATCATTACCCTTTTCTTCACCCGTACAATGATTGTTTCCATGGAGATCAAAGAAAACCAGTGGCTATGAGTGTGCATTCTGCTGGTTCCTGTTTCCACAGAAACATGTACATTAGATTGCCAGAAATGAAGTTACTGTTGCCTAGCTGAAAACACCAAGTGGGTGGTTCAGGAATAACAAGTTTCCTTCCAATTTTGTGATCAGATAATCACTGAGAGTCTGAAAGCAGTTCATGATGACCCTTTCGTGGGTGCAGTGCACTAACTTCAAGACATCTCAAGGAGATTTGCTGGCTAGAGGATGGGGCTACCAAACTGAAGACATCATACATTGCAATGTAGAGAACATCAGTGCTGTAATATGGTTAGTAATTAATGCTGCAAGGAATGCATGCTGATTTCCATGCAACTAGAGGCTGCCCTACCACTGCAGTTTAGTACCATCCTTAGTCGGCTCTGACAACACGTATAACTGCCTTGTATGCACGCACAACACAATGTTCTGTTGTGAAGGGCATCCAATATACATAGTATAAGGATTTCCCAGAGCCACATGCTTATTCTTACCAGAATCTGAGGGCAGCTGCTCTGTCATTGTTTCTGCAGACACCTTTGGATGACCAAGCAAATAATCTGCTTACATGATTTGCATTTGCTTCTTCAAGAAACTCTCCCTCTCTGCCTGGTATAATTGCTCAGGTTATCTTGCTGTTTGGTACAAAACCAGCCTGAATTTAGGAAGGAGACAGTTGGCTATTCTGAACTTCAAGTTAGGTAATTCTGGAATATGCTACAGCACACAATATTGTCAGAAACAAAGTTCATTTAGGTGTCAGAAAAAATAATGTTGAATTAATTTCTTATCAATCTTCATGCAAATTGCTTTATATGTAAAAGATTGCTAGTAGAAAGATTGGTCCCTTTTGTGGATATAAATATGTGACATTTCCCAAGCTTTTGTTTATAAGGCTTCTGTCACTGACATTTGTTGATTTTATCTAGAAGACACAGATTTTTTGTTGTAGTTATTCTGCTCTTTAGACAAACTCCAAGAATAATATTCCTAACTTAGTAGGTCATTGGAGAAGGGCTTGAGAAATTATATCCAGTCCAGCTAACAATGCCTTCAACTGGGGCGTCACATCAATTCCATGTTTATCCAATTGCATTTCTTTACCAATAAAAAAGGAATTTATTTTGAGTTTAGAGATATTGTTTTCCTGTGCCGTGTTGTCATTAACAGCCAAATTAAAAGCCTCTGTGAGATAAAAATTATATCATGTGTCTGATCCTTGCCTTCAAAACTCTATTTTTTCATTCATTCCAGAGAAGGCCAGGCATAGAGGCCAGAAAAGATATTCAGCCCAGCCTGTGGCAGTGGAGATGATATGCTTTCATCTATTACTGCTCTGTGTAGGACCATAACCTTGTGGAATAAGCTTGCCTGCCAAGAAAATATTCTTTCTGAATTTGAAGCAAAAAAGAATCCACTGGTTTCAGTAATGGCTTGACCTAATGGTTAATAATCCTTGCTGTAACAAATTACTCCTTGTTTCTAATTTGTCTGGCATTAACTCCCAGACAGTGAGTTTGTGCATGTCTTTTTTGTCCATGTTAAAAATCCCTTTAATATTTGTGGTTTTTCTCTCTGTGAATCTGCCTATACTCTGTAATCAAGTCACCCCTCTATCTTCTGGAATTTTTTTTTGGTCTGTGATAGGATAAGCAGCTCTAGCTCTCTGAATCATTTACACAATAAGGCTGTCCTCAAATCTCAATTTCTCTTCTCATAGTCTCTTCAATCTATTTTTAGCACCCCTTTTAAGTATAGGGCAATCTATTTTTAACATCCCTTTAAAAGCATAGACATTTGAACAATTTATGGGATTCTGATCTTGAACTTCTCAATTATGTTCAAAGAACTGGAAAGACCTCGGTGGTAAATCCTACTCCTTCATTCATGCATCTGCAAAACCATTTATTTGTTTGTATTGTCATATTGCACTAAGGGCTTAAGAGTAATTTTGTCTATTGTGAGTCCTAAAAGTTTTTGCCTGCTTTCAACACACAGTTCTGCTAATGCGGCTTAGGGCCTTTGAGCTTGTCAGTGCTACCTCTTTACATCAGAAAATACATTATGCCTTTTAACTTGCAGATCTAACTTTTGCCAACCAAGCATCATTCATTTGTCCAATTCTATGAGGAATTATGAATGTCTGGACATGGGACATACTCGTAGGGCTGCTCTTTTGCACTCACTGTGTTTCTGAGTCTGGGTGACCAGGTGCTGTCTGTCACAGTCTGGCTCCAAAGACTTGGTCTTCCCCAAAGTGCAAGGCCTGGCAAAGAAATTAAAATCTGGTAAATACAGTTGCTCAATACTAAGGAGTTGTACAACTGCAACACAGAGAACTGGAAATGCTCTTCACACTGGAGTGGCTACCCTCCCTGGAACCATTACTCATTTATTTGCCTTCTGTGCATCCTTTTACCTTTTTTTTTTGTGCAAAGAACATTTATTTCTTTAAAATATATTAATTTTAAGTGGGTGTATTCTATTTTTGACACATCCATTTCATATCATTAGAATATCACTCTTCAGTGCTGGGTGTAGTGTTCTTTCCTTGGTTTGTTTATCAATTTTTTTGTCTATCTATTTATTTATTTATTTAAATTTTGAGTTTCTAATATCTATGAGTGATTGGCATCTTTCTTCCATGTGAGTCAGCAGAGGAGCTGATTTCTCAAGTCATCTGTTTCTTCCATGTGTCAGCTGGCAGCTGTACACCAACAGGGGTGGAACACAGCAGTTTGTTGCAAATCGCTCTGGGACTTAGCTGATGAGAGAGTCTCAGGCATCTCCTACGCCCCCTGAGGATGCTGTGAAGCTGAGTGGAAGAGGTGACTAAAGACACTGATCTCTACCTTACACCCCACTGAACACACCACTGTCTGAGGGCTGAAAATGGATTCGGCTGCCTCATGCTAGGCTTTGTTTAACAACCTGGCTTTCAGGAAACGAATGAGGGGTGCCCAGCAGTTAAGGCAACCTTGGTACATAGGTACAGAGTGGGGCCCATGTGCCCTTGACCCTACTGTAAATGGGATCTGGTGTAGAGCTGCCACAGAACAGAAATGGTCTGCTGCAGGCTGCCTCTGTCCACCCTTCCCGCATCGCTCGGTGTCTGCAGCTCCAGCAATTGCAAGGAGGAGTATGGAAAGGCTCAATTTGCCAGTAAATTTTTTTCAGAAGGAAAATAATTCTTTCCTTCCTGGATCTCTACAATGAATAGCAAAATACTTGACCTGATGGTTACTGCAGATGGAGGTTTGAAAGTGAGAATTAGACTTGTGAAATAAGCACTTTTCCCCTTGCCTCTCCCAGGTGGGTTTAATGCTATCTTTCTAGTAACTGCCTGAAGAAGATACTGGACTAATCAGCTCCAGTAGCTGGACAAACAATTAAAAAAAAAAAAAAAAGTTTAAATTACGTATTACAAATCTACTACCAATTTTTACTGATTGAGTTACTCAGTGTTTTCTGGTGCTTCTCCTTCACTAGTACGGTGCTGCGTGGTAACAGGTGACATGAGCAGCAAGCTGTCCAAAGCCCTGTGTGGAGCAGGATTTTGGGGGATTCCCAGACAAGAGGGGGCAGTCACTGTGTTGGAGATCAACACTCTCCTGCTTGGTAAGTCTTTGCTAATTTGGAAGGAGCATAACTGGAATGGACAATCATAGGCATCAGGTGAAACAGCAGTTCATGACAGCCTTTGATATAACTCTTGTTCACAGGATAGATTTGTCTTTGAGTGGGAGAGAAACAAATTATGGTGAAGCTGACTGGGCTCTGTCACACAGAGCCTTCTCTTTGGCCTCCTTTGTAGGTTTTGCTGTTGGGTGCAAGGCTGACCTCAGGGCTATATAATTAGGTCTGCATACAGCTCTGTCCTGCCAGGAGGTTAAGCAAAATGCTAATTCATGAGACAACCATGGAGCGCTATCACAAGCTCCAAATTCTCTTCTGTATCATTCAGTATCCAGCCCCTAGCCGGTCAACAAATTTTGTTCCTTCACCAATCTTCGTCTTTGTGTGCTGGTAAGCACATGACAAGGACACAGCAAACCCGTGTTGCTTTCACACCCTGCTGCTTTTACAGCTGTCTGCTGTTAGTGGTTTTTAGCTTCCCTGCTCCAGTGCAGGATGGTGTTTTATTGCACCAGCCCACCCTCACGGCAATTTATGCAGGATGGCAAATTGGGCACTGAGACATAAGCAACACTGTCTTCTGCCAAATCCATGACAGCTTCCAGCGGGCAGTAGTGTCGGGAATATCTCAGCTGGTTGCAGCCAGAGCCACAGCCCTCCCTGTCAGACAGCTGGATCCCTATTTTGAGATCATTCTTGTGTGTTCTTTTCCAATAGTGTGTGATACATGTCACATACAGTACTGGGCACCCTGTGTCCAAGCAGATATTATTAAGTAAACCAAGCCCGTATTTGCTGCTGGCCTCTGAAGAAGAGAAAGGATAAGGTTGGATGCAGGAGTGCTGCAATCATTTCAGGATAAAGTGGTGTCACATTTACAACCCACCGCCTCACAGACCATGGATGAGAAGCTACTCTGTCTGTTACTCGAGGTCTGTGATCCCTTCTACTGGTAGAAAGGAGAAAGAAATTCAGGAGCAAACCTGGTGCAAGCTTGGTCTTTTAGCTTAATATTTATATGAGGGATGTTCTAGATAGATACATTGCCAAGCAGCACTATGTCTCTGGAATAAATTAATGACAGTCACCCTACTTGTTTCACAGAGGAGGATTTACAGCTATTGCGAATCTTCCCAGGAGATGATGTTATATACAGGCTTAAGCTCTTCTAAGTGTCAAAGCATGGTATGGCCCTCAAAAAGAACACTTTTATTTTTAAATTTTTTATTTAGCAACTTTTCTGAAATATAGCTGTAGTTTTCCCGGTTCTAGTTTTCTCAGGGTTTTTTTTAATTGTGTTTAGCATTAGTTCTGGGAACTGGGTACTATAGTTTTGTGTTGTAATTTCTAAGAAGTTTTCCTACTGTGTGACGGACATACCTTGACAGAAAGAAAAAGAGATATAGATCATTACAAAAAACTCCATACCTTTGATTTCTTTCCTTTACATGTTTTTCCTACAAAACTTTGACATGTCCTACCTCCCAGCCGAGAGACTCCTGTAACAATTACTAAATGATACGTGATAGTCATTGCTTGAGTTACTTCATACACTCACTAGCAAGTCAATACTTTCCTGTTTCCTAGCAAATATGCCTATTGATTATACAGACTGACAAACAGGAGATGAGTTCAGAGGTTAATAGCTTTTGAAAATGGATTTTTCTCAAGGCACCAGATATCGATCAATGTTTGCTAAATAGGTGATTAATAAAATATGTATGTGCTTCAATAACAGCAGAGGAAATAGAAATGTTTTAGTTTATAGGAAGCCAATGTCATATTAAAGAGACTGTGGTACCTTTTACCTCTCTGCTGAACATACCTGTGGGATAGACATATTTCCAGTGTTGACGAAAATGGATAGGGCGCTTGTGAAAAGCAGGCTGAGAGGAACACTGTGACATAGGACAGGGGAGGAGAACTAGTTTCTTGACAATTGAAATGCCAAGAAAAAGGAAACATAAGAAGAGAAGAACATTCCTCTTCTAAGAGGCAGCTGAAGGACTAATCAGCTATAGCAGCAGAGGAGTTTTCTCATTTATGCTGTGTGTTTGCATCAGATATGTACAGACTGGTGTCTTTATAATCCACTTTTCTGAAAAAGTCTGCTTAGCTTTAATGAACCTTTCTGTGAGTGCATTTCTTGGCCAACGTTTATATATCTAGGTTTACCCAAGAGATGCTGGCTCCCTGAAGGACCTGTGAGACTGTATCCAGAGCTGCAGTGAGGGCTGAGCCCCAGATGGTTGACGAAGCAGAGGCAGTGGGCACCACAGATGGGTGGTAGGGGGTGATCCTCCCTTACCCAGGGGCATCAGGCTCACAAAGAGAAGGCTTCCTGCAAGGAGAAAAGGGCTGCTGAGATAGCTAGAGGCAGAAGACCTACATGACACTGTACAAAGGCAGCCTGTCTCTGTAGCATCTGTCCTTTCTGGTTGAGGAAGCAGACTGGCAGCTCTGATCCCGTCAAGGTGGTAAACAGCATCATATGATCCTCATATGCTTTTATGGCAGCATGTTAGCCACAATGATGTCTTCTTTCTCAGCTGGAGCTTTCAGCTGAAATGGACAGTTTCCAGAAAAGGTGCTGTATGCTACGTGTTTGAAGTGAGGATGCTGGCTGGGAAAGCTGTCCCGACCACGTGGTAGGGGATTCAACTAGATGGCTGTAATCTGGCCTTGCAGATAGCAAATAATGCCTCATTACATTGTGAACAGCTCTTTGGAAAATATTGTGGTAGCTGTGTATAAAGTGGGGTGTTGAGGTTTCTGTTTTAGATTTAATTTTTCTCCTTAACAACAAATTGTAATAGATTTGCCAAACACAGAACTCTCCAGGATGAACTGTACTTGCTCAGCCTAATGCAGAAAATCTTAAATAACACCCATTTGGCATGGTTGAGGCTGTAGCTTTCTGGGCCACTTTTGTGTATGGTACAGACATGGCAGACAAATCTAACAGATTTAGGGGGAAGCATCAGTTGTAAATTTGGTACAATTAACAATAAGAATGGAAAAATCCACCTTGAAAGAAAAATTCTGTTCAGAGAGAAAATATGAGTGAAAGTGAGTACCCACCACTTGCCACAGGAAGGTTTAAGATTGTTACATTTTAAGCTTGAGAAAATTCATTCGAGATAGTACAATTTTAAAACCACACCCTATCCTCTCACTCATTTACCTGTCCCCCTGCAGTTCTAGGTTTTGTGATCTACCACCGGAGACAGTTTCCACAGCCAATCATGATTCCAGGCTATATCATTAATGCAGTGCTGATGGCTGAGAATTAAGAAAGAGTCTGGGCTGTGAAGCAGGCACACCAGAGATAACAACAGGATATCTGGTGAGACTGGACAATGAATTTTTGTACTACCCCTTCATCCATTACCTAGGCAAATAGGCCTGGGTTCAAGACAAGATAAGAATCCTGTCATCCTCTTTCAGTATTTGTCAGGAAACAGAAGCATGGCAATCAATGCACCGGCTCTTGCTCTGCAGCCAAGGATCATGGAGTTGGTGTATATCTGTAGCTGAACATGACTGCTAATGCCTGTGCTAAACACTGGCACATCTGTGCCATCTGATCACAGCAGGAACATCCCTGGATCTCCTCCCTCACAGTTACAAATGCAGAAGCTTGTAGTTAAACCACCCAGCAGATTTCTAGAACTTCCCAGAAGTTCTAATTCTAGAAACTAGAAGAATAGAAAACGACTAATGCAAAGTTTATTGATTTTAACCAGATAAGCAAAGCCAAACTCTGGAACATGGTTCAGCATCCCCAGTCCCAAGAGAAATAATTTCCTTAGGTGAGTGTCTTAGGCATAGTGTGACCAATATTTTCTGTGCTATGCACCAGTTCCTCGGGTCCGCCTGACCTTGAAACCTTAAATGTGCTCGTCCTTGATGCAGCACTACTTGGATCAGAAATGCCTTTTTACTACAATGTGTATATATGTATGTACATATACATATGTATGTGTGAGTGTATTTACATATACACACACATATATATCCATATGTATATACACATGTGCGAGTACACACTCACACACACATCTATATAAATTCCTTGCAGAGGGGCTGGGATAAGCAGCTATGAAAAGGCAAATAAAACTGGCAGACCAAACAGGCAATGAGTCTATACTGTGTAGCAGGACTGGACTATGACTTCAAAAATTTCTTGTCCATGTCAGTGCTTTTGGAACTCACCTGCACCACTCATTCCATGTTACTCTGCTAGGGCAAAGGGGCCTACAGGTTATTCCTTGGGATTAGATTCCTTCTCAAAGTTTTCATTCCCTTCTCCTTCCTAGCTTTAGGCTGAGTGGCAGAGCTTGGCCTTCTGCTGTGCCTGAGCAGCACTGCAAAGGGTGGCATTGCATTGCACTGATGGGAATTTTTGCATCACCAGCTGTCACTCAGACTAGCTTCCAAATGAGGCTAACTCCATGCACATGAGAACAGCAGCAGTAGAAGAGAAGGTAAGAGTTGTTGTTAAAGAAATTCATTAAAGAAACTTAAAAAACCCGATTGCTTGACAACCTGCAACACAGCAGCTGGGTCTCCTCTGTCCCTAGCCTCCCAGCTTCTGGAAGATTTATATATTGATCTTTGTGCAATGCATAGAGTCCATAAAACAATAATGTTGTCACATAAATACTTCAATTATTCTGTTAGATTACAACTGCAATGATTTTTGTTCTCCAGAGTCTCATCACTATGCCTTTTCCTGTAATTGCAGATGGTACGTTGTCTAGCTCTGTTTTTATTTGTGATTCTGGGCAATGGCTTTCTGCAAGAATTAGTGATATGTGTGTCTCTGTTTCCTAATTTCTGCCTGAATCAGTACCTGACTTTCATTGGTCGATTCCTTGGCTGCTTTTACAAAATCAGATCTTACTTAGTGTCAACTCCAGCACCAGAAAAGGCATTTGATAGCTGATACAGCTTCTCACTTCTGCTTTTGGCAGTCATGGCCTTGACAGAGACATTGGGTGCTCATGGTTGTTGACAAAGTTGTTTGTTGGGTAAGATAAATTCAGCCTTATATCTCCTGTGGTGTACACGAAGAGTAATTTCCAGCAGCACAAAGGCTGCTCTCATCTCTGTCTCCATTGCTGATTGCATGCTGTGTTCATGGCTGAGCTCTAGATCTGCTACTTTCCATGCTACTTCAGCTGACATTTTATACAGACATTATTATTTTGCCCAGACATTATTGCTTTTAGCATTGTGCGTCTTCCAAGACCTGGCAGATGTCTATTGCTTTTTTGGAAGCACAAATCCATCTCCGTTAATAACCTCTTTCCCAGCCTTTTGTCAGTCACATGGAACACAATTTTGCCTCTAAGCATATCATTTTCAGTAATCTTAGGCTCTTGCTGCTGCTTTTTCTGTCTCAGTTTGGCTGTATACTTGTCAATACCATTTGCTCCAATGTGATGAGGCCAAAATTGATGCTGCTCAAATGCAATGTTCATTTTAGGGTTACAGAGTTTCCTAAATATTTTTAGTGTCCAGCAAAATGCATTTGTCTTCTTACTGCTGTGCTGATAGTGTGTGTTGATAAACTTCAGAGACTTCCTCACCCGCTGTGTGGGAAAAACAATCATTGCTTGAAAATCTTCTTGTATTTTACTTAACTTGCATCTTCTTATTACTCGGTTGAAAGCATTTATATACCCTTTCTCCAGTTTTCTGCTGCCACCCAAGAACTGTAGTGGATGGATAATTTAGGATGCACTGCTTTACCTTTGTATAAAACTGGTTTTGTGCCTTTTGTGCCTCTCTCTCTTTGTTTTCTTTTTAAACCAAATATTGGATTCCTGTGGGACATAGGATGTATACTCTCAGTATGATAATAATGTACTAAATAAATTTGGTTCTCTTACTGCACTAAGCTTTAACTAATGCTTCTTCAGTCTGTGACTGAAGTGTAACATCCCTATTTTTTCTCTGATTATAATCCCTCCTCTCCTTCCTAACCCCTGCTTAGTATTTGCCTGCAAACTAAGAACAGCATACTGTCCTGTCATCTCAGTGCAACTGTGCACAAGGGAACTGTGATTAAAGACCTCCACCTCTGCATCAAGGTGGAGCACCCAGCTGTAAGTATCTTATAGCCTGTAGGCAGCAGGGTGAGAACACAGTGGAACACAGGTTGGGTGGTGGTTCAGTCCTGGCTAGGGCTGCTTAAGCAAGTCTGCTGGGGGGCAACATGCCATCCCACTGCACCAGGCTGCAGGGTGACACTGACCTTTCCTTTTGCTGGACATAGGGGGAGAAACAGAGCATAACCATGTCCTTACCTGCTTTCCAGCTGAGGAGGAAGTGAGTGGCAGCAGCTGAATATTGCACCTTAACTGATTCTTGAGGCAATATGGCCAGAGAGACATAATGAGTGGAAATACCAAATCCAGAGTGTATGCCAAAGGTGCAAAAAGCAGAAGTAGCAGTTGCAAACGAGAAGTGCAAGTGCTGTTGGGCTCGCAGAGGAAGAAGGTAGATGTCGACTTTAGGAAGAGAAATTGGTGCCATTATACAGGTTTGCACACATACTTTGTTGATAGTAAACCACAGATCCTATCCTACTTCTGTATCATTGATGTAATCAGCTGTAGATCTAAGAAAAAACAGACAAAGGCTTTTAACAGTAAAAGAATTCTTGTTCTGTATTCGATCTCACTATATTTTGACAAAATTTATTTGAATCAACTGAGTAATGAAGAATAAGTATTGTGTGAAGCAGAGGTGCATATGCTCATTTTGGAAAAAAATGTGCAGAGAGCAGTCCTGCTTTCCCAGTGAGTTTGCTTTCACGTCTCTATAGCTGTGAGAGCTCCACCTGAGGCCAGTAGCAGTGAGGGGAGCATGGTACAATGCTCTCAGCTTGGCCAGGCTGGCATTGGAGTGGCTGGTGCTGCTCCTTTGTGGTCATTGTCTTCATCCTTTGCAGCCTCACTGCATTGAGCTAGCTCCAACAAGCATGGTAGCCATAGGGTGAAACCTTGGCAGCAGTGGTTTTATTCAGCCACCACTTCCTCTCACCCGTGCTTGGGGCACTGTCCCTGCAATGGGCAGGACCAGCTCCATCAGCCACATCCTTCCTACGGCAAGATCTTTTGTGAGGATGCTGCCGGTGCAACACAGTCCTACATCCCCAACTAGAAACATTACCTCAGTGCTTATTATGTGTTGACAAAGGCCTTACTTGGGTGGAATCCCAGCTGTTAGGTATTTCTTTCAGGTTTATATAGACAGCCCTGCCACAGCCAAAGAATAATTGCTCTGGGAAGACTAATTGGCCTAGAGGTAATGCTGTGCTAACAGATCATGCTGGTATAGCACTCATGCCCTGGCTCTTTCACTATTTTGTGTAAGCTGTGAATTTGTATTAAGTCTTTTACTAGTTCTATCCTCCTCTTTTTTTGCATATCCCTATGTCTTTTTCTAAGATATACCATATGCACATATAATCTATCACCCTCATGTTACAGAGGTTTTCTGTGGAAATAAAGGTGGGTCTTGACAATACAGGAGAGATGGTGGGATAATACCTTTTAAGCCATTTAGATCTCTGAGAAAGGCTTATGGGTGCAATTTCCAGTAATGATGATCTTAGTGATCATTTGAGGAAATTAAAATTAATAGGAGGCTTTTGGCCTGTGCTTACAGATCTGCTCTATTTTTCTGTTTGCAATTCAGGTCCACTTTTCTAATTTCCTGACTATTCTGCATGTATTTGCTTTTAATTTTTATTTATCTTAAACACAGTTAGGCCTCTCACTTCTTTCTGAACTGGTGGGGAAAAAAACACAGAGAGAAACAACAACTTAACAGCAGCTATCCTGGAACATAAGTAATTAAACTGCAACCAGTGCAACACCATTCATGTAACATGAGGTGACAGGTCTGTGAAATGTCTTGGGATCTGTCTACACAAGGAGCAGATAATAGCTCTCTCTGCCTGAGTTCAGAACTCTTGGGAAGGCACAAAGACTGGTAGCCTAGATTCATGGTGGTGCTAATATAGCAGCAAAGCTTTGGCCTCTGACCTGTCTCTTAACCAGACGTCTCAGGGTACAGACAGGCATCGGTTGCCTCTACCAAGTCACTTGCAGAGCATCATTTCTAGTTTTCTCTCTGCATCAGAGATAAAAAATTCCCTTATTACAAACCATGACTGACTGAAATCTCAGGCAAACTCTGTCATCCTTGGGACTGTCTCTGCTGCCCATTTCCCCGCCCCACATACATTTCAGTCTGGTGAAGAAATTGATGCTGGGGGAGGGTAGTGTGGAGACATATTGTATAAACTTAATCTGCATTCATGTTGCTAGTTGTTAACTTTTGAAGTCTGGTATTACCACACCCATTCTCCATCGGCTGACACCTGTATGCTTGTAGTGGAAGACTTTATGGTATTACCAGATTAGTGACACAGTACATTTGGAATGCACATAGATTAGTCATTATAAAGGAGAGTTTCAGCTGGCAGTATGGGTCAGAAAAAGCCTGTGCTCCCAGGAAAAAACAACAGGAGCGTCTTGTATCCAGCGTTTTTTCCCTGAAAGAACCATCAAACATCAGCATTTCATCTTAAATGGAGCGGATGGAATTCAGATCAGCTGTGGCATAACTCCGAGTGGTTCTTAAGAAGTGATTGTGAATGACATGACACAACTAGTAGGCTCTGTGGACATTGGAAATAGCTGTGGACACACAGAGGAGAGGCAGATGTAAAGAAAGGCAGATGTACAGGTGTGACAGGCACATACTAACTCTTCAGATCGCTGAGCTAGGAGGTAGAAACACCTTCAGCAGCAACACTGGCTTAGCCAGAAAAAAATATTTTACTGGAACACTTCATCTTCAGTTCCCTTGCCCATCTCTTTCGTAAATATATCTTCTGTTCATTGCAGTGTTCAAGCGCAAGGAATATCCAACCTTATACAGAAACCCCAGCCATGGGTCAGCTTGAAAAGTCCAATGGCTGTGTTGAATGCCTGCAGCTGAATTCCTGCCTGAGTCTTGCCTACGGATCACCCCACAGACTTCAGTTTGTTGGCATGGCAAGTGGTCAAAGTGTGGTAAAGGTGAGCTCACTTGTAGCAGCTTGTTCCATCGGAGGATTTCTTGCTGTAATGTTCAGCAGGAAGCCACGTACTAGTGGTCACCCCCCCATTCACTGTTACATGGCATTGTGTTTGGCATTATCTGCTACTGGTCAACAGTGTGGGACATTGATGTTGAACATATTCAAATTATTTATCTTGCTTTAGTTTCTGTTCAGCTCCCTTCTATCAAGTAAGCCTTTCGCTGGAAAACCAGACATTTTCTTTCTACTTTGTGAACCACAAACAGACAGGTCTAAACTCTCCTAATTCTGTGTTCTTCCATCACATTACTCTGGTGTTGCTTCTGTTCCTAATTTATTAAAAAGCCATTAAATTACTTTGATCTAATCACCCGAACTGCTTCTTTTCTCTAGGGCTTCATTTACTAGATTTCTTAGCTCTGGATGTATGGAGGGAACCATTGCTTTCTAAGTGGCAATACATTCTGGGTGAAAGAGCTCTGATTCTCCACAGCCAGGTTTTCCAGATTCTGTTTGACTCCTGTAGGGTGCCTGAGAAGAAGGAGAAAAGAGTCACCAATTAAAGCTTTAAGCTTTGTTCTGTAGGTCTACTGACTGGTCTATGGTGTTGGGAAATCTTATGCTTACAGAGTGCATCCCATGACATGGTATCCTTTGTACAATGCCTCCTTTTTTTTGTGTAGTGGATATGAAGCTGAGTAAGACTTTCGTGGTCCAGCCAGTTTTTTGCCTACTTTCTGTAGTTAGCTGCAGAATCAAGGAAATTGTTGGAAGATCTTTCATTATTTTTCACAGAGTGCTTATGATCGAGCCAGATATTCTTACTGTTAGATATGCTAGTCTTGCTGCTAAATTTCAGGGTCTCTGAGCTGAGTGAAATGCCTACTGGAGTCACATAAATCTCGTTCTTCCTGAAGTTGAAGTTTTCAGTGGACTCAGGCTGTTAAACGACATTTAAACTGTGTAATTTGCACAAATTTTCCACCAAATTTTTCCATCCAAATTGCACTTTAAGTTACTCTAATATCCACCGATTTATTGCACTAACTTATGATGTTCATTTGGTCCAATAGAACAGAGAACAAAAGGGTTTTGTAAGTATAAAATAGTCTTAAAGCCTAGTCACATAATGATTATTAGTCCATTAAATTATTCTAGTACTTATACTGCAAATTATATACAGGTTTTTTTCCAACTTATATCTGATTTCACCATTTATGGTGACTTTCATGTATTGCATGCCTGTTCCTTGCTTTCTTTAATCTGAGGGTTGCTTTACTCAGATTCTCAGATTGCATTCATCTCCTAACCAGGAGCTGACCTTAGTGAGTTTTAGTAGCCCTGGTATAGCTCTGGTTATCTTCCTATTATGTTTTCTCATGCTGCCTTCCCATGTCTGTGCATCTCTATGCTGCATTTTTATTCTAGGGTGATAGGTACTCACACAGAATAACTACTTGCTATTGCTATCTGTCTTTCAGAAGCAGAAATGACATTTGAGTCCCTGTCCGTGTGAAGCCTGCATGGTTCAGGTACCCAGCTACATTTGTGTTTGACAATTTTCTTACTTACCAATGTAGTTCCAGGAGACCCCATTTAAAGGAACAATATGGCTATTCCTTTTATAACAGAAATCACTTTCCTTTTTTTGATTATAGAACACTGTATAAAGCACCCTGACTACCTCTGGATTTAGTGCTATTTTAAACTCATTTAGTTGTCTTTTACTCATTGATACATCTGCTTTTTAAAAATAATAGTTCTTTTCTAGCTACAGACCCTCCCCCCCAAACTCAAAGTCAATTCATTTAAACAGATAAACTCTTCTAGTTAGTTTCATCTCATATTTTTCTTTCTCTCTCCAATAACCCTCCTGAAGCAGACTACTTTTTTTCCTCTTGAAAGTAATTGTGCTATTATATTACAAAGATTCACACTTAGGATATTGTAATTGCTAGAGGTCCATATTTACACAGAAGAGGGGGGTTTGCTTCTTCCATTTAAAAGAAGTGTCTTTTCTAACACAAGAAATATTGTTTTAATAGAAAGAAAGGCTGAAGTTTATATAAGACTAGGCATCGTTATTCTGCTTTTTAATTCAGTTCTGTTCAGCTAAGCTAGAAAAGAACTGGTAGCAATGAGGTGGAAGAGGAAGGCAACAGTAGATGCTCAGTACCAGAAAAGACAGGGAGAAGAACCTCAGTTAGGATGCAATGGCCATTTCCATGGAAAGAAAAGAGTGCAAGAACTGCACTGAAAACTGAAAAGCACTGTTTGGTCTGGACAGCTGGGTAAGGCAAAATTGGTGTTCAGAGTTGCATCAGCCAGAAACATCTGTAACTGTGTGCAGTACTATTTGGGGACGTTGCTACCTTAGAGTGAGCCATTTGCCAAAGCATCTCAATCCCAGTTTCTTCCTTATACAAAGGATGTTTGTCTGGCTTGGTGGGAAAATATGGTTTTAACTTTTTATTTTGTTAAATGGTGCTGTGTTTGTTACAGCTACTTTCTCTTACAAAACCTCTGGTCAAAGCTTGAGCAGTGTATCCCTAGGCTGCACATTCCCTTGGGAGAAATGGGTCAGCCTCTTAGATAACATCTTTTCTTCCATGTAGCTATGGCTACAGTGGCATTTGAGCTCAGACTGATGAGATGAACTTCTTGGAAGGTTATACTCTCCATGGATTTTAGGCATTCTCTTATCAATGGAAATGGCAGGTGCAATTATCCTGCTTCAGGTTTTATGAGTTTTTTAATGGTTTGGTTTGGTTGTTTTTTCTACATTCTGTGTAAGATGAATGAAGATGTTCTTTTACTCTCATTGGCTGCAAAGAAAGCTGACATGATCACTTACTCTGTTTGAAGTCTGCATGCACATTTGTATTGCAGTAGATCATACCTGTGTATAAGACAAAACATTGGCACTATTTTTTAAAGACAAACTATTCAAATAAATATAGAATTAGGCTGGATGCTCCCCTCAGTGGCACATTATAAATAGTTTATCTTTTTTGAAGTTTAAGAAGACCATATCAAGAGCTGCTAAACATCCTTGACTTCTCTACTTTTAAGTAAAAGTGCATATCATTGCACATCAATCATTCATAAAGCTCTAATATGAAGTTCAAGTTAGTAAGCATCACAGGGATGCACTGTGTTTTAAATGACCTGTTCTTCAGACAGCAGAGTTCAGCAGTGCCTTGAAGGCTGTGCTGTCTCTTTGGAAAACCAGATTTTCTCTTCTTTAATTTTTCATTGATTCAGAAACTTCAGTTCTTTGTAAAGTATGCAGCAATGTGAAATGAAGCAAATGAAAATTCAGAATCGGTTGCACAAGTCTTGGGTTGGAGGTGGAGCAAGACCTGGGTTGGTGTGCAGGTGGCTCTCTGCAGCCCAGATACCCTGGCTGCTCTGGGTGTGTTCTTCACTGTCCAGCTTCAGTTCACACTGAACCCAGGAGCAGTCTTGCCATGATTGGAGCAGGAGCCACGCTGAGAGCTGTGCCAGAGCTGTGTGCTCCAGCGGGATGGCTCAGTGTCTCAGAGATCATCAACTGCAGAGCTGCAGCTCTCCCAGCAAATCTGGATGCATCTCCCTGAAAGAGTTTAAAACAGCTGATGGAAATGTTAAAAAATTTAGCTAAGACGGAATCTCTCCTTTGGAGTGATCCAGCCCTTAAGTTCGCTGTTGTCAAAAAAACGAAGGAAAAATGCTAGATTTACAATTGAACAATCTCAGGATTACTATCGTACAGCAGGGGAAGGGGCACAATGTCACAGAAATTAATGCAACAGCCTTGAATATCCATGAGCCTGTGCCCTTTTTGCTCTCAGGGGAAGATGGACCCTGCAGAGGCACACTTGAAATTGGAAAGCTTCTCAGTGGGTGCACTGCCTTACTGTTGTGCTGCAGTGAGGTGGAGGCTCCTCCGACAACCAGGACAGAGATGGGGGCTTTTTGGCAGGAGAAGTATGCAACATGAACAGAGTAGCCCACAGTAGTGCAGAAACTTTTAGAGACAGGAAACTTCTTCAGAGATAATGAAAGATGAATTTGCAGCATCATCTTAAACTTTGCTACACATTGTTTTTCTGAGGAGATCCTGATTGTTCCTCATGACCCCTACGCAGGGTGTCTGTGTTGAGAAGGCTGGAGGAAGGCAGTTTGGGACAGGTGGATCCCAAGCTGGAGATACACCTTGGCAGGGCAATCTTCAGTGTTTTCAAGACTCATGCACAACTAAGCTACATGAAGAAGATGGAGCAGGGTCGAGCGTTTGTCTTGACCCTTGTTGTTTTTAAAAGTCATCTCTGCAGAAACAGTCTGTTTTTATTGTGATGAACTCATTGGTTATGCTAAGAAACTGTTGTAAGATGAAATAAATTAATAACATTTACATTTTCTGTAAAAGCAAATTCTTTCTCTGTATAGTAGTGTCAAGGTTGACAGAAGGGCTGATTGCTGCTGGAAAATGGATAATTTATCATTTTAACCTGTAATAAAGTATTAAGCAGGTGAGTTTGCAGTAACCTTAATTCTGCTCCGTGATGCATATGGATTATGATTTAGTCTATAATAACACTATCAGTATTATTGAAATAATACACTATGCTACCATATGTTCTGCAAATATATTCTGACCACTTGATGTAGTTGTATCTTGATTTAGCTCCTTCCCTACTCCAAATCATCTTTTGTCTCTACCCTGCTTACTGTAATTATTTGACTTGAGATTGTGTCTTTTGAGAGGTAGCACTGTGCCCAGGAGGGCAGTGCTCTACTGTCCAAGAAAACACAAGGTAGTGTTTGTGGGTGGTTTAGTTTTTTTCAGGGTTGAGAGTTCAGATGCTCTGGTGGGGTCATAGGGGTGGAGTCACCGTTGTAGTGGATAGGCGCTGATTACTGGTGCTGACTGGGCAGTGCGTTCATAGTAAACTTCTGGCCTTGCATGACATAACATGGCAATGGGGCAAAGGCTGTGTATCTCTCCCATGTCCTCATTGCATCAACCCCTCTTTCTCTCCCCTCTCCCTCCCTTTGGTGCTCTTGAGTGCAGGGCTACTAGATAGTAGTTTCTTTCTTGAGACCATCATGGTGGTGATGCCCAAGAGACACATAGTTTTTTCTCTTGTTTACTTATACTGCTCCCTCTCCCCTTCCCTTTGGATGGTCTGTGAGATCAGAGATGGCCCACAGGCCCTCTGGGAGCCAGAGGAGTTTCTTATGGTCCCTGGCTTTGCTGCCTGAGTGACACGGGTGGATAAGGAGTGAGGAAGGGAGCAGTGTACACACCCTGGTTGCAGGGCTTGTCAGGAGAGTTGATAGGTGATCAACTATTGTGAAAACCTCAGTTCTTGCAAAACTAGTCTTGGACTAAAGATAGCACCTGACAGTAAGGAGTCAGTAAGGCTGTGATGTCTGCTCTGTGGAGGCTGAGAAGCAGTGTCCCTGTGAGTCTTCTTCTGAGTTTTTCTGCTAATGCTGGGAATAATAGCACATGATTAGCTATGCAGTCACATGGGGAGCTAATGTACTGTTTTCCACACCTGGGAACACACCATGGAGTCACATATGCCCCAGTTGTCCTGGGTCAGCAGGTTTGGCTAGAACAAGCTCCTTTTCTCTTCTTGTCTTCTATTAGCAGTCTATTTTGGACAAAATATTTGTGTTGCAGGTGCAGGGTTTCATTGATATTGCTGGCAGTAGCAGCGACGTACTGTTACTAAACTCATTCCTGCCTGCCTTACCAAAGGGTTTGCTGTTGGGATCATTAGGAGATTCATACGCTTCACTTTATTTATTCAGCTGACATCCCTGAATACTATGATTATCAGCAGAAGTATTTTAAGTGGAAGATGCATTGTCCACCGCAATCTTCAAATGTAGCAAAGAAGACTTGGAGACACAAATTTTTAATTAGAAAAGCTGGGAGCTTATGATAGCCACAGATTAAAACTAGTATCTACTATTCTACTTTAAGTTTTCCTCTTGTTTAAATCCTCTGAAGCTCTTGGAAGTCCATGGCAGCAGTGATACTGCTTAGACTCAGGTGTGGCTTTTTGGAAGGTCATTGCCTCCTCTCCTTGTTACTCTTGTGGACTCTAAATCTATTTGGAACTTTGGACAAGCACAGACAGACAATGATGATGTGGAACTGAGAGGGTCAATGCAAATAATTTCCCTGAAATAATTACTGTGTGTAACAGTTTTCCAAGAAATGTTAATGAATATGTATCCATTACTTGATTTAAGGAAACTGAAGTGATGATATTGGTGCACATGATATCGCAGAGGTGTCACCTATGTGCTTGGATTTATAACAAAGCCAAGCTCACTAAGTCCTAAAGAACCTTATTCCAGCAACATACTCATGGGATTGCAATGCGTCAGTGGAGTGCTTTCATTCTCTTTCCATGTCAATGGAAGCTGCTGGTAAGCTCTGCATGAAAACCATGCTGCTCTGATGTCTTTGATACACGTGCTTTGCAATTTCTTGCAGTGCCTCCAGGCACATTCAGAGTAAGGAATTTAAGCCTATATGTGACAGAGTGGCTGCTGTGTTTGTCTAAGACATTTATTTAAACAAATTACATGTCTGCAATAGTCATCTTCGGGAGCATTTCAGAAGTGAGATTCTCTGCTTTCCTTTCCTCTTCCTTCCATCCTTTCTGCAGAATTCAAGCACTGAGAAGCGTGTTACATCTGCCTAAGCTGTATCAGCACTGTGCTGTTTTCCTTCCTCTTCTGGCACCCCTGGGGAAAATGATTTATGTAGCACACAACTTTCAACAAGCTACTGTATTGCACTTCTTTCACAGGAGTGTGTGGTTCTGTGTTTGCCGGTAAGACTGCTAGGTGAGGAGGCCATTAGTTCCCATTACTAGCTTTTAGAGGAGCCCACTGCATAATCTGGGGCCAGATCAATTTCTGTGCATGCTTATTCTCATGTGGGTGTAGCAAAAATCACGATCTAGGACTGCTGGTGACATTTTACCTATACAGATATCTTCAACTTTGGAAAAATTTTGCCAGTATGTGCATCTTTGATCTGGCTCTTGCAGCATTTACGTTTTTGAGGCAGGCATCAGCAACAAGTAACAAAGGTCTGCTTGACTGAGTTGCACCCCTAATTGTTTTGTCAGTACAGAGGCTGGAAGGAGTCATTGTGCATTTTTAGGGCTTTGCAGAAGCTGCGAATTCCTCTTTACTGGTGTGAAATCTATTCCAGGCAGAGCATACTCTGAGAAGGTTGTAGCTTTTCCATACAGATGGTCTGGCCAGGCAGCTTGACACTTGTGGTGATTACATTGACTACAATAACTCTGTATTCTGTTTAAAAGCCCACAAGAAAAGATTTAACTTTTACATTTTAACTGTAATTAAATTAAAACTGTTTCAACACCCAAGATATAACTGTGTATGTATAAAACATCCCACTAGAACAAAACAATCAAATATTTTGTTTAGCCATAGCTTGCACAAAATCGGCTAGTGCATGTTTCCTCCTTGGCTGTTAATGACTGATTTCTTAACGATCCTGAGCTTTGGATTTTTGTTTGCAATATGTATCATCTTCTTGACGTACCTCACGATGTGCAAAGCAAAGCAATGCTGAGACATGAGGAAACAGTGAGTAGACGTTGTCAGGCAAGAATTTGTCACAGAAAGGTTTAGGGAAGCATTTTGTTACAAGTGCATCCTTGCCATTGTTAGCTTACCAACACAAGCTTGTGTTTTATTTAGCAACAATAGTGCTTCAAACAACTTGTCTCCTCACCTAGTCTCTACTTTAGCCCCTCTTCTCTCTTCATGTCCACCCAAGGATTTTGTTCATGAAACAATAATAGTCAGACTCCGAACTAATCCATAACCTAGGTTAACGCGTATGCTGTCTGATAATCACTTTGCTGCTGCCAGCAAGGAAAGGCTGAGAACTGCTACACCTAGCTGTGATTTGTAATACACTAATACAGCCTGAAAATGGGATATCCTATAGGTTTAAAGAAAGTGGTTATTAAAATTATGATGTTATTTGGTGTTCTGCTTAGAATGTATAGAGAAGAAGCCTCATGGCAGATCACACCTAATTCCCTACTTTCATTGATTTTCCAAGGTTCAAAACTCTTTGACTCATCTTATAGTCTACACTGAGGTTTAATAACATATTCTCATCACAGTGCAATATGTGAACCTGCTTGCCTTGCACGTGCTTTTATTTGATCTGTCTGTTGTGCTTTTTTATCAGGATATTACATACCCAGTGGATCAGTGGGTATGTAATATATAAAGAATCTTAGTGTAGGTATTCTTGGTGTTGCTAGAAGTCAAAGTTGGTATTTTTGCAAGCCAGATTCTGAAATAATTTCTACTGCTTAAGTCAACATTTACTGTATATGATTGTGAATTTCTTTCACATTCCCAATGCATCTAGGTGAGAATCACAATATTTATTTCTATTTCAGCTGAACTCATGTCATTAGCGTCCAACAAATATACATAGTCCTACTGATACCCATGATATTAGTGATATCCAGACACTGCACTGCATGTAAATGTAATGATAGCAGCTGCACTGGATTACACACAGAACCTCTCAATACTTTGTCCTCTCTCATGCAAAGGGCATAGCTGATGTCTAGGAAAGAGAAGATTAGCACAAGTGTAGGATAATTGTACTTGACCCAGGTTCCCCTCTTCGAGTGATTTGTAGCTCAGGGACTTCTGAGCAGCAGTTTGGATCCCCTCATTAAATTAGACTCCACCCTCTGGATGGAGTCTAATCTCCAGCAAAGATGTGATGGGTCAGGAAGTGGCCAGGCAGCATGCTGGAAATGCCAAAACTGCAGTGAAGGTGTAGCAGTATCTAGTCCTTAATCCTAGGACTGCAGGGAAATGTCAAAGGGAAATGCTGTCTTTCAGATAAGCATTGTCTCCATCTCATTCTGGCTGAATCTGTAAAACCCCACTGGTAGCCTTTTGAAAACAGAAATTCTTCTTGTTCCATCTAGTCTGGACATGCTACTACTGGAAGGCAAGCAAGGCGGGTACATGGTGTTAATAGGCTCATCTTGGAATAATATTTAAAGAAACATCTTCAAGGTTTTAAGGAGACAGAGAAGGCGTGGAAATGTTATGAAACACAGACTTGATTTCTTCTCTCTCTGAGAGAAGAGTTTTTTTTCCAAGCCGAGAGCTTGAAAATCTTGCAGCGATATTGAAAGCCCTATCTAGGATGGGGCTTCAGATGACAAGAGTGATACTGGCTCTGAATGTGTCCATCCTGACATCGATGACACATGCAGTGAAAGCATTAGCAGACGTGATTGTTATTCCAGTTATCTAGTCCTCAAAGCCTGGAGTGAATGAAGTGACCAACACTTTTGTAATGAAATCCTGGGAAAACATTGGCATTTTCTGAACCTAAATGCAAATAAGAGTCTATCTCCTTGTGCGGCAGGTAGTGATTCTTCCCTTGTATCTCAATCGTCTCCCCTTGTTTCTTGGAATAGTCTTATGCCTTGAGAGGAGGAATAGAAGTCTGTCTGATGATTCATAACATGTGATTAATGTTCTGGTTAACTGGACATAAATTGAAGGGGAAAAAAAAGTAGACAATCCTAGCATAATCAGAAGTCTGACTAAACCACTTGGCTGTATTTGTTCACATGGTAGGTCTCCCACACTTATCAGGGAAGTGCTGACCCTTAAAGAACCACCAAGAGTGGAAGTAAGAGAGCTTCTGCTCCATAGCCACCGGCTCGGTTCAGCAGCTTCTCTTACCACATAGGTAGTGCCAGTGGGAGTTCTACCAGTGTGTGCCTCACAGAGTGCAGCGAGTGCCTTGCACAGTGGCTCCCAAACCTCTCTTAGTCTCCTAGCCCTTGCAGAATTGTGTTCCTCTTCCATTTGTAGCCACGTAAGAGGTTGGAAAGTTCAAGAATGGAAGAATAGGAACCTTAAATATATCCACCAGTGGTGTTCAGTACCTCCAACTGCCTCTTTCCACTGTCTGCTCCTGTTCTCCTGTGAACAGGAGCTTGTTTAAAGTGAAAGCCATGCTTGTATCCCCAGAGTCTTTTGCATATGGACTGATTTCCAAAGGCCCCCGCAAGACGTAACTATTCTCCTGTTTCCTCTCCCAAAAGCTTCTCCTTCATTCCTCTGCTTAGAGCACATGGCCATTTATCTGTGAGCAACATTTCCTCTCTAGGCAGATGATGGGCAAGAGCACAGAACATGCCAGTGACTGCATATACCACTCACTAAAGAGCAGTAGTTTCCAGCATCAGATTTGGCACTAGTAAATATTTTCCTCACTGCCTCTGCACTGCCTTTTTTCACAGGTGTCCTTCAAAGGGAGAGAAGGACCACTGCTGGGGGTGGGGAGGGTTGGAGTCAGTTCTTAATTGCTCCTACCAGGGGTTTTTTGTCAGTGTACCCTTCACTCCACAAGATCTTTGACTTTCATAGCCCCATTGCCAGCGGTGCTTTGGCATCACCTTTCTTGTAATACTTCCCTCCACTGCTTTTACTGTCTGGACTCCATTCTGGTCTTCCCTCCACTCTTCTCTGTCCTCCTCCTATCCTCCTTTGACACCTGCAGCTGAATGTCACACATCATAAAAGAAAACAGCAACATAAAGATCTTCCTGTGCCACTCTTATTACTAGAGACTTACAGGAGAGAAAGAAAAGGGGAAAAAAAGCAACCAGCAGAGATAGAAGAACAGATTACCTTCAAGCAATGTGGGAAAATGTGGAAAGCCTTATGAGCTTCAGTTTCCTTTCAGACCCACCATCTCTCCTGGAGGACAGAGCAGAATCTCTCTCAGGACTGAAGTTTTTTTTAGGAGAACAATGCCTTGCAAGCCTTTCCTTCAAGCATGCTGTACATCTCTTGGTGAGCCCATCTTCAGGTTTCTCTGCTATATTCTCCTAAACAGTGTGAGAAAGCAAAGGGTTTGTTTCTAATTAGGCTATAGATCCTTCTCAGTAGCTGAATGAAGCATGCTTCTGAAGGCTGGTCTGGGCTTTTAGCAATTTCTCATTTCACTTGGAGAGCAGAGAGGAGGTAGGCATTAGTGTGGACATTATTGCTGTTGACACACCGCTGCCAGCTCTCCCCTTCCTCCTGGCCCAAGATATTTTCAAGGACAACGAGTAGGCTTTAGCATTTCTAAAAACATAAATGTGATTGCAGCAGAGAAGTGTGTTTTCTGGGAACACTGCTGCCTGTAGGAAATGACAACAGGTTTCACTGCGGTTTTTTTTGAAAATTAAATGCAATCATGGTGTACCTCTGTAACAGAGATTGGAACAAGCCCTGTGTTTGTGTTAGCTGTGTAATTCATGGTGGCATACAATACACCTAAATCTCCAGACTGTGACTCAGTGCTCTCTGTAAATGCTTGTCCTCTTTTGGACACTTTTACAATTGCATTATTATCTTTTCCAAATGTCTGGTTCCCTGTTCTCTGTCATCAAGATTCAAGCTTAAAAATACTCGATCGGGAAGTAAAGACCGGCAGTAGCTTAGTAGCTATCAAGGTCCAAGTTCACCTCAGTCCTGCCCTGGGAGCTGGGAAGAAATTCCATATTCTGGAAGCTTATTAGAAGAGAGGAGTCTCTCTGTTGTGTTACCGAGCACAGACCACAGCACAAACATGTTGGAGGGCAGAGGGTGGTTTTACTGGGTGCATGGCAATCATGTATGAACTTATGCCCGCAGCTCTCGGTGCCTTTAGCATCCTTTAGGACTGAGACCCTGAAAGAATGGAAGCCTTGGTCCTGGTTTAGACACCAAGGGTTTAATCCTGGAAAAGGCTGCACATACACTGTGGTATCCAATCCTAGATGTATGAATACAGATTTGCCCTGAATCCTGTTCCTGTCCCATGTGTGTTCTTAATTTGAGCATAATTCTAATGGCTCCTTTCATGGAGCAAAGATTTTCAAGCTTATTGGAGTGATCATCCAGGTCCTGACTCTACCTTGTCCTGATGCTGAGACACTGTGACTTCACTGTGGCTTTTCCATGTAGCAGCCTCCTGTCTGGACAGGAAGGTAACACCCTCCCTGCAGACTCAACAACTTTGACTATGTGTCTAAAGAGGTGTCAAGACAAGAGCTGAGTCTAGGGAGCAGAATAGCTCTCATGTCTGTGTAGGAGGTGTTGAGCATATGTTTCCTTCAATGACAGCCAAATAAGAAGTCAGAACGTCTTTTCCCTGATTGGAGGCTGAAGGACAGAGTTAGGTGTCAGGAGTAAATAGTGTAAAGGGTAATAATGCATCTTGATTCCTTCATCACTGAGTGTCCACAAGCACTCCATGGCTCTTTATCTTGTAAGGCTGTTGCACATAGGCTCTGATATTCTTTTGCAAGGCACCTAAAGAAACCTTGAGGATGGGATTTCAAAAGAAGATCAGGGCTCAGGAGAGTATGTAGTCTCACCAGGTAGCACATATATTTGCTCTTTATTGTTGACTTGTTGATTTTCCACTCCTTCAGTGTTCTCTCTCCACATCCACCAGCCCATTATTAATGAGAATTTGAACCACTGGTACCTGAGTGATGAGTATTTCAAAGATCTTGAGTTATGTGACAGAAATTCAGGAGATCAGCTCCAGAGTAACGGGATTTTAAAAGATCACTATGTTTTAGGTTTCCATGATTTATTTTCTGGTATCTGATTCTGCAGTAACCTCACATTTTGAAGACTCTCACCCTCAAACTTAAAAGACGCTTCTCCCTTAATGAAAACATAGTTTTCCCCCTGAATCGAGTATCTAGGACTAGAATAGAGAAAAAGAATAATCTACACTAAGTCTTGTAAAACTTGTAAGTATGGTGATTTGGTGACACTGGACTATTGATGAAATCAGTGTAAGTATATGCACCTATAAGATAGCAGTCAAGGTAGTAGTCAGTCATACTCTCAACCTAAAGCAAACATGAAAGGATAATTTGTGGTATTGGAATTTGTTAGGACATAAGAATTCCTAGCAACTTTTCAATTAATCGACTAAACTTTCAGTTATAGACTGAGGCTTATGGTGAATAGATCCCAAAGATTAAGATGGTGCTCAAAGAAACCCTTTTTTTGTTGAGAGAAGATGTGAAATCAAAATAATGGAGACTCTCAACAGCCTTTCAGAAAATTATCTGCAGAACTGCTCTGAGCATTGGTAGCATTTTATGCAGCTGTGTCAACTTAGAACGCAACTGTTTTGAAGGTAAGCATTGTTGATTGTGGTAATATAAAAAGAATTACAGGCACAGTCTTGGGTTTTTTGTGTGTCAGACCTTGTATTTCTGAGCACTTCAGTACCAGGATGCATTTAGCACCATGGGAAGACTGGAGGGGATAATACTATGATGAAAGGAGATGGATGTATGCCCTACAGACACAACAAGAAACACTGAGGACAGTGTGCTTTTAAAACGCACATTTATCTCCTTCCTCATGCACACAAATATATGACTGATTTTGTCCCATCTTTGTCCCAATGGAGCTGTGGGAGGTCCTGGATGCATGGTGGTTATTCTGTTCTTCCTCTTCTTCTGGAGCTGCAACGTGATGTAGGGGCAGAAAAAAGGGCCCAAGTGGGTGCTGCCTCATCCAGCTCAAGCCACAGAGACTGTAACAGGTCTAGGTTTCCTGTTGTGTGTGACTATAGCCCAACAAGGCAAACTTGCTTGGGGCTATGGCTTCCGGGAGCCAGTGGCATGTGCTATGTCAAGAAGATGGAGTGTGCTTCTCACTGGGGCTGATGAACCCCTGACTTGCATGTGGGTACACCTACTGGTTCAGCACAAGTTATCCCTACTCATAGGAATGCAGGGACATTGTTTCTGTCTGTCACAACTCCTCTCCAACCTCCTTGTTTGAACCAGCTATTTTCACCTAGATTTAGCAGAGGACTAGGGTTTTGAAGGATATTATGTACAATAAAATTATGGAAGATCCAGGTAGAAGAGAGTAGAGAGAGGATCTCTGGTTTTGTACGAAGCAAAAGAAAGGAGCAACACTGTGAGACTGGCCTTTGCTCAGAGCTAGTAGATCCACACTGTAAGTAGCACTGATGGAAGCCAAACTGCATCCATTCTCCAGCCGGTGGAACCACTTGTATCAAGGAAATTATCACTATTTTTTAAACAGATTTGTATAGATTTTTGTATCTTGATGTGATGTGTGATTTTTGCTGCCAATCACTCAACCAGAACATAAAAATCTGGTGCTGAAATGTACTCTATCCTTGGAGGAATTTCTTTAATTTGACTAGGAACCCATTTATCTGCCTCCAAATACATGAAATTTTAATAGTGGCAGCAGCTTCAAAACTGATGTTTTAATAAATCCTGGGAGCTTAAACCAGATGGGATTGGCTGGATGAGGGATCAGAAGGTCTGATCTGATTATTGAGTGCTTGAGAATGTTTGCATTTTGTGGTTCAAAATTGCTAGCTGAATAAGCAGTTCATAATACCATCACATGGGAAAATGTTCATGTTTTACATCAGACACCCATGTGGCTATTACCCGACTTTGAATTGTTTCTTTTTCAGGTTAGATATTTTAGTCTAATGGACATATCCCATGGAATTGCCCAACTGTGTTATTATTAATTATTTTCTTTAGTACCCAGGAGTATCTAATATAGAAAGTCCGTTCTGTTAGACACTGCAGACACCTGTTTTAAGAGGCTGTCCCTTCTTCAGAGGTTTTGCAATCTAAGTAATCAGGCAAAGGTTGAGAGGAAAAGGCAGAGGCAAAGTTCTGAAGTGCAATTTTTAAGAAACAGGACAGAAATGGAAATAATTTCCATGTTTAAACATTTGAGATTTTGTGTATCTTGTTTCATGAAAATGAGAAAGTATGTTAATTTCACAGTCAGCAATTATTAGTGGAGCATCTTCCACAAGCCCCGAGAAATGCCCTTCTCGACTCTAATGAGCACAGCAAGCACACTGTCCACCTCCACTAAGTATTTTATCAAACCCAGCCTTCTTTCACTGTTAAATTTCACTTTCCTGGTGCTGTATATTTTGAATGGAGGCTTTTCAGACTATGTAACATACACTTTTTGACATGGGCAAGTGTATTTTATATGCTTGTCTTGTATGCCAAATTCCTGTAAAGCTGCTGCTCAAACTTTCATAAAAATTTTACCTCAGAACAGAGGTGAACAAGAAAAATATTGCCGCACACAGGTGCCTTCAAGCCCCAGCCAGGTAAAGCCCAGGGTGGGAGATAAGGTTGCATAACTAAGGAGCTGCTTGGAGGGTTGCACGTCCGCTGAACTGTTAAACTGATAACTGCTTTTCAAAGTTGTGCTGTTTGCTTGTATGCGTATTAGACTGTGCTATTTTTAATTCTTTAATACAACATGTTGTATAAAAACCTCACAAAAACATATTTAGTTACCACAGCAGGTAGCCTCTTGGACTGCAGTCAGTGAAGAGGATATTAATATAGAGAAAACCTCATTAACTTTAGTAGAGAGCCAGACAGCCCTTTTTCTTGCAGTCAGTCATGTACATACATATTTTGTCAGAAGCTAGATATTGATACTTTTCCTAGTATAGGCAATTGACCTGTCCATATTTTATTAAGCAGTCTGTCTGGGGACTGTGTGCAAATTGTGTTGGTCAGTGTACTTTAAAATCCTAGCTTCCAAAAGCAGAAGAATAAAGGATTTATTTACTCATCAATATTTCTATGAAGGGTAGTGAAGGAAGGAATAAATCGTTATGTTAAGGGAACGGATTAGCTTTAGCAATACTAAGAATAATAAGAATAGTAAGAATAAACTTAAGCAAATCCTGGCCAGCTTGCAGTTAGAGAGAAAGTGATTGCAATGGGAGTTTAGTTTGTTTACTAGTTGAAACAGGCAACAAATTAAGTATTGTGTGTCTTAAAGAAACTTATTTCTGACTGATGCTCCAGGCCACTGATGCAGAGCTGGTTGCAGCAGAAACAAAGAACAGACCTGAGGTAATCAAGAGAACACAATGATGAAACAGATAAGATAAAGACAGAGGCTTCTGAAGACACAGAGAAACTGTGATGTGCATACCAGAGTGGTTGATAAACTGTGCCTGGAATCTATATGAATATGTGTCTTTTAACCAGTATTTCCCAGAATCTACACACAATCTATGTGTGCTTAACTAGGATAAAAGCCTTGTAACCAGCCTCAATAGGTGGACACATTTGGTGGAAATATCTCCTGTGTACCCCAACATATCAGTTTAAAGAATACCTACTTAGTAATCAAACTGGCATTGATTATTGAGTTTGCCTTTTTCATGGTATCACTCATTAAGTAAGATAATGAGACTATATAACACAATAAAGTGCAAGTCTGCAAATCTCAGAGCTTAGCTTTATGAGAGAATTTTGGAACTGGAATTACTGATTTTTCTGGTTCAGCACTGAATAAATAAAGAACATGCTGTATTGCACCATTTAGTTTGTACTACTGCTCCTTTGCGTCTTTAGATACGGATACTGTTTTTGATGGCCTAACCTGACAGCACTTCCTGAAAGGAGAACAGCTGAGCGAGCACTCAGGTTTAGGCTGGCAACTCCAAGGCAGCTGTAGTCAGAGTGAAGGCTTTGTGTAGCTGGAGATGATGGACATTAACACTTCAGATCTAAGTATTCATTATTTTGGTCAAACAAAGCTGTTGAATGATACCTGACAGCTGCTGTCTGACAATATAGGGAATTTGAGTTTAGGTCCCCTGTTATCAAATGGAAAGATGTCACAACAACATGATGCATGTAATGTCATTCTGCCAATTCAAGCTTATCCCAAACAGTTTTCCAGGTTGTTTTTTATACCAGAAGGCTTCTTAATTGTCTCATTTCGCAGCTAGAGTGAGTTGATACCACGTACTCTGGCCAGCACATCAAAATTTACATTTGGTTAGCCTGGCAGTGATCTGCTGTGGGGCGCTGGAGATCTGTGGCCCAGGTTGCTTGCTGCCTGGCAACTGAAGTATTAAACACATACCTGAGAAAAGAATCTCAAGATGTTCTAAGACATGAGTAACCCCTCTTTGAACTGTGAAACAAAAAGAGATGTTAGACTCAGTAGTAACCAGTCCATTAGCTGGTATGAACTGCCCTCTGCATCTACAGTGTTCAGTCTCCTGTTCAAAAATTGATGACTGAACTTAAACCATATATTTCCCTAAACATGCTGGGGATAGGTACTCAGCATGTAACCCTTGGGAGAAGTAAATTGGTCTCACTTAGCTGATAGCAAGAAGAAAACCCTTCTATAACCTACCGGGCATATGAACTCCCTTATTCTCTTTTGGATTATTGTCAAAGAGGGAAAATCAGCCAAATAGATATGACTCAAAGCATAATATAGTTTACAGCAAGGACGCTGCTACGTGAAGCTGAAATTCACATTACCTCCACAAGAGGCAACATTCTTAGTGAGTCAATCAGCAAGGGACGGGAAGTGTTCTCTGCAGCCGACGTCTGAAAAAATCAATTTTTTATAAAAGTGCAAGCACTGTCATTTCAGTATTCAGTTATAAATTAGCCTTTGAACTAGATGGATTAATTCAGCAAACAAATGCATTTTACTCTGCTATTTGGTATGTTTAGATTAATTAGATCCTCCTTTTTTTAGAGTAAGTACTTCTTTATGCTAGGAAATGCAATAAAGTCTATTGATTAACTGGACTCACTTATCAGATATACATGTGATTGACAAAAGCCACTTAGTATTTCCTGAGCAGAAAAGGCAATTCAGCATTTTCATGTGACTTCTATTAGTGTCTTCATTAAATATTCATGTCATTTGCTTTTCTTTCCCTTACTTGTCTAATAAATAAACCATTAGGGTCATTAACTGCCAAGAGTTAAGTTGTTAAAGTGCTATAAGATATGCCCAGCAAATTGTTGGCTTCTGATGTATTGGTTTTCTGTCTAGATAGCTGGTATTTTTACATTCCCTTAAAAGTCCAAATCCAATCATATCTGCAACAGAAGAAAGGTAATTGAAACATTAGGTACAGCTCGATAGCGAAAGGAATGAACAAGCAAAACACAGGCAAGCTTACTGTGACATTCTACAAAGGTGGTTATATTCTGTTTTAGGGGGAGAAAAATCTTTTCTCTTGGAATGGAAAAACCCCACTCAGCTAGAATTCATACTCTTATTGGGGCAGTGGGAATGGAAATCGTATTTTCCCTGTTAGTTGTACAAACATGCTGCAGTAAAACGGCATAAATAGTCTGGCAGGTAGACAGCCAGGGCTTGTGAGAGGTTTCAAATCCACAGCTCAGGGTCCTTCCTGATTGAGGGAAATCTGGAAATATAAATCCTCACATTAGATTATCATTGTTTTTTAAAAACACATTTATTTCAGTTCATGCTTAGCCTGTGCAAAGCACTTAAAGATCTTAAAGAAGAATAGGCCCCACATGAAGAAGCAAATGGATATGTCAACACACATTAGGAACAGAGGAAACAAGTATTTTCCACAGAGGTCATCTTGAGTCATTGTAAGAAGTAGGACTGCTGCTGCTATTTAGGAGGCCCATGGTGTGAGAAAGGTAAGTAACGTAAGTTGTAGGTGAGCCCGGACTAAAGAACCCCTGGGCTACCTTTATCGCAGACTTGTAAATAGGTGAGTAAGGCAGGATTAGGCAATGGAGACTCAGACATATCAGGTAAGTAAAAGAAGAATGACAAGGGGCTCTGGAGGTAGCTCCACGAATAAGGAGTGAGACAGTAATTAGACATGCAGCCACAAGAATGGATGTGCAGAGGCAACTGCCTTTGGCACAAGCCAGCAGACAAGAAGGGGATGTTGGGGCGTAGGAGAAGCCAAAAATAGGATATATTGGTCACTGAAGGAAGATCTAATGAGATTGTCATCAAAACAAAGTACTAGTAAATAGCATAGATTCCAGACAGAGGGACTAGCTGCCAACTGCCTGCTTCCAGCAGATGAATAGGTAGATTAGGGCTTAATTCACCTATTACCTCTGATACGGTCCCAACAGTAGTTCAGCAGGATGAATTCTAGTCTCACCTCCAGCTTCACCTGTGGTGTTGTTAGCTTACAGGAGGCTGCACAACAGATACATATAGGAAACAAAAGTGTTTTGGCTTACAGTTCTGTCTTGGGCCAGTGACTGTCACCGGAGCTTGTGCAGGTGACACAGAGCAGTAAGGCTGAAATGACTGGAACACCCTCTTGGCATGGAATTGTCATGAACTCCTTACAGGAGCTGAAGTTCCCTGGAGACCTCATTACTGCATGAGAAAACATCAGTTTTTATAACTGGTTTCCATTTTGTGGCCATTCTGCCTTTGAGGCTGGATGCTCTTTATGTCAAGTGAACCTCACATTTGTATTTACTTTTTCAACATTTCAGAAAACATAGTCTCAGTACTCATACGAAAGCTGCAAGCAGCTGTCAGCATCTCACATCTCTTTTGGAAACAACCTAGCAAATGGATCCCAACCTCACCTGACTTTGGGGACTAACAGACAAGTGGCAGAAGAATTTTCTCTTCAGGCAGATGTTTTGTGACTAAATCTGTCACTTTGCGACATTATACTTCTAAATTCATCTCTAGAACGTACCTCAGCAATTTCTGAGGTTTTGTCTCCATCCCTCCAGTGCTATTAGGCCCGTGTGGTTTGTAGAGTGCTCCCAGTTCTCTGAGCTCTATGTTTCACTGTCCTACTTTCTGCTCTAAATAGCATCTGCCCTGGCAAATGGCATGTACCCCAGCAGCACACTATAAAGCCCGTGCAGAAAAGTCTGCCCTCCTTAGGCTTCCTTAGGCTTTGAGAAGGCTGTTCCGACTCCCACGTTCTGGGGAAGCTACCCCACACAACACCCAGGATAATTGTTCGGGAGACTGGTCATGTTGCTAGAAAGAAGAGAATGACCTCTTCACTTCTCTGTCACTGCGCTGGTGTTTATAGGAGAAATATTGTTCCTAGACACAGGCCTTGTTGCAATTAAATGTTTCTAAGGGCCTCCAGGTCATTCAGCTTACAGGGTCCCATTTTTTCTTACAGTATAGGTATAAAAATATGTTTAACTTGTTGAAGCTACAGTCCCCTTTATACTCTAGGTAATCTGTAGCTAATTACATGTGTCTTGACCAAAAGCACTCCTTGGAAGGGGCTTGACTTACATATTTCTCCCATCCTACAGGCAGAAAATCCTTCTGTTTAAGGGGCAGGATCTCCTGCAGCTGAACGTTTTCCACCAGTCTTTAGTCAGGTATGAGTCAGCTGTTGCACGAAGTCAGCAGGAGCTTTTTCAGCAACTCCAAATAGCTGCTGGATCAGTTGCTTCCTGAATGTGCTGAACAGCGGGGAGTAGGAAGCCTTTTGCTCCCTGTGCTGGCTGGACCCAGACAATGCAAGCTGACTTTTACAACTTACTTCCTTCTCTGTCTCCAATACTCCTTTTGTGGAAAGCTACACTGGACACCTCCTGTTCAGAACTTACTAGGTGCATTTTACTCAGTATGTCTCAATAACAAAGATGTTCTGCTGCTGTGGAGTTTGGAGTCACACACAACAGAGCAAGCTGGGTGGGAGGTGGGTGGGAGGGATGCAGTCAGGTGTGGGTGAAGAGGGATGTGACAAGGCTGTTCCCAAAGCTCTGTGAGGAACAGAATGCCCTAGGCGTAATTCCCCTTTCTGCTGTTTGCTGACTCCTTTATGAGGCACATTGTGCAAGCAGCATTTCAGAAAAAAATCTCTGCTTCTCATTAGAGATTTCTAACATCCCTAGCCTGTCACCATTAAAGGCTGCAACCTACCTTTTTAATGAAGGCTTTTTCATCAGTTATAAATATTCAGCAATGACTAAATACATAGGAATGACTTCTTATTCTTACAAAAAATCCATCTTTGCACTTTGTATGAATAAATTAATGCATGCGGGAACTGTAGGGATTTTGTGCCAGGAGACCTCTATCACCATGGCTGCTAAACTACAGAGCTGAGTTGAACACTGTCATGTACATAAATTAGTTTCACACGCAAAATTTGGCAGGTGTGACAAAATACTACTTGAAGGATATAGTCTGATTAAGCAGAGATGACCCCACTGGAATAATATGCAGGATCTCCCAAAGCATGTCACGCTTTGACTGCATGTCTTGAAGCTATTGCAATGTAGGTGGAGTAAATCTTTGGCCAACACAGATAATGGGCACATCTCCCACTTGTGAACCACGCTGCAGTTTCTACACTCACTCAGGAAGGGCTGTGGGACTGGTTTCCATAGGAACCTTGGAGAAATGAATGAAAAACACCTGAAACCCAGCTGCATAATTTTAGCACTGCAAGTCTTTAGTGAGAGGCACAAGATGTAGACTACTGTCACTGGCCAGATCCTTTGAAGGACATGCCACTCCTGCAGCACGGGAAGGCATTTGAGGCCAGCACCACAGTCTTTGATGTGGCTGGGCTATGCAGCCTGTGATTGGAAGTGCAGTCATGGCAGTGCATACCCAGACATTCAGAGGCATCTGCAAACCTGGGGCACTCAACATGACCTCCCAGAGGCCTGATTTACGGAGCAGTGTTTGGATCATGGAAGTGTTGAGCACCTCCTGAAGATTTGCTCTGCTTGGGTGTACAAAATAAAGATGTGTGCAATTCAAGTGAATAATCCCAAGTGGTCTTGGCTGCTTCATCTTTGTGCTTTTTGTTCCTCCTTCTCAGAAAGGTAACTACAGCTGCCCCTTTTCACTCACTCTGCTTTCCGTTGACAGCCAAAGGTGAAAGGCTTGATCTTATCATTCTTACTCTGTGCCCCCGCATCAAGCAAACAAGCTTTTCTCCCTCTTAGGCTAGGGTCCAAAGGTGCACTGCCAGTGTTGACTGAGAGAACATGATAGCCTAAAGCAGGGAAGACACCTTTATCAGGGACCAGTTTGACAAACCTGGGTTCAAGCTTGGTTTGACACAGATTTGAGATTCTTATGAGGCAAGTAAAGTTGCATCCACATCAAGCAATCAGAAACATGAAAAAAGAAGGACCTTTATTGAGCAAGAAACAAAACCATGGTGTTTGAACATTTCAGTAAACAAGAAAAAAGGGAAGAGGAGATGAAAGATATAGAGAGAGAAATAAGAGAAAGGAAAAAGAAATAGAAAAAGATCATAGAATCATAAAATCATAGAATCACTAGGTTGGAAAGGACTCACTGGATCATCAAGTCCAACCATTCCTGACAATCCCTAAATCATGGCCCTCAGCGCCTCATCTACCTGTCCCCTAAACACCTCCCTGGGCAGCCTGTTCCAGTGCCCAATGACCCTTTCCGTGATGTCAAGCCTGAACCTCTCCTGGTGGAGCTTGAGGCTATTCCTTCTTGTCCTGTCCCCTGTCGCTTTGGAGAAGAGGCCAGCTCCCTCCTCTCCACAACCTCCTTTCAGGTAGTTGTAGAGAAAAATAATGTCTCCCCTCAGTCTCCTGTTCTCCAGGTAAAACAACCCCAGTTCTCTCAACCACTCCTCAGAAGACTTGTTCTCCGGTCCCCTCATCAGCTTCATTGCTCTTCTCTGGACACGCTCCAGAGCTTCAACAGCCTTCTTGTGGTGAGGGTCCCAGAACTGAACACAGTATTCGAGGTGCAGTCTCACCAGTGCCGAGTACAGAGGGAGAATAATCTCCCTGGACCTGCTGGTCACACCGTTTCTGATACAAGCCAAGATGCCATTGGCCTTCTTGGCCACCTGGGCACACTGCTGGCTCATGTTCAGTCAGCTGTCAACCAACACCCCCAGGTCCTTCTCCTCCAGGCAGCTTTCTAACCACTCTTCCTCCAGTCTGTAGCACTGTATAGGGTTGTTGTGCCCCAAGTGCAGGACCCGCATTTGACCTTGTTAAACTTCATGCCATTGTCCTTGGCCCAGCAGCCCAGCCTGTTCAGATCCCTTTGGAGCCTCCCTACCCTCCATCAGATCCACGCTTCCACCCAGCTTAGTGTCATCTGCAAACTTGTTAAGGGTGCACTCAATGCCTTCTCTCCGGAGTACCAGCAATGAAGACTCTTCTTTGCCAGCGATGGAGCTGTATTCTGTGTTGTGCATCCAGTGTGTAATGATGGAGCAGAGGAACCATAGCTGAATTGGACGGCTTTTATCTGCCCCAGTTCTCAGTAGTCCTCCAGTTAGGTAGAGAGTGATATTACATTATTTTGTGTCTGTTAGGAGATTCTGGAAAATAATTAGTGATTGACAACCCCTATAAAATTTTTCCTTTTGTCGCTTATCAGATTCTCAATAAGCAATCAGGGTTGCTTCAGGGTGGGAATTCAGGGCTGAAGACAGGACAAAGGCCCATCATCCAGAAGGACTTCTTCCTTATCCCTTAGCTTTGCTTTCCTCTTTTTTCACACATTGAGATGGGGTATCAGAGCTGTCATGAGACAATATCCCACCTCTGGTAGAACTTACTTCTTATAAGCGACTCCACTTAGACGTCATTCCATTCAGTTATCAGTTTCTTCAGGCATCAGTGTGGAGTCTGGGTTGGAGATGCAGCGATGTACCATCTGAAGTTGAGGAAAACCTTCTTATCCATTCCTTACAACCCTTACATGTATGATTTTAATGGAGTACTTGAGGTTTATAAGGCTTGGTCTGCAAACAGATATGATCACTTCCCACCCTCTACTTAGACCTACTTCTGATATTGGAGTCCCCAGAGATATTTTTCTCATTCTGCAGCTCTTGACTACAAAATGGCAAAAAAAAAAAAAAAAAAAATCCTTTCCATTTGTAAACTGAAAAATATATTTCACATTGAAATTTCTATTTAAAATTAGCTGTATGCTGCTACAAAGTGCTGTCACTAAGGTTAAGATGGTCCAGCAGCTTCTAGTGACTTTCAAGGCAGGGTAATGTACTGCATCTAAAGGCAATAGAAGCATTATGGTGAGCTGAGGGGCAAGAAAATTTGCTGTATTTAAAGACTTCAGAAAGAGATGAAGGCCTTGTAGAATGCATGAAATAGTCAGTACAGAGACATTTGTAAGGCATAATGTCTCCCTCATAAATAGAAATTCAGAAGGATAGATAGTTAAATAAATTGGTGTGTTGAGAAACAGCAGCAGTTTTCAGGGCAGACACTGAATTCATAGCGAATTATCTTGGATGCCTAAGAAATTATTTATGAAGGTGAATTTCTGGAATTTGTTCATCCACCTGAACTCCTCTGAATGTGATGTAAACTGGGAGTCTAGTCTGAACTTAACATTTATGATGCAGATTGGTCTCAAAAAACAGACAAAATTTTTTGGTTCTTACCCTTTGAGCACCAGGAAAATAAAATTGTTTCAAACTCCCAGCCCTATTTTTTAAGACAAAAAAGAGTCACTCATGTAAATTTTTCCAGCCCATTTCAGTGTAATATAACTTTTTGAAGGATGTTAAGAGGGTGGTAATGAAGTACAGTTAATAATGAAATGGTGGTGTTTGCTGCCATACCCATCAAGGAAGTGGATCAGTAGGAGATCTAGCTTGCTAGATTAGAAAGTAACTAGATTTTTATGAAAGTGATGTTTCTCTAGGTCTTACAAAACCCTGTAAATGTACATTGGAACTGAAAAAAAATGCCCTGATAAAATCACAGAACCTGTCCCTGTAGACCTTTCTACAAATGCCTACAGATTGGGTTGAACTACAGCTGAAGCGAACACAGTTCATGCAAGCCAGAAATAAGAGAAGTCCCTGCTCTCCCCTATCTTTTCCTCTGCTAGATTACTCTGGTTGATGAAGCCTTATTAAGAGCCTTAAGTTTTTTGAAGGTTCTTTATGGAGAAAGCATTTAATTGATTTGGATGAGTTAGTTTGAGAAGGTCTTTGCAGGAGATATACAGGAAATTATACCTATTGACCTCAGTAGCTCTGTAAGTTGTGGGAAGAGGTTTCTTTTAATCCTGCTACTGCTGGTGACATCACAGCACCTTGGCTTTTTTATTTGCCCCTATACTTTCTCACTCTGCCTACATCTCTGTGGGAAAAGAGATTATTTGGGCATGGGAGAATTTCTACAGGACACTGAATCTGCAGGAACTTCTAGCCTAATGACTGACAAACGCAGTCATGCTATCAAAGTGACTGCTTCAGCCCTCTTGCCCTGCTCTTATGGTCTGACATTACTGTTCATGCATGGGTAGCAAGTCACACTTTCTTGCATTCTGTAGCTTCCTCCAGCATGAGCTGCATGACCAGTCCTGGTTGCATGCCTAGATTTGAGGCTCATCATTATGTGATGAGACAATTCTGCCCACCATGTATCCTGATGCAGAAGTATTTTTTGGGGGGATCCTAGGTAACTGAAATTTTTCAGGGAGAGAGGTTTTTAAAAACACTTGTGCACACTGGATGACAAATGTTTCAGAAAATTGAATACATCTGAAATTTCCTACTGAGTATGCAATGCAGCACCTTTTTCCACAGTATTCTGAAGCAGTTTTTGAGACTGAAGAAAAGAAGAATTGGTATATAATATATTTTGGGGTATTATTTATAAGATGCATTGATATATACACATTAAACCAGAGCACACATATCTAGCAGTAGCAGCCTTCAGTTAACACAGGGAGTCATAAGAAGGATGTATCACTTAAAATGAAGAAGAGGGAACCGAAAGCACTCTGGCTAAATGGCAAAGAGTAAGAATATATTCACACCAAAAATATTTTTTAAGAAATTGAAATCTAGCTCTTGTAGTGCTAATGGAGTAGAAACTAATCTTCTTTTTATATCTTACCTACCGGAGTGGAAGCAGGATAAAAGGAAATTTGAAGAGCAAGTAGCCAAGGATACTGAAGGCAATAACAATTTATTTGAAGTATATCAGAAACATGTAGTTTGCAAGGCAGCCAGTGTCAGTACTAGACCATTAGAGTGTGAAATGGTCAGTCACATTACAGGGACACTAAATGACAATTTTACCTTGACTTTTAAGGTAAAAGTTATTGGAAAATAAGTATTCTGATTTTTTCTTACACCCATAGATATTCAAGCAAAGGTCTCAAAAACCTCTAAGACATTACATAGTAATACATTACTAAAATGAGACTATTGAGGCAGAAGTCAGATATACTAAAAAAAAAAAAAAAAAGGCAGCCGCCTGTAGCCCACCTATAGCAGTACCAGAAGGTGCTGGAAGGCATAAGAATTGTACAGTCCAATCAAGCAAGACAGAAGCAATGTTATGATCTTCACTTTCCATTTGGGGAACTGAAGTAGACAGAGGGAGAAACCTGCTTGCCACTGCAGGAAGTCAGCAGCATCAGGCAGGAGGTGTGTGGGGGATGGTTTCTGGGCCCCTTGCACAACATAACTCCTACTGAGGGTTTGGGTGTCCCTCATCCCCTGCACGCCCAGCCCTGCCACCGACTCACTGTGCTGTGAGCTGGGATGGCAGAGCCCCTTCTCCCTGAAACGCCACTTGCTCCTTCCTTGGAAATGCAAATAGTTTCTGAAAAATCCCTTCCCCTTGCACTTACCTGAGTACTTCTGAAGAGCCACACTACTCCTGAGAAAACAGATTTGAAGCTTTTAAATATGGGAAACACCACTGGACTGATTTTTTGAATGACTGACAAATTCTAATATAAACCGAGTCTTGGGAGTTTCTGAACATTCAAGGCTGCAGAATTACTTGGGGTAATTAAATTATCAGAGGGAAGTGGCCCCTCTGCATGCTACCCTTTTCACACTTTCAGCTTCATAATTATACATCTTGTCACTGACATTAATAAAAGTGTGGTCTTTTCTCTTTCAAAACACAGTGGTGATGAACAGTGTACATGCTTGTTAAAAACAATGCCTAGCACTGAACAGTATGTGCTGTGTTTTGTACCAGGAGGAAGGGAAATGAAGACACTAAAGGAAGAATCAGAAAGCATATAGAAGTGCATGTGATAACGGGCAGAAAGGGCCTGATCCTTAGAAGGCTATAACACACTATAGGGGAAAGGAGAAACAGCAGTGATATTTACTCAGTATTTCAGAAGGCTTTGATCGGTGCTATTAAAGCAGTAGAGGTGAGGTTCAGGGGTCTTGTTGTAGATTTAAAGTGGTTAAAAGACAGGAAACAAAGAGCAGACAAGACCAACCAGTTTTAAGTACAAAAAGTGGTTGATAGTGATAGCGGTTGATAGGAGAGAAACACTAGGTCAGGTATGGTTCAACACATTTAGTAATGGCCAAGAAAACCAAAGGTACTGTTTAGGTGGTAAATTTCCTGAAAGTACAGAATGATTAAGATTAGTGAGGCTTGGGAAACATTACAAGAAACATCAGAAAGCCCTTAGCAATACTGATTATTGGGCAACTCATTGGTGGTTGAAATTCAGTTTAGGAAAGTCCATTGCAGTGCAAAATGAAAGGAACAACTCAAACAAGCTGAACATACTGATAGGTTCTGAAGTTAGCCATAACCACTGCTCCTGCTCAGGTAGAGAAGAAGAAATGGTGTTCACTGTAGACAGTCCATTTTACAGAAGCAGGAAAAGCAATGAATGATCTGTGTCAGGCATGTCAGAAACAGAACAATCTGAAAATTCAGACACAACGCACATAGGCTCATCTTCATCTTGAAGCCTTCATTGGCATCTGGTCACTTCATCTTGCTGAAGCCATAAAAAGGAGAGCTGCAGGTAGGGCAGGTGGCAAACATGATAGACACAGGAGAAAGAAAAGGAGGATTGCCTTCTTCAAGAGATTTTAAGACTGATGGGTGTAAGACCACCTCCTCTTCTCCTTGTGATAGAGATAAAGTAAATAAAGTAAAAACCACAGACATAGAGAGCACCAGAAAGACCTGCTCAAGCAGTCTCTTGGGTTGACTTTACCTGGCCAGAAGGGCTCTGCCCTTGTCTGATCTAGGGACAGTAAGCATGACTGCTACCTGGGTCATCCTACCGCGCATCTCCCACAGCAAGACAGAGCTTGCTTTTGCAGGCCTCAGAGCAGCATTCACCAGCTGAGAGCTTGTCTTCGGGACCACAGTTGCAAGTCTCCTACTCTTCAGGCATCAGCGCCCCTTTGCTTTGCACTGCCTTTCCAGGGGGCCTGTATGATTCAAGTAACAATTCAGCCAAGTAGCTGCTTCTCAGCAGTGAAATAGCGTACTTGGAAAATGCTAGTTTCATCTTGCTGACATAAAGATGCCATTTGGAGTCCTCTTTGCAAAATTCCTTGCCTCTGCCTGACACAGATGGACTTAATCTTTACAAATGTCCATTCACAGGGGACAGTGAAAGCAGTCTGACAGGGATAGATTGTCTGAAATGGTCTCAGGGTTCCTCAAGAAGCTCCCTTGGGCCTTGGTAGTGATGGGCTCTTCACTTCTTCCACCGTGGTTCGTTCCAAGGCCTTTCTGGTTCAGCTCACAGACAACACATGTCACTGAGTTCCCTCCTTCATGGTAACCATTCAAATGAAGTACCATGGTCTCAGCTGGGCATCACCTTTCAGAGCTACATAAAAGCCTTGAGGTAAATATTTCAGGTAGTTTATATTTTTAGTGTTAAATGATCCTAATTAAGTTCAATTCACTTGTTGAATGTATTCAAAATATTTTAGGTGTATTATAAAGATCCCTAGGCAGTGAATGTGACAATTAAGGTGTTTTATGGACAGCACTCTGCACAGACATCATAACAAGCAGACGAATGATGTTCTGCTTTCCTCCTTATCCCATTGGTCCATGAGAAGCTGAATCCTTTATAGGCATGTGATAGACTGATACAGGATTTCTGCTGTGGATATGTTGTCTTGAGTTGTCTTGTATTGTCTTGGCTATATCACTGCAGAGAAGGCTGCAGTCGGCAGCCTGGGGACTTGTCTTGGTGATGTGGTATGACTGTGGTCTGCACTCAGTGCGCAGGTATCTACAGGTCTGATTTCTTTTTCTTTTCCTTTGACAATTTCCCCCAGCCCAGACTGTGATAACTGTATGAAATAGATGGTTGTCCAGGAAGATCTGTATACGTGGACACTAGTAACACCAAGCAGACAATCAGGCAGCAGGCCTGTTGCACATCATTTTGTTGCACAAGTTGTAATGGTAACTGCATTAAAATTTGTCGGCAGGGTTTGTAGTTGCAAGTTTACATTGATTCTAATGATAAAGGTTACTTTTGGTGGAAAACAAAAACAGAATCAGGGCAAGAGAAAGTAACGACAAATTCAGATAAATACTAGATGTAATTCAGGAAAGAATTTCTTCATGACACATCTGTTTTCAAAGCTGTCTGGGTCCATCACTGTGATGGGACTCAACGTATTCCAAGCACGAATATCAGGAGACAATTAACCCTCCAGGGCAGGGGTGCTGTGGCAAAGAATACCCACGCCTCCATCCCCTCTTCTTACTGTGGATGGTGGGGCTGTGGTCTGTGTCAAGAACATGGCATGCTTTGCATGTCCTCCCCTGGCGCTCTGCTAAATGATCTGATCCAAATTAATTCCCTGAGCCTAGAGCTGACGTTGACCCTGGCAGAAGACAAAAAGGTATGGGATCAATTCCAGACACTGCCTTTTCTGGCCTCACAAACTGATTGTTTGAAAAGGCAGCCTCATCTTGCAGTTCTTTTATGCTCCTCTTAAGCATAAGATGTTTGTGTTTCTTTGTATTCTGTTGTGAAAATTGACTTATTGCTGTTTATATTCTTATTTTGCTTTCTAGAGAGTCCAATCTAGAGAGTCGGTTCCTAGTGTTACCCAAATATGCCTTAGAATTAAATTTGGCTGCCCCTAAGGGAATATAGGAATTGGGATTTTTCCTTTATGCGGGGTCATACAAGACAACTTCTCATCACTTCGTACATTTAACAGGTTGTGAGTTCTGATTCTTATACAAGAAATTGTTAACCGTTACAGGTAATATATGCTTCTATGATTGAAGACAAACAATTATCAATGGGTAGCAAGATTCCTCATTGCTGAATATATGAGACAAAAATAAAAAGCTTCAAAATCATTCATCCTAGCCTATAAAAATATTAAGAATCAATACTACATTGTGGGCAAAGTTCCCCTAAAATTCTTGAACAGTAGTTTCTTTTTTTAACTCTATTGTCTGGTTTTATGTTTTTCTGTAGTGCAGAAAGCAGAGATTGGGAGTTTTAGAGGGAAGAGTGAATATTGTTTTCAAGGAGCTGAGTCAATAGACTTGGGAAAGTTATTGTGTGAACTTGAGTGGCTTACAGACGTAGGGAGAGAAAAAGATTAATAGTGATGCTAGAAGGGTATGCTTGTGGAGAAAGTGGATATAGAGAAGATATAGATGAAGGGGCCAAGGCTGGAGCCCCTTGCCAAGGAAAGTCTGGGTACAGTCAAGAGAAAATCAGTGTGCTTAATGTAGAAAGGAGGAGCATTGGAAGTGGGAATTCCCTCTTTTGAATTAAGGTACCCTTCCAAATCCCCTATTCTCTGTAGAACAGGACTGAAGGAGATTGGAGGAATACTCCACAGAAACTCTGGTTCAAATCAAGCTTCAGGAAGAGAAAACTGAATTTTTCATGGATATCAGGGCTACATATTTTGTATTGAATACTTTGAACTGATAATAATAATAATATATAAAATATATAATAAAATATAAATATAATAAAATATAAGCATTATTGGTGCAATGGGAGCCAGGGAAAGGTGACCATTTTTTTAAATATTTGAAATTTAAATTGGGAAAAACAGGGGGTAGCTCATCAGATTTTGTGTTTGCCAGGCTCCCCAGAGCTGCTGTTTAGGAAAGGATTTGCTTGGAAAGTTAGAAGCTCAAATACGATTTGGGGAAAGAAAAGTTGAAGTTTGTATATCAGAATCTAAATATATCAAAGTGACAGTTTTATTATTACGGATGTCAACATTCAAAAAAAAATAATCCCTGAAGAGTTTGGAGATGCTGTGGTCCTGACAGTGTGGACTGGAGAGATACCAGGGAGGTCCACGTGAGCAGAACATGTAATATCTGAATGGAAACAAGATCGATTCCAGTAAGAATTAAACAATACCCTTCAAAATTAGAAGCTAGGCTTGGGTTAATATCAGTAATTCAGAATTTCTTGAAATAGAAGTTGTTAGTGAAATATGAGTCAAAATATAATATCCCGATTTTACCGGTTACCGGCAAATGGTAAGGGTTATTATCTGGTACAGACTCTTTGAGCAATGAAAAAAATTGTTCAGGATATACATCCAGTGGTTGTGAACCTCTATAATCTTTTAACAGCTGTAACTGAAAAACAGGGTTGGCTTACAGTGCTAGACTTATAAGATGCCTTTTTCTGCATTGCCCTTCAAAGGATTATCAAGAGCTTTTTGCTTTTGGAATGGAAAATCCTGAAACTAGCAGAAAAACTCAGTATACATGGACTGTTCTACCCCAAGTATTTAAAAACAGTTCAACAATTTTGGGGAATCAATTAGCCAAAGAACTAGAAATCCTCATTGCTGCAACTGCTAGAGAAGATTGTTTGTGACTGACTACAAATTTTTTGAACTTTCTGGGACTGAGTGGATACAGAGTTTCCAGAGAGAAGATTCAGGTGGTGCAAAGAACTGTGACTTGGATTTCAGATACATAAAAGGATAGCGAAAACTGGGAATGGAAAGAAAAGAAACTATTTACCAACTACCTTGGACAGTTTGTGAGTTAAGAACATTTCTTGGGTTGGTGGGATGGTGTTGGCTCTGGATTTCAAATTATGGACTGTTAGTAAAACTTTGGTATGAGGTATTGAAGATGTCTTGCCCTGAGAACCTGGGTTGGACTGATAACAGCAGGGCAGCCTACAAATATTTGAAATTGTCTTTAATGAAATCACCAGCAGTCGGGCTTCCAGACTTATCAAAATCTTTTGATGAGAGGCGTGGGACAGCCCTGGGATTGCTATTGCAATTTCTGAGAGAGCAGAGACACACAGCAGCCTCTGTCTCAAAACAACTGGATAATGTCAGCCAAGGGTGGCCAGGCTGCCTGAAAGCAGTTGCTGCCACAGTAATATTGATCTGGGAAGTTTGCAGATTTACAATGGGTCAGAAGATGACAGTATATGTAGCACACATGGTCGTCACTGTCTTGGAACAAAAAGAGGACATTGGCTCTCTCCTAGTCGAGTGTTGAAGTAACAGGTGACATTATTACAGCAAGATGATATCCTCCTTAGGACCATCTCAGTTGTTAACCTGTCAGTGTTTCTTTCTGCTGACCATGTGGAAGGGACTTGTGAGTATGACTGTTGGCAGATGACTGAAGAAGTATATTCCAGCCACCTGGACCTTAAAGATCAGTCGTTTGAGAATCCAGATTAGTAATTATTTATGGACAGGCACAGTTTTGTATGAGGAGGAAAAAGGTTGTTGGGGTATGCACTTACCACAAGAAGTGGCCCTAACCAGGGCCTTGGGTTTGAGTCAAGACAAGAGAGTCAATATATAGACAGATTTTCTAAATACGCCTTTGGAGTTGTGCTTGACCATGAGATATATGGAAAGAGAGAGAGCTTTTAATGACACAAGATACTGGAATCAATCACATAGAACAAATTCAGAAGTACTAGCCAGTATTCAGAAACCTACAGAAGTGGCTATTATGCATTTTAAGGCACATCAATCAGAGACATCCAATACTGGACTAGGAAATCAATTGGATGATAACGCTGCTAAAGAGGCTGCAGAAACAGGCATCATGGATTTAGTGCCAGAGAAAGACATAATATTACCAGAAACAGCTCCTAGATAGGATAATAAGGACCTTACATTGACTAAGGTATTGCAGGTGAAAGAACAAAACTGTGGGTGGTTTGTCACACTCACCAGGCAGATGGTAATACCTCCATTTCTTTTAAGGGAATTGGTGAAAAGGGAACATGATAAAGTACATTGGGGAACAGAGAATCTTTTAAAACATTTGAGAAAGTAGTTACAGGAAGGACCATGACAGAAATTGTTCATTCTGTTACAGAAAACATGCAGTATGCCAAAGAAACTATCCCAATACCAATAATCAAGTAATAGTTAGAAGTGTTAAGGAAGGAAATTCCCCTAGAAATTACTGGCAAATAGATTTTACTGAATTATCCCCAAAAAGGATATAGATACAGTCTAGTTTTAGTAGATACCTTTTCGAACTGGTCAAAGGCCTTCCCTGTTTACACCAATAAGGCAAGAGGAGTAGTGGAATTTTACTTAAAGACATTATTCCAAGGTTTGGGATGCGTTTAGGAATGTCTTCAGACAGAAGTCCTCATTTTGTGGCAGAAGTAATCAAACGACTAACCAGTGTTCTGGGAATATCCTGGAATTGGCATAGAACTTATAGGCCTCAATCTAGTGGGAAAGTGGAGAGAATGAATTATACTTCGAAACTGCAGTTGAGCATAATATGTCAGGAAACTTCTATGACCTGGTTAAAAGCACTACCTTTAACATCTATAAGAATTTGAGTTCTACTTCGACAAGGAGGCCTTAGCCCACATGAGATATTGTATGGGAGGTCTTAACAGATGCCACGTGTGCCAGGAGATATCACTGTTAAAGGGAATTTGTACTTAAATAACTCTTTGATATCTTTAGGAATGAGTTTACAGGAACTGCAGAAATTTGTGAATATTATCAAATCCCTACAGCTTGAAGCGCTTAGGGACGTGGTTTAAGGGAGTGTTAGGAATGGTTGGACTCAATGATCCAGTGGTTCCTTTCAAACCTGGTGATTCTATGATTCTATAATCCGCTTTAGTCTGGAGACAGAGTGTATATCAAGCCTTGGGACTCAGAACAATTAGCTCCTAAGTGGAAAGGACCATATCAGGTACTTTTAACTACATTCACATGAAGCCAGCTGGAAAAGGATCCTGGGTTCATCATTCATGGATTAAGAAGATTCCTGCTTCATGGACCACAGAACCACGATCCCCAGCTGCTCACCATATGGCAACTGAGTGGGTACTGAACCCAGAGTGGAAAATCCAATGGGACTCGGGGAAGCCAGTAAAGATGAGGATTCATAGAATTAGATCACTATGAATTTTGGGATTATGTTTCAAATGACTGTCACTACAATGATAATCATGGGTAAAAATGGTGGACTGGAATGACAACAGCATATTGGAGTTGGTAAAAGGTTTTGGTAAAATGAATAGACTCTCTAGCATAACAGCCTGCTTCTCCAAGCCACATTCCACCTCACACCCATACCGTGGAGAATTATTCCATTAAATTTTACACATATTCAAAAATTGGATAATGTTACCAAAGCGCTAAAACAGGCTAACGGGAGTTATTATTTAGATAGTGAAAACCAATACAGACAAAAAAGGAGTGATGTACTGCAGGACGCAACACTTTGGAGGCTGGAAAGTAGCAGGACTGTTTTTGGGCATCGTGCTAACACTCCTCGCCCAAAGGGGTCCACCCCATTAGATCACCATTTCTTACACTGGGTTTCAGGGTACAGTGAGACGTGAGTCACTGCTGGATTAATGATCCTGTGTGTTCCAAACGCAGCAGTGACATGACTGGATTACCAGAATGTAATATTTTGAGAAAAAGCTCTGGGATTTCAGATAAACTTACAAGGAGATTGGAGATGTATTTTGAATCGGTGCCTTAGATAGAGGAAGAAAGGTAAATTTTGTTACCCCAGGTTGTTCTGAAACTACACACGGAAAATCACATGTAACCCTAGCAGGGGCAGATGTAATAACAGTCTTCCCTTTATTACAAAAAGAGCATTAGAATTACAAGAAATCTGTGTCAACACTTCCAGATGCTCACAGGCTGAAGTGCCAGCCCCTGGCTACAGCATGTGGGCATTGGGAATTGTGCCTTGGACTGTCAGATCGTCTTTTACTGAAGAAAATATGCCTGTAACCCTAGGCTTCCTGAAACTGTGTCCTATATGGAAGCGAAGTGAAGCCCTATAAACCCTTGGTATTGCGGAAGAAAACGAAAGAACCAATGATGGGGATAATTAGGAAGGGCTGAGCACATCCAGTGAAGTAGGATGGGGATTACAGGTTTTTTTACTCCCAGGATGGACTTCACTGGAAAATCAGATTCTAATTGAAAATCTTACCCAGCAAGTGGAAACTCTGGCCAGATCTGTTGCTAAAGGTTTCAAATTGATTAGTCAGCAGGTACAGGCCAATACAAAGGCAGTATTACAACAGCACCTGGTTTTAGATTTATTGCTGGCCAAAGAACATGTCTTTTATGGGAATCTGAAATGGACACATTTGTTGCATCCATATCCCAAATGTAATGGAAGATCTTAATATGCAGATAGAAAAAATTTAGGCTGTTGCCCGACAGACTTGGGATCTTAGCGAGGATGCAGAAAATAATTGGCTGGATAAATATTTAAACCATGTAGGTGGAATGTCGCTGACTAGGTGGCTGGCTTCCTCATCACAGACTTTACTGTTAATCACTGTCATAATAGGAGTATTCTTCTCAGTATTAAGTTGTGTAAAATGTTTTGAAAAGGGATCACATTTCTAGAACAGATGTAGCTAAACCATGTTGGTGTTATTCTGCCTTGCTTGTTGTCCTGTGGGAAGAAGTGTTGTATGGACCTTTAGATGAGAATCAAATGTCCAAAAAGAAAAGAAAGGAAGAGATCTGATACAATATGTGGAATATTTTGAAACTTCACAAAATGGAATATTTCAAAGTTGAATATTTTGATTTAAGCTAAAGTATAGTTAAGTATCGCCTAAGCAGCTGTGGTTTTTTGAAAGTTAGACAATGTTCCTCTGATAGGATGTTTTCTTTAAAATGCTGTTTTCCAGACATTGTTTGTTCTTTGAAGATGATAATGCTGTGTGTGAAGTAAGACCAGTGCCGAACAGACGTCTCTTTTTCTGTAACCACCTCTGTTTGCAGTATTTTTACCTTAAAGCCAAGGTCAAGCAGAGAGCTGGAGCCAGCTCCGAATTAACAAGAGTTTTGACTGTGGCAAAGATTCATAACATTTAAATCAGACCTTGGAAATTAATGGAATATGCATAAGTTTTCTGGGAAAATTTATACATATGCATGTAAGTGGGAAATCTATTCTGTAACCAGCTTTTGTCTCGTTGCACATGATTGATGGAGATCACTCCCTCACGTTGCCCAAGTCTGATAAAGGATGCTTGTTTTCTAAAACTCCAAAACAAGTCTTGGAGGGTTTTATTTGCCAGCATTTTTAGTATCAATTGTAAGTGTCCTACCTGCAAAAATCAGACTGAACACCAGAGTATTCGTATAAAGCATGTTAATCCCAAGGGAGCTATAATCTTCCACAGATAGTCTTCAGATAGATTTCCCAGGAAATGGAGTTTTGCCACAGTCCCAGAACTATGCTTCTAACACAATGAACTTCTTGGGCTGAGGAAATGTCCCCCTGCTCTGCTGTGAGCCTGTTGCTTTCTGCCTGTTGCCACACAGCTTGCTCTGCTCTGACGAATCCCTGAATGCTGCTGACCATGGCCTTGACCTCTCAATGAGAACACATCTCTTTAATACAATATCCCAAATTACTTTCAAAGTTGTAGCACATGTGGGATGAGAGCAAGCTCGTCCCACACAGGCACCTTGAAGCTATCTGTACTGAGCCATCTGACCATTGCACCAACCTGAATGGTGTTAGGCAGTCAGCATCACTCCAACTTCTCTGATATTGTATGTCAGCACATCATAAAAAGCCTGAAAGATCTGGTAGATTCCTCTGTAGAAACAGCCCTCATTTGCTCCTATGACCATTTTGGTTATTTCACTGGGAAAAGACCAGGTGATTGTCTCTGTGCACTCTGGGAATTACAAGTGTAGGTGAGAGCAGAGAGGGCAGAGCTCTTCATTTCCACATGCACTGTTAACCGCACCTCCTGCAGCCAGTTAGGACTGGCTACAGCTTGTGTAGATTCCTGTCTGGGGGCTTTTGTACACAGAGCTGAGGGTTTCGGCCATGTGGCTGCACCATCCTACTGCATCTGAGTCCAGATATCAGTTTTGTAACTCTTGGGAAAAGCAAATGCCCAAAAGATGTAAATTTCCTCTTCCTTACCCTGTATCATGGTGTGTGTTTCAGTTCAGCAGCTCAATTCCTTATCCCCTCTCACCACTTCCTCTGAACTAATTAAAAGCAAGCAACCCTTTTTGTGGTGCTACAGGAGGTGTACAGGAAGCGGGCTGAACCATGAAAGATTAAGCCATTATCAACACCAGTTGCAGCACAGCCAAACACATTAACTTTTTTCAGAAAAGAACATTTTTGTTAATAAGTATTATAATCAAATAGTTATCATAGTACTGACAAGCAATTATAATGCTGACCTCTGGTCGGGGTGGCAGTGTCTGTCCGCAGACTGTGGCATGATTTTTAACTTCATTGAACAGGTTACACAAGGGCATAAAAAAGGACTTTCACTGCCACCAGAAAATCTCTTGGCTCTCACAGAATGCTGAATATATTGGAGTTAGTCATCACTAGAGAAAATCCCACAATGGCTGAGACACTGCATCTCTACCATGTTAAATAGCCAATGACAAAACAAAAGCCAGATGAGCTAGGAATTTCTTTATCAGTTTGTACACAGGTTACTAATCAAGTGGATGCAGTGCTTTTGTTGTTTAATCTCTGAGGATGAGTCCCTTGTAATTGCAACTCTGTTGTCTCTGAGAAAAATTAAAGGAACTGCTGGGAGAATCCTAAATACAGTGTGGGAAGGCATATTCGAGGCTAATTGAGGGTTATTTGTGTTTCTTTTTTCCCTTCCTACCTGCAGTGCCATTTTGAGTTGCAGAGTTCAAGTGCAGATAAACACTGTTTTGAAAGAGTAAAATGGGAGGTCGTTTGCCCTGAGCTAAAGGCCTTAGAGCCTCCTGGTTCATTTCCTTTCTCTTGCTCCAAATAAATTACACTAGAAATAGATGCTAGTTTGTTTCCTATTTGGTATTTAACAACCCTGTGTGGAGAATGTGCTCTGGCATGGCATAGGCTCCAGTTGGTTGAGATACCAGCTCAGAAGAAGGATTCCCTACTCGCACTACCTGGAGTCAGACTATTATTCCGAGAGATCCTCAGCACTGTATTACACAACAGGTGCAGTACAAAGCTACATAGTAATCTCTTGCATTTCTTGCTTGCAAAGCAAGCTGTATTAAAAGCAAAACAAGGCAAATCAAAGCTGATTGATGTGGACAAGTCTCTTAGTAGTTTTCATTTTGATCCTGGGACTTGGTTCAGTTTGGGAGCTTTAATCCCTTGCTAGGAACACTAGTACTGCTGACAGAAAGAACCCTAACAGCCTGATGAGCTTCTTAATCAACAGAAGAAGGACAGGTGAACAGCAGACCAAGCCCTCGTGATATTGTACCTTAAGGAAGGATTTTTATAGTGATAAGGAAGGAGCAGAATGTATAACACAGCTATTTAGATCTGCTTTTGCGACTTAAAAGAGGAATCCATATGGAGGAAGGGCAAGTGAATTTATATCCTTGGGAGCAGAAACGTGGGCCTGAATGTAATAGCCATGTGTGAGCCTGGATGGTACTCCTCATAAAATAGTATCAGTCAAGGTGAGCATCCTTTGTCTAATTCTGATTCTGCCTACAAGTTATACCTCAGTTGTGCTGATTTACTAAGCAGAATTATTTTACATTAACTACCAAGGCTGCAAAACTAGTCCCTTGTCCAAAAAATCAGATTTATCTTATCCTTGTTCTACATATATTCATCAACTAAACTTACCTTGGTTTTGAGGCATAAGGAGCTGTTATACTAGTGATGAATGCAGTATAACCACATTGCCAGGGGAGACTACATGGCATAACTGTCAGGCTTAAGCATGGTAACATGGTTCTGGAGATGATGGTCAAGAGCATGGGGACAGACGCAGTGCCTCCTCTGCCCTTCCAGTGAAAGGGAAAGGCTTAGGGAGGGTTGAATGAATCCTGTAGGTCAAAATGTTTGTGAAGCTGGTGTTGGCAGCAGGTTATGATTAGGACTGAGGACTACTTAGAAGAAATACAATCTTCTTGACTACTCGGGGCAGAAGTATCTTTGCCAACAGGCTGGCCAACCTGATAAGGACAGCTTTAGACAACAGGAGGGGGAAAGGATGACTCCCCAATGAAGTGAGGAAATTGTAGGCAACACTGGCCAGCAAATGATCCAGGGTGATGTGGACAGGAGAGAACTTCTGATCAGCAAAACAGCATAGAAGTATGGTCAACTCCAGCATATGCATATGGATAATGAAGTGCCTACGAAGAAGCATGCTGGGGAGTGCTCACTCACATCTCCTCAAAAATCAGCACAAATGGATGTATCCCTGCACATCCGCATGGGGAAAAGACAGGAGAAATAAGTCAGTATGTAGCTGCAGGGCCATGATCTCCTTGAGATCACAGAGACTGGAGGAATAACTCACACAAGCCAGGTGCTGTGACAGATATATTCATGTCTTTTTTTTTTTTAAATAGGATACAGAAAAAACAGACAGGGAAGGCAAAGAAAGGGAGTTGTCCTGCATGCTAGCGAGCAGCTGGCATGCATAGAGCTTCGCCTGAAGATGGATCAGGAGCCAGCAGAGAGATGATGAGTCAAGACCAGTGACCAGATCAACATGGGTGAGATTATAGTAGGTGTGTGCTACCTGCCAGACCAGAAGGAGATAGACAGGACCTTCTTTGCACAAAAGCGAGAAGACTCACTTCCACAGGCCCTGGTGTCCACAGGCAACATGAACCACTCTGATATCAGCTGGAGGGACAACTCAGCAGGTCACAAGCAGCCCAGGAGGTTTCTGGAGTGTATTGATGATAACTTCCACAGACGAGTGCCTGAGGATCTCAACGGAAAACGAACACTGCTGGACTTGGTTCTTATTAAAAAGGAAGAAGTGCTAGAGGCTTGTGAAGGTTGGGTAGTCTTGTTTGCATAACTACAATATACTGGAGTCCAGGATCCTGTGAGAAGGCAAAAAACTTTATTGGAAAATCACAACCTTGAACTTCTGGAGAGAAGCTTTCAGTGCACTCAATGAACTGCCTTGAAGAATCTTTTAATATATTGTCCTGAAGAGCAGGATGGGTCCAGGAGAGCTGCTGAATTATCAAGGATCACTCCTTCAGTCTCAAGAAACTGAAGACTCCAGCTAACAAGCAGGACAACAAATAAGGGTGGCAGGATGACTGCATGGATGAATGAAGAGTTATTTGCAAAGATTAACCATAAAAAGGAAGCACTCATGAGGTGGAAGCAGGGGCAAATGACCTGGGATACTATGTGAGCATATAGGAATGGGGTTAGGAAAGCCAAATCCCACATGGAGTTGAAAGTGGCAATGGAAATTAAAAGCAAAAGGTAAGATTTTACAAGTACATCAGGAGCAAAGGGACAACTATGGAAGATCTGGACATAACAACTTCTTTGCCTTGGTCTTGAGTGGACCTTCAACAACTCCAGGTCCCTGAAACCAGTACGTATATGTTGTACGAGGATGATTTATACTTGGTGGAGGTGTATCAGATTATGAAATAAATAAACAGACTGGAAATGCCCAGATTGACTGGCCCTTATGAGATACACCCAGAGATGCTGAGGGAGCTAGGCAATGCTATCTGAGGTCACTACTGTTTATCTCTGAAAGGCCATGGTGGCTGAAGGAGGCTCTTGAGGACTGGAAGAAAGTCAATGTCACTCCTGTCGTCAGGGGCAAGAAGGAGGATTGGGGGAACAAGAGATGGGGAATGACATCAAGTTCCTGTCGGGCGCAGACAACAGACCCCCGGATCCCCCTGAAGAACAAATACGAAGTGCTGCAGGTGGAACCCATCCCCAAGGATGAAGAAGATATCTCCCACAGCCTAGAAACATTCCCTAGGCAGCGCCATCCTCAGGCAACCATAAAAACATCCTCCATAAATAAGGAGAGTGATTGTCTTAGGGGATTCCCTTCTAAAAGGAACAGAGGGACCCATCTGCAGACCAGACCCACTCCACAGGGGGCATCTGCTGCTTGTGGGCACATCAGTGAAGGATGTAACTAGAAAACTTCCTTCCTTGGTCAAAGATACAGATTATTACCCTCTGGTAGTATTTCAAATTGGCGATGGTGACATAGAGTGCAGAAAGCTGAAAGCCATCAAGAGAGACTTCAGGACTCTAGGGAGAACGATGGAGGGCTCTGGGGCACAAGTAGTGTTTAGTTCCATTCCAACGCTAACGAATGAGCAGCAGGATGTCAAAGAGAAGCAGTGATTAATGCCTGCCTCCGAGCCTGGTATGAGGAGAAAGGCTTTGGGTTCTTTGATCATGGGGTGACCCACACACTCCCAGGATTTCTTACTAGGGATAGGACACGCTTGCCTCCTAGAAGGACTAAAGTCCTTACTGAAAATCTAGCCAGGCTCTTAAATAGAGCTTTAAACTCCTTAAATAGAAGGGGGTGGGGAACGAGACCAGGCTAGTTGGGAGTGATCCTGGAACTGGGACTCCAGTGACTGAGAGATGGTGTGCTAGTGAGGTCCTCCAGTACATGACCACAGAGCAAGTGGAGGCGATTACACCTGGGGACAGTAAAGATGAAACTGGCACTGTGGCGTTAGTTATTCCAAGGATGAGTCAGTTGGGAATGAACTCTATTCCCTTTATGAGGGCTGAAGGTTCACCAGCCCAGCTGAAGTGTGTTTACAGCAATGCACGCAGCATGGGCAATAAGAAGGAGGAGTTGGAAGCTGTTGTAGGGTAAGGTGACTACGATGTCATTGCCATTATGGAAATGTGGTGGGATGACTCGTATAACTGGAGTGCCGCTATGGGGGGGTATAAACTCTTCAGGCGGGACAGGAAGGGTATTAGAGGAGGTGGAGTAGCCCTCTATGTTAGAGAGTGCTTTGATACCCTTGAGCTAGATTACGTTGAGGAAGAGACTGAGTGCCTGTGGGTTAAAATCAGAGGAGCCCACAAAAAGGCAGATATTGTGATGGGCGTCTGTTATAGACCACCCAGCCAAGAAGAAGCAGCTGATGAGCTCTTCTATAAACAGCTGGGGATAGTCTCTAGATCTCTACCTCTTGTCTTCATGGGAGACTTCAATCTTCCAGATATCTGCTGGAAGTACAATACAGCAGAAAGGAAGCAGTCTAGGAGGTTCCTGGAGTGCATGGAAGACAACTTCCTCACACAAGTGGTGAGTGAACCAAAAAGGGAGAGTGCCCTCCTGGACCTGCTGTTAGTGAATAGAGATGGCCTTGTAGAGGATATGATTGTTGGAGGATGCCTGGAACAAAGTGATCATGAGATAATAGGATTTTCATTTCTAGATGAGATGAAGAGGGGGATTAGCAGAACAGTCACATTAAACTTCCGAAGGGCAGACTTTGAACTGTTCAGAAGGCTGGTTGGCAAAGTCCCATGGGAGACAGTCCTTAAGAGCAAGGGAACCCACAAGGGCTGGGCACTCTTCAAAAATGAAATCCTAGCAGCTCAGGAGCAAGCCATTCCCATGTTCCGGAAAAGGAGCCAGCTGGGGAAAAAATCCTTCTTGTTTAAGTAGGGAGATGTTGAGAGGCATCAACAAGAAGAGGAATGTCTATGAGCTTTAGAAGAGGGGACAGGCATCTTGGGTAGACTACATGGAGGAAATGAGATTGTGCAGGGAAAAAATCAGGAGGGCTAAGGCCCAACTAGAAATCAAATTGGCTAAGTCTGTAAAATATAATTAAAAAATATTTCTATAAATACATTAACAATAAAAGGAGGACGAGGGACAATATTCAGTCCCTATTGGATGCAGAAGGAACAACAGTGACAGGGGATGAGGACAAGGCTGAGGTACTTAATGCCTTCTTTGCCTCAGTCTTTAATAACAAGGAAAATTGTTCCCTCTGCGTACAAACCCAGGAGTTAGAGGAGCAGAATGAGGCTCCCATGATCCAAGAGGAGGCGGTTAAAGACTTGCTTGCCCACCTAGACACACACAAGTCTATGGGGCCGGATGGGATCCACCCAAGAATATTGAAGGAGCTGGCGGATGTGCTTTCCAAAACCCTTTCCATCATCTTCCAATGGTCCTGGCTGACGGGGAAGTTCCACTGGACTGGAGGCTGGTTGATGTTGTACCCATATACAAGAAGGGTTGCAGGGAGGATCCAGTGAACTACAGGCATGTAAGTCTGACCTCAGTGCCAGGGAAAGTCATGTAACTGTTGATCTTGAGTGCTAACATGAAGCATGTGCAAGAGAACCGGATGATCAGGCCCAGTCAACATGGGTTCACGAAAGGCAGTTCTTGCCAAACTAACCTGATCGCCTTCTATGACAAAGTGACTCAACTACTGGATGAGGGAAAGGCTGTGGATGTAGTCTTCTTGGACTTTGCTAAAGCCTTTGACACAGTTTCTCAGAGCATTCTGCTTCAGAAACTGTCAGCCTCTGGCCAACAGCATCTTGGCTTGTATCAGTAACAGCGTGGCCAGCAGTTCCAGGGAGGTTATTCTCCCTCTGTACTCGGCACTGGTGAGACCGCACCTCGAATACTGTGTTCAGTTCTGGGCCCCTCACCACAAGAAGGATGTTGAGGCTCTGGAGCTTGTCCAGAGAAGAGCAACGAAGCTGGTGAGGGGGCTGGAGAACAAGTCTTATGAGGAGTGGCTGAGAGAGCTGGGGTTGTTTTACCTGGAGAAGAGGAGACTGAGGGGAGACCTTATTGTTCTCTACAACAACCTCTCTCTGGAGGTTGTGGAGAGGAGGGAGCTGGCCTCTTCTCCAAAGTGACAGGGGACAAGAAGGAACAGCCTTAAGCTCCACCAGGGGAGGTTCAGGCTGGACATCAGGAAAACATTTTTCACAGAAAGGGACATTGGGCACTGGAAGAGGCTGCCCAGGGAGGTGGTTGAGTCACCTTCCCTGGAGGTGTTTAAGGGACGGGTGGATGAGGTGCTGAGGGCCTTGATTTAGGGATTGTTACGAATGGTTGGACTTGATGATCCAGGGGGTCCTTTCCAACCTAGTGATTCTATGATTCTATGAAGGGTTACATGGACATATTGAGGTGAAAATTCCAAAGAGCCACAAAAATGACTGAAGCACTGGAACACTCAGTATACAAGGACAGGCTGTCAAAGCTGGGATGTTTAGCCTGGAGAAGAGAAGGTTCAGGAGGATCTTGTGAATGTGTATGCAACACCTGATGCAGGGAGTAAAGAAAACAGATCCAGAACCCCGTGAGTGCCTTCCTTGGGCAATGGCCAAAATGCAAGCCCTTGCTGGTTTTGTTGGGATTGGGGTGGGATACAGGCTTTACATTAATGTCCACTGCAAGGGTGAGAGCCTCAAGCCCTTTGCAGTTTTCTCTGTCTTTGCTCAATGTCTCTGAAGTCAAGGAGGATGTGAAAAGTCTCATAAATGACTGTGAGGGGAAGGACGTAAAAAGGCAGCGTGACTCTTCTGACTTCAGTACATACATATTGCTTGTGCACAGCATGCAATGAGAGGTAATTGGAGTACTTGACCTGGGAATGAAGAGCTCCTTTGACAGGTCTTCTGAAGCAAAGGAGTCCTGCTTGACTGAAATTCATTTGCATGCAGGGTCATTGCCAGCTCACGTTGATCTTCTCGTCAATCAGCACCCCAAGTCCTTTTCCATGGGACTACTCTCAATCACATCAATCACAGGTCTTGGCTCCTTCTCTAGTGTAGATGAATCGTCACTCACATTATCCTCTGGTCAGTCTTCCACAGCTAGAGCCTCATATATGTTGTGGAGAGGCACCTGGGAAGGTGTGGGGAAGGTGGGGTTTGCTTGCTGCCCTGTTGGTGGACTTGTTTCCACTCCCTTACTTCCCATTAACTCCCTGCCTATATCCTGGTGGGGTGAGGATACCAAATCCCTTTGATCAGGTGATTTTTCCAATGGCTGTCTCTGTTCATGTTTCAGGTATCTCAAGGTGTGGTTTCCGCCAGTCTGTCTCTTGCTTTGACTCCCTGATTGTCCTTAGCCTTTCTGCTTCCTCTCACAGCTCTGCCACCAGGCTGAGGAGATCTTCCATCTACTCGCACCATACAGAGTTGTTCCCTCTGCTGCCCTGTTTCCAGTGCAAGCTGGTGGCACTCCCTGCAGCCAGAGACTTGGATGGCTGTGTGTTTTCCTGGGAGCTTAGTGTGAACTGACATGTCCCTTCTGACAGGTGCAGAGGATGCAGCCTCCTGCTGGGTGGATACCAAGGCTGGGCTCCGTCTCACCGACTGAATTTGCCTCCTCAGCTTGGAGAGAGACTGTGCCCTTCCTGCACACCCTGCCTGCTCACTCTGGCTGCAGGCCTGCATCCTGCTGAGTCCCACCCTTCTGACAAGGCCCAACCTTGTTAGCAAGCTCTGGTTGCTGTGCTCCTAAGGGGACATCTAAATCTCCCGTGGCTGCTTCCAGGACAGCCACCCAGCATCAGCCACCACATAGCAGCTGCTGGGACCAAGAGTCAGGATCCACTCACCCCTCACTCCCTGTTTGGGGATTTCCTCACTCCATAGAGTGATATTATAACCCCTAGAGTAAATGGTATGAAGGGAAGTTTGGCAGTGACATAAATGAAATTTCTTGTCTGCAGAAAGCACCAATCAGAGCCCTGCAAAAAATAGAATGGTACAGTGTGATGTCTCATCATAACTCATTTGCTCTGAAGTTATTTCAGCATTGATCTGCAAGTCTGACTAACACAAGCATTGTTTGCTCTCTTTCTGGACAGAAGCCATTTTGTTGTCAGTGGTTTCTTTTCCCATCTGTCTCTAAGAGGGAGCAGAGTCTATCAGATCTTGTGCTTGCATGGGACCTTGCAAAGGCCCAGCCAACACTGGACACCCTAAGTGTGCTAGAGCTGATGTGCACCCAGCACTGTACACCCCAATATGGTCACCCTCTTTCAGCACACTGCAAGTCCAGAGAAACACCCTATTTTGGATTTCCTACAGAAACTGAAATGTATAATATTTCCTCAAATTTTCTACCTCCTTGGCAGTAATCTTTGAAAAAAATAAATGTAGCTTACACTTAATTTTCTTAAATTCTGCAAAGCAGCACTAGGCAGTTATGGCTCTGTGCAAGATTCTTCTTCAGTCTCTACCTCCTTCTGTCAATATTATGCTCCTGTGAATCTAAATTGAGGACATAATTTCAAGCTGAAAATTATCCCTTGTATAGTCTCTCTCCCTTCACTTTTGGGATGTAGAGCTTCTCCCTGAAAGCTTCTAGGTTTCTTTGGCCATTAACGTGGCATGGGGAAGAAGTTGGTAGCCCACCAGCTGCATCATGATTACTACCTTATGAGATGGACCAGCAGATAAGTGGCCTTCAGGTTCAGCAGTTCTAGTTCCCTATGTCCCTCACTTGCAGAACAGCATCTGCAATCTGCAGTAAGTTGTCTGGTTGAGGTCAGCCTAGCTTTTCAACAAAAATAGAACTCGTCTTGAAAAGTGAAGTGAGACTTAACATGTCTAAGCACAGCCCTGCTCTGTCACACTTGTATCAGCCCACAGATGAGCAGTGCTGCTTCATGTGGCCACCACCACTAAAAAATGCCAGCAGAACTTTCAAAAATATACAGTTTGCAGCTACTTCTACTAATTTCCTTCCAGTTTCAAGAGACATTTGTCTACACCAGATTCCTTTGGTGCTGATGAAGAACCGTGGGTGGCTGAAGATCTACATTTCTCCTCATCGGTCTTTAAAACAGAGAATGTCACTACCATTGGAGGACAATGCTATCTCCTCCTGCACATCCTCAGCTCCTGCAGATGGCACTGTTGAGGTCCGCAGGATGGCCAGTGTGTCGGGTGATAGCAGAGAAGAGCAGGAGTGGACCTGAGGGTGTCTTCAGAGCAACGCCTGTCTGAACACCTCTGCACTGTCTGCAACACCACCCATCTACATCCTGATGGCATCAAAATCCCACTACAGTGCAAGCTCTCTGTATACCTTCCAGGAAATCTCTCCCTTTCTCAGCAGCCTTTAATCCATTTGTAAGCTTTGAAAGTTCTAGGCTTTTTATGTGTGTGACACTGAAAGCAGGAAGAGCCCTGTAAAAACTTGTCCCTGACCTGCATCTTATATAATGTGTTCTCACCTTAAAGTGGTTTAATGTGGTGATTAGAACAAGATCCTTGCTACAGCGGAGCATTTGGCACAAGACCACTGTATGAGAAATTGGTTCTTCTGTTTCTTAGCAAATGTATGCTGTTATTCTCAAATAAAATGTTCAAGATTAAGGTGAATCAATTCTATATTTAGACAGGCATACAAATAATAGAGTTTCTTGTGTTTCTCTACACTTTGCTTAGAAGTGCATTCGTTTTTTAAAAAGATTGTAAAAGGTAAATAAGATTTTTCTCTCAGCATTACTGTGTTGAAGCAGTTTTCCCTTAATCCTTTTCTTTGGTCTATAACTGGTTCAGTTACGCAATGTAACTTTAATTATATGAATACAAAATTATTTCAGATTCTCATGACTCAGATAAACATGAACTTGCTGAGTCTGAAAACACTGCAAGATTAAGCTCAGATAGTCTTGGAAACACAGTGAAAAGTGTTTTTCTTTTTTAATTTTAGGATTTGTTTGTGCTTTTCCTCAGCAACTTAGGAGCTTTAGTTAGCCAGCCTTTGGATAATCAAGATTTTCAAGTATGCAGTGGTTGGGAGACTGTATTTTTGTTGTAAGCTGTACAGCCCTCCCCTGCAGTAGCAGCTCCACAGATAACATCCATGCAAGATACCAGAATTAAAATGAAAATGATATTTTGTGGGCCTTCTGCTAAAATCACCTCTGTAAGCAAAAACTGAAAGCAGTATTGTGCCTGGGAAACTTATATACTTTCCTTGTTGTCCTATGCAGCTGTATTTGTGCTGCAGACTAAAGCATTCAGCACCAGCAAACAGCAAAACTGCCTCTTCCCTGCTGCACCTGCAAAAGCCCTTCCCAAAGGATGCATTTTAAGGGCAGAGGATGCAACAGCAGTCCATTCCCATATTTCTGAGGACATCAAACGGATACACCAGATCTTTCTATTTTCACTGATGCTTACTTCATGAAGCAAGTGAGACACAGACATGAAGTCCTCTAGAGGGACTTTGCATGAATATGTAGGAATATCAGAGCAGAAAGGTTAAAACTCTTTACCAGTCTTCACCAGGGTATGGTAAGCCTGGCAGACAACTGCTTAGTGGCATTGACCCTAAGTGATAGGTGTGCTGCAGGTAAGTGGTGTTACCCTCATCAGTGACATGCCCATGTTATCACAAATGTGGTTTTCTACTTAATAGATGCTAACTGGTTTATGCTTTTATTTTCCACATAGCTATTATTGCCTTTATGGCTAAAAAAGCAGTCTTTGCTTCGAAAACCATGAGTAGGAGTGCTGTACTGCGTTTGATTCTCTTTTCCGCAGGGAACTTTTATTCTCACTTTAGTGTCTCAACCTTGTCCTAGTGTAATATTTCTCCCAGAGGAGTGGATAGATTGTCCTTACTGTTAGAAGAGTCATTTGGCTGCTAGGAAACATAAACAAATAATGCTTCAGAATGTTGCATACATTGTACTTTGGTTTCAAAATAGAGCATTAATGTTGGTCTTCCATTTGTGATGAGTAAGTCTCAGTAATTGTTTCTCAGTGTTGGATTTCAGTGCACATTTTAGATACTCTATTAACTACATCTCACTAGAATGCAGTACAATCATATACAGATATGCACATCCCATAATTCTTCTCTGTTCCTCTCCTTTCCTTCAATCTTCTCCACTACTCTCCCCTCTCCATACACAGTGAAAAAATAAGCGATAGTATAGTCGTTGAAACCACCAACCACAATTCTCTGGTTTTGTGTCAAGATTTATGGCACACTTCCATAAAATGCAGTGGTTTGAGGGACATGATGACTCCCATTTTAGGTGGACTGTAAACAATATAGATTCATAGAACTCTTTGGGTTGGAAGGGACCTTAAGGATAATCTAGACCCAATCCCCACTGCCATGGGCAGGGACACCTCACCCCAAACCAGGCTGCTCAAGGCCCCATTCAACCTGGCCTTGAACACTTCCAGGGATGGGGCATTCACAGCTTCCCTGGGCAAAATCATAAAGTGAAAATCCTGTACAGTTTTCTGATAATATCTGTTGCTTTCCAGGTAGCCTTTCAGACTCCACAATGATCCAGATTTTACCAAGTGTGTTAGGAGACAAAGCAATAGGTGCTGCCGAGCTGCTGTCCGAATTACCTTATGGCCATTTAGTGCAGCAAGCACATGCCGCATTCCATCACACACAAGATGATGTGACGCTGGGAAAGTAAACAGCAAACCTCTTCATTCTGAATCAAAAGGCAGAGAAAAGTAACTACTTATTATCTTTCATCTTTGACTTAGTTGTTATCACAGAAACATAGTGGTATGGCTCTCTCCTCTCCTCTCCTCTCCTCTCCTCTCCTCTCCTCTCCTCTCCTCTCCTCTCCTCTCCTCTCCTCTCCTCTCCTCTCCTCTCCTCTCCTCTCCTCTCCTCTCCTCTCCTCTCCTCTCCTCTCCTCTCCTCTCCTCTCCTCTCCTCTCCTCTCCTCTCCTCTCCTCTCCTCTCCTCTCCTCTCCTCTCCTCTCCTCTCTTCTCCAATACTTTCAGAATTTTTCCTTCAGACAGAATCCTTACCTTCCTTCTTCCTGAGCCTCCATCTTCTGTTAAAAGACCTCTTTGGGGGAGCATTTCTTTTTTTGACAACAGCTCTTCCTTCTGGAGACCCTAGCACCTGGTGTTCCGAATTCAAACTCTCTACCTGCTGGAGCACAATATATGTTAAGCCTCCTAAGCAGTGTTGCTATCTGATATCTCTCTATTCTTTGGATGACTTGGAATATGCCTCCTTTTCTTTAGTTCAGCTGCTACCAGATTTACAACCAGTCTGTCCTGGTAGTGGCTGACAACTCTCAGACTTCTTCCTAAATGTTCAAAAGACCAATTTGAACAGTCTCTCACACACACATTCTGACATCCATACACCCAATTATTTGCCTTCTGCAACACCATGCTACTGGCTGTTCATTTCTCACCACAATGAGGCAACTATCTGACACTGAACTGTTGCAGCAACAGCTTCTCGAGTTGCTTGGTTCTGCTGTGCACATGAAAAGAACCTGTGGACCTCTGCGACTAGAAACCAGCAGGAATCAGTCAGGCCCCAGCACCGTTCAGAAACCTCTCCAGGCACCACTGCCTCAACTGAAGGACTCCTTGATATCAAATGCTGCCTGTCTTGCCCATTGACAGCTCCATGGAAAACTTGCTCAGGCAGAATTAAAACTAATACAAACAAGGAAGAGTAGGTAGCACAGCAAGGACCACAGGAGCAGTGTGTAACATAGCTCTGGTGTGTTTATAGCTTTTGTCATGAGACTGTGCAAGAAAAAAGGTGGCATGTTTCATTTCCTCACAACGCCATCACTTGTCATAATGTTGTAATCTGGAGAGAGCTGGGAATGAACAATGAACACGGCAATAATTGTCAAGAAGCTCAGATGTTCCTTAGGGCTGAACCAAAGCCAAATGCCATTTCATGTTGTAGAACTAGAAGACTTGGATGGACACTGAGCGGTCACCTGGACCATCGCATGCGATAGTTCAGGATCAAGTTCCATTTATGCTGACAAAAATGAAGGTTTTTGTATGTATAACCTGTTTTGTATGTTATACCTGTTCTCAAAGACCGTACATCAAGTCCTAATAAGAATATTTTTCTAGTGTTTTCCTGCTGAAATATTAAATTTGTGACTTTTTGTTCTGTCCACCATAGTTAAGAAGATCAACATTTTCTCTTTCTCTTTGCCAAAGAAGCTTATGCCTTCTTTGATTTGTAAGGGGTTAGTGTTCACTATCTGCAGGGGTTGGCCAGCCCTCCATTCGTTCTGTAGAAGAGAATATGAGTAAACACAACATTCTGAAAACCTTACGGGTATGAAGATTGTTGCTTTATATGCTTTTTTTCTGAGTAGTTATATCTTTAGAAAACTACATAAGATACTATTTTAGCAGAACTTAATTTTGGATAAATGTTAATATTAAACTTGCAGTGTCATTGTTCTCCAAGGCAACAGGTCTGTGCAACTCCTTTCAGGTTGTTCAATATCTCTTACAAAATTGCAAAATATATCTTAGAATGTGTTGCTAGAGCACAATGATTCCCTATAAAGACTCTGCCATTCCAGACAAAGGGATTGGTTTTTCTGTAGGAGGAAGATGGTTTGCAGCAGGGTCTCCACCGTGTTTCTTCCTGTAGTTGTTCTTTGTGTACAAAAAGAACAGCTTTGTCTTACAGAGTTTGAAACTGAGATTAACTACGTCATGTTTAGGATGAGTAATAGTGATGCATGTTATTGTAGGTCACCAAACGGTTGCAGCTTTACATTTCTGAGCATCAACTTCTGCCTGGAGACATATCCAAAGAGCATTTTCTTCAGGTTTATGTTGACCCACTTCTCAACAATGTCTTCTTAAGGACCAGAGAAAAAAAGGTATAGAAAGTACATTTTCAGCTTTGCAGATGCTGGGATTTGTCCCTGTGCCACTCCTTCTTATCAGCCTCAGTTCAAATATTCAGTTTTCCAATTGGCCTGAAAATAATTAATAGAAGAAAGTAAGTGCTTCATATCTTTGTATTTCAGAAATTTAGATTACATGTCAGTGAAATGACCTGTGAGCTCAGAGATTGTTTTTTCACCATCCCTGAAAATTGTTGATAACAACTATATTATTGTTTTGAAAGCAACTAGTAAAGAACAAGGCACATCTGATAGTTAACCAAAGCTGTAAATGACCATAACTACAAAACAGCAATGTGGCTACTCCAGTACAATAACACCTCTGATTGTGCTTTAGGAATTCTGTTATTGCATAGATTATATCATCTCTTGCCATGCTAAGTAGCACCTAATTCATCAGTTGGCTCCATTAATTCCTGGGAAACAGACTACATGGAAGGTGCAGACTGCACTAGAAGTTCATGATGTTTTAATTGCAGTGCATGATGGCAAGCCCAGATGCAACAGATGCATTATCTAGCGACTAGTTTGTCATGTGTTTAGAAATTATCTTGAGATTTGTTATCAGTTTGAATGTGGGGCTCTTCCAGGCCTTCAAGGAGATTGTGCAGTTTGCTTCCATTTGCTTTGGACAGTCTGAGCAAAGATAATTTGGGAAGCAGTGAAATTAGCACCTACCAGCAGAAGGGCATCACCTCTTATTGAGTTGCTATCTGAAGGTTGCGTGAGAAAAGAGTGGTGGCTGAAGGAGTCTCTGCCTTGAAGGCAAAGGCAAGTGCATGCCATTGACGTGTTTCCTCTGTCTGAGGCAGAGTCGATTTCGTGGGGTGGATTATCTTTCTCTCCTAATAGCAACTGTCCTACACAAAGATAGAAAGAATATTTGCACAAGTAGAAAATGAAGCACAGCTAGCTATGCCCAGAGCAGGACTGTATACAGAACTTTCAGAGTTACCACACAGATCAAAATAACATAGCAAACGTTGTTTTTGTAGAAGCATCAAACTCCCTTGCCAGCAATACAAGAAGATGGAGTGTTGTGTGTAAGACAGCAAAGCTAGAATTGTCCGTTCTACTAATTTTTAGTGGGATTAAGATTTCCAGACTTGGCCTTTGCACATCAGAAAAGATGAAGTATCAGGGAGATAAGTGATAGAGAAAACTCAGAGGACTTGAGATTCTTAGGGGCGGGGGGTTTATTGTTGTTAGGTTTTTTTTTTTTAAAAGAAAAAAAAACAGGCTGAAAAATAAAAGAAGAATTCTGACCACTTCCTGGAGGTTTCTAGATAAAGGTTAGACAAACCCTTGATGACATTGAATCTATATTCCCTGGAAAATAAATTGAATGACCTCCATAGGGATTTTAAGTCTTAGGTTTCCTACGGAACCTAAGGGACTTACATTGAAAAATCCTTCCTTGCAGAACGTCTGTGAAAGCAGGTTATCTCTCTCAACATTTAGAGGCAGCTCCCCAAACCAGACTATACTGTCCCAGCATCAACCTCTCCTCCTTGTCACAGAAGGACAAACACCCAAAATGACTTCAGACTTCGCAGCGTGACCTAACTTCCGGGCACTTGTTCTCTGCTTTAATGAAAGCAGAAGTCAAATATTAGATTTTGCTGCCACCCAAGTCATTGCCCTGTTCTCCGTATCCACTTTCCTGCAGACACAGTGTACTTACTGCAACTGATAGCCTATCCAACCTTCTTGTGCAGCCTTATGGGTGAGGCCATCCATCACAAAGAGACAGGCAGTACTGGGTCATGCATACCCACCACCAGCATGCTATATCTGTGCCCAGGTACAGAGCAGAGATTTCAGTAAGGGGACAAGTATTGAAGCAAGCAGAGTTTTCTCTCTAGATGCTGTGTGGTTTTTTCTCTCAGAATTATGTATAGATGCTGTTTCTCATCAGCCCCTGCATATCTTTTGGAAAAGTTTCCTGAATCAGGAAGATCCAGGATGTGGCACTCTAAATACTGGCAGACCACAGTCTCAAGGAACTGCTTTGTGATAAATACATGCCTCTTCCTCTGATTTTCATCACGACATTCATTCAAAGCCTCCCCAGGACAACGTCAAATGGTTGGTTACATGAGGAAATTAGATGGATAATTGAAATAGTAATTAAAAACAGGGCCTGGCCCTTCCCACACTCACACTCACAGCTGTGCAAGTCAGAAGGTATTCCAGGGAAGCCACTGCAATTATTCGTATTTAAATGCTGTGAAAATTATTTAAGAATCAAACTTACTGTATCTGGGTCTTTTTACATCTCCAAAAGAGCACACTGACACTTTTGGAAGTTTTATTTCTCTAGGACATCTAACAAAACTACAGAATCATGGAAAATGAAAAATGTGAGAGACACAACAAACTTTCAGAATCAGAGAAAAATCCAACATCCAGTGTGAAAATTGTAGTCTTCAAGTGGCTGATAAATAGGCCACCAGCATTAAAAAAATAGGAAAATCTGACACATCTGCTTAGTCTTTTAATACACATGAAGTGCCTGTTCTAAACACGTATTGATGTATAGAAGGGGGATATAATTTTTCATTCTTACATCAGATTTGTCCAAATTGTTAGGTTTTCTGCCTAATATTTGTCAAAAGAAGATATTTATTGATTATGTGGTAATACCACTGAATTTAATCCTTTTTTACTTTTTGTCCTCTTCTGTCTATATAGTGTCATGTATATGCATTTTAACTTCTCCTTTCCTGGTGCAAGGACAGCCATCCACATTAGTTTACATTACAAATGGAGGAGGGCTGCATTAATCCATTGTGTGGAATTTGCAGTTCATAAATACACGCGTGCTACATTTGAACATTAGGATAAGACTGTCCATGCACTTAAAGATTAGCAAATGCTGCACGTTTTTTTAAAATTCAGATTGTAATGTCTACTAACACAATCAGAAGCATGGATTTTTCAAAAATTACACAGAAGACGATAAAATTTTTCCGAGATATTTGCTATGAGATCTAGAATTTGTATATTAGAGGTCATTTTATTGATAGGAGAATCCATCTAGCTGGTGTCCAAAGACACAGCAGTATCTGGACACTGCAATGAGATGCAGCAGCTGGAGAAAAAAGAAGGAAAGAAGTTGTTAAAAAACATTAAATCTGTCACTGCCAACACCCCTATGATATCCTTTTTAAGAATTTAAAATATGATCATGATAAACTTTCGCCAACCTTTCATCCAGAAAGTTTGTGTGTTATTTCTAAGAAAGAAAACACCAGAGGGCTTCATAAGAGCCATCAGAGATTTAATTCTGGGAACATCTAGTCTGTGCTTCAGTGCAAAGCAGGGAGAAGGAGGAGATCAGGGACTTCTCTCCCTTGGTTTCTTAAGCATTCAGTTATAGCAAGCTTTCAGCAGCCCTGGGAAGTGTAGAAACTCAGATTGCGCTTCTGAAGTGCAGAGAAAATACAGTTTTCAAGAGTTTCAGTATGTGGGGAGACCAAGAGTAGCACTGCATGAGTGGTTCTAAGGCTGATTGAGTCCCCTGGGGTCAAGGTGAGCAAAGCTCCTATACAGCCATCTCTGTTCACTCTGCTAGCACTCACATCTATAAAAGACAAGGTAATGTTAATTTTCAAACAGAAATTGTGAGTGTGATCAACAGTTCCATTTTTGCACTAAAAGAAAAAAATCTAACATAAGCTAAATAAGAGCTGTTAATGAACTATGAAAATGAAATCTTGCCATTTCAATCAACAATCACAACAGGCACACCTGTATTTTCACAGCAATAATAGGCTTTCATGGTGATGTAAGTGGTTCACTTCAATGAGTTGATTGCATATTTTAAGACTAGGTAGGTCAGACCTGCAGAGAGCAAGTCAATGGTAAGCTTCAGTCAGAAATGCCTTTCCTTGAAAAGGAAGACTCTCTATAGGAAGCTATGTTCAATTTGAATACTTCTTTCTGATAGTGTTTGGCATAGTTTTCTGGAAAAAGTTTTCTTTCCAGGAAGATATGTCTGAATGTTTACTAGGAATCTGCTTTCCTCTATAATCTGCTTTCCTCCCCGGGCTAGAGCAATGGTGGAGGATAGCTGCTTCTAGGCATCTCATCCTAGCCAAAAGGAAGACGTCACCTCCTCAAGAGCTGAGTGGTAGTCAGATCCTACCTGATCTGCAAGATGCCCTGAAGAACTTCCTCTCTCTCTGTGGCCTACACGTGAGTCAATTTAGCTGGAGCTGCCATTCCCTGTGTCATGTTTTTGAGATATGATTCATTTCTCTGTATCCAGCACTGGCAATAATGTTGAGACAAACCAAAATTGTCCATATCTGAAATCTATAACCTTGGGATACCTGGTGTCAATGACTTTAAACCAAGAACACTGTTGGACATTGTCCTTCTCTCTAACTGGAGAGCTGCAAGAAGGCATTGGTCTTCTTAGCCACGTTCCCCATCCTGTATTGAAACTACAGATTGCACCAAGACATGCACAGGGCCTTGCACTTGTCCTTGTTGAACTTCATGAGATTCAAGCAAGCCTACTTCTCCAGCTCGTCCAGGTTCCTCTGAATAACATCCCATCCTTCTGGTGTGACAACTGCATTACTCAGCTTACTGTCATCTGCAAACTTGCAGAAGGTGCACTTGATCTTGCTGTCTATATTATCAATGAAAATATTAAACAGCACTGGCCCCAGTACGGACCACTGAGGGACGTTGCTTGTCATGGATTTCCATTTGGACATCAAGTGATTGACCACTACTGTCTGAATGTGACCATCCAACAAATTCCTTAACCACTGAACAGTCCACTTGTCAAATTCATATCTCTCCAATGTAGAGAGAAGGAGGTGGTAAGGAACTTTGTCAAAGGCTTTACAGAAGTCCAGTTACATTTCACGTATTGGTTTCCTGTGTCCACTGATGTGGTTACCATATCATAGAAAGCTGCTAGGTTGGTCAGGCAGGACTTGCCCTTGGTAAAGCCATGCTGGCTGCCTCTAATCGCCTCCCCGTTCTCCATGTGCTTTAGCATAGCTTCTAGGAGGTTCTGTTCCATGGTTTTCCCAGGCACAGAATTGAGGTTGACATCTCAGTAGTTCCCAGCATCCTCCTTTCTACCCTTTTTAAAAATGAGCACAATGTTACCTTTCTTCCAGTCACCAGGGACTTCACCTGAGTGTCATGACTTTTCAAATATCATGGAGAGTGGCTGGGCAACCATATCAACCAGTTTCCTCAGGACTCTGGGATGCATCTCATCCTGTCTCATTCCCTGGAGATCTTACCACATTCTGTGTCTCTATGCCTGCACCAGGAGTGTGTGAAACTTGTAGCTTCTCCTTCTTCACAGACTGATTCCTCCTTCAAGCTCTTCAAAGAGCTTTTTTGGAAAATCCTGGCCAAGGGTAGGAAGACTGGCATTGTTTTTTGGCTTGGGAGGAAGCACTAAATCTGGCAAGGTTTGGAAACACTTGTCTCAGGTGATTGGAGGAAGGAAGACTAGAAACCTACTCTGATTTTCTGCTGAATTGAGCAGAGCTGTGTCAGTTTACATCAGCTGGGCACACAGCCCAAGTCACTCTTTCCCCATAGCACAGGAAAATATATCTTAATGTGAAGACCACCCAGAGTCCAAGATGCTTGTGAAATGTAGAATACATTCTCATAAATTTATGTCCCCTCTCCTTACTGCTTGAGGTACATATCTTAAAAAGCTAATAGCTCTGAAGCTTTGTTATCTGTTCAGCAGCCCCCTCTACTCAGTAGAGTCCCTCTGGGAAGGAGGGGAATTTTCCGAAATGTTTAATTCTCTAGAAAGCACATGCAGAATTTGCTCATTTTTTCCCTTTTCATCTCCCTAATACTGCTGCCACCAAAGATGTCTGGCAGATTGCCTTTTTCAACAGGACTGCATTCACTGAGGTGGGTTTTGGGGCATATCTGATTCAACAACAATACGTGAAAGCCAAGATAATAACCTCACCATGCACTGTATACTGTTTTTGTGGTCAGAAAGGTAGTTTTCCCCATATGCTGTTAGCATGACCTCTTCAAGATTTCTGTCCTCTCGCAGTAACAGAGCAAACCTGTCTGGACTAGAAAGATGGGGCAACTCATCCAGTCTAATCCAATCCAGTAGAACTTTTGTGCCTCTGGTTCTGAACAGTGTGAGATTGACAGGCAAACCCACCTGCTTTCCTTTTCTGAATGAGAAGCTGCTTTTGAGTCTCCCAATACAGCTACAGGAGGATTTTAGCTATGTACAAAATGTCCCCTCTTCACTGTATTTTTTTCCTCTCACTCTTTGTTTCTCTCCTTGACACAAGGCGTGATCAATATTTAATATTTTTCCTTATTACAATCAACGCTGCAGCTCTGGCTTTGTTACCATTGTTCCTGTCTGTTACTCCTCACCAAAAATCAGGGGTTATTTTGCAAAAGGTCATTTTTGAAGTCCACTCTCCCATTTTTCTGTTTCTCTCTTGAATGTTTTGAAAAGCTCCAGGTCTCCCTATATAGTTCCCCTCACTGAACCTCACAAAAAAAACCAGACAATGAATCACAACAGTGAGATTTGTCTCAACAAAAGCACTGACCAGCTTATGTCAATAGCAGATGCAGTCTTGTAAAACAAACAGAGCTTCCCAGATGAAGGGAGCAGAGAGTAGAAACATTTGTCTGACAAAAGCCAAGCAGCTACCTGTGTATTGGGTTAATTATCCGGAGTGGTTTTGGATGATGATTAGTTATAAAAACAGCACTGTTACAAAAGTGTAGTCTGTCAGAGCTTGTACATTTCACGGTGGCCTCCTCAGTGTCAGACTCTGCTTTCTGCTTTGGTGAAGCACCCTGCTGCCTAAAGATGATGCTGACTCACACCAAGTAACAAAATTGATAGGTGAAGTTTTTTTCACCCTAGGCACTTCTTTTAACCCGTTTGACCCTTGCAGTGGGTGGTTTCATTAGCTGTGCTCTGCAATTATATCTTCATAAATATGTGTGTTTATAAAAGTGTGTTTACTCTATAATGCGCCATTACTTGCATACTGGGATTGTGGGGATTTCTGCCTCCCACAAAGTGTTTTTTTTCCAGACCTTATGTCTAGATTATTTGAGCTGTGGGGAGATAAGTTTTTTATGTCAGAAAAGCTTAAAAGAGTTCAGTGGAGCTTCTTGTAGGCTTTTAATAGCCTTTTAGAATCAACCTAGTAATTTAACTATGCAGCTAAATACTATGTAATTCTTTGTCTGTTCTGAAATATTAGAAGATTTTTTATTTAATAAGGAAAAATTTATACTAGCAATATGGAATAACAGAAGTGAATCCAAAATACTACATGGTATTTTGGTCTCCAGGAGGTAAAAATCAGAAAACAGACTGGTTTCCACTAGCTAAAGCAAAACTATTTATTTCATTGAATTTCTCCTTGTAATAGGCTGAGCTGAAGACTCAGAAGCGCAGATCAGCAAAACTCAGAATATAACAAGAAAACGGGAATGAAAAACCTGCCTAGGGTAGAAAGTCTTAGGAAAAATCATTCTGCTACATTAAGAAGGATCTAAAATACAGACAGTAGCAATAATGTACAAGTAGTACTTATGGGGCAGGAAGGGAGGAAAGAAGTAGGAGAGAGAGAGAGGGGACAGTAGTGGGTGTTATCTACATCAGCTTCAACGAGACTTTTGGCACTGTGTCCCATAACATTATCATCGCTAAGATTAGTAAGCGTAGGTTAGGTGAGAGGACACTGAGCTGGAATGAGGACTGGTTGAATGGCAGAGCTCAGAGGATTGTCATCAGTGGTGCAGAGGCTTGTAGCCAGCAGTGTTCCCTAGGAATCAGTACTTGGTCCAGTCCTGTTCAACGCATTCATCAGTGACCTGGATGAGGGGACAGTGTACCCTCAGTCAGTTTGTGGATGATACAAAACTGGGAGCAAGTGGCTGATTAATTGAAGGCTATCCTGCCACTCAGTGAGACCTGGACAGGCTGAAGAGTTAAGCAGAGAGGAACCTAATGAAGTTCCTGCATCAACACCGTTTATTGGTTGACCTCCAGACCTGCTCTGCAGAGAAGGACCTGGGAATCCTGATGGATGACAAGATAATCATGAGACAGCAACGTGCGCTCACGGCAAAGAATACCAAAGATATGCTGGAGTATATCAAGAAGAGTGTGGCTAGCAGATCTAGGGAGGTTTTTCTCCCCTCTACTCTAACCTACTGAGGCCAGATCTAGAGTATTGTGTCCAGTTCTGGGCTTCCCAGGTCAAGAAAGACAAGCAACACTGAAGAGAGTCCAGCAGAAGGCCACAAAGATGGTTAGGGGACAGGAACATGTCTCCTGTGAGAACACGATGAGACAGCTTGGTCTGTTTAGCCTGGAAAAGAGAAGACTGAGAGGGGATTTTATCAATCCTAATAAATATCGAAAGGGCAGGTATCAAAAGGATGGGGCCAGATGCTTTTCAGTGATGCTCAGCAACAGGACAAGGGGCAAAAGGCACAAACGTGAACACAGGAAGTTCTGAACATGGAGAAAAAGTTCTTTACTATGAAGGTGATAAAGTGCTGGAACAGGCTGCCCAGAGATGATGTGAAACCTACTTCTATCGGGATATTCAAAACCTGCCTGGATGTATCCCTGTGTAATCTGTTCCAGGTGTACCTACTACACATTGGATTAGATGATTTCCAGAGGTCCCTTCAGGAGTTATGGGAGGATTTTCAGCCTCAATAATTTGGTTGACTTATTCTGAAAGATGTGTTTTAGCATTCGCAGCATTAAATGAATGGATGACTTTTCCAGCAGTTGCACTTTTGATTTACATGTCAAACTTCAGAAGTTTTGTCTTTGAAATAAGTGTTGTTTGGTTTAGGATGGCAAGAAAGTTTGGCTGGTTTCACCCATTCACTGGTTTTGTCTTTGTAACAAGACACAAGATGAGATGACTGATGGCCCAGTCCTAGTGAGGTTTTTTGTACTCCACACATAATGTGTCTTTGTGCTTTCCTTTGAATTTGTGCAGCATGGACCCAAAGGCACTCTTTAGATACTTGCTGCTAACTAGAACTTTAAAGTATTTTTTTGGATCTATTTTGTCAGCATAGGCTGCCAAAATTCTTCATCAACTGAACCCGAAATATCTCACAGTTCTGAGATTGGACTTCATGGTCTTGCTTTCAGAAATTCTTGCACTAGATTTTAAATACTAGAAACACAGAAAAAAGTTTTAAAAGGATTTTGTTTTTAAAGGAGTGGATAAGGCTAGCAGTATTCAGATTGCTTTAGGAAACGAGGAGGTCAGTACAACAGCACTGAGGTGCTGTAGGTCTTTTAAGTGCCAGCCAAGGCTTTTCTTTAAAAAGGTGTGAGTACTCCTACATATTTTGGGCAATAACCACACAGATATGAGATATAGGATCTCATGCAATTTGAGTTATATCACAAAACTGAAGTCATGGTTTCTACTTCTCTTTCATGCGGATCCACAAAGTCTCACAGCCACTTGTAGGTTCAAACCTCTATTTGGGTAAAGAACATGTTGGCAGCTATCTGCAACCAATGCACTCTGTCAGTGGAGGTGCATCTAGACCAGCTTAGGTCTTGAACTTGGTGATCCACGTGTGGTCCAGAAATTTTCTCTTTGGGTAGGTTATTCTTTTATTCTTCTGCAGTGACTTTTCTGTAAAGTGTCAGTGCTGACCAACCCGGGAGGTGCTACGTTACTCCAGATTCACTACCGGTCTAAAGGGTCTGAACTCATCCATACTCTGCTTTTCCTCTTTCAACAGTTTCCCCCAAAATCAGTGCCTTCTGCTACAGTGTGTGAGGATGCTACTGACTGTCTTTTCACCAGCTGAAGTACCACCTAAGCTGCCTCCCATACTCTTGACTTGTTTGGCAGCATTCTCTTTTCCTCCCTGCAGTTTCTCAGCTGTCCTAGGAGGAGCTGGCTTTTTCATCCTAGTGGTCACATGTTCCCTCCTCATGTCCCTGGCTCTGTGGCCAGCACCGTGACCTCCTCTTCTCAATGTCCTCTAGCCAGGGTCTCTGCAATAATTATGCACATATTTACTGTTGTGTTTTGGTGAGACATACAGATGTCTCTCACCTATTCACTGATATCAGCGCCTTCTTCTCCTACCTTGGGCTGCACTTACATGCCTGCATTTATTCATCAAGCTATCTTCACAGTCCTTTGCCTGGTCCAGCAGAAAATAGTACAGCATTTTCATGTAAATTATATTACCTACACAGCTGAGGTACAAGTGACTCTGCATCAGCAAAGCTGTGCATAAGGTCTATGTTTCTGAAAGAAAAGCAAAGCAGATTATGTTTGCAGAGATGCACACGGTCCATTATTAAGACTTCTACCTCTCTACTTTTTTTATATGTTTTGCTATTTAATAACACTGGCACTTTGACTATCTTAACCCTGCAAATCTTCTCTGATGTGTTTTAGATCTCACCTAGAGATTAATGGGAAATTAGTGCTTCTAAATCCATTTGGGCTTGGGAAAATCTGACCTATACTTTTTGAGAAGTTCTCAGTGGAAGGGACTATTGCCAGCCGTAGATCACTGGGACAGGATACAGCAGATGCTTTGCTCCAATGCATGGATGTTCCAGGCCTGGCTTGGGCTGCATCCTGGACGAACAGCTTGAAATCCTTGCATTGCCGCAGGCTGTGTTGTTTCACTAATAATCAGTAGAGGCTTCTTGTTCCTGGAGTTTTCACGTTTTCCCTTGAAAGAAGGACAGACATTGGGATTTCAGAAGCACAGGCACTTTCTTTACCCTCCAGCCACAGAAATCAGTGGTTTACCCTGGGGAGCAGTAGGAGGAGAATTAGGCCCATACTGAGCTTTTTTGAAAATTCCACTCTTTAATGAAGAAAAAAATGGAATGTTGATGACTGTGTTCTAAAGGCTCTTCAGAGAAGATGGAATTTAAAAAGCACTGAAGAGATCAAATAGAGTGCTGCAGTTGCCTGTCTGACCTGCCATTTCATCCCCAGATAATAGCTTTTCCTCTGTGAATGATACTTATAATTGCTTGTGAGACATTATATGTCATCTAGTGAACATTAATGTGACAGGGAGAGACTATAGAGACTATAGAGAAGCTGGCAGTATGCATTAAATGATTTTGGCCATTGTGAATTTATCTTTGTGTTGCAGCATGATAACAGAAAAATAGTCCTATTTAAGTGATTAACACAGAGACAGACTAATTGTCCTTTTTTTTTTCCTATAGAGGCAGTGGCAGTCACAGCTCCCGTAACAACAGAAAATAATTTTGAAAGAGCACCTCTTAAAATGCACTCAAAAAAAGCACATATCATATATTAATTTAGAGAAAACTTGTCTAGGTGGCATGCTTCAGTTTATTTTCTGCAGGAATATAGGCTAAACCATAATATGAGTTGGAAAATTTAATGACACCCTATTCTTCCATTATGAAACAAAACATCCATCCTTTGAAAACCCTGTTTTCAAGACAGTAAAGGATAATAGAGCCCCAACCCCTGAAGTTTTGCTAATAATAACTGCAGAATGCGTCAAAGATATAGTCTTATGTTTACATTATTTCATAGAATCATAGAATGGTTTGGGTTGTAAGAGAACTTAAAGACTATCTGATTCCATACACACACACATTGCTACAAGCAGAAACACTTTCCGCTAAGCCAGATTGCTCAAAGCCCCATCCAATCTGGCCTTTGGTATCAATCATGTTAAAATGGGATTTTGCCCTTTTTCTACTGCCCAAGTAGACTTTTTGCTTGATGATGCTGCCACTTACAGTTCCACTCAGCCTTTTTCTCTTTCCTGATCTTCCCTGTTCTCAGATCTGTACTCTGTCTTCTGCAGGATAATCAGACTCTGATTTTTGTAACACATGACTCATGCACTAATTCTCCCTCTGGCACACCTGCAACCACTGCAGTGCATATTGTTGTGTTTCAGTTCCAGTTAAAAAGCAAAGACAAGAAGGAATACCATTTCAGTGGAGGAAGTCCAGAGCTTCCTGACGTCTCTGCTATTTCATTTGCTTTCACTGGATAGAAGAGAGAGTTAAGAAAATCTTGTTCTTGGCTTCTGATTCTTTTTCAGAGAGGTGAAACAGCTGCCCTGGAGAAAGGTTCATTAAGGCTGGTAATGTTGGAACAAGACTTCAAGCTTTAAACATTCACCTCAGCCCATCTCTGGCTTATCCTGGACTCTAGCTCATGGAAGAAGATGTATGAATCATCTTTGCCCTACAGTTGTGCTTTGAGTGCTTTTATGGATCAAGTCCAGCTCATGACCTTTTAAGATAAGCTTACAAGATATGTGAAAACACCTGGTGCAGAGGCAACACTAATCCTTTTTAGCTGGTGGAGCTCTTAAAAGAAAATTTTATAGAAAATACATGATAGAAAGGGTGTTTGTGTGTGGGTGCACATGCTTACACACTGTACGGAAGGTTTAAGACAAAAAAAGTGAAAATCAAGAACAGCACAGGTTAGTCATTACAAAAGCTCTGCAGAGACCTCATAGCTGCCTTCCAGTTCCCGAAAGGAGCCTAAAAGGTCATGTAGTGATAGAAAGAAATTATTCATGATGAGGGTGGTGAGGCACTGGCACAGGTTGCCCAGGGAAGTTGTGGCTGCCCCATCCCTGGACGTGTTCAAGGCCAGGCTGGATGTGGCCTTGAGCAGCCTGGTCTGGTGGAAGGTGTCCCTGCCAATGGCAGAGGGGTTGAAATTAGATGATCGATAAGGTTCCTTTCAACCCAAACCATCCTATGATTCTATGATAAAAATCTCAAGGCAAAAAAAAAAAATTAGCTGCCATGTGCTGGAAGAATTAAACTGGCCCTGAGCAAGTATAAAAGACCTTGTAACATTTTCTTGAATGCTCCATCTCACTCTTAGCATGAGCAGCTGTATGCACCTCTCTGTAAGCTTGGAGACAATCAAGTAAATCCTCACTGCATGTATAAAGTGCATGGAAGATGTACAGCGTGATTAAGATTCAGATTAAAAAAAAAAGGAGTATATATAGAAACTTGTATGATTTGTACCGATTTCTTCCTTGTAGTTTGTTACTCACTGGGATTTTCCAGTCTATGTCCAAGCTTACTGGGAGAAGCAATACAATTTGGGCTGGGTGTTGAAAAGGTGTGAGAGAAAAAGCTACACAGCCCTTCACAAAGGATCTGACAGCCTTTTTTTTCTGTTTTCCTGCACTAAAAAGCCCTCACTCTTTTCAATATCAACTTGACAATGAATTTCCTATACTGTTCTCAGTTTGTACAACGCAGTCCTCTTCAGCCGTATTGTGTCATGCTGCCACTGCAAACCAGCATTAAAACAAAGAAAGATTTTAACAATGTTATAAAGTTCTGGTCAAGGGGAGTCCCCACTGACTACAGGATAAGAAACAACCCACCTCTTCTGTGAACTGTGACGTACCAGCCACCAAGAAGTCCACAATCTTCTTGGGCTAAGGAAGATGAAATTGAGGTTCGTTCAAATATGGGCAGGAAGTCAAGCCTTTAATTTTTATGGACACACAGTGTCAAAAGAGCATTGACACCTGAAAAGGGTACAGTTGTACCAGGTTATGGCTAACAACAGATTTTCTTGTCAAAGTAGTCAGGGCTAGTCCTTCCTTGCTTTCATCTTTTCCTTTTGGTGGTCTCCTTTTTTTTTTTCCCTCCAGTTTTCTGGTGCTGTCATCACCCAGGTGAAATGGATGTATGGAACAGAGTGTGAAGAAGTGGAACCTATGTAACTGAGCTGTGGTTTTTATTTACAACACTCGAGGGCACTGTTGATTCAGTTTTGCAGGATCATGCTACTCACCTACTCCCTACCTCCTGCCTCACAGGCAAGACCCCTCTCTGGATCCCACCAGCGAGAGCTTAGCCTCCCTTGGCATACGCAGCTTTTGGTGGGCTTGGGTTCCAGCCTGGTCTCCCAGCCATCAGCTGATACTGGACTCTCCTGTGATCTGGTACCCATGCCTAGGTGTAGAATATGAGCTTGGCAAGTTCTATTGACAGATCAGGCCCCTTGTAGTGATTTCCAGCTGCTCTGGGCACCTCACTTTGAGTATCTAAACAGAGATTTCAGAGTAGAGCTTCAGGACTTTTGATTTTGTTGCCTCAATCTTTAATGCATCTTCAAATGATGTCCTGTGGACCAGTGGGATTGTGTTTTTCTCAAAACTTGAGTTTTGGCCTGTTCCAAGTAAGGTTGTCCCATTGCTATGCTACTTGTGTGCCATATCTGTCTTGCTTTTTGACACTTGTCGAGGTAGATGTGGAAGTTCTTTGCATCTGGGGGAACGAGACCTTCTCAACGTGCAGTAGAATGTCTTCAAAGACTTTAAATCTTGGTAGATTAGAAGCAATTAGGTTTAAAAATAACAAAGACTGTTACGGAGACCACCCATGCAGGAGCAGTAGGAGATTTTGAAATTGCTGCATTTGTGTTGCCCCAGAACAAATACTTACGAATAATTACTGCATGTTTGAATCACTTAAAACAAGCTAAGCAATCTTAACACATTTCACTGGCCGCCACCTCGTAAGGTAGAAAATATGCATGAGAAAATGACAGACTGAAATCTTATAAGTCCTTGAAAAGACATTCACAGCCTATGGATACCTTGAGCATCTTCAGGAGTATATCATCTTTTACCTTAAACATACCTCAGAACCTTAAAAAGGTGTTAACAGCAAGAGGCTCCTAACATTAAGGAGCACTTGTTCACTGCCCTCTTCTCTTCTAAACTGTCCAGTCTGTAATCCTTTAGTCTGGGATGAGGTAAAACCTAGGCACAATTTGTCAGCTTTCTTCAATCAGTACAGCACATTTGTGGGCTCTGTGGGCTCTGAAGAAAAGCTGTTATACCAAATGTGTTTTCAGCTGTCAGAGAGCTAATAGCAATGCTGAATCACCCATATTTTTTTTGAAATATAAGCGCTCTCCAGCCAGATGTGTGTCACTTAGCTTTCCCCTCACACCTATCCCCTAGTGATTTTCTCTGTGCTTGGAAATAAGCCTCTATTCATGTGTAGGTGCAAGTGATGATCTTAGCACTAAGTGGCAAAAAATATTCTCTGGAACATGTCTACTGTTCTTTGGGGACAACACAATTTTTTCTGTCTTTTTTACATCTGGTGAGTCTTAATTTGTGTTTGTAACCATCAGGGAGTCCTTCTGCCAGTACTAGTTTCATTGTTGAAGATGTAACAAAACATTTTAGCAGTACAGGAGGCCAGCAACAGATGAAGTAACAACCGCGTTTATTGATGGCTTACTAGCTTTGAGCAGAAACCACAGGACAAGACACGTGCACTACATCTCTGCTACAGCTAAAGTAGGCTGAACAACATTGTTGTTGTGTTAACAGATGACAAATTGGCCAAATGTTGAGATGAACAGCAACATGCCAAAAAGTTAGTGCTATTAACAGCACTTCACACTCTACCCCTTCCTGAAGCTGTTTAAAAAAATAAACCAACCTGACAGATTTAAAGCAGAACTGGAGGTCAAATTAAAAATGATATGGTAAAATAGACCTTGTGTGCTTTAAAACTTGAAGACTGAACTTTCAACCTTACTAATGCCTTAAGACTTTTCAACAATGGGAATATAGTTAGATAATACTTGCCTCGAGTGCAAGTAGAAGCTGTAAAACTTTTGCAGGCAAGGACTAAATTTAATTTTTTTGCGAAGAAATCAATTCCTTGGCCATCATCATTTCTGAAAGCAAATGTGGACAACACCAGCTAACAGCCAAATCATTTAGGCATGTATCATTCTTATGGCACCAGTAAAACTGAAGCATGACTCCAACATCAAGTGTTTTTTCACTGGTATGCAGGAGGAAATAGAAGTATTTTGTTCTTTGAAAAAAAACTCGGCTCTGCTGTATTGAATTTCTCAGAACATTTTGGTTCAGACCTGGTACGGAACATGGCCAACAGACTGACTGCTGATGACTACACAGGACAGGGAAAACTGGATGGTAGTCCCAGTGGACTGATGAGCTGTCAAATTTCTGGTGTCACTCAGCTTGAGTGGCACAGACTAATAAGGACCATGGAAAGATATTAGGATGCTTAGCACACTGCTATGCCTACTGTGTCATGCATACATGCATAACAATACCACTCCTTCCCTCCACCTTTCCCGATGTGACTTAGCAGCAGCTGATTAGCTGAGTGGTAAACCTATAAGGTTTACCTAAGGCAGTTTATCAAATTCATTACAAATCCGATCTTCTGAAGCACACATACACATTAGATACATCAGAAATACCAGGTGCAACATGAGTCAGATCTTGTAGGCTAAATACAATACATAATTTTATATACAAGATTAAGGACACATGACAGGACACCACACAGTGATTTGAGGTTCTGGAGCTCAAGGGGTCACTTCTGAAGCTTCCATTCTGCCTATGGATGTTTTGTTCATTTCTTCTTGCTCTGTTACGTACCATTGCATACAGAGGTGCAAGATATCTCTGAGAAAGGACTCTGACTTCCTTCCATGGAAAAGTCAACATTCTTCATGTTAGTTGATGTGAATTCTCATTTTTCTAATTGGTGATAGTCACATGTCCAAAAATGAGAAAGGCACAACTAAGGACAAAGAAGAAGAAGTTCAGAGTCACTCGGCTTTCTGCTTTTCCCCTAGTCTTGGCAGCAATTGCACTAGAAAATCACTTAAAAAGACAGTCAGTGAAAAAAGCTTTTCCAAGTAAGCCAGCACTGCAGCTATCAGTTCATGAAACAGTTTTCTTCTGTATGTCCATTCCCAGCAATTTGTCCGAAACTGAGCAGAACTGGCCTGTACTGCTCAATCCATTCCTCTACAACCTCATAAAACTGCAGAGAGTTCTTGTGCTCCAGAACATCTTCTTCAACATCCACTTGGTGGATAAGGAATTGGCCGGATGCTTGCATTCAAACTGTTGTGGTCAATGGCTCAATGGAGCCACTGGAGATCAGTGATGAGTGGTGTTTCACAAGAGTCAGTCCTGAGATAGGTGTTAATACCTTTGTCGCAGACATGGACAGTGGGATTGAGAGCACCATCAGCAAGTTTGCTGATGACACTGAGTTGTGTAATGTGGTCATCATGATGGAGGGAAGGAATGCTATCCATAGAGACCTTGACAGGCTTGAAAGGTGGGCCTGTGAGAACATCATGAAGTTCAACAAGGCCAAGTAAAAGGTCCTACATCTGGATCGGAACAACCCCAAGAACAAACACAGGCTGGGTGAGAGAGAATAGATTGAGAGCAGCCCTGAAGAGAACAATTTGGGAGTGGTGGTGGGTGAGAAGCTCAACATGACCAAGCAATGTGTGCTTGCAGCCCAGAAAGCCAACCGTATCCTGAGCTACATTCAAAGAAGTGTGACCAGCAGGTTGAGGGAGCTGATTCTCCTCTACTCATGAGACTTCACCTGGACCATTGCATTCAGTTCTGCAATCCTCAACACAGGAGGGACATGGATCTTTTAGAGCAAGTGGAAAGTTTCAATGGGAAATCTAGATCCTGTAAAATGGCTTTTCATGCATCAAGACTTACTAGAGATGTTGGTATAAGATCAGCTGTTTCAGAAAAAAGCAGTAAAGGATCACTCTTCCTAGAGTTCTACTGGGAAATACAGTCATTTTTACATTGTTCATGATGGTTCTTATTAACCATCCCACATATAAATAGTCTGAACTGAGTTCAATGTAACATGAAGAAAACTTAAACATTAGTAGGACTCCAGTGCTATCAAAGAACACTTGAACTGAAAAGTTAGGATCAGAACCAGCGTTATACCTCATCTTTCAGGAAGAAAAAGAGTTGCAAATATATGTTCTCTGGCTTGAGTTGTCAAAAGTGATCATCTGATTTTATGTTTCGCACAGCAGGCCATCGTCTTCACTTGTATTCACTCCTGCTTGAAGTTCAATATTTTTACTTGAACAAGAACGCACTCTTTCCTGGAAAATCCCAAAAGCTGTGATATCTGCTCTCTATTGAAAAGCTTACACCATGTTTCAAATTGTTTCAATTCAGCTTCCAGATTCTGTCCAAGAGGCCTCTGCATCTACACCTTTTCCGGCTCACAGAGCCTGCTATGATCAAATTTCCCATGGATGCACTTTAGGGCTGTTGATCAATCTCTCCCTGCTTTTATGCCTCAAGAGTCTCTTACTCTGTTGTTCCTGAACTTCGAATTGTTATCAGAGTTCTTGCTAGAAGTGTTTGTGCCTGAATGGCATTCATCTGAAAATGGTGACCCCCCAAATCGCTCCACAATTTTTTCATTTGTTGTACCCTTTTGCAGTTTTTCAGAGAGATTATTGGTTCTTTTTGGATGAGACTGGAAGAGCAGTAATACTTTCATAATGGTTTCACTAAAGAAGACTGCCTCTGGTAATGACAATAGTTTTTCTCTCTCTAGTATACATACTGGGTTTTTTTTGTGACCTTTGCCAAATCTTATTTTATATGTGCCTTTGCCAGATGGGAGATAATCTTCCCCCCAGAGTAGAGATTATACTCTATGCTTCACAAGTGCTTCTTTTGTACATAAGCCCCCTACAAATGAAGACAGATTAATATTCCCAAAGCTGCAACTTCACTACAAATGCATCTGTTGCTGAGGACTCTGAAAACATCTGATTTGTATGCATCTCTACTGAGATAAATACAAACCTGTAGCTGGAATTTTAGTGGCAATGCTTTCTCTTGACACAGAAATTGGAATAAATTCCAGTAGTCCACCCTTTCTGTTTGTACAATAACATTGGCTGAGTCTACACAAAAATGCCTTAAACTTTTAAGCACGCTACTCAGTTTTAAGCATGCTAAATTTGTGTCTGTCTTTTATAGCTTTCAAATCTCAATTCTTTCCTTGTAGCAGATATTTTTTCTAGAGCATCCATCAACTTTCAACCTTGTTGATGTGCTTGATGCTGTACATAGTGGTAAATTTGAGTGTCTGCAGCACAAAGATAGTGAGCTGCCCCAGTTGTTTGAAGTCTTTCCTGACTCAAGGCCATATCTCCATACCTGATCTGTGCAGCTGATTTTCATAGACAATCCTTACTTCTGTCCCTAGTTTCATGCATAAAACAGTTGTTTTGTTACCACGTACTTGCAGATGAATTTCTAAGTTCAGAGACATCACACATACTCTTGTAGTTCTGTTTGTGCCAGGCCTTCTCTGTGCATGGTGATGCTAAAGGAAACATGAACTCAAAATTTGTACTGAGCCACTTCCCTGTACCAAAACAAAAGTCTGCAGTCCTTCCTTCCAGCTCTTTTTTTTGGACTCATTGTTCTCAAAGAGGTCTCCATTTACAAAGCAGTCCACTCACATTGTTAAATATGTCTTTGAACAGGATGATGAAAAGAGACTGTATCCCATGTACTGTGTTAGGAACAGCTGGCATGGAGTATCAGAGATCTGAAAAGCTCAGGGAATGAAGTGGGGAGTGTTACTTGTACAAAGACACAAGTGAGAAACACGAGGCATTATGGGGTACAATATCACTCTCAGCCTGACTTGTTCATCTTTGCATCGATATGTCACTTGTGGCTTTCCAGCCACCCTTGAAAGCTGGAGTTTTCATGATAGAACCCAACGTTTGTAGGAATATGATGGATACAGCGTGGGGCAGCAACTGTCCCTTGAAAAGACAGCCTGTCAGCCTCCACAGGTTAATCATGAATAAGACAAAACATCTCTGACCTCTTCCTAAGATGCAGTACTTGCTTTTCTACTCTGCCTTGCCATACAAAACTAGCAGCCCAGGATAGCAGTCAGTGATCTGTGGTACAGCACTTTTGCAGAGAAGACTTGAGAAGAAAGCAAGGATGACTGTAGGGGTGCTGGTTTTGCGATAAGGGAGGTGAGGAGCAAACGGGCCTCTGAGGGGAGGTCCTGTAATGAAGGACACCTGGAGAGGTGATGTATATCCTTGCCCAATGTTGCTGTTCGATCTCTGGATTCAAAGTTGGTTGTGCACAATCTGAAGCAATCCTGCCAAGCTCTGAGACCTGTTAACCTTACATTTCTCTAAGCATCTGCACAGAATAAGCAGGTCTGAGTCTTGCAAGAACCAGTGAAAAGCACAGTTTCCTTCATCTTCTCCCTAGAGACTAGACTCAGAGGTCTTCTGGACACCACCACAACAGCTGAACAATGTCAGGACCATAGTCTGAGCCCGTGGGGATCTGATAAGATCATAGGGTTCTCTTATTTGAAAAGGCCTTGTGTAGGCAGGACAACCAACTGAAGTGTCTAGGTGTGGTGCAGTGCAACACTGGATCCAAAAATCCCAGTCAATATACTAACAAACATCAAAGAGTGGATTTGTACCCTAAGGGTTCAGGCAAAGGTTATTTACTTGTTTCCAGTACCTGAAGCGGACATACAAGAAAGCTGGGGAGGGATTGTTTACAAAGGTGTGCCAAGGCAGAGGAACAAGTTGCCCAGGGAATTTGTGGATGCCCCATCCCTGGAAGTGTTCAAGGCCAGGTTGGATGGGGCCTTGGGCAGCCTGGTCTAATGGGAGGTGTCCCTGCCCATGGCAGGGGGCTTGGAATTAGATGATCTTTAAGGTCCCTTATGATCCAGCAGTGTGCCCAGGTGGCCAAGAAGGCCAATGGAATCTTGGCTTGTATCAGAAATGGTGTGACCAGCAGGTCCAGGGAGGTTATTCTCCCTCTGTACTCAGCACTGGTAAGACCGCACCTTGAATACTGTGTTCAGTTCTGGGCCCCTCACCACAAGAAGGATGTTGAGGCTCTGGAGTGTGTCCAGAGAAGAGCAACAAAGCTGGTGAGGGGGCTGGAGAACAAGTCTTACGAGGAGCGGCTGAGAGAGCTGGGGTTGTTTAGCCTGGAGAAGAGGAGGCTGAGGGGAGACCTTATTACTCTCTACAACTACCTGAAAGGAGGTTGTGGAGAGGAGGGAGCTGGCCTCTTCTCCCAAGTGACAGGGGACAGGACAAGAGGGAATGGCCTGAAGCTCCGTCAGGGGAGGTTCAGGTTGGATATCAGAAAAAAATTCTTCACAGTAAGAGTCATTGGGTACTGGAACAGGCTGCCCAGGGAGGTGCTCGAGTCGCCTTCCCTGGAGGTGTTTAAGGAACGGGTGGATGAAGTGCTTAGGGACATGGTTTAGGGAGTGTTAGGAATGGTTGGACTCGATGATCCAATGGGTCCTTTCCAACCTTGTGATTCTGTGATTCTGTGATTCTGTGATTCTGTGATTCTGTGATTCTATGATTCTATGATTCTATGATTCTATTCTGGCAAGGGCCTGTTGAACGGCTAGTGAGCCTGGAGCCTCTGCCTCAATTCAAGAACCATCCCAAAGGGACGTCAGTGCATGCCCCAGTTTGAGAACATTCACAGCAAGACCACACCTCACATGCTAATAGGGTGTGGACTTGCCCAGCACCTGCCTTAGCACCTGCTAAGAACAATTGGAGCACGCACATCCACCCACCCCCAACTCACCAGAGGAAGGAATGACCGAAAAAGGAGCTATCAGAACACATGTTCCTGAAGAATTGCTGCTGGAGGAGTTCCTGCCAGATGGACCACATTTTCCTGAGGAACCGCTGTGCCCCATTGGAGTGGTGATCATTTTTCTTTTTCCCCTGCTACTTCTTTCTCTGTCTTTTTGTAACTTATCTTACTGTACCTTCTTTTTCCTTGGCACTGTAGCGTATGGAATTGAATCTGACTTGTGTTGTAGTTTGTTTCGAAACTTTGCCTATGTTCAGGGTATCAAATTGTGATCTGAACAGATTGGGATCTGTTTTTGCAACTTTGAGAAGCTGTGACTCAGAATGCAGCCAAGTATCTGTTTTGTGATTTTGTGTGTGTCCAAAATAAATACTGCATTTGAATTTACCCTGGGAGATCTGTTGGTCTCTGGTTTGCTGGGCTGATATCAAAAGAATATCACCCTCCTTTTTTGACTGCGTGGGTCGGGGTGAACCCTAACACTACTGGTGTCAGGAGTGGGCTGTAACGGCCATACTGGAGTCAGTCCAGCAAAGGTCTACTAAGATGATTAAGGGACAGGGGCGTTTCTCCTGTGAGGAAAGGCTGAGAAAGCTGGGACTGTTCAGACTGGAGAAGAGAAGGCTCAGCGGAATCTTATCAACGTGCATAAGGACCTGAAAAGAGGCTGCAAAGACATCAGAGCCAGGCTCTTTTCAGTGGCACCCAGTGACTTGACCAGAGGCAGTAGGCACAAACTGAAATATGGGAAGTTCCTCCTCAATCCTTCATCACAGTGAGGGTGACTAAACACTGGCAAGTAAGCTGCCCAAAGAAATAGTGGAGCCTGCCTCATTGGAGATCTTAAAAAGTTGGCTGGAGGTGATCCAAGGTAACTGGCTCTTCGCATCCCTGCTTGAGCAGGGAGCTTGGACAGAACAACCTCCAGAGATTCTTCCAGCCTCAGCCAGACTGTGATCCTGCATGGCTTAGTGTTACTGAAATCAATATTTCTCTTCTGGAAATATTTACTTTTTGATAACTAGTGTAATTATGATTTGGAAGTGTTCTGTCTGAAAAGTTCAGGCTGCTGCAATATGAGCACATCACACATGTAACACACATATATTTGTTGTAAGTACATGCAGAACATCATAGAATCATAGAATAGTTAGGGTTGGAAGGAACCTTAAAGATCATCTAGTTCCGACCCCCTGCCTTTGCCCCATCCAACCTGGCCCCTTCCAACCCCCTCCAGGGATGGCACAGCCATAGCTTCCCGGGGCAACCTGTTCCAGTGTCTTACCACTCTCATGCTGAAGAAATTCTTCCTAATGTCTAGTCTAAATCTGCCCCTCTCCAGTTTATACCTGTTCCCCCTCATCCTGTGACCACAAGCCTTTATGAATAGCTCCTTTCTAGCTTTCCTGTAGGCTCCCCCTCAGGTACTGGAAGGTTATCCCAAGAAAGGGACAATGAAGAAACCATCCTTGATGTTTGATGCTGTATATTTATTAGTGAAGCAAAACTACCGTCCTTAAAATAGATGGGAAAAAACCCCCAGCCATTGCCAATGTCTCTATGAAGATATCTTTAGCAGAAAGTTAACAGTTTTCTGGCATTAAATTTTTATAAGCATATGGGAACACCACTACTGCCATTCATCAACATGGCTTTGAAAGAAGTTATTTGAGATGGCAAATCTAGAAATTAGAGTGTGTGATATGACAGGGCTCAGGAAAGCAAAGTAGCCAAATGAGGTAAAGCACATTTATAATCCACTGTGGTGTGAAACAGAGTGATCAGGCAGACTAGATCTCTTTCTTAGTTGTTACTGTTGCCTCAATAAGAAGGGTATGGCAAACTTGGCGAAAGCAGGAACTGCATTCCTTTTCATGCAAGGAAACTTATGACAATGTGGTGGCTCTGAAGGCAATGGAAAGATGAAGCAATATGAGAGGAAGAATTGAAAATGAGCACACTTTTTAGGAGGAATATATTTGGAAGCTGAATAATGATGGCTTCAAGCCTTATGGACGGAAGAGATTCTAGATAATCTACCTGCAGGCTGTGGCTGGTTTGCTGAAAGTACAAGTGACATGTGCTTCATATGGCAAGGCTCTCTTTTCTCTAATGTGACTGACCACTGTGTCTTGATCACATTGGATTCTGTGACAAAGATTGCTGTCACAGTGCAAGAAAGAGCTAGGCATTGGCAGGGAAAGTCTGAGTCCCAGTTAATTTGAAAGACCTATCGGACATGGATGCGACAGTTCAAATAATCCTGGCAACTTAAGTAAATCTACAGCAAGAAGAAGATGGAGAATTCTCCTTGTCCAAATAGGAAGATGGGCCCTTAATTTGCAAAGCAATGGATTTTGTGGTTTGGTGAGATGCTGAGCTTGTTTGGCTGGCCAGGGCTCTAGGAAAGGCTCAAACCACAATGCACAGAAGATGAGCTCTACAAAGGTCCCAGGACCAAAGGGCATGGAAGAAACAGAGGATGTTGTAAATGTGATCAGTAAACTTCAGGGCTAATAATCAAAGAAAAGAGCTACATCAGGCAAGCCATTCACAGTGCGCAGACTTTACTCATTCTGCACAAACAAAGGGCTGTGCTGCTATGCCTTCTGGAGGTCCATCCATCAGGACTATTTTAGTACATGGAAACAATGAGTGTTTTTATAACTATGCTGGTTTTCACTGGTGATAGATCTACCCACAGAGAGGACTTACTTTGCACTGTAAAGCAGTTGGATACAATGGGGATAAGCATAGTGTAAATGCCAAGAAAGATTATAGCAAAACAGAGAGTTTGGAAAGGGATGGACCTGGATGGGTCTTTCCATACTCGTCAGTACCTCAGGATAGGGTGCAGCCAGTTAAGTGTATTCCTTCTCAGTGGAAACACCATGATTTGCCTCAGCAGTAGTCTTCGACACCAGTGTGCTTATTATCTTCCTCAGCGTCAATGCTGCATGTAGCTTGGTTGAGCCTTCCCCCACAATTTAGCATGAGGTCAAGCATTCACCTTTGCCTCTGGAGAAACCACTTGACAACCAATGCTGGAAGCCGGGCAGCAGCAGAATTTTTCATTCCCTGAAGTACTCACACTTTCTTCAACTGTCTTGCTGTTGTTTCTAAACATGATAGAGAATAATCTAAAAACAAAAGCATTTACATTTGCTCCACTGGCAAAGTGGCACATTCACAACCAACATCAAAGCTAGGGTTTAGCAATCGTTAGTGCAATGCCACACATCAACATGTTCAAAGCAATCACTGCCCAGATACAATAAAGAAGATAGAGCTCTGATTCAGCTCCTCCATAAAAGGCAACAATAAAGAGATCTGGGGAGAGGGTGAGAGCGTGGTAAGTATACGAGGGCATGAGGCTAAGACATCCTTTTACATCAAAACCAATTCTCATTTCATATCCAATTATACCTCTGAGCTGTTCAGCCCAATATCACTGTCATCTCTGGCTTTCAATTTACATTGCAGATTGTGGAACGGTAAAAGCTACAATAAAGCATGTCTGAGTTGAAATTCCTCCTGAAGTTTGCAATTGCAGACAGGTAACTCTTTGAGACTGGCATACTTGTTCTGGCCTTATTGATGCTGTCCTGGAATCCTCTCATTTTCCTCTGTGAACCCTGTCTCTTCCACCAGTAGCCTAGTTCCTTCCCTTTGGAAATAGAAAAAAGCAAACATGTCTCTTTGTGATCTCCAGCCCGGTGAGCAGAGCATCTGTTCAATGTGTGCTTGGAGGGGGAAGTAGAGCTTTCGTATATTCAAGTGTGAATTAAGACATAAAAGTGGAGTTTGCAAGTTGTTCTAGGTCTGCATAAAAGACAGTGTTTCCTTTCCACATCTTCCTGTGGAAAAACACCTCTTGCTTGGGAATCTAGTTTTGAGGAAGGAGGCTGCAGTTCAGGTGGTGTGGCCCTCCAGAAAATATTGTGCTCACATTATTCACTGGGAATTGCCTGCTCCACTCTGCCTTCCTTTGCAGGAAATGTGCAGTTAGTATTTTCATATGATCAGCTCAGATGACCCTTCCGCATTTGCCACATGATGGAGTTGTGCCTAGGATTTGATTTCTGTGCACACCAGTAATAAGTCCCCATCCTGATCAGCCCCACTGCCTTTTTGCTCAGATCCTGTGTCCAAGCATGCGTAATTCAGAGAAGATTCCTTTCTCCATGCTGCAAGAAGGAAGGCACAGGTGGAACACTGGCACAGAGTGCAGGTCCTCTTTCTCTTCCTTTACAGCCAGGGTAGCAGAGTCCAAGTGCACTGGACTTTTATTTGAAGGAGCATAACTGGTGAGAAAGGACCAGCAGCTACACATTTTCCAGGAGGTGGATGTTTACCTGCTCCTGTCTGTTCAAGACTGTACCTAAAGGTACCTTCAAATTTCAGACTTCCTGAGTAGACTAATCTGTGCTCAGAGAATATACAGAAAGTTTCCCTGTCTACTTAACATTTTTGTGAATCTAGCCACTGTATGAGAACAGACACAGTAGCTGTGGGATAGCTCACCCTTGCAAAAGGTGTGTATACATAAACAACCATTTCGCATGGTCCTCCGAAGTAAAGGGACACCTTCCTCAAGGCTAGCTCACACAGACTTCTATGTTCCTAATGCCGTAGTGGACGCAAACTAGTCCTGCTACTCACCAGCATGTCAATTTGAGGGGTACAGGTAGTTTTATGCTGCAAGAGCGTGCAGAGTTTATGTACATTTAATACCTGGCATAGTATGAGTACAGCTGGCAATGCTGTGAGACAGCATGAACCCTTGTGGGAAACCATTCCAGCCTACACATCTTCCCAAGCAGATTTTCACATGCTCTGTGAGCCACAGGTTATCTAAATGCCTTCTCCAGAATGAAATGGGAGACCTGGTTATCTAGGGTATGGAGAAGATTGAGGTACTCGATGACTTTTTTTGTCTCAGTCTTCACCGCCAAGGACACACCAAAGTCACAGAATGCAAAGACAGGAAATGTGAGAATGAAGAACAGTCCACTGTAGGAGAAGATCATCTAAAGAACCTGAAGGTGCACCAAGCCGTGGGACCTGATGAGATGCACCTGCGGGTCCCAAGAAAATTGGCAGATGAAGTTGCTAAGCACTACCTATCATATTTGAGAAGTCGTGGCAGTGAAGTTCCCACTGACTAGAAAAGGGGAAGCATAACCCCATTTTTAAAAAAGGAATAAAGGAAGACCTGGGGAACTACAGGGTGGTCAGTCTCAAGTCCAAGCATGGCAAGATCATGGAGCAGATCCTCTTGGAAACTCTGCTGAGGCACATGGAAAAATAAGGAGGTGATTGATGACAGACAGCATGGCTTCAATAAAGGCAAATCATGCCTGATTAATTTGTTGGCCTTCTATGATGGGGTTACGCCATTGGTGGATAACGGAAGAGAAACCAACATCATCTATCTGGACTTGTGCAAAACATTTGATGCAGTCCTACATGACATTCTCTTTATTGAATTGGAGAGAAACAGATTTGGTGATGGACCATTTGATGGGTAAGGAATTAGCTGGATCACAAAGTGTTGTAATTGATGTCTAAGTGGAGACCAGTGATAAGAGTTATTCCACAGGGGTCAGTATTGGGACCGGTGTCATTTATTGTGATCATCAGAGGGCTAGAGCACCTCCCATGTGAGGACAGGCTGAGAGAATTGGGCTTGTTTAGCCTAGAGAAGAGAAGGCTCTACAGAGACCTTGTAGCAATTTGCCCGTAATTGCAAGAGGGGGTCTAAAGGAAAGCTGGGGAGGGGCTCTTTATCAGGGAGTGAAGTGATAGGATGAGGGGTAATGGTTCTGAGCTGAAAGAGGGGAGATTTAGATTACATACTAGGAAGAAATTTTTTACTGTGAGGGTGGTGAGGCAATGGTATTGATTTCCTAGAGAAGTCATGGATGCCTCATCCCTGGAAGTATTCAAGGCCAGTCTGGATGGGGCCTTGAGCAGCCTGGTCTAGTGGAAGGTGTCCCTGCCCACAGCATAGGAGTTGGAACAGGATGATCTTTAAGGTCTCTTCCAACTCAAACCATTCTATGATTATTCGATATATTATTCAGTATACTTTTACAGCCCTAATGAGCAGAGCTGACACAGTAACTCAGCTTTCAGTACAGGGCTATATACACAGCAAGAAAAGTCAGGTTCCACACCTGCTCTTGTTTTTCTGTGTGCCTTCCTTTTCCCCAGCTGCTAGAGAGACTTCAGTGCCCAAGCACTAGATAAGGTGTTTGCCTGGAACAGTAGCATGTGCTGCTCAATGACCCTTTTTCCATTTTCCTCATGGAAAAGGCTTCCAGGCCTGGAGAACAGAGAGAACATGAGAGGAGACACTGAGTGAAACAGTGAGGAAGGGTTGAACTTAGTAATTAAGGAATGGGGAGGAAAGACCATTGCCAGCCCAACCAGTAGGCTCGACTCTTCTCTCCCCAGAAGTAGCCCACATGACCATGCTTACAGTAAAGTTGACTCTGCACACAGGCTCATAGTTGCCACAGAAATTATCCATGCCCCATTGCACGGCATTTTGGCCTGTCCTCTGGCCACCATGGCTCCAGATTCATGCTCTGGCTCTGGGAGTATGACTGCCTTTCCTCTGGTGGAGAGCTGAAGGGACCTGACTGGCCTTTGCACACAGAGCTAGGGTATGAGATGTACTCATAAGTAAGATGGCCACAGGGAAGTGCATGTGGGCAGGATGCGAAGTGTGCCCATATGCCAAGCAGTCCTGCTGCAAAGGGGAGATACACACAGGCAGCAGTGGCCCCACTGGAGAAGAAGAATGCTTTCCCAAAGAAGTGGAAGCATCAGCTGGGAATTCCTGGGACGCTGACGCACCGTGATGGGAGGGTGACACCACCAACTCAATTTTCCATTATCTTTCAGAGCAGTGGTTTATATGAACCTTTCCAAATGACCCGACAAATTCATATCCAAGGCAGCGACAGATGGCAGCAGACAGATGGCTCAGTAATTTCAAAGCTCCTCCAGAGAAAGGAATTGTCTCTATAAGCCTACACTATCTTGACATAGGAAAGAATGGGATCTTAACATCTGCATTAACTGAAAACAGTGTTAGGAAGACATGTTGTAGGCTGTGTTTTTGTAGTTATTCTTGCAGTATCCACTGGTATAGCTCCATGATTCTCAGACCTTCTCATCTCAAAGTGGTATTTTGAGCCAACATCTAAATTACTTATTTAAAGACTATAGTCATTTTATCTGCACCATCTTGGTCAAACCATGCTGTTGCTTGATGCTTCAGCTTCTTGTCTGCAAAGCAGAGATGAAAATCCTCCTCTGTTTGTGCGCTTTTAGATGGCAGACTTTTCACAAAGATTTTTCCCTTTTTTTTTTTCTCATGGTGCTGGACTCTAATTTGGTAGGAACTTTACGCCTTACAAGAAACAATGTTTGGAGAGCTGGACTCCTTTGCCAACAATTGATGAACAGGAGGGACCTCAACTTAGACTGCTTTTTTGTTATCCGTGCTTTGCTTTAGTGTTGGTTTGGATTTGAGGGTTGTTTTTTGTTTTGTTGGGTTTTTTTTGTAGGTTGTTTTTTATTTATGCTGGCCAGGGTTTGATTTTGCTTGTTGCATTTTTATTGCTGCTTGTCCCCTCCAAAGACTGAACTGACTCTTGATAGTTTGGAGGAAGGTGTGTTTCATTTTCCCTGTCTCCTGGATATTTTGTTGCTGTAATTTTTTGAAAGAATTCGGTTTTCCCTCCCCTCTGCATTCTCCTTGCATGGTAGAAGGCCCATCAAATTCTAGAACAAACAAATAAAACATTCCTTTACCTTACTAGAAATGACCTCTTTCTA